>NC_142465.1:116173214-117495000 GCF_049115385.1 Moschus berezovskii
GGACACTAAGTCTGTCAAGTTCCAAAACTCCGTTTTTCTTTTTCCACTCTTCCCACCACCTGTAACCCATACATCCTTTCATCATTTGGCTTCTGGTCACCTTATATTTGAATTTCCTTTCTGGCACATTTGCATGTGTAGTATAAATATAAAGTGGAATCGCTCAAAAACTCTACAAGAGTAAAGAAGAATCATCATCAGTGTAGAGTGTGAATGATAACTCCCAGTTTTAGAGCTGTCGCTGACTGCTGGGAACAGAACTAGGCTTTACATAGCGCCTAGGTGCTCATACGGAGAAGGCAATGGCAAGCCACTCCAGTACTCTTGCCTAGAAAATCCCATGGATGGAGGAGCCTGGTAGGCTGCAGTCCGTGGGGTCCCTAAGAGTCGGACACGACTGAGCGACTTCACTTTCACTTTTCACTTTCACACATTGGAGAAGGAAATGGCAACCCACTCCAGTGTTCTTGCCTGGAGAATCCCAGGGACGGGGGAGCCTGGTGGGGTTCCGTCTATGGGGTCGCACAGTCGGACACGACTGAAGTGACTTAGCAGCAGCAGCAGGTGCTCATAGCAGCCCTCTAAAGAAGGCTTGTTACAGCCATTGTACTGATGGAGAAACGGAGAGCCCTAAGTAGGAGAGCCTGGATTCCAACTCCGGCATATCTGATTTGAGAGCCTGTGCTTTTAACCAGTAATGATCACCAGCATTTATTGAGCACTTGCTGTGTGCAAGTCACTATTCTGAGTGCCTTTCCCATATTAACTCTTACTTCTCCCCCAAAGCCTATGAAATAGGTGGAATTGTCCTCATTTACAGATGGGGAAAGCGAGGCACTGAGATTGAACTGCTGCAGGTCATATAGTAGGGATGGTGTTGGAGTCTTGGCCTAGAGCCCAAACGCTTCACACCTTTTCTGCTACATGCCAGGTAGATTCATATACAATACCTCATTTTACATTGCACATCTTTTGAGCCAAATATTTTTCCTGTTTTATAGATGAGAAAATTGAGACCCAGACAGGTTAAACAACTTGCTCAAGGACCCACGGCTAGTTAGGATCAAGGCTGAGTCCAAAGCTATGGTATGTCCCAAGTGCTAGTATGTCATTTGCCTCAAATCCTCTTTAGGGCAGTCTGGGCCCCAAGTTAACTTTCGTCTGATTTAAATTGTCAGACGACAATTACTTTGGTGTATATCTGCTGAAGGGGGAAGAATGAGTTTCTAAAATACATCTTTTCCAAAATGTCTTCACGAGGCACCATGCTTAGTATATTTTCACATCACTGTGTTCTGTGTGAATTGTGGTATAAACTGTATAAATCCACAGAGGACCCTGGTGAATTCCTAATACATGTTTCTGTCTGGCTAAGGTATTCTTTTGACTTGCAGTTGAGAAATGTATAAACAAGAGTAATGATCCTGGTGTTTACGAAAGGGGTGTTTGTACCTGCCACTTGGCCCAGAAGTGTTGACTTGACCAAGAAGTGGAAAGGGAGTTGATAGCAGACCTGAGTTTCCCTTGTCTTTACAGTAAGCCAACCATGATTGCTTCTGCCTGCTTTATGTCATCATTTTCCTAGGAGACTCTGTCTTCAGAACCGATGGAAGAGGAGGAGGAAGACGATGACCTGGAGCTCTTTGGCGGTTATGACAGTTTCCGGAGTTATAACAGCAGCGCAGGCAGTGAGAGCAGCTCCTATCTCGAAGAGTCAAGTGAAGCAGAACATGAGGATCGGGAAGCGGGGGAACTGCCCACCTCCCCGCTGCATCTGCTCAGCCCTGGGACGCCCCGATCCTTGGACGGCAGTGGTTCTGAGCCAGGTGCCTTCAAAGTGTCCCCCGAAGATAGGGCGGTTTCAGAGGCTATGGATGGAGAGGTAGATGCAGGCCAGGTGGGCGGAGCTGTCCAGGTGTAAAGGGCTCTTTGATCTGATGTCTAAGGACCCGTGAGAGAGACAGAGGCACCCCAAGTATCCCCAAGGGTCATTTCAGTCTGATTTCAAGTTGTGATCTCATTCTTTTCTCCCAATTAATATTCATTCAGCATGTATTAGATGCCGGTCCTTAACATGGTGGTGCTTTTGCGTTTGTGTAAATAATAATAGTTGGTGGATTTCTAAGCCTGGGTCTTGAGAATATACGACACCTAATGTGATCTGGTTACTCTCTGGGAAGGAACAAGAAATAGTGAGTTGGAAGTGAGAGGCAAGGAAATATAGAATTAAGTAACCTCCAGGTAAGAGGATGAGGACAGATAAGAATCCCCGTGAAACATCTGGAAGCCAGTTGGCTTCAGAGGTGTGATGCTTGCATAGCTGCTGGACCTTTGTGTCAGGGCCTCCAGTGTGGGGACTGCCTGTGCAAAGAGGCAGGTTAGATGGTCTGTGATGACACTCCTGTTTCCTTGTCTCTTTACTTTTTTTTTTTCTTTACTCTTTAGAAGAGGAGCATCTAATACTCTTTGCCTCTCCATTCATCCTGTTTTCTTTTCCTCTCTCCCCTTTTATTTTTATTTATTAAATTATTTATGTTGCTGTTGGTTGCACTGGGTCTTCATTGCTGCACGCAGGCTTTCTCTAGTTGTAGCAAATGGGGGTACTTCGTTGTAGTATACGGGCTCCTTGTGGTGGCCTCTCTCATTGTGGACCACAGGCTGTAGGTGCGCGGGCTTCAGTAGTTGCAGCACGTGGGCTCAGTAGATGTGGGGCATGGGCTTAGCCGCAGTGTGGCATGTGTAATCTTCCCAGCCCAAGGATCAAATCCTCCTCTCCTGCACTGGCAGGCACCACCAGGGAAGTCCTGTCTCCCCTTTCTTTTATTTTTCTCCCTTCTGTCTTCTTCTAGTCATTATCTTAGAATCTTGGAACTAGAATGAACTATTAGAGACCATCTAGTCTGGGGGTGCATGCACCTGGCCACACATTAGAATCATCTGGGGAACTTCTCATAACCACTGATGTCTGTGTCCCACCACAGATCAGATCATTCTAATCAGGGCATTTTTAAATGCTTTCCAGGTGATTCTAATGTGATATCAGGGATGAAACAGTGATCTAGTTCAGCCTCTTTAGAGATGAGAAGAAAACAGGCCCACAGAAGTTAATGATATGGGTGCATTTTTGTCTTCTCGTTTTCCTCTTTGCGAACTTTCCCCAGTTGTCTGCAGGGATTCTCCTTAGTCCCATTGTTGACACACAGAGCCACGGGATGCCACACAGATTCAGGGGTACGCACCCAAACCGCTTCCTCCTATTGCAGTTCTGTCAGCCTTAGGGGTTAATGCAGTGCCCCAGGTTTAAAGGGCCCATCATTTTGTTTGAATTGGGGTGATGATTGAGGGAGTCACATGCTAAATTCTCTTCCCAGCTGTCTGTGAGATGTGTGGGATCGTGGGTACCAGGGAAGCCTTCTTCTCCAAGACCAAGAGATTCTGCAGCGTCTCCTGTTCCAGGAGCTACTCCTCCAACTCCAAGAAAGCCAGTATCTTGGCGAGATTACAGGTGAGAGGCAGTCACTTGGAAGACCCTTCCTGGGGCCCTGGGTGCTGAGTCAGGAACCACCAACTGTGTTGACGAGAGGCCCAGAGGGCTTGGGCAGGACGTTGCTTTTGGCCTTCTGAGGTTGTAAACGGCCTGGTATTTCTTATGCATCCATTTCTGGAGCTCAATAAGTTGCAGATTCATGGAGCTACCTTTCAACCCCAACCCTCACACCTTAGGGTCTGATGTGTCCTCAAAAATTTCTCTTTTTGGCTGTGCTGCGTGGCATGCGGGAATCTCAGCTCCAGGGATGGAACCCATGCCCCCTGCAGTGGAAGCACAAAGCCCTAACCACTGGGCCGCCAGGGAACCGCTGCCCTCAATAAGTTGTAAACAAGAACTCTGGGGGGAGTCTGGCACCCGTCTTCCTGCTGCACTTTTACAAATGCTCTGAAAGGAAGCTGGGAAATGGGCCACAAGCTTCTCCGGCCACGGTGGGTTTGAGGAGATGGTGTCTTGTCTCTGACTCCATTCCACAGGCAGCTGCCTAGAAAGTCTTACCAACCTCTAGTTGGTATTACCAACTAGTCTTACCAATCTCTAGTTAACTAACGATATTTGTAGAACTCTGAGAAGGGGAAGGATTCTTGGAGCTGTGTTGTCTAACCCACATACTAATTGACAAGTGTGCTGAGGTCCAGAGAGGAAGAATGATTTACCTGTGGGCTCTGTAGGAAAAGGACAGAGCTGAGACTGGAGCCTGGCCTTGTGTCTTCACTATACTGGTTTGCAAACTTGACTACACGTAGGGGTCACCTGGAAAGTTTCAAAAATCTCATGAAGATTCTGGTTTAATTGGGAGGAAGCACAGCCTAGACATAGGAGGCTTTAATGAGCACCCCAGGTGATTGTCCTGTGAAGCCTGATGTTTACTGTGGGTCTCAGCCCAGCTCTTCTAGTTAAAGCCTCCTGCATTTTGTTCCCTCACTTTGCAGATTTTAGCCAGGGCATAAGAAAGTCCTTCCCAGTGAGCTGCTAGTAACATTGTTACTACCTACAGTCTGGGGATACTTGAGAAGGGCTTAGCACCCTCAGTCTAACCAGTGATTCCTAAAAATTGATTTTTTTAAAATGAATTTTTAAAGATACCTATTTCAAAGGCTCAAAAATTTTTACTAACTTACTCAGAGTTACACAAATAAAATTGAAGAGCCAGGCTTTGGCGCCAGGTCTGTGTGGAACTTCAGTTTTATTCAGTCGCTTAGTCATGTCCGACTCTTTGCGACCCCATGGACTGCAGCATTCCAGGCCTCCCTGTCCATCACCAACTCCTAGAGTTTACTTAAACTAATGTCTATTGAGTCGGTGATGCCATCCAACCATCTCATCCTCTGTTGTCCCTTTCTCCTTCCGCCTTCAATCTTTCCCAACATCAGGGTCTTTTCCAATGAGTCAGCTCTTCGCATCAGGTGGCCAAAGTATTGGAGTTTCATCTTCAGCATCAGTCCTTCCAAAGGACTGATTTCCTTTAGGATGGACTGGTTGGATCTCCTTGCAGTCCAAGGGACTCTCAAGAGTCTTCTCCAACACCACAGTTCAAAAGCATCAATTCTTCAGCGCTCAGCTTTCTTTATAGTCCAACTCTCACATTCATACATAACCACTGGAAAAACCATAGCCTTGACTAGATGGACCTTTGTTGGCAGAGACATGTCTCTGCTTTTTAATATGCTGTCTAGGTTGGTCATAACTTTTCTTCCAAGGAGTGTCTTTTTATTTTATGGCTGCAGTCACCATCTGCAGTGATTTTGGAACTTAAACCCACATTTTTTTATTTTAAAGTTTGGCTGTGCCGCTTGACTTGCAGGATCTTAGTTCCCTGACCAGGGATTGAACCCTGTCCATGGCAGTGAAAGCTCCAGATCCTAACCACTAGACCATCAGGGAACTCCCTAAACCCACATTTCTAGTTCATTGATCTCTCTTTTTTTTTTTAATCTTCTTCTTTATATTACAGTAGTTTCCTTTGCAGCTCAGTGGTAAAGAATCCGCCTGCCAATGCAAGAGAGGTGGGTTTGATCCCTGGGTCAGGAAGATCCCCTGGAGAAGGAAATGGCAACCCACTCCAGTATTCTTGCCTGGGAAATCCCATGGACAGAGGAGCCTGATGGGCTACAGTCTATGGGGTTGCAAATGAGTCGGACACAACTGAGTGACTAGACAACAACACAGCCGATTAACACTGTTATGATAGTTTCAGGTGAACAGCAAAGGGGTTCAGCCAAACATATGCATCTATCCATTCTCCCCCAATCACTGATCTCTTTAATAAATTCTCTGGGCCTCTGATCGGTGCTTAAGCTACAAATTACCCACCAGGTCTTCCCTATAGCTCAGATGGTAAAGAGTCTGCCTCTGATGCAGGAGACCCGGGTTTGATCCCTGGGTCTGGAAAATCCCCTGGAGAAGGAAATGGCAACCCACTCCAGTATACTTGCCTAGAGAAAAATCCCATGGACAGAGGAGCCTGGCAGGCTACAGTCCGTGGGTCGCAAAGAGTGGGACACGACTAAGCGACTAACACACAGGTCAGTGGCCTTTCACTGTAGGGTAGGACCCCTTTGAGCACCTTATAAACTCTGTTCAGTTCATAAGCCTTCTCTGCCATAAACCTATAGGAGCACCAAGAGAAGGTTGAGAGCTTTGGCCTCCAGCAAGAGGTTTCTGGCAGTAGCCGGGCTTAAAAGATGGAAAATGTATCCCTCCCTGCCCTCCGGCTCTGCCAACCCCCCCCTCCCCCGCCCCTGCAGGTGAACAATAGCTAAGTGCTTACTGAGTTCAGCACAATTTGTGACCCTCACCCTTGCAACTCCCCCCTGAGCTAAGCATTGTAATTGTTATCATCTTGATTTACAAGTGAAGAAACTGGAATCCCAAAGAGGTTACCTGGGCAGTCCAAATCCAGAGCCTTGTTATCAGCCTTTAGGCTAGACAGGCTCTCCTCCCTCCAGGGAAAACCACCTACCAAGAAGGCCAAAGTCCTGCACAAAGCTGCCTGGTCTGCCAAAATTGGAGCCTTCCTCCACTCCCAGGGGACAGGACAGCTCGCCGATGGAACCCCAACCGGGCAGGACGGTAAGTCAGTGGGACTGGTGCTCAGGAAGCCGGTGGGGTGTGGTGCCCAGGACTCAGCAGGTGGGGGAGGGGGTGCTCCCTAGGAGCCAGGATTGGAGAAGGAGGCCAGCTAGAAAGGGCCAGCTCAGGCTTGCTTTAGATGGCATCTTCCTCACCTGGGAGTAACTGAGATGGCCCAGAAGATCCCTCAATCACTCTTCTCTTCAGCACTTAAAAGCCAAGAGTTAGCTTCCTTTGTTTAGCATTGCCTGTAGCCCTCTGGCTTTTGTTTCCCTGGGGCAGTGGAGACCTAGATCTGGTGTGAAGAAGGGTGATGGGATAAGGAACTCCTCTTTCTGAGCATGAGTAGCTGTTTCTAAGTAAATGTAGACTGGAAGCTGTGCATTAAGTGGTCTGACCCAGCTCCCAGATCAGGACTGGAGGGGCTGTGGTGTGTGTGCCTCCCACCAACTAGATTGGCTGTGGCCAATGAGAGGTTGGGGGCGGTCTGAGGAATTTAAGCCCGAGGGTCTTTGAATTTCCATCTTTCTCTGGGGGTAGAAAGATCAGACATTTCCCTCTGAGTGTTTCCTCTACTGAGAGTCTGGCAGCCTCTGGATGAGGTCCTCCCCGTCCCATCCCGATGGCCACTGCTGGGGCAGGTATGGGGCGAACCCAGGCTGCACGGTGGGAAGGGGCATGTGCTCCCACTCCCCAGGCCCAGGTTCCTGCAGTGGCCACTGCTGGGGCAGGTATTGGGCGGGCCCAGGCTGCTCCCAGTCCTCAGGCCCACCCAGCTTCCTGGAGTGACTGCTGCAAGAGCTCCCCACTTCGACCCCTCAACTCTGGTCCTCTTGGCTCTACAGCGCTGGTCTTGGGTTTCGACTGGGGGAAGTTCCTGAAGGATCACAGTTACAAGGCTGCTCCTGTCAGCTGCTTTAAGCATGTGAGTGCCCTGGGGACGAGGGGGAAGGGAGGGCAGGGGCCTAGGCGCTGCCGCTGGCTCACCCACCTGCCTCGCTGCTTTGGCACCAGGAGGGAGCAGGATGAAGTCTGTGTGTTCAGAGCCCAGCTTTGCTGCTCGCTCCAATTCACCTTTCTGTCCACTTGTTCTTCACCAAGTCCTCCCACAGACCCTCAGCGAGGGCTTCGAGCATGCCCCATGGAGGTCTCCCGGAGGCTTATTCATATAATGGCACTTTGTGCTTTGGTATCCAGAGCCAACTGTGAAAATCCCTTTCTCTTTTCCCCCATTTTCAGTGCTTTCCTGTTGACAACAGCTTGGTGCTTGTGAACTGCCCCCGGCCCACTGGCTCCCGGGAGGCAGATGTGGGTGCCTCCTAGAACCCCTTCTGCTAAAGGTTCCCTGACTCCCTGTCAGTGCCTACTCAGTTGCATCCGACTCCTTGAGAGCCCGTGGACTATAGCCTGCCAGGCTCCTCCATCCATGTAGTTTTCCCGGCAAGAACACTAGAGTGGGTTGTCATCTCCTCCTCCAGGGGATCTTCCCAATTCAGGGATCAAACCCCGCATTGGCAGGCAGATTCTTTACCACTGAGCCACCTGGGAAGCCCCCCTGTCACTGAGAAGCAGCCAAGGCTGAGACCTGGAGGGCTGGGCTTGGAGTGCAGGCCTGAGCAGTGGTCCCCCACAGGTGCAGAGAGAAGCCGAGGGGGCTCTCTTCATCTTTCAAACCAATTTCCTAAACCCCAGGAAATCTGGAGAAGGCCTATTTATTTTGGCTACATTGGGTCTTTGTTGCGGAGCACAGGGGCGTCTCGTTATGGCGCAAGGGCTTAGTTGCCCCTTGGCTTGTGGGTGCTTAGTCCCTGACCAGGGATTGAGCTCATGTCCCCTGCACTGGCAGGCAGATTCTTATCCACTGTCCCACGAGAGAAACCCAGCCACCCGGTATGACGATTGAAGGAGCACTGTTTGTGTCTTAGAAGCGCCTGTTCCGTAGTGAGAGTGGCACACTGCTCAGTGTCTGCTGGCAGAGGTGTGATGTGCCTGAGGGTAACAGCTAGGAGCCGGTCCTGTAGGGATTAGCAGGGCTGTCTGACACCCCAACTCCCATCCCCTGACTCAGCTCTTCACAGAGGTGCACACATCTGTGCATCGCCTCCTCCCTGGCCCTGGCCTTCCACACAGTGAGGGGAAACACCAAGGGGCAAAGGAGAGGATACAGTGTTTTGTGAGGCCCTGCAGCCAGCCACTCTCCTCTGCCCACCCAGGTGGCTCACTGTCCCCTTGAACCCTCTCACCCCCACGCAGGTCCCACTCTATGACCAGTGGGAGGATGTGATGAAGGGAATGAAGGTGGAGGTACTCAACAGCGATGCCGTGCTCCCCAGCCGGGTGTACTGGATCGCCTCGGTCATCCAGGCGGCAGGTGGGTGCTTCTCTGGCCAAGGCGTGGTCGGGGCTAGGGGCGACATCTCCAGATGGACAGGTAGGGTCGGAACAGACATCAGCTTCATAAAAAACCCGCCCACTGGAGTTTCGTTCTCCCTCCTTGCTGTGCTTTCATGCTACCTACCTTAGAGGGGACCGCAGAGCTTGGAGAGTTTGAAACTCCCGTTTTGAAGTTCATTCCGGGGTCGATCAGGCCATAGAAAATTACTCCCCCTGCTGTGCCATGCTGCTTTCCAGGTACATGGCAGGGGTTTGTTTTCGCTCTGGCTGTTGTAGAAGGGGTTCTTGGAGTAGGCAGCCTGGTTTAGGCTGGAGAAGCAAGAAGGCCTAAGAGTTCACCTCCCCTTCCTCCTGCTCAGGGTACCGGGTGCTGCTCCGGTATGAAGGCTTTGAAAATGATGCCAGCCATGACTTCTGGTGCAACCTGGGGACTGTGGATGTCCACCCCATCGGCTGGTGTGCCATCAACAGCAAGATCCTGGTGCCCCCGCGGAGTGAGTTGATGAGAGTGCTCCCTGTCCTGGTTCCTGTGGGCCCCTGGGAGAAGTCAGACCAGCCCAGAGCCCACCTGCCTCCTCGCTTCCTTTCCTCCCTCGTCCTGAGGCCCCAGGGCAGGTCCAGGTTGGGGAGTCCAGCACTGCCGGCCTGAGAAGGCAGAAATATGTTATTCAGGCCCCTCTGCTGCTCTCTGGGGCAGACCGGCACCCGTCAGCAGAGTGGTGGCAGTCTGTATTCAGGATTCTGCTCTGTCTCCCCAGCCATCCATGCCAAGTTCACCGACTGGAAGGGCTACCTCATGAAACGCCTGGTGGGCTCCAGGACACTTCCCGTGGACTTCCATATCAAGGTCTGTCAGAGCACCCTGGGGTCTCCTAACTGGTCTGCTCCTGCCCCTTTCCCCTTGTTTGTCCTTGGTGCTGCTCACTGGAGTATTTTTTCTAAGATCCCCTTGGTTTAGCCATCAGAGCAGCTCCAGATTCCCTTAGTATGGGTGGTGGGCATCATCTACCATTAGCCTCCTCCCTGCTCTGATCCAGCCTCATCGGTCCTGTTGCTTTGTCTGCTGGTGTGCTCTTCCAGATCCTTCCCTTTGCTCACAGCATTTTCAGAAGCATTCAACTGGGCTTCCCAGGTGGTGCGAGTGGTAAAGAATCTGCCTGCAATGTAGGAGACCTCTATTCATTCAATAGACTTGATTAAGTGCTTGTATACAGGGCACTGCCATCTGGCACCCTCCCCCTCCTGGTGGGATTTGGAATTGCACTGCTTAGTCCCCACCACCACTGAGAAACTGGAATGGCTCTCCCTGAGTGCGCAGTGCCCTGGAGCTGGAAAAGCCCCACAGAACTTCCGCACCCAACCTCTATCCCAGGCAGGACAGTCCTAGAATCTCAGCAGACAGAACCACCTGTCTCTTCACCCAGGCCCCACCACCGGGGCTCTAGAGCAGCTGTGGGATCTTGGTCGCTGTCCTTGGCTGTGTCCAAGGGTCAGGCATTACTGCTGAGGTGCTAGGAGAGCCGTTCAGAGCTGCAGCCCAGCGGGGCCAGGGCTGAAATTAGAGGTATCGAGGCAAAGGGTGCTCAGTTCTCTAGAAACACCAGGCTGGTTTAGTGAGTGCTGTCAGCAGGGGCTGGAAGGTAGAGAGCACTGGGAGGGACTCGTGATCAGAGTGCAGATCCCTGAAAGAGCACAGAGCTGGACCCCAGGCCGAGATTTGTGGCTCAGCTCTGGCACTAATGACCCCGTGTGACTCCAAGTGAGTCACACGACCTCCCTGGGGCACCTGTTTGCTTAATCTGAAAAGCAGTCTATGATTCCCAGCACAGTGAGTTGCTGGCATTTTGGTGCACACACTGTAAATATTCTATCATCCCGGGACTTGGGAGCCAGGGTGGAACCTGGCGGGCAGGAGGGGCTCCTCTGCCAGCTTCCTGCTGCCCCGTCCCATCCTCTGGTTACCCCCAAGGGACAGGACAGGATAGGACAGTGGGAGGGAGGGATCGACCCCAGCAGGCCTGTGTTCTGATGTCATTGCAGATGGTGGAGAGCATGAAGTACCCCTTTCGGCAAGGCATGCGGCTGGAGGTGGTGGACAAGTCCCAGGTGTCCCAGACCCGCATGGCTGTGGTGGACACAGTCATTGGGGGTCGCCTGCGGCTCCTCTACGAGGATGGCGACAGTGATGATGACTTCTGGTGCCACATGTGGAGTCCCCTGATCCACCCTGTGGGATGGTCCAGGCGAGTCGGCCACGGCATCAAGCTGTCAGGTTAGCCGAGTCCCTGACCAGCATGGGCCTGGGTCGGGGGCGGGGGACATTTCTGCACCCCACAACTACTCTGAGTAATGGGGGCAGGACTTGACCAGGTGTCCCGAGAGGTTGAGTGACTTGACCAAGGACACTCAGCCTGAAGTGTGTTGTATGTGTTAGTTGCTTAGTCATGCCCAACTCTTTGTGACCCCATGGACTGTAGCCTGCCAGGCTCCTCTGTCTGTAGAATTTTCCGAACAAGAATACTGGAGTAGGTTGCCATTTCCTTCTCCAACCTGAAATGGTAAAAGTTAATTCACAACTAGAGGTTCCAGGCCACATCCTCTCCTTGCGACGTGGGAGGAGTCTGGGTCCTCAGGGCTGAATAGTTCCAACAGAGAGCTCCTGGGTGCAGGTGGGATGTTGCTGAGCAGCCCCACATTCTGGGGGAGGTGTGGAGATGGTCGTGTTAGCAGCTTCAACTTCCTTCTCTCCCTTCCTCCCTCCTCTGTCTCCCTAAAAGAGAGGCGCAGCGACATGGCCCACCACCCCACCTTCCGGAAGATCTATTGTGACGCTGTTCCTTACTTGTTTAAGAAGGTGAGGCCCAGCCCTGGGCACTGCCCCTTGGCCGCAGGTCCACTACAGACCTGAGGCCCCGGATCTCCCCTCCCCTCCCCGTTTCCTTGCCAGGCCGTCGGCAGCTGAGGCCTGTTCCCCACCCCTCCTCCAGTCAGCCCAGAGATTGCCCAACTGCCCCATTCCTTTAAGGTTCGAGCTGTCTACACAGAAGGTGGCTGGTTTGAGGAGGGGATGAAACTGGAGGCCATCGACCCCCTGAATCTGGGCAACATCTGCGTGGCGACCATCTGCAAGGTGAGCCTGGGCGCCCTCTGGCCTCCAGCAGTGCTTCCTATGGGCAGGGCCGTGGCAGAGCGCCCCCTACTGGCTGCTTCTGAGTGGCCTGGTTTTCATGCACATACACTTAGCTCCTGGCTTGGAATCTGCTTTCCCGTTGGGAGTCAGAGGCTTGCCAACCCTGAGGGCTGGTCCAGGAATGTCAGCCACGGCATCTAGCTGTCAGGTTGGCCGAGTCCCTGGCCAGCCACCCGTGGGTGCTACTAAACACCTGGCCTGAGCCTAGTCCTGGGGCAAGTGTAGGCCTTCCCACCATCTCCTGCTGTCTCCTTTGGGGGCTGGCGTTGCTGCAGCCCTCTCTTACTGCTGCAGCCTGAGGAGCCAGCCACCACCCCTTGGCCCTCCTGGGAACACACTGATTTGTCCATCTAGCAAACCTTCAGGCTGGGCCCCTGGGTTCATCCCTGAGAACACAGTGACAAAAGGACAGACACAGTTCCTGCTGGCACAGCATGTGGTGTCCATTGAGGGAATCAGGAAGATCCCCTGGGAAAGGAAATGGCAACCTACTCCAGTATTCTTGCCTGGAGAATCCCATGGACAGAGGAGCTTGGCGGACTGAGTCCATGGGGTTGCAGAGTCTGACATGACTGACCACACATGAGGAAGCTAGATGGTTTTACCATTATGGGTTACATGAGTGCTGAGTGCTCTGAAAAGCAGCTCCAACCTCCTGTCCCTGTCCTGTCACCTCACCCTGCGCAGGGGTGCAGTCTAGAACACCAGGTTCTGTCTGCCTCTCTCTGCCACTACTAGGTCCTCCTGGACGGCTACCTGATGATCTGTGTGGACGGAGGGCCCTCCACAGATGGTTCCGACTGGTTCTGTTACCACGCCTCCTCCCACGCCATATTCCCAGCCAACTTCTGCCAGAAGAATGACATTGAGCTTACACCCCCGAAAGGTAAGACTGGCATAGAGTCGGAGGGAGCAGGGTTGAGGCCACAGGCCAAGCCAGACCCCTGGAGCTTGAAGTCTGAGTGGACTGGAGAGGTGACAGCACTCCCCAAGGTCACCACTAGCCCTTAGTCTGGGCTGGCTTGGCCCCATGTGGCTTGGTGAGCAGAACTGCACCTGTCCCTTTGGGCAGCGAGCACCCTACACTACAGGACCATGGTCCTAGAGCAGGTACCAGCCTGGGCAGGAGGGAAGAAGGGTGCTGGGGAGACTCTGGGCTGAGTCCTGATGGAGCTGCAGGAACCCCTTTGGCGCTGTCCGGGACTCCCCCTCACCTCCCTCCCTCCTCCTCTCTGCCTTCCACTCCAGGGCACGAGGCTCACACTTTCAGCTGGGAGGCCTACTTGGAGAAGACCAAGGCAAAGGCAGCTCCATCGAGACTCTTCAACATGGTGAGGAGACCAACCCTGCCCACTACCACCCAAGGTGGCGGTTCCAACCCCTTCTCCTCTCGAGTCCCCGCTGCTAAGATCAGCTGTTTCGGGGACAAGTCCCAAACTCTGATGAGGATGCGTGCTGAACAGTCAGCCAGTCCCTCTCCCAGAGGGGCTGGTGCCTGGGATCACAGTGCAGAGGGGTTCCTGGTCTGAGGACCCCTCCCCCGCCCCCGCAGGCAGGCTTGGACCCGCTCCCACACCCAGGACTGCCCCGCCAGGGTGAGGACCTAGCTGATTTGCTCGGCCTTGACCCCCATCCCAGGACTGCCCCAACCACGGCTTCAAGGTGGGCATGAAGCTGGAGGCCGTGGACCTGATGGAGCCCCGGCTCATCTGCGTGGCCACTGTGAAGCGGGTGGTGCACCGACTCCTTAGCATCCACTTCGATGGCTGGGACAGCGAGTATGACCAGTGGGTGGACTGCGAGTCCCCGGACATCTATCCCGTTGGCTGGTGTGAGCTCACTGGCTACCAGCTCCAGCCACCTGTGGCTACAGGTCTGGGCTCTCCTGAAGGGCTCTTGACTTTCCTTTTCTTTTTCCTTTCTGCCAACCACCCTGCACCCCACCCCCCATGCTGCATGCCCACCTTTGGCCCTCTGGCAAGAGATCGAGCATCTCCTGGACCACCTCTAGGGAGAGAGTGGCCCTGGTCTCCCCCTCCTGCTCCTGACCTCTCTGTCTCCCTCTCCCTCTGGCCTGCAGAGCTCCTTCCTTGACCTTGCCCACTCTGTCATATGCTCGTGCCCTTGTGCACCAGGTAACTCCCCGGCCCCTCTGAG
This sequence comes from Moschus berezovskii, assembly GCF_049115385.1. Classification (NCBI taxonomy): domain Eukaryota; kingdom Metazoa; phylum Chordata; class Mammalia; order Artiodactyla; family Moschidae; genus Moschus; species Moschus berezovskii. Next base: position 116,187,575 of record NC_142465.1, read on the forward strand.
CACCCTGGTGATGCGGGTGGGAAGGAGGGACAGCTGTCCCCAGTCCCTCCCCGCAGCCCCCTCCCCGTTCTCACGGCCCAGCTCTGGCTTTCCTTCAGGGGCGTCCCCTGTGTAAGGGAGGCCCGTGAGGGGTGGGCAGGGGTCTCGGGACGTGCCTGCAGCCTGTGTCCTCTCAGAGCTCTCTTCTCACCTCATGTCCGTGTCTTTCAACAACAGAGCCCACCACACCTCTGAAAGCCAAAGAGGCCACAAAGAAGAAAAAGAAACAGTTTGGCAAGAAACGTAAGTGATGCTCTAAAGCTGTCCGGCTGGGGTGGGACCTGGGATCTCCTGAGCCTTTGTCCCTGGGCAGGGGATCACTACCCAGATCAGTCACACTCTTCATGGTTCCACCTCTCCTTTGCCCTTTGCACCATGAGCCCATCCATCACCCTGTGTCTTAGGGACCCAGAGCACAATTAGGGAGTCTTCTGGTCTCTGGCAGTGGTCAGGATGCTAAGGAAAAGACACGAGAGATTATATGGGTTGGAGCAGGGGTCGGGGGTGGCCTGGTCTCTGAGGCCTGTGCAGCTAGGGTGTATGAACGTAAAAGATGTAAGAGCAAAGAGATGGAAGCCATGCTCTCATGATCCCCGGGGGCAGGGAGCAAGGGTGACCACCGAGCTTGGGGACCTCTCACAAGCCGGCCCAACCTCAGCAGGCCCCAGGCTAAGTTGCAGTGAGCTAGGCTCCCCGACGTGGTCTCCGCAGAAGAGAGGATGTCCCGAAAGGGAACAGAGAGGAAACAGGTGCAGTCCCTGGGCAGGGTTAAGATCCTGTGAGGGTGTGGCATGGATCAAGTGGCAGGACCCTGTGCCGTTCAGAATCAGGGCTGGGAAAGGCACACTGTAGACATGAAGAAAGTGAGGAGCAGAAACAGGAAGCTTAACAACCATGGCGGGGTGGGGGCACTAACCCCTTACTGGGGAGAAGCTCTGAGCCTTGGACACAGCCCTGAGGTATGAGGTCAGAGTTGGGCCTCCGTCCTCCCCAGCTGGCACCTACCCCTCTGCTGGGCTGCCTGACCGCTGTTTCATGTGGATACGTGGGTTGAATTCTGTTTTTATTCCAAGGAAAAAGAATACCACCGGCCAAGACACGGCCCCTCAGACAGGGGTCCAAGAAGGCCCTGCTGGAGGAGGACCTGCAGGCAGTGGAGAAGGTCCCATCGGAGCCCACTCCTGATGACAGTAAGAGCCTCCCGGGCAGGGCCGGGGCCGGTGGGTGGCTCCCTGCTCAGAGGCCAGTCCTCTCCTTCCCGACCTGGCGCAGAAGAGCAGAGTCAGGCTTGAAGGGCATTTTCTGGGCACAGAGCAACCTCTCTCAGACCACTGGGCCTGGAGGGCTTCCCAGACACCCGGCCCCAGCTCTGAATGGAGCTGAGCACTGGCCTGGTCCTCCACGCCCAGCCCCAGCCCTTAGCAGGGTGGGCTGCCTGCCAGGCTGGTGGGACAGGACCCTAGGCCTTGGCTACTGCCTGCCCCACAGAGGGGCAGGGGCTCTCCCCGCTACACCCCGAGGGCCCCTGTCTGTTGGAAGCCCGGCTTCTCCTCTAGACCCTGAGCGCCGCGTCTCTCCTCCTTGCCCCGCTCTTCCTCTTCAGTCATCACCGTACGTGTGAAGGAAGAGCACCTGGACGTGGCCACAGCCGACAAGGCCCCGAGTCCAGCGCTGCCTGTGCCCGTCGAGAACATTAAACAGGAGACGGACAGCTGAGCCTTCCTCGCTGCCAGCCAGAAGCCACAGCCAGAAGCCAGCCTAGGGTGCCTCTCTTGCCACCATGCCAACCTACTTTACTTTGGAGACTGAGCCTTTTTGCATAAATTTTGCCTGGTGCTGTGGGGGCCGGGCACCCAAGGAGCAGCCGGGGTCGCCTCTGGCCTCTGCCCTCTCCAGCAAGGCCCTGTGATGAGGGCTACCTGCGAGCAGCTCCCTCTCCAGCTCAAGTTCCTGAAGCTCTTCCTCACTAGTCCCCTCCACTCCCCCCACACTGCTCCACTGCCAGGGTGGGGGCTACACACGGAAGACAAGTTGGATAGTGGTTAGGCCCGAGCAGGTCTTGAGGTGGGGACAGACAGTCACCTGACGGACGTGAATGGTGTGAGGGGTACAGCCTCTGCCCCAGACGCCATGCGGAAGGGCCCCTCTTGCATCGGTTGGGGCTCTGCTCCTCCTGGCACCCCCAGGAGGTTGGGGAGCCCTGTGCCAGTGCCCAGCTCTGGCAGGCAGTTGAGCAGCAGTAACCAGCATGTAGGTCCTGGTGACTTGTGAGGTGGCCTTGATCTGTTTTCCCTTGGCATGGGTACTGACTCCATTTCCAAGAGGAGCAGAGGCAAGGTCTGCTCCCTGGGAAAGGGAGCTTGCCAGGGCCTCAGGTAGGGGAGACCACACTAGTCCCTGTGCCACGGGAAGTGGGGGTAGGTGTGTGCACACACATGCAAGTATCCCCTGAGAGAGAAGGTGCCACCAGTGTTGAACTTAACCCACTCTGGAGCCCAGCTGGACTAGGACCTGCCCTTTTCTTTCTCCCTTTCTCTGTTAACCAGGAACAGGTCTGGCCTTGCCAGAAAGTCTTGGGGCCTTGACACGGGATGGTCCGCCCTGCTGGCTGACGTGGCCCTGAGGGAGCTCCTGGAGGCAGGGACATACTTCTTGGTTCTTTTCCTCACTGCATGTCCTTAACTCCATAATATATTTTGATTCTGCTGCTCCTCTGAAAGTACATTCAAGAAGTTCACCTAGCGTCTGCCCACATTTCAGCTGCTTATTTTCCACAGTTAAAGTCTCCTTTGAAGCTGTCTTCTCCCTCTGACCCACCCTCTCTTCAGGAGGCTTGGGACCTAGGTGGTAACAGGCTGCTGTCCTCAGCCCTTCTCTTTGCTTCCACATGTTTGAGTAGAGACAGCACCACTGGGTGTGTCCCTGTGTTCCCCTGTAATAGCTGGCACAGTCCATCCTTACCAGATGGGGTGCTGACCTTGGGTGTGTTGAGGACCCTGCTGTTGGGTCATCCCAGAGATGGGTGACCAGCCCAAGGGGAGCCAATTTCAGTTCAGAGAGAACCAGATCTTTTGTCCTTTCCTAAAGGCACTGTGCAGGCCTACATGGAATAGAAATGAGGCCTAGAAGCCTCCTCTTGCAGCCTGAACTCCCCTAAATGTGACAGGGGCTGTGCCTCCCCTCACCCACCTCACGGTGACGGGTGGGTCAGTGGAGGAAGGTGGCTGACAGTGGCTTGCAGTTCCACAGCCTGCTCGCATCGCCTGCCTTTGTTGAGGGTGACTTGCCCAGCTGAGGAGAATTGTCTCCTATGCTCTTGCCCTTAAAGGATCAAGTTCTGAGTGAAGAGGTTCTGGGGTGATGGGACTTGTTTGGCCTTCAGTTTTGCTTCTTCCTGAGTGAAGAAGTTGATGCCCACAGTGCTTGGGCGCAGCAAGAAGGACCAGAGGACAAGTTTAGCCGCCGTTCCAGCCCCAGATGGGCTTCCCACACTTAAATCCTATGAGACGATTAAATCCCTTTCTGCTGCAGTCGGTCTGTCAGTGTTCCTTCTGTTCTGAGACACCACCCCACCAGGTTGGCTACAGAGACGGGGAGAGTTCACCCATGAAGGGTGCAAAACAACATGTGTCCCCAAAGCAACACGCTGTTACCTGTCCCTGCCACTCCACTCCTAGGACCCTGGGCTCCCCAAGGCCCAGCCCATGTCTTTATGCCACTCGTGCCCAACAAAGGTGCCCTCAGTGAGTATATGACCAAGTGGACATACATCCCTGGGACCTAGAGGTTAGTCAGTCACAGATGGAAGTGGTGACCTCCAGGATGTTTTAGCTCAAGGCACAGAATGAACGCTTGTCCCTCCATTGCCCTTGCCCTTGGATGGGACTTTGAAGTTCCACAGCAGTGGTGGGGGTTGTGGGGGGGGACAACACCTGAAGGCTGACGTCCTGAGGAACAGAAGCCTCTCCACTCCTTGCCCCACGGCCTGACGGCCTGCAGTGAGTGGCTCTCTGGGGCAAACACTGGTGGAACCCCCTGCACCTTCCTTTACTGTCATCCCGCTGGACCCTTGACTGCTCAAGGGGCGGGGAAGCAAGGGAATCGGTATTTGTGACAGCCTCATGCCAGACGCTAATTTACAGGTGTTCACACCACTTCATCCTTGATCCTGTGAGGAAATGGTGACTTTATTTTACATGTAAGAGAAAGAAGGCTCATTAAAGTTCAGTGACTCACTGGCCTAAGCTGACGAGAAATGGCACCAGTGGCATTAAACTCCAGCTCGTCGGCCAGGTCACAACCAGGGCTCGGTGGCTTCAATCTGGTGAGCACCAAACGCAGAACATCCTGCCAGGAACCAGGGCCCGTGTCCTTTAAGGCCTTTGTATTCCTGGGAGGAAGCAGCTACTTTCAATAGAAGTAGAAACAAATCCTAGGGCTTCCCTGATGACTTAGTGGTAAAGAATCCGCCTGCCAGTGCAGGAGATGCCGGCTTGATCCCTGGTCTGGGGAGATCCCACGTGTTGCAGGACAACCTGAGCCCACATGCAGCTAACTGCTGAAGCCCGAGAGCCACATTAGAGGCCTGTGCACTGCAATAAGAGTAGCCCCCGCTTGCTGCAATTTGAGAAAAGCCAGTGCAGCCAAGAAGACCCAGCACGGCCAAAATAAAATAAACCCCTGATGTGATCACTCACCGAGAGCCAGACATTGTGGAATGCGAAGTCAAGTGGGCCTTAGGAAACATCACTATGAACAAAGCTAATGGAGGTGATGAAATTCCAGTTGAGCTATTTTAAATCCTAAAAGATGATGCTGTGAAAGTGCTGCACTCAGTATGTCAGCAAATTTGGAAAACTCAGCAGTGGCCACAGGACTGGAAAAGGTCAGTTTTCATTCCAATCCCAAAGAAAGGCAATGCCAAAGAATGCTCAAACTACCACACAGTTGCACTCATCTCACATCTAGTAAAGTAATGCTCAAAATTCTCCAAGCCAGGCTTCAATGGTATATGAACGGTGAACTTCCAGATGTTCAAGCTGGTTTTAGAAAAGGCAGAGGAACCAGAGATCAAATTGCCAACATCCGCTGGATCACTGAAAAAGTGACAGTTCCAGAAAAACATCTATTTCTGCTATTATAGACTATGCCAAAGCCTTTGTGTGGATCATAACATACTGGAAAATTCTTAAAGAGATGGGAATACCAGACCACCTGACCTGCCTCCTGAGAAATCTGTATGCAGGTCAAGAAGCAACAGTTAGAACTGAATATGGAATAACAGACTGGTTCCAAATTGGGGAAGGAGTGCGTCAAGGCTGTATATTGTCACCCTGCTTATTTAACTTGTATGCAGAGTACATCATGAGGAACACTGGGCTGGATGAAGCACATGCTGGAATCAAGATTGCCGGGAGAAATATCAATAACCTCAGATATGCAGATGACACCACCCTTATGGCAGAAAGCGAAGAACTAAAGAGCCTTTTGATGAAAGTGAAAGAGGAGAGTGAAAAAGTTGGCTTAAAACTCAACATTCAAAAAACTAAGATCATGGCATCTAGTCCCATCACTTCATGGCAAATAGATGGGGAAACGAAACAGTCACAGACTTTATCTTAGGGGGCTCTAAAATCACTGCAGATGGTGACTACATCCATGAAATTAAAAGACGCTTGCTCCTTGGAAGAAAAGTTATTACCAACCTAGACAGCATATTAAAAAGCAGAGACATTACTTTGCCGACAAAGGTCCATCTAGTCAAAGCTTTGGTTTTTCCAGCAGTCATGTATGGATGTGATAGTTGGACTTGGACTATAGAGAAAGCTGAGTGCCAAAGAACTGATGCTTTTGAAGTGTGGTGTTGGAAAAGACTCTTGAGAGTCCCTTGGATAGCAAGAAGATCCAACCAGTCCATCCTAAAGGAAATCAATCCTGAATATTCATTGGAAGGACTGATGCTGAAACCTAAACTCCAATTCTTTGACCACCTAATGCGAAGAACTGACTCATTTGAAAAGACTCTGATGCTGGGAAAGATTAAGGGCGGGAAGAGAAGGGGACGACAGAGGATAAGATGATTGGATGACATCACTGACTTAATGAACGTGAGTTTGAGTGAACTCCGGGAGTTGGTGATGGACAGGGAGGCCTGGTGTGCTGTGGTTCATGGGGTGGCAAAGAGTCGGACACAACTGAGCAACTAAACTGAATTATGATCCCAATTACTTAAAGGAACTCAACTCTATGCTTTATCAAACGTAATGTCAAGGGCGTGCTGGAGTCTGACCATGGTGCCACAACACACCTGTGCCCTTGCTCTTCCAACCCCAGCAACGAGTGAAGCCCCCAAGATCGGGTGGGAAGAGGCTGAGTCGACAGCAGCCAGCAGTGACCGCCACTGGGATTCTTCTCCTGGACACACATGGTCCCGGGAGGCTGAAGCTTAATCAGGCCACTGTCCCAGGGGACAAAACGGCGCGCGGTCATTTCCTCACAAGCTCCCTCTGAGCTTAGCCCAGAGCTGGAGAGGGTGGACATCACTCTCAGAAGCCACCAGAAGTAGATCTGGTCCCTGCCCAGATCCACAACCTCATGAAACTGAGACCAAGGCAAGTCAGACCTCTACCGCCATAAGGGCCTAAAAACCTGACCCACCCACCGAGGCCTCACCGCCCCCACCCCTCAGCCAACCTGGTTCACTCTCTGCTGTCGTTCCCTTCATGGGGTCCCCCGGGCGCCAGGCCTGGGGGCCGGTGTCCGTTTGGCCTTCCTGGCAGTCCGGCCCAGGCAGGTTTCAAAGACAGCAGCTGCGGCCTTCACCCTCTGGCCACGGGCACTGGGAGGGGTGGCACAGGTGGCCCCCACACGCAGGTTCAGCCCAGCCAGCCACCTGAGAAGAAAAGTGGGGGGTGGGGAAGCCCCCATGCCGAGCTTTCCTGAGGACAGCGAGGAGGTCCTCAGGGATTTGGGGACGGTGGGGCCTAGTGGGTGACAGTGGACGCACCAGTTAAGTGATCCTGAGCAAGTCAAACCTCAATCCCCTTCCTGTAAAAGGAGGCTGGTAATAGTGGCAGAGGACTGGTGAGCCAATCTAGACAAGCTATTGCATTTAACATCATTTTACAGTCACCACCAGGAGGCAGATGCAGTCACCATCATCCCCTTTACAGACGACGAAACAGCACAGAGAGGCCACGTGGCTCAAAAGGAGACAATCACAGAGGCAGGTTCCAGCCCTGGTCACTGGCTCCAGGGCCCTTGCTGCTTTCTTGGGCAAGGATGTACAGTGCTCACACACAGTGACTAGGTCCACTCGGCCGGGCAGATTTCACCCCCACTTTATGGATGAGGGAACAGAGGCTCAGGGAAACCCACCCCAAGCCCTGTGGGGTAGCTCCCCAGAGAGGGTAGCTGGCCCTGGCAGGATCCTCCCCCACCAAAGGTGCTCAGATGGCACCGACTTGGTGTCCCCAGAGAGACAGTGGGGGTTTGAGAGCAGTTGGCCAGGTCCCCAGGTAGGGGGGTTCAGGTGGGGGTGCTAACCTGTGAAGCGGAAGCAGCTGGCAGTCACAGTGGAAGGGGTTGCCGCTGAGGTCAATGAGATCCAGCTCACCGAGACCAGGCAGGGCGGGCAGTGTCTGCAGCTGGTTCTTCTGCAGGTGTAGGCTCCGGAGCCGGGGCCCCAGGCCCAAGAAGGCCCCGGGAGAAATCTGCAGGAAGGCGCCAGGCCCTGGTGTGAGCTCCTGCCGGCCCGTCCCAGCCCCAGGCCTGGGGAGTGGTGAGCCCAAGGCAGGGGGCAGGAAAGGCAGTGCTGGTGGAAGACTCAGGCTGATCCAAGGCCAAAGCACTTGCCCTCTGCAAGTCACCCAGACCCCCCAGTTCACGGTTCTCTCTGCTAGACCCTATCCCCCATATAAGATAATATGTATTATTTATAAATATTTAATTATAAATAGTTATAAATATTTATAATTATTATAATTATATATACATACCCCCGGTATAATTATAATAACAAAAGCCCTGCCCACAACGTGTGTAACAGCAGGTAATCCCACAGACCCTGGGGAGCTCCCACCTCCAGGCCTCAGCAGCGTCCTCCCTGCCTCCCTGTGGCACAGCATTCAGCCTTATCTGTGGCCCACACCTGAGCTCTTGGGGGCAGGCACAGAGCCCGGCTCATCTCAGGGCCCCCACGCCCAGCCTGGGGCCCAGCGAGGCAGGGCAGTGGTGTGGGCTGAGAGAACACAAGCTGCCTCCCCTCGCCCCTTCTCCCCTGCGCCCACCTGCTCCAGGCCACTGCTGTTCAGGAAGAGGTGCTGCAGTGAACGGCCCACGGGCCGGAAGGCGCCATCTCGTAGGGCCCGGAGCGGGTTCCCCGAGAGCTGCAGCTCCAGGAGAGCCGGCAGCCCCTCCAGGGCCTCAGTGGGAACCTCGCCCAGCTGGTTCCTGTCCAGGTGCAGTTTCTCCAGCTCCCGAGCAGGGCCCAGTGCCCCAGGGGACACTCGGGAGAGGCGGTTCCCACTCAGGTAGAGCCAGCGCAAGGCCCGCCCGCCTGCCAGGTCACCGGGCGCCAGGTGGTCCAGGGCGTTGTCCTGCAGGTGCAGGGAGAAGAGGCTGGGCAGGGCGAGCAGGGAAGCCCCTGGCACCCGCACGAAGCGGTTCCGCTCCAGGTACAGGTAGCCCAGGCGGGGGGCCCCCTCCAGAGCGGCAGCGCTGAAGCCGGAGAGCCGGTTGTCCGACAGGTAGAGGTAGACGAGGCTGTCCAGCCCCGCCAGGGCGCCCGCCTCCAGCTCCGTGAGGCCGCAGTGCTGCAGATGCAAAGACAAGAGACGGCCCAGGCCCGGGAAGGCCGCTCGGGGCACCACGGGGAAGCGGTTCCGCCTGAGGTCCAGGAGCTGGGTGTCGTTGGGGAAGCCGCGGGGCACGGCCTGCAGGCCCCGGCCCTCACAGCTGCTGTGCCGCGACTCCGGGACGCACACGCACGTGCGCGGGCAGGGCCCGGCCGCCCCGGCCTCCTCCCCGGGGGCGCCGGCAGGGGCGCGGGGCCGCGCGGCCGCCAGCTCCTCGGCCTCCTCCGCCGCCGCCGCCCCGGGCCCGGGGCAGCGCAGGTCCGAGGGCCGCAGGGCGTCCAAGACCTCCCCGCGCAGGCGCCGCGGCCCCCAGCACGCGCCGTCCGAGCGCACGCGCGCCCGCGCCAGCCACTCCAGCAGCGGCCGGGCCCGGCAGCCGCACCACAGCGGATTCCCTTGCAGCCGCAGCCGGCGCAGCTGCCCCGGGCCCTGCAGCGGCGGCAGGGCGTCCAGCTGGTTTCCGCGGAGATCCAGGGTGTGCAGGCGGGGGCAGCGGGCGAAGGCCCGGGCATCCAGGGCCTGCAGGGCCCCGTGGTCCAGCCTCAGCTCCCGCAGGCCGGGGAGCGCCAGCCCATCCTCCTCGCCCGCGTAGGTGAAGGGGTTGTGGCCCAGCTCTAGGCGGGCCAGGCCGTGGGCCTGGGACAAGGCCGCCCCGGGCAGGGCCTGCAGCTCGTTGTGGTGCAGGCTGAGCCGGCGCAGGGCGGGCAGGCCGGCCAGGGCCTCGGGGGCCAGCACGCTGAGCGCGTTGTGCGACAGCTGCAGCCAGCGGGCGCGCACCAGCCCCTGGAAGGCCATGGCGGGCAGGTAGACCAGGGCGTTGTGGGCCAGGTTCAGCGTGGTCACCGCGCCCAGGGCCCCGAACGTCCCTGGCCGCAGCTCCTCCAGCAGGTTCCCCGCCAGCTCCAGCCGCTGCAGCGAGCCCAGCCCGTCCAGCGCCTCCTGGGGCAGCGCGCTCAGGCGGTTGGAGGCCAGGTTGAGGAGGAGCAAGCGGCCTAGGCCTCGGAAGGCGCCCTCTGCCACCAGCTCCACCTGGCAGTGCCGCAGGTCCAGGTGTGTCAAGTAAGGCAGGTCCCGGAAGGCGGCCGGGGGGATCTCCTTCAGCATGTTGCCCTGGAGGTCCAGACGCTGGGTCAGCTGAGCAGGGAGAGGGAGAGGAAGCTGAGGGGCACCCAGACCACAGCCTGTGCCCCTTGCTAATGCTGGCACCTGCTCTTCCCTCACCTGGAACAGTCTCCTCCCCCTCATTCTCTTCATCCTGCTCCGACACCTCCTCCAGGAAGCCTTCCTCCACAGCCACCCGGGTATCCCTCACTCTAGCACTTTCCACACTGAATTGTCACTGCCCCCTCTACTTTCACTCTCCAGCTCTTGACTCCGCAGGGCAGAGACCATACCTTATCCCAGTAGGTCCCCAGTTCGCTGCCCCAGGGCCTGTAATTAACTCAGTATCTATTATAGGTCACGTAACATGTTCTAATCACTTAGGATTTTAAATAGATCATCTCCCTGTTGTTGGCTGTTATCATTCCCATTTTACAGATGTGAAAACTGAGGCTCAGGGAGGAAAAGTGACTTGCTGGGGCCTCCCCCAGCCAGGTAGTGGCAGATCCTCCAGTGCCAGCCCACGCTTCTCCCTCTGTCCTCCCCCACCCCACCTTGCCCTGCTGACCTCAGGGATGGCGGTCGGCACCTCGGTGAGGTTCTGGTGCCGACAGGCGACATGCCTCCTGGGATTGTCACAGACACAGGCCTGTGGGCAGCGCTGGGCCACCGCGCACCAGTTTGGCCCCAGCAGCAGCAGCAGTGGAAGCAGCAGCACCAGGGAGACGCTCTGGAGTCTGGCAGAGAGAAGGGCCAATTGTTCACCGAACAAGAGACCCCCACTGTCCGCTTCCCTGAGCCCTGCTTCTTGTCCCAGAGCCCCTCGGACCTCTTCCTCCTTTGGCACTGGGGAAGCTGTCATTACCTTGAGCCTCCAACCCTTCCACAGATGTGGGATTCCCTGTTTTACACCACAGGAAATGGGATCAGAGGGACGACCTGGCGAGTCTCTGTGACTCTCTGCCCAGTGCCTGGGCGAGGCCTTGCCCAGTCAGTTCAGAGGAGTGGACAGGCAGTGCAGAGGCTCCTGCGTCCTGTCCTCCTGGGGTGAGGTTGGCGATGGAGAGTCAGCCATTCCTCAGATCGATGTGGCATCAGCACCCAGGTGCCAGGGAGCACGACACCCACCTTGAGAAGATGGCCCAGCAGCCGGAGGGGCGGACCCAGGCCTGGCCCGAGTGAGGCTAGACTTTGGGGGACTAGGTGTCATGGGGTCCGAGAGCCTCGAGGAGCCTTAGTGTCTGGCCAGCACCACTCTGACAGGCAGGCTAGTGGGAGCTCTGACTTCTCTCCTGTTTATTCCTCTGCTGTCCTCTCTCCACCTTAGTGCCACCCAGCTAGCCTGGCCTGGGAGAAACTGAGGGTGTGGCCTTGGGGCTGTACTTTGGGCCAGGTCTGCCCACTTACCCATCTGTCCACCCACCAACTGTCCATTGCCCAGCAAGACCCCTTCACCTCCCAGCTGCTGCCTGCCTCTCCACAGGGCCCACCATGCCACGGTGGCACTCCTTGCTCCCCCAGCCCTCCACTCACCACCAACACCCAGAGGGAACTTTCCGAAATACAGGTGGGCCCTGACACCCGAGCTGAAAACCCTCCAGCATCTCCTCACTGCCTTTTCTGGGAGGTCCTGAGTCCTGATTCCCGGACAGGTATCCACCCGCTCGGAGCCTTCAGCATCCCCCTTGGCTTCCCTACCATTAAGTACGCAGAGCAGCTCCCTCCTGTCTGCCTGCCATGCAAACCTCACCAGCTCTTCCCCGTGTCTGTCCTTAGCTGTCTCTGAGCAGCCCTTCCTGACCCCTGGGCTGGCTTCTACCCTGAGCCGCCCCCATTTCTGCTCACTGGCTTGTCACCATCTATTTTGCAGTCTCCTTGGAGTCCCAGGGTCCAGCCTGGCCTTGGGACTGGTGGCATCCTCTAGAGTCTGTAGTGAGGTTGGAGCTCAGGGCGGGCTGGAGTGGGGTGGAGGGTGTGTGGGGACAGATCCCTGCAGGGTCAAGCGTCCAGGCCTTGGAGGGCTGCCAAGTTCTCACCTGGGCTCCTGGAGGACTAGCCCAGGGAAGCTCCCAGGAACAGCTGCACCCGCCATCTTCCTCAAAACCCTCTTTTGAGACCCTTGGAGAATCTCTGTCCGGGAAGATCCCAGAGCCCCTGTTTCCCCAGCCCTGAGAGGCCCAGAGAGGGACAGGGGCTTGTCTGAAGCCATGCAGCTTCTCTGACCGCCTCCCAGCAACCCTGGGGCCCCAAGACTCACCCTGCCATGCCGATCGTACGGCCAGTCGGGCCTGGAGGCGCAGCACAGGGAAAGGCTGGCGACGGTCCCCCGCCTGGACGCCGGGGGAGCCCCCCCTCCCGGCCCACAGACCTGGCAGCAGGGGCAGAGCTGAATGGGAGGCTTTGTGAGGTGAGGGAGAGAAGGGCATGGCGGGAGCAGCAGCTGGAGTTACAGGGCCTCCTGCTCTGAATCCTGGTCCAGGCCTGAGATCCAAGTCCCTGGACCAGCCCAGCAAGGGGGGGGCCTCGAGGGCCGGCCAGCCCGTAGGTCCCAGACCTAGACTTCCTCCTGCTGTGGGTCCTTGGGCAGGGCTTTGCCTCACCAAGCCTCAGTTTCCTGCTCTGTCAACACACAGTATCAGTAACTAGTTTACAGGGCTGCTGGGGGGTTAAGGTAGGCACCTGGCATGTAGCAGGGGCTCAAGAACAGTTAACTCTGCCTTGTTTGTGCTTACATTTACATACATTGTTCAACACTTTACACAAAACATTCTGCAAATTTGTTTTTTTCCCACTCAACATCAGGGAACTAAGCTGATAGTACTGGGTAGTATTTCATTGTATAAATGTATCGATTTATCCATTAGATGTTATGGTTGCCGCCAGTTTTCATTAGTGTTGCACAGACTACCTAAATACTTATCTTCCTGGGAACATGTACACTTAAAAAAAAAAGTTTATCTAGACCATAGCAATTATGTATCCTATGATTTTCCACATCCTATATTTTAGATCCCTGTTTCTGGTGGAAATGCAGCTTTCATTCTGTGTTTTAACTTTTTTAAAAGCAAGAAACAGTGTCACAACCGCACACAGACTTCCACATGTGCTTTATTTCACACAGCAAGTTCCATCCAGAGTATTCCACGGTGTGTATTATGTCTGGGCTTTTTTTTTTTCCAATCAGTATTATGTTTGTGAGATTAGTCTGTGATGCATATTTTTAAACTTTGTTCATTTTCATTTTTATCCAGCATTCCCTTCTATAAATATTCCACAGGCAGCATGGGACAGCGGCAGGAGCGTGATCCGCCCCGGATCTCTCCTTTCTACCCAAAGGCAACCGTTTTCACATAGTAGTATAGTTTTTAAATATATCAAACAGTGCCCTATTATTTTGCAAACATGTTTCTTTCACTCAGCCATGTTTTTGAAGGTTTCTTCAGTAGATACATGTAGCTTCTGCATCTGGTTTATTCATTTTGAGTGCTATATATATCGCACCGCATGTCTGTATGCCATAGTTTAACTGTTGTACTGATGGATATTTGGTTCTTTATTTACATTGGCTGTGCTGGGGTCTTAGTTGTGGCATGTGAGATCTTTGCTGTGGCATGCAGAATCTGTAGTTGTGGCCGCTGGGAATAAAGTTCTCTGACCAGGAATCGAACCTAGGCCTCCTGCATTGAGAGCTTGGAGGCTTAGCCACTGCACCACTAGGAAGTCTCATTTGTTTATTTAATTTTCTGGTATTCCTCACCAAGCTGCTTGTCTCCTTGTGCTTCTTTCAAGTAGATCCTTCAATTTGGAACTTGGGCTCACAGGCTATGTGTGTTTTCAGCTTTCTCAGTATCTGCCGAATTACTCAAAGTGGCTTTTATTAGCTCGACATCCCTCCAGCAATGTGTAAAACGTGCCAGATTCTATTTGCCAGCCTGGTCTATAATGCTATTACCTATAGTTTCACTTCACATTTCCTTCCAATCAGATGCATATTCTCAGCACGAATCCTCGTTATTTGTCTGTGTTGCAGTCTTTTTCTACTCTCTCACCTTGTCTGTTAACTTGTACGGTAGTTTTTTGGTCACGTGTTTTTCACTTTATTTTTTAAAATTTATTTGGCTCTGTCTTAGTTGCAGCACATGGGCTCTGGGGTGCAGCCTCAGTAGTCGCAGCCTGTGGAGTCAGTTGCTCTGTGGCATGTGCTTAGTTCCCTGACCAAGGATCGAACCCATGTCCCCTGCATTGGCAGGCAGATTCTTATCCACTGTACCACCAGGGAAGTCCCCTCACTTTTTATTTCAATGAAGACAAATTTCCTTACGGTTTGTGCTTTTTGTGTGTCAAAAATGCTAATTTTTCCCTTAAAAAAGGCTATGGCTGTCAGGCAGATGGAGTTGGACCACTTTGAAGATTGGTGCACGAAGGCAGCCTGTGCCTCCTCCTCGTCCTGACCCCCACCCTCCTCGGGCCAACTCCTGTCCTGAAAGCTGGGTTTGTCACACACGTGTATGCCGGCTTTGGAACCCAGGGTGCTGGGCTGAGATTTCCTTTGCTCGAGGCCACTGTTGATTCATCTGTGGGGGTCACGGTGTGCTTCAAGCCCATACCACACTTTCACTGTTGTGTGATGTGGCCTTTGCTCCTGGTCCACTTTCCTGACGTGCGTGTGAGCCATTTCTGGGTTCCTGCTGTCAGAACAGTGCTGCTATGGGCACCCTTGACCACACTGCCTGGGGCTTCAAGGATGAAATCGATGGTTTGCGAGCCACTGCCCCACAGCTGAGCTCCATTTACTAGGAACAGCCTGGGGCTGAGCAGGTCGTTTGCATCTGGTGGGGGGGTCACAGGCTGCCCCAGCAGAGGCATCCATGATCTCTCAGACCCCAAGTCAGGGTGCTCAGGGACCTGGAGTTTGTGTAATCCTGGGATTGGCTGTAGTCCTCAAACGTTGGCATTCAAGTCTGGGGAGGAGATTCCAAAGTCTGCTCTCAGTAGGCAGAGGAGAAGCCCCCGGCCCCTCCCTGCACCTGGAGCTGCTCTGAAGGACGAGGCGGGGTGGGCATCCTTCACAGTGTGTGGGCATCCTTTGCAGTGTGTGGGCGAGGAGCCAGGCACTTGCCAGCCACTAAGAGGTGAATTAGATGAGATCTGTACTTCTGTCTGAGCTGTAGCTCGACCCGTATCAGGTTGGGAGGAAGAAGGGCCAGGTCCGGGTGGCCTGGAGGGAGGAACACCCAGGCCAGAGAACCCTGACGGCATTCTAGGGCTCTGAGCTGCAGTTTCTCCATCTCTCACGCATCACCTGTGAGAGGTCCTGCTTGGACGTCAAGACTCAGCTCTTGAACCTGTAACTCGAGACGTCTTCTTTGACCTCACTGCCCACCATCTCCACACTGGGTCTCCTGCACCAGAGGCTGTGTGTGCTGCCCAGGAACTCAAAACGGCCAGACCCCCGCCTGCCACCTGGGATGGGGCGGGGGAAGGGCAAGGCCTGGGCATCGCTCTGCCACCCAGCCAAGAAGGATGTTGCCTGAGTGGTCTGTGGCCACTCCCTGAGCAACCTCAGAGGAAGCTCTTCCCTGCAGGGCCTGCTCCAGGGTGGTGAGAGGGTTAGGCTGTTGTTACACCACCGTGGCAACGAGAGGAAGACCCTGGGGTGGTGCCTGCTACTCTGGGCTGCTTCCCATGCAGGCCCAGGGGCTCCTGCCTCAGCTGCCAGCAGGGCCTGTGGCCAAATCTGGACTGTGTTCCACTCAGCCGGTCCGTAAACAGAATAATTAAAGGGCCAGTGGAGCCCAGATCAGGTAAGGTTAGGTAAGGTGGGACGTCAGGCTAGGCAGGTGAACCAGGGCCCAACTCACCTACCCGGAACAGAGCCCTTCCACCCTCCCCGGACTCCAGGAGTGGCTGCCCCTCCTGGGTACCACCCACCCAGCTGTGCGACGGGGGCAGGCAGGCCCACCACAGAGGGAGGGGACTAGACTACCAGGCTGCCCCTTGGTGATAATACAGACTGGCCTGGGAGCTCTTGGGCAAGGCAGACCGTCCCTTACAGACCTAGATGTTGGGGGGAAGGGCATGCGTCACCGTGGCCCCGTGAGGCAGGACCCCAGGAACCAAGGCCTGAGAACAGCCCACTTTAGGGGAAACGTTTCTCAGCGTTCACTGCTGCCACACTTTATTTGTGAAGCCCCGGGCACAGCCCAGACACACACAGAGCACACGGGGAAAGCACAGAGTGTCACAGGACCCCTCCAGCCCAGCCCAGCCCCCACCTCGCTCCAGCCCCCACCTCACTCCAGCCCCAGGCCCCAGGCCCAAGTAGGCCCTGTCCCTGCCCGCACAGCTGGCGAACAGGTGTGGGCCGGCCCAGACCCCCCACCTCCCCGCCAGGCCCGAGATCCCATGGGGTGCGGAACCAGCGCTGTCCAGGCAAGTCCAGCTCCCAGACCCTCGCATCTGACCCCCGGCTTCCCTTCCTGTCCACACGGGTGCGGTCTTGCCCTCTGCCACCCCCACCCCATGGCCCCAACCAGAGCGGTCCCGGCCCCTCAGGCTGAGGGGGTCGCACAGAGTGGGGTGGATGGTAGAGGGAGGGGTGGCCAGAGGAGCCAGGCCTGGTGACAGGAAGCAGAGCAGCCCCGAGCGAGCAGCCCCAGGCAGGACAGGACACACCCGGCCAGCAGCGCCCCAGGCCTGGTGTGGCCACACCGGGGGTAAGGAAGGCGGGTGGGCGGGGATAGCCGCCGGGGCCTGGCGCCTGCGCAGAGAGCAGAGCGTCCTCAGACGGCAGCAGCTTTAATGGCACAGCAGCCTGCAGCCCTGGCACCTGGGGGCCGTCAGCTCCGCTCCAGCGGGACTAGGGCCAGTCCGGCAAGGAGACATGAAAAACTCAAACCCCGACCAGAAACACACGCCTGCACGTACGCCACACTGACACACACACTTGGGAGACATGACACGCAAGACAAAGCCCGTCCCTGCCGCCGGCCAGAGTCCTTCAGCTGAGTCCCTTCCCAAGTCATGGTCCAGGCGAGGGACGGGCAGAGGCCAGCTTGACGTCTAGACCTTGTACAGAGTCTGCAGTAGATTGTGGCGGGCAAAGGAGCAGGATTCCAGGGCGCCGTTGGGCCTGCGGGGAGAGAAGGGTCAGCGGGCAGGCCCCTCTGGACCCAGGAAGCTCTGACTGCACAGCGCCAGCTTCCCAGCTGTGATGCTACCCAGAACACACACCACACTCAGGTTTTCTAATTTTCATGACAACTTTGCAAGGGGGACATCAGCTCCTGCCTTTGCAGGTGGGGGTGGGGGAAGCACCCGAGGGCACACGGCCCAGAGCTGGCACCAGGCTGGGAACCCGGCCTCCGCTGTACCAGACAGGCTCTCCTGGGCTTCTCCAGCGGGCACAGGGCCAGGGAGCCTTCCACAGCCACTGCCCCCCGTGAGCAACTGGACCGTGGGAGTCCCAGCTGGACCCCTGAGAGCTACAGGTAATCAGGGAGATTGTTAGTTCCACTGCTGAGAAAGAAACTGGCAAGGTGCTCAGGGGGACAGGGAACCTGGGGAGCAGCCAGGACCGAAAGCCACGGACGCCTTGCCTGGTGCAGGCTGGGCCTGGACCCCAGACCCCTGGGCTGGAGCTGAGGGAAGGGAGCACACGTGACCCCCCCAGTCACCTGTCAGCCCCGAGCCCCCCTCTTCTGATGTGGAAAACGTTGAGGCCTGCACTGGAGGGTGGGCAACAAGCCGGGAGGAGGCAGTCTGTCACTGACCAGCTGGGCGAGAGTGTCTTCTAGGGGTTCAGGGTCCATGCCCAGCCCAAGGGCCTGACAGGGACGACAGAACAGAGGCAACAGTCCCAACCAAGGGCTGGAAGCACACGGGCAGCCGGGGGTGGCAGGTGGGGGCTGGGGACACGGTATGGGGACACTCTGGACAGCCCGTGGCAACGGCTCCTGCTGCGGGAACAGGTGCAGGGAGCGCGTACCTCGGGCTGGCTGGGGGAGGCCGGGCTGTGGTCCGCACAAGACCACGCCCAGGGCTTGGGCTTTGGCAGAGGAGCAGCTGCAGCTCAAAGGGAGGTCTGGGGTGGGGCAGGGGGTGGAGTAGCGGTGTGTAGTGGCAGGGGCAGGCAGACACAGCGAGGGCGTCAGGCCGGACCAAGGAGGCACCTGAGACGCCAAGCGGCAGAGGCCAAGGCACCAACTGGGTCCTGGGGGCCGGTGGGTGGTCCTCACCCCCTCACCCTATGCAGGCCACCCCCACATACTTCCTCACAAGCTCTAAGCACCCTGACTGATGCCCGGGGGCCCACCGATGTCACGTGTCCCCCAGGGTGGGGACCCCTCCTTTCTCCTTGGCCCCCTCCCACATTCCCCCAAGGCCCTGGCTTCACCGAAAGTGTGGTGGTCAGTGCCTCGGAGACAACCTCACCCACCCCTCAGTTTGGCAGAAGGGGAGAATGAGGCCTGGGGAAGGCAGGGGCTCGGTTGGGGGGCCACACGGGGCCTCAGTGAGGGCAGGGACGGGCTCCCACCCCACCCAACCCAGGCCCTAAGGTTGGGAGGCTCATTGTTCCTCAACTGTGGCCAGCACTCTATCAGGCCCAGGACCCTCCAGGTCAAGGCCCAGGGCTCCACTTGTCTGGGCCCGAGGCATCCCCAGGAGAGGGGTCTGTGGCTGTGGAGGGCCGGGTGAGCAGGCCCCCCAGCCTAGGCTGCTGAGGAAATGGACACAGAACTGTTCCCGGGATGCTGCCAGGCACAGAGCCCGGATCGGCAGCAAGACGTGGGCAGACCCCCTCTGACCCCGTGTTCACTGCCTTGTCTGCAAGACAGGGCCACTGCCGTGTCCCCATTCTCCAGGAAGGATACTGTGCCCGAGCCCTGTGTCTTCAGCTGGCACAGGCCTAGTGAGATTCAAACACAGATGCCGAGAGCCTGGGAGACCCGCGTGACCAGGCCGGGGACACGGACACTGGCCACGTGAGCCGGCGGGGCACACTCACTTGGTCATGAACGCAAGCAGCAGGGGGGCGAGGGCCTTGGGGAAGTAGTCCTGCTGCACCACGTGGTTCAGCGCCATCAGGGGGCCGTACAGGTTGGCAATGGCCTTGATCTTGTCTTCACTCTGCGAGACAGACGCACAGCAGAAGACTGGGTGAGTGTCAAGGTCACCCGGGGGACGCCAGGTCTCCCCCGACCCAGCCCCTGCTGAGAGAGCCCCACAGCTGAGATCAAGCTGAATCCCACATCCCATCATGAAGGCCGAGCCTGCTTAAGCAGAAACCCAGGCCTGGGGACAGTGGGTGAGTGGCCCCAGCAGGACTCGAGGTGCCGGATGTTGGAGTGCAACCCCCGCCTGGGCCATGCTCCTTCTGGCGCACCTTGAGCAGCCCCATGTGGATGAGCAGCCGGGTGAGGAAGGTGTTGGAGTTGAAGGCGGATGAGCTGAAGGCCTTCTTCATCAAAGCGTCTGCAAGGCAGAAGCAGTCGAAAGGACTAAGGTCATGTGGCCCCCGGGCACACAGGCTGGCCCTGCCTCCTGCCTCCTCAGGAGGTGGACATGGCCACGGCAGCCAGACGGAGGGAACAAGCAGCACCAGGGGAAAGGCTCAACCCCCCTCCCGCCCCCACAGGGACACCTGGGCCTGGCCCAGCCTCAGGTGGAATGGGCGTGGGCAGAGATGAGGTGAGGCAGGTCATCCTGGGGCGGTTTCAGCTGGTCTCTGGAGGTGGGGGTTGGGGAATGGATGGGGGAGCAGGAGGAGGTATGGCCAAGGCCCTGCAGGGACTCCACGAGCCCTTGCTCCTGTGCAAGGCTGTTCTGGCAAACAGAAGTCAGGCAACTTGTCCCCATAAATGCCCCAGGAGGGGCAGGGCTGGGCTCTCGCAAGCAGACACAGAGACCCCCGCCTGGCCCTTCCCGCCCCTCCCAGCTTCCCCTCCACCAGCCCACCAAGTGTCCCTCACTTCTCCAACCGCTTCCAGCCTGTCCTCCCCTCCCTGGCTGGCCCAATCTGCTGGCTCAAACACTGGCAAGGTGGAAGGTGAGAGGTGCTGTGAGGAGAGGAACTGAGAGAATGGGGTGGCGAGAGGGTCCCAACAGGACCGGAGACCCTAGGAAGCCTGGAGACCTGCGGGTGGAGGGGACGGTGTGTGCAGCGGCTCGGAGGCAGGGACAGGGTTGAGCTCTCATCAACCCTCCTGGGAGAGGTCTGACCTTCCTGCAGAGGGCGCCACCTGGCCTGAGTTCTCACCGTATAGAACTGTATGGCTTTGGGAAGGACCTCAGGCTCCCCATCTGCAAAAAACAGAGAGGCGAGCACCTGGCCCAAGCTACGGCAAGAACCCGACGAAGAACAGATGAGGGGGCAGCGCTCTGAGCCGAGCCCAGGGCAGTGAAGAGGCCGGAGCTGTCCGCGCCGCCCCCCTCAGCACGCACCTACTGCGTCTTGCACAGCCGTCCGCACCGAGGCTTCGTCTTTGAACACGGAGGACACCTTCAGAAAAGCGGACACCACCTTCTCTGGGTCAGACGTGTCAGTCTGAGGACACAGGAGAAGATGGCTAGTCACCAGGGGCCTTGGCAGATGTGGGCACCTGCCGGTGGCTAGAGAACACCTTGGCAGGACACGGGCCTTTGCTGGGCAGGGACACACTGTCCCCCCAGAGCCCGGCCGCCACAGGTGTGCCACACCCACAGAGTGTACACGTTAAACACCACTGTCTCCCGGGATCCCCTCCTGCAGCCTGACCTGATGAAATAATCCAGAACGCAAACGACGTTCACACGAAAGGAAATGTGCCTCAGCTTAACCGACAACAGAGGAAAAGCGGAAATACCGTGAGTCCACAGAAACTGGGGATGGTTTAAGTGCTATATCTGCCCACTGACATAAGGGGCATGAGGAGAGTTGTACTGACACAGAAAACAATGAAAGGTACGCAGTGAAAAGTCTGCATCATATGACCTCATTTACCACGGAGGAGAAACAGACTACAGAAGTTAAAAAAAAAAATCACACAGATTACAAAAAAACATAAAAGGGAAACAGAAAGCCAAAATATCAAGCCAGCTCTGCAAGTGGCCCCTTTTATTTCTTATAGACACACCTCAGAGATACTGTGGGCTTGGTTCCAGACCTCAGTAATAAAGCAAATACCACAGTAATGCCAGTCACGTGAACTTCGGGTCGCCCTGTGTGTTACTCTATGAAGTGTGCAATAGCATCATGTCTAAAGAAACATGTACATTAACTCAAAAACACGTTACTAGAGCGTGCTGTCATCTGAGCCTTCAGAAAGTCATGCTCTTTTGTTGGTGGAAGGTATGAAACACTGTGAGAAATACCAAACTGTGACAGACGCCGAGCGAGCAGATGCGGCTGGAACCACAGCATCAACAGACGTGCTCACCACAGCTGCCACAAACCTTCCATTTGTGTAAAAAAAACCCTGCAGCCTCAGCTTTCTCATCTGTCAAATGACAGGAGAAGGGTCTACATTCCGAGGTGCCAAGGAGGTTAAATAAAATCACGTCCAAGTACTCAGAGCAGTGGGAGAAGACAGGCACTGCACACTGTTGAGCTCAGGGTGCCTGATAATCATCCCAGGAAGAAAGAGTCAACGGCCCAACAATGAACAAGTGAGCAAGAACAAGGGGGCGCCTGGGACCTTCACGGGGCCTGGGGCAGGAGAGCTGTTCTAGAAGCAGCTGGTCCTGCAGAACGTGCAGAGAGACGCCTAACCGTGTGCTCCCATGACAGTCCGGCGGAAACTCCCAAACCCCGGTTATCACTGAGATGCCCCAGGCCCGCCCTTTCTTGCGGCCCAAGTTGTGTCCAGTGTGCGCAGACCTGTGCCAGATATGACAAGGCTTGGCAGCCCCACCCCCACCCAACCCCGACCTGGGTCGGAACCGCTGCTCCGGCAGCTCTAGCAGCCGAGGCCTGAGCGGGGCTGGCCTCAGCGGTGCTGTTACCTGCTGGGCTATCAGCACGGAACTCTTGGGCCCGAGGCACAGCAGCTTCTCCGGGGAGGGGAAGGCCAGGAAGGTGGAGACGTCTGCGGGAGGCGGGGAGGACAGGACAGGAGCTGGTTCCTGGGGGACGGGCGGCACAGGTGGCTCTGGAGAGGTCTACGTCCAGACTCCTCGCCCAGAAGGACGCCCCTCACTTGGGCCACTCAAGGCTCAGAGTCCAGAATTTCCCCAAATTCCCCAAGGGTGAGGGGCCTGCAGAGGCTGCCCCAGTCAGCTCTTTGCGTAGGAGCCTCTGGGGTGTGGGCAAGCACTTTTTTCAGACTCCAAGAGCCTGGTACGGCCAAGGGGATCCTTGTGATGTCGTGGGAAACTGCAGAAATGACTGCAGGGCTAAGGGGCCCTGCCAGGAACCAGTGTCTTAGCTGGGATGACCGTTGCTGGTGGGCACCAGAGGCGCCCGGCCATCACACTGGACAGTAAGCCACATTCAACACAGTGTGGCCCTCCATGCCCAAGCCAAAGTCCCCCAGAAACTTTACTTGGGAACCTCTGAGGGAACAGACATGCCTCCCAGCCAGGAAAAGGACACAAAGTATCCAAGCTGGGTCACAATCCAGCCACCGTCTCCAGAACGGGGACCATCCCTAGCGGTCACCAAGATGGGGAGGAAAACGAATTTCCATTTCTGCCTGTTTTTCACCCTACTCTTTTAGAAACACTTATATGCCTCCAGAACAAGCAAAAACCCAGGTATGACTTTACAGTTGCCCTGTCTGAGGTTCTACACCCACAGAGTCAACCAACCGCAGATCGCAGAGCCGCACTGCAGTTCAGTTACTGCAGACATCCACACAGAAGTGGGCTTGTGCAGGGCACACCCATGCTGCTCAGCAGTCTCCTGCACGTGACACAGCAGCACTGTCCGTATGGGTAACTTATAAACGAGCAGACGCACCTGTACTGGGGTTGAGTACAAATGAACGCAGCTGCACTGGGGTGATTTCCTCTTTTCCATGTGGAAGTGCACAGGCAGAACGAGTCTGCAGTCCTGTGACCAAGACACCCCGACCCCCAACCTCCCAGGGGAGCGGTCTCAGGACCCCAGGACCCGGGCTGGGGCTCTGACCTGCAGGACTCACCCCACTCTTTGGGCCCTGGACCTTCCTTGAAGGCGTGCTTGACTCCTCGCCCTGCTCCTCCTGCTGTGGCTCCTCCTCCTCCTCCTCGTCATCTTCCTCCTCCTCGTCATCTTCCTCCTCCTCCTCCTCCTCTTCCTCCTCCTCCTCCTCGTCATCCTCACCCTCGTCATCACTGCAGAGAGAGGTCTGGCTGAAGCAGACCTCTCCCTGCCCGGTGGCCCACGCTGGCCCCGAGAACCCACAGACCCCAGCCAGGTAGGAGCCAGGCAGGGAGGGCCGGGGAGCAGCTGCCCCAGACTGGGGACCTGGGAGTCACCTGGAGGCCCGTCCCACAGGGACGCCTGCGCTGCAGGCGAGAAGAGCTCCACCTTGTCCGTGTCCCAGAGAACCCGCAGTCCCACGGGGGAAACAGAGGAAAAGAAGAACACCCTGTCACAGCTGGGGCCCAGGGCCTGGCGGGAACACTGCCCAGGCTGAGACGCCCAGGACGGTACCACCCACGTCTTGCTGACCACAGGAAACTACAGTTAAGGGGCAGCGAGGGGGTCGCCCTGCCTCTGATGAAGGCTGTTCCACTCCCCCCGGACTGGGGGCGCCCCTCGAGCCCATCCTGGCCTAGTTCCTGCAGCAGCACGGGGCCTGGCCCTGACGGGACGACGGAGGACCTGGCATAGGAACGACGCCCATCTAGAGATCAAAGAGGCAGGCGGAGGCGGGTGCTGACGGCTGAACCAACTCCCATCCAGATGGAGGAGGCAGCCCCCCGCCTCCTCAAACCCAGGAAGACCCCCTCTCCTGCATCAACCTCTTCCTTCTCCAGTCGACCTCCGAGACTGGTCTCAGGAGCAGCCTGGGCCCGTCCCACGGCCACTGCACCCCGCACCACTGCCGCCCCACGCACCGTCGCTCCAGATCACAGCGCGTCCCCTGGGGGCCTCCCCGACCCTCCTGCTCCATAGGGTGACTGTCCTCAGCCCCTCCAGGTCCCTGTGACATTTACATGCGATCACTTGATTATCGTCTCATTCTTCCATCCCTTGCCCACGGCAACAAGGTCTCACGAGTCAGAAACCTTCACTGTCTTGCTGTTGATCCCCTAATGCCCAGCACACCACAGGGACTCAACCCATGTTTTCTGAATGAATAAAGGAAGGAATGAAGAATCCGGGGCCCCAGACCCCCCACCTGAGGGATGCCAACACTGCAGCCATGTTGAAGCCTTCCAGCACTTCCTGCAGCTGCTCACAGCCTTCTTCTCCCAGCATGTTGCCTGCTCGCAGGGGAGGGGCCGGGGGTCAGCATGGGGTGGGGCCTGCCGGGCAGGCCGGGGCTGAGGCCACCCCCCTCCTACCATTGAGGTCCAGTTTCTCCAGTTCCGTCTTGTCTGCCACGGCCTCAGCAACGGACAGAGCAGCCTCTCTCTTGATCTCACCAAATGACAAGTTCAGCTCCTAAAAGATAATGGGAAGGGGTAGAGGCAGGCAGATACAGGAGCCAGGAGACATGGGGACAGGAGACGGGGGGATCAGGAAGATACAGGGGCCAGGAGACACAGGGGCCAGGAGACACAAGGGTCAGGACACACAGGGGTCAGGAGACAGGGGCAGGAGACACGGGGGCCAGGAGACACGGGGGCTGGAGACACGGGGGCCAGGAGACCCAGGGGTCAGGAGCCTCCACTTCCCCAGGTGAGGGTCTCAGATGAACTCTGTCTGGCCAGATAGAACACCGCCATGATGAAAAGAATGTTCACCCAACGACAGGACGGGCTCCGAATGTTTACTCTCACTAAACTGCAATGACCCCAGTCACTCTTCTTCTCTTTGAAAAGTCAGAATCCCTAGCTCGGAGGGGTGAAGAGACTTGCAGAGCCACCAGGGGAGGAGGATGTGGAAGGGCCGGGCTGTGAACCCAGGCACACCTGCCTTGAAAGGCCTGAACCCTGCCCCCCACACAGCTGTCACCCTGAGCACAGAGGAGCCTGGACCCTGGAGGGAGGAGGCAGGGGATCGCCCAGCACCTTCAGCTTTGGCAGGCCCCCGCGGATGGCGTCTGCGATGGCAACAGCGCCCTTGGAGCGCACCAGGCAGTCCCCGAAGTTGATCACCTCCACCTGCCGCAAGGTCTTCAGCGTCTGCAGGAGGAGGTGGGGGGACCAGGGTGAGGCCCTGGACCAGGGTGAGACAGCGTCACACCCCACCACACCCTGTCCCTCTGCATCCAGTCCAGTCGCCTCATCAGCTCTTCCTGTTGCCCCTGGGAAGCCTCCCAGTCTGGCTAAGCCCCCTCCAGGGCTCCCTATTACTCACAGGAGAAGGTCTCAAGGAGTTAGCAAGGCCTCCCTCCATCCCCCAGCCCTCAGACACACCTTGACCCCCTGGCCTGGTCACACCAGGATTGATGGAGCAAGGGTCACTTCCGTCTCTGGCCTCCCCACGGGCTTGCTGACCCCTTTGCCCGAAAAACCCCTCCTGCCCTCCCTGTCTACACAAAGTTCACTTGTCCTGGAGAACTTGGCCACAACGTGGCCTCTTTCAGGAAGGCTGCCCTGTGTCTGGCTGGAACTCCCTGTGTGCTCCCCAATGCTTGCGCGTGTCTCTAAGACCCCACAGCAGGCTGGCCAGACTCCTGTGTGGTCGTGCAGGCCTGTGAGGCTGATGGGAGCAGCGGTGTCTCCCACCCAGCGGCTCCGATGCCCAGCAGTCACTGTGCTCGCGGCCGACTGGCTCATTCCTGCACTCCTCGCCCTTGGGGCTCCTTGAAGGCAGAGTCCCGGACTCAGCTCTGTGTGGCCTGCACTTGGTACCACACTGGGCGCTAGACAGGGGCTCAGTAAACAGCTGAGGAGAGAAGCGACGGGCCAACAGGCTGGAGCAGCCTCTATGTGGCCTGAGAACAAAAGCAGCACCAACAGCTGCGGCTGCACAGAGGCCGCTCAGGAAGGGGAAGCGCGGACACTCAGAGCTGCCGCCGGGGCCCAGGCCCCCTGGCGACAGATGCCCTGTTCTGGACACGTGCACGTGGCTGAAACCCCGGGATACACACCAGGTGGGCGGGCCAGGGGAGAACAGCCACCTGCTGACGGGCCCACAGCAAGACAACCACCAGCCCCGGTCTCCGTGGCCCGCTGCGGCCCTGCTGCATCCCTCTCACCTTGGCCATGGCCACGGCGCCCTTCTCGGTGAAGGTGTTGTCGTTCAGGTTGATGACCCGCAGCAGGGGGTTGATGGCAAAGGCTTGGGCCAGGGCAGTGACGCCGGGATGGTTGATCCCGTTCTGGGGCATGTGGACCTCCTCCAGAGTCCCGATGATCTGCAGGGGGCAGGAGGGAGAGCAGTGGGCCCCGAGGCTGTGGGCGGGGCCAGAGGACACCCCGCGGGCAGGAGGGCAGTACCACCCACCAGGCGTGAGAGGGGCTTGTCTGTGAACAGATGGCAAAGCACGCTTCGGGGCACGACCGCACCTGATCCTCTCCAGTCTCACAAGGGAGACCTACCTGGGATTAGGACCGTCACCAGACAGATGACTGGGATCAGAGGGGCTAAGTAACTTGCCCAGGGCCACACAGCTCTGAGCATGGTGTCTCTGCATGTCACCTCTGCACTGCGGGGACCCTGGGTTCTGGCCTGCAGTCAGCCCAGGCCCTGCTCTGTATAATGCAGCACTGCCTGGCCTTTCTTTCTGGGGGGTCCTGATGCCTTATTTACACAGTACGAGTGGCAGCCCATGTTTAGCATCCTTTTCTGGGGATGAGGGGGCTTCCCTCACTCCAGCCTTCCCTTACCTCCTTTTCTCTGCCTGGAACACTCTATCTCCTCCTTTATATGGCATTTTCTTGACACGCTGACGCCTCATGGGTTCAATAGCTCTCATTTTGGATGCCTCCTCCTCCAGGAAGCCTTCCTGGATTGCCCTACCCCAGCGCCCCAGCACAACCCAGCACTCTTCCTCTCTGGCCCCAGAATAACTCATCCTTCCCCTCTCACGGTGTTCATCCCTCTGAAGTGTCAAAGCCACCTTCCTGTCTGCATCCCAACAGCCCCCAAGATCTCAAGGAGAGGACCATGTCCCAGTCTCCATCACCACCCTGGAGGGACTGAGGACAGGCCTGGCCTAACTCAGTACCCAGGCACCTTGTCATCACTGGGCGCCCAGCACAGCGTGGGGATTCACAAATGAACACAGGCAGCCCAACTGAGGCACATTCCAAGTCAGGGCTCTTAATATTTTCTGTGCCACAGACCATTGGGCAACCTGGTAAAGCCCCAGGGCTCCCCCTCTGGATGTTTTTAAATTTTAAGCTAAATTATACAGAATAACAAATCGAATCAACTGGAAAACAAACATCCAACTGTTCAGAAAACTGCCTAAATGTTTGCTGCGGTCATGCACATGCCTCCTAAGCCAGAGAATAATAAGACCTTGGTGTATCATTAACCTTAATGTACGAGAAACAAATACTTCTGTCTATCCATGACGGCTATCATTTGACGTGAAAATACCTGTGATTTCTCCTGGTAGCAAAGCCAAAGAAGTTTCTAAAGCTGAGCTTTACTGTCCATATTCACCATGGAAGGTAAATGCTACATTTTATTAGCTCTGGTAGTGAAAGCAATCATGAAATATCCCCCTGGCCATGTTCAAAGTCTCCCTGAACTCTAGCCATAGACCAATGGGATCCCACAGCGTGCATGCTTGGTCATGTACAACCTGATGCAATGCCATGGACCGTAGCCCACCAGGCTCCTCTGTCCGTGGGATTTCTAGGCAAGGATATTGGCGTGGGTTGCCATTTTCCTACTCGAGGGGATCTTCCTGACCCAGGGATCGAACCCAGTCCTCTGTGTCTCCTGCATTAGTAGGCAGACTCTTTACCACTGAGCCACCCGGGAAGTCCACGGATGCGAGTTAAGACGCCCTGCCCCAAAGGACACCTGAGTGCATCCCCTCCAGCAGCAGCTCCTGCCCTCCTCCCTGGCTAATGGGCAAGTTTGATGGGCTCCATCCCAGCACCCTGCTCACTGGAGCCAGAGACTGCTCTCACACTGCTCCGGCACCGCTGCTTGTTTCCCAGCCTGGCAGATCACGAGCAGCACTGACAATTCACCCCAGAAGGCAGATCACGCCACCTTTCAGACCCAAGTGATGGGGATCCTGTCCTGAGAGGATGAGCCAGCAGCCCCAGAGGGGGAAGCGAGCCACCCGAGGTCTCTTGGCCAAGTTCTAGAGTCGGCCGGCCATGCTCAGGCCGCCCCAGGGCAGGGAGAGCAGAAACCACTCACCCCAAAAGCTTCTGCCAAGGCGGTGGCTCCGTCATTCTCCAGACGGTTTCTGCCGGCCACGAAGACCTTCAGTGCCAGCGGCTTGCCTTGGGCACTAGACTTCCGGTGACACTCGGTCAGGGCTGCTGCCAGGATCTGGGGGAGGCAGGAGGCCCTGGTCTTCAACATGCCACACCAGCCACGGCCCGGGTGGATACGGGATGAGAACTGCTCAGCAGCAAGGACCTCAGCTGGGTCCAGCACCATGCAGGAATGTGGGCTTTGACATCCACCTCTGTGGCCACCTGTCCTGTCAGCCTGTGGGACTTAGCCCCATGGTAGGGACGGGGAGAGGGAGACACCAACGCCAAGTGATGTGGGCAAGGGGCTTCATGGTCAGACCACTTTAGTGTCAGGACCCTCTGTCAAGTGGGCACCATCACGACTCCCACGCTCTGGCTGAAGAAACTCGGGCTCAGAGAGCGACAGAAACTTTCCTGCAGACACCACGAGAGCGGCACACCTTGGACAGAACCCGAACCTTCTGGCATCTCCTCCACGCTCCGCAAGGCCTCAGGGGAGCTGGCCAAGGAGGGCAGGGCTCCCCCAACCACAACCCATCTGACACCCGCCCAGGCTCCGACCAGCCATACAGCGGGGGCTCATCTTCTGGGGATAAAAACCTAAAACCTGGTTTGCCCTGACCCTAGGGTGGTGCCAGGAGGCGGCCTCTATCTAGTGACACCAACAGAGCAAGAGGTTACAAATACTGGTCGGCTGGTGGACTGGAAGTGGAGAGACCTCAGTACAGAAGATATAAATGGTTCTCCGGCAGTGCAGCAGAAAAGACATTTACACGCACCTGTGAGGCCCTGAGCTCTCCCAGCCAAGGTGCTTTCACAACTTGTTCAACCTCAAAACCAGCCCGGGAGGCAGAAGGTATTAGCCTTGCTCCACAATGAGGCAGCCAGGTCAGCGTGGCTACACACAGCTCTACTCCGGGGCACATACAGGACCCAGGACACTACCAGCCTGACCTCCCGACAACAGGGGTCAGGCGTGTGCTCAGGGCAGAGACCACTGACTCCTGCTGCAGGCCAGCCTGAGGGATCTGCAGAGGTGGCTCTACTCTGGGTTGGGCTGGACTGGTCTCCTGTGCTGAGGAAACACTGTTGTCTGCCCCTAGAGCGGAGGCGTGCGGACTAAGATAGCCCAGCATGAGCTGCCTGCCCTCCCACGGGGCAGGAGGCGACAGGCTGTGTGCAGGGTAGGCCACCGTGGCTCCTCAGCCTGGGCCACCTTGAGCATACATAGGCACCTCCTGCTGCTCCGACCAGACACGGGGATGCCAGTTCAAATCTCACATCCCACGCTAGCCATGTTATCTGAGGCGCACGACCCAAGAGCTCTAAGCTCAAGTGCCATTATCTGAAAAGGCAGGGACAGTGTCACCCACCTTTCAGTAAGGGGGGAGAATTAAGGTGACATGTCTTCAAACAGAAGACATCCCTGTTCGCTGTCAGTTCCTACGTCTTGGCCCTCTGCTCCTTTTGGTCAGACAGTGAGGGAAGGAAAAAGGGACTGCAGACTGGTGTTTGGCCTTTCTAGAAGCTGGGCCAGAAGCAGCCAGAACAGGCCAAGAAGAGAATAATCAAGGCTGGCCTCCCCTGGCCCATCTGCCCTGGCCAGCCTGATTGCTGGCAGGACAGGGGAGGCACCCTGGGCAAGGCCCTGACCAGGGACAAAGGTGAGCTGCCTGGGCCTCCCTGTGTGGTCCCTCGCTCTGGGCTCCCTCTCCCACGTGAACACGCCAGGCCTCACGTGGCTCTGGTAGCTGTTCTAAGGGCACAGCGGGTCTGGTGATGCCCAAACCCTGTGCTCTGCAGAGCCAGCAGGTTGGAGCACGTCTGCAATACAGCCTGTAGGTTGCCAAGGCAACACAGAACTGAGGATGGTTGCTTGGCAACCCTCACAGATCCATCTCCTCTCCCCACTGGCCATAGGCTGCTTCCCTTGAGGCCTTTGTCCTTTGAAGAGAAAAACAAGAGGCGAACCGTCCCAGACGGCGGGTGGCCAAGAGCACATACTCCAGGCAGATGCAGATGTAGCAGGGGACGGGGCAGGGAAGAAGGCAGAGGACACAGGGATGTGGGGGAGGGAGTGGCCACACCCACCTTGCCACCACCGATGCCCATGCCACAGTTGTTGAGCTTGAGTTCATGCAGCGTGAAGCAGGTGGAGCTCTTGAGCAGGGCCTCAAAGCCTCGCACGCCATCGGGCCCAAAGGCGTTGTCACTCAGGTCCAGCTCCACCAGCTGGGCCCCGGCCGTGATGAGTCCCTCCCCGAGAGAGATCTGGGCACAGAGGAGCTCATGTCAGTTTCACAGACAGGGACCAGGTGCTACTTCTGTGCCAGGCCCTTCCTGCCCTCGCGGGGCATCTGGCAGGTGGTGACCCAGCAGAGACACAGACCGTTTCAGTACAGAGCTGACCATGTTACATCAGACTGAAAATCCTGCAGAGGACTCTTAATTCAACTGCAGCCTGGGGCTTAGTACGATCATCCAGAAAAGCTTCCTGCAGGAGGCCACATCTGAGCTCAGTCTGGATGAGCAGTAGCCAATCATGGAACACGAGGAGATTCCAACCAGTAGTAAACACACAAGCAGAGGGACACAGCACGAAGCAGCAAGCTGTGTGTCTGGGGACAAGCCTCCAGGAGAGGCAGGGGTCAACTCATCAGGCGCCAGGCCAAGAACTGTGAACTTGGGCCTGAGCTCAATGGGCTTGGAGGAGCATGAGGGGTACAAAAGACACAGCCCCAGACCTAGGAAGGGCAGACGGACAGGCAGAGGGAGGCTGGAGACTGAGTCCCACCTGGGGTGTGAGATAGGGATCCAGGCAACAGAAGAGGCTGCGGGGGCCAGTGTGACGAGAGGTGGCGGAGGGGAAACCGAGTCTTGGCGGGGTTCTCACAGAGGGACGGGGGGAACCTGCAGAGACTGGGGTTCACTGGATGGGGAGGGAAGGAAGAACCACCGATGCCCCCAGAGTTTCCGGCAGTGACTAAGCACCCGGGGTGGGTGCCCAATTTCCTGCCTCAGCCCTGGACTAGATGTGGCCAGAAGGCACTGAGCTCTCCCGGGAACCTACCAGGCTGGGACACCGAAGTTCCCCAGGATAAGTGGGTGGGGCGAGGTGGCTCTGCCAGGGCTGGGCATGGAGGGGGCAGGGGTTCAAGGTGGGAGGCGTGGGGAAGACACTGCCCTTGATCTGGCAATGGACAGGTCAGCTGAGGCAGTTTCCACGGCCCCCAACCCCAGATCGACAACGAAGGGCCATTCTCTGGCTCCCCCGCCTGCTGAAGAAAGCCCAGCCCCAGTGATCAGCTGCAACTGACCTCAGCCCTTAAGCAGTCAGAGGCTCAAGCCCTCCCTCTACACCACTCCATCCTCCCTGCATTTCATGCCATTCCCTGACTCCAAATTCGTATTCCTGTTTCTAAGACTTGCTCTCACAATAAGTTTAGCATGGAGATCATACCTTCTGCAGAACTTGAGAAGATTAAATGCTAAAATGTACAAAAAACAACAGCGCAGAGGCACACAGCTACGATCTCGTAAGTCAGTCTCCTTCAACTTTCCTAACTCAAAATCCTTTTGCGCACACTTAGATCAATTCACTGGCGCTCTGAATCCTAGCCACACCTGGTTCCTGTCCACCCTAGGGGGCTGGTATCCAGCTTGAGCAACTCTGCGGGGGCTCCGTCAACCTCCCACCCAGGAAGCCCGCCCTCTAGCGTCTCCGTGGGGACAGTTGTCCCATCCTGGATGACCCTTAACTGTCTACTGGACAGAGGTGCTTTAGAGGTGAGGCTAATGCTGGCACCTCAGGAGGGCCGGCGCTGGCTGATAGGAGGCCTGAGAAGATAGCACCAGACCGGATGGACCGGAACCTTGCCCGAGGGCAGCCCATGCTGGGAGGCCTGGCTGGGGGCTGCCAGCCCCGCCCTCTCCCCGTGGGCCCCAGGGCAAGCCACGCTGCATCCTGTGGCCCTCCAGCGCCTCCCACACATGCACAGAGGCCAGGAGCTCCACCCAAGCCAAGCGGAGCCCCAGGAATGGGGAAACAGAAAACAGGCAGAGAGAAGCCACCCACAATGAGAACCAAAGCAGCAAGCATGGTATCGGAGAAAGGGAGGGGCCGGAGGCAGACAGGGCAGCCTGTGTGCAGAGTCAAGTCGAGAGGGACCTCTGAACGCAGAGAGGGAGGGGCTGGGATGAGGGGATAATCATCTGGGGAGGAGACCCACGCTGCTTGTGGGAGAAACCTTTGAGTTCAGGTCTCTGCTGTACTTCCTGTCACTGGGCCGCCTAGTCTCCCAGGGACCCTGAGTCCTCACTTCTGGCTCCCCATCACCACGTGTACTGCCACCTGCTCGTCAGGACACAGACTGTGCTCGCCTGGCTTCCATGGCAGAATCTCGGCCACCCCCAGGGCACTGTCAGTCTCCACAAAGAGGAGGCTGTGAGGGAAAGTCCTGCGAGGTGCTAAAGGGGTCCCTGAGGCCCAGGGCGCAAGCAGAGGTTGCCTTCACTCACCAGGGCGGGAGGGATCTCCGACCGCAGCCTCCCCGTGAACATGTCGCTCCAGTGGCACCGCTTTGGAAAGAAGAAGAGAGTTAGCCGAAACCTTGGGAGGTGGCCTTCAGGCAGCCCCTCACCCCCGTGGACCTGGGAATAGCTGTGATGGACACTGACAGGACCTGGAGGCCCCAGAGGAAAGGACCATGGGGGTCAGCAACAGTGTCAGGAAAACCCTCCATCTGTCCAACCCTCTGGCTCTCAGAGAAAGAAATAATCAGGCTGAGAGGGAAGGAGGGAACTGGCCCCAGGCCCCCCGGCAAGGCAGCGGAAGGACCGGGACCAAGACACCAGACTCGTGGCCCAGTGCTCCTTCCCCAACTTTTCCCCGTGGTGTGGGCCACAGCAACACGGGACACGATCTTGGAGAGTGGGGGAATGGAAAGGAGACAATAGAGAACCCAACAGTGAAGAAGTTACTGTCTTCTCAAGTCTCTTTTCAACCCTTACCACCTCCAGAAGACAGGTTTGGGATTGGTGGGTCTCACCCATGCCCCCACTTCCAGCGCACCTGCCTTTTTAACAAAGGGAGAGAAGGCCTTGAGTTCAGACCCTTTAGACGGCAGCGACCTCGAACTAGAATTTAATAACACTCTGATTTCCGTCACAGTAAGGGATGGGATTTTCCAGTTAGAGAAGAGATAGCGTTTGCTTTTAAATTACTTCCGAGTGAGTTGATTTAAAGGTCATACCAGGTAAATATCACAAAAGCAGTGGCCACGTGGCTGGGTCCCATGCTGGGGAACAGAGTTGAAGCTCCCAGCACACAGCCCTATCTCTAATGCTGGGTCTGTGTCCACTTAAAATATCACGTCTGGCCTTTCCTGGCCAACCCTCAGAAAAATGGACACAGGAGAAGCGATTCTCCCCTGAAACCCAGGGCTCAACAAGAACTAGACCCAACCTTAAGTACTAGAGAAGCTGGTGTTGGCAGAACTCTCACATCCTCCAATAAAGCAAATCACTAACACCCCTGCAGACATTGTACACGAGTTGGCTCGGGGAGTTACACCTATACGCAGGTGTGTGGGGTCAGAACCGGCAGCTCCAGCCTAAGCTCCTCCCTACAGACAGTGTTTTCATCCAGAAGCGTCCCCAACCCAGCTGTGATGGGCTGAGGTCAGCGTGGGGCTCCAGGGTACACGGCTGCCTTCTAGTCCCGGCTCAGCTGACCCAGGCCTGCCACTCCCTGACTCTGGCCCTCGGCGTCTTATCTCTGAAACA
Organism: Moschus berezovskii; assembly: GCF_049115385.1. Lineage (NCBI taxonomy): Eukaryota > Metazoa > Chordata > Mammalia > Artiodactyla > Moschidae > Moschus > Moschus berezovskii. The sequence continues at coordinate 116,221,819 of NC_142465.1, forward strand.
GGCTTTAGGCCTCACTCATCTCCACGCGGGCAGCACAGCAGTTGAGAGGCTGGGGTGCTGTCTGGGCTCCAAGCCTGGGCCACACTTCGCTCACCTGGCAAGACCTAATGTGTGAGGTGCTGCAGGAGTGGAGCTACCATCTTATTTCACCTCAGCACTGTGCCCAGAAGGGCACCAGTGTCACGGGCACCTCTGCCCTGGCCGCTGCTCCAACACCCCCAGCTTCTTCCTGCAGAGAAGCAAGCTTGAGACGCTGTGGTGAGGTGATTCAAGGCCCTGGGTCTGCACAGGGGGATGTGAAACAGGCCCTACTCCTGCAGCTCAGGCGCTCTCACTCCAGCCTGCCTGTGATCACCATGGCAACCACCCAGGGAGGAAAAACTCCTCTGCATCAAGAAGCCCAGACGCCATGGAAGGCCAAGCAGTGCAGCCAATGAGGTGGTGGCACTGGGGCTCCGACCCAGGCCCTTGGATCCCTGGGCTCAGCTGCAGGCACATCTCCATTGCTCCTGCCCTTCAGGGGTCACCGGGAGAGCAGAGTTCCTCCACAGAAAAACATCCCAGCTCATGCGCAGGCAAAGAACAGGCCCTGGGCAGGAGAGCAGAAACAGCGCTGCCTTGGCTGTTAACCTGACTGTCATCCTCCCGAGGACACAAACATCAGGGGCCATGCCGTCGACCAGCTCGGGGCCCTCCGCTTCCTCTCATGGCCCTGGCCTCGTCCACCTTCCCTTTCAGAAAGCCCTCGGGGCCACGGAACGCATGCCTGACTTGGAAACGTGAGCCAAGCTCAGCCTCTGACCAGCAGCAGGATCTGGGGAGGCTGACTCAGCTGCCCTGAGGCCTCAGTTCCCTTGACTCTCAAGATGGAGACACAGCTGTAAAACGGCACTTCACCCACAGAGCACGCTGAAGGACCAGCAGAGGAACCCGCTGAGAAACACCAGAACAGAAGAATCTCTGGGTTGGCCAAGGAAGGGCACGCACCGCTTGTGTCTAACCTTCAAGAAAGGGCCAGCCATTCGGCTGTGAGAAGGGCAGCTAGAAGGCCCCCAGTGAGCAGCCTTCCAACCACCAGCACCTGAGCTGAGGTGTGGCCATTTCTGCCCCAAACACGCCTCCTATGAGGGGCAGTCTTGGCTCAGGAGCCCTGGGCTGGGCTGAGCACCTGTCAGATGGCCAGATCTGCGTCACGAGCTGCGGGCTCTGTCCAGCTCTGCTCCTTCCCCTTTCCCTTTCTCACGCATGACCCAGTAAACCTCTTACCCTCCTGCCACCTTCTCCGGGTCTGTGACCGCTGGCCTCGAGAAGACACAGCACACGGGGAGAGGGGCCCCGGCCGGCTCTGTGTTCCAGGGGGCCCGGAGCAAGAGGGGCTGTTCAAGGTGACCACCCCCAGGGGTCCAGGAAGGACTGGACACAGGTACCAGCCAGGGGGGTGTGCGCGGAGGCCTGTCCCCAACCAGGCTGGGCCTGATCGCCCCCAACCTCACCTTCAGCTCCGACTTCTTCTCCAAGGCTTTGGCGATGACCCTGGCTGCCTCCACGCCCACCGTGTTGCCCTCTAGGCGCAGGGCCTCTAAGCCGTCAAAGTCTTCAATCTCCTTAATCACGTCTTTGGCTGCCCGGGGACCAAAAAAATCAGAATCTTAGACTTCAAGAGTCATGAGCGACGGTTGCAGGAGCTGAGGCCCAGCGACCACCTTGTCCCTCACGACTCCAAGGGCTGCGGTGCACCTCCTGGGTGCCAGGCCCGGCTCACCAAGCGGACTCGGACAGGCTCACAGCACAGCAGGGGATACGGCTGTGCAGACAGCTCCTCTGCAGTCGTTAGCAGTTAGTCGCTCCATCGTGTCTGACAGTTTGAGACCCCATGGACTGTGGCCTGCCAGGCTCCTCTGTCCATGGGATTCTCCAGGCAAGAATACTGGAGTGGGGTGCCATGCCCTCCTCCATAGGATCTTCCCGACACAGGGATCGAACCCAGGCCTCCTACATTGCAGGCAGATTCTTTACCATCTGAGTTATAATTCCTCTGTAAAGACTGTAAACACAAGTATTGTATGCAAGGCTTGGGAACCAAGGGAGCAGAGGAACTTGCTGGTGTGGGTGAAGAAGGTGCTCGGGGCACCCTGCGGATGGTGTGGGGAGTCTGCCGGCAGGGCGGGGAGACAGCACACACGCATCCAGGGTGCAGTGACTCGGGCTGGTGTGTGCATTAGTGTGCTGTTTTACTGTGATGAAAAATCCCACACACTCTAAATGCCAACCAACAGAGGGCAGGTTAATTCACTGGGGCGCGTGATATCAACAGTTACACTGATGTCACTATGAATGGCAACAGAGGTGTTCACCCAACTTGGAAAATAATCATCTTACAGTGATAAGTGAAAAATGAGGTTATCCAACGCTGTTTGGTCTGACCACTTTTAAAACGTTGTATGAATTCTCCTACACACAGACACACATACAGAGACACACAGAGACACAGACACACACAGACACACACACAGACAGACACAGACACCCCCCCCCACCGCAAGGTTTAGAAACCAGATGTTAAAGCAGTTATCTCCAGGTGGTGGGATTCTGGCTGAATCTGTGTTTCCCCAGCATCTGTTCAATGTACTCTCAATGTGTCTGGTTAGAAAGCAGCTTTTTAAGTATCTGTAATTTAGATCCCAATTACTTTATAAAAAAAAAAAAAGAGGAACTCAACTATATGTTTTGGGAAAAGAACATAAACCTTGAAAAAAATCATCAAAATTAACAGTAGTTACATCCCTGGGCTATGTTATAATGAAGATGATTTTTTTCCCCCTTCCCTCAATGCTTCTGTATGCTACAATGAGCATGTATTAATTTTACAATCTGAAAAACCCACGCAGGTTACATGAAAGACAAACCTAGCCTGGCTGGCACAGGAAGGATCAGGGTAACGTGGTGGGGAAGAGACGGAGAGGAGAGTGAGAGAGAAGAGGGGAACACGACCTTCCAGGCTACGCCAACCACAGCAGGGCTGTCAGAAGGTCTGTGATGTGCTAGGACTTCCCTGCTGGTCCAGTGGTTAAGAAACTCCCAATGGAGGGGCCTGGGTTCTGTCCCTGGTCAGGGAACTAGATCCCACAGGCGACAGCTACAATGACCCCCAGTGCAGCCAAACAAATAGCTTTAAAAGAGAAAGGCCATGACCTGCAGCCTCTAAGGGGCTCCCGAGAAGCTGTCAGAGCTGGGGGTCTCCCCGTGAGCCTGTCTTCCTCCCCCGCCCCAGCCCACAGCAGCACCTCCTCAAAAACCCCTGCTACCTCCAACCGGGTCACTTTTTCTTTTGGCCCTGTTGTGAGGTATGCTGGATCTTAGCTGGGATGGACTGTGTGGAGTCTTAACCACTGGACCGCCAGGGAGGTCCCTGAATGGTTACTTGATCATTATACAGAGACTTTATTAATACCGGCTTCTCACTGGGTCATGAGTGTGTGAAGAAAGGGCCTTTCCTCTTCTCACTTTGCCTCTGCTCACTGCCACCACATCTCCTAAGGTCGTTACTGACAGGTCTGGTCTCCAGTTGAGTGACCTGAGGTAAGGAAGTGCCTGCGAAGGTCACACAGCTAGTCAGTAGTGACCAGCATTCATTTTATGACGAGAAAGCCTGGACAGGTACAAACCTCCCATTTCCTAGGACGGTATGCTGAGGCTTCAAAGACTGAAGCCACCCTACCCAGGAGTTCAGGGGAAATGGCCACGCTGAGCTTCAGACTGGTTTTCCCAAAATGAACGTACGTGCTGCTCCCTAAAGCCTTGCTTCCGTGCACAACCACGGACTTCACACAGGGGGCCCCGGCAGAGGAACCCCCGAACCCCTCTCCCCTTTTGGAGCTGCAACTCCAGAGCACCAGGTGTCCAGCCCTCTTCTGCAGTTGGCACTCAGGGGCAGGGCTGGCGTGGCCTCTCAGCCCTTTGGAAGACCTGCTCCAACAGGGCGTCCCCTAACATCCAGAGAACAGCCAGCTCACCAGGAGGGAAGATGGCTGCTCGTGGGAATGTTTACACCGTCCTTAGAAGCAAGGTGACAGAGATGCCAGGGCCCCCGGGGAAGCCGTGTACGTGACACAGGTACAGAGACCAGAGAATACTGTGCTTGCCACGAGCTTAGCCAGGAATCACAGAGTGAGAGGCAGGGAAGAGCACCCAAATGGAAAGAGCGGGGACGGGGGAGGGTGGGGGTCACAGCCGGGTTGCCTCTCGCTTGACCGGCAATCCAGAGTTACTTGACGCAGAACTGAAAAACAGGCCAGGGATGGGCCCCAACTGGCCCTGACTAACCACCAACTGTCACCAGGCTGTGTGGAAGGGGTTTCTCTTTTCAGACTCGACTGCCTCACAAAGGAACGAGTCCCAGGGGCTCTGCCACATAAGGCAGCAAGGCCTTCCTTTGGTCCTTATATGACTCAGTGAGGAGAGAAAAGGTCCCAGCTCTCTGTTTTGTTTTACACTTTTCTGGGCCTAGTTCTAGTCAACAGCCTCATGGCCTTCCCTGGACCTCACCTGCTCACTCCCAGCCAAGACAGAGGCCCTTTCTGGGCTCACGATCAGGTCACCAGGCCCCTTGATACAGCACTCAAGGGCCTCTGCCCAGGGCTCCTTCTGGGATTCTGACTTCTTTTCTCTCAAGCCACCCTGTGTGTCCCAGCTCCTGGCCAACTCACATGGTTCTCCTGCCTGCAGTGCCCACTCTCCTTCAAGTATCTGCTCATCCTCGGGGACTTTCGGAGCCCTCCTTAGCCTTTCCCTAAGTGGAAAACAAGTGATCCCTTCCCCGACATTACTTCCCAGAGCTCTTCCAGTCTCTGAGAGAGTGATTCATCTTTCTCCTGTTGGCTGTCTGAGGACTTCATTCCTTCTCCAGGTTAGGAGCTCCTCTAAGCTGCCCATCCCTGGTGACTGCCGAAACGGGAGGCAGCACGTCCAGCCTGAGCCAATGAAGTGGTTACGTGCATCAATTCTAGGAGCAGACAAACCTGAATTTTCTTCCCAGCTCCACTGCTTAGAGCTGGGCCTTAGGAAAGTCCTATCACCTCCCTAGGTCTCAACTTCCCAATTTGCACAATGGGGTAAAACCTACCTCCAGACCTTTTGGTGGGGGATAAACTGAGACACTCTTTGTACAGCACTGAAGACTACCTGACACAGTGTTAATGACCAGCATTTAATACCAAATTCACATTTACTGAGCTGAGCTGAACGTACACTGAGACGCGCCAGACCAGGGACTCAGCTGGACCCCTGATGGAATCCTGGCTCTGCTACTCAGGGCTGCACCACCTTGAGTGAGTTACGGAACACGAGTAAGTTACTGAAGACTGCCAAGTCCTTTACTCCTTATTTATCAAATGGCAACATGTTTACCTCCCTTCCCCAGGGATCATGCAAGGATCAAAAATTATAAAGCACAGGGAGGAACTCTAAAGGTTAAGACCCTATAGAGACATTAGGAACGTGCAAGGACTCAAGCAGTTTCTGACCTGGAGGATGGGAGCCAGCCTGCCTGTACACCAGGACAACCAGGCAAGTCCAGACCAGTTTCTCTGGTTGGGCCAGAACCTCAAGAGGCCCTGATGCAGGCGCCTTCACTTCCAGATGCCTGGGATTCGGGGTGGATCCGTGCCAGCTATACTCTGGCCACGGAAGCAAAGACAGGGTCTGAATTCTGCTTCTAGTTCTGTTCAGTCCTGATGCCTGTTCACAGACAGGCGCATCCATCCCTCCCCCAGGGGCATTCACTGCATGGACTAGACTCCCAAGAGGGCCCGGAGTCTCTCTCTCTCTTTTTTTAGGCCTGCACTGCACAGCGTGTGGGATCTTAGTTCCCTGACCAGGGATTGAACCTATGGCCCCTGAAGTGGAAGTGCAGAGTCTTAACCACTGGACCGCCAGGGAAAACCCTGGACTGTCCTTTCCATGCAGCCTCACTGCTCTCGGGGGTGCAGTGCTTAGAACCTTCCCGCTCTCGGGAAGGCAACGACTATTCCCAGACCAGCTCTGGATCATGTGGTGAATGTGGGGGTGGATCTGAAGTAAGAAATCAGGGCTGGATCCTGGGACTGCAGCTCACTGTGGTCCCTCACTGCCGCCTATTCCCCCAAAGAGGCCCTTCCCACCTGCCATCCTAAAGCCACCAGTAGCGATGCCCACCACGTGCTCATGGACAAAACATCTTCAAGCTTCCCTGGGCGAAGATGAGCGTGATCGTGAAGCTAACTGGGCCTGACAAGTGGGACAAGGAGGCTCTCTCTCGTTTGCTCCCCGTCCCTCTGGGGCCAGTCTACATGGGGGACTCACCATCGTCCGCAGTGTTGAGTTTGAGGCTCTTGCCCTTGAAACTCAGCTGTCCCCCGGCCACCTGGGTCTTGGCGAGCGTCTCTGCTAGCTTGGCAATATCTTCAGAGGCCATGGTGGCTGCGTTGGTGGGATCCCCTGGAAATCTGCAGACTGAGGAGGTCCAAGTGCATTAAGATAGAGTGTCTCTGGGCAGCTCCAGGCTGGGGAGGGCCGGGTAGGATCATTTCAGCTGCCTGAGCCCACCTTCCAGGATAAGGAAATCCTAAGCAGTAAACCACTGAGAGAAATAAAAACAACACCGAGCAAGGAAGAGTTCTAAAAAGGCAAAGGTTTCAACCTCCGCTGAGCTACCGTCTCATTACAAGCCCTCCTCTGCCCAACTGCCCCAGGTGGGGTACCAAGCAGAGCCATGTGAGTTGACCACTGGGTCCCCAGGGAATGGCAGTCGAGTCCCAGTCTGACGGCTATGAAGAGTCTCCCCAGAGCACACACCTGCCTGATCATGTTGGGTGTTCTCTGTTTGAGGGTCCCATTCCTCAAACAGGAAACGGATGGCTATGGGATCCAGGTTATCCATCCCAAAGAACGCCCCACTGCCCTCGCTGGCATGACTCTGGGGGTGGGGCACAGGGGTCAGCCCACTGCACAGCTGATTTCAACCTTGGCCAGGAGACTGGGCAGCCCATGGCGGCCAGACCTCAGGGGTTTCTAGGCTACCAGAGGTCTCTACATCACAATAGCCACCAGCCACCATCACAATAGACTGAGGACAGAGTTGCTGAAAAAAAGGAGCTTCTAGCCTGTATTTCAGCAGACTGGCTGAACCTGGAAGAACAAGGTTATTTAGTGTCTCAGACAGTGATAATAAAAAAATAAACAGGAAAAGGGATAAGAAGCTTTGCTGTTTTCCTTTTTTCTTGGGGGGTGGGGGAAGGATTTAACCTAAAACAGAGTGGTAGTGGTTGTTCGGTCCCTTAGTCATGTCCAACTGTTTGCAACCCCATGGACTGCAGCACATCAGGGTGCCCTGTCCTTCACCATCTCCTGCAGCTTGCTCAAACTCATGTCCATTGAGTTGGTGATGCCATCCAACCATCTTGTCCTCTGTCATCCCCTTCTCCTGCCTTCAATCTTTCCCAGCATCCGAGTCTTTTCCAAGGAGTCAGTTCTTCACATCAGGTGGCCAAAGTACTGGGGCTTCAGCTTCAGCCCCTCCAGTGAATATTCAGGACTGATTTCCTTAAGGATTGACTGGTTTGATCTCCTTGCAATCCAAGGGGACTCTCAAGAGTCTTAGAAAAGGTATTATCAAGAAAGAAACAAAGACTTGAAGGATACTGGTGACTGACCCGTGCAGATATCTGGGGGAAGAACATTCTTGCAAAGGCTCTTGTTGGGGAAGCGGGGGGGGGGGGGGGGGGGGGGTCAGAGGAAGTGCAAGGAGGCCAGAGGAGCTGGAACACAGGGAAGGAGAAAAGAGGTAAGAGATAAAGAAAGAGAATTAACAAGAGGCCCCAGTCACAAAGGCCATTTTAAGAACTGAAGCTTTTACTCTGAATGACAAAGGGAGCCACTGGAGGGTTTCTAGCAGAAGAGGGGCTGTGATGTGACGTATATTCTGACAGGATCACTCTATCTGCTGCGTGAGGCAGGGAATCTCAAAGCTGCTTCAAGAATGAACGAAGGGATGAAATTGAACATAAAATAGCCTGACACCACCACCACCCCACTCCTTGTAATTCTGGTTTGGGACAATTTAAGGCTAAAAAAATGGTGGTGAGGCGTCCAGATGAAATAGGAACACAGAACTTCTCAGCTGGAAGGGAAGTACAATACGTACACACACACACACACCATCCTATCTACTATAAAGACTAACCAACACACACACCGTTCACTATAAAGTCTAGGCAACTGGACCGCAGAGAGGTGAACTGATTGGTCCAAGGTCTGCAAAGGGCCAGCGACGAAGCAAGCAAACATCTCTCCCTTCCGAGCAGGAGCCTGGCACGTTTGCCTCCGTGCACATCCACCGCTCCTGCCCAGCGTCGGCAGTGACTCACGCGGGTCCCCGGGGCTGCGACGGCACCAGCCCAGGTCCTCGGCGGGTGTGGGCCTCCTGGGAGGCGACGGCGGGAGAGCGACGCGCGAGTTCGGGCCGCGAATGACAGGCGGGGCCGCACCGGAGCCCCATCTGGGATCCCAGGCGGACGTTCACAGCCCTCGGATGACACCGACGCGAACAGTGGACGCCGCTGCCGGCTGGGCGAGCCGGGTGGGCCTGACGCCCTCTCTTAAGCCTCAGCCTCGCCGCTTGGGAAAAGGGATAGCGCCCCTCCCAGCTTCCCAAACTCCCACCCGCTCGGAGCTCGGCGGTCGAGGGCACAGCGGATGAAGGCGGAGGGGGGCACGCAGAAAGCGCCACACCTTGCTTGCCCGCTTCCAGGGCCGCGCCACCCCCGCCTACATCCCCAGGCAAGTGACAAGGAAGGAAAGGGATCCCAGACCCTACCGTACACAGGCTGCGCCGCCGCGTGGGGCGACCGGAGTGCGCGCGTGCGTCCGGCGGGCGGGGGCGGATTTAGGGTCAGGTCAGGTCAGGTCGGGGTCGCCGCCTCCGGTCCGGCGCTCCCGATACTCAGCCCCACCGGGAGACGTCCGTCAGCTTTGCCCAAGCCCTTCTCGCCGCTCGCACCTCAGTCACCACCTGCTCCCCGCACGGCGGCGGATGATGGCGGAGGGAGGTGGATTTTGAAAGCCGGCAGTTTCTTTCCTTCGATTTGATTTGTCGGAGGCCCGGCCCGGCTTCCCCTGCCCCCCGCGCACGCGCGGCCTGCCGGGTATGGTAGTCCGCTTCTCCTGCGCGGGGCGCGGCTGGACGCCGCAGAGTCGCGCCCGCGAACTACCATTTCCATAATACCCGCGCGGCGTCCCAGGGCTCCTCCGCTAGGTCCCTCTGTGCCCTCCCTTTGGCGGCTTCTGCTTCTTTCTCCCGGAGGCCGCTGGGCGGCGTTGAACCGCGAACTCCCAGGGCGACTACAATTCCCTAAATGCCTTGCGGTCGGGCCGGCTCCGCCCTTCCGGAAAGTTTCACGTTCACGTAACTTTATTGACAAAGCCTGGTGCTGACGGAGACTCGAAGCTCGATCTATTCCGCAAGCTAAGAGGTGTCCATTTCCTAAAGGGAAAACCTCGCGCTTTTTTGTCCCATGAAATTGGAAGGACATTCAAGGACTTTCTGAAAAATAGCCACAAATTCCTTGATAATAAAAAGGCGAGGTGGGGGGGAAATAGTAACTCTGTAGCAAAGAAACTCTGCCACACCACCCTTAACCACATTGACTTTCACATTAACGTTACACTGACACTGACATCTATCGCACACCTCCCGCAGTGCTGTGCTGAGAAGGACACAACACATGGTCCTGGATTGGATCTTGGGGTCGGGGTACAGAGAATTACTATAAAGGGCCATATTGAGACAGAAAAATTTGTATGTTAGATAACATTGTAAAAAAAAAATGATAATAGCATTGTTTCCATGTTAAACCTGTTGTTCCTTTTAAATTGTACATGATTATGTAAGAGACTGCCCTTGTTCTTGGGAAATACATGCTGAAATAATTACAGACATGATGTTTGCAACCTACTCTGGAATGGCTCAAAAAACGTATGCATTCATATGTAGCGCTGCTGCTGCTAAGTCGCTTCAGTCGTGTCCAACTCTGTGCGACCCCATAGACCCCAAGCCCACCAGGCTCCCCCGTCCCTGGGATTCTCCAGGGAAGAACACTGGAGTGGGTTGCCATTTCCTTCAATGCAACCTACTCTGGAATGGCTCAAAAAACGTATGCATTCATATGTAGCGCTACAGAGTGCAAGTATAGCAAAAATGTTAACAAGTCAATCTGGGTGAAGTGTCTGTGGGAGTTCTTTGAACATTTTTGCTACTTTTCTCTAGGTTCGAATTTTTAAGTAACAGAACACAAGTAGCTTTTTTCTTTTCACAAAGAACTTTTTGACCATTATATAAATAAGGTGTTCATTATAAACTTCAACCAACATAGAACAGGATAGTAACAGAAAAGTAAACATTACCCAAGAAACTCTAGTTCCCAGTACTGTCAACACAGGCAGAATTCTTTTCCAAAGTTACCCCTCACAACTCAGCCCACACACTCACGCTTTTGCTTTACCTGCAATTCAGAGTTAAATGTAGTATGTGCCAGATTCTTCCACATACAACTAAATTAATCTTCACAACCACAAAGGAAAAGGGCATCATTGCTACCCTTCCCAGCAGATATGAGAAAACAGAAGCTCCAGACTATAGTCTGCACTACTACTGAGTTGTGGATCCTCTACATTCTCCCTTTCCTCTTCTGCCTGCAAGTTCAGTTCAGTTCAGTCACTCAGTCGTGTCCGACTCTCCGCGACCCCATGAATCACAGCACTCCAGGCCTCCCTGTCCATCACCAACTCCCGGAGTTCACCCAAACTCATGTCCACAGACAGCCATCTCATTCTCCGTCGTCCCCTTCTCCTCCCACCCCCAACCTCCCAGCATCAGAGTCTTTTCCAGTGAGTCAACTCATCGCATGAGGTGGCCAAAGTATTGCAATTTCAGCTTTAGCATCAGTCCTTCCAATGAACACCCAGGATTGATCTCCTTTAGAATGGACTGGTTGGATCTCCTTGCAGTACAAGGGACTCTCAAGAGTCTTCTCCAACACCACAGTTCAAAAGCATCCATTCTTCGGCCATCAGCTTTCTTCACAGTCCAACTCTCACATCCATACATGACCACGGGAAAAACCATAGCCTTGACTAGACGGACCTTTGTTGGCAAAGTAATGTCTCTGCTTTTTAATATACTATCAAGGTTGGTCATAACTTTCCTTCCAAGGAGTAAGCGTCTTTTAATTTCATGGCTGCAATCAGCATCTGCAGTGATTTTGGAACCCAAAAAATAAAGTCTGACACTGTTTCCACTGTTTTTCCATCTATTTCCCATGGAGTGATGGGACCAGATGCCATGATCTTCGTTTTCTGAATGCTGAGCTTCAAGCCAACCTTTTCACTCTCCTCTTTCACTTTCATCAAGAGGCTTTTTAGTTCCTCTTCACTTTCTGCCATAAGGGTGGTGTCATCTGCATATCTGAGGTTATTGATATTTCTCCCAGCAATCTTGATTCCAGCTTGTGCTTTTTCCAGCCCAGCGTTCCTCATGATGTACTCTGCATATAAATTAAATAAACAAGGTGACAATATACAGCCTTGACGTACTCCTTTTCCTATTTGGAACCAGTCTGTTGTTCCATGTACAGTTCTGACTGTTGCTTCCTGACCTGCATACAGGTTTCTCAAGAGGCAGGTCAGGTGGTCTGGTATTCCCATCTCTTTAAGAATTTTCCACAGTTTATTGTGATCCACACAGTCAAAGGCTTTGGCATAGTCAATGAAGCAGAAATAGATGTTTTTCTGGAACTCTCTTGCTTTCTCCATGATCCAGCGGATGTTGGCAATTTGATCTCTGGTTCCTCTGCCTTTTCTAAAACCTGCTTGAACATCTGGGAGTTCACGGTTCACATATTGCTGAAGCCTGGCTTGGAGAATTTTGAGCATGACTTTACTAGCATGTGAGATGAGTGCAATCTGCCTGCAAAGCCCATATTAAATGCCACCTCCTCCAGGAGCCTTTCCTTGCCCTGGTGACTCCAACCTGAATGAGTCAGCTTCCTGTGGGCCCCCCAGCAAGCTTCAGACACCTCACAGCAGTGGGTCTGAGAGCTTTCTCACAGAGTTAACATTCTACTTGGCAGCTTCCTCCTTCATCTGAAGAGCCTCTAGGCAGGTACTGTTTCTATCTGGGCAGCATCCTCCGGGGTCCTGTCCTGTCATAGGTACCTCAGTTCAGTTGCTCAGTCGTATCCGACTCTTTGCGACCCCATGAACTGCAGAACTCCAGGCCTCCCTGTCCATCACCAACTCCTGGAGTTTACCCAAAACTCATGTCCATTGAGTCAGTGATGCCATCCAACCATCTCATCCTCTGTTGTCCCCTTCTCCTCCTGCCCTCAATCTTTCCCAGCATCAGGGTCTTTTCAAATGAGTCAGTTCTTCACATCAGGTGGCCAAAGTATGGGAGTTTCAGCTTCAACATGAGTCCTTCCAATGAACACCCAGGACTGATCTCCTTTAGGATGGACTGGTTGGATCTCCTTGCAGTCCAAGGGACTCTCAAGAGTCTTCTCCAACACCACAGTTCAAAAGCATCGATTCTTTGGTGCTCAGCTTTCTTTATGGTCCAACTCTCACATCCATACATGCCTACTGGAAAAACCACAGTCTTGACTAGACGGACCTTTGTTGGCAACGTAATGTCTCTGCTTTTTAATATGCTAAGTTGGTCATAACTTTCCTTCCAAGGAGTAAGCATCTTTTAATTTCATGGCTTTAGTCACCATCTGCAGTGATTTTGGAGCCCCCCAAAAATAAAGTCAGCCACTGTTTCCACAGTTTCCTCATCTATTTGCCATGAAGTGATGGGACTGGATGCCATGATCTTAGTTTTCTGAATGTTGAGCTTTAAGCCGAAATTTTCACTCTCCTCTTTCACTTTCATCAAGAGGCTCTGTAGTTCTTCTTCACTTTCTGCCATAAGGGTGGTATCATCTGCATATTTGTTATTGATATTTCTCCCTGCAATCTTGATTCCAGCTGTGCTTCTTCCAGCCCACAGTTTTCCTCATTTGAACTGGATTTCAGTCAGGGTCACGGGATGTTTCCTTAAAACAAATCATCATCTGAAAGGCTGAGAAGCTTCCAACTAGGCCTGATGTTATTCCTGAGCTGATTCTGGCTAAGAGTGATCAAATCAGTCTGAATTTTCCTTAGGGTGACCCCAAGCCTCCCTCTTCTAGATTTACTGAGACGTTTTCTGATGGGGACCTCCCAAAGGGAAGAGGAAGTGGGTGGCAGAACATCTGAGGTAATCTTCCCTTCCTCCTTGTCTGGGTGATGGATCACAGGGTTTTTACAACTGCAAGTTTCTTAGCAGAAACACAATAGCCTTCAAAGCCCAGGGAAGTAACGGGGTCCCATGGGGTCTGTGGAAAACCGATGGGTAGGTATTCTGCTTGAAGGTGTTCATGTTCAACGCTAAAAATCACAAATCCAGGCCCTTAGCAACACAGATTCTGTTACTCCTGAATCTAGATTCTATCTCAAACCCCTTTAAAATGGGGAGATTATGGTTTAAAAGGGAGAAGGGGGTTTGCACACTGAGTCCCAATGTTAGGGGAAGCACAATGACTGAAACCGCCCACCCTGGCCAGGCACCTGAGTAACCATTTGCATGAGTTGTTTTATGACAGGAGGTCCTGCTAAGGAACATGGAACTAATAGGCCACCATCAATGGGAAGAGTTCGGAAAAGGTCAAAAGGAGACACCACCTGTTTGACCACCTCCCGGAATCCTCGCTGGCATCCATCTTGGCTGAGCGATGCGATGAGTGTGCCACCAGGAAGGACTCTGAGTCAGAATCATTGGCTAAAGACAACCTGGAAACTAATCGCATCACCTTAAAACCTGAGACTGCAAGCCTCGTGGCAGAGCAGTTCTCCTATTGCTCTCTGCCTGGGCGCCCCTTCCCAATAAAATCTCTTGCTTTGTCAGCGCATGTGTCTCCTTGGACAATTCATTTTCAAGTGTTAGACAAGAACCCATTCTCGGGCCCTAGAAGGGGTCCCACTTCCTGCAACACAGAGTCCTGAAACATCAGTGTTTCCAAGCAACTCATTTGTCATCTTCTTTCTCCCCCTAACTTTCTCCAACTCTCTCTTTCAGAGAGACTAGTCTATTTGCCCGACCCTGAGAAAAGAAGTGGAATGGACAGATGGAACCATCTTAGGCCATCCCTCGCATCTTTTCTTTTTTCTTCTTCTTTTTTTTTTAATATTTATTTGGCTGCACCGGGTCTTAATTACAGCATGCAAGATCTTTAGTTGTGCCAATGTGAACTTTTAGTTTCCACATGCAAACTCTCAGTTCATTGACCAGGGATTGAACCTGGGCCCCCTGAATTGGGAGCACAGAATCTTAGCAACTGGACAACCAGGGAAGCCCCCCTGTTCTCTTTTCAGCAAATGGAGAACTAAAGCCCAGAGGTCAAATAACCTGCCTGAAGTACACTGTAATTTAGACAAGAAGTAGTGGAAGCCAGATCTCTGGGGTTCTTTTCACTACCCATGCAAAACAGGTCACCTTTTGAGTGTGAGGTGGGAATGAGAGGAGAGTGGATGTTCCAGGCCCCTTTCTCTATTGTGCAGCAGTTTTTATTGTCTGCTTGCTTTCTTTCTTTTTTTAATGTTCTGAAGAGAAAAGCAGACTGCCTCTGATTAGTTTGGTTTACTTGAACCGAATATTTTAAATTCCATTCTGGTGCTTAAAAACAAACTTAGTTGCCAATTTTGAATGGAATAAATAACAATATTTATTCTGGTTTCCTGAAGAGCTACCAAGGCTGCAGACTTGCCATTTAGTCAGATCAAAAACAAACGCCTGAACTATGTCAGACACGTGAGGAATGCCGAAAGTCCCAAGAACCAACTGGGTGCTGGCCTTGGGTTCCTCCTGGAGAGAGGCGAGGGGGCCTGCCTTACCCACATTGCTAGAGAGCCTGCCCCCTCCCCCAGTGGGAGGGGATTGCTATATTATTTGTTAAAGATAACTCAAACCAGGTTCCCCCCGGGGTTCAAGCCCAGAGCTCCCTTAATTTCTTTTTAACCTCAATAAAAAACGATACTCAAGAGAACTCATTCACTCCACAAATAGTTATCTACGATGTGCAAGGCATGATTCCAGAATCCAGTGTTGAGTAAGATGGAAAACAGTGTTTGGGGAGGAGCTTAAATTTGGGTCTAATATGTATGGAGGGTTTCCTGGTATCAAATCCTTTTAGTAGATTATATCCCCTTTTATTAGTTCTTTTGTTTCAAAATGGAAATTATTTCATTTTTAAAATGAAAACTGACAGCAATTTTAAAAGTTAGTATAAATGTAAAAGAGCACAGAGAAGGAAGTTAAAAATTACCTATTTTGTTTTTAACAAAAATATTACGTAGACTGATGAGTGGATGGAGGGATGAATATATTAAAGCAAATATAAAGGGATGAATATATAAAGCAAATATATTAAAGCAAATATGACTGTTAAAAAGTTTAACAGTCATAGCATAATATGGGCTTCCCTGGTGGCTCAGCAGTAAAGAATCTGCCTGCAGTGCAGGAGACACGGGTTGTATCCCTGAGTTGGGAAGATTCCCTGGAGGAGAGCATGGAAACCCACTCCAGTATTCTTGCTGGGAAAATCCCACGGACAGAGGGGCCTGGAAGGTTACAGCCTAGGGGGTCGCCGAGTCGGAAATGACTGAAGCAGCCGAGCAGGAATAGCATCACATAGGGCTGTATAGTTCGTTCAGTTTTCCGTGGCTTAATCATTTTCAAGCATAGTGGGGACAAATGTGAGCACGTTTTATCACCTGAATTTCATCCACTGTGTTATAACCTATCTCAGCTTCTAGGGTCATGGGTCCATCTTCACTTCTGAGACTTGGAATTCTTTGGACTGTTTCCCAGAAGAATGTGTTATTTATTTAATCACACAGTACTTTGCATGCAGGAACTCAATCTTCATAGTAAACCTATGGGGAATGTACTCATTACTCTCAACCTAAGCCTAAAATTGTGCACTTTATCTTCAAGGTCTTTCCCTAAACCCCAAGTTAAGATCCCTTTCTGGAGGGCTGGGACTGGGGAATGTGCTGGAGCTGTGGGGAAAGGGGTTTACTTATAGTCCCAGGAGTGAGGCCTGGCAATGAATGTTTTTGAGTGAGTAAATGAACACTGTATACATGGTTGCAATTAAGGCTGGCCTGTAGGAACTTCTCTGGTGATCTAGTGGTTAAGAATCTGCCTTCCATTGCAGGAGATGCGGGTTTAATCCCTGTTTGAAGAACTAAGATCTCACATGCCACAGGGCAACTAAGTCCGTGTACCACAACTAGAGAAGCCAGTGGTGGTGGTGGTTTAGTCGCTAAGTCATGTCTGACTCTTGTGACCCCATGGACAGAGGACCCTGGCAGGCTATAGTCCATTGGATTCTCCAGGCAAGAATATTGGAGTGGGTTGCCATTTCCTTCTCCAGGGGATCTTCCCAACCCAGGGATTGAACCCAGGTCTCCCACATTGCAGGCAGATTCTTTACCAGCTGAACCACAAAGGAAGCCTGTGTGACCTTAAACAAGTCAATTAACTGCTTTGCGTCTGTTTCTTTACTGTGAAACAGGCAAAAACTGCTTGATACCAAATTCTCGAGATGGCGGCAGCTGAGAGGAGGTCTGATGTCCAGTTGAATTGCACCTTGAATGACGAATAGTCCTCTTTTAAGGATATGTGCTTTTCCACTGGCAGCCTGGGATGGTGGAATCACCATGTCATTTACCAGCTAGTTCATTTGAGGCAAGATGCAGTAGTTCAGCTGACCTCAACAGCTTCAGTCATAAAATGGGGCTGATAGTAACAGTGGAACCGAATCTGATAAATCCGTTGAGTGTTTCAGCATACATTTACAGGGGATATGGGGACTAACATGGATTCATCCCCGTGGGCTGTTCTATATATTTTACATATATTCTTTAAATGTAGTGCTTGAAAACAAACTATGTTGATTGGATTTTCTTATCTTTATATCACCACTGAGAAGCCTGATGCTTCAAGATTGCCTGGGGTCACATAGCTAGCACACGGTGGAGCTAGGACTCCAACTGCCTGTTGTCTACCTAAGGCTGCTTCAGTGACAGCTCCACTCTGCCCTTCAGCCTCCCTAAACCGCCAGGCTCGGCCTGTGGATGACTTTAGCCCATGATCCTGAGTTTCTCATAGGTGACCCATCAGTGCTTGTCAGAAATACTGAATCAAAATCTCTGGGAGCTCCCTGGTGGCCTAGTGTTTAGGATTCTGAGCTTTCACTAACTGTGGCCCGGGTTGGGGAACTGAGATCCCGTAAGCCATGCAGCATGCCCCCCTCTCAAAAAAAGAATCTCTGAGATAGAGGTGAGGTGGGGGTGATTAGAGGTCTCCATTTTATTTCATTTAATTTTTTATGTTTGGCCATGCAGCTTGTGGAAATAAATGCGAGCCTCCGCCAGTGAAAGTGCAGAGTCCTAACCACTGGACCAACAGGGAATTCCCTAGAAGTCTTCATTTTAAACAAGCCACAACCCTCCTCTACCCCACCACAGTGAGCCTGCGTGGACTTGGCTTTTCCTTTCTGGACGTCCCCCTCATGCCAGAGACTGCCTTTCTGCTGTTGTTGTTAATCTTAGTATACGTGCTGCTGAAGCGAGCACAGTTGTTGCTGTTAATCTTAGAGGAGTGAGGGGAGCGATGGCACCCACAGAAGGAAGAGCTTGAGAAATTTTGATGGTGCAGCTGTCCTTTCCCCAACCCCTTTTCAAGGCTCCCTTAAGGTAGATAGTGAAAAGCACAGGAGGCCATCTAAAGCAAACAGACTCTGCAGTCAGACTTGCCCCCTTAGACAAGTCACTTAATCCTTAAGGGACTAGATCTGATAGACAGAGTGCCTGATGAACTATGGATGGAGGTTCCTGACATTGTACAGGAGACAGGGATCAAGACCATCCCCAAGAAAAAGAAATGCAAAAAAGCAGAATGGCTATCTGAGGAGACCTTACAGATAGTTGTGAAAAAAAGAGAAGTGAAAAGCAAAGGAGAAAAGGAAAGATATACCCATTTGAATTCAGAGTTCCAAAGAATAGCAACAAGAGATAAGAAAACCTTCCTCAGCTATCATTGCAAAGAAATACAGGAAAACAATAGAATGGGAAAGACTAGAGATCTCGTCAAGAAAATTAGAGATACCAAGGGAACATTTCATGCAAAGATGGGCTCGATAAAGGACAAAAATGGTAAGGGACCTAACAGAACCAGAAGATATTAAGAAGAGGTGGCAAGAATACACAGAAGAACTGTACAAAAAAGGTCTTCATGACCCAGATGATCACGATGGTGTGATCACTCACCTAGAGTCAGACATCCTGGAGTGTGAAGTCAAGTGGGCCTTAGGAAGCATCACTACGAACAAAGCTAGTGGAGGTGATGGAATTCCAGTTGAGCTATTTCAAATCCTAAAAGATGATGCTGTGAAAGTGCTGCACTCAATATGTCAGCAAATTTGGAAAACTCAGAAGTGGCCACAGGACTGGAAAAGGTCAGTCTTCATTCCAATCCCAAAGAAAGGCAATGCCAAAGAATGCACATACTACCACACAATTGCACTCATCTCACACGCTAGCAAAGTAATGCTCAAAATTCTCCAAGCCAGGCTTCAGCAATATGTGAACTGTGAACTCCCAGGTGTTCAAGCTGGTTTTAGAAAAGGCAGAGGAACCAGAGATCAAATTGACAACATCCGCTGGATCTTGGAAAAAGCAAGAGAGTTCCAGAAAAACATCTATTTCTGCTTCATTGACTATGCCAAAGCCTTTGACTGTGTGGATCACAATAAACTGTGGAAAATTCTGAAAGAGATGGGAATACCAGACCACCTGACCTGCCTCTTGAGAAACCTGTATGCAGGTCAGAAAGCAACAGTTAGAACTGTACATAGAACAACAGACTGGTTCCAAATAGGGAAAGGAGTACGTCAAGGCTGTATATTGTCACTCTGCTTATTTAACTTATATGCAGAGTATGTCATGAGAAATGCTGGGCTGGATGAAGCACAAGCTGGAATCAAGATTGCAGGGAGAAATATCAATAACCTCAGATATGCAGATGATACCACCCTTACGGCAGAAAGTGAAGAAGAACTACAGAGCCTCTTGATGAAAGTGAAAGAGGAGAGTGAAAAAGTTGACTTAAAGCTCAACATTCAGAAAACTAAGATCATGGCATCTGGTCCCATCACTTCATGGCAAATAGATGGGGAAACTGTGGAAACAGTGGCTGACTTTATTTTTGGGGGGCTCCAAAATCACTGCAGATGGTGATTGCAGCCATGAAATTAAAAAGACGCTTACTCCTTGGAAGGAAAGTTATGACCAACAAAAGACAGAATATTAAAAAGCAGAACAAAGGTCCGTCTAGTCAAGGCTATGATTTTTCCAGTAGTCATGTGTGGATGTGAGAGTTGGACTATAAAGAAAGCTGAGCACCGAAGCGCCGAAGAATTGATGCTTTTGAACTGTGGTGTTGGAGAAGACTCTTGAGAGTCCCTTGGACTGCAAGAAGACCCAACCAATCCATCCTAAAGGAGATCAGTCCTGGGTGTTCATTGAAACTGTGTTCAGCTGATGTTGAAGCTGAAACTCCAAAACTTTGGCCACCTGATGTGAAGAGCTGACTCATTGGAAAAGACCCTGATGCTGGGAAAGATTGAGGGCAGGAGGAGAAGGGGACGACAGAGGATGAGATGGTTGGATGGCATCACCGACTCAATAGACATGAGTTTGGGTAAACTCTGGGAGTTGGTGATGGACAGGGAGGCCTGCTGCAGTTCATGGGGTCGCAAAGAGTTGGACACGACTGAGCGACTGAACTGACTCAGTTTTCCATTTGTAAAATGAGCATGCTAAACCCAATCTTCCAGGATTATGGTGAGAATCAGGTAAACTGTTTTAAGTTTCTTGTGCCTCCCAACATTTGCCACATGTTTAAAATTCATCTCAGTGATGTACCTCCAGTTCCTAAGACTGTATGGCGCAAATGTGGAAACTATAACATTTGTAAAGGTAAAATCTTTACAAATCTCACAGTTGATCCTCACTAAATCATTTTCTTTTTTTGACCACACTGCATAGCGTGTGAGATCTTAGCTTCCTGCGTGCCTGGATCTCAGTGGTATCTGACTCTCTGAGACCCCATGGACTATAGCCCACCAGCCTCCTCTGTCCATGGGATTTTCCAGGCAAGAATACTGGAACAGGGTGCCATTTCCTCCTCCAGGAGATCTTCCTGCCCCAGGGATTGAACCCGCATCTCCTGCACTGCAGGTGGATTCTTTACCTCTGAGTCACAAAGGAAGCCCCTTAGTTCCCTAACCAAGGATCAAACCTCCACTCCCTGCACTGGAAGTGCAGAATCTTAACCACTGGACAGCCAAGGAAGTCCCCCCTCAATAAAGACATTTATGTGCATATACACACATGCGTGTAAAATGAAGAGGGAAGGGAACTCTAGGAATCAATGGTAGGGTGGGATGGATGACTCGGTGTTTGGATCTGAAGCTCTGGATTCAAATCCAACCTGAACCTGGCCAGTTCTGAGGCAGTGCCAGGGCCTCTGACAGCTATTTTCTCCTTCGGGTGATCTCCCCTTAACTTCTGGGTCTTCTTTGTTCAATCGTCGTGTCCCACTCTTTGCCACCCCATTCACTGGGTCTTCTGAGCGGCCTCACATACTTTAGGTAAAGATCCTAGACAAACAACAACCTTGGGTCCCCACTCTTGAAAAGGGCACAGGGCTCTAGGGTTTGCGGGGAGCCTACACTGAAAGCAGCTGGAAACTCGGGGGCGGCGGGGGATGCTCTTTACACGCATGAAGGAGGCGCTCAGGGAGACCAGCACCCTCCCAGAAATGCAGAATCGCCAAGAGAAAAGCCCTAAGAGGGCAGGACACTTGCAAAGAAAATAAAGGTGAATTCCAGGCATGAGCTGTCGGCGAGGAAGGGGGACTTCCCCGCCCGCTCCGCCCCCAGGTGCGCGGCCCGCGCCGCCTACCCCCGGCGCCCGGCGAGGGAAGCCGCGCTCTAGGACCCGAGGAGGAGGGACTGCAGGGAGACCGAGCCTCCAGCGGGTGCTGCCGCGAACGGCCGGTCGGGGGGAGGGGGGGCTGGAAATGAAAGTAAAGCGCTCCGGAGCCACATGGACGGAGCTGCCGGGGCGGCGGCGCCGGGAGCAGGATGCGGCTGCCCGTAATTAAATAGCACTTACTCTTATTATTACTAATAATAATAACGTAATCATACCTCTAGTCATAGCATACCATTTATCGGGCTCGGCGCAGGCCCGCGGGAAGCGTAGCCCGGCCGAGGTGAGTGCAGCGCGCGGCCCGAGCCCCGCGGGGCAGAGGCCGGGGGCCCGACTGCGGACGGGCGGCCGGCGCGGGAAGGGCTCGGGGGACCCGGGGGCCGCGCCGGGCCGGGCGGAGGCGCGGGGATCCCTGGCCCGGCCGGAGCTGCGCTGGGGACGCCCGGAGAGTGCATGCTGCAAAAATAAAGACACAGCTTCCTCCCCCTCCGCAATCCCCCTTGCCTTCTTTTTGGGGCTCCCTCTCCCGGCCCCCGCGCCCAGCCCCAAAGTTTCAAAGTTATTGTGCGGCCGGGGGCACCTGCCGCTGGGTGATTTGGCCGCCTCTGCAAGCCCCCGGGAGGTGTCGCGGAATTTCTTGCGTGGGGGCTCTCTCTTGGGCGTCCGGAGCTTTGGGGTGCGCGGAGGCTTTGCGGGTCCCCGCGATGGGGTTCGAGGGGATTGGCGATTGGCGGGGGTGTCGCTGGTAGCGCGCCCCTTCCTTTTGTGTGCGCCTTGGCCCCGCAGCGCCGGGAGTTGGAGGGACCGCAGCGCGGGCGGAGGACAGCGGCCGCCAAAGGGCCGCCCCTGCGGGCTGCGGCGGCCACGCGAGCCCGGGGATCCGGGGCCTGCGGCCCGGCCCGGGGGAGAGGGCGGCAGGAACTGGGGGGCGCGGTCTGGGTAGGGGGCATTTCCGGTCGTGGGCTCGGTCCCAGGACTCGGAGGCCTGCGAGGACTCCGTCGTCTGACCAGATGCGCGCAGGGGCAGCGGGGGACAGCTCCAGCGCCTGGGGGGCGCCCCCGAATGTGGGTACCGGGGAGCCACCCACCACGGCGGCCTCAGACCCCTCTACGACCCTCCGCGGGCCTCAGGGCCGTTCCCGGCCTGCCCCCTTTCTTTCCCTGATTTCCCCTTAAAATCTGACCTGCTAGGACGTTTATAAGGTGCCTGATTTGGGGATCTTTCACAGAGACAAAGCAGTATTCCCAGGAGAAAAAAAAAATCAGGATTCACTCTGATGGACTCTGATGGGTGTGATGCCTACATGCCATCAGTGGGAAAAAGTAGGGGCTGGAGAAGGGGGCTGAGCTCAGAGTGGGGGCCTGGGGCCCCCCAGCCACTTTGCCAGGGATTTCATTTCCCTGGGGCTGCTTACTGGGACTTTGGTCCTGAGTACAAGACTTTGAACCCCAACTTCTTAGCATTTTCCCTCAGAGCTTGCAGTTCATCAAGTTCCATGAAAATAGCAGAATGCAGATCCTTGAATCCTCACACAAATGTGATAATTATAGTACGTTTAGCAACCATTGGACACAAAATTCCAGCAGAATCTCTCATTCTGTTACCAAGTCTTCCTCTCCCGTCTCCGCAGATACAACTATGCCTACCTTGGTGGTCTTTCCCTATTTTTATTTCCCTTGGAAATTGGACTGCAAGCTAGAAATGATGCCCAGCAGATCGCAGTTAGAGCAGGTTTGAGGTTGGACTTCCTTAAGCCGGGAAGGAGAAACCTGTTCCAGAAGGGTTGAGATCTGAGGACGGGAGAGAACTTTTGTGATCCCTGAGCTGGGATGAGGGCTTCCCCAGTGTCTGAGCAGTAAAGAATCTGCCTGCAATGCAGGAGTCGTGGGTTCAATCCCTGGATCAGAAAGATCTCCTGGAGGACGGCATGGCAACCCACCCCAGTATTCTTGCCTGGAGAAGCCCATGGACAGAGGAGCCTGGCAGGCTGCAATCCACAGGGTCGCAAAGAGTCAGACACAACTGAGCATGCATGCACATTCTTACTGGGATGAGGTTCCATGGATACTGTGAATGACTGCTGGCTTTTTTAGGATGAACAGTTAAGAATGTGGGTTTTGGTGGATTATTTGGGGCTAAGAAGCTCTGAGGAAAACAACAGAATAGGAAAAACAAGAGACCTCTTCAAGAAAATTAGAGATTCCAAGGGAACATTTCATGCAAAGATGGGCTCGATAAAGGACAGAAATGGTATGGACCTAACAGAAGCAGAAGATATTAAGAAGAGGTGGCAAGAATACACAGAAGAACTGTACAAAAAAGATCTTCATGACCAAGATAGTCACGATAACGTGATCACTGACCTAGAGCCAGACATCTTGGAATGTGAAGTCAAGTGGGCCTTAGAAAGCATCACTACGAACAAAGCTAGTGGTGGTGATGGAATTCCAGTTGAGCTATTTCAAGTCTTGAAAGATGATGCTGTGAAAGTGCTGCACTCAATATGCTAGCAGATTTGGAAAACTCAGCAGTGGCCACAGGACTGGAAGAGGTCAGTTTTCATTCCAATCCCAAAGAAAGGCAATGCCAAAGAATGCTCAAACTACCGGACAATTGCCCTCATCTCACACGCTAGCAAAGTCATGCTCAAAATTCTCCAAGCCAGGCTTCAGCAATATGTAAACCGTGAACTCCCAGATGTTCAAGCAGGTTTTAGAAAAGGCAGAGGCACCAGAGATCAAATTGCCAACATCCGCTGGATCATGGAGAAAGCAAGAGAGTTTCAGAAAAACATCTATTTCTGCTTCATTGACTATGCCAAAGCCTGTGACTGTGTGGATCACAATAAACTGTGGAACATTCTGAAAGAGATGGGAATCCCAGACCACCTGACCTGCCTCTTGAGAAACCTGTATGCAGGTCAGGAAGCAACAGTTAGAACTGGACATGGAACAACAGACTGGTTCCAAATAGGAAAAGGTGTACGTCAAGGTTGTATATTGTCACCTTGCTTATTTAACTTATATGCAGAGTACATCATGAGGAATGCTGGGCTGGAAGAAGCACAAGCTGGAATCAAGATTGCTGGGAGAAATATCAATAACCTCAGATATGCAGATGACACTACCCTTATGGCAGAAAGTGAAGAGGAACTCAAAAGCCTCTTGATGAAAGTGAAAGAGGAGAGTGAAAAGGTTGGTTTGAAGCTCAACATTCAGAAAACGAAGATCATGGCATCTGGTCCTATCACTTCATGGGAAATAGATGGAAAAACAGTGGAAACAGTGTCAGACTTTGTTTTTTTGGGCTCCAAAATCACTGCAGATGCTGATTGCAGCCATGAAATTAAAAGACGCTTGCTCCTTGGAAGGAAAGTTATGACCAACCTTGATAGTATATTAAAAAGCAGAGACATTACTTTGCCAACCAAGGTCCGTCTAGTCAAGGCAATGGTTTTTCCCGTGGTCATGTATGGTTGTGAGAGTTGGACTGTGAAGAAGGCTGATCGCCGAAGAATCGATGCTTTTGAACTGTGGTGTTGGAGAAGACTCTTGAGAGTCCCTTGTACTGCAAGGAGATCCAACCAGTCCATTCTAAAGGAGATCAATCCTAGATGTTCATTGGAGGGACTGATGCTAAAGCTGAAACTGCAATACTTTGGCCACCTCATGCGACGAGTTGACTCACTGGAAAAGACTCTGATGCTGGGAAAGGTTGGGGGCGGGAGGAGAAGGGGACGACGGAGAATGAGATGGCTGGATAGCATCACCGACTCTGTGGACATGAGTTTGAGTGTACTCCGGGAGTTGGTGATGGACAGGGAGGCCTGGCGTGCTGTGATTCATGGGGTCGCGGAGAGTCGGACACGACTGAGCGACTGAACTGAACTGAACTGAAGAAGCTCTGTGGGATGATCTGGGCTCTTGAATCTAAAGTATAAGACAGTTGAGGCATCAGTAGGTTTGGATTTGAGAATCCAAACATAATAATCCCTTAAATAGCACTTTTTAGTTTATAACAAAAGGGCTTCCACATATGTTCTCTCATCTGTCCTCCATAGCAACCATGTCAGCTCGACATTTTTCAATCTTAATTTTCCAGATGAGAGATCTGAAGCTTAGAGAGTTGAAGGTCTTCCTGGAAAGTCACACAACAGAGTTAGGATTCCTGCCTCATTTTCTGCCTCCAGATCTTCACCCTCTCCCTGAGCCCTGCCTCCCTTAGCAAATTAGTCTTCAATAGTCTTTTATGGTGTATAGTGTGATGCTGTGGAGGAGGCTTGGGTTGAGTTTGCCACTTAAAGGCTGACTGGAAAGAGAAAAGTTAACTCTAGTGAACCAATGAGAGAAGAAGAAGAAGATAATCAATAGTGGGGTCCCTGCGGTGGGAGCAGAGAGAAGAGAGAGCTCTCAGGGTAACCTGGAAAAGTTAGGGAAGGTTTCCTCCAGTAGGTGGATCTTGAGCTTGAAAGAATGAGGAGGTGTGGCTGGGGTGGAGAAAAAAGTAGGGGATTCTGGGCTCCACACCACGGCTTCTGCGCCAGGACATTGATGTACATTTTCTCTGATTCTTCCAGCGGCTCTGTGAGGGGTAGGCATTATTATCTCCATTTCACAGATGAAGAAACTGAGGAACACAATATTTATGTGGCTGGTCACCCAAGGTCACCTGGCTGGATTTGAAGCTGGTCCTGTGTGACAGTTGAGTGGGCTACATGGTGTCAGAATTGGACCACCTCCATCCCAAATATGGAGAACAACAGGGACCCAGACAGTCTGAACTGGCAAATGCTCTAGGGGTGGGGACCCAGGCTAAAAGATCGGCAGGCTCCCCAGGGCTAGGGAGTTTCACTGAACCAGCCTTGTGTCCCATGGTATTATGGGGTTGGCCCAGTGCGAGTCCTCTCGGGCGGCTACCGGAAGCCTGACTTCAGAAGGCAGACTGATGGTGGAAGGAGAAGACGAGGTCCTGAACATGGAGATCCGAGCTCAGTTCCTGGTGCCTGCCAGCGCCTGATTTGATACTGCTGAGGAGCTTGTAACTTGGAAAGGAGAAGGATACGGATGATTAACCCGAGTCTCCCAAGGACAGAAACTGGTTCTGATTCACCCTCTGTGTCCCAGGCCCCCGTGGAGGTGCCAGAAAGACACGATCAACCATTGTCTTGTCAAATTGAATAATGTCCCAGTGTAGAGGAAGAAGATTTATTTTGCCCTGGGGGTTGGAAGGTCTTCCAAGAAGAAGTGCCATTTAAAACATTGGAAAGGAAAAAAAAAAAATAACACGTTGGAAAGAAGGGTTGAGAAAGGGCATTCTAAGGACAGGCGCTGAGCCGGACAAAGGCAGGGCTGTGTAAAGTCAGAACGGGCAAGTTGTCTGGAACAGTCCACAGTGCAGGTGGCAGGTGAGCTCAGGTTCAAGTCAGGCTCTGCCACCATGGTCCCTTGGGTTCTCCGGGCCCAAGTTTCCTTTTCTGAAAAGGAACCCTGAGAGTTGATGATGTTTTATGGTAACCTCTGGGAGAAGCCCAGTGCCTGGAGATTGGGACAGGAGACTCATATGAGAGGAACTTTGTTTTTCAGTGACCCATTCGTGTCTGCGGAGAAGGCAATGGCAAGCCACTCCAGTACTATTGCCTAGAAAATCCCATGGATGGAGGAGCCTGGTAGGCTACAGTCCGTGGGGTCGCTAAGGGTCGGACACGACTGAGTGACTTCACTTTCACTTTTCACTTTCCACTTTCACACATTGGAGAAGGAAATGGCAACCCACTCCAGTGTTCTTGCCTGGAGAATCCCAGGGACGGGGGAGCCTGGTGGGCTTCCGTCTATGGGGTCACACAGAGTCGGACACGACTGAAGTGACTTAGCAGCAGCAGCAGCAGCATTCGTGTCTGACTCTGTGACCCCATGGACTGCAGCATGCCAAGGTTCCCCATCCTTCACTATCTCCTGGAGTTTGCTCAAACTCATGTCCGTTGAGTCAGTGATGCCATCCAATCATCTTGTCCTCTGTCGCCCCCTTCTCCCCCTGCCCTCAGTCTTTCCCAGCATTCTCCGGTGAGTTGACTCTTCGCATTAAGTGGCCAAAGTATTGGAGATTCAGCATCAGTCCTGCCAATGAATATTCAGGACTGATTTCCTTTAGGATGGACTGGTTTGATCTCCTTGGTGTCCAAGGGACTCTCAAGAGTCTTCTCTAGCACCATAGTTCGAAAGCATCAATTCTTCAGTGCTCAGCTTTCTTTATGAGAGGAACTCAGTTCAGTTCAGTTCAGTTCAGTCGCTCTACTGCTGCTGCTGCTAAGTCACTTCAGTCGTGTTCGACTCTGTGTGATCCCATAGACGGAAGCCCACCAGGCTCCCCTGTCCCTGGGATTCTCCAGGCAAGAACACTGAAGTGGGTTGCCATTTCCTTCTCCAATGTGTGAAAGTGAAAAGTGAAAGTGAAGTCGCTCAGTCGTGTCCGACCCTTAGCGACCCCACGGACTACAGCCAACCAGGCTCCTCCATCCATGGGATTTTCTAGGCAATAATAGTACTGGAGTGGCTTGCCATTGCCTTCTCCGAGTCACTCTACTAGGGGAGTTTAAAATTTTTTGGTAACTTCACAAGCACCAATCCAGTGATTAGCTAGTGGCCAGTTGTTGTGAGTGCATTCTCCTGGATAAGCTTATTGAATCTTTATGATAGTTGTATATAGGTGGGTGCTATAATCATCCCCATTTTACAGATGGAGAAACTGTGACACAAAGAGATTAAATGTCATCCTGTAAGTGACAGAGCTGGAGGGCAAACCGGGGCAGTCTGGCTATTGAGTTGGCCCACTGGGGGACCAGGTGAGGCTAGGCGGGAGGGAGGCAAGAGACTCGTAGGGCCAGTGGTGGTACAGTTGAGACAGCAGAGGGTGGAGGTGTCCTCTGAGAAAGTCTGACTGCATCTTCAGCTGGGGTTGATGAAGTGACGGCTATGTGTCAGCTCCCTGGAGCCTCCACGGAAGCCAGCTCCTTTCATCACATTTAATGGTCCATTGAAAACGGGCTCGTTTTCCTTTTCCCTGTCATCACCAGCTATGGGGCTCCTTCCCACCTTATTTATTTCTCCTAGTAAGTCTGTTTCTTTGCAAGCACCCTGATGACTTCTGCAGGTGTGTTAGCGCCATTTCAACATCAGGCCTTGGAGGCCCAGAGGGGAGGGGAGGCAGCCTTTCTGCATCCAGGAACTGTCTAGAGTCGGCTTCAGTTCAGCAGCAGTTCCTGAGGTCTGCATCAGAGCCTGAGTTTCAAGCTTGACGGGCACAGTGGCGATAGCGCCAGCAGCCACCACCGCTGGACGCGGTTGTGTGCCCACCCTGTGCTTGCGCTTTCTGTGTGCCTTCTCTTACCAAATCCACTAGCAGGCCCATTTTGCAGATGAGAAGACTAAGGGTCCCAGAGCATACGACTGAGGTAGAGCAGGAGGGTCAGAGGGAGCCCGAGTCTGAGGTCTTAGTTACCCTGCCAAAGAGATGCTGTCAAGCTGTTTCAGTTTCCAGGGAGCTCTTTGCTTTTTCTTTTTAGAATATTTATTTATCAATGTGGCCGCATGGGGATTTAGTCGCAAGATCTTCATTGTGTCGTGTGGAGTCTCTCCTTGCAGCACGCAGGCTCCCGAACATGCAGTCTTGGTTGCCCCACAGCACGTGGGATCTTTGTTCCCTGACCAGGGATCGAACCTGTGTAGCTTGCATTGCACAGTGGATTCTCAACCACTGGATCACCAGTAAAGTCCCTTGAGCTCTTTTCTTACCTGCCTGGAAACTCTAGTTATCTCACATTTGTGTCTAGTCTCTCATTCATCCCCATGATAATCCTTCATGATAAGAGAAATCTCTGTTACTCAAAAGAAACCAAGGGGCAACCCACCCTCCAATTCTTCCTGCTCTGTCCACACCGTGACTCAGAGAAGGAACCAACCGTGTGTCAGATTCCCTGAGACCAAGAGCTGGGGTCAGCCAGCGAGTGTCTATCAAGCACTTCCCTGACGGCTGCAGGCAAAGGTCTGTCGAGACTGTGACCCTTTTCAGAGGCTCCTCTAAGCTCTGGAGCATTCTGTGTCATACCCTGTCCCTCTGCAGGCAGAGGAGTCCAAAGTCCTGGCTTTCGTTCCCCGCTCCAGCACACACTGTCTGAGTGAGGGGGATACCAGCACGTCCTCAGTCTTGACCTCAGTCTTCTGGTCTGTGAAATGGCCTTGCTGCCTCAGGTTTGCTCTGAAACTTAAATGAAGGAACTTTGAAAGTTATAAAGACCACCCAGTGTGGTGGCCATGAATACTGAATAACCTCCAGAATGTTCCTGAATCTTCTCCACTGCCTGCCTTGATCTGGGCCTTGACCACCACAGCAGGCAGACTCCTAACTAACCTTCCACCTTCGCTTCATAGGACCCACCCCCAAGGCAGCAGCCAAGGGGTCTTCTCAAGATTTAAAGGAGACCCTATCAGGACTTCCCTGGTGGCCCAATAGTTAAGACTTGCACTTGCACTGCAGAGGGCACGGGTTCGATCCCTGGTCAGGGAACTAAGATCCTGCATGCCACACAGCCAATATATAAAATAATAATAATAAAAATATTTTTAAAAATAGATGAGATTGTCAGTCCTCTGCTGAAAACCTTCCAGTGGTTTCCCAGTACACATGGAGCACAGAGCTGGCTCTCGCACAGAGTGACCTGCATGTAGCTCTCTGAACAGCCTCAGCCTGTCCCCTGCCCCTTGCTTCCTGCTTGGCCTGCTCTCATTCCAGTCCTGCAGCCTCAACTGGCCTTCTGTCTCTTCCTTGAACATGCTAAGCTTGTTTCCACCTCAGGGCCATTCCCTAAGCTGCACCCGATGCCAGGTGTGCCCTTACCCACCTCCCGTGTCCCCGTGACTGGCTCCTTGTCTCTTAAATGCCACCTCCGAGGACAGGCCTTCCCTAAGCTCCCAGCCACCCCCACCCCCACCATTCCCTGCCATGTTTCCTATTTTAGTTTCTGTGTAGCTCTTATCTGTATCTCTGCTTGTCTTGTGCATTTAACACTGACCTTTTTGTTTGTTTTTCCACACTTGAACCACAGGCTCCCCAAGGCCAGGGACTTCATTAATCTCATTCCCTCGGCTCTGGCAGAGCCCACTGCACACAAAGGTGTTCTGTGGTTATTTGTTGAATAAATGAACAATAGTAGCAGAGTGGTCCAAACAGCCCTTGCCCAAAAAGAGTGGCCTAGACAGAAAGTAGGGCTTCCCTGGTGGCTCAGTGGTAAAGAACCTGCCTGCCAATACAGGAGACGTGAGTTCGATCTGTGGGTTGGAAAGATCCCCTGGAGGAGGAAATGGCAACCCACTCCAGTATTCTTGCCTGGAGAATCCCATGGACAGAGGAGCCTGGTAGGCTACAGTCCATAGGCCTCAGAGTCGGACACAGCCGAGCAAACAGGTGTCATCATTAGTCTTGCAAGGTGGATATCATTAGCTCCATCCTGTAAAGGACAAAACAGAGGCTCAGACTGATTCCGTGAAAGCTAGCATGGGTCAGCGCTATGATGGGAACCCAGCTCGGGGCCCTTTGCACTGCTCTGGCCTCTCTTCAGCCCATGATGCAGGCAGAGCAGCTTGTGAAACTCTTGGTGCTCAGGTGTTAAGACCACAAGGATTTCTTCTCCCATGAACAGGAGCAGTGACTTCAAATTGCTCAAAAAAATAAAAAAAGAATAGTAAGCAGTCAGTCGGAGCTCTGGGACCCTGGGTGAGTTCTGTTTTGTTTTGTTTTATAAATGTGTGCATGCCCATAACTCCCAAGAGTAAGCTTCTGTTACTTTTCTATTAAAAAAATAAAAAGTTATTGCTCAAATGTCTCACTTTAGCAACATAGCAGGTGGGTCTTGATGGAGAAGCAGGAGTAGAGCGTTGGTCCCCTGGAGAGAGATGTAGGTTTGAAGACTTCTGTGCTATTGGGCCCTTAGGTTGCTGGGAAGGAGAAAGACAAGGTGAAGAAAATATAGAATCAAAGCCCTTTGGAGCCAGGGTGCTGCAGGAGGGTGGGGATTAGGCCTTGCTGTTGAGGGTTGCTTTTACTTTGGCTTATGGTGGGGTGCCGGGGGAGGCCTGGGGCAAGTTTCTTGAACCTTGGTTTCTGTTCAAGGTGGCCAATTAAAAGAAACAAATTACAGGTTGCTGAGGCCTGTGGGTATCCATTGCATGTCCATTCCTGAATGTTCCTGCAGCCTGCTTCCCTGGGAGCAGTGTGGCCTTGGACAAGTTACGGAGCCCTCCAAGCCTCACTTTTTGTTTTTTGGCTGCTCCACGCTGCATGTGGGATCTTAGTTCCCCGACCAAGAATCAAACCTGCACCCCCTGCATTGGAGGTACAGAGTTTTAACCACTGGACCACCAGGGAAGTCCCCAAGTCTCTTTATTTTTTTATAAAAAGACTTTACTTTTGTAGGCCTTGCTTTTGGGTGGAAAGTGGGGATAAAAGCACCTATTTCTGAGATTACCGTAGGAATAAATAACCTGATCCTGAGAGCAGGGTTTCTCAAGCCCCTTTGTACCACAGACCTGTCAGGCATCCTGGGGACATCCATGAATGCCTTCTCAGAATACTCTTTCTAGATGCATACAGTAAAAACACACAGGATTACCAAGGAAATCAATGCTTTTGAACTACATTTTTGCTCTTTTTTAAATCAATGCACTAAAAAATAAGAACTAGCAGTGAGTCTATGTAACTACCACAATTTCGAAGTTGGGGTGAGCGTGAACCAAGATTGTGTTGTGCAGCAGCTGAAATGTGACAGGGAGAAAGCTGTGATTTCTGTGCCTGGTGCTCTTGTGGTGTTTTCCTGTGTTCCTAATTGGGGGGGGATGCTCAGTGTGAGGTAGAAGTTTGTAAAAAAGTTGTGTTTTCCCAGGCCCCTGAAAAAAGGTCACAGACCCCCGACTTCTCTCCTTGGGACCCAGGTTCAAAACTCCTGCCCTAGAAGTGGCTGGATACCCAGCAGGTGACCTCCAGAAATGACTTCCCTGGAGTCAGATAGGGGATGGATGAGGATGAGGGGAAGGGATAAATGCAGACCCAGAGAGCTGACGAGCGAGGTCAGAGACCATGGAATTAAAGCCTTCCCAGTCTCTCTGGGTAGCCGTCGAGGGCCCGGTGAGTCGGGAGAAGTGCCAGGCATGGAGATGACGTAAGCTCAGATAGTGTTTGTGTGGTGTGTAACCTGTCTGCACACTGCAGTAGGGGCAGGTGAATGCCGGGGGTGGGGGTGCGTGGAGTGAGGGTCTAGGCTGAAGGAAGCCTGCGGGGGTGGGGGAGCACTTTTGAGTTGGGAGGTGACACTGTCTGAGCCCCAGAACCCAACTGCCAGAGTTCAAAGCCCAGTTTTGTCACTTAGTAACTAACCCTGGCAGGTCACTTCATCTCTTTGTGCCTTGGTTTCCTCATCTGTAAAATGAGGGTGATAGTGGTACTTTCCTGCTGCTGCTGCTGCTAAGTCACTTCAGTCGTGTCTGACTCTGTGCGACCCCATAGACAGCAGCCCACCAGGCTCCACCATCCCTGGGATTCTCCAGCAAGAACACTGGAGTGGGTTGCCATTTTTTTCTCCAGTGCATGAAAGTGAAAAGTGAAAGTGAAGTTGCTCAGTTGCATCCGACTAGTAGCAACCCCATGGACTGTAGCCCACCAGGCTCCTCTGTACGTTCCTGCTGCTGCTAAGTCACTTCAGTCGTGTCCGACTCTGTGTGACCCCATAGATGGAAGCCCACCAGGCTCCCCCGTCCCCGGGACCCTCCAGGCAAGAATACCGGAGTGGGTTGCCATCTCCCTCTGCAATGTGTGAAAGTGAAAAGTGAAAGTGAAACCCCACGGACTGCAGCCTACCAGGCTCCTCCACCCATGGGATAAGGAGTGTTAAAAGGATTAAGCATTATATTTAATGCTTTATATAGTATCTTGTTATGTACAGTATCTTACTCTTGGTACATAGTATCTTTTTTTAATTAATTTATTTTAATTGGATAGTATCTTAGTATAGCTTTATAGTTAAAGCTCACCAGGGCTTCCCTGCTGGCTCAGTGGTAAAGAATCCCCCTGCCAATACAGGAGATGCAGGTTCGATCCCTGGGTTGGGAAGATTCCCTGGAGAAGGAAATGGCAACCCACTCCAGTATTCTTGCCTGGGAAATCCCATGGGGTTGCCGAAGAGTCAGACAGGACTTAGCAACTGAACAAACAATTCAGAATAATATCCAGTAAGACAAAGTGCTCAATAAATGATGACTGAACTCTGCATCTTCACTTTTATTCCAGGTTTCATGAGACTGTACTTACTCAGAGTGTATTTTTCTGTGCTGCCGAGAGATAAAGCAGGTACAGCTTCTTCCTTCAAGGAGCACCTAGTTTAGGGAGAGAATGGGAATATGAACACATCCTTTCAGTTAACTAGGATCACTGCTGTGCTTGTGAGCTTGGGGGGCTGTGCTAGGGTGGACTTTGGGGCAGAAAGCCTTCCTGGTAGAAAAGCCACCTCAGCTGAGCTTTAAGAAACACTGGGCATTAATCAGGGTTGTTCTAGAAAAAGCGGGCAGCTTGAACAGGAAGCTGCATGGTCCAAAGTTGCTGGAATGTCACATTCCAGACCAGGCCATGGGCACTCTGTGCCCTGGATGAACAGCCTGGCCTTTGTCCTCCGGGTAGTGGGTGTCATGGAAGGTTTTGCTTGTTTTTAACTTTTTATTCACAGGAAGTTGCAAAAATGGTAACAAAGGGTTCGCTTTACTCTGCTTCCCTTGATGGTGATATACAGCCAATGTCAAAACCAGAAAAATGACATTGGCACATTACTGGACTACAGAGCTTATTCACTTTTCACCTTTTTTTTCTAAATTGATTTATTATTTGTTTGGCTGCGCTGGGTCTTAGTTGTACAGTGCTTGGTGCTCAGCAGCTTCACTGTGACATGCAAACTCTTAGTTGTGGCATGTGGGATCTAGTTCCCTGACCAGGGATTGAATCTGGGCCCTCTGCATTGGGAGGGTCGAATCCTAGCCACTGGATCACCAGGGAAGTCCTCGCGTTTTTTTAAACCTACATTCATGTGTGTATGTGCACGCATCTGGGAGGGTTTTGAGCAAGGGAGTGATGCTGACATGTGAATTAGACAGAGATCCCTGACCAGCAAACAGCAGCAGATTGCAGGGCGCACAATGGTCAGAGGTGACGGAGGGCCTGCTTGTGGAGGTGATGGGTGAAGCGTGGACGAGCGTTTCAGAGGTAAAGCTGGAATTGGAGATATACTGAGAGAAGGATGATGGTTGGATCTATGACTAGAGTTGGAGAGTGATGGAGGAGGAGCAGGATCAGGGGAGAAGCTGCTGAGTTAAGTCTGGAATGTATTGAGTTGGAAGAACACTCAGCTCCACTGGCATGGGCACCAAGGAGGACTTTCTGAACACGGAGGCATCCGTGCTGGGTCATAAAGGATGAGTAGGAATTGTCTGGGGGTGCGGGTGGGGAGGGGGTAGGCATTCCAGGTAGCGGGTTCGGGATTAGGAAAGGCACAGAGGTCATAAGCAGCCTGGGTATTAGGCATCTGGGTGGCATTTCCCACAAGGTAAAAGATGTGAATCTGAAATATTGGGGAGGGGGTGAGCCTGGTGGGAGGAATAGACTTGTGAGTCATCGACATGACTCATGAGATCATGAAATGCAAGAGCTCCTCTGGGGGGAGCAGGTGGAGTGAGGCGACCAAGAGCACTGTCCCTGAAGCCGAAGTCCTGGGCACAGGAGGACGAGGACCAGCAGGCGCAGCCAGCAGTCCTGGAAAAGGTCAGCGAGAAGCTGGCCCCTCCTGGCTCAGCAGGCAGGAGGTCCCCGGGATGGGGAGGACCCTTGGCAAGCACCCTCAGTGGGGTGAGTGTGGGCTTGTCATCAGTTGGGGAGTAGAGTGGGAAGTGTGGACGTGGAGACAGCATAGACAACTCTTTCACAGAATGTGACCAAGAAAGGGAATCAAGGTTGTGCTCGCCAGAAGGGGATTCGGGATCTGAGGAGGGAATTATTTTGAGGGGGTGGGGAAGACTTGAGTGTGATGACAGACGGAGGTTCCTGGGGCTAGGTCTCTTTGCTTAATGGGCAACACTAAAGGTAATGGCTGTGTGCGTGGGCTCGGGGGCGAGGCTGCTAGGGTTTGAATCCCAGCTCTGCCTAGTTCCAGCTGTGTGACCTTGGGTAAGTCACTTAACTTCTCTGTGCCCTCTGCTCCTTCATAAATTGGGAATGATAATAGTCCTGATGTCATAGGATTATGCAAGTCTTAAGAAAGGTATTATGTGGGGTGGGAGGTGGGTAAGTAAGTAAGTGTTAGTCGCTCAGTCATGCCTGACTCTTCGTGACTCCATGGACTGCAGCCTGCCAGGCTCCTCTGTCCATGAGATTTTCCAGGCAAGGATACTGGAGTGGGTTGCCATTTCCTTCTCCAGGGATCTTCCCAACCCAGGGATTGAACCCAGGTTTCCTGCACTGCAGGCAGATTCTTTACCGATTGAGCTACAAGGGAGGGTGGGATGGAGGCTCAAAAGGGAGGGGACATATGTAAACCTATGACTGATTCATGCTGATGGATGGCAGAAACCAACACAATTATCCTCCAATTAAAAATAAATATAAAACAACAAAAAAAGGGAAAGGTATTATGTGTATAGGGATCATGACAGTCCCTGGAACATCATAATCACTGAGGAACTATTAATATTATTACCTGATTGTGAATTTATCTTGGTATCAGTTTTTTCATTCATTTATTCAGCACACATTCATTCTTATCTATGTAATGCTTGGGTTGAATGAATTGATACTCATTCATCCATTTCTTTTTTATCCAAACCACCATTTCCTGAACACTTGCTCTATGTCAAACATGGGCCAGATGCTGAGATTTTGGAGAACCTGGCATAGCCCTTGCCTGGTCTGATGAAGATCTGAGTCTCTAAAATTCTGTCATCTTCAAACCCTTCTCCAAAGTGGGAAAAACATCATGTTTCCTTCGTGGTTCCCAGGTCAATGGTTTGGTCTTTTTCTTAGGAAGGACAGTCCGTGGACATTTTGGCAGTCCCAGAGCACTGGGTTTAAAATCAGGCTACTGGTTCCCATTTGGCCCCTGTCCTACTGTTGGCTTCAAGTCAGTCATCTCATTTTGTATTTTAGATTACAAGGCAAATACTTTCTTCCTGCAAAATGTCCAAACCCTGCTGAGGCATTTAAAGCAGAAGGGAATGTGGTCTGTGTGCTTTTGCCTCTTGGCAGATCCTAGTTCCCAGAAAGAACCAGTGAAACTGGAGAATATTCTCTCCAATGCCTTCTTTATATAAACACACATTACACA
This sequence comes from Moschus berezovskii, assembly GCF_049115385.1. Classification (NCBI taxonomy): domain Eukaryota; kingdom Metazoa; phylum Chordata; class Mammalia; order Artiodactyla; family Moschidae; genus Moschus; species Moschus berezovskii. Next base: position 116,258,394 of record NC_142465.1, read on the forward strand.
CAGATGTAATCATACAAACCCAAATGTTCTGAAATCTGTTTCTTTTTTTCCTTTCTCAACCATGTACAGAGGCATCTCCATGACAGTGCCTATAGATAAAATAGCTGCTTGTATTCCATAATGTAGTGGTTTGATTAAGCCAGTTCTTTACTGATGGACATTAAGGTTGCTTCTAGTTTTTTACTCGTTAAAAAAGTATGTCCCTGTACAAATATAATTTGCAGGCTTTTACAAGGATTTTGGGAAGTTAAATTCTTGTAAGAGAAATTTCTGGGTGGAAAGGAAAGGACAGTTTATCATTTGGAAGGGGTTTGGCTGCAAGTAACAATTCTTTGCTCAAAATGGAGTTTATTATTGTCTCAAATGACAAAAGAGGTGGAGCAGTTCCAGGGTCAGTTAATTTATTGTCAGACATGTCATCAAACACCTTCAGTCTGTCTTTCTGCTCTGCCGTCTTCTTAACTTCACTCTGGTATATAGTACCAGAAAAGGGGATTATCACTGCAGTCCCAATTTATTTTTATTTTTTAAGGTTTTTTTTTTTTAATTGAAGGTTAATTGCTTTACAGAATTCTGTTGTTTTCTGTCAAACCTTAACATAAATCAGCCATAGGTATACATAGATCCCCTCCTTTTTGGTATACATAGATCCCCTCCTTTTTGAACCCCACTTCCATCTCCCTACCCATCCGACCCCTCTAGGTGCAGTCCCATTTTCAGTGTGAAGGAAATCTTTCCCAGAAACCCCTTGGCTGATTTCCCCTCCTTCCTATTGGCAGGGATGATGTCACATGCCCTTGCCCAAGCCAATCACTGGTAAGGAAAAGAACCATTATGATTGGTTTAGCCCAGTGCAGGTTCACCTGCCTGGCTGTGTGCAGACAGGAAGTGATGCTGGCTGCTGGGTAGGCAGCTTGCTCGTTTTGGTAGGTGTTGCTTCACAGAGACCTCACCAGTTCACAGGCTGAGTGGGTTAGTGTTGGAGAGTGCTCTTTCCTTCACTTCATTGACCAGGCTCTCTTCTTTCATTAGCTTCATAGGTGAAAAGAGTTGTCTTGTTGTTTTAATGTGTTTTTTTTTTTTTTCTTTAAACTATATTTATTTATTTTGGCTGTGCTGAGTCTTCACTGCAGTGCATGGGCTTTCTCTAGTTGTAGAGAACAGGCTTTCTCATTGTGGTGGCTTCTCTTGTTGTGGAGCACAGGACTGTAACTAACTAAGTCACTTCAGTCGTGTCCAACTCTGTGCGACCCCATAGACGGCAGCCCACCAGGCTCCCTCGTCCCTGGGATTCTCCAGGCAAGAACACTGGAGTGGGTGGCCATTTCCTTCTCCAATGCGTGAAAGTGAAAAGTGAAAGTGAAGTCGCTCAGTTGTGTCCGACTCGTAGCGACCCCGTGGACTGCAGCCTACCAGGCTCCTCCATCCATGGGATTTTCTAGGCAAGAGTACTGGAATGGGGTGCCATTGCCTTCTCCAGCACAGGGCTCTAGGGCTCAGTAATTATGGTGCATGGGCTTAGTTACCCCGGGGCATGTGGGATCTTTTGGATCAGGGATAGAACCTGTGTCCTCTGCATTGGCAGGTGGATTCTTAACCACCAAACCACTAGGGAAGTCCCTGAATATCTTTTCTTAATGAGTTATGTTCCTGTGGATTTCCTGTTTATATTCTTTGCCCGTCTTGTTTTTTTATTATCTTTTAATAATCTTATTTGTCTTTGATTGTGCTGGGTCTTTGTTGCTGCGAGGGCTTTTCTCTAGTCGTGACTCTGTAGTTGCAGTGTGCAGGCTTCTCATTTGGTGGCTCCTCTTGTCGCTGAGCACGGACATTAGGGCACACGGGTTCAGTAGCTGTGGTTCCCTGGCTCTAGAGCACAGGCTCGATAGTTGTGGCACGTGGGCTGAGCTGCCCTAAGGAATGTGGGACTTTGCCAGATCAGGGATCAAACCTGTGTCCCCTGCATTGGCTGATGGATTCTTAACCACTGGACCACCAGGGAAGTCCCCTGAGTATCTTTCCTTAATGAATTATGTTTCCTGTGAATTTCCTGTTTTATGTTCTTTGTTCCTCTTTTTAAGTAATCATAATGATTATAGAATAAAGATAGTTGATAATGAATACGTATCTTGTGTCAAACATCTCATTGAACTTTCACAACAACCCCTGACAGTAGATACTGTCAGGGCGAGATACTGTTAGAGGCGAGGGAAGTGAGACACAGAGAAATTAAGCAGCTCATGTGCAGTTAATAGGGGGCAGATCTTGGATTTGAACCAGCATGCCCCTGGGTGTGAGGTCACATTCCATGCTGACATATTGATGGAATCATTTTCTGTTGGTTCTTTTAATTCACAGCTGTATTTCTGAGAGGAGCTCATTTGAGTCAGGTCCCACTTAGAATTCCTGAATTACAAGAATCTGGACCCAGAGCTGGGGGGAGGGGACCACCCAGTCTGGTGGTGGGATTCTGGGGAGATTGGGGCCTTGGTTTTCTCCTTGGACTTTTTTTTTTTTAGAAAGAAACAAGATTTATTTGGCTTACGTGCTCCTTGCTCTTCCACCGAATGCCCTCTACAAGTCGTGCCTGACCCTCACCCTGGGGGAACTCACCTCCCTCTTTGGCTGAGAACCAGTGATCTTTCAACCACTGTCTTGGTCTGTTCTGGCTGCTATAACAAAATGTTACAGACTGGGTGGCTTAAACAGCAGATATTTATTTTCTCACAGTTCTGGAGCATAGATGACCCAGATCAAGGTGCTGGCAGATTTGGTTTCTGCTGACCGCTCTCTTTTCTCCTTTGCTTTTCGCCTCTCTTCTTTTCACAGCTATTTGTAAGGCCTCCTCAGACAGCCATTTCGCTCTTTTGCATTTCTTTTCCATGGGGATGGTCTTGGTCCCTGTCTCCTGTACAATGTCACGAACCTCCGTCCAGAGTTCATCAGGCACTCTATCAATCAGATCTAGTCCCTTAAATCTATTTCTCACTTCCACTGCATAATCATAAGGGATTTGATTGAGGTCATATCTGAATGGTCTAGTGGTTTTCCCTACTTTCTTCAATTTAAGTCTGAACTTCGCAATAAGGAGTTCATGATCTGAGCCACAGTCAGCTCCTGGTCTTGTTTTCGCTAACTGTATACAGCTTCTCCATCTTTGGTTGCAAAGAATATAATCAATCTGATTTCGGTGTTGACCATCTGGTGATGTCAAGTTATGACCAACCTTGATAGTATATTAAAAAGCAGAGACATTACTTTGCCGACCAAGGTCCGTCTAGTCAAGGCAATGGTTTTTCCCGTGGTCATGTATGGATGTGAGAGTTGGACTGTGAAGAAAGCTGATCGCCGAAGAATCGATGCTTTTGAACTGTGGTGTTGGAGAAGACTCTTGAGAGTCCCTTATACTGCAAGGAGATCCAACCAGTCCATTCTAAAGGAGATCAATCCTGGATGTTCATTGGAGGGACTGATGCTAAAGCTGAAACTCCAATACTTTGGCCACCTCATGAGACGAGTTGACTCACTGGAAAAGACTCTGATGCTGGGAAAGGTTGGGGGCGGGAGGAGAAGGGGACGACGGAGAATGAGATGGCTGGATGGCATCACCGACTCTGTGGACATGAGTTTGAGTGTACTCCGGGAGTTGGTGATGGACAGGGAGGCCTGGCGTGCTGTGATTCATGGGGTCGCGGAGAGTCGGACACGACTGAGCGACTGAACTGAACTGAACTGAACTGACCGCTCTCTTCCTTCTTACAGACAGCTAGCTGCCTTCTCACTGGCCTCATAGGGCCTTTTCTTGGTGATGCCTGCCTGTAGGGAGAGGGAGGGAGAACTGTATGGTGTCTCTTCTAATAAGGAAATCAATCCTATCAGATCAGGACCCTACCCTTATAGTCTCATTTAACCTTAATCACCTCCTTCGAGGCCCTATTTCCTAACAGTCACATTGGTGGTTAGGGCTTCCAACATGTGGTTTGCAGGGGACACAAACATTCAGTCTATAGATTCTACTCTTCCCACCTCCCCAAAATTCATGGTCTCATCACATGCAAAATGGATTCATTCCATCGCAATAACCCCCAAATTATCAACTCATTCCTGCATCAACTCTCAAGTCCAGGGTCTCATCTGAATCAGATATGGTTGAGACGAGAGGGATGATTCATCCTGAAGCAGAATTCTTCTCCAGCTGTGAACCTGTGAAACCAGGCAAGTCACAGGCTTTCAAAGCTCAGTGGTGGGATGGGCATGGGACATACATTCTCCTTCTCAAAGGGATTCATGGGAAAGAAGAAAGAGGTCACAGGTTCCGAGTATGTACAAAGCCCAGCGGGGCAAATTCCATTCGATTTTAAGGCTTGAGAAGCATCTTCTTTGGTTTGATGTTCCTCCTTCCTGGGCCCCTGTGGCGCAGCATCACCCCCACAGCTCTGCCAGCACTCTGCCCCGCAAGACTCTGGGCTTGTAGAAAAGGAAGCAGTAGCCCCACCCTTTGAAATGGAGCCGGTGGCCCTGAGGATCCCTGATCACCTTAGGGTTATATTTCCTTTTTCTTAAAGAATAGAGCATGTTTGTAGCCACATAGCTCTGTTGTCCTGTCCTCTAGAATTTCGGAAGTCCTACAGCCTTCTCTTCGCTCTTTTTTTTTTAAGCTCAAGAAGAAAAATGATCTCTTTTTCCCCCCCAGACTCTAAGCTTTTCATTTTGTATTGGGGTATAGCCTATTAACAATGTTGTGGTAGTTTCAGGTGGACAGTGAAGGCACTCAACCATGCACACACATGTATCCATTCTCCCTCAAACCCCGCTCCCAGCCAGGCTGGCACATAACATTGAGCAGAGTTCCATGTGCTATACAGTAGGTCCTTGTTGGTGATCGATTTTAAATATAGCAGTATGTACATGACCTTCCCGAAGTCCCTAACTATCCCTTCCCCTCTGGCAGCCATAAGTTCGTTTTCTAAGTCTGTGAGTCTCTTTCTGTTTTGTAAGTCCATTTTGTATAATTTATTTTTAGATTCCACATATGAGGGATGTCATACAATGTTTCTCCTTCTCTGTCTGACTTACTCCACTCAGTATGGCAATCTCTAGGTCCATCCATGTTGCTGCAAATGGCATTGTTTCATTCTTTCTAATGACAGCCTTCCTTCATTCTGTCATTCAGTTTTCTCTGTCCGCTTCAGTTCAGACTGGCGTCATTTCTGCTGCTATAATCCCATCTCTGTTTCTGATTTCTGCTGATGGCTGGTTTGATCCATACTAACCTCTTTACCAAACAGTTGTTCAGCCACACACCAAACAGTTGTTCTGGTGTGCTTTTCAGAACACTCCTCCTTTTATTGCAATATGGATACATTATGGCTGTAGATATGGATAGTTCTGGTTCCTTTTGTTAAACAATCCCTTCTTCAGTTCACCTCTCTTCTCTGCATTTTAGCATAAACAGTAAGGAGGACCTGTGCCAACACTTCTATACTTGGCTTAGACCCGTGCCACTGCGTCTATACTCCTCTGCTACATACCCAGTTTCATCACTTGCAAAGTCTACCCTCCACCAAACACAAGAACACAGTTCAGCCAAGTGCTTTGTCACTTTTTAACAAGGATCACCTTTCCTTCAGTTTCAGGTAACCTATCCTTCATTTTCATCTGAGATCTTACCAGAATTGCCTTTTGTGTTCATGTTTTTACCAGTGGAGAGGCAGAGACTATGGTTCGATCCCTGGGTTGGGAAGATCCCCTGGAAGAAGGCATGGCAACCCACTCCAGTATTCTTAGGTGGGGAATCCCGTGGACAGAGGAGCCTGGCGGGCCATAGTCCGTGGGGTTGTAAAGAGTCAGATACGACTGAGCGACTGAACACGTACACATTTTTACCAGCAGTCCTTTCATGGCAGTCTGGGGGCTTTTGTAGCATGGACCTCAAACCTTTTCAGTCTCTGCTCGTCACCCGGCTCCAAAGCCGCTTCCATGTGTTTAGTGCTTGTTAGAGCAGCACCCCACTTCTCAGTGCCAAAATCTATATTCGTCTAGACAGTCCGCCAGAACAAAACTCTGGATCAGAACTCTCTGCTCGTGACTACATGAAGCCTGAATTCCTTCCTCAGAGGCTGCGTCTCCAAGTACAGTCACACTTAGGGCTTCAACATACGCATTTGGCCAGGGACACAAACATTTAATTCATAACAACCACCTGTAAAAATGTTCTTCCCAGAGGAGGGAAACTGAGAAAATGGGAGGGATGTGGGGCATTCGGTGCCTCCTGGGGCTGGCGGGGAGGGCATGTCTTTGTTCACCTGGCATTTGTTAAGGAGGCTGTCTGAGGCCCATCTCTCCAGGCCTTTTGACCCAGGCCCCACCATCCCTACATGGTCATGAACAACTTCCCTAGCCTCTTGGAAGCACTATTTTCCTGCCTGATGGGGTCATAGTGAAATTTAAGTAAATATCATTTGTTTAATGACAACATGTTTTCATGTAGGGCAGACCTGCCTACTCACTATGCTCCCTATTACCCACCCCAGTCCATCCACACTGGCCTTCCTGTTCCTCCTCAAATACGCCAACCAGTTTCTACCTCAGGACGTTCACACTCTCTGTTCCTTTTGCCTCAACACTTTTCCCCAAACATTCACAATGACTTGTACCCTCTGGTCATTGAGGTCTCTGTTCCCGAGTCCCTTATATAATTATAGCACCCTGTCACTCTATCTCCTTATTTTCTCCGTCATTATTATAATTTAAATCTACTTGTTCCTTTGATTTTTAAAAAATATGTATTTATTAATTTATTTGGGTGCACCGAGTCTTTCATTGCATACGGCACACAGGATCTTTGATCTTCACTCTAGCATGTGGGATCTAGTTCCCTGACCAGGGATTGACCAGGCCCCCTGCGTTGGAAGTCTTAGCCACTGGACCACCAAAGTCCCCTAAATCTAAATGCTGTGTCCCTCCTCCCCCAGAACATGTGCTCTGTAAACAAGGGGAGACTTTGTCACCTTTGTTCATTGCTGAATCCTTAACAGGCCCACAACAGGGCGGCATTTCTCCAGCTGATGGCAGGTGGCTGGTGGCTCTTCTAAAGCTCTTTTTTTCATCTGCATATAATGGACATACAGCAAGTGTTGACTTGAATATTCAGCATAGGAATTCTGATCTAACAGCCGTCATTTATTGTCTGCTGTGTACCAGGCCCTGAAATGAGTGCTTTGTATGTATTAATCCTGTTGGTGGGCACCAGTTGTAATCTCCGATTTACACAGCAGGAAACTGCTGCTCGTAGGGGATCGGAACCCCTCTGCATAGCCCACATGCGTGGCTGCACTCCTGCTTTGGGATTTTGGTGGTCAGAGAAACGCATTCATGCCCACTGGCTGCAGAGCCTTCATACTGCCTGGGGCAGAGAATAAAAAGAATGTTTATTCCCTGGCATGAGGTTCAGATTTGTCAGGAATTACCACTAGGATGATTGCAGGCAGCATTTGTTTCTGTTAAGTCTGTTCAGACCTCAGGGCCTAGAGAACTGATGCAGAGATGCGTCTGTGACCCCCGAGGTTTTCTGAGAAGACTGTGGGCTGAATGGGGCCCAGGGGGGTCGGAGTGGGGGAGCAACAGGGCACGTGTTCCCACGAGGTGTGCGCTGGTGTGGGGAAATTGACCGGCAAAGGTCAGGAGAGGCTCTCGGCTGGGGAGGATGGGGTCTGATCTGTGGTTTGAAAGACCCCTGTGATGGCATTGAGGAAGTGGGGGCAGGCAGCACCCTAGGTGGTGGGGAGGGACAGATGGGGAGACCATGAGTGTGGTGGCCATGGGCATAGCAGCTTTGGAGGTAGTCACTCTGGCCACGCCCCGGGCTGCTGGTGGTCCAGGCCTCCTTGGTCCTTCTTCCCTCCCATCCCCCACTCTCCCCCAGCTTCCTGGCCAGTGCTGGGCTGCGCTGTTGTCTTTCTACCCAGTGAGCCTCTCTTCAGGGTGAGGGCTGGGTCTGACCCCAGGCTCCCAGGAAAGGGGTAACTGAGTGGGGGATGGTGCTGCTGGAGCGAGTAGGGCGGCTCCATGGAGGAACTGGGCTTGAAAGCCTGGTTGGAGTTTCTTTATAAGGACGGATGGAGGAGCATGGCAGCTCAGGCAGAAGGAACAGCAAAGGTGGAAGCCTGGAGGCAGGAAGCCCCCCGGGCCGTCTGGCTGGAGCCCTCATGTGGGGCATGGGTGTAAGAATGATGAGCGCTTGTATCACAGACAGGGCCACCGAGGGCCAGGAGACCCACCAAGCGGCCCGCTTGGGGAAGCGCGGGCAGCCTGGGGCCACTGCTGCCCACCTCCTGCAGGAGAACAGGGTCTCAGCGGTTGGGTCCGTCCCAGGAAACACTTGCAGCGTCTTTGGCCAGAGGAAGTGGATGACACACACTCGCCCGGTTGTTGGACTGTCGCTCCGAGCCAGGCCTTCCGCACCTGTTATCTTCTGAATCCGTGACAGCCAGCGCGTCGGGAGCGCCATCAGCCCCACTTTCCCCGCCCGTCAGGCACATGAGCAAGATCCAGAGTCACGTGGTGTGCAAATGCTGGCCCTCACACCCGGGTCTGAGTCCAGAGTGCTGGCCCAAGGCCCTGGCAGGGCCGACAGATGCATAGTGAGTGCTTGCCTGTGGCCCCAGTCCTGCCTGGGGTGGGGAACGGGTGTGAGCAGCGCTGCTCTGGGAGCCTGAAGACGCAGCATGGCTCCAGCCCTCCTGGGACAGACCGGCGGAAGGAGTGAGGTTTCCGTGGCCTGAGCCCCTCGCTCTTAACACTCTCACTCGTCTCCTTGAAGCCTCAGGGCCGCCCTGCCCGACCTGGGCCGCACGGCATCTCACAGCTTGGAGTGTGAGTAGGGCTGTGGCCTCTGACGAGCTGGGTTCCAGCCAAGGGTTAAGTGACCTTGGGAAAAAGACTTCATTTCTTTGTGTCTCACTTTTCTCATCTGGAAAACGGGAATAGTGACCCCCTGCCCACTTATCTTATGTGAGGACAAGGTGGTCGAACCCGGGGTGGGGAATAAAGAACAAGGAAGCAGAGAATTTTTAGAAAGTATCAATTTGGTACACTTGCTGCCTCTCCAAACTAGTTAGGTGTTTTTTATACTTTTTTAGACCTCTTTGCCAGTGAGGCAGTGAGGATCCTCTCCCTATGTCTGCATATCAGCCCTCTGAAGATGTGCGGGACTGAGATATGAAGCCGGAGGGGTCCTGCAGTCCCTGGCTGTCCCATCCCCCAGCCTTGCCTGAATCCTCTCACAGTAACAGTTTGATGGGCAGAGCCTGGAAAGGGCCTGGGAGTGGCTGGGATAGAAAGTGCTGGCCAGCGGGGCAGTGAGTGCCCCAGACTCAGTTCTTCCCCTGGGGTAGGCCTGGCCCCCTCGGGGCTGTCACTGGGCGGGATCAGCTAAGCTCCATGGTGGCATGGAGGAGGAGCCCAGCAGGCTGTTTGGATCTGGCCAGGAGCTTCCAGCTCCCGGCGGGGAGGGGGCCCTCACCCTGGAGGTACCAGACTCCTAGCTGCTCTGCCTGCGCCTCCCTTCTTCTGAAGCACCCCCACCTTCCATTTTCATTGTCTTCATCTCTGGAGCAGATCCCTGCATGAGTTCAGTGCCATTCACTTGCTATGCAGCCTTGGGCCACCCCTCAGCTTCCCTGAGCCTCGGTCTCCCCTCATCCATAACATGGGGAATTCACACCACCTCGCCGAAATGGTGTGGGTACCAGGCCACCGCGGCCTGGTGTGGAGGCCAGCCAGCTTATGACGGGGGCTTCCTGAGCTTCAGTTTCCTGGTAAAATGGGGACAAAGTGACACCCACCTCAAGACTTCCCTAGTGATCCGGTGGTTAAGACTCCGTACTTCCAATGGAGGGGGCATGAGTTCAATCTCTGGTCAGGGAACTAAGATCCCATATGCCACATGATACCACACACACACAAAAAATTGATACCCACCTCCTGGCAGATCCAGTGAAGCCTGATACAGAGGCCTGGCCCACGTATGATGCTACACTGTAGCTATAATCATGGCCATGCTGGCATTTTCTGTGTTTCTTCTCTCTAAACTGTGCTTGCTGGTAAAGCAAGACTTTTCCCTTGACCTTGAGGGTGTCCTGTGCAGTTTGGCAGCCCCAGACATGTGTGGGGAAGGGCGAGTGGCCTTCATGAACCCCCCGCCCATAGAAGGTTCTGTACAAAGTCAGGGTCCAGTGGGGGTGCAGGTGTGGATGGAGAGCCATGTACTGGAGGTCTGTGTGGACCCTGAGACAGGTCTCCGCCCTCAGGGACACCCCGACACCCTGTGAGATGGGGTGAGCATGGAGTGAGGGAACACACGGTGGGGAGGTGGGGGTGGACGGCAACCGGCCCCGCTTACTTCCTGATGGACGGCATTCTCTCCGCAGAGACTGATGGAGAGGCAGAGACGAAAGGCGGACATCGAGAAGGGGCTGCAGTTCATTCAGTGAGTGTGTGTTTGGGGCCGGGAGGCGGGGAGGTCAGGGGTGGCAGGGTGCGGTCCTCTGGGACATCCCAGAGCACAGCTTCTCCAGGGCTCCCTTTTCTTGCTTACTGAGCTTTTGCTGTTCAGGCTGCCCTGTGTGTTGGGGAGTGAGGAGGTGGTACAGGTTGGGAAGGGGCTGGCAGGGCAGGGGCCGGGGGTGCTCCTAACCCTGAGCCATGATCTCCACGTGCACACACACTTCCTGACCCGACCCTGGCCACCCTGTGGTCTTGTCCAGCGTATCATTTTACCCTCCCCATCCACGCATGCTCCTACGCTCCCTGTTAATTCTCTTGCTTGTCTGTGCACATCCCATAGTAAGTCAGTAGTCTTTGCTTGCTGAGCACGTCTTTCCATTCCATGCTGGGCCCTTCACATCTGTTGTCTCTCTCGTCTTCACAACGGCTCAGTTAAGCAGGTGGTTTTATCTCCATTTTGCAGATGAGAAAGCTGAGGCTCAGAGAGGCTAAGAAATTGGTTTACAGTCACACAGCTACTAAGCGACGGAATTCTAACCCGGGTCTTGCAGACTCCAAAACCCAAATTTCTTTCCATTGTTTGCCGCTGGTACCCATATGCCGTGTTGGTTTTATCATCTTTTTCTTTACACACAAAATATTTTTATTAACTCTTTTCTCTCTCTGAAATGGACCCTCAGAGGCACATTTATCGTGACTCTGATGAAGTGTAAGCTTCCAGCCCCTCATTTGCAAGAGTTCTTTCCAAAGCCCTGAAAGACTGCCTCGCAATTCTTTGTTTCTCCTTTTGTGTCCTTTATCTTAAATACGACTCCCGACAAAACTGGAGTTTGCACATACCAACACTCGTTGTTGTTGCTGTTTAGTAGCTCAGTTGTGTCCAACTCTTGTGACCCCATGGACTGTTAGCCTGCCAGGTTCCTCCATCCATGGAATTTTCCAGGCAAGAATACCGGCATGGGTTGCCATTTCCTCTTCCAGAGGGTCTTCCTGACCCAGGGATCAAACCCACATCTCCTGTGTCTCCTGCACTGAACAAACCCTCATATACTCCCTGATTTTGTGCTCACGCAGACCTGCAAAATGCAACCTGCCTTTTCAGCACAAGCTGGGTCCTTTTCCACACACAGACACACACACACATGATCTGCTGTGTGTTTATATTCTCACAACACGCTCTCCTTCCTCAACTTGCAAAACGGCCACTTTTCCTGGCTTCTGCCAGCTCAGAGCTGTGGCCTCCTCCTTCTTGACAGGGGGCTCGTCTTCCATCTGGGGGAGAGTGTTGATCTTGGTCAAATGCCCAAGTTTTTCTCAGAGGCCATTCTGAAGAACAAGGCAGGCCTTGGGAATCCTGTCTGTCGTAAGAATTCTATCTTCAAGTCACTGATTTCTGCGTAACTGGACCTCCAAGCCCCAGACTTCAACCCCCATCCCGGCGCCCCTTCTTCCTGTGGTCTCAGCGTCTGCGAGAAACACAGAGAATGCCCCTTCCTTCTCCAGATCATTGCGCTTAGGGTGAATGTTAGCTGTGTGTCCTCCTTCCGCTTCCCAAAGGGGAACTCTGAGGAGGTCTAGCAGTGGGACACCCTCCCAGGAACTCACACGTTGGTCTCCTGAGGGACTACAGGTTATATGGTCAGGTCTGATCTTTTAAAAATGGCTGTTTCCTTACGTGCCGACTTCATGTGCTTAGCTGGGCACCGAGCACCGTAGGAGCCATGAAGTGATCCGGACAGGTGGGTGAGGGGCTTGTGTAGAGCCTTAAACACCAGAATAAGGTGACCTTACGGACAGAGTGTGACCTATTGAAGATGAAGCTGAGGCTGGAGGAAGAGAGGTTAGAGGTGGAAGATGAGTTAGGAGGAGAGCGGCGGGCGGCCAGGGCTGAGCGAGGAGGCCCTGGTTTCTGATGGTGGCCGGCCCCATTGTCGCAGTCAGGGACACCTCCCCCTCCCCACAGGGGACCTCCGGGGTCTCCGCTCACCACTTGACACTCACCAGCTTCAGTTCAGTTCAGTCGCTCAGTCGTGTCCGACTCTTTGCGACCCCATGGATCACAGCACGCCAGGCCTCCCTGTCCATCACCAGCTCCCGGAGTTCACCCAAACTCATGTCCATCGAGTCAGTGATGCCATCCAGCCATCTCATTCTCTGTCGTCCCCGTCTCCTCCCACCCCCAATCCTTTCTAGCATCAGACTCTTTTCCAGTGAGTCAGCTCTTCGCATGAGGTGGCCAAAGTATTGGAGTTTCAGCTTTAGCATCAGTCCTTCCAATGAACACCCAGGATTGATCTCCTTTAGAATGGACTGGTTGGATCTCCTTGCAGTCCAAGGAACTCTCAAGAGTCTTCTCCAGCACCACAGTTCAAAAGCATCAATTCTTCGGCAATCTGCTTTCTTCACAGTCCAACTCTCACATCCATACATGACCATGGGCTTAGGCTGCCTTTTATTTTTGACTGCTCCATGACATATGAGATCTTACCTGCCCAACCAGGAATTGAACCCATGCCCCCTGCATTGGAAACACAGAGTCTTAACCACTGGACCACCAGGGAAGTCCCTCTGTTTGTCCCTCAGTCATGTCTTACTTTTTGCGACCCCATGGACTGTAGACTGCCAGGCTTCTCTGTCCATGGATTTCTCTAGGCAGGAATACTGGAGTGGGTTGCCACTTCCTTCTCCAGGGGATCTTTCTGACCCAGGGTTTGAACCCATATCTCCTGCATTGGCAGGTGGATTCTTTACCATCTGAGCCGCCAGGGAAGTCCCAAAGCTGTTCTTTTTTGCCCAGGTATTAACAGTGGCTCCAGGCAATAGAAGGAGCCCCAGCCCTGCTCTCTGGCCCTTGCTTGGACCTGCTGTGTGACCTTGGGCCTGTCACTGCCCCTCTCTGAATGTCTGATTTCCCCTCTGTGACATGAGAGACCAGAAGACAACCCCCAGCTTCCCTTCCAGTGCTGCCATGTAGCCTCACAAATGTGCCTTGGGCTCATGCTTTCTTTCTCCTTTCTCCCTGAAGGCCCTTCCCCGCCCTTCCTTTCTTTCACACTTTCTCCTGGACTCAGCTGTTCTGAGCTGGCATTGTTTCAGCAGCTCACAGATAGGAGAGGGTGCCTAAGAACCCACCTACTTTGCTGAGTCTGGCAGGACGGGTTAGGTTCTATGTGCTGGGCGTTGGCTGGGGTTGTGTATGTCTTGTGGGCAGGGACAGAAAAAGTGTGGAGACTCCCAAATGAGTGGCCCCCAAGGTAGACTGAAGTTGCATGTTTGGTTTGGGGGGACATGGTCGTTCCCAGGGACTGGTTTCTTAGGCAGAGGACAGCCAGCCAGAGCTCCTTCTCAGCAATGTGCACCTGGAAAGGTCTATACAGTCAAAGCTATGATTTTTCCAGTAGTCATGTATGGATGTGAGAATTGGACCATAAAGAAGGCTGAGCACCAAAGAACTGATGCTTTCAAATGGTGCTGAAGAAGATTCTTACAAGTCCCTTGGACAGCAAAGGAGATCAAACCAGTCAATCATAAAGGAAATCAACCCTCAATATTCATTGGAAGGATGGATGCTGAAGCTGAAACTCCAATACTTTGGCCACCTGATGTGAAGAACCAACTCATTGGAAAAGCCCCTAATCCTGAGAAAGATTGAAGGCAACAGGAGAAGGGGGTGGCAGAGGATGAGATGGTTAGAAAACATCATCGACTCAATGGACATGAATTTGAGCGAATGCTGGGAGATAGTGGAGGACAGAGGAGCCTCGTGTGCTACAGTCCATGGGGTCACCAAAGAGTTGGACATGACTTAGCAACTGAACAACAACAGCAGCACCTGGGAAAGCCTGGCTGCTAGGCCCTGGGGCAGAAGCAGGACCTTCCACCATCCTTTTGTAGGAGAGAGGGCCAGCATAGTGTTGATTTAGGGGAAGAAAAAACCAAACTGCTGTCCCCTCATCTCAATCCACAAGGTGATGTCTGAGGTCTGAGCTGGGGGAACCAGCTCCCAGGCACGGTCTCTAACCTGTGGCTCTGGCTCCTGGGTCTCTGGGAGGCTGAGAACCCTGGGCCCATCCAGACCGTGTGTCCTTCTCCTTTTCCTGTAGGTCGACTCTACCCTTAAAGCAAGAAGAATATGAGGTGAGCATCAGGGGATGGGCTGGGGGAAGGAAAAGGGCAGGGTGTCCCTGGTGGGGGACATGGGGCTTGGGTGACAGGGCCAGAGCTGGGTGCAGAAGAACCCCTGAGCACCCCCATTTCCACGCCCTGCTCTGGCAGGCCTTCCTGCTCAAGCTGGTGCAGAACCTGTTCGCTGAGGGCAATGACCTGTTCCGGGAGAAGGACTACAAGCAAGCACTGGTGCAGTACATGGAGGGGCTGAACGTGGCCGACTACGCGGCCTCCGACCAGGTGGCCTTGCCCCGGGAACTGCTGTGTAAGCTCCACGTCAACCGGGCTGCCTGCTACTTCACCATGGTGAGCTCCCCCCACCCCCCCAACCCCCCGTCCCACCCGGACGCCCTCATGGCCGCTCCGCCCCCATGCCCCTCGCCCCTCCCTCTGCTCCCAGGGCTCTCAACCCAGCGCACAATGGACTCACCTGGAGAGCTTCTAAAGGACTAATATGTAATAAAAAGTGTTGTCATGATATGGAGCCCAAGCCCTGCCCCAGATGAGTTAAGTTAGGTTCTCAGAACAGCCTGGGCCCTGGCAGGAGTCTGTGGGCCATCAGGGCTGAGGACCGCCACCCTTATCACCGTCTCTTTCTGCAAACCCCCTCCTCATCCTCCACCACCTTCCTCCTTTCTCCAGACTTCAGGTTCTACCTTTCCCTCATTCTTGCAGCTGTAGCCTTCTCCTCTTCCCTGTCCTCGCTGAGGGCCTCAGTCATTCCCCAGATCCTACAGGGCTCTGCAGTGGGCTCTGCCGAGGGTTAGGGTTAGGGGTGTTGGGTCTGGATGAATGGGTCTACCAGATGCCCATTCACGTTGTATTCTGTGTGCTGAGCCACCTTCCTGATGTTGCCTCCTCTGGAGATGCCTGTGTTACTCGCAGTCTGTGATCTTCTGAGTGGCCGGGCTCGTGACTGTAGAATTCAAAGGCCCTTCCCCTCCATGTCCTGCCATTGCTCCTTGGCTGGACAACAAACACCCTTGACTGGGTCTGAACACCAGAGCTGTCTCCTGGAGCCCTCGCCCCACCCCGTCTGCGAGGAAGGGAGGAGGTTGGTCCTCTGTCCCAGTGGAGGCAGGAGGCTGGGGAGGGAGGGTAACAGGCTGACGGGCGGCCCCCTGCTCCTCTCTGGCAGGGCCTGTATGAGAAGGCGCTGGAGGACAGCGAGAAGGCGCTGGGCTTGGACACCGAGAACATCCGGGCGCTGTTCCGCAAGGCGCGGGCCCTGACCGAGCTGGGGCGCCACAAGGAGGCCTACGCGTGCAGCAGCCGCTGCTCCCTGGCCCTGCCCCATGTGAGTGCCGCCTCGCTCGCGGAGGCCAGGCTCCCCGTCCTCTCTGGGCCCAAGTGCCTCACCCCTCTGAGCCTTGCTTTCCTCTGCTGAGATGCTGATATTAACACCAGGCACTGCTAAACATATACTTGTGTATTAGCTTAATATTCAGGTTCTGTATTAACTTACTTAACCCTTGAGAGAGTCCTATGAGATAGACACTATCATTATCCCCATTTTAAAGATGAGGAGACAGAGGCATGGAGAGGAGGGAACTTACTGAAGATCCCAGTGAGGGGTGGCAGTGTTGAGACTTGAACCCAGTAGTCTGACTCCTTGTATATATATATATATATATATATATATATATAAAATTTTGGGGGGGCTTCCCTCATGGCTCAGCTGGTAAGGAATCTGCTTGCAACACTGGAGACCTGGGTTCAATCCCTGGGTTGGGAAGATCCCCTGGAGAAGGGAATGGCTACCCACTCCAGTATTCTGGCCTGGAGAATTCCAAGGACTGTAGAGTCCATGGGGTCACGAAGAGTCAGACACGACGGAGTGACTTTCACTTTCCCTTTTGTTTGTTTTTGGCTGCGCTGGGGTTTCTTTGCTGAGTGGGCTTTCTCTAGTTGCGGTGAGTGGGGGCTACTCAAGTTGGGAGCTTGGGCTCTAGAACACAGGCTCAGTAGTTGTGGCTCACGGGCTTAGCTGCCCCGGGGCATGTGGGATCTTCCTGGATCAGGGATTGAACCCACGTCTCCTGCATTGTCACTGAGCCACCAGGGAAGCCTGAGCAATCTGCCTGTTAATCTCCACCCCTCTCCGAGAGTCCAGGGTTGCAGTGAGCACCTAATGGGGTGTTGTGTGTGTGGGATCCTGACATCCAGGGTGTCATTAGGTGGAGAAGGTCAATGGGAAAATCCAGTCAAAGGTCTTGCTTGCCCCAGCTCAAGCACAGCTAGGCACATGTCCCCTCGCCATTTATCCATCAACTTAACAAATGTTTACGAAGCACCCACGGAGTGTCCAGATCTGTGCCTTCCAGGGACCCACGGTCTGAAGGGAGACACGTGGAAACAGCCCTGAGGTCTAGGCCTGTCTGCATGGAGCCTGGCATGATCCTGGCAAAGCCCCTCCTCCCCTCTCTGCAGATCAGCTCCATGTCTATAATGTGCCCTTCCTACTTTGTCTCTGGAATCGTGGGTGTGAAAGGGCTTGGATAAAGGTAAATGCTGTCCCAAGAAGGACTCAGAGAGCTCTCAGGAGTGGTCAAGATCCTGGAGGGCTCCCAGGAGGAGGCAGGGCTTGAGTGGGGCTGGAAGAAGCAAGAAAGATTTGAGTGGGCAGAGCAGAGATGAGGCTGTAGGCAAGGTGATCAGGAATATTAGTACCAGAGGACTGGTCTGGGTTTGGGTTCTAATCTTGGGTCTGCTATCTACAAGCTCTGTGCCCTTGGACACAGGGCTTAGCCCTTCTGAGTCTTGGTTTGCACCCCTTTGAAGTGGGGGCAATGACATGAAGCGGGGGTGATGGTATACCATGCACCGTAAGGCCGTGCTGAGGACGGAATCAGAAAGTCATTCAGGGCAGTGGGCACAGTGGCTGGACACAGTAAGAGTTCAGAACATTCACTGTTGTTATACTTCCTGTTTATTATTCTTGCTTCTCCAATTCCTTTTACTCTACCATTGAGAAGCTCTCTTATGACCTAGTCCCCGACCTCCACCGAGTTCTTCAGCATCTGCAGCAGGTCCACATCTGGGTCCTGGGCCTGCCTTCGTACAGGAGGAGAGGGTGGCTCTTACCTTGCTGTACAGGCCAGGGAGCCAGACCTGTGAGGGCTGGTAACTCCCCAGAGGGACGTACCCACACAAGGACTTCTGCCTTTGAATCAGAGAATTCCCCCGTTTTCCCGGGCAAACACTGACCAGGCCCTGCTCTGTGCTGGGCATCAGGACCAGAGGTGACCCAGACCCTGGGCTCCAGGAGTTGTCAGTGAGGTGGGGAGGTGGATGAACGAACAGCGTCCCCAATGCCCATCTGAAGCCAGGACTGCAGTCGCCGTTTATCTGTTTACTGACTGGTCTCCCCATTGGACTGGAGCCTCTGGGAGGCCTGGGCCCCGCCTGACCTGTGACGGCGGTGTGCCTGGCCTCCAACTTGTGCCTGGCACACAGACGGTGGTACAGACTTGGAGGGTGGAAGGAGTGCTGGGTGCCATTACTGAGCGCAGCCATGGGCCAGGCGCCTTCTAGACTTCACCCGACCCCATTCCTTGGTGCCTGTGCTCCATCTGTTCGTCCTCACTTGCAGAGAGTGCCAAGACATTGTTTGATAAAAGAAGCCCCTTGTGGAACAAGCAATAGGTATAATATAATCTCACTTACATACAAAACGAAAGAGAAAATCCCCACAAAGCAAAACTAAATATCCTTTGTCATCCACGCGCGTGTGAGTCCCTAGCTGAGATGTGTAGGGACATACAGCGCCCTTGTTGGCTAAGTTCCCCCTATGGGGGTGGGAGTCTAGGCTGAGGGTCCAGGGGCGTCCTTGCTCCCTCTCTGATGTTTCTGCCTTCTGCAGTGACTGTTACTTGAATTGTGGAAACAAAAAGATAATACTGAAATGAAACCCCAAACGTTTTCCTTTCTACTCCCCATAATAAAGGGAACAGTAGGAGCATGGGTTCCTGGCCCCAGCCTCCCATGCACTGGCCATGTGACCTGGGCAGCTAGCATCCCCTCCCAGGATCTCGCTTCCTTATCCATAACCTGGGGTAATAGGGACTCCGTCCCCACTTGCTGGGCTGCATTAAGTGTTTGGAGCACAGCTTCACAAGTCAGAGCAAACTAACCCACCCTTACCCTGTATCTTGCCTTCTCAGGATGAAAGTGTAACTCAGCTTGGTCAGGAGCTGGCTCAGAAGCTTGGGCTTCGAGTTCGGAAGGCATATAAGAGGCCCCAGGTAGGTGGGCCCTGGGCGCTGGGTGGGGCTGAGGGTGGGGAGACGTGTAGAGGTGGGGCCAGTAGACTTTGAGAGACATAGGTAAGGGAGGCTGGGGCCAAGCCAGGACAGAGTGGGTGACAGCAGGTGATCTTCCCTGTCTGTTGGCTGAAAGCCCTGGAATGACTTTCAGAGCCTCTCGGAAGAGGAAAGAACAGCCAAAGCTCCCAGCTCACCTTAGACACCAGCTGTTAAAGCCCGCTCTGTCCCCTGCCCTTGCCGACCTTAACACCCCAGAAATGGCTTCAGTTGACACTGGCGTCCTTCAGCCTCCTGTTCTCAAATAACCCCTGTGTGGTGCATGTTTGAATTGTCGGTATCTGTTTGGCTCATTCACATCCACGTGTATTCATTTGCCTCCTACTTTGGGCCAGGAAGCCACATGCAGGAGAGGGTACAGCTCTCCAGTCTGTGCTGTGACCTGGAGCAACTTAGTTCCTCTCTTTCCGCCGTCTTTTCCACGTCTGGGATGTGGGGATAATCATGTCCCCTCTCAGAGGGCTCAGTGAATTGCTGAAGCTGAAGTTCCAGTACTTTGGCCACCTGATGTGAAGCGACAACTCCTTGGGAAAGACCCTGATGCTGGGAAAGATTGGGGGCAGGAGGAGAAGAGGGTGACAGAAGATGAGATAGTTGGATGGCATCACCAACTCAGTGGACTCAAGTTTGAGCAAACTCTGGGAGATAGTGAAGGATGGGAAGCCTGGTGTGCTGCAGTCCATGGGGTCACAGAGTCAGACACAACTTAGCAAGTAAACAACAACAACAGCAATAGAGGGCTCGTGGGAGGATCACAGGGAGAGAGTGTTTGAAACTGTCCCAGGCACACACAGGAAGTGTGTACCTAGAAGTCCTCTGCCCTGGTCATGGTTGCAGGGAGAAAACACCTAAATGGGACTCAGAGAGACAGGGCAGGTGACTCCCTGCAAGCCTGGGGGCAGGGAGCTTGTGAGGGGGCACTGCAGGCCCTACCCACCTGGTTGGGGCTCCTTTGCAGCCCCAGCTGGTGGGAGCATCTGAGCACCTTTGCAGAATCGCTGTCTCTTCCTATCTCTCTCCAATCTCTGGCAGGAATTGGAAACCTTTTCTCTGCTCAGTAACGGCACTGCGGCTGCTGTGGCAGATCAGGTAGGATGGGGCAGGACCCCGAGCCAATCCCCCAACCTGTGCCACCGCCCCTCACCCCACCCCCTGCCCAGGACCAGCCTATCTTGGTTCATCCGTCATGAGAGCTTTGGGTTTGTTCTCGGATATAAGCGCCCTCAAGCCGCAGAGCCAGAGGCGGCACACTGAAGGGTTGGGCTCAATCTGTCCCCATTCTCACCGATGCAGCCAGTCCCCTGCCTCTAGAAGAGGGGTGATGACAGCTTGGGCCTGAACCAGGCTCTTGAGGGCAGCCCTGGGACCCAGAGCACCTCCCCCTCCCAGGAGGGGCCTCCTGGGACCACAGGGGCTGAGTGGGGGGCCGGAGCATGGCTGCGGTGCTGGGAGTGGTCCCTGCATGTTAGAGTCAGTGTTAGGTCACTGCAGGGGGACTGTCGGGGGTACTCTCACTCGTGGACCCCGAGAAAGAAGCCAGTGGTAACAGGAAGAGTGAAAGTAGAACTGAGAAAGAAAGGCAGTTGAGATCAGACCACCAGGCCTTGTCTGGGGGGCGTGGTAGGGCCCTGCACACATCAGACCCCCCCACCAGGCACCACACAGGAACTGCTCAGGAGGACTTGGGGAGGGGCACAGGCTGTAAGAGCTGACCGTGCCTGGTGTCCCACCTCCTGGTTGTACATAGGGGGAAACTGAGCACAAGTGACGAGGGGACTTGGCCAGCGTCAGATGGTAGGACAGCTCATTCACTCCACAGACTCCCAGGGAACCCCTTCTTGGCTCTGGACTGCTGCTGGGCCAGAGCTGAGACAGGCGTATCCTTGCCCTTGGGGGCCTGCCAGGCTGCGAGGGAGGCACATGCAGACCTGCTTGTGTAGCACTCAAGATGGTTTGTAACCAAAATTGCTAGGCCTGGCGCGTACCGGGTCCTCAAAAAAAAACTTAAGGGAATGTCTTGGTCTGTTCTGGCCACTGTAGCAGAATGCTGGGAATTCCCTGGCAGTCCGCTGACTAGGGCTTGGCACTCATTGCTGGGGCCCCAGGTTCCATCCCTGGGCAGGGAACTAAGATCTTGCCCACTTGGTATGGCCAAAAAAAAAAAGTCATGTACTGGGTGACTTACAAATAAGAAATTTATTACTCATAGTTCTGGAGACTGGAGGGTCTCCTGCTGTTACTGGTGGCATGACCTAGAGGAGATGACGTCATGTCCTGGCCTTAGCTTCCCTCTGGAAAATGGAGATGACACTGGTGCCCGGGTCCCCAGGTGGGTGTGTGGCTGACATAAGGGAGTGCAGTGCCTGAGGCAGGGCTGAGCCTTGCGGGTCTTTCCAGGGCAGGGCTGGGGAGCCCCTGCAGGTCCTTGGGACCCATGAGGGGGTGTGTCTGCTCATCACAGTGGGCAGAGCGGCGCTGGGCAGGCACAGCAGCTGCTGAGAAGACATTTGTTGAATGACTGAATGATCATGGCCAAAGGGCCACAGCAGATACGGGTGGAATGCTCAGCTCCACAAGGGCCAACCCTTGGTGTCCTCTGAGTCTGTAGCCAGGGGGGGCTATAGATGGTGCCGTGCGTGGCAGTGGGCACCCTAGCCCCTGCCAAGCCAGCCACCCATCCCTGCAACCTTATGGTTCCCCCACCACATGTTGGTCACAGGGATGGGAGTCTTTAAGAAGCCTAGGCAGAGAGGACTCCACGGTGGAGAGGACTGGGTCAGACCCTGCCTCACTGTGCTAGCATGGTGCCATGTGTGCGTACACATGTGCACACGTGCACACCCCCCACATCCACCACACACCCCCACACCCACATACCACCCCCTACACACAGTGGCCTGCGGACACATGGGGATGGAAGGACAGGGGAGGGTCCCAGCCTGATCCCCTGACCTTCCAGAGGTCTCACTTGGATGCTGCATGTGAGCCTGGCCACTGGGCTCCCCACCAGATTCTCCAGTGTGGAGCTGCCAGCCAGGCAGTCATTCCCCGTGTGCCTGGGAGCAGAGATGGCACAAGCTGTACCCACAGGGCGCTCCCTGTAGTCTGGAGACAGTGAGGCCCCGGGGCACTCTTGGCAGCGTGGGGAGCCAGAAGCAAGGAGGACTGTGAGATCCAGGACCAGACAGAGCCTGAGGCAGCCTTGGCCTCCTGCTTACCTTGGACTTTGCAGAGCAGCCAGGCTGTGGGATGCAGGCAGGTGGAGAGAACAGAGCCGCTCACTTGAGGGCCTGGAGGCAGTTGGGGAAAGGCAGGCCACAGCCCAGTGCTAGACACGAGCCAGGCGAGTCCACTTGGGCCAGGCGTGGAGGTTGGTGGACAAGAACGCCAGCTTCCCCAGGCCAACCTCCTGGTGGCCTGGATTTAAAAGTCTATGTTTCACATTCGACTGACACATGTAGCACTTCCTATGTGTCGGGCACTGTTCTAAGCTCTGTACCAATGTCAAGTGATCTCATCCTTTAACAACCCGGGGAGGAGGGTGACTGTGCTGTCCTCATTTTACAGATAAGGAAGGGGGCCCAGAGAGGGTAGGGGACTTTGCCAGGCCCAGAGGGCAGGCTTGGGCCTAGCTTTTCCTCCAGCAGGAGGTCTGCAGGTGGTAGGGGAGTCCCACCTGGGGCGGTTGGGCCTGGGGCTATAACTGGGCGAGGGGACACTGGTCAATCAGGAGACTGGTGCTTTTGACTTTGAGCTGTGACCTGTCCACGCCTGGCATGTACCTGGAGGGCTCGGTAAAACACCCCCCTGTGCTGGGCAAGGAACCGGCTCAGAGATTGTGTCCCCTCCCCCTGAGGACACTGGTGAGAGGCAGACACGAGGCCCCTGGCCAGCCGGCCTGGTGGTTAACACCAGCGGACCACTCAGGGAGGGGGCCCTCCCAGCCCGTGTCTGTCTGACCCGCCCTGTCCCCCTTCTCTACAGGGAACTTCCAATGGATTGGGGTCCATAGATGACATCGAAACAGGTAGTGTCCCTGACACCAGAGGACAGGGTGGAGTTGCGCCCTGGGGGGAATTTAGCCTCTCCCCCACCACGACCCCGGGAGGTCAGATGGGTCAAGCCCCTGCAGACCCCTGGCCCTGCAGACAGGGCTCCTGGGGACTCCCTGCCCTGGGGACTGCCTGAAGCATGAAAGAAAAGAGTGGGTGCAAGAAAACAGACTCCCCTACAGGGCGAGTCTCCAGCCTGGGAGGTACGGGGCCACCTCATTGGGACCCAGCTGGGGGTCCACCTCTCTCGAAGTCCTTCTCCTTTTCTCTTCCTCACTGGCTTCCAGGAGGGGTCACAGTTACAAGGTGTCCTTGAGAGGGGGCGCTGTGTACCCCAGAGGTGGGCACTGACCTGGCCTCTCTGGGAGATGCTGCAGGACTGAAGGTCCCTCTGCCGGCTGAGTCTCCCCGTGGGGTCAGGCCACAGGGCAGGCAGGGCTCCAGGCTCTGGGGAGGCAGGGGAGGAGGGCAGGCGGTGGCTGAGGAGCCCTGGGCCCCGGGGCAGCTCCTCATTCCCACCAGATGGGACCCCCTGTGGCTACTGAGCCCATCCCCATCCACAGACTGCTACATGGACCTGCGGGGCTCCCCGGCCCCCCTCCCCTCCACCCCGACGATGCCCCTCTTCCCTCACGTTCTGGACCTGCTGGCCCCCCTGGACAGCAGCAGCAGGGCCCTTCCCGGCACAGAGAGCCTGGATGACTTCTCCGACGGGGACGTCTTCGGTCCGGAGCTGGATACCCTCCTGGACTCGCTGGTGAGCGGGGCTGTCCCCTCCTGTTCCCGGAATCCCTCTCCCCTCTCCCCGCTGGGACCCCATCACATCCTCACATCCCAGGTGAGGTGGAGGGAAGGCCCCACATCCGTGTCGCAGTGGGGAGACAGAGGCCTAGGGGAAGGCGGCTTGCGCTGGATGAAACACGATAAGTACAGAACATGAGTCCAGGAGGGACTGAAAGTCCCTGGCTCCACCCTGCGGGACAGGCCTGGGCACTCATGTCCTTCCTCGTGTTCTCCTCCAACCCCTCCCTCCCTCTGTTCCCATCTCGCAGTCCCTGGTGCAGGGTGGCCTGCCTGGTGGCGGTGTGCCCAGCGAGCTGCCCCAGCTGATCCCTGTGTTCCCCGGCGGGACCCCGCTGCTGCCCCCCGTGGTGGGGGGCTCCATCCCCGTGTCCAGCCCACTGCCCCCTGCCTCCTTCGGCCTCGTCGTGGACCCCTCCAAGAAGCTGGCGGCCTCCATGCTGGATGCCCTGGAGCCCCCGGGCTCGGGGCTGGACTCCCTGGACCTGCTGCCATATTCAGAGACCCGATTGGATGCCCTTGACAGCTTCGGGTCGTCCCGTGGTTCCCTGGACAAGCCCAGCTCCTTCCTGGGTGAGGCCTTCCACCACCCCGTGAAAAGTGTCATCTGTCTCTAGTCTCTGGAGAGTGCAGCTGGGATGACAACTCTTTCCTGGTCTGGGGCCCCTGGCTTTGCGTCTCCTGTGATGCCCACCACAGCGTGGGCCTGAGACCTCAGGGGCTGGATGACTTGCTTAAGAGCAAGAGCACGGCTGGGATATATAGTCTGGTGCTCTCTGTCCAGCCTCCCGGGACCCTGGGATCACCAGACTGGTGGGAGGATGACCCTGGGGCCGGGGGCAGGATGCAAGGCCGTGGACTCCTCCAGAACCACTCTGACCGTGGACCCTGCAAGGAAACAGACCTGCCTGGGCCTCTGTGGGACCGCTTTTCCAAAAGACCTAGCCTGAAGTGCTTGCTGTTGATGGGGATTCCCGGGGGGGGCACAGATGGGATTTATGGAGACTTCCTGGAGGAGGTGACAGCTAGCAGGATCGCCTGCCAGCCGAGGGAGTGATGCTGCGCAGGCCTGGTGTTGGAGGGTCTAGTGGATGAGCAGAGGCATTGCCCACAGGGTAGGTAGGTTGGGGGACCTTGAAAGCCTGAGGCTGGTCCTGGAGGACTGTGAGCCAAGCTGAGGAGCTCAGGGTTTCTCCCGGGGGACCGTCAGGGCATAGAAGGTATAAGCACGGGGTGGACATGCCTGAGCTGGGAGGCTTCTCTGTCCCCGGGCTATGGCCCACATAGGAGAGCATGTGTAGCCTGGATGGCTTTTCTGAGTTAGAAATACAGAAGAGAAATACAGGAACACAGAGGGCCCCTTACACCCTTCAGGGCAGGTGACCCCTGCATCTTCTCGCCCAGAGGACGCCAACTTACAGGACCATCGTCCCCCGAGCGGTACTCAGAAACCAGCCCCCTCGGTGAGTGACTCGGCGAGGATGGGTGCCCAGGTACCTCGTGGTCTCCAGGGGGTGGAGGCAAAGCGCTGTGGGCTCCAGAGTGGGGGTGAGCCCTCAGTGTGGGATGAGGTACAGCATCCCTCAAGAGCAGGCGGGCCAGAGACGGTCTCTTCCTGGCCCTTCCAGACCCTTTCTGGCCTGGTGGCATGCTGGGAGCAAGCAGAGGGCTTGGCCCTCACTTTTATGACCAGAGAGGACATCGAGGCTCAGAAGGTTGAGTGATCTCTCCAGGGTCATTAACATCCCTGATCTCAGGATTCAGCCAGGTTTGAGTTGAGGAGAGCATCTGTCCAGGACTCAAGTGACCTGGACTCTGGCCTCAGCCAAGACAGTAGCTGTGTGGCCCTGGGGAAGCCACCAAACCTCTCTGAGTTTTGTCTTATTTCCATCTAATGAGGCCGTGGGAACTTGGGAGAGAGGATGGGTTGGAGGGGGCGGGCTGTGCGTAGGCCCCGGTCAGGGCCACTCTTGTTTCACTCCTTTTACGCTGGACTTTGACTCAAGAAAAGGTTTTGGGCCAAGGTCACTGTCACCCAGGCACCTCGACTAGGCTGAAGTAGCCCTGTTGGATTCTTGGATCATGTTACAAGGACCTCCCTGTCTGGGAGGCTGGGGGAAGAAGGAGGGTCCCGGGCTGCAGTTTAGCTCTTGGGTGGGATTGGGGGGAAGTGTCACACTTCTGGTGCCCAGGCTGGCCCTGGTGGCTCCGGCCACTGTCCAGCACCTAAAATGGCCAAGCTCCTCCCGTTACAGCCAGAGCCTTCCATGCCCAACACCGCCTTGCTCATCAAGAACCCCTTGGCTGCCACCCACGAGTTTAAGCAGGCCTGTCAGCTCTGCTACCCCAAAACAGGTAAGGCCACACCTCCGTGCTCCACCCCTCTGCCCAGAGATGGCAGGGCTCTCAGGAGCATAGAATCCCAGAATGACAGAAGCCCAGTGTACCCGACAGAGATAAGTCTGGGAAGACAGAAGCCCTGCTGGCTATTTAGAGCAGCTGGGGATATTGGGGGGCAGGGACTTTCAAAACTGCCAGAAAGGCTGGAGGAGCAGAAGCCAGGAGACACCATCAGGCCTGTAGGCTACATCTCCACAAGCTGAGGACCAGAAGTGGGGTATGCTACTCACACAGAGCTCAGGGGGCTGCTGGCCAGTATCACGGCTATTCCACAGCCCAGAGGCTGGTTCCTGGCTGTGGAAGGCAGGTTCCAGATAGCTGCCGCAAACATATCTGCTGAGAAAGTGCAGCCTACATCTCTGTTCACATTCACGTCTCCATCCACCTCTCACTGGGTGAATTCAAACCTTGCCTAGAATCCAGGGGACAGAGGAGCCTGAGAAAGGTTATTTCCTGGGCTCTGCACCCCCAAACCCAAAGGAGACTGTAGGAGCAATTCCAGATAGGTGCCCGGTGTTGGTAAACAATTTTCAACACACCTAGAATTTCAGATTTCTAGACTCACATCATTTCATCTGCCAGAATTCCACAGTCCTGATGTTTCAGAATAATATTCTCTGGGTATCTCAGGGTTACAAATCTTCCCAGCCTGGAATTCTCCATCTCAGAGGGGCTGGAGTTGACAGGATCTCAGAGGTCATCTACTGCTGTCGTCCACCCCCTCCCCGTCACATGCATGTCACACCTGCCAGAGTCGTCCTGCAAAGCCCATGGCCCTGCAGGGCCAGGGGGCAGAACGCCGTCTAGCTGGGTGTCTGTGCCCATGAGGAGGTTTTTTCCTTGTGTGGAGCGCATCCCCTCCCTGATCCGCAGCCCCCTGCTAGGGAAGCAGAGCTTTTGCCCACCAGGTGCTGGCCAGTCATGTCACGTGGGTCCCCACTAGGGACCTTGGTCCTCCTGGTCTCTTTGTGGAGACTCACTCCATTGTTGGGGGAGAGGAGTCCCTTGATCAGAAGATTTGGAAGTACCAGGGAAAAGAAGAAAAGGAGCAGGGGAGGGAGGCTAAGGAAAGCTGGCCGTGCCTTCCTGGGGCAGGAAAAGATGGAGACAGAGCCTGCTCTCTGCCGCCCCGACACCCTGTCCACAGGGAGCACAGGCAAGGAACTGGCGGGAGGCCCGGAGAAAGGAGGTGGGCTTCTAGGTGGCAGCGGGGCAGGGTGGCCAGCCCCCCGTCCCCCTTCAGTTCTGCCTCAGGAGCCACAGTCTCAGCCCTCCCTGCCCCCACAGGCCCCAGGGCGGGCGACTACACCTACCGTGAGGGCCTTGAGCACAAGTGCAAGAGGGACACGCTGCTCGGCCGGCTCCGGAGCGCCGAGGACCAGACGTGGAAGCGGATCCGGCCCCGGCCCACCAAGACCAGCTTCGTGGGCTCCTACTACCTGTGCAAAGGTGAGCAGGCCACCGCAGGGGCGGGCGGCACGGCCAAGGGCCCAGCTGCCCACAGCCGGCCACGGCTCGCGCCTCACCGCAGGCAGACAGGCAGACAGACGGGGTGGTCTGGAGAGGATGGAGTGCATGTAAGAACATGCAACTCCAGCCCTGACCAGCTCTGCAGACAGACGAGAGCTGCCAGGGGTTACACTCGAGCTGGGGCCTCAGTGGCCCCTGGGTGGGAGGCTCGGACAGTTCTGATACGCTGCTGGGCCCCACAGGGCCATGGGAAGGATGTGGAAAGGATCTATGTAAAGCACTGGAGACTGGACCATGGTAAGGGCTTGATAGACACTAGCTTTTAAAAATTCGTGTGTTGTCATCATTCTTCTGGCTCATGTCGGGTTGACATGTTGTGGGTATTTGGCAGGTACCTCATTTGCTTTCTTCTTCCCAACCAAGCATCTGGGTGCAGTCTTGATAGTGTTCACAGCTTTAGAGTGTCACCCTTTTGTTCCCACCGTGACACACCCTCACAGCAACTCTGAGTGAGGAAACTGAGGCTTTGGGAGCCCGCCCCAGGCTCCGCCTTTGTCCCCCAACCCAGCTCATGGCAGTCGCCCACCCAGGCTTTCTGGATCAGCTCGTTGTCTTCCCAGCTGGATCTTTTAAGCGCTAGCTTTATTTTTTTTTAATATTTACTTACTTATTTGTGGCTGTGTTGGGTCTTGGTTGCAGGATCTTCCTTTGCAGTATGTGGGCTTTTCTCTCGAGTTGTAGCACACGGGTTCAGTTGCTCCACCACACATGGGATCTTAAGTTCCCTGACCAGGGATTGAACCTGTGCCTCCTGCATTGAAAGGTGGATTCTTAACCACTGGACCACCAGGGAAGTCCCTCAGCTGGATCTTAAAGACTTGTCATTTCTGAGCTTGAAGGTCTCCTCTAGTCGTACCCCAGCCAGTATGGATGAAGTCCTGATTCCATGAGGCCTACAAGTCCCCCATCGGCCCTGAGCAGTTGCCACATACACTGAACCCTGACTCTTGCACACGTGCCCTGGGAACCTGGTCGTCCTCTGCTCCTCCTTCAAGCAGTGCCCAGATCTTGGGACCGCCCCCCGCCAGGGCTCCCTGATGGATGCAGAGTTGGTCACAGTGCAGAGCCCACTGTCTGTGGGGTTACTTGGCCACCAGCCTGCTTATCCCTGTGTGCTGGCAAGCCTGGCCAGGGACCAGGGGCGACTTAGAATGTAAGGGAGGGGGACGAAGAAAGAAAAGCAGTTTCCACTGCCAGGAAATGGCTAGTCTCCAGGTTATAAACCTGCCGCCTTCCCAGCTCCCTGGCCCCCAGAAGTTAATTTATTATTATTTTATTTACTATCATTGCTTTTTATTTTATGTATTATTTCACTTAATTCCTACAACAACCGTGTTCTCGTTTCATGGACAGCTGAGGCTCGGGAATAACAGGGAATCCCCAGCCTACGTCTTCCAGACCCCAAGGCCCATGTTTTCTGTCACCAGTGGTATTTTCCTAATGACTAATAATAATAAAACCTCCCATGTTTATTTAGAGGCTTATATATGTCTGGGCTTCCCTGGTGGTTCAGATGGTAAAGAATCTGCCCGCAATGTGAGAGACCCCAATCCCTGGGTTGGGAAGATCCCTTGGAGGAAGGGCATGGCAACCCAGTCCAGTATTCTTGGCTGGAGAATTCCATGGACAGAGGAGCCTGGTGGGCTACGGTCCATGACGTTGCAAAGAGTCGGACAAAACTGAGAGATTAACACTTTGACTTTCTATATGTCTACGAAGCCATTTGTGCCTGCCATCATGCCTGGCCCGTACACAGCAGCTCCATGCAGGGGAGGAGCGGGGATGACCACATGCTTCCCCAAGCCTCCCTGGGTGGCTGCCTGTCCAGCCGGCTGCGGCTGTGCCACGAGGGTGCTGCAGTGCTGTCTGCCTGGCGGAACGTGTGTCCTGTTGCCTCTTTGCAGACATGATTAACAAGCAGGACTGTAAGTACGGGGATAACTGCACCTTCGCCTACCATCAGGAGGAGATCGACGTGTGGACGGAGGAGCGGAAAGGCACCCTTAACCGCGACCTGCTCTTCGACCCGCTGGGGGGCGTCAAGCGCGGCAGCCTCACCATCGCCAAGCTCCTCAAGGAGCACCAGGGCATCTTCACGTTCCTCTGTGAGGTACCAGCCCCTCCCCAGTCCATGCACAGACTGGGGTTGGCTCTGTGGTGGGCGATGAGCCCAGGGACCCAAGGGTTTTGGAGGCCTGCCCTTATAATGAGTAGGTTCCTGGGACTGTCAGAAAGTTAGGCCCATAGGACCCTATGGCACTAGAGCCCAGATCCTATCCAGTCCCCTCATTTTGCGGAGGTGGAAACTGAGGCCACAAAGAGAAGGAACCACACCTGGCTCTTGACTTCCGGCCACCATGGGCCAGACTCAGGTGCCCTAGGAATTCATGCTAAGCCCCCCACGCTTCCTCGTCCAGCTGTGTTGGCTTCAATGCCCATCGTGCCTTCTGGCCCACTTCCCTGCCCATGTCCAGGCCAGGCCCTCTCCCCAGTGTGCCCTCCCCATGTTTCTGTGTCTTGGACCCTCTGAGTCTCAAGGGTGATGCCAACAGCCCCACCAAGCTGTTCATTTCCTCCCCAGAGCTGTCACAGGAGACCCTGCTGGCCCCAGCCTCCCCACCAGGCATCACGTGATGCAGGCAGGGACAGGCTCCATCTCTGGGAAGTGAGGGTGCTGGGTCTGGGTTGCCGGCAGGGTTTGGTGCTGCTCGGCCAGCCCCCATCCCTCACACAGCCAACCCTTCCGTCCGACTCTTAGAGCAGGTGGGCCTCCTGCTCCCTTCAGGGGACCACAGTCTGCAGCCTAGTGGTTGCATAGACTTCACAAAGCACCTGCAGTTCTGTTAGATCCTTCTTCGGTTTCACAGTGAACCCGTGGGACAGAGCAGGTGTGGTTTTCCCCTGGGTTACAGCTGAGGAAACGAAGGCTCAGAGATAAGGAGTAACCCCTGCCCCAGGCATTTGGAGTGGTGGGATAAGAGAGGCGGGGGCCACAGACCCTGGGGTTCCCTTCCTCACCCCCCTGGCTCAGGGCAGGGCTTCCAGGGACCTAGTCTGTCCCTCTGGGGTGGCCATTCTGGGTCCCAGCCCACCCCCTCCCTGGGCAGATCTGCTTTGACAGTAAACCCCGGATCATCAGCAAAGGCACCAAGGACTCTCCGTCTGTCTGCTCCAACCTGGCTGCCAAGCACAGCTTCTACAACAACAAGTGAGTGAGGCCCACAGCCAGACCCATGGCCTGGGTCAGGGAAGGGGCGGGTAGAGAAGCCCCCTGGGGCAGCTTAGATGCCTGAGGAGCAGTTGTAGCCATAGGGTGGGCCTAGGGTGTCAAGGCAAGGGGCAGGATTTAAGACTCAGATCCAGCATCCACCTGGAAAGGACAGAACCACATGTAATGAGCATCTACTATAGTCCAAGCGTTTTCTTACATATTTTAATGATCTCTGCGTCATTAAAGTCCTCCTGTGTGGAAGAGTGAGTGTCTCTGATACATAGTTGACAAAGCTGAGGCTTGGAAGCCCCTTACTCAGACGGTAGGTGAGGGCCACATCCCTGACTCCCATCAGCTCCCTTCACTGTCCTGACACAGGCATCGGACAGTGAGTCTGAGAGGCTGGTGGGGTCCAGCACCCACCTATGCTCTCTCTGATTCCTCTTGGCTGTGCCCCAGCCTGGGTTGATGGAATCAGAGTTGGGTCCAAACCCCAGCTCAGTCACTGGTCTGTTTTATATCCTCTGACCTCTGTGACCCTTAGTTTCCTCTTCTGTAAAGTGGATGTTGATCCCCATCTCCCAGGGTTACTGGGAAAGTAGTTAAAATTCCCAGCCCGGAGGAGATTCTCAGGCGTTATCCCTCTGGGTGCAAGACCAACTCTGGGGCATCAAGCTGGGGAACCCAAGGGAGATGCCCTTCCTGGGGGGGCTGGTTCAGCTCCTTCCTAAGCTGTCTCCAGGGTGAGGCTGGGCAAGGGGCACACCGCTGGAGTTCACAGCAGACCTGCCTGACCATAGGACCACCGCCCCTTCCCTCCTGTGCCAGTGGTGAACAGGGGGAGGCACCCGGGTAGGAGACCCTCATCAGGTGTCCGGCATGGATACCAGGGAGGGGGCCTTGACCAGGGATGGAGGGCTGCAGACTGCATCATGCCCCCCCACCCACCAGGTGCCTGGTGCACATCGTCCGCTCCACCTCCCTCAAGTACTCCAAGGTTCGCCAGTTCCAGGAGCACTTCCAGTTCGACGTGTGCCGCCACGAGGTGCGATACGGATGCCTGCGCGAGGACAGCTGCCACTTCGCCCACAGCTTCATCGAGCTCAAGGTCTGGCTCCTGCAGCAGTACTCAGGTGAGGGCTCAGGTGGGGGCTCAGGTGAGGATTTAGGTGAGGGCTCAGGTGAGTGCTCAGGTGGGGGCTCAGGTGAGGGCTCAGGTGGGGGCTCAGGTGAGGGCTCAGGTGGGGGCTCAGGTGAGTACTCAGGTGGGGGCTCAGGTGAGTACTCAGGTCAGGGCTCAGGTGAGGGCTCAGGTGAGTACTCAGGTGGGGGCTCAGGTGGGGACCCAGGTGAGGGCTCAGTTGGGGGCTCAGGTGGGGGCTCAGGTGGGGGCCCAGGTGGGGGCCCAGGTGAGGGCTCAGGTGGGGGCTCAGGTGAGTACTCAGGTGGGGGCTCAGGTGAGGGCTCAAGTGGGGACTCAGGTGAGTACTCAGGTGGGGGCCCAGGTGAGGGCTCAGGTGGGGGCCCAGGTGAGGGCTCAGGTGAGTACTCAGGTGGGGGCTCAGGTGAGGGCTCAAGTGGGGACTCAGGTGAGTACTCAGGTGGGGGCCCAGGTGAGGGCTCAGGTGGGGGCTCAGGTGAGTACTCAGGTCGGGGCTCAGGTGAGGGCTCAGGTGAATACTCAGGTGGGGGCTCAGGTGGGGGCTCAGGTGAGGGCTCAGGTGAGGATTGAGGTGGGGGCTCAGGTGAGTACTCAGGTGGGGGCTCAGGTGAGTACTCAGGTGGGGGCCCAGGTGAGGGCTCAGGTGGGGGCTCAGGTGATTACTCAGGTGGGGGCTCAGGTGAGTACTCAGGTGGGGGCTCAGGTGATGACTGAGGTGAGGGCTCAGGTGATGATTGAGGTGGGGGCTCAGGTGAGGATTCAGGTAGGGGCTCAGGTGATGATTCAGGTGAGGATTGAGGTGGGGGCTCAGGTGAGGGCTCAGGTGGGGGCTCAGGTGAGGGTGAGAGGACTGCAGTGTTCAGAGGAGGGCAGTGATGTTGTGATGGGGGGCTGCAGAGAAACCAGTACTTCCTGGACATCCTAGGACTCAAAGGCTCTGCATTAGGGGGCTTCCAGGTCCAGAAGACCCTGGGTTTATCCCTGTGTGGGCACTGCCAGGGGAGCCAGTGCAGAGGAGCCAGGAGGCAGAGGTCCATGGGCCACCCAGGTGGTCTGGTCACCAACGGCCCCTCGCCGAGCCCCACTGCTCCTCTGTGAGGCAGTGATGTCAGCTCCACCTCAGCAATGAGGAGGTTAAAAGCCATTCACTTGCTCGCTGGCTCACCTGACGGGATTCCTTGAGCACCTACCCCATCAGGGTCCTGAGTGAGCATGTGGAGGCCCCTGGCCTCAGGGACCTGGGATGTATGTGAGAGCAAGGCAGACAGTCAAACGGGGAGGTAAAGGACCCTCCATCCTTCTGCTCCAGGAGCCACACTGTCCCCTGCTGCCTGTCATCGTTCACGTAACAGCATTTTTGTTGTGTGTGGAACATAAAATAATGGTGCATCTAACAAGCCTTTTCTTCTGAGAGTTGATGGAATAGGGTGATAGAATTTCAGATCTACATCAGTAATATGAGGAAAGGAAAGCAGAGCAGGACGACGGAGAGGGACTCGGGACGGGGCATTTGGGATTAGGAAGTCTGGGAGGGCTTCTCAGAGTAGGTGGCATTTGAGCAAGGAAGGGCAGAGAGAGCGTTCCAGGCAGAGGGAACAGCAAGGCTGGCAGCCCTGAAGTAGGTGCAAGCTTGATACAGAAGGAAGGACGTCTGTGAGGGCAGAGCGGCTTCATGCTGTGGGGAGGAGCAGTGTCAGAGATGAAGCCTCAGAGGTGAAAAAGTCTCAAGATCATTAACAGAAATAGAAACAGTTGTGTGCATGTGTACATGCTAAGTTGCTTCAGTCATGTCTGACTGTGACCCTATGGACTGTAGTCCACCGGGCTCATCTGTCCGTGGGATTCTCCCAGGCATGAATACTGGAGTGGGTTGTTATGCCTTCCTCCTGGGGATCTTGCCCGACAGGGATTGAACACTGGTCTCTTATGTCTCCTGCATTGGCAGGTGGGTTCTTTACCACTAGCGCCACCTGAGATTGTTCTAAATACAATGTGCAGGGTTCGGGGGTCGGGGGTTGATCGGGTAGAGTTGTGTGACCTGATCAGTGTTTTTAAGAATTCGCTCTAGCTACTGGGTGGAGCATCCCCAGGCGTGTGGCTCAGGCCCGAGTGGCAGTGGTGAAGGTTGTAGAAGTGATTGGATTCTGGGTGTTTTGATGGTGGAGCCAGTAGGAGCTGATGAGCCAGACATGACATAGGAGACAAAGAAAGGGCATCACGTTGACCCCCAGTTGGGACTCCGTGTGTTGAGATGGGAGGAGCAGGTCAGGGGATCATGGGGATCAGGGGATCCTAGATCACGTCTAGGATTGTGTGGGATGTGGGATGTGGGGGGTTCCGAGCTGCCTATTGGACTTCAGGTGGAAAGGTCGAGCAGGCAAGCCAGATGTGGGGATCTGGAAGGTTCCAGGAGAGCTCTGGGCTGGAGATGCATCCATCAGCAAGAAGATGGGCCCCAAGCAGATGCCTGGCCGAGTAAGCCCCTACTGGCAAGCCGCCGTTGGGGAGCGGTATCCACAGGGCCAGATTGCAAATGAAGTGGGTCTGCAGAAGAAACTAGAAGACCAGAGCGGGGTTGGGAGGAGGGCAGGCCTTGTGGAACAGGCTGTGAGCTGCCCCTCGGAGGTGAGCTCAGTGCCCACAGTCAGATTGGGAGGGTCTGGGCCACCAGGCTTGGGCATCTGCCCTTTGCCAACTGGTGGTGAAGTCCTGGCCCCTCGGTGAGCAGGGCAGCTGGGCTGGGCCAGACATGAAGCCCAAAGAACCTGCAGGCTAGAGGCCACCAAGCAGGGGTCAGACTTGAGGCCCCCTGAGGGAGGAAGGGGACAGGGGAGGGACAGGGACACTGGTGTGGGTGCAGGGGGCCCCCTGTCATCCTGCAGAGCCCACATCTTGCTCCTGCATCTTATTCTCTGTGGGGCCTGGAATCAGGCCTCCATCTCCAGCAGCAGATGAACCAACGGACCTAGAGAGCATGCAGGGTGTCCCTGCTCCCCTCGTCCTTGCCTGGCCTAACTGGGAAGTGGGGCTCCTCTCTGGGCCTGGGGTGGTATCAACACCTCTCAGACCCCCCCACCTTTCTCCTCACTGAGCTCCAGGGACGCCATGTCTGTCCCCCCTCCCCCTCCCCAGGCATGACCCATGAAGACATCGTTCAGGAATCCAAGAAATACTGGCAGCAGATGGAGGCTCACACAGGGAAGGGCAGCAGCAGCTTGGTAAGACCCTGGGCTGGCATAGGGGGTGGGGTCAGCCCCCAAGAGGGGCAGCCGCCATTCCCCATCCCTTTGGTTTATTTTTATGTAATGGAGAGTCCGACTCTTTGCAGTCTCATGGACAGAGCCCACCAGGCTCCCCTGTCCATGGGATTCTCCAGGCAAAAATACTGGAGTGGGTAGCCATTCCCTTCTCCAGGGGATCTTCCTGACCCAGGGATCAAGCCTGGGTCTCCTTCATTGCAGGAAGATTCTTTACCATCTGAGCCACCAGGGAAGCCCCCATCCCTTTACCTAGTCATCATTTATTTAACAGAAAATTGTAAGAAGAGCACAAAGATTTTGTGTATAGCTTTTCCTAGATTTCCCAGATGTTAACATTTTACACAACTGTCCACACTCACTTTGTGCTGTGTGTGTGTGTACACACACACATATGCACTTATTTACAGAAACACACACTTTCCTGAACCATTATAGAGTAAGTTTTAGACATGATGCCCCGTTTCCCCAAAATACTTCAGTGTAAAATTAAGGACACTCTCTTCCATAATAACCACAGTCCAGTTACCAACATCACCAAATTCGCATTGGGGTGATTATCCGGATTGTGCTGTACTGTACGTGTGTGCTTAGTTGCTCAGTCATGTCCGACTCTTTGTGACCCCATGGACTGTAGCCCACCAGGCTCCTCTGTCCATGGGATTCTCTAGGCAAGAATACTGGAGTGGGTTGCTGTTTCCTCCTGCAGTGAGGTACTATTATTCAGATTTTTGTGACTCCTCCCCAGAAACCAGCAGCACATTGTATGCCTCTATTGTCTTTGTGTGTGTGTGTCTTTAATTGCCTTTAATCTAGAGCAGTTCCTCAGTCTCTGTCTTTCATGACATTGACTTTTTTTTTAATATTTATTCTTTATTTATTTGGTTATGCCAGGTCTTAATTGTGGCACCTGGGGGTTTAGTTATGGCTTTTAGTTATAGGATCTAGTTTCCTGACCAGGGATCCAGCCCTCTGCATTGGGAGCACAGGGTCTTTAGCTCCTGGACCACCAAGGAAGTCCTGACATTGACATTTTTGAAGAAGCAGATGCTTTGTAAAAGGCCCATCTTTTTGGGATTGTCTGATTGGAGACATGTCACCTCCATTTGTCCCTTCCCTGGTAACTTGATTAAAGGTGCCTCCGCTGGAAAGCTTTCTCTGTTGTGAAGTTAATCTCTCCTCCTTTGTAATGAATGACTGTCTTCCCAGAGGTCCTCTGAGACCATGTAAACATCCTGGTGTTCCTCAGCCTTTCCCCCCACTCCTCATATCACTTCCTATCCCTCTGGATCCTCACCCGGGTCCCCCGCCATGAGATGGGGCATGGTGGTGTTTTCAGGAGGGGAGACTGAGGCTCAGGACACGCTAGAGACTTGCCTGGGGCACATGGAGCAGAGGAGGAGCAGAGGTGGTCTTGGGTTCTCTGACGGCTTGTCTAGAGTCCGCTCTGCTCCCTGCCCAGCTACTCCCTCCTCGTCAGCCTGAGGGCACCTCATTCATAAACTGTGGATCAGAATCCTGCCTGCCGTCTCCAGGGCCGGTGTGAGGCTCACAGGAGCTGACCATGTCCCTGCTCAATGTGGGGACCCCATCACCCCTGAAGCTCCCACCCTCCCCAAGAGGCAGGGGTCATTGTAACTCTATCTGATAGAGGGGAGAGGGGGTGGTCTCAGGGTCCAGGAGACAGTCACGTGGGGGATGACTCCCTCACCATGTCCGGCCCACCCACTGGGCACCTAGGGAGGACCCTGGACGTCAGGCCCCTCTTAAGTTGTGGCTGGGAGCCAGGGAGCAGGGCAGGCTGGCCAGTGGGGTACGCCTGGGCCAGGCTGGCTGACCTTCTCGGCCTGCGCTCTCCCAGCCTGCCGGCTCCTTCCTGGTCCTTTTTCTTTCCCTCTCCCCTTCCTAGTTGTCCCTGTCCTCCACCCCTCTCCCATTCAGTCCTCTTCCCCACCCGCCATGCGGTTTATTTTTGCTCCTGGCCAGAAGCCCAGCTGGGAAGCAGTGCAGGACTCAGGCTGGACCTGCAGCGTCATCTGCTAGCGAGAGAACACTGAGTCTGCACCACTGCCATTCCCCTGACCCCCCTGCATCCTGCCCACCCGAGATGCCACTCTTGGGCCTGGCTTAGGAACAGGGCTTCTGTGCCAGGCCTGGCCGTGGCCCGGGCATGAGGCGTCTCACTTGCCATCAGAGGGTGGGACTGATGGCAGCTTGAGGTCAAGCACATGATGCCAGGGTAGAAGCTGCTCGGGCCTGGTGCCCACTGTGCAGCTGTGCCACCGTACAGGGAGCGGGAGGACCTGTCTCACACCAGATCTCTGTCTTCAGGCCACTTACCCGCAGCAGGGATAGTGACCGCTCTGAGCTTCTGCTTCCGCTCAGTCCAGTGGGAATGACCCCTACCCCCAGGTCTGCTGCAAGAAGCTGCTGAGTCTACAGTTCTAAAAAGGAAGCTCTGCGGGCCAGTGTGGCTGTTCCTTAGAGCAGTGGATAAGCTACGGGACCCCCTGGACTCCACTTACCTCACCTGTGAAATGGCCCTCTCACACTTCTGTGAGGAATCAATGGGTCATCTCGAAATCACCGGTGACATGTAAACCTCCTGCCAGCTTTAGCCAGGCCATGGGATCCCATAGTTCCTAAACCACCTTGTGTTGACTGACTCATCTAGTTACGAGGGCCAGGCCCGATAGAGAGCAGGGCCTAGAGGCTGGGGATGGAGGGGCCTGCCAGGTAGCTTTAGGCAGGTTACAAGGCAAGATTTTACCTTGCTGTTGGGATGTGTGTTATCCTGGGGCTGAGCCAGGCTGCATGTCTCCCAGCAAGGGGGTCAGCCAACACCCAGGAGGGACTTTCCTGGCAACCTAGCACTTAAGACTCTGCGCTTCCAACATAGGAGACACGGGTTCAATTCCTGGTCAGGGAACTAGGCTCCCAAATGCTGGATGGCACAGTTAAAAAAAATCCAACAAAGTGAGAGCTCCCTCCTGCTCAGGGGAGGCCCGAGTCTAGGCAGTGCCAGGGACAGAGGGTCCTCCCGTGGCAGAAGAGAAAGGAGACGGCTGCCTGGAGGGGTGACCCCACATCTGAGGCCCCAGGGAGCATGGGGAGGTCTAGCTGACAGGAGGGCCAGCAGGGTGGCCAGCACAGATGGGCGAGGGGTTGCAGGTGGTAGGAGACAAAGCTGCAGGGCACTCCTTCCACCTCTCATCCCCCGACCCTGCCCCAGGCAGGAGTGCAGAAGAGCAGGCCCTTCTGCCTGCCAAGGAAAGGCTGAGACAGAGAATGGGAAGGAATGTGGTGGGGCTTCAGAGAGTCCAGGGCTGGCACTTCCCTAGTGCTCCAGTGGCTAAGACCCCCCAATTCAGGGGGTCCCGGGTTTGATCCCTGGTTAGGGAACTGGATCCCGTATGCTGTAACTAGAAGATCTCACAGGCCATAACGAAGATTGATGATCCTGCATGCTGCAACTGAGACCTGACACAAACAAATAAATATTCCAAAAAAAAGAGTCCAGGGCTGCTCAGAAGTCTGTCCCACAGACAGGCTGGCAGGCTCCTCCAGCCCCACCCTCTAGGCCCTGCTCTCCACCAGGCCTGGCCCTCGTAACTAGATGAGGCAGTCAACATGAGGTGGTTCAGGTACTACGGCAGCCCATAGGATGGCCAGCTGCCACCTAGGAGAACTTCAGGGAAGTCTTCCTGAAGGAGGTGGTGCTTAAGCTGAATTTCAAAAGTTTCCAGAACAAGCCTGATAGGGGCATTCCAGGCATGTGCAAAAGCAGGGAGCTGAGAGGTCATAAGCCATGCCCAGGGACACGCCAGCAGCTCCACAGAGCAGGCCCGTGGGGACTAACCAGATAAGGCGAAAGCACTCTTTCAGGAGAACAGAGCCCCGTCCCAGGCCTGGCCCCCACACTGAGAGACCGTGGGGCCCGAAGTTAAGGGGTCAGTTCAGTCCAGTCGCTCAGTAATGTTTGACTCTTGGCAACCCCATGGACTGTAGCATGCCAGGCCTCCCTGTCCATCACCAACTCCCAGAGTTCACTCAAACTCATGTCCATCGAGTCAGTGATGCCATCCAGCCATCTCATTCTCTGTTGTCCCCTTTTCCTGCTGCCTTCAATCTTTCCCAGCATCAGGGTCTTTTCCAATGAGTCAGCTCTTCACATCAATCAGGTGACCAAAGTATTGGAGCTTCAGTTTCGGCATCAGTCTTTCCAATGAATATTCAAGACTGATTTCCTTTAGGATTGATTGCTTTGATCTTGCAGTCCAAGGGACTCTGAAGAGTCTTCTCCAATACCACAGTTCAAAAGCATCAATTCTTCGGCACTCAGCTTTCCTTACGGTCCAACTCTCACATCCGTACATGACTACTGGAAAAACCATACCTTTGACTAGATGGACCTTTGTTGGCAAAGTAATGTCTCTGCTTTTTAATATGCTGTCTAGGTTGGTCACAGCTTTTCTTCCAAGGAGCAAGTGTCTTTTAATTTCATGGCTGCAGTCACCATCTGCAGTGATTTTGGAGCCCCAAAAAATAAAGTCTGTCAGTGTTTCCATTGTTTCCCCATCTATTTACCATGAAGTGATGGGACTGGATGCCATGATCTGTTTTTTGAATGTTGAGTTTTAAGCCAGCTTTTTCACTCTCCTCTTTCACTTCCCACCAGTAAGTGGGAATGAACCTCTGACTCCAAGGCTCCAGGCAGCCTGTGTGTCAGATCCCGGGGCCTCAGCCTGGTCCTGTGGCTTCACTAGCCCCTCTTGCCAGCAGGGTGCCCCGCGGACCCATGGGCCCAGCACCTTTGACCTGCAGATGAAGTTTGTGTGTGGCCAGTGCTGGAGGAATGGGCAGGTGGTGGAGCCCGACAAGGACCTCAAGTACTGTAGCGCCAAGGCGCGGCACTGGTGAGCCGGGCGCCGGGCGGGGGCACAGGCAGTGCGGGGGCGAGCGCCGCGGGCGAGGAAGCTGGGCTCGCCATGGGGGTCACACAGCCTGTGGTGTCCTGCAGCTGGACCAAGGAGCGGCGGGTCCTCCTGGTGATGTCCAAGGCCAAGAGGAAGTGGGTGTCGGTGCGGCCACTGCCGTCCATTCGCAACTTCCCACAGCAATACGATGTGAGCCCCAGGGCGTGTTGCAGGGTAGCATCGGGGCTTCGGATGTGGGGCCGTGGGGCCCAGGAGGGCTTGCCCGCTGGCTGGGGCTGTGACACCATCCAGCAGGACTTAGCAGACTCTGCCCACGCCCCCCCCCCACCCGCAGCTCTGCATCCACGCGCAGAATGGCCGCAAGTGCCAGTACGTGGGGAACTGCTCCTTCGCACACAGCCCAGAGGAGAGGGACATGTGGACGTTCATGAAGGAGAACAAGAGTGAGTGGGTGGGGTGGGGTGGGGCTGACCCCGATACCCCGACTCAGCAGGCCCCAGGGCATCCACTGAACCTCACTTTGCTGCCAGGGCCCTGCCCCGGGCCATGCCCTCTCTGGGTCTCCAGTGGACCAGGCAGCCCCGCAGCTGGGGTCCCGCAGGGGTCGTGGGACAGAGTGGAGGGAGGATCCGTGCTCACCAGGCCCTCCGTCCCCCCTTGCCCACCAGTCCTGGACATGCAGCAGACCTATGACATGTGGCTGAAGAAACACAACCCTGGGAAGCCAGGGGAAGGGACGCCCGTCGGTTCACGGGAAGGGGAGAAGCAGATCCAGATGCCCACGGACTACGCCGACATCATGGTAACGCCCACTCACAGGCTGGTCCCAGCCTGACCCGGCGGGGCCGAGGGGAGGGCCTCAGTCTCCCGGGGGAAGCGGTCTGGGCAGAGGGGCGGGGAGTGGGCACCCATGGTGGTCGTGTCCCCAGATGGGGTACCACTGCTGGCTCTGTGGCAAGAATAGCAACAGCAAGAAGCAATGGCAGCAACACATCCAGTCTGAGAAGCATAAGGAGAAGGTGTTCACGTCCGACAGCGACGCCAGCGGCTGGGCCTACCGCTTCCCCATGGGCGAGTTCCGGCTCTGTGACAGGTGCCCCCGGGGAGGGCCGGGCCGGGGGGCTGGGGTGGCAGGGCCTGGCGGGCTGTGGGGCAGCAGACTTGGCCAGGAAGTGGCAGACTGGGGTGGCGTGTCCAGAAACAATCGGTCCTGGCGTGAGGACCACGGGGGCATTGGAGGCAGGGACTGCTCCTCCCGGTGTGAGATCCTCGGGGAAGGCTGGGCCAGGCCTGCTCTCCTGGGGCTGATGCTGCTGGGGAGAGGCTTGTCATGGGGGGGATTGGGGACTTCCAGCCCCAGGCCGGGCAGCCTGTAGAGGCCAGGGCATGGGGCTGGGGCAGTGAGCCTCCTGCTGCCCGCAGGCTCCAGAAGGGCAAGGCCTGCCCAGACGGGGACAAGTGCCGCTGCGCTCACGGGCAGGAGGAGCTCAACGAGTGGCTGGACCGGCGTGAGGTTCTGAAGCAGAAGCTGGCCAAGGCCCGCAAAGACATGCTCCTGTGCCCGCGGGACGACGACTTCGGCAAATACAACTTCCTGCTGCAGGAGGACGGGAAGGCCCGGGGTGCCGCCCCGGAGGCCCCCGCCACTGCCGCCAGCACCGCGGACTAGGCCAGCTCTCGGCCACGGGTGAAGTCCTAGGATCAGGGGCCAGGGGTGGGAACAGAGCGCTCGTTAGGAGCACTGGGGCCAGCCAGGGCTGGGGGTGGGGGGCATTGGGCAGCCCCCCACCCTGGGGCCCCATCCATCCTCTCTGCCCCCACCCCCACCACTGCCCCAGTGCATACCCAGGTGCACAAGCTGCAGCCCACCCCCCTACCCCTCGGTCCCGGGGTTCTTATCCTACCGAAACCCTGGGCAGTGCCTCCCCTCTCCAACTCCAGCTCTCCTGGTTGTGGAGGGAGGGGTCTGGCTGACCCCTCCAGCTTCAGCCTACAGCTTTAACTTCCGTCTGCTCCTCAAGGGGGCCCAATGCTCAGGGCTGGGGAGCCTGGGGTCCCCCACTTGAATCTGCAGCAGGAGGGTCCTTCTCCCTGCCCCACTCCCACCCCACCCTCCCCGCCCCTGGGGGCAGATCAGGACACAACAAGGGCAGGAGGCCCCCAACTAGCTTTAAAACACAGCCCCAGGACAGGACTGGAGACACTGCACAGGTCACTTAACCCTCTGGGGCCTCAGTTTCCCCTCTGGTTGGAAGAATGGGAGCTGCTGGATTTCATGGTCTCTGCAGCCTGACTGGGGAGCCTGGCTCTCTGCTGAGGCCATCTGCCCAGCCCTTCTTCTCTGTTTGGCCACCGAATGTAGATTGTAGATCATCGGAGCCTTCAGAGATAACACATCCCCAACCCCCATTTTGCAGATAGAAAAACTGAGGCCTAGGAGAGGGGAGTGATGTGCCCAGCATCCCCAGCGTATGGCACGGCACAGCTGGGATGCACATGTAGTCACAAGACTCAGGGCCAGTTACCAACTGGAGCCTCCAGGCTCTCGGCAGGGATGTGGCAGTCTCTGAATCAGCAGCTGGGATCCCAGGCAGCCCCACCCAGGGGTGGGTCGTGTCCACACCCTGTAGAGGGACAGTTCCCTCTGAGGATGGTCGGAAGGAGTGTAGCAGTGAAGGTCACTTCCCTGCTCCAGAGAGGTGGTACCTGGCAGGGTGCTCGTGGACTCAGGTTGTGCACAAGGTCCTGGGGCGAGGGGACTGAGAGGGTGGGCAGTCATGGCATGTGGGGAGAAGGGAGACTTGACCGTGGGCACCATGGGCTGCTACAGGATCGGACACAGCCCCTCTTTCTTAGGGACTCAGCAGAATCCTTCCACCTTCTCCCCTCAACTCAGACATACAGTTAGGACCGTCCATCCCATCCACTCCCTAATCCCGGCCCTACCAGCTGCCTGGGACCCCAGCTGACCCCCAACTCCCACCTGCCTCCCCAACCAAGCCCTCTCCCATCCCTCCTGTCTGATGTGTCTGCGTGCACCCCCTCCCACCCACCGTGTGCAGACCCAGCCTCCCCCGGTTCCCTAGACATTCCAGAATGCCCCACACCATTGGCACAAGAGGTGGGGTCCCCCGGAAGGAGCCGAGGACCAAGGCTGGAGTCAGGGGTGGGGGGTGGGGGGTGAGACAGAGAGAATGGAATACCCTTTATTTCCCCTCAAGAATTTCGAGTGTGCAACGATATGATGACGGGCACCCTGGGCCGCAGAGAACCCCGTTCTCGCCGCCGCCGCTGCCCGACCTCGTCCTGATAATGTGGCATGCATCTTTCCTCTTCCCGCCCCTCCCCCCGGCGGGCCAGCACTGCGGAGTCTGGGTGCTGCTGGCGCGGCTGGAGGGGGAGGAGAGACCCAAGGTGGGGGCCGTGGCCGTGAATGTTGATGACACTTGTTTTCCCTGATCCATGCCGTTACAGTCTGTCGTCACCAGCCTTGTTTTTAGTGTGTATATATGTCGCCCCCGTGATGCATATATACACAGGTATTAAATATATCGCTCTATATAATATTATATATGTGTGTGGTATCCGAGGATTCACTTCTAATGATAAAGAATGAAGGCTAAAGATAAAGCATTTGGCCAGAAAACGCAGCCATCCTGGCATAACGAGGAGGGCTTTTCAGGGTCAGCAAGCCTTTTGCAAGGATTGAGGGACTGGAGCGGGATGGGAGGAGGCAGGTAATTTGGGCAGCAGGGCCAGAAGTGGTCCCTGCCTGGGCTCAGCTCTGCCTCAGAGCTTCCAGACCACCCCAGCCGAGTAGGGAGGGAGCACGTGTGCTCAGGGCAAGGAAAGAACTTGGTGTCTGTCTCCCACCTGAAGGAATAGGGTTAGAATCCAGATTGTTCTTCTTCAACCTATTATCCATGCAGAGGCCCCTGGGATGTTGGAGGCACCCTGGCCTGGCCAGAGGCAGGCAGGGACCAGGAGGTGGGGGTGGGAGACAGGCGTGCACTCTGAATGATGAGTGTGTTTATTTCAGTTGTGAACCCGACCGAGAGGCTCAGAGAGTTGGAGTGGGCCTATGTCCCCCGCTCTGCCACCTGGCAGGAAGGGACTAGACATCACGAAGGGGGGAAGGGTGGACAGGCACCCCTGATGTGAGGGTCCCTTAGGGATAGGGCCGGGAGGGAGGCTGTGTTTCTCAGGTGGGCAGTAATCAACTTAATGGTCCTTTAAAAATGTCTGTGTATTAAAAATTTAAGAATACCACACTTTAATATTAAATATTCATAAGGTCTAGTATCTTGATAATAATGTAGATGTTTTAATAACAATTTTTGTCCTTCTTAAAATAAAATGAAAGAAACTTGCTTCTTTTAGCCTTTGTTCTAGAAAATAAACACGTGCACTTTGACCTCTGTCCCTGAGGTGTCACTCCTGTTCCTCCCTTCCTAGCGCTTGTGCCAGGGGGGCCTTGTGGGGCAGAGCTGGCCTCTGGCTGGCACAGGGCATGCCCCAAGGCAGAAATTCCGAGGGGTGAGGGGCAGAAGGTCTGTGTCCTCGTGCAAACAAAGCAGCCCGGCCGACCCTGGCTCACACAGAGCCTCGCTGGCAGGGACA
Organism: Moschus berezovskii; assembly: GCF_049115385.1. Taxonomy (NCBI): domain Eukaryota; kingdom Metazoa; phylum Chordata; class Mammalia; order Artiodactyla; family Moschidae; genus Moschus; species Moschus berezovskii. Next base: position 116,303,359 of record NC_142465.1, read on the forward strand.
AACTATGCTCGGTTTAAGTGGCCCCACAGGCCACCCTTTGCTGGCTCTTCTGCAGCCTGTCTGCTCATGGCCTCTGTGTGGGAACTCCAGCGGTACCCACACTTTTCTGCTTTTACCCTGTGCTATCTCTGTGCCTTTTCTGGGGGTGGCTTATTCCAGAAAGGTAAGGGGCTCTGACGCTCTTTGGAACCTGAGCCTGTGTGCAGCCTGGACTCCTCGGGGCCTGAGGGAGGTCTGAGTCACATGGGACCAGCTTCCTCATCTTTTAAGAGACAGCAAACTGGATCAAGGGTTCTCAGTTGGGGACCCCTGTATCTGCCGAAGGCCCTTTTGCAAATGTCCTGGATTGTGTGTGGCTGCAGGTGATGGAAGGGGTCCTGACGGGAGCAGCTATATACAATTAAGAGTAAGCTCTCACCAGACAGTTTCAAACTACAGGGTGCAGTGGCTCCAGGGACAGAAGTCGAAGGTCTGTGAATCCTCTGAGGACAGGGAATCATCTGGGCTGGGTACTCAGTAGGGGCTCAGATGCTTGATAAATGACCAGATGAATAATGGGAGCAGCTGACTTGATGGAGCACCTTCTGCACGCCAGCACTGTGGATATAGCAAGTCTGTCTCTATAGCAACCTGCACGTTTGGAGTCCACATCTCAGCTCACAGAGATTCCAGGAAGGGTTCCAAGGACCCTCAGAAAAGAGACAAAAAAGATGGAGGACCAGTGGCAACTGGGTGATCGGCAAAGTCCCTTCAGCACTGGTGTTCTGGGGTTCTCAGCACCCCTGGCTACACTGTGAAAAACCAGAGGGGTATGGCAAGGTCCAGATCCCAGGAGAAAATGCAGACCCGTCCTCAGGCTGAAGAGATCGTTAACGTGCATCAGAACCTCCATTAAACTTAGAAAGTCAAAGAATAAGATAAGCAGTACTTCATTGAACCTATTGGACTAAATTCTTAAATTCTCATAAATCCCTCTAAATTCTCATCCAATTCTCTCTTAGCTCAGGTTGGTAGGCATTAGCTAAACACTCGTCCCATCTCAGATCTTACAGATACAAGATGATAAGACAAACGTGGCCTTCTGGGAATCCAGTCTGCGGGGTGGAGATGGGCCTGTAGGGAAGAGTGTAGGATGATGTGACGGACACAGTGGTGGGAGACACCAGGTGCCACGGAAGGTACCACATCCACGCTGGGGAGCTGGGGAGGGCTTCCTGGGGGGAGGCGAGCCTGGATTTGAGCCTTGAAGAGATCGTATCATCGTAATCAATGTGTACTTATTACTCTGCATCTTCCCTTTTCTTGGTTGCATTTCACACGTGTGTCTCCATGTGTGACATGTAACCTAGAAATGCCTGATGTAACCTAGATATTTACGGTCAGAGGCTTCATTCATCAAGGTGCCCGAGCTGGCTTGAGCTAACTAACCCAGTTATTGAGTGTAGGCCCATTTCTGGCCTTTGGTCCTGTGATTAGGGGCTGCCGTGTGTACCTCCATCACCATGGTTCCCCAGCTCCTCCTTCCTGCCTCCTGGGAAGCTGCTTGTGAGAGGCTGCCTGGGCACCTAGGGGACTCTGCCCAAACTGCGTGTACATACAGCCCCCACTGGGACAGCCACCAGACCTCTGAGCCAGGAGACCCAAGGTGTGCAGACAATCTGCACGCCTGCTATGTGGGCCCCTCTGGACGTGTCCAGGTTTCCGTGTGCTGCCCCTCCCCTGCCTCTGCTCCCCCACCCCAGCCGCCTGACCCAGCGTCCTGCTGATGTGGCCCCTGTGTGAGCCATGGGTGATGCTGCCAGCTGGACACGCTGACTGTGAGTGGGGGTGCCACGTAGACTGACTTTCCATGGCATGAAAATTCCCTAAGGGCAGGGCCTTGCCTGGCCCGGTCTGTTATTTAGCTTTGAATTCCTTACAAGGTCTAGGCTGGTGCCAGGTATGCAGTGAGCAATCATTCAGTCTTAGAGGCTTCATACATTCATGCATTGGAAGGGGTCTGACAGGAGCAAACTTCCGAGAATGAAATATCAGGCAGCAGGCAGGCACATCTGAGACACGCAGGGACTCCCCGCTGCCTCCCAAATCACACTCTGTGGGCACCTGCCCACTCACCATTGGGGTAAAGCCAGTCTGGCACATGAAAGTGTTCATGGGCCAAGAGACGGTTAATGCACCAACTTAGCCCCAGCCCCAGCTCGCGAGTCTCAGGTCAAACTGAGGCAACCTGTATACCAGGTCCTCCACACTCTTCGCCCCCATCCCTCCAGGGTCACAGGGACAAAGGGATCTGGGAGGATAAATAAGAAATTAAATCTGTTATGAGGAAGGGGAACAGGGAGGGAAATGAGATTCCTGAAGTGCACCTTTATCAAAAGCTTTGAGCTTTGAGCCACATACTGTTTTTTGTGTTCAATAATGGAAATTAATTTTTAATTCGGGTAAAGAACAAATGGTTTGGGGAGGGCTATTAGGGTGGAAAGGGCTTCCCAGGTGGCTCAACGGTAAAGAATCCGCCAGCACAGGAGATGTGGGTTCGGTCTCTGGATCAGGAAGATCCCCTGGAGGAGGAAATGGCAACCCACTCCAGTATTCTTGCCTGGGAAATCCCATGGACAGAGGAGCCTGGAGGACTACAGTCCAGGGAGTCACAAGAGTTGAACACAACTGAGTACCACGCATGTACGCACATGTTGGGGTGAAAAAGAGGGTAATTGGGGGATAAGCTGGGGGCTATTGGGAAAAGGAGAGGCTCGAAGGCATCCTGACATATCTGCCATTTGGGCAAAACAGGATTTTGGAAAGTGGGGAAGGATGACATAGAAATCAGCTACAAGTGCAGGGAATCCAAACCAGAGTGTCAGAGACAGAACCAGAGCTGAAAAGAGCCGTGACGGTTGCCACATTCGGTGGTTTTGGAGCTGAGACTCCAAAGATCAGCACAGCTTGTTCAAGATGCTACATCAGTGTATGGAGGGGCGGAGCCCAATGACCGCCCCCCACCTCCCCTGCTCGGGCAAGGCTGGCGTTGGTCTTTGTGGAGACTGCCAAACCTAATCATGGCTTCAACCTCACGTTCAAGTAAGTGACCCAGGGACCGCAGAGGCCAGTGTCCTGGTGAAAGGGCCAGGGAGGAGACTGTTGCAAACAGCCAATTGCTGACCAGGCCCCCAGGTTGGGGCAGAGGCTGAGAAGCAGGACTGTGTCCCATAGAGTCTCAGCCAATCTGCAGGGCCGCTCCCCTTCAGTGGCGCCTACTCTGCCTGCCTGCCAGTGCCTGTCCGCTGGGCACGTGCCTCATCTCCCCCTCCCCGCCGTCCCCGAAGGCCAAAGGGATCTCAGGCTGCAGATTTGTCCCTCCCCTTAGAAGAGCAGGCTTCAGGTTCTGCAGATAGCGTAAAGCCCCAATTACCCGTGCCACACGCACACCGTGTGCATGTACACAGCCTATACACCCCCTGGAGACTCACAAGCTTGCAGGTAAGTGCGTGACGCCCACTCGTGGGCCTGTTCTCACCAACACAGTACATCCTCTGTACCCAGCTGCCTGTAGCCAGGGTTGCGGGTCCCCGCAGGGCCTGGCCTCTGGAGTTTCTTTGCTGAGCGGGCCTGAGTGTGCGGTGCACGCTCGCTGTGGGCGGGCAGCCAGCTCACTGTTCTCACCTGGCAGGCCCGGCTCTGGCTCCCAGCCTGGGGGAGAACTTCCCTTTGCAAAGTTAGATAACACCAGGCTCTCTGTCAGAGGATTGGCGCTGTGGCTCCACGTGCTGATGCTGGCGCTGGGCCAGGCCCGCCCTGCCAGGCAGCGGGAAGGGAAGGCCTGGCTGCAGCCGGAGCTGGCAGGTGGCCGAGCCGGGGGTGGACGGGCGGGCCAGGGCCCGTGCTGCCCATTGGTTGCCTCGGGCTCCCGCCCCGCCTGCCTCCAGAGCCTGCAGCTCTCCCTGGGCCAGAGCCTGCCTCTCCAGCTGCTTCTAAACTCCCCCAGCGAGCACCTCCCGCCGGGCCATGTCGAGCTGTGACCGGATCGGAGTGGCCCCTGCCATGGACATGCCGGAGGTCCTCAAGTCCCTGCTCGAGCACTCTTTGCCTTGGCCAGAGAAGAGGACAGGTAGGAGCGGAGGTGGCCTGCAATGGCCAGCCGCCCAGGTGCCTGAGGGGTGGGGGCCGCTGCAGGCACCAGGACCGGACAGGCATCTCCAGGCTAGGGAGGGCCCTCAGCAGGGTCTGCCCTTGGCTTCTTCCCCGGGCGAGGAAGGGCCGGGGTGCAGAGAGGGTCACGGTGGGGAGGGCCTCTGCCTCCCTGGGGCTGCCCCCCCAGGCCTGCTGGCCCTGGGAAGCTGCGGCCAGCATGTGGCCACTGACAGTTGCGGGGCTCACGTGCGACCAGGACAGGACCAGAGGGCCCTGCTGAAGGAACGCACCAGATGCTGACGGCTTATTACGTTCCCCCCTCCACGTGTCGGGGTGCAGGGGACCAGCAGAAGCTGTGGGTTCGGGCAGCCGGCCGCCTGTGTCCCGGAGGAGAGGCTGGCCTCCAGGCGCCTGCTTCAGCTCCCGCTCACCGGAGGTGTTGGACCCGGCAACGGGATGTAGGCTGTTATGTAACAGGACCACAGGCTGGAAGCCCCGCTTCCTAGGATACCACAGGCAAACACGGGGTGAGGGAGCCTGTGGAGGAGGGTGTGGACGAGGGGCAGAGCCGGCGGCCGGCACCAGGTGTCTCCTGAGTCCCGCCTGAGAAACCCTGGGGCCACGAGAACTCTGGGGGCCAGTCTGCTCGGGGCGCTCCCTCCCAACAAATATTTCCTCATACCTCTTCTGTTCTGAGACGTCAGGGCCTCATTTCTCAAACCCCAGGGGTGCCTTTAATGGAGCCCAGCTCCCCCAGGCTGCCAGAGCCTGACCCGAGTGCCAGGTGACCCTTCAGGGGACCTTTCTCAGGCCTCTCCCTTCCCTCCCAACACCTCACCTCCCCTGCGGATCCACCCCATCACCAGGTAGCCCCAGCTGTGCCTGCAGGCCCCCCTTCCAGAGGACCCTTAGCCCACTCCCAAATTCTGGGGCCCGAGGACGCACACCACAGCCCCTGCCTGGACACGCCTCTCAGAGAGGCAGGCTCAGGAAAGGAGGGTGGCAGGCTCTGAGCTCAGAGACACCGCCTGAGGGAGGAAGGTAGTGCCCCAAGCTCATGGCAGGGTCCCCTGTGGGCTCTCTCTCATGGAGCTCTGGGCCCCTTGGACCTCATCTGTGGGCAGTCTGTGCCCTCCCGGTACTCAGAGTCCTGGCTGCTCGCCAGAAGCCCATCCCCTCCGGAAACTCACAGCTTGGCCTGAAAAAGAACCACGGCTGACTTTTTCTTGCCATCTCTGAACGTCCCATGTGGGGAGGTGAGGCGGGACGTCTGGATGTGAAGGGCTCCCTTCTTGGCCTGAGCGCTAGAGAAGGCAGGGTGGCCCTATGGCCTAGGGCAGGCACAGGGGGCAGCTGGGCTGCTGGTGGGTCTGTGGGGACAGCTCCCATCTGGGCAGGGAAGGGTTCTTGGGGGTGACTCAGGGTGCAGCTCCTCATACCAGGGCAACAAGGCTTATGAAGCGTGGCAGCAGCTGCTGGTTGCCAGATCCCACTTGATCCCCAGAGCCCTGTGGAACGCCCCCATCAGTCACTGTGGATGGCATAGTCCAGGCCCAGCATAGAGGAACCCTGCCTGCCCCCCACCCCAGGGTCTCAGGCAGAGCTTTGTCAAGAGCTGGCAAACTGACAGAGGACGGTGGGTCTGGTACAGCTGGGCTGGTCCATGGGAGACAGACCAGTCTTAGGACACCTCCTGTCTCTTCTCTATGTGGCCTCTCACTGAGGGTCCAAGGCATGAGACCCTGACAGATTGAGAGATGCCGACGGGTAGATAAAATGAGGGGATGAGGGTTGGAGACTCAAGGGAGCCAGTACACCCCACAAAGACTTCACTCTTAATACTGCCTTCCATCTGCTGTCGCCACTTTCCAAAGCTCCCAGACTCTCCAAATCTTTCATGAAAGTATCCACCTGAAGGCAGTGTACCATGGTGAAGACAGGGCACAGGCCATCAAAGCTGGAATTCCCAGCCGGCATGGAAAAAGTGTACTTGACCCTGGCACAACTCGGGGGTTAGGGCCCAAGTTGAAAACCTGCCTGTAACTTTATGGTCACCCCCAGATCCATGGTTCCACATCCTCAGATTCAACCAGCCACAGATTGGGTAGTACTGTATATGTTTAGTGAAAAAAAAATCCACGTATAAGTGGAACCCGCGTGGTTCAAACCCGAGTTGTTCAAGGAACAACCTGTGCTTTAAAAGTTCTTGACGAAGGGGCTTTTCTCCCTGTGTGCGTTCCTCACGCTGACTTCAATCCCCCTGGAAGGAGGATGACAGAGGTCTGGTTGCCTCCTGCGCTTCAGCTCACAGGGGGGTCATGGGTCACGTGCAGAGCACACCTGGGGTCCAGCGGGAGCAGACATCCGAGGGGAGTCCTGAGGATGGTGAGACCACGCCCTCACAAGACCCTGCTCTCCCTGCAGACTGTGTTCTAGTTCAACGATGCTCCTTGAACCCCGACCGCGGGGCCTCTGGGTCTTGCTGCCCCTGGGCCTCCCTTCCCAGGCTGTGTAGACCCCCTCCCCAACTTCCTAGGGGAGCAGACTTTCTCCAACAGTGCTGATCAGGCTCCAGACTCCTTGTCTTCAGGCTACAACCACCACCCTGTGGCTCTGTCACTCTGGGCCACTCAGGCAACCAGCTTTCTTGTGGGCAGAGAAATCTCTGTCCAGCAAGAGAGTGGGTCTGTGCCCCAAGCCTTGACTCAGTTTCCCCTCTGTCTGTGGGCCCTGATCCCTAAGGACCATTCTTCCTGCTTCCTTGCCTGCCTTTTCTCCTGTGGATCCTCTCCCAGGAGGCATTCCGTTCCAGACTGCTCACCCTCCACTTTCTTCTCCAGCTTCCAGAAGGACGCAGATTCTCAAACCACATGGTTTGCGCTTTTACTCCCCAACTCCTTGGCTGTGCTCAGAGGCCGATACCTCACCTTTCTGCCAGCTTTGGTCACTCAGGCCTCCTTCTTAGGGAACCACAGAGCGTGAAAGCACACCAGAGGTGGGACAAGGCCTTCACTTTGAGCTGGGCAGGCGGGGTCCCCAGGTCAGGAGCTCCTAACTGGAATCACTGTGGGCTACCCAGCAGGAATCCCTGACATGCTTCTCTCTGTCCCCAATCTGTGAAAAGAATACCTGCTTCACAGGCTTGTGGCCAGGATTAAATGACATATCCCAGATGAAAGCATTTACAAACTGTGAAGTGCCACGCTATTTTCTCTGCAAAAGACAAACAGCAGCTGGGCCTGGTTAGGCTCCTTCCACAGATATCACATCTGCCGTCTGACCCTCACTCCCTCCTTTCCGTGTATATTCTCCTAGAAAGAAGTGGATGTGGCAAGGCTGTGGGCACATACACAGGGCTGTCTCCATGGAAACATGTGCTGAGGTTCCTAGGGTCACGGTGCCATCAGTCCTATGCCAAGCAGGACAGCCCCGCTGAGCTGGCTTGGTGGGACCTGCTGGGGCAGAAGCAGGGGTCTGGGTAACCTCCCTTTGGGGAACTGAGGTGAGCAGGAGAGCAGGTGGACTCAGAGCAGCCCAGGCTGCCCTGGGCTTGGCCTCAGTGACAGTCTATGCGGTCGCCTCCGCTCCCAGCCTGGGGGAACCAGAGCAAGAAATCACAAAATTTGCTTCCATGGAAGACGAGCCTGGAGAAGTGGCCTTACACGTATTGCATGTGTTATCTCTAATCCTCATTGTGCTGTGCTGTGCTGTGCTCGGTCGCTCAGTCGTGTCTGACTCTTGGCGACCTGATGGACTGTAGCCCGACAGGCTCCTCTGTCCGTGGAATTTTCCAGGCAAGAACGCCGGAATGGGTTGCCATTTCTTTCCCCAGGGGATCTTCTCAACCCAGGGATCGAACCCGAGTCCCTTGTGCCTTCTACATTGGCAGGCAGATTCTTTACCACAATGCCACTTGGGAAGCCCCTAACCCTCGCTACCATCTCCTAATGGTAAGGCAACACACTCAGAGGAACTGGCTACCCCTAGGGCCAGTCCGCAGGCCAGCTTCTTCTTTACCTCCCATGTCAGGGGCTTACCTTTCTTCTCTACCTGTCCCCCCACCCAACACCGATCACCAATCAGAGAAATGTGAGAAACTCATTTTCACCTAGTGCCAGACACTGACATCGGTGTCCAGCAATCCAGATGACTTTTGCATCCTAATGGGACTGTCCCAAGGCTAGGTTGTTAAGGGAATGAATCCTGGTTCTAATGGCCCCTGTTTCCCAGGTGTGGCTGGGAACTATGCTCAGTGCTTTTACATTACTATCTGTGAAACAGTTTTGCAAGAGAGGGGTGATTATCCATTCTACAGACCAGGAGACTGACGCTCAGAGACGGGAAGGCCACACAGTTGTCGAGGGGCTCCAACCCAGCCTTGCCTGCTTCCAGGCTCCTCCCTATCCGCAGGCTTCCCCGGGGTCTCCAGAACCACATCTCAGGGCAGCATCTCCCCAGTCATCCAAACGCTCATCATGCTGAGTGCTCGCTCATGTGTGGCCCAGGAACCGTGAGACAAACACTGCCCTGCCCACCTGCTGTTTGCATTCCGGTGGGGAGAGAGACAGCAATCCGGAGGGTCAGGGCCAACCTCTCTGAGAGGGGGACATTTGAGCCAAGGCCTGGAGGCTGAGGAAGGGCCAGTTACACCATGAACTTTCAGGCTGGGGGAACAGCACCTGCAAAGGCCCTGTTTGGGTCAAGAATGACACGTGTCTGAGGAATAAAAGGCCACTGTGGCTGCAGAAGGTGAGTAAGTGGGAAAGAAGAGTGAGGTTAGAGAGACCTGCAAGGGGAAAGCCTGCAGGGCCTTGAAGGTCATAAAGAAGAGTGAGGCCATCTTTTCCCTGACTACAAGGTCCCACCCTCCCCCCAACTATTCTTGGGGAAGTGGCCGGTTGGGAGGAATGGGATGTTTCCAGGACAACCCAACATGGGATTGTAGTAAGAGGCAAACTTCAGGTGAATGAGTGTTATGCTCCCAAGTGCTATTCTCAACAGTGTGCCTGAACTGCTCCTTTCCGTCTCAGGCTCAGAGAGGTTAAGTAACTTGCCCAAGGTTACACAGGAAGTAGTCCAAGCAGGAATCAGACCTACACGTTCCAGCTCCAGAGTCCACTCCCTACCAACCCCGCCCCACGGGAGCGACCCTTAGCTGTCAGAAAGTGGCTGTTGAGATGTGGCAGAGCCTTCAGGTAAGGGCTTCTCTCTGGAAACAGTACTCTTAGGGTGGATATCATTCTATATTTCTAAGCTGGGCAGTGGACAAAATGCAAGCCAAACAGGAAACTAAGTACTCTTGAGAGTACTGAGAGATGGGCAAGAGTTGGTGAAGGGCCTCCACCCACCACCTCTCCCCTAGAACACACTGAGACCAAGGTACAGACCGCGGCCCAGAACTCTGCAGCCACAGGTATGTGGGCTAAGGAACAGGCAGTCGCTGGCAAGGATAGTGGTGGAGGGCACGCCATAAGGGTGGCTTTTATTTACTATTCTAGGTTTGTGAATTAAACACGAGTGTTACTTAATGTTAATAATGTTCCAAATGTGTATGACCTAGCTCTGCAAAGTTTTTGTTAGCCCTCCTACTGGCACTAACAACAAAGTGAGCCAACAAATATTTACTGGGTGACTACTCTGAACAAAGCTTTGTGCTCTCCTGCATTTGGGATCGCAAAGCACACAGATAACTGGCCTTTGTTAGTGCTCAGTGGAAGCCTTCTCATCACCCTGCTCTTGCAGACACCAGGCTCATGTCACATTTTGCAGGAAGTCAGGAGATAGGGTCGTACTGTCCTGCAAGATGCTGACTATGAGGCTAAAGAGGTCATTATGGGGTGTCTGGCCAAAGGTTCCATGCTAGAGTTTTAGCTCCTCTGAGCTTCAAGTTTAAATAACTCAAATTGGCATAATGGCTTCATGTAAGGCCCTTGTTCTGCATATGTTCAATTGAATTAAATTTTTAACTTAGGTTGGTTAGCCAGTTTCTGGAACACTAAAGAGTAGAATTTAAAGCCAGACCAGCTCTGGAAAATGGACATTTCACATCCCTTCTCTGCTGTAGCTTAGACTCTAGAACCCACCTTGTCCCCCCATCTCAAAGAATCTTACTCCTCACCCAACACAACCTGAATGAAGGGGACGGGTGGAGGCCCAAGCAATCCATGCCATACACCATTCAGGCTGGCACTTGACATTGCTTCCCACACGTAATCCTCGTATCTACCCTGTGAGGTAGGCAGATTCATTTCTGTTTCCAATAGAAGAATATGTGAGACTTAGGCAGCAGAAGTCACTTGTTTGGACAAGAGGTCAGGCAGCCACTGAGGAAGGTCTCTACCCAGGCCTGTATCTCATCCCCACAACGTCAGCGCTGCCCCAGGAGCCCCACCTCCCTCAAGAAGCTGCTGCATTGAAACCCTAATACTTTAGAATACAAAGGCACTACTTCACAGTTTTAACATCTTAACCATGTAACAACATGTTCTTTTCATAGAGTTTATTTCTTTGTCAGGGCTCTCTATGGAAATTACACTATGGAACACTATGAAACACTGTGGAAATGAGCTAACTGCTTTTCACACTAAGAGGAGGGGCTGCAATGTTATCCCCACTTTACTGATAAGAGACAAAGGCAGAGAGGACGCTGCGGGTCTTCTCGGATCCGCAGGAGAATGAAGACAAGAACATAATGGCGCCCGCCTCCTGGATGGTGCTGTTGAATGTTGCCAGTCGGCAGCATGGCTAAACCCCCAGCCTGCAAGTAAGCGCGAGAGAGAACATGTTTATGACGTTCCTGTGGTGTTTGTGACACACCATTTACCCTGTGGTTATCCAGGGGGAAAAACCCTCTTTGGGGAATGTCAGTACATGAACAGAGGACTAAATCAGAACAAAGTTTTAAAGCCCTAAACTGTTTACCCAGCTTCTTAACCTGCTTACCAGTGCCACTTGCCTGTTAGATCAGTTGCTCCAGGCTGGGTGGTAAATGAAGTGGGTATTATCCCTTTTGAACAGCTGTAGATTTAAAAAATTTTTTTTAACTTTTTTTAATCTTAAAAAAAAACTAAATGAAAAATCTCATACTACATACCACCTTTGTCATAAACGAATGTTACAACTTTCCACTGTTTTGTTACTATAAATCCTCCTTAATACCTTGAAAATTTTTTTCCCTTCAATAGTGTCATATTAGCTATGAAAATATACATTTAACAGTAATCCAGTAAGTCTCTCCCTGGCCAAATTAGCCACTGTCTTTTTTAAACTCATACTTTTCCCCCATACTTTGTTTTAATCAATTTCCCTGGAATGTCCTTTGAAATTTGTTTCTAAAAACCTTTAGGTCAGTTTATCCTAAAGATACCTGAGTTTAGCCACATACAGAATTCCCACTAATAACAACTCTGCAACACACCAGATGTTCTGAACATAATTTAGTACTTTCACTAAACAGAGTGACATGGGCACTGTACCTGCCTCTAGGATAATGGATACATCAAGCAGTGGATTTGTACCCATCAAGGGTAGCAAAGCTATGAAAATGACTTGTTTATTTCATGTTTGCAATTGTGCATTTTAGGGCTTCCCTGGTGGCTCAGTGGTAAAGAACCCACCTGCCAATGCAGGAAACATGGGTTGCATCCCTGGGTTGGGAAGATCCGCTGGAGAAGGATTCTTGCCTGGGAAACGCCATGGACAGAGAAGCCTGGCAGGCTACAGTCCATGGGGTCACAAAAAGTTGGACACCACTTTGCCACTAAACAACAAAACAAAAACAACTGTGCATTTCACATGAACTGGTTTACGCTAGCCTCACAAGGTCAGTCCTTCCCCATCTCTCTCAGATACAGAATAGGAAAGGTGGCCTGCAGAGATGAAGCAATAGGCTGGAGATATCAGACTCAGAAAGTGATTATAATCTAAGTAGTGAGGCTATGAGAACTTGAATTTTGGAGTCAGGCTTCATCACCTATCCTCCGCCACCATCCAGAGTTCCTTCAAATCTTTTGCTTTCCAGGCTTGCTCAGGCGCCCAGCCTCTTTCTTCAACTGCCAGTACTGATTGTATCAGCCTGATAACTTTCAGCTAGCTGGGTGTTGCGGTCACACACTTACTCTATGAATCAAGGACTGTGCCCTACATCTCGCAACCTCCCTCCTGGAAGGGAAGAGTCACTGGTCTCATAGGAACAAATAAACTAAAGTCACTGGTCTCATAGGGATAAATAAGCCAAAGTCCCTGCTACCTAGTATTGTTTGGGTTCAAAGCAGGGTATGATTCCTGCTATCAAGAGGTACAAAGTTCGGGTGACCTGTAGGAGCAGGTTCCTAGAAGGACTCTGCATGTGTCCGCCTCCCAACCTCACGCTTGACATTTGTATGCACCAAGTTTCCTGATGAACTTCTTGGAAGCATCTGCATATATTTTGAGAGGGAGGAATTTTGGTTTTTTTCTCCCTAGGAAAAAGAAGGGAATGTCCTAGAGAGGAACAGAATTTCAGAGCTGTTTAGGACTTGAGATTTATCCAGCCCAATTCCTATATTTTATGGACGAGGAAACAGGCTCGGGTGAAGCAACTGGACTTTCCCAAGGTCACAGGCTAGTTAAGCACGAGGATTGAAGCTCCTACTCCCGCCCTGGCTCAGGGCCCGGGCCCTCTCTCCACCCGCGGCCTCAAGAATGCGCCCTCCACGCTAGTGTTTATCTGGCCGCCACGCCCGCACCAGAAACCCGGAATCAGGGGGTAGAATCTGACACCATCTTCAGCGGCAGCCAAGCCTGCTCCGTCCGTCCCTACGTCCCTATGGGCGGGCAGGTCGCCGTCCCCGACCCTGCCCTAAGCCAACCTCTAGGTCGCGGGGTAGGGGAGAGGCGGGGTAAAGGCTGCGCTGTGAGTGCCGGTACCACGACCCTGGGCAGAGTCCCCAGAACAGAAAGGCCCACCCGTTCCCTCCCCGCCGCAGCCCCGCACGTGCTGCGCCTCGTGCACCGCCCCGGGTCCCGCCCCCCGCCCTCCATTGGCTATTCCGCGCCTTCCTCCTCTTCCCCCCGCTCCCTACGCGGCGGGACTCAGCTGCAGCTCCACGTGATCCGCGGGGCGTGGGGGGGCTGCCGAGGAGGGGGGAAACGGCCGCGGGGACCCCAGGGGTCTCTCTGATAGGCTACCCCCCGCAGGCATGGCCGCTGCCAGCCCCGCCTCCTCTGGGTGGCGCGTCCGGAAGGTGGCGAGACTGGGATGCGAGGGAAGGGAGAGCGGTTACAGTGGTCCGAGAGAAGGGCAGGGGTTACGGCGAAGGCGAAAGCGCGGGTTGAGGGGCAGGAGCTGTCGCCGGAAAGGGCCCCCCAGACCCAGGCCCAGGCAGGCGCCAATCAGGTGACAGCGAAGAGGACGGGGCGGGGCCTGCGGCCCTGTTTCTCACCTGGCCCCGCACGTGTGGCGTTTACCCCAGGGGCGGCCTAGCCAATCACGAGTCGGAAGGCTGCGCCTGCCCCCTCCCCCTCTCGCGGGATGGGCCAATCCAAGGCCGCCATCGGGGGAAGCTGGCCTGGCCTTATGAATAATTAATAAGCCAGAGCCTGTCCGCCCGCGGGGTAGGGATGGGGGGGGCGCACCGCTGCGCGCCTGCGCAGTAGCTGCCCGTGTCGGCAGCTGCGGCGGGTCGCACGGTTCCGTCCCATCTCGGGGGGCGGGCGGGCAGGCGGGCGGGGGAGGCGAGGCGAGGCGAGGCGAGGCGCGCGCGAGCCGAGCGCGGGGCACGATGTCCGACGCGGGCGGTGGAAAGAAGCCGCCTGTAGAGCCGCAGGCGGGGCCGGGCCCGGGGCCGGGGCGCGCAGCCGGGGAAAGGGGCCTGCCGGGCTCCTTCCCTCTGGTCCTCAAGAAGCTGATGGAGAACCCCCCACGCGAGACGCGCCTCGGTGAGGGGAGGCGGCGGTGGGTGGGTGCTGGGGGGGTCCGGGGCCGCGCGCTTCTGGGGGCGGGGTTTCTGCAAGGGCGGGGCCTTGTGAGGGCGGGGCCGGGGAGGTCGGAGGTCCGGGTGAAGTGGTCCAGCCCGGGGGATGGGGCCAGGAAGGATTCGGGGACTGGAGGGCGAGGCGAAAGGGGGTAGGAGGGGGTCGCGGATGAGCTGAGAGAAGCGGAATCACGTGGGGCTTGGTGGGGAAGGGTGGGTGAGGAAGGCAGTCGGGTGGGGGTCGCGCGGAGGAGGTTCATTGGGGAGGGTCCGGGGCACGCGCGACGTGAAGGGGTTACCGAGGAGGCTGATGGGGGTCGCAGCAGCTACTTCAGTGACGCTCCAGGGTGCCTGCCCTGGGGACCCCTGCATCAGAATCACTTGGGATGCTTATTTAAAATGCCAATTTCTGGGCCCCACCCGTCACTGGATCTGCGGCTTCAGACAGGACTCTGCATTTTAAGGGGCACCACCTCTGATGCTGGGAAAGGTTGGGGGCGGGAGGAGAAGGAGACGACAGAGAATGAGATGGCTGGATGGCATCACCGACTCTGTGGACATAAGTTTGAGTGAACTCCGGGAGTTGGTGATGGACAGGGAGGCCTGGCGTGCTGTGATTCATGGGGTCGCAGAGAGTTGGACACGACTGAGCGACTGAACTGAACTGACCCGACCCCACTTCCGTGATTCCACAGTCCGCTAAAGTTTGAGATGCCCTGATATACCGTAGCGAACTGCTTTCCTTTATGGTCGTCCTCCTCCCAGCGGGGAGAACCTGTCTTCTTCCCTGCGTGTGAATATCCCCAGGTTCTGGATCCTCACTGGAGATTTCTTGGAAATGAGTTTCAGGGCTGCTGCCGAGGTGGAGAGGGGTGTCAGGAGAAGAGACTGGAGGTGCCTTCTGAAGGGGAGATTGGGATGAAGGTAGAGGGTTGAGGGTCAGAAAGAGGTCACTGAGGCTCTTTGCCTGGTTGTTTGGGACTGACCCTGGACTTTGAGGCCACAGCGTTGGTCTTAGTCCTGTTTGCTGCTATGTGTGCTCAGTCAAGTCCCCTCTCTTTGGAACCACATGGACTGTAGCCCACGAGGCTCCTCTGTCCATGAGATTTTCCACGCAAGAATACTGGAGTGGGTTGCCATTTCCTCCTCCAGGGTATCTTCCTGACCCAGGGATCAAACCGGGTCTCCTGCACTGGCAGGCAGATTCTTACCACTGGGCCACCTGGGAAGCCCTTGTCTTGTTTCATAGGCCACAAAGGTCCTTGGGGCTTTTGTGGAAAGCAAGTTTGGCCTTGTTTTTGGTCTGAGAGCATGGGGTTCAGGGAGGCAGCAGGAATACCACCTATAGTGGAGTTTCAGGTGCACTGAGATATGCTTTCTATCTTCTGAGATTTGAATTTCCAAGAACCATTGGTGTCGTTCAGGGATTTGGAAAGGAATGGGTCTTCTGTGAATTACCGCTCTTGGGGAATTCATTTTCTTTTTAAAAATGCCATTTCTTTTCCTTTCTTGGGTGTGTTCTGAGACTCCCATCCCTATGGCTATCAGGGTCAGGTTATAAATAGCTTCAGCACATTAGGTGAGGCCAGGCTCTCTCTTTCCGCTTCAGGACCTCATATGCGCAGACCCTTTTGTTTATTTTTAAGGCAATGCTTTGTTCCAAATCTGGGGCTGAGGCAAGCTGTCCTGGGACAGGTGTGCAAGTCTGTCAGGTTCTGTCATATTACCGAATAATAATCATCCATAATAATAATTCCACCTTAACATTTGCAGAATTCTTTCAGAGCACCTTGACAATCTTATTTAGTCTTCTGCAGCCGTCCTATAGGGTATTACCCCACTTCTCAGATGAAGAAAGCAGAGGCTCAGAGCGGTGAGGATGTTTCCTTAAGGTCACATCACCAGTCCTTACATTGTATCACTGGTAACCACTGATGAACATCTCCTACAATTAAAACTCCATCTTATAAAAACACTGATTAACAGTGTGCTTAATTACTTAGGCCAGACGAACCCTGGAACTTGGTACTAGTCCTCAAGTATGGCTCTTTCCGTCTTCTCCCTTCTGCCTCCTTTAATCCCCACGACCCCCACCCAACAGGAATCTCAGTCATTTCTGAACAGAATGTAGAGTCAGTGTCTCAGGGAAGGAGAACACGGAGGCCATCTGGCCCACCCAGCCCACCAAAGCTTGGCTTTCTTACTTCCCATTTGGTTTTAAACCAAAGCCTGGTACAGAAGGCAGTTGCAAGAATTCGAGTTGCTTTGTATTAGTAGCCATGACCAAATTCTGTTTGTCAAAACCTCCACCTTCTTAACTCACTGGGTGTGTCCATTTTTATTGAACCAACAAGCTGCTTTTTGGCTGTCTTAGGTCTAGGAGTCCATGCATGACTGGTTTACTTCCAACATAATTGTATTTGATTTCTGTTTCATTTCAGAAACCAGAGTTCAAAGTTGTCGCCCTCAATTTGAAAACCCATTATGAGCTTGTCATGATCTTATCTCCCACTTCCCTCATTTGCCTCCCTGTCACTCGAATTTTCTTCTAACCTTGTCACATTTTTCTGTATTTTTCTCAATTTGCCCTTTCTTGGATATCATCCACGTGTATAACTTTCGGGCTGAGACAGTTAGGTGGGTTCATGTCCCCACTGATTGATTAGTTTTGCTTTGAATGGGAGCATGCTTTCTTCTACAGCTCCATGTGTCTCTTTCTTCTCAGAAAACCTGCCTGAAGTCTTCTCTGCTCATTCAGGGATAAACAAATGGTCTCTGGAAATGGTTGCTCTGAAAAAGGTCCTGAAAAGACAGCTCCAGGCCCTCTCTATTTACAAACCCAGCCTTCTTCTTTCAGTATGCTCATCTTCCTGGGGTCTGCTGTCTTGCCTGCTCCTTTATTGGTCCCCACAGTCTAGAAATGAATCAAACACAATCCCTTCCCTGAGCAAGCTCACCATAATAATGAATGCCTGGGGTGTGCCAGGAGCACTACAAGACACTTTCAAATGTTACCTCTAGTCTTCACCAAAAAGGGAGCTTTATTCTTACTTAGAGTGAAGGACACTGAAGCTGGGAGAGGTTAAATAACATGGCTAAGGTCACACATTACTGCAGTGGGTGGCAGGCAGGGTGGGGACAGGACAGAAGAACAAGCAAGTTCTTGGCCTGAGGAGTCAGCCCTCCTGATAGCAGGAAGGGTCAGAAACCCTGCTCCCCATCCCCTGACCCCCGTCGGTAGCCTCTCTCCAGCAGATGCTAATCCCACAGCCCTTTCTGAATTAGCCCTGGTACTACATCAGGCCTCAGAGCTGGTGGTGAGCATGAGCATCCTAGGAAGTCCAGGCATGGATGTACAGCACATGAGGGTATGTTGCCATCTCTAAAGGAGACCAGTGGTCCTGGTTCAAGCACCAGGTTATAACTGGAGAATAGTGTGGGCTCTTAAAATGCATGCACGGATGGATTAGGACTCCGAGAGAGGTGACTCTGCCCTGTGAGGCTCACCACGTGCCTCCTGGGGTTGAGTTACTCTCTCAAGAGATGTCTCATCACAGATTTTGTGTCTGCAGATAAGGAAAAGGGGAAGGAAAAGCTGGAGGAAGACGAGGCTGCAGCAGCCAGCACCATGGCGGTCTCAGCCTCCCTCATGCCGCCCATCTGGGACAAAACCATCCCATATGATGGCGAGTCTTTCCACCTGGAGTACATGGACCTGGACGAGTTCCTGCTGGAGAATGGCATCCCCGCCAGCCCCACCCACCTGGTGCAGAACCTGCTGCTGCCGGTGGCTGAGCTAGAAGGGAAGGAGTCAGCCAGCTCCTCCACGGCGTCCCCACCATCCTCCTCCACCGCCGTCTTTCAGCCCTCGGAAACCGTGTCCAGCACAGGTTAGTGATGGGCCTTCGGGCAGGGCCACCCGCCTTATCCAAGGAGATCCACTTCCCAGGGGGCTGCATGGTCCCATTGGACCTCCCATGAGCAGAAGCCCTCTGCTCCCCCACCCTTCAGCACAGTCCCCCAAGGCTGGAGATAAAAATAGCCATCCCCTCAGCGGCAGCCGGAGCCTTCCTGTCGGTTGGTTGCTGCAGATGGTCAGCCCAGTGCAGTGAGCAGTCCCAGTCGGAGGCTTCGCAGGAAAGCAGTGCCATCCTGCCTTTCCGCAGTACTGCTCTCTACCGCCATGTGCTCTTTGCCTCAGATTCTTAGGAAGCTCAGGCAATAATAATAACAACAGCAAACATTTATTTAACATTTATTCTGTGCCAGGCACTAACACATAATCCTCACAAAACCTCCTTACAAGATTGATACTTTTATCCCCATTTTATTTTATTTAGCCGCACTGGGTCTTGGTTGTGGCATGTGAACTCTTAACTGCAGCATGTGGGACCTAGTTCCCTGACAAGGGATCAAACCCAGGCATTGGCAGTGTAGACCACCAGGGAAGTCCCCTGTTATCCCTAGTTTATAGGTGGGGAAACTCGGAAGTTAGGTTCACTTGCCCAGGGTAACAAAGCTGATGGGAAGTGGAGGCAGCACTTGAACTCAGGATGTCTGACTTTTTAGCCAGGTACTTCTCAGGCACTGCCACGAAGAAGGCATTTCCACGGCCAGGAGCGATACCGTCTTTGGGATTCCTGCTTCATCCTCTTGTCCTTTTTCTGTTTTACATCCAGTTGGTTGGTTTTCATGCCTCTGGGTCATGAACCCATCAGAGGAGGCATGGTCCCTGTTTCAGGGGCTCTGCGAAGCTTTCCACAGGCTCAGTTCAAGGCATATAGGCTGATGTCTCCTGGGAAAGACCCCACGAGCTCGTGTGGAACCCAGGAAACCTGTACCCAAGGAATTCTCATGCTCTGTTTTTTTTCTTTTTATAATGGAAAAATGTTCAAATATGACTATGAAAGGCTGCTATAATGAACCTCCAGTAACCATCACCCAGCTTCCGTAGGAATTAGCTCATAACCAGTCTTGTTTTCTATAACCTCCTTCATTCCTCTAACCTGATTATTTTCAATCAATTATAAATGTGAAGTATAAGGATTTTTTTAAGAAACAGAACAGAAATAACCAGTTTTACATCTGAAATTGACAATAAATCCACCAGCATTCAAATTTCCAAAAAGTTGTCTCATAAATGTTACTGTTTTACAGTTTGCTTGAATCAGGAGCCAGACGAGACGCACACATTTCAGTTAGTTATGTGTCTTAAATCTCTTGTAGTCTGTGCGGTCTCCTTTCCTTTTATTTCTCTGCAGTTTGTTTGTTGAGGAAGCTGAATTGTTTGTCCCGTAGAGTCTCACGCATGCTGGATTTTCTGGTTATACCCCTCTACTGCCTTTTAACCTGCTCCTCTGTCCCGTGTTTCTTTGCTGTAAACCGTTCAGCTTCAGAGGCTTCAGCTGATTGCAGCTGAATTCTTGTTTGAAGGCAGCTCATTTTTGTGCTGGTCAGGTTGTCCCGAAAGGCTGGTTCCATGTGTGGGTAGGGGACAGAGCTGGAAATGAGCCCTCTTCTTATATCTGAGGCCCCCTAGGTGGAATTTCCCTCGGGTTTTGTATTTAAGTAAACCTTCTTAATAAAGTATGGCGTCCAGAGGTGCCCATATCATAGGTGTACCACTCGGCGAATCTTCAGAGTGAGCCCACCCATGTAACTACCCCCCAGTCAGGGCAGAGAACACTGTCGGTGTGCTGGAAGTTCCTCCTGACCCCACTCAGTCCTCACTCCCCAGAGGTAATCTCCATCCTTCTTTCCATAACCAGAGATTCATTTTGTTTATAGATGAACGTTCTGTAAATGGAACTGTATATTACGTTCTCTTCTTCTTTAAGTAATTATAAGTTAATTACATTTATACTTTCATATTTATAGCTTCCTATAGCTGGCTTTATAGTAATATATAAATCATGTGTTTATCAGTGACTAAAAATACATTTATGGAACATACTTATGGACTACTGTGACAGAAAAACCATGATACAAATAAAGTAAGATTTATGCTGAAGAGTTATACATGTGATAGAAATGAAACAGTTTATTTTTCAGTTCCTCTGTAGAAAGGACATAAGTAGTATGTATTCTTTTGTGACTAGCTTCTTTCCTCAACTCCGTTTGTGAAAATCATCCATGTTATTGCCTGTAGCAGAGCTGTGTTCATTTTTTGTTGCTGGATGATATTCCATGTTTTATTTTGCCACACTATGCGTTATTTGGGATCTTAGTTTCCACACCAGGGATCAAACCTGTGCCTCCTGCGGTGGAAGCACAGAGTCTTAACCATTGGACCACCAGGGAAGTCCCTCCATGTTGTATTGCATGACCACACCACAGTTTTTACCCACTCTTCAGCAGATGGACACAAGAGATGTTTTCAGGTTGGGGTTATGACTAATAGCACTGCCATGAACATTTGTGTGTGAGTCTTTTTTTTTCCCTTGTTTTTTTTTCTTTTTTAAAAAATTTCTTATTTTGTGAGTCTTTGTATGCATTTTCTGTTGGGCATTTTCCGAGGAGTAGAGCAGCTGAGTCTTCGGATACCCAGTGTTCGAAGGGAAGGATTCTGACTTGCACCTAGACTCACTCTAGATTGTTTGAGGACCACCTGCCTCTCTGTCTTTCAGAATACTCCCTGGAAGGGAAGTTGACTTGCACCCAGTCAGCTTTTTGTAGATGTTGCCAAATAGGATACAAAGTGGCTGTTGCCATTTATACTCCCACCAGCAGTACAGGGGAGGTCTAGTTGCCAGTCTTTGGTACCTTGGCTGTTGGTTGTTTATTCCTATAGTTACCATGTTGGTCCCTGGCCATTCACTCCTCTGACACTCAGCCCTGTTTGTAATTAACCTGTCTGATAGGATACAAGTAGGTTATATGCACGATCCAGTTAAAACCTATGTCTGATCATGTCACACCTCTGCTCAGAACCCTCTAGTGACTTCTTTCACCTCAGGGGGAAAGTCAAATTCAGCGGCACTGTTGATGTCCGGACCAGAGTTTTTTGTTGGGGTTGGGGAAAGGGCTGTCCTGTGCACCGCAGCATGTTTAGCAGCATCCTTGGCCTCTACCCACTAGATGCCAGTGGAACACACCCCTCCACCCTAACAGGGTCACATGTCCCCTGCAGAACAAACTTGTTCCCGACTGAGACCACTGCTTTATTGGGATTAAAGGTCCTACACTTTCTATTCCCGTCACGTTACTCCCTCCTCTTGGTCACTCCAGCCCAGTGGCCTCTGCTCTTCTCAAGTCTCCCAGTGCTTGCCTGTGCACAGATCATGCACTTGGTGTTCGCTCTTTCTGAAATGTTCTCCCAAATATCCATGTGGCATCCAACACTTGTGTATGGATGTTTGTTATTTATCTTACTCAACGTCATCCTTCCCCATAGGATAACATTCCATGAAGGCAAGGATTTTTGTTTTGTTCACTGCTTTGTCTTTGCCAGGACAGTCCTTGGCATATAGTAGGTGTTTAATAACGTATGTATTGACTGAATAATTATTTTGTGTCGTCTTACAAGTAGCATTGAGCAAGTAGGCCAAAGGTATAGATTTTTAAAAAATAACTTATCCCTGATAACATATAAGATTTGAACAGGGTTTTGCTTTTTGCTTTTTTGGCCAGATTTAAATTTTAGTTTATTTACCATCCATGTGACCCTAGGAAAACCTTGTCGTTTCTCCAAGCCTTGGTTTCCTCATCTGTAAAATAAGGTTAACACCCATCTCCCTTTCAGAGTTATCATGAGACTGAGAATGAGCACAGCCACTGATTCGTCTCAAGGGATTCAGAGATGGAAGCCGTTTCATTATTCAGTCTGTGTCCCTAAACCATTGTAGTTCCTGGTGAGATTCAGCTGTTTCTCATTGCTTGAGAACTTGAAACCACAAGAAGCTAAGGGGGTATAATGATTTAATGTTTTGCTTAACATTTCTGGGGGGAAAAACAATCGGAAAATCTTGTCTTTTTCGAAGGCCCCTGTTTCCTTTTGAGCATTTTGTTCCTAAAGGGAAGAATTCTTTCCGTGTTTGTGTTGTTGAATTGAATCACATATGCCAGTCTGGCTTGTGGGGGTGCCCGTGCTCTTACAGTTTTTCTTCCCTCAAAGCAGCAGTAGCTTCTGTGACATTGAGATTCAAGTAGGTGTCTGGGTATGTGACATGAGCCTTGGCTGTTCAGTGAGTCTAGGCTTTTTCAGGACTACCTGCCTCTCTCTCTTTCAGAATCCTCCCTGGAAAAGGAGAGAGAGACTCCCAGTCCCATCGACCCCAACTGCGTGGAGGTAGATGTGAACTTCAATCCCGACCCTGCCGACCTGGTCCTGTCCAGCGTGCCCGGCGGGGAGCTCTTCAACCCTCGGAAGCACAAGTTTGCCGAGGAGGACCTGAAGCCCCAGCCCATGATCAAAAAGGCCAAGAAGGTCTTTGTCCCTGATGAGCAGAAGGTAACTTGGTACATCTGCAGCAGTGGAGGTGCAGCGTGGGACCAGGGGTCAAGGGGCTTTCCCCAATTTCCGTTCCATTTCCCCAGGAGGAAAATTTGACCCTCCTTGGGGACACATCGAGAAAGGAGTACATTCAGAGCTTTGGGCCACATCCCGCAGCAGTTGAGAGAAAGGCATTCGGGTGGCGTTTGGCCCCAGCTTGACTCCCCGCAGCGTTTCTCTTTCCATTCTGGTTGCCGGCTATGCCCATGCTCTCACTTCCCTGGCTTCAACCCAGCCCTTGGGCAAGAGCTCAGTCGGCCACAGAAACCGGGATTGAACAACCTCACTTTGAAGGACAAAAGATAGCTGTACATTGCTATGCCAGGGATGAGCCAGCAGCAGCCTTCACGCTGATGCTTTTATAGGAGCTGGGATGGGGGTTGTTGTTCAGTCACTCCGTCGTGTCTGACTTGTTGCGACCCCATGGACTGCAGCACACCAGGCTTCCCTGTCCTTCACCAGCTCCCGGAGTTTGCTCAAACTCTGGTCCGTTGAGTTGATGAAGCCATCCAACTATCTCATCATCTGTTGTCCCCTTCTCCTCTTGCCCTCGATCTTTCCCAGCATCAGGGTCTTTTCCACTGAGTCGGCTCTTCACAGTGGGACTGGGGAGGAGAGGAGGATTTTGTAGTTTTTTCCCTTCCCCACTGTGAAAAACTCAGAAAAGGGACTTTTCACCTAAGCTTTGGAGTCAGGCAGACCTCAGGTTCCTCATCTGTAAAATGGGAATAACCATACCTGCCTCTTGAGAGGTTTCTGAGGCTTTTACAGTAGTAACGATGAAAATGGTAAACCTTTATGGGGTCCTTACTATAAGCCAGGCATTGGTATAAGCACCTTGTACATATAAACTCTTCTAATTCTCAGGCAACTCTGTGAGGTAGTTACTGTAATTATCCCCCATTGTAAAGATGAGGTGGGGAGACATCATGACGTTAAGGAACTCACTCGGTTCCCCTGCTAGAAAGTGGCAGAACCAATATGTGAACTCCGGGAACTGGAGCCAGGGTGCAGACTCTCAGCCACAGCCTGAGTGAGGCAGGAGTACAGACAGTGCTGTATGTCGGAGCAGCAGAGAGAGACCACTGGTAAGAGGAAGGCCCATCCTTCCACCAGTGGTCCCACTTGGATTCTGTGAGGTCTGTGGATAACGCTCCTTGGGTGTAAGGGCTGGGCCCCTGGGAGTCCCCAGGTCCCAGCTGCACCATGTGGGTTAAAAGAGGAACCGGTGTGGGTGGGGTGGAGTGCTGGCAGGAGGGGAGGGGTGGGTTCTCTTATGGGAAAGAGGAGAGACCCACCAAAGACCCTTCCCCACAGGACGAGAAGTACTGGACGAGACGCAAGAAGAACAATGTGGCGGCCAAGCGGTCCCGGGACGCCCGGCGCCTGAAGGAGAACCAGATCACCATCCGGGCGGCCTTCCTGGAGAAGGAGAACACAGCCCTGCGGACGGAGGTGGCGGAGCTGCGCAAGGAGGTGGGCAAGTGCAAGACCATCGTGTCCAAGTATGAGACCAAGTACGGGCCCTTGTAACCCGCGCCCCCAGCGGGGCGCTGCCTCACTTCAGACCTCTGCCCGGGGCCCCCGAAACCCACCCCCGCGTGGAGACTTATGACTCGTCGTGGGCGCATGGCGGCGCACCTGCCCCGGAGCCTTCACGTTCAAGCTTCATTATCATACACGACCAGTGCAGCGACTTCCCTGGGGGCCGGCCTCTTCCCTGGCGGAACTCGAGAGAATCTATGAGGCGGTGAATCAGCCTTCGTCTCTGTCCTTGGCTGTCGCAGCTGGCCCAGAAGGGGACCTCTGGAGCACGGGCTCTCCTCTCCGAGGGGGCCCAGGCTTCCCTGACTCTCCCTCTTCTCCAGCCTGGGCCGGGCCAGGCCCGTCTCTGCAGAATGAGAGTGGTGATGGCTGTCGCCCTTACATCTTCTCAGGTAGCTGGGCGCATTTCCAGGCAGGGCGGGTCTGTCATCCTCCCCAGAAAGTCTTAGCGAGAGAAGCCTCTGTTCCCATCTTTCTCAGAGGTAGAAAGACACGCCAGCTCCTCTGTAGCGTCTGTGTGGGCACCAGGCCATGGGGGCATGGTCTCTACACAGCTGGGGATGACCTTTGCATTTGGGCCTACAGCAGAAGGTCACCCAGCCGTTCCTGGCTCCCTCACCCCTTTTCTCTGTGGCTCGAGGCCTGGGAGGAGGAAACCCTGGTGAGGGGCTCCCTGTGCGTTCCATCCACTGCTGGGAGAGATTCCCAGGGCGGTGGTCTTTGCGCCCTGGTCACCGTGCTCATCTACTTTTCTCCGGGGCACTCATGGAGGCTGCCTGAGTCTCCTTTGTCCCACCAGACTGGGCCTTTGGGCCTGCCGTTTTTCTTCACCCAGTGACCAAGCTCAGATCTTGGATTTTAACGGAAAAGTCCCCTCATCTGGGAAGCTTAACTTCCTGGAGCAGGGACGCACCTTCTGCATGGTGTTCAGATAACTGGCCTCCACGGTCCCCTCCCAGCCTCCCCCAACACCGCGGGTGGAGAACCGGGCATGTTTCTCGAGAAGCTCCCATTCTTTCTTGCTCTGCTTTCTCGTGCGGGCCATGCCCGAGCCCACTCTCCCCGAAAAGCAGAAGAGGGCTTCCTGGTTCTCGCTTCAGGATCCACCCACGTGTGAGCAGCCTGGAGGGCATCCCCGGGCAGGGCCCCAGTCACAGGGTCCCACCCAGCTCATACGGAAGAACAGGCTCCTGGGACTTGGACATAGGCTAGAAACCCCTCGATCCGGGTCCCAGGAGACGGCCAGCCGTGCAGGCCCAGCCAAGGCGTGGGTGGAGGGGCCCACCTCACAGCTGCTCCTTCCTCTCACGTCCGGCTGGACTCGTCCTTCAGTTCTGCCCGGAAGACTCGTTACGGACATCCGCGGAACCCTCTGCTCGCTGTGGTCAGCCGGGCACCTGGAGATGGGTGTATTTATTTGCTCAGGGCGGGCAGCCTGTGGTAAGGAGGGGTCAGAGGTGACAGGCACACTTTTGTCACGTTCACCACTGGTTTTATTTAAAGTGGTGGTTCCGAGTCCTGGGCCTTGACCCCTAAAGACTTTTTATAACAGATGTTAGGAGCAGGGGAAGCCATCCTTGGCCGTGGACCACACCCCAGGGGAACACACGGCCCTCCGGGGACCTGCACCCCCACCTCTCTGGGGAACTTGACAAGGGTCCCTGAGGCCGAGGGATCTCAGTGCCCCTGCCCCCCCAACTTTGACTTCGTGGTTCTATGAAAACCATGTTAACACTTTCCACTCTTGTAACCACAACAGGGCAGTTGCATCCAGCATGTCCGTGTCCTGCCCTGGGCAGCTCGCCCGCCTGGGCACTCTCGCTCTGGTCTGGCCACCCACCAAGAGGGCACTTCTCATTTTGTTATTGGGAGAAGAGCCACCAGCTTAAAAGCTCTTCATTTTCTTTGGCCAGAAAGTGTATGGTTTGTGTTTTCTCGGTTTTTTCTTACTCCCCTCTAAGGGATGGACATTAAGTCTCTGGGTGGCGTCCACTCTCCGACCCCAGCAGGTGGGGTGATGGCCTGCTGTCTCTTCTCTCTGTCCCTCTTTCTGCCTGTCTGGGTGCCATCCCCTTGCACCGCCCCAAACTCCCCCGCCTACCCAGGCAGTGGGTGTTTCGTTCCTTCCCAAAGTGCTCATTTGGAAAGAGCGTGGCTGCTGGCCTCTTCTCGAAGAGCCCCTTTGAGTCAGGAGTGCAGCGGGGACAGGAAGGAGAGGTCCGTGGAGATTGACATGCTGGGGAAAAGGGTGCTCAGGTAAGCATGTCGTCTTAGTCCTTGCGGGAGAGGTGGTTCCTCCTCAGTTTCCATCGTGGAGTTGGGAGTCTCCTTGACTCCCTGCCGGGCTCTCTGCATCTCAAAACTGACGGCCAAAGACTGAGGCTCCTGTCCTCACGTCTTTGACATTCTCTGCAAAGCACCAGAGACGAGAGATGCCAGTGTAAGGGGCTTTCCCTGGGCTTGCAGTGGGCTGGGACAGGCCATCCCTTCCTGAGCACCCCCCCTTTTGCCTCAGTTGCAACCTCTGAACAGATCAGGAATGAGCTGGAATGTTGCAAGAATATGCATATAATAAATGTATATCTAGACATAGAATATATGTATTTAGGGAGAGCTTTCACAGTGGCCAGCAGTCTTGCGGAGGACCTGGGTAACTCTTACCTTTGACCCAAGGCAAAGGGTTTGCCTGTCTGGGGCCTGAGGGTGGGGAAGGCACGTAGCAGTGACCCTTGACTCTGGGTAAGCATCGCCCTGGTCAGGGAGACCTGCTGTGGTTCTGGCAGGCAGCGTTTGCAGTCCTCCAGGCAGAGGTGGGGTAGCTGGCAAGGGGGCCAGCTGACAAGGGCCGCTCTCTGCTGGGCAGCTCTCTATCCGGGACCCTGGGAGCAAAGGGCTCAAAGCCCCCTGGTTTTCATGGCAAAGCCCCACCACCCCAGAGCTCCTTTAACATCTGTTAATTAAGTGCAATAAATTTTTCTAGAAAATGGCAAAGATGACTTCCAGGTGGATATTGCTGTCTTTCAGTGTCGGGGACGCCAGAGCACCACTTGGTTTTATTTTTCTAAGTGCATGTGATGTGACAGAGTGTGTGGGGCTCTGCGCCCTCCCCCAGGAGCTGGCATTCCAGAAGGCCCCTCTCTCCTTCACCAGTGTTGGGGAAGGAGGCACGGCGCAAACCCCTTCTCCCCAGCCGGTGGGGGGCAGATGCAGAGCGTAGCCCACTGGCCTTATGTGCGTGTGTGCGTGCGAGTGTGCCACTGCTGGTGGGCCCGAGTGACGTGGCGGGAGGGAAGCTGGGAATGTATCCTTTTCAAACAAAATTAAATATTTTGAGACGAGACTCGCGGGGCTGTCTTTTCTGTCCTTCCCATGTCAAGGCCAAGCCACTCTAGCCAGTATGTACCTGTTTCCTCACGTGCCAGGTGGAGGTAATTCCTGCCCCCTTAGCAACACAGTTCACTGAGAAGGGACAGATAGCGGGCCCCAGTATCGTCCTCAGCAGTTAGAACAAATGGAAGTGCAGCACAGCTGGTTGGGACACCAGGGAACGGCTGTTTCCTTTTGCCACATTTTCTGTCTCCAGCCGTGATACCAGCACAGTTAAAAGACAGGGTTAAACACGGGGTGCAGCCCTCTGCTGGGCGCCGGAACTGTCGGGCCGAGTCACTCAGCGTTGGCATCCCCAGGTCCCCTGCTCAGGACAGGCCCAGGCTCCTGGGGTCAGGGCAGAACAGGGTGTCCCCCCGTTGGCCGCGCCCACTGCCAGCTCCACCCCCTCCCCGCGTCTCCGCCCACTCTTGCTGCTGCGCCTGCTCCCTCCGTGTGTGCGTGCCTGGAGCTGGTGCTGCCTGTGTTCCGGCTGCGGCAGTTCTCCCCTGCCTCCCATGCTGCGGGCTGTTTGTGCTCCTGTGGCTTGAGGGACCAGTAACTGTTTCGTTTCTAAGAGGAAAAAACCTGCATTTGGAGTTTGGAGATGGCCGGCAAGGTGGACTTTTAAGTGGCCATTTTACAAGAAACACTGAAGCTCAGAAAAGCAAAGTGATACGCCCCCACACCAAAGCAGCAGGGCTAAAGTTCAAGCCCAGAGTGGGTCTCCGCTTTTCAGATTCAGCTTCCTAGACTGGCCTTGGCCTTTGCCTCAGGGCAGTGTCACTTACTCCCATCTTTCCACCAGCTGCACCCTCGAGTCTTCCCATTCCTGACGGCTTACGGGGCCTTTCAGCTCAGCCTCCCCCTCCTCCCTGCTCCCAGGACTGTGAGCCTGGGCTCGGTGCTTTGAGGCACTATCTTATTTAAACTTCACAGCAGGAATGTTGTTCCCTCCCACCACAACCCCGCACAGATGTGGAAACCAAAGTTGAGAGAGATGTCATTCAGCAAATATTTATTAAATGTCTATTTTGTGTCAGCCCTACCTCCAGCCTTCACTATCTGCTTGGAAAGACAAACATTACACAGAAAGAAATAAGAGAATGACAGATTGTGGTAAGTGGTGTGGCTGAGAAGACGGGAATCTGGGAGAGACCATTTATATCAGAGGATCAGAGAAGACCTCTTTGTGGGTGGCATTTAAGCTGAGACCAGAGGATAAAGGAGATCAATCTTGGGAGTTCATTGAAAGGACTTATGTTAAAGCTGAAACTCCAATACTTTGGCCACCTCATGCAACGAGTTGACTCACTGGAAAAGACTCTGATGCTGGGAGCGATTGGGGGTAGGAGGAGAGGGGACGACAGAGAATGAGGTGGCTGGATGGCATCACCGACTCGATGGACATGAGTTTGAGTGAACTCCGGGAGTTGGTGATGGACAGGGAGGCCTGGCGTGCTGTGATTCATGGGGTCGCAGAGAGTCGGATACGACTGAGCGACTGAACTGAACTGAACTGAGAGGATAAAGGGATGTGACCTGCCCCCAAGGCTACCTCACACGTTGGTCACAGAGCCAAGTTCATGGGCAGATTCTGACCCCATCCACACACCTCAGTTCCCCGGATAGATGTGACCCAACCAGCTGGCCAAAGGGATGGAAACAGGAAAGCAGTTAGAAGAGGGCCCAGGGTGCGTGAAAGCCTGACACCCCAGCCTCCTGTCACTGAGGTTGGGAATAAGATGCCAAGAGGCCCAGGGAGGCAGATGTAACTCAAACAGATCCTTTGTCCCAGGGGTCACATCTTTAGGCAAAGGCCTTGTGCAGGCCTGCCACACCCCTGAGCCACATTGTGGTCTCCAGGGGTTGCCTACATGGTTAGCTGACCCAGGTGGCGCTAGTGGTAGAGAATCCACCTGCCAATGCAGGAGACAGACTTAAGAGACACGGGTAGGATCTCTGGGTGGAGAAGATTCCCTGGAGAAGAGCGTGGCAACCCACTCCAGTATTCTTGCCTGGAGAATCCTATGGACAGAGGAGCCTGGTGGGCTATGGCCCATAGGGTTGCAAAGAGTCAGACACAACTTAGCAACTTAGTACACATGCAGCCCTGGGCACAGCTGATTGGTCAAGGAATGAACATGTGACCCAGCTGGGCCTATGAGGCCCTTCCCTGAGATTTGTGCCCTTGAGGTCTCTGGAGAAGATCTGTTGTGATCGCTGTGTTTTCTACTCTGGGTGCAAATGCTCTCACCCAGAGTGGAGACTCTTGCGGTCTCAGGAAGCATGGGGGCTGTGGACTTGGAATAGGTCACAGCTGGGAGATCTCTGGCAAGCATGTTAAGAACATGTTAAGAACACAGGCTTGGAGTTAGTCCCAGGTTCAAGTCTGCCTCCATCACCAATTTGGAGTGTGACCTTGGGCAAGTCACTTACCCTGTCTGGGCTTCTGGTTTTTTACCTATAGAATGGGCCCCAGCCTCACAGGCAGCTCGCAAAAGGCGAGTGCTCCCCATGTGGCAGCTGCCATTGTGGCAATGCTGCAGAGGGTACTGACTGACAGGGATGTGAGCCTTCGGGGCCTGGTGGCCATCAGCCATGGTGCAGCAGGCAGGGTTGGGGTGAGGGGGTGTCCACTGGATGATGTGGGATCCAGTCAGGGTTCCCAGACCCCACCCCCTGAGCTATTTCCCTCTCTGTACAGTGAGGATGTGCCACATAGATAATGTTCAAGTGCCTGACACAGGGCTCCCTCCCGCCCACCTCCCTGGAGGACAAATCCCCAAAGCTGGACACATGCCCCCTTCCTTGATTATACCCAGCAACCAGACAGCTCTACACACCTCCCGGCGGCTGCGCCACGGTGGCCCAGTTGGCAGCTCCTGACGTCAGCATCTAATCCAGGAAAGCTGGCAGCCAGAGATGGGGCTGAGCAGCAGAGGAAATGGAAGACAGGTTTGAAGGTGGGTGCCCACAGCCCCCCAGCCAGCCCTCCCTGTGCCCTCAGCGTCTCGCTTCAGCAAAGCCTCCCAGCCAAGCTGGCCAACGCCTGGACCCAGAGGGGTAGGGGCTGCTGCACGGTGCGCCAGGCTCAGCCTCCTTCAGCTCCCAGGCTGCAGGGGTCTCCAGGCTGGGGAGGGGGCAGCCACTCCCGCCTATATTCCAGGCTGACTCCAAGTCCTGGTGGGGCAGGGGCTTGGAGGCTGTGGGGAACAGAAGGGGCTGGAAGTCAGCAGGGCCATATTGCTCAGGGCTGAAAAGCATGGCTGTTTTCCTGGGGTCTGACCCAGGTCTGTTGAAGCCTGGAGCATGCCCCCGAGTCCAGGTCTCTGAAGAACTGCTAGACCAAACTCAGATCGCCCTAGCCCACCCTAGAGCCTTCCAAGGCCTCTGGGGTTTGGCTCGAGCAAGTGGTGGTGCCCAAAGCTGGGATCAGAGTTTTGAGCTGGGAGCCAGTGCCAAACCCACCAGACTTGCTAGGCTCCTCCTTGCTCTAGGCCTCAGTTTCCCCATCTGCCCAGAACACCAGTCTTGTGGATCTCAGTACTGATATCCAGACTGGGGAACACCCCAGGCCTTTGCCTGGGGTGTTTGGGAAAGCCAAGCCTTACCTTTCCTCTCTTCTCTGTCTCACAAACTCCTCTCCATCCCTCCAGGCCCCAATCAGCTGTCACCTCCACCAGGAAGGCTTCACCAGCACTCCTGAGAAGCAGTTGTTGCTCCTGCATGGTCCCACACCACACCTTCTTTGGCAGGTCCCCCGAGCTAGGCCCAGTCCCTCCCTTACCCTGAGGTGAAGATGCTGCTAAGTCACTTCAGTCGTGTCCGACTCTGTGTGACCCCATAGATGGAAGCCCACCAGGCTCCCCTGTCCCTGGGATTCTCCAGGCAAGAACACTGGAGTGGGTTGCCATTTCCTTCTTGTGAAGGTGAAGATACTATGAGTTAAAACTTGTGAAATGCTTAGAACAGTGCCTGGCACAGAGCAAGCAGCCATGAAAAGTGACTGACAGTCACTCAGTCATGTCCGACTCTTTGCGATCCCATGGACTATACAGTCCACGGAATTCTCCATGCCAGAATACTGGAGTGGGTAGCCTTTCCCTTCTTCAGGAGATCTTCGCAACCTAGGGAATGAACCCAGGTGTCCCGCATCGCAGGCAGACTCTTTACCAGCTGAGCCACCAGGGAAGCAGGCCGCCGTAGGTGCCAGCTATTACTCTCATCACCACCTGTATTTTACGGGTGAGGAAGCCGAGGTTCAGAGAGCAGAAATGACTTGTTCTAATTCCACACCTTGTCAGTGGTAGAGCCAAGATTTTGACCCAGACAGCCCAACTGCAGGGCCCTCTCTCTCAGCTGCCCTGCCTCCAGTAACCCAGTCCCTCCCCGAGGGTACCCATCCTGTCCCCATGCACCTGGGAAATGCCCCTGAGATTCTCTCTCTCCTGGGTCATCAGTCCCACTCCACAAAATCATTGTCAGCCCAAAACATAAGATCTTCCATCCTAAAAATTAAATAACTGAGTCCTCACGGCTCCCTTGCTACCACTGTCCATCTGCTCCCCGTATGGTGAACTTGCACAAGCCCCCTCAGACGTCCACTGTCCGCCGAAGCCACCTTCGCAGGGTCACCCTGATGACTCCCTTGGTGTAGCCACATCAACCTGGGTCATTCTCAAGCTCATCTTTCTTGACTTCCGAGCAGCATTCGGCCCAGTTGCCCACTCTGGCCTTCCTGAAACCCTCTCCCCACCAGCTCCAGGTTCACCTTCCTCCCTAGCTGC
The DNA here is from genome assembly GCF_049115385.1 of Moschus berezovskii. NCBI lineage: Eukaryota > Metazoa > Chordata > Mammalia > Artiodactyla > Moschidae > Moschus > Moschus berezovskii. Next base: position 116,335,635 of record NC_142465.1, read on the forward strand.
TCCTCCTGTCCCCGCAAACTGTAAATATCAGAAGCCCCAGGGTCAGCAGTTATCCTGCTCCCCAGGTCATTCGCTCACCTCCACGCCTGGAGCACCATCCATACCCCAGCAACTTCCACAGGTGTCTTCGGCCTCACCCTCTGCCCCGAGCTCCAGACTCAGTACCTCCACCCGCTCCCTCACCAGCTCTACCTTGATCTGCCCAGAGGTTCCTGGTCTCCCTACACCTGCTCCTCCTCAGTCTTCCCTTCAAAAGAAAGGACCCGTCAAAGCACCGATATTTCTGGGTCCGGGGCCTGCATCTCTCTTACACTTTCTGAGCTTGCAAAGGCTTTCCTAGCTCACAGCGTTGCTACCCATGAAGGAGCAGGCTGAGGGAGTGTGTCAGACATGACTCAGCACATTCCTGGGCTTACCTGTGGTTTTGCCTTTCAATTCAAACTAGGCCCCAGGACTACTTAGAGAGGAGGATGGGCCCGGTTGTCTCCAAACTTCCTGGGTCTAGAGTAGAGCAGTGAGAACTCTGTCAGATGTAAGAGACGAGCAGTTGGGTAGATGGTGAAGATGAGGCTTGGCCGCACTGTTTAAGCAACTCACAGAGAGAAAAAAAAAAACCAAAAGAAAGGACCCCACCATCCCTCAGGTGCTCATAACAGAGCCCTGGGGTCATCCTAGATCACCTGCTTTATCTTACAGCCCCATCCAATCTGTCCATGGTTCTTGTCAGTTCTAGAATCCAGCCACATCTCCCTGCCCCCGAACACATGCCATGGTGAGTGAGCCATCATGTGTCCTGCCTGGGTTCCAGCAGCCTCCTCCGGCTTGCCTGTTTTCACCCTGCAGCCTGTCCTCCTCACACCTGCCTATAACCACGTCATATCCCATGGTTCCCAGCACACTCAGAAACAAACTCAAACTTGTCAACGCGGCCTCAAAGGCCCTTTGAGACCTGGCCACCTACCCCATGCACTTCCCCTCCCTCTCCACCCCTTTTGGCCCTTTGCTCCTCCTGGGTCAACCCTTCCCATCTCAGAGCCTTTGCATTTGCCATTCCATCTGCATGGAGTGCTGTCCCCTAGATCTTCTCAGCCCAACCCCATTCTCAGTGCCTGGCCTGCCTGGTACTTGGTACATAGTTGTTCCATTGCTAAGTCGTGTTCAACTCTTTGTGACCCCACGGACTGCAGCACGCCAGGCTTCCCTGTCCTTCACTGTCTCCTGGCATTTGCTCAGACTCATGCCCATTGAGTTAGTGGTGCCATCCATACATCATAGTACCGTACCTGCTCACTAAGTTCGTCCACTGAACCTACAGAGAATGGATGACCTCACCAGGGATAGTATAGCAGGAGTGCCTTTGTCACCACGAGGTGGTGCTGCGGACACGTCCCTGGGTTGTGACCTCTGGTCCAGCCTCCAGATTCATCCTCTCAGCAAATCTTGCATGGCCTCCCGTGCCAGGCGGTGCTGAGAGGCACCAGCTACCCTGGCCCCGCCCAGCCTGCCCTTCAGCTGCTACTGGTGGACACCATCTGGGGGTATCCAAAGAGCCTTGGAAGGAAGGGAAAGCTGTCTGCTTCCGAGGGCCTGGACTTCTAGGCTCTCTCTGGGGAGGGAGGGGATATGTAAGCCTGAGACAGTGGAGTGGGGAGAATGGGGGCTCAGCAAATGGGAGCAAGGCGTCTGGGATGAGGAGTTCTGGGGAGTCTGCCCATCGAGCCAGGGTTTGCATCCCACCTTCCTCTGTCTTCTGTATGACTTTGACAAGCCCCAAAGAGGACATCAGCCCTTGCCCAGCCTTCCAGGGCAGCTGTGAGGAGTCAGTTCAGTTCAGTCACTCAGTCGTGTCCAACTCTGTGACCCCATGGACTGCAGCATGTCAGGCTTCCCTGTCCATCACCACTGGAGAAGGGAATGGCAAACCACTTCAGTATTCTTGCCTGGAGAACCCCACGAACAGTGTGAGGAATCAAGGCTGCCATTTTCAAATGGGCTTTTCAAGTAGAATCTCATTTTCAGCCACAGTCTTCTCCAGAAGGCCAGCATATGAAACTGATAAAAGAGGTGTTTCATCAGCATATGTTTCCAAGTTCAGGGTGCTGACAGGTCCTCAGTGTAAAGTCACTTGAGAGGGTAAGTGTGTGACAACTGTGACGGACACGCACCCTGCCCAGGGTGTGGGTGAGGGCTGTGGTGCCTCTGGGAGCTGCCCCAGCACCCAGTCTATTTCTGCAGCTTGTCTGAGCTGCACGGCTTTCAGAAAGCCTTGAGGCCCACAGGCAACAAGCTGTTTTTAAAAATGAATCCAAATCAATCCTCAGTGATAACCCCAAGGCCTAGTCAAGGTTTTCAGGTGTCTGGAGAGCCTGATGACCCTCCAGCCCTGGCAGTGGGACCCTGGCAAGCTCCTTATCCTCTCTGGGCTCCAGGAGGCACAGGGGGCTGTGATCCACCTCCAGGGACCCATCTGTTTACTCTGGCAGGTCTGGATTAGGTGGTCAGAGATATTTGGCCAATGGCCTGGTTCCCTGTGGCCCTCAGAAGCCTGGTGGATGCGCTCAGACAGCAGAACATGTGTGGAGAGAACTTTCAAGGAAGGGCTGGGGACTCAGCAGGGCTGCGGGAGACAGGGTAGGCAGGGGGAGGTGGGGTGGGGTCGAAGGGGCAGGAGCTGACTAAGCCCTGAGAGTTTAAAAATAAACCCTGAGTGCTGTCAACCACAGCCGGCCACGGCTCCCAGGCCCTGGTGACATCACCGGGGCACAGGATGTCCCTGGCAGGGGCTGGAGGCGGGGACACGGCAGGGCAGAGGGGTCCTCATCTGCCCTTTCTGCACCTGGGCGCTGTTTGTGTTTGGGAAGAGCCAGCCTAGGTTGTCACTGTCCAGAGGGGCTGCCCAGAGCACCTCCTCCCCCAACACTCAGGAGTATTTCATTTTGCATTTGAGAAAACTGAGGCCCAGGGAACTTGTGACTTGCCTGAGGCCCCCTCCTTTGAGGGATTTGGCAGCTCCAGAACTGGAAGCTAGCAGTGCTGGCCCTCAAGTAGTGACTCTTGAAGTCTAGTGGGCATGGGGTGGGGAACCATTTGGGGAGAAGGCTCACTTGGACGAGGGCAGGGGGAGGCACCAAGTAAGCAAACGCCTAGGACCAGGACCTTGCTCAAAACTGTTCAGAACAAACACGGTCTGATCTGGAGGAGGGACTGGCAGGGATCAGTGCTGCCCCCATTTTCCAGATGAGGAAACTGAAACACAGGAGCACAAAATCACCTACTCCAGGCCTCACAGCACATCAAGCCTGGTGTGGATGGAGTCCCGTCTCTCTTGGCAGTCCCCAGTTTGAGCTTCTGGAGCCGGGTGGGGCCGGTATGAATGGCTGCCATGGGGATACAGGGAAGAGGTGGGAGGGAAGCCCTGCCATCGGTGCTGTCAGGATGTCCTGTTCGGCCTCCCTCCCATCCCTCCTCCATGGGCTCCAAGCCCCCATTCAGGACCACATCTGTCCTCTCAGCCTGGCCAAGTCTCCCTGAACATCCAGCCTCATCTCTCACCATGTTCCTGACACTCAGATCAGACCTGCTGAGCTGCTCATAGATTCCTTCAGAGATTGCTATTTCAGGTCTCTGAGCAGTTGAACAGGATACTGGAATGCCCCCTCCTGTATCGTATCTTCATGGGGAACTCCTATTCATCCTTCACAATTCTGCTGTGAGCCATCATTGCTCCATCGGATCACAGTTATCATTGTGACGGTAATTGCTGTTTGCTGCCTGCCTCTCTTCCTGGACTGGCAAGTCTTAAGGCTGAGCACTACTCCAAACCCAGGGCTTGGATGAACGAATTAGATTGAGCCTTATAAGGTGGGGGCAAGGCCCACTTTGCAGGAGAATGGTGGGATCTATTGTATCCCTTAGTTGGCTTTTCTGATGGGGCTGGGAATGTTGCATGAAGGCCACAATTCATTCTCTGGCCAAGTCCTCCAGTCTACCCTCCCCCCAGGCCCTTAATTGCTCTGCCCTAACCTCTCCAATGGATCATTGAAAAAGCAAGAGAGTTCCAGAAAATCACCTACTTCTGCTTTATTGACTATGCCAAAGCCTTTGACTGTGTGGATCACAATAAACTGTGGAAACTTCTGAAAGAGATAGGAATACCAGGCCAGCTGACCTGCCTCTTGAGAAACCTATATGCAGGTCAGGAAGCAACAGTTAGAACTGGACATGGAAGAATAGACTGGTTCCAAATAGGAAAAGGAGTACGTCAAGGCTGTATATTGTCACCCTGCATATTTAACTTACATGCAGAGTACATCATGAGAAACGCTGGGCTGGAAGAAGCACAAGCTGGAATCAAGATTGCCAGGAGAAATATCAATAACCTCAGATATGCAGATGACACCACCTTTATGGCAGAAAGTGAAGAAGAGCCTCTTGATGAAAGTGAAAGAGGAGAGTGAAAAAGTTGGCTTAAAGCTCAACATTTAGAAAACTAAGATCATGGCATCCAGTCCCATCACTTCATGGCAAATAAATGGGAAAACAGTGGAAACAGTGGCTGACTTTATTTTGGGGGGGCTCCAAAATCACTACAGATGGTGACTGCAGCCATGAAATTAGAAGACGCTTACTCCTTGGAAGGAAAGTTTTGACCAACCTAGACAGCATATTGAAAAGCAGAGACATTATTTTGCCAGCAAAGGTCCATCTAGTCAAGTGTCCTTGCCTGGAGAATCCCAGGGACGGGGGAGCCTGGTGGGCTTCCATCTATGGGGTCACACAGAGTCGGACATGACTGAAGTGACTTAGCAGCAGTCAAGGCTATGGTTTTTCCGGTGGTCATGTATGGATGTGAGAGTTGGACTGTGAAGAAAGCTGAGCACCTAAGAATTGATGCTTTTGAACTGTGGTGTTGGAGAAGACTCTTGAGAGTCCCTTGTACTGCAAGGAGATCCAACCAGTCCATTCTAAAGGAGATCAGTCCTGGGTGTTCATTGGAAGGACTGAAGTTGAAGCTGAAACTCCAATATTTTGGCCACCTGATGTGAAGAGCTGACTCATTGGAAAAGCCTGCTGGGAAAGACTGAAGGCGGGAGAAGGGGACGACAGAAGATGAGATGGTTGGATGGCATCACTGACTCAATGGATATGGGTTTGGGTGGACTCCGGGAGTTGGTGATGGACAGGGAGGCCTGGCGGGCTGCGATTCATGGGGTCGCAAAGAGTCGGACACACTGAGCGACTTGAACTGAACTGAACCTCTCCTTTCCATCCTGCTCCATCAAACCAAAGAAGGGGCAGTTCCAACCTGCCACCATCCTGCTGTCTGCATTCTCCCTTCCCCAAAAGCAACCACAGGACAGACGGTTCCCAAATCTTAGAAAGCTGAGGATTCTCCTAGGGAACGTGCTTCAAATGCAGAATCCCAGGCGTCATTCCCGGGAGGCTCACGCAAAGGGACCTGGAGCGGAACCCCGGAACCCGCATCGCAAGAAGCCTTCCAGTGGCCCCAAGGATCCTACTTTTGGAGCTTCCTGGGATGCCATGACCACCAGGGAGGGGGAGCCAGTGCCGTCCAGGAGGGACCTGGGTCTGGGAATGACCTCGGATGGCAGTTGCCAGGCTTAGGCGCGGGGCTTCCTCCGTCTACGCGCCAAAGGTGGGCCCAGAGGCCCGCATTTGCTGCACCAGGTGCGTGTGCAGGCCTCAGCGCCCGGCCTGCAGCCGCCTGCCCTCGGTGCTGGGGAGCCGGACGCGGTTATAAATAACAGCGAGCCCGGGTGGATGAAGAAAGTGCGAGCAGGGAGGCAGGAACCGCCACCGGCGAGCGGGGGAGGCAGAGGCGCTCCAGAGGGCCGGGAGCTCCCTTGGGTCCCGGGTGACCTTAGGGACGGTGGGTGGGGGGAGGTGCGGGGGAACCTCCGGGCCCCGAGGCGGGGCCGAGCTTCCAAGCCAGGCCCAAGCGGGAGGAGGGACCAGGCCGGGTCAGGCGCTGGAGAGGAGGCTGCGCGGGGCCAAGGCCGGGCACTGGAGAGCCAGTGAGGGGCTCGGAGTACAGGGCTCCCCCACGCCCCGGGGAGCGGTCTCGGCCCCTCCGCACGCCCAGCCCCGGCCTCGGCGACTTCGCCGATTTTGCTTTGGGCCTTGGTCTCCCCAGGTGTCAGGCCCGCCTGGTCCCCCAGCTCTCTGGGGCCGAAGACCGGGTTGCGGGAGGTGGAAGAGTGGAGGGGCGCGGAGGGGGGCTGCTCTGGTGTCGAGAGGACGGAACAGCTGGGCTCTTCCCGGGAACTGCTCTTCCCCCAGCGGCTCCCCTCCCCTCCCCTTTCCCGCCCCGCCCTTACGTTCGCCCCGCCCCGCGCCACCGATTACGTAACCCGCCCCTACCCCGCCCCCTCGCTCTTGTTCTCTGCCGGAGTGGGGGTCTAGCAAAGGATCGGTCTGGCCCTGTCTCTCGGCGTCAGTTTTCTTCTCCCAGCACTTTCCCCTTCTACTTAGCGCGAGAGGGGAAACTGAGGCAGCTGTCCAGCAGGGTACAGCGAGCGGGGCGGTGCATGGGGGGGGATGGGAGTGACCGCTGTCGCCCGGATCTTGGAGCCCCCGAGGGAGCCTAGATTGCGGTGAGAGCCCTAGCTCCGGGTGAGGCCCGCGGCTTCCTCATCTGAACAAAAGTTCCCTCCCTGGCCTTGACCCTGGGGGCTCTGGAGGTCCCCTGCTGAGGAATCTTCCGCACTGTGCGTGGGCCACCAGTATCTTGAATTCTAGTCAGGCGGTGAGGCCCAGTGGTGACTGATCCCTCCGCCCACCCTCTGAGTGACCTTGAGTAAATTGCCTCTGAGTCTCAGTGCCCCCACCTAGGAAATGGGGCTGCTCACGGGCCCTCCTTCTCATGTCCTAGGGAAGAACCCTGCATGTCAGCACGTGCTAGGTACTTAACAAGGTATCTATGAACTGTCCTTCTCCTTCACTCACCCCTCCCAGGACCTGACACAACGGAGGGCCTGGGCTTGGCCCTGGGCTGGTAGGCGGTGCCCCCGCCCGGCCAGTCAGCTCCCAGTGGACCTTGGCTTTTGACCAGGGAGCACGTGGTCCCGGTCTGCCCTGTGGCCTGGCTGGCAGCTGCAGGTGGGGCTGATCCTGCAGGGGCCGCTGATGACGCACAGCAGATTCTGCCCAATTGCCCTCCCACAAGACCCCTGGGAGCATCCGGGGGTCCCCTGCAGTGCCACCCTTGTTTGCACTCTCTGAAGTAGCCCACCCAACATGTTTTGAGCACCTTCTACAAGCAGGCTTTGGGATGAGAGAGATATCTGCCCAGACCTTTGTGGTGCTTAAACACAATGAATGCTTTCCATGCGTGCCTGTGTGTGTGTGTGCGCACACGCGTGTGCCCACTCACTCAGCCGTGTCTGACTCTTTGTGACCCCATTGACCATGGCCCATCAGACTCCTTTGTCCATGGGATTTTTCAAACAAGAAAACTGGAGTGGGTTGCCATTCTCCCTCCTGCCCCAGGGGATCTTCCCCACCCAGGGATCGAACCCTTGTCTCCTGAGTCTCCAGCATTACCCAGTTATAGCAAACTATTCCATCAAGGGCTTCCTCTGTGAGGGTAACTATCCTAAATGCTTTCAAGTACTAAAGCCCAAGGAAGTCGACACCATTTTCCAAGTGGAGTTCTGTGTCTCAGGGAGGTTGTGACCTGCCTCAGGCCCCAGCAGTGAGGGACAGAACCTTGGTTTTTAGGGTTCTATATTCTTGGCGAACTTAGCTCAAGTGACAGCGGCTGTGGGTGACATGGAGCCACTAAGGTCCAGGGTAGGGAGAGACTGTTGAGGTCCCCACAGGGCACCAGGCCCCCTGCCTGCCTCCCGGATAAGCTGGTCCGCTCCTTGCCCAAGGTGGCAGGACAGGTTGTAAGAACCAGCCTTTGCTCGGGCCAGGCTGCTTCCCCCACATTGGGCTGGCTGCCAGAACCCTCTGCCAGCCACTGTTCCCTGTCCGCCAGCCAAGCTGTGGAGCAGTCCAGGACATTGTGTCCAGAGAGAGGGCCAAGTGGGCCCCTCGCCCCTGGCCGATGACCTCCTGCCCCACCCCTCTGGGCCTCAGGCCAACGTTGCCTGTCCCGGGGCCTGGCACGCCTCGGCCCCTCCTGCCTCTCTGCGAGTCCTGCCGAGGAGGGGTGCCCGCTGCTCCAAACCATGCCCTCTCCCCAGAAGACGACCCCAGTCCAGAGAGATAGGCTCCTTGGTGTGCCTTTCCGATGAAGCCAGCTGGGTTCCTGAGAAGCGTGTTTTCCTGCCCCTGGCAGTTTTGCTCTGCCTGTCCCTGTCCCCAAAGCTAGCCAGGCCCAGGTGAGAGGCCCCCCTTGGGCAGAGAACCAAGGCATGAGAGGCCAGGCCTTGTCTCCCACCCCTCGCGGCCCAGGGCTAAGAAAGCCGAGCTGCAGAGACAGGCGGGGGTTTGGGCAAAGCCCCACAGTGGCTGAGTGGGGTAGGCAGAGGGCTGCCTTGGGGAGTGAGGGCACATAGAGGGGAGGAACACAGAGGTGCCCTCCCCCACAGTTCCCTGCTGCCCCTCTGCCAAGTTCTGCCATGTGGTTTTGTTTCTCTGAGGGTATTTTTCTCATTTGTTTATCAGGTTTACTATTTATCTTGCGCACTGGAACATGGCCCAGTGCAGGCAGGGACTATGACTTGTCTCACGGCTTTATCGAGGAATAATTGATAAACAGTGACGATGGTTTCATGGTATATAATATGTCAAATCACGAAATTTTCTGTCACCCCCCAAAAATTCCTATGTTCCCCTCTTTAATCCCTCCCTCCTGCCCCTTTCCCTCCTCCTCCTGTCCCCAAGCAACCACTTACCTGCTTTCTTTTGCAACCTGATTAGTTTACATTTTCTAGAATTTTCCATAAGCAAATTCAAACAGTATTTTTTTTTTTTTGCTCTTTCACTCAGCATTAGTATTTTGAGCTTCATTCATCTATCAGTACTTTTTTTTTTTTATTGCTGAGTAGTTTTCCATAGTGTGGATTACAAGGGTTTGTTCAGCCATTCACCTCCTGAAGGACATTTGGGTTGCTTACAGTTTAGGGCTAACACATAAAACTGCTATGAACGTTTGTATATAAGTCTTTGTATGGACATTTATTTCCTTTTCTTGGTGAATAGAATGGAATGGGGGGAGATCATGTTGTAGATAAATGCTTAACTTTTAAAAAAGCATCTAAATTATTTTCCAAAGTGGTTGTGCCATTTTCCATTTCCACCAGCAGTGTAATTCCTCGAACCTATGTCTCCTGGCATCCGAAGGCGGATTCTTAACCACTGGACCCCGAGGGCAGTCGGTAACTGCCGGGAAAGCTGACTTGTAACATTGTATTAGTTTGCCCCAGCAACATAAGGATTTGATACTTGTATATACTGTGACAATATATCCTCCTGGCAGTGAACAGGCTTCTCTGGTTGCGGGCCTTGCAGGCCGCGGGCTTTAGGGCCAGTGGGCTCAGTAGTTGTAATGCACGGGCTTAGTTGTCCTGCAGCATATGGATCTTAGTTCCCTGACCAGGGATTGAACCTGAGTCCCCTGCATTGGAAGGTGGATTCTCAACCACTGGCCAGTCAAGAAAGTTTCTCTTCTGTTGATGTTTAGATGTCTTATAATTTTAGTTTTACTATTCTACCCTCTGGATATCTCTGTCGCTTCATGAAGGAGGTCATCTGCACATATTGTGCCCACAGCTTTACTCCCTCGCTTCTCTGCTTTAGAGTCTTGTTCCTTTTCCTGCCTGTCTACCCACTGCATGGAGCCCCTCAGAGCTGAGTCTAGGTGCCGTTGTACTTGGCATGTGTGCTGGGCTGTAGCTACTCCACCATCATCTTCTGTCAACCCTCTGAAGAGCCTTTAGGCTGGATAGGAACCTCGTCTGGGGCACTTAGGCTTTCCTGGTGGCTCAGACAGTAAGTAGAGTGTCTGCCTGTAATGTGGGAGACCTGGGTTTGGTCCCTGGGTTGGGAAGTTCCCCTGGAGAAGGAAATGGTAACCCACTCCAGTACTCTTACCTGGAAAATTCCATGGATGGAGGAGTCTGGTGGGCTACAGTCCTTGGGATCGCAAAGAGTTGGACACGACTGAGCGACTTCACTTTCAGCTTCACTGGGGCACTTACGGCTCCCTGAGCATCCTTCTGCCCTGGAGCTGAGCCAGCAATGGAAGCGCAGAGTCTTAATCACTGGACCACCAGGGAAGTGCCTTCATTCCACCAGCAGTCCCCCTGTCCTCCAGCAGACCCATGCCCAGAGCCCGGGTCAGGACCTAGCACCGAGGAAGGGGCTCTGGGAAGGTTTGTTGATTGAAGGTGCGAGAGAACTCTTTCTCTCTGCTCCCAGCCTGAGCAGATGGGGCAGCCTGGGGATGAGTGGCAACACTCACATTGGAGGTTAGATCCCACCTCGCCTTCTGGGCTGGGGGCTCATGATATTGCCCTGAGAACTCCTTCAACTTCATCTTGTGCTGCTTGCCTGTCTCTTGTTGTTGTTGTTTAGTCACTAAGTCGTGTCTGACTCTTTTGCGACCCCATGGACTGTAGCCCACCAGGCTCCTCTGTTCATGGGATTTTCCGGGCAAGAATACCAGAGTGGGTTGCCATTTCCTTCTCCAGTCCCTTGTTTATGGCTGGTCTTTTCATTCCCTGGGCACACCATGCTTGTTCCTGCCTCACCCTTGGATGTGGCTGACTCTTCTGTTGTTCTCTCTGCTAACACTCTTGTAATTCAGGTCACAGGTCGAAAGCTCCCTACTTGGGATGGTTTGCCTTCCCCCAACCACCCAATCTCAAGGGATTACTTGGTCACTGGCTGCCATCACCAGTTTTGATTGTCTTAATGGAGCATCCTCACCATCTGATACATCCATCACTTGGTTTTTTGTGGTTCATAGAAAATAGCTTTATGAAGACACCTGGGGGACTTCCCCGGTTGTCCATTGGTTACAACTCCACGTTCCCAGTGCAGAAGGTACGAGTTCCATCCCTGGTTGGGGAATTACCCTCGTGCTGCATGCTTGGAACCGTGTCCAGCACTAATGGGGGCTCCGTATAGTGTAGAATGATAAACCTTGAATGTTGGGTGATTTCCTACTGCAGGTGAGGGCAGAGCCAGCCTCAGAAGCCAGATGTCCAGGTGGCTGGGCCAGACATCTTCTCCTCCCCGGACTCACCCAGCCCTGCCACAGCCCAGCAGGATTCTGAGCAAGTCCTCATGCTTGTGGGGCCCTCAGCCCATCGCTCTTTGCTCCCCTCTCTGGGGAAGGTACCACAGCCCATGGTCCAGGGCCCTCACCAGGGCTCAGGACCCAGTGGGGCAGGAAGAGGTGCTGGCCCAGGGTCCAGCCCCAGTGGCCTAGCTGGACAGGGGCCAAGACTCACTGCCTCTTGTACAAATGGGACAGAAGTCAAGGGGAGAGACAGATATCTGAGGTTACACAGAATCGGCAGCTACGAGGACCCATTTCTTTCGCTGGCAGTTGAAATTCCCCAAATTAAAACCCAGCAAATCAGCAGGTTTCTGTTGACCGGGGACTCGGAGACTTCCGGGCGGGTCCCAGCCTGCTCTTAGGCCCTGCCCACTCAGAAATTGGCCAGAATGGCTAGACCCAGGGAAGGGAGGAGGGAGGACAGGCGTGTGGCCCTCCACCCCGTGACTCACTGTGGGGAGGTGGCAGTGAGGGGCCCAGACAGTGACATCCCCTTGGCCTCGGGACTGGCACTGATCCAGGTAGGCGGTGGCAAATGGAGCCGGGTTCTCCCATCGCCATGACTCACCCCTCCCCGCCCACCTGCTCTCCAGGGAGAAACTCCCAGGCAGTTTCGGGGTTCACATTGGGAGTGACCGGCATCCTTCCCAGGACACTGCCTTGCTGGGCGACAGCAGCTTCCTACCCCTGCGGAGGGCAGACTGGGGGCCAGCCCAGCATCTGTCCTGAGAACGGAGTCTCTTTTTTCTGCCGCAGCCTGGTCTAGCTGTTGGCAGGGTTGGGTTTCTGCCTGTGTGCTGAATCAAGGAAGCCTCCTGAACTCGTTGGCTGGTGGTGTTTGAGGATGTGTGATTATGGCCTTGATGATGAAATGATACTTGTCATTTACTCTGGGCCAGCCACTGTGCTCAGCATTTCCCACTCACTATTGTAGTTAATTTTCACAAGTAGGTGTAATTATTATCCCCATTTTAGAGGTGAGGGAACTGAGGCACCTGAGTAGGTGGAGTGGTTGCTTGAGGTCACTCAGCTCGGGAGTGGCAGGGTTGGGACTGGAAACCTCATTTTTCTCAGGGAACAGAGTCCAGACGTTTCCTTGATGGGTGCCCTCTGGACACATTCTCTGGGGAGGGGCCATGGCCTTTCTCTGCCCCTTCCTGGCTCTTCGCCTTCTGATCCCTGGGCTCCTAGACCCCCTGTGCACACCTATCCTGTCACTGCTGTCCCCTGCGCTCAGGGCAGTGGGTGCTCACAGAGCGTTTGTGAATAAATGAGCCTTTTCCCCAAGGAATTTGAGTCTACTCGAACGTTCTTTCTCCCCTGACCTCCAGGTCTCCCACTGCCCTGCTTCAGAGCCAGCAGTTGATGATTAAATGGACGCATGGACATATGAACCAATGATTTTTGTGCCTGAGCTGTGGAGAATTTGGAGTTGTGTTCAAATCTGGACACACTAGTTGCAGTGCGTGGGTTTCTGCTTGCAGTGGCTTCTCTTGTTGTGGAGCACGAGTTCTAGGCTCCTGAGCTTCAGTAGTTGCAGCTCCTGGGCTCTCAAGCACAGGCTCAGTAGTTGTGGCACATGGGCTTAGTTGCTCTGTGGCATGTGGGATCTTCCCTGATCAGGGATCAAACCGGTGTTTCCTGCACTGGCAAGTGGATTCTTTACCACTGAGCCACCAGGAGCCCTGGCGTTTGTTCTTTCAGCTGGAGGGGCTGGCTGGGGAGGTGATCTTGGCACCTGAACTGGGCCTCCCCCAGGCCTGTCAGCTTCCTGGCACAGGAAGTGGGACTGAGTAGCTGGGGGCCCCAACTCTAGCAGGGTCTGTGCTAGGTGATTTATTTATATTAACATAAATAGGAGTGAACATGTGAGGTGCCCTGGGGCCCACAGGCAATGGGCAGCCGCCTGTGCCCAGGGACACGGGGACAGGCTGCGCTTCTCCCTGCCAGGGCCAGGGAAAGGGAGACCTCTGCCAGGCCTGGCACTCTGGACTGGGGCCTCGCTCCTCAACAGCCTCTGTTGGGGGAAGCGGCCCATGGAGCGGCTGGACATCAAGAGCTCCTGGGACCTCGTGCAGATGTGGGGTGCCTGACTTGAGACCTTCTATGTCTAGTTCACACACGGATGGGCAGGGATTGGTGTTGTCCTGTTTGGGGGGGCAGTTAGGGGCCTGAGGAAACCCCCATCCTGCTGATGCCCCAGAAGAGCCGCTTGTCCCCTGCCCCAGCCTGGATGGAGGGGGCAAGATCAGACCTCCCATGCCACCCTGTGTCACTCTTCCGTGACAGTTACCATAGTTTTATAAAAAGGACACACATGGGTCAAAAAATCAGCTTCCCCATTTATCAGTTTTATGAATTTAGCAGGTAGTCTAACATGGAGGCCATTTCTCAGTTGTACCATGGAGATCGTACCTGTTATCATCAGGTTGTTGTGAGGGTAAAACAAGACTCAACAAACACAGCCGCCTTCTTCATCCCATGGGCCTTGCGGGGCTGGTGTGCATCTCTGCTGGGAAAGGAGGTGCCAGGTCCCACAGTAGAGGAGATGGTGGAGGGCAGAGGAGATGGCTGAGTTGCTAAGAAAAGCAGCAGATGGCAAGGCAGGGGGCCAGCTCCTCCCCAGGCCCAAGCTCAGATAGGCCGCTTCACCCCTGAAGCACCTCGGGAATCGCCCGGCCAAGAAGCACCAGGTTTTTGGACAGAACCTGACCTAGGTAGGCACCTTTCACCCTTGAGGTGGAGAGCAGACTGGAGGCTGAGCCCTCCCTGGGCTGCTGTTCCACAGACAGGCGTGTCCTGTTCTCACCACTGTCGGCAGAGGAAGCAGGGCAGTTCCCCACCTCATGGAAACTGGAAAAGGCCCCGTGGGACTGGGCACCCTGAAGTGTCCTGTGCTGATGGGCTAGATGATAAAAAGGGGCCCACAACACCGTGACCCTCCAGGGCTCACGTTGAGGATGGCCAATCATTTCTCGAAGCTGACAGGTATCACTCCCAACTCTCCCTCTCCCAAAAGGGGCCCCGGAAACAAAACAAACAGGGAGCCAGCACGTTATTATATATCATGCTTTTAATACAAACTTAAAAAAATCTGGAACAATATAAACTGTACAGATTTGATCAATCTTTTTGTTTTGTTTTTAAACTAAATCTCTAAACACACCAATGTTCCATTCCAAAATATTGCACAACATTCTGAATACAAAATGCTTGATTGTATTCCTCCTTCACTAAAGAAAACAAGTTTGTTACCCTGCTCCCCCAGGCTCCTCTGCGTGTTGCCTCAATGCCCCCTTCCCATCCGTAGGGGTAACACTAGAGAACCTACAGCTCACTGCATTGAGAAAAAGACATCATTCTGGACTAAAAAGCTTACATTCTTTACAAGACAATCCACCTTTTGATTTGTTCCTGGGAAAGGGGGGTAGACAGAGAGAGGATGGGGAAAGGGGAGAAATAGGTTTTATTCTCCTCTTTTTTTATTTTAAAGTTTGTTTTTCCTGAAAAAATATCTTTCCTCTTTTTAAGAAAAAATCTTGAAAAGAAAAAAATTACATTTTTTTACGTTAGAAATATACATATATTATATATACCTCTTACATTTTACAAATGTAGCAAATTATTCAATACAAACGGACACCAAAAAATGTAAAAAAAAAAAAAAAAGTCTTCCTACGAAACCAGGTAAATTAGTGCAGATTTCGGTTTTGTTTTCTTAAAAAAAATAAAATTGAAGCAAAAATGCCTAGATTTGAGACAGACACACTGAAGTGGGCCCAAGAGCCCAGCCCAGGAGTCATGCTCCTGAACACACATTTTTTCTTATTTCAAAAGACACTAAGGGGTTGGTCTCCCCTTCCCTGTATGTGGTGAGAAGCGAGACGACTAGGTGTGGCGGGTGTCTGTGTGTGTGAGTGTGGGGGGAAGGGCTGGGAAGGGGCATAAGGCAGCATCCAACCTTTCCCAGAGAACAGCCTGGGCCTGTCACCTCTGCAGGAGCTGAGGGCTAGGGAGAGGGTGGCCCAGATTGGGCTGGCCCCTGAGAAGTCTAGGGGGACAGATGGTGCTGGGCTGAGGAGCCAGGGCATTGCCCTGCTCAGGGAGGTAGAGCTGGTGTCCACTGCAGGGAGAGGAGGTTGGCAGTGTCTGTCTGGGCGGGACCCACTGCCGCAGTGGTTGCCCACTTGGGGTCACTGGGGCGTGCCAAGGGCTTTAGGACTTTCTGGGGATGGGGCCCCTGATGCCCAAACCCACTTGCCAAAGCTTCATGGTGTGGAAAGCTAGCCCATTGGGGTCGGGTCAAAACAACAACTTCTCTTCAGCAGAGGTGGGGGTGGGGTGGGGGCCACGCACCTGTCCAGCCCATCACGTCCTCAGAGCATCAGGGCCCAAGGGGACTGGATCGGGCAGTGAGGGGAGGGCAGGAGGTACCAAGAGTTTCCCCAGGAGGCAGAGGAAGAAATGTACTAAAACAATGGCAGCCCAAAGGTCAAAGTCTCAATTCAAGGCTTAGGACTGCCCACTGCAGGTGCTGACCCCAAACTCCCATCCCCTCTTCCCCAGGTACTCAGGGGAGCAGTTCCCACCCTGGGCTGAGGTCACACAATAGGAGGGTCCGAGTCCAGGGACTTCTCCTCTTAGGTATCAGAGGCTGGATGTTTCCTTAGTCCCTCACTGCTAACCTTTTTTTTTTTTTGGTCAAAAACAAACCAAGTGCAGATCCCTCCGCAGTTGGGAAACCAGTGGTTTCTGCACTGCTTTCCCCGGGAGTGTCAGACTTAGCCAGACTCACCCTCCACGTGAACCACAGAAGGACTGACAGTCCCCCCTCAGCCCTTTCCCCAACCTCACACATAAATAAGCACTTGCTGCAACCCGGAGTCACACCTAGAGACCAAGTTTCACATGGCTTGGAATCCCATACAACAGGACAGCAAACCACGAATGCATACCACCGACACTCACCCCACCCCCCCACCCACCAGCGCAGGCCCAAGAAAGAGGGGGCTCTAGGAGAGGCCGCCTGTGCCAATGGCTGGGGCTCCAGGACCTTGGTGACTGTCTGGGCCAGATGGGAATGGTGGCGTGAGGCCACAGGGCAGAGATGAAAGGGACACCAGACAGACTGCTAACCTCCCTGGAGTCACAGACATCAGCTCACGGGGGGAGGGTGTCAGGCGGCCAGCTGGCAGCTCCCTAAGGCCCAGGCCGGAGAGGGGGCGGGGGCGGGGGCTAGAGTCAGACCTATTTGGGTGGCAGGGCCCAAGAAGGCCTGCTGAGGTTGGATGGCTTTGAGTCAGAGGACAGCTGGGTGATGGAGGCAGTGACACGGGGCAGTCTTTCCCTGTTCTGAGGAGGGCCGGGCCCCAGCTGCAGTTCTTCCTTCCCTGTGAGCTTGGACACACCAGTCTTAAACCAGGCGTGTGAAGGAGGGAGGGAAGGAGGGAGCAGGGAGCAGCAATTCACATCTGGATCACTCTTAGCACAGGAAGCCACTAATTAAAGATGTTATATAGAAAACTACATGTAAAAAAGAAAAAAAAAAAAAGAAATATAAAACCCAAACCAACCAAATAAATCAAGAGGCAGGCAGGAAAACAGCAGGGGGGGCCCAAGTTAAACCCGATTCACTGCTTCGGAAGCCCCCTCCCACTCCATGCCTAGGCTGGATCTTGTTTCTAGAAGTTAGAGTGAGAAGACTGGAAATCTTGTTGTGTTATCTTGCTTTTCCTCTCTGTTTTTGGCCTTTCCTTTCCTTTCTCTTTCCTGTGGTCTTGGGTGCTCCTGGCCCCACGGGCAGGTAGGGGGTCAGTTGGCCAGCACGACAGGCTGGAACGGCTGGCTGGGATACTGCATGGTGTTCAGGTTGTAGCTGAGGCCTTCCACGAAGGGTGTCTTCTCCAGAAAGAGGCTGTTGGCACCACCACCAAACACCTGGGCCACGTCGAAGCTGCTGCTGTTGCAGGTGCCAGCGCCACTGCCCCCAAAGGAGGCTGGGGAGCCACTGCCCGGGCCATCAGCCCCGTCAAAGAAGAGGCTGGGCGAGCCACCGCTGTTGTACACGAACTCCTTGGCGTTGGGTGAGAGCTGGGACTGAGGGGCTGGGTTGGCGGTGATGAAGTTCAGTGAATGCAGGGACAGAGAGAGGCTCTTCTGCTTCATCAGGTTGTTGGTGGGAGAGCGGGCCAGGCGAGGCTGCTGCTGTGGGGGCTGCGGACCGCCTGCTCCCCCGCTGGCCACCCCACCCCCACCTGCCGCCCCACCCCCCTTCTTCATCTTGGTGGAGCCAAACTTGGTGGCCGCAAAGGAGGCGGTGGTAAAAGTGATGGGCTGGGCTGAGCGGGGGATGAAGGTGGGGCTGGGCGACTGGCCAAAGGACGGGGACGGGGAGTTGGACAGGGAGCTGTCCTGGCTGCCGATGGGCACGAAGACCTGGGCGTCAGGGTTAAAGCTGCTCTTGATCTCCTTGTCCAGTTCGGGGGCAACACAGCCCTCGCTGTCATCCACATACAGCACTTTCACAGCCCCCTTCTCACCAATCTGGTAGGACACCTCGAAAGGGTCGATCCAGACGCTCAGTTCCTCGGGCACATTGGCCCGCACGTCCTCCACCGCCAGGCCACTCCGCTTGGCGGCCAGCTCCACCACGGGGTCCACTATTTCCCCGATGTGGACACAGCGGAAGCCAGAGCCCTTCAGCGGCTTGTCGGGGTACCAGTGGCCTTCATATTTCTTTTTCAAGAGTCGCTCGAGCTCCTCGCCAAACAGGTCTGCCCGGCGCCGTGGCAGCTTGTTGTACAGGTAGGAGATGATGAAGTTCAGGGCTACTTTGATCTCCAGCTGCATGGTCCTCTCCTAGGCGGAGACCAGCGCAGGTATGTGCACAAGTCGAGGGCAGTGGTAGGAAACGTGAGGCGGGCAGTCTTGGGCTCCAGACAACTCTGAGAAATGAAAAAGAAAGGCTTCGTGAGCAGGTATGCAGAAAGTCGGGGGAGTGGGGGGTGGATGACCCCGAAAAGACAGAAAAGCACCAACTTTAGAACACAGAGACCCAGGGTCCCATTTCTGCTCCACTAGCGACTGGCTTGTATGTGAGAGTGTGGGTGGGCCACTTTCTTCTGAGCCTTCCTTTTATCAGTGACATGATATTTTAGGAGGCACCTGATAAATATTTTAAGTAATTCTAAAGAAATAGGGGTGCTGTGGTTTCCACTATTTTGAGAATTCAGGTCACTGTGAGTGACACCAAAAAAAAAAAAAAACCACACCAAAAAACTGAGCTCCTAAATCAGGAGAGGGGAAGGTTCTTACTAACTGGTTTCCAAAATGTCTCAGGGAATTTGTACTCCCAAACTGTCACAGGTCATGACAGGAGTTTAGACTCTTCATTTCTCCCCCTTAAATGAAAAGTGATACGGGTCCCTGAACAGGAAGTAGCACCGCCAGCATTTCATGCGAGGCTGATATCCAGTCACATCCCATTTGCTATCCTGGGCTCCCTGGGTGTGTATGTGCTCTGGTTCACTCGGTATTGGCAGAACTGATTTTTTTTTTTTTGCAGACCATGTAACCAAGGTGTGCATTTCCATCCAGATAAACCTCCAAGAACAGAGACTGGAGCACAATTCCCCCCGAAAAAGCCAAGACCTATCACAATCAGACACACAGACCAAAAAGGGAACTGCTGAGTAGGGGCTGCCCCAGAGAAGCAGAGGATAGGAGAGGGGAGTGAGCCTTTTAGGCGAACAAAGCCTCAGGAGCAGTACTGGTGTGGCTTCAGGGAAATCTCTGCAGTTTCTGGCTGTGATGAGGTGGGCAGAGAGAAGAAATTTTCCATCACCCTACAGCCTCCAGCTGGGGACCCATCATCACTCAGCCTCCCAGGAACTATCTGACCACCTGTCCTTGGCACAGGACCAGATTTATCAAGTGTTTGGAGATCCCTGGAGAGGAGGCAGCCCAACATAAACACTCAGCTTGTTATTTTGGGATTCTCTCACAGCCAGATCCACAGAGGTCAGAAAGGTTTATTCCTGAGGTCTGGGCCAGCCTCATTTCTCAGGAAGACAATCTGTGAGGTCCTGAGAGCAGTGATCCTAATCGGCTCGCTTTCTCCACAAGGGCAGATCCAGGCTCCTACTGTGGGAGACCTGAACTGAAAAGGGCCATCTTTGAGGCCGACAGAGCCAGAACATGTTCCCCCGTCAGACCCCTGGGTGTGACTGTGCTGCTGAGCTCAGCCCAGAGACAAGACTCATTCACGACACGGGACAGGCATCTTCTGTCCCTGGAGCTGGATTTCTGACTAAAATCTCTTTGGAGTCCAGCACAGAGTATCCAGGTGCTCACTCTAGGCTTGAGGATCTCAAGCTTTCTGAACACCTGCCCCAGCTCACTACACTGCAATTGTAGGGTCTGAGCCCATGGTTCCCTGGGGGCACTTTAAGGAATGAACTCTCAGGCAAAGCTCTCTGAGGTATCAGAGAAAACGCACTGGGTCAATATGGAGTATCTGATGACATTGGCTAAGTCTAGTGCCACCCTCATCTCAGGTCTGAGAGGTCACGGGCAGCATCAAAATAAATGCTACGAGCGTGGCCTCTCCAGAGCCCTCCACAGGGAGGCTCAGAACTCAGAAGACCCTTGCCTTCCCCTCTGTTCTGGCCTCCAATACAGACTTCATCTCCATATGTCTTCAAATGTCTATTCATGGTCACCAAAGATTAATTCCAGGGTCCTTCTAGGTTTAAAGAAAAGAATGGTAAAGATAAGCAGCCTTCTGTTTATGAGGAATGACTTCACCACCAGATGCAAAGCTAGCCACCAGGACTATGCCCCCCACTCCCCCAAGAATGGAGGTCTGTAAGGGCCACAGTGGCCCACTAGGAGTGTCCAACCTATAGGAAACTAAAGAGCTGTGAAGAAAGTTGGCACTGATTCACAGGAATGGGCCTGGAGTTAAAGACAGTGTCTTCAAAGTATTTTTGAAAAGGAGACCTTGAACATGACATATGACACTTCTCCCAAGGCACCACATGGCCTCTTGGTATGCCACACAGTCCAAAAGGGCTCCTGTACCCATCTATGCCTTCTCAAACTCTGCTGCCAACTGCCTTCCAAGTCACCTCCTCTGAATAGTTCAGCCTCAAAATGGGAGCGTTTTAAATGCAGGCCAAAGTCATTGGGAAATAAGCCTCCCACCTCAAAATACAATAGAATCACTGTCATCAGCCCTGCCTAGCTAGCCATTTTCTGCAGCATAAGCAACTAACACTGCACACGAACTTATACCTCTGTGATACTGCTGCACAAATAAGGAAGTATATAATACCACCTTCACTTCTTTAATTGGAGAACAGGCCAGGCCAGATGGCTGTGGGGTGGAACCTTAGAAAAATGCCGGACAACCAGAATGAGCTTTTCTGCTTTATCAGCTCAGGCTCTAATTTTGACTTCAAGAAGCTTATGGAACAGAGGATTAAAGCACTACTGCTGTCTTTAACTAAAGATAGGAGTGACCGCTCAGATCAGTTTGTTCATTTTTTTAAGGCTATCATACAAATTCTAATGCTTATATACTAAATATTCATACAATGTGGTAAAATTAGAAAGCTTAAAAATAAGGACTTTTCAATAAAAGGAACAAGTAGATTCAAGTTAAACCACAGGAGAGGACTCAAAGACTTTCTACAACTCTGACTCAGGTGCAAAAGGCCAGAAAAGTGACACACACACACAAAAAAGGCTAGGTGCTTAACAATAGCAAAATCGACCTTTTGTCATTAAGAAAGTTGAAATATGAGATTAAAATTCTGTCTGCTTTTATTTTTTTAATATTTATTTTTATTTATTTGGCAGCATCAGGTCCTAGTCCTGGAATGTGGGATCTAGTTCCCTGACCAGGGATCAAACCCATGCCTCCTGTATCGGGAGTGCAGAGTCCTAGCCACTAGACCACCAGGGAATTTCCTGTCAGATTTAATTTAGAATCTCATCCTCTTTCACTTGCTTTACTTCCAGCAATAAAGTTAATCCTGGATTCAGATCCCTGTGTTGGCTTGTGCTTTAAAAGAGTTAAGTGCTCAAGAGAATGTCAAAAAGCGGGGGAAGAAAGAAGCTGAAAGGTGGCTGCAAGTCAACGATATGATAATGGAAACGCCAGAGAAGTGACAAAAAGGTGAAGGACATTTTTCAGAAGAAAAAGTTATGTTTTAAAGGTGAAAAAGAGATGGTGAGGGAAACCACTTGGCCCCTAAACTCTGAGTATGTGTACCACAAGCCTTAACATCCAAATCATCCTACTGGATTCAAGTGAGTGTGGAAGGAGGACTCGGCGATCTCAACGTTGACAAGGCCAGTCGATGTCACTAACCCGGTGCTGGGCAGTGGGGGCCTGGCTCTCGCGGGACAGGGGGTGGCCCCACCCCACTGGTCCGGAAGGCGGTGGCCCAGACGGGCGGGTGTGGTTGAAAGGCTTCCAGGACTTGCAGCGACCGACCGCAACACCCCACCCAGTGTCTCACACCACGTCCCTCAAACAAGCCCAAGCCGGCTTACAAGGTTCCTTCCAACTAAGAGGGCTCGTCCTATGCACTCCAGGTTTCTCTGAATCCAGGAAGACCTGACTGCGCCCCAACGTAAGACGGGCGGGCTCTTCACTCTGGGAATTGTAGTCTTCAGAAACCTCTCGTTCAGGTTGGAGCAAGTGACCTACTTTCTCTGCACACTACATTTCCCTGCGTACTTTGCGAAGACTCAGACAGGGAACTACGCATGCCCTGCGGAGGGTGGGAGAATCCAGGAAAAGTTTCCGCTGCACATGCGCGCTGTGGCGGGCTTGCGCCCACCCCCGCCTTCCCCGCCCACGGCCTAATACATTTTATATAAATTCTACCCTTAAAACCTCGTATTTTATCATCCCACCATATCCGTCTCGACTTCTCAAGAAACTAAACTTTTCCTCCTCCTCTCTCTTCACTGCCTCGCATGACTGCTGAATTAAGGATCAGATTCTAATGAGTTTTTTGGTTTTTTTTTTGGGTGAAGGTGGTAGGCTGGGATAGATAGGGTCACATTCCTTCCCCGCCTCAAACCCCTGCCACTTTAATCTGTATTCTTTGGGCTGGGTGGTTTCCTTTTGGAGTTGCTCTAGGGGCGGTGGGTTCAAAGAGAAAAGAGCCTTTTCCCCTTAATGCTCAGCGTGCTCCGTTGCAGCACCCTCACAGCCAGGAACGGACAGGCAGGAATTCAACCAGTTCTCCCGTCCTCTCGGCCAAAGAAATTCCCAGTTTTGAGCTGCGGGGAGGCGCTGGGCCGACAATCAAGAGGCCCGACGCCAACAGGGCCCAAGCCTCACTGCTCTCCTAATCCAAGTCCGAGTAACCGGAGCCGGCTAGATAATGGGAAAGAGTTCCCGGGCAGGGAAGGAAAAACGGTACATCTGACACCTGAACAACATCTTTTAATACTTAAAATTGTTGGTGAGTCTCCTCCCACTGAAAGACCTGCGCTATGGACCAGACTTACCAGATCCTAGGCAAAGCTCCCCTACAGGGTGTTAAACCTCCCTAATCCTTCCTCCCACACAAGCTTCTTTCCCCACTCCGCTTAAGAGGGGGATGGGGGCAGGCACCCAAGAAAGCAACAGGGGTGTTTTTCTGCTGTTAAATCAAAGATGAGGGACCCTTTCCCAGGGTAGGGTGGGTAGGAAGGAGGGGAAAAAAATGGTTAAGATACGGAGCTGACATCCGGGAACCCCCTCGGCTAGCCGCTAAGTTGTCGCCTGATGTGTGGCGTTCTGGCTCTTCTAGGGGGTGAGAAAGGGCTGCCAGCTGTCGCTCGTCTCTCTGCTCCCTCCTCCCGCTCCGTCTCTGGTCAAGGGCACAGTCCATCCTCTGGACAGGAGCTTAGGAGTAGGGCTCTTCCTCTGAGGCACCTCACCAGGGTCAACTAGTATCCACTGATATTGCTGGAAGGGTACTTTTTTCCGCCGAGTTTTCCCTTAAAACACTGACGAGGATAAAGAGCTCAAGCCAAAATGGTGAATTCTGGCTTGGCGACCAGAGGACTGTCATCACTGACCGGTACAAAAGGGGATGGGGGGGTGTCCATTCTCCATCCCTCAGGCTCCACAGGGCTCAAAATAAACCCTATTAATTATTACCACCATCACCCCCTCTTCCCCGTACACGGGGAAAGGAGGAGGAAAGCAAGAAGGCCTCGATCCTCTTCCTTCCTCTTGATTTATTTAATGGTGTTGAGAGTTATGTTTTGAGGGGGGGACAAGGAAAAGCTAGCGACTCTCTAGGATATTAAGAACGGAGGGAGGAAACGCACCCCACCCAGGAGGTGGTCACACTTGAAACTGGGATAGAGACTTAGGGATACCCCAGGATAAAAGCGAACGCGAGGGAAAGAGGAGCACGGGGCTCCAGTGGGGAGGTGGAAAGGGGGGCAAAAAAATGCTGGCCAGGTGTAAGGGGGTGCGACAGCAACGTGGAGCGTCCAACAGAGCGAAGAGCCGGAGTGGAGCGGGGGTGGGGGAAAGCGTCTCCGGCCTGTTTGGGTCCTTGGGGGGGCCATCCCACCCCCCTCCGCCCGCACGGCCTCCACTCACTCACTCGGGTCTCCGCCGCGGCGGGGCTGCGTGCTGGCCGCGGGGCGGCTTCTCCCTCCACGGTGGTCCTGCGAGCCGAGCGGAGGTTCTCCTTTTCCTGGGCGCCGCCGGGCCCGGGGCCGATGTGTCCTTTGCTTCGTGGAGGGTTGGGGGGAACGAGTGAGAGGGGCTTATGGGCTGTGACTCTCAGTAATTCTTTTCGCTTTTTTTGGAGGTCGGGCTCAGCAGCAGGGCGGCGCGCGGCAGGGGGGGGGTTGTTGGTGGTGGTGGTGGACGCAGGGCTGGCGGGCCAGCCGGCGGCGGCGGCAGCGACGGCGCGGGGATTGGAGGACCAGGAGGATGGCTCGCGTCGCGGGGCGGAGGACGGTCCGGGCTGTGGCCGGAGGACGGTCTTGCCCTTCTGGCCGCGCGTCGCCCGAGCCGCTCGCTTCTCGCCGCGGGAGAAAGACTCACACCTTCCCGCGCCCCGGCCCGAAGTGAGCAAAGTCAATGAAAAGTTTCACCCTTAGCAACCCTGCGCACGGATCCGGCTTCCCCACCCCTGCGTGATGCGTCCCTCCGCCCTACAGGGGCGGGGCCCGGCGCCGGGCCGGGACTACTTCCCGGCCTGCGGGCGGCTTTAACCCCTCCGGGCGCGCGGCCCGGCGATCTGCGTGGAACCCGGCTGGGGCCGGACCCTCGCCCTTGTCCCACCTTCCGGCGGCCGGCCGGCCCGCCTCATCACTCAGCCCCCTCCTCGCTCAGATGTCAGTGAGGCTGCCTCGGGCCGGCTGGTGTCACGTGGGCCGTCTCCCCTCCCCCATCACGACGCCGCATCGTAGTTTATATTTTTTCTTCGTACCCCCTCCAAAAATAACCCCCACTCAAATCGTGTTTATCGTGTAAAGGTGTTTCCCTAGGTTAGACAGCAAGTTCGGGAGGGCAGGGGGGTCTGGCCTGGGACTGCGCGTGTGCTTACTTGAAGGTGTGTTGGCTGAATGGGTGTGTCGCGGGATAAAGGGGAGTTTTCCCCGCTGTGTCTTTCGGCCCTGCACCTGCACGGTTCGGTTTTGCTCGGCCGAACCGTCCCCGCGGCCACCTCAGCGAGTCCTTCCGGCTCTGGGCCTCTTTGACTGACCTTCCCCGCGGCACTCGCACCGCCCCGATTACGGGTCTCTTCGCTGGTTCGGGAGCTGAGGGGACGACTCGAGCTCTGGAAAGGTTTCGGACCTTATCAAACTCGGCTCTTGGCCCGAGTCTTCCGAGCTCCTCGTGCCTCGTCATGGGGACCCCTAACGTCGAGGGGAAAACCTGGTCTCAGGCAGCGCAGGTGTAAGAAAGGGATGACCAGAGGCCAGCCGGACGGCCAGCAAAAGGAGCCGAGCGACACGTGAACCTGCCCCTTGCCGCCCGTTAACCTCGCGTCTGGGCCAGCGCCAGCCCCAGCCCCGCGCAGGCGCGCGAGCCCTTCCCCTGCCCGCTCGGGGCTGGGCTCGGCCCCTCTGCGGGCGCCCCCGAGTCCCCCGCCTCCCGCACCCGGAGCCACATTTCTTCTAGTAACAGCCCCCGCCGTTGGGGGTGGCGCCTGCTAGGGCCAGAGGCACGGGGCTCGCGCACCCTACAGTCAGTCCCTCGGGCGGCGGACCCAGGTTCGCCAAACCCGGGGACCCACACACGCCAGACCAGCGCGCTCGGCTCCCCTGCCCGGGCTGTTGGCCACTCGGCTACTTTGTGACTGTGCGAGGCACCGCACAGTGGGGAGGGTGTGTGTGTGTAGGGAGGCCTGAGCCTCCAGGGAGGTCACAGGCGGACAGGGCTGCCCTTGGTGAAGCCCGGGGCCGCTGGGAGCTTGTACCTGGTACCTGAAGTCTTCCTATCCCTTCTTTAATCGCCCATTCCCCAATTCCTTCCCTACCCCCGACCTTAATTCTCATTCCAGACGGTTCCAGACGGTTCCAGCCCAACGGCAGCCGCCAAACCCACGTGGGGTGGCGAGATCCTAAAGTTTCCAGCTACGAATGGTTTGCAGTTTTTCCTTGATCACTATTTTTGACAAGGGCAGAGAGCAACGGTAACGTGCGGCTTTAAATGCTCTTCGCTGTAGAGAAACGCTGGACTGGAGGGCAAACTCCAAGGGGACCGAAAGCTGGAGGGAGCCTGAGCCCGAGAACCCCCCATCCCCCACATTCAGAGCGCTTCAGCCCCTGGGGCACCTCCAGGGACTACTTGCTTGTGCGTCAGCGAGTGCCGGAGCGTCACATACACGCCCCCTTCGCCTAGCCTACTCCACCCCTCCCCTTCTTATTCCTCCTCCACCGCCTTCCCCTCTCCTCCTCTCCCCTACACCCCAAACCCCGTCCCGCCCCGCCTCCCTCTCTTCTCCTCTCCCCTCGCGAGTTCCAACGGGGCAGCGAGACTTGGCCGACTCAGGGTTCCGGAGCCGTGGAGAGCTAAAAATATACCCGGCACGTTAGCAACAGCCTTTCCATTGGTGGGGAACAGGGAGCGGCAGCCCATGATTGGGTGTTCGATCCAACCTCTAGGACGGGTAAGTGGGGGCGAAGAGCCTAGGAGCCCAGCCCTAGGAGCGGGTGGGGCGGAGACTGCGGTTGCGTATTGGGGCATTGCAAGGGATGCTGGTATTTGTAGTATTTATTGGAGGCCGTTGTGGAAATCGGTGGGTTTGAATCCCAGTTCTGCCACCAGCCGTTTTATTTTGATTTAATGGCAGTAAATCTCTTTACATCATCAAAACGTTTTCTAATCCTTAAAATGGAGACCGTGTGAGAATTAAATCTGATACTGTATGTAAAGCCTGTCTTAGTTGTTGTTCTTAAAGGTCACTGCTGCTGCTGCTGCTAAGTCACTTCAGACAGTTCTGGCCAAATTGCATCCTACATGTACTGTGCTCAATTCTCTGTGTATTCCGCAATAAGAAAGCATACAAGCCAGAGAAAGCGGGGAGTGAGCTGAAACGAATTCTCCTAGGGTATCACAAGAAGGAGGGATGGAGCCATGTACGTAGATAAAGGGTACACATTTCCCACCGTTCAGTGCAGGTTGAAGAGGAGTGAATCCCTGGAAGAAAGGTGTTGAATTTCTGCGGGTTCCAGCATTTATTCCAATCTCTCCTACAATGCTGAAAACGCACCAGCCTGGACCAGTATCGCCGAAACAAAACTGAGAAACTCAGCCTCCCTGGCAAGTGGGAGCGCTGGGTAAAGGGTTAGCATATAAATAGGGGGAAAAAAAATAGAGAGGAAAAAAGGTAATCATCATTCTTAACTGCTGAAGTCTCCATTTATCATGTGGTAAGGTGGACGTTTTTTGCTCTCCTCAACGTGTGATTTCCTCTTGTCAAGGCTTAATTGTGAGCTGAGTTCCTACTCAAGTATTTCAGAGTCCCCTCCTATTTTGAATAATCACAGGTTGAAAGACATACACTTTGTTTTCAAGATGGTGAGCTTCAGGAGTAAGCATGTGCTCAGAGGGTGGAGGCAGCTCCCCTGTCTGAGAGTAAGCAAGTTATGCCAGATGTTTTGTTGTGACAAGTCAGGCTGGTCATAATTAGCCCCAATTAACTCTCAGGGGTGAGTCACTCTCACACACACGTCTGGGTGAGAAATTTTGTAGTTTCTTTTAAGTTATCCAAGAAAATAGAAAATTTGATTCTTCAGATCCACGGCTCCAACTGGGCAGGAACAAAGACAGCCACAACAGAAATTAACTTTGGAGAAGAGTGATTGGATGGATGCTGAGGGCAAATGATATGCTGTTTATTGACCTCATTTACCTTTAGTAAAGGAGGTAAGTGAACAAACCTGTTTTTGGCTAAGACACCAAAACTAGAGTGTCCAAAGAAAGTATCACTTTAGCCTTGGTGATGGCAGGCAGGCCATTTGGGTAAATAGTTGATAAGGAACTAAATAACTGGCAAAAGATGGAAACTGGAGTCTTTTTTTTTAAAGGCAGGAAAATTCCAAGGCAAAGAATCTTTCACCTGTATGTCCTTGGTTCAAGCTCTAAAGAACTACAGGTCAAAATGTAGTGACATACAATCTCTTCAAGATTTAGTTGAGTTTGATTCCCTGGGAAGTTAGTTTTCTTAATTTAGAAGCTGCTAATTGCAGGCCAAGGTCCACATCTGGTGGATCTATTGCTTTGGCATATACTGACACATTAAAAAAAAATTTTTTTTTTTAATTGGCTGCGCTGGGTCTTTGTGGCTGTGCTCTGGCTTTCTCAATTTGTTCTGAGTGGAGGCACTCTGACTTCTCATTGCAGTGACTTCTCATGTTGCAGGGCATGGGCTCTAAGGTGCTTAGGCTTCAGTAGTGGTGGCTTCCTTGCTCTAGAGCTCAGGTTTAGTGGTTGTGGCACATGGGCTTAGCTGTTCCATGGCATGTGGGATCTTCCCAGACCAGGGATCGAACCGGTTTCCCATGCATTGCAAGGTGGATTCTTAACCACTGGACCACCAGTCCAGTTCAGTTCAGTTCAGTCGCTCAGTCATGTCCGACTCTCCGCGACCCCATGAATCACAGCACGCCAGGCCTCCCTATCCATCACCAGCTCCCGGAGTTCACTCAAACTCATGTCCACAGAGTTGGTGATGCCATCCAGCCATCTCATTCTCTGTCGTCCCCTTCTCCTCCCACCCCCAACCTTTCCCAGCATCAGAGTCTTTTCCAGTGAGTCAACTCGTCGCATGAGGTGGCCAAAGTATTGCACCCAGGATTGATCTCCTTTAGAATGGACTGGTTGGATCTCCTTGCAGTCCAAGGGACTCTCAAGAGTCTTCTCCAACACCACAGTTCAAAAGCATCCATTCTTCGGCCATCAGCTTTCTTCACAGTCCAACTCTCACATTCATACATGACCACGGGAAAACCATAGCCTTGACTAGATGGACCTTTGTTGGCAAAGTAATGTCGCTGCTTTTTAATATGCTGTCTAGGTTGGTCATAACTTTCCTTCCAAGGAGTAAGCGTCTTTTAATTTCCTGGCTGCAATCAGCATCTGCAGTGATTTTGGAGCCCAAAAAAATAAAGTCTGACACTGTTTCCACTGTTTCCCCATCTATTTGCCATGAAGTGATGGGACCAGATGCCATGATCTTTGTTTTCTGAATGTTGAGCTTCAAGCCAACCTTTTCACTCTCCTCTTTCACTTTCATCAAGAGGCTTTTGAGTTCCTCTTCACTTTCTGCCATAAGGGTAGTGTCATCTGCATATCTGAGGTTATTGATATTTCTCCCAGCAATCTTGATTCCAGCTTGTGCTTCTTCCAGCCCAGCGTTCCTCATGATGTACTCTGCATAGAAGTTAAATAAGCAGGTGACAATATACAGCCTTGACGTACTCCTTTTCCTATTTGGAACAAGTCTGTTGTTCCATGTACAGTTCTGACTGTTGCTTCCTGACCTGCATACAGGTTTCTCAAGAGGCAGGTCAGGTGGTCTGGTATTCCCATCTCTTTCAGAATGTTCCACAGTTTATTGTGATCCACACAGTCAAAGGCTTTGGCATAGTCAATGAAGCAGAAATAGATGCTCCTCTGGAACTCTCTTTCTTTCTCCATGATCCAGCGGATGTTGGCAATTTGATCTCTGGACCACCAGGGAAGCCCCTAAAACTTTTGAAATGAGTTGACAACACTTAAAAGTTGAGAGGTTGTACAAAAATGTCTTACTTTGTCACTTGTTCTAAATTCAAAAGATATGGTAACACTGGGCATTCAAGCTGGCAGTTGTTTCAGTTGCAACTGTTCCCTGTAGACAGGGCCTGTGCTCTCTGGTTCCAAGGTTCCTAGACTCCCTATTGTCCCCCAGACACTGAGGCCCAGTGCCACATACCAGTAACCATCATGTTTGGGCTGCTCTTCTTACATCCCTCCCGTGTTTTTTTTTTTTTCCTGCACCATAAGGAATGCAAGATGATCCCTGAGCGGGGACTGAACTGTGCCCCCAGCAATGGAAGGGTGGAGTCTTAACCAATGGACCACCAGGTAAGTTCCATCTCTCCCCTTAAAATTTTTTATTTCGTTGTGTTGGTTCTTAGTTGGAGCACACAGTCTCTTTCATTGCAGCACACAGGCTAAGTGATGGGTCAGTACTTGTGGCGCGAGGCATGTGGGCTCTTAGTTCTCTGACCAGGGATCAAACCTGTGTCCCCTGAACTGGAAGGTGGATTAACCACTGGACCACCAAGAAAGTCTCCCATCCCTCCCTTTTAATCACTTATATTACTCACCCAGACTCCTGTATTTGTGAGTACTTTTTCTAGGTGGGTTTTTTCTTTTAGAACAGAATACATTGAAAAATACTGGAAAATACTGTATACACAGTAAATATTTCGGTTTCTGTTATACATATGTACCAGGCGTGAAAATAGTCCAAGTGAGAGATTGTTGTAGGGTATGGTGCATCTGGCAGCATTCATATTAGGAGCTTAGAAAGAAAAGGTACAGAGTTGGCTGGATAATGTGACAGTGGAATGGTATTTCAAACAAAGGAAATAGAGAGCCAAAAAGATGGGGTATGTGTGAGGAATTTCCTTCATGAATAGAGGAAAACCTGAGGGGTAGGGAAGAAGGGGAACCATATGGAAGACCTTCATTGCTAGGACTTAAATGTTTATCTATGAAGTAGAGGCCCTTGGTAAGAACTACCATTGAACTGCCTTCTCAGTAAGGGTTAGGCATTTACCAGGTCAAATTTAATCCTTACAAACCAAAGTGGGAGGCATTAATGTCCTTACATAATAGATAAGAAAAAAATGCCCCCACACCTTCATTAAAGATCAGCAGCAGATCAGAATTCAAATACAGGACTGATAATAAAGCCAACGCATTTCTCATTACACTTTTTTTGAGCAAGAGCAATGTAATAAGTGTGATGTTTAAAGATGAAGTTACCATATATGTACAGAGCGTATTTGAGAAGCTAGAAACAAGACACTCATCCTTTTTAGATCCTAGAAATGAATGTATCAAACACTGAATACTTAAGAGTAATCATAAACCTGGGGAATGAAATGGCTTTCTTGGACTGACTATAATAAATTTAGTTATTTCAACTAGACTTGTGTAAGTAGTGGTTACTTCAACAAATGAGAAAAACAGTCATTTTTAAGACCATTCTGATTTTTTGTGGCCATACAGTTGGCTGAGATTATTATTCTAATTCTTTCCAAAGAACTATATATAATTAGAGGTTAAAATTCAGTTAAAATTCAGAAAAACAATATTTTCTCAACAGAGAATTTAATAGTCATTATTCAGATTTTTAAAACTGAAAAAGACTTATTCTAAGGTCCAAGGTAGACAATAACTAAGGACTTGAATTTGAACACCGTTTATCTAAGGTGGTCTTTTTTAAAAAATTATTTTTGTGGTTGTTCCAGCGCTTAGTTGCAGTAGGAAGGACTTTAAATTCTCATGGGCATTAGGGCCCTAGTTTCCTGACCAGGGATGGAACCCACGCCCTTTGCATTGGAAACAGTGTCTTAACCCACCAGAGTTCTTAATGTACTCGTATCCTTCTCTTGGCCTCAGACAGCAAACAAATGGAGAATGGGATTGTGAAATTAGGTGACAGAGGAACAGCGTTCAGCAGAATTCACTGGGCTGAGATTGAACTTGCCTGTCACTGATCAGTATGGAAATCTCACTGGGCATTAAATTTTAAGCTCCCTTGCAAGACCTTTTAGAGGCATACACACTGAAGCTCACAGAACACAGTAAGGTGGTGTTTGGCTAGAACTAAGCAGTAGCTTTTCAAACACTCAAGTTGTTACATGGACCAAGGTGGTTAATAAATTTTTTCGGGGGGGCGGGGAGCATACCTTAAGGCATGTGGGATCTTCATTCTCTGACGAGGGATTAAACCAGAGTCCCCTGCATTGGAGGGATTGCCAGCGAAGTAGTGAACAAATTTCAGAAATTGTTTAGTAAAACAAAACATTCAGTTCAGGTGCTTAGTTAATCCCACTACCTGTATTTTGAATCACAAATTTCTAGGTGACTAAAATTCCTAGAGTTAAATTGGGAAGGGGCTGACGAGCAGAAAATAAACACCTACTTTATTAATATAACAGCAAGAGAAAGGGTTTCCAATTTTTTAGAAGAAAAATAACATGAACCAGCACCACCTGGTAAAGGTTACAAGATGAAATGCCCACATTTATTGTTCTGCTGACCCCCCACACACTGCAGATATTTCATCAAGGACAACTGCCATCAGAGATTCTTCAAGAACATGCTTTTCACTGCAGGTAGCTTCACAGTCGACTCTTCAAATAGAAGACGGAAATGACATATTATTTCTGTTTTAGAAGGTTTTGGTATACAGAAAGTCTTGATGTGGATAACACACCCTTGCTTCTTGAATTTAAGGAATACCATGAACTAATCTATCAATTTTTCTGATACAGTCTGCCGGAGTGCTCTGTGAAGAATCTTTTGTCCATTCCTACCAGGTCCAGGTGAGAGGAAACAGCGGGAAGGTGCCCTGTACTAACAGGCTTCAGGTGATGCTCTGTGCTCCACTTCCTTTCTGCTGGCAGTAGTAGGTATTTCTTTTGGCAGCTGCAGCAGTTTGATGGGGGGAGGAAGAGGCAGCCCACCAATCACCTCTTCTTGAAGCCATATTTTTTGCGTTCATAGAAGAGATCTGTCTTAGAGCTTCCTAAATTGACAATCTTTGGGCAACCATCTCTCTGGAAAACAGAAAAGTTGTTAAAAGTCTCTGAGCTTGAATTGAAAGGAATCTAAGATAAAAATTTGGGCTTCCCTTGTGGCTCAGCTGGTAAAGAATCTGGCTGCAATGTGGGAGGCCTTGGTTCGATCCCTGGGTTAGGAAGATCCTCTGGAGAAGGGCAAGGCTCCCACTCCAATATTCTGGCCTGGAGAATTCCATAGACTGTATATAGTCCATGGGGTCACAAAGAGTCAGATGTGACTGAGTGACTTTCACACTAAGATAAAAATAACTTTTGGATTAATGGTTTAGTCATTCATCTTACCAGTTCAGTTATCCTATTTGATCAATCAAGTATTTATTAAGCACCTAGAATATGCCATCTATCCAATGGCCTGGACTTGGAATGCTGGTTTCTTAGCCCACTTGTTGCTAACATGATATTCAGTTCAGGTCAGTCGCTCAGTCGCGTCCGACTCTCCGCAACCCCATGAATCACAGCATGCTAGGCCTCCCTGTCCATCACCAACTCCCAGAGTTCACTCCAACTCATGTCCATTGTGTCAGTGATGCCATCCAGCCGTCTCTTTCTCTGTCGTCCCCGTCTCTTCCCACCCCCAATCCCTCTTAGCATCAGACTCTTTTCCAGTGAGTCAACTCGTCGCATGAGGTGGCCAAAGTATTGGAGTTTCAGCATGATATAGTGGAGGCAAAATCTACAATTCTTTAAGGTGAACTTCCCTGATGGTCCAATGGTTAAGACTCTGTGCTTCCAATGAATCAAGCATGGGTTTGACCCCTAGTTGGGGAACTAAGATCCCACATGATGTGTGGCCCAAAAAAATAAATAAAACTTAAGGTGTTCAAAGGATTTTCTCCAAGTGAGAGGTAGGAAATGGTAATAATTATCTACAGATCAAGCTCTTTAGCTTTCACTATCCCAAGAAAGGAGAGAATACCAAAGGAAAAAAACTGAAGACTTTAGGAAATAGTACCTTATATTTTAAATATCATAAGAGAATACTGAGTTTGATGTGTCCTTATTAATTAATTTGACACATGGTCTTGGGAGAAGAGTGCTCCTGTGCTAGGGATCGCTGTTGACAGTCCATACTCTGATTTGTAATGTCAGGCTCCCCTGGCTATTTTGTGAGCCTGAGTGGTTTCAGTGAAGCCCCTGGGAAACGGTGTTTTGCAGGGATGATGGCTCCATCAGTTGATCTGGGATGATGGGAGGAAAACTGGGGGAATTACTACTGCAAGAAGCCTTCCTAGATCTGATGATTTTACTAAACGTCCATGTCAAAGGTAGGTGCTTGACGTTGGGCTATGGAATGATGAATGAATGAGTCCAGTCCTCAGACATCTTATTTCTAATTCAGCTGATTTCTCTTTTGGGGGACTGATAACAGCACTGTAAAAAAAAATCTCTGAAAAGACACAAAGCCAACACTAACATTTCATTATTTTCTAGAAAACGTGTATGCTGCTGCTGCTAAGTCGCTTCAGTCATGTCCGACTCTGTGCGACCCCATAGACGGCAGCCCACAAGGTTTTCCCATTCCTGGGATTCTCCAGGCAAGAACACTGGAGTGGGTTGCCATTTCCTTCTCCAATGCATGAAAGTGAAAAGTGAAAGCGAAGTCGCTCAGTCGTGTCCGACTCTTAGCGACCTCATGGACTCCACCCTACCAGGCTCCTCCGTCCATGGTATTTCCCAGGCAAGAGTCCTGGAGTGGGGTGCCATTGCCTTCTCTGAGAAAACGTGTATAGGTTGGCAAAAAAGTTCCTTCAGGTTTTTCTGTAAAGATGTTACTGAGGGGCTTCCCTGGTGGGGAAGCGCCCACCTTGTGGTTAAAAGCCACAAGGTTAAGTGGCTCTTCCAGTGGTTAAGAGCCCGTCTTGCAATGCAGTGGACACCGGTTTGATCCCTGATCTGGGAAGAACCCACATGCTGGGTGAGAACTAAGCCCCTGTACCACAACTACTGATCCCACGCACCTAGAGCCTATGCTCTGCAACAAGAGAAGCCACTGCAATGAAAAGACCATGTACCACAACAAAAAGTAGGCCCCACTTGCTGCAATGAGAGAAAGCCTGTGCACAGCAGTGAAGACCCAGCACAGCCAAAAAAAAAAAAAAAAAAGTAATGGAAAAACCCAAAGGAACTTTTTGACTTTTTGATCAATTCAGTACCATGTATTACCTTGAGAACTACTGTCTGTGGAGTTCAGTGTGCTGAGGGAGCCAGGTTGTGGGAAGCCCAGCCCCACCAGTGCTAGGTGCTAGGTGAACTCAAGGAAGCCACATAATCGGTACTGGGAATCTTGGTACAAATGTCAGAACTGCCTCTCCTGACCCAACATAGCCTGCTATTAGACACGACAGTGCTCGAAGCCCTTTAGGGATGCTATGAAATTTTGTGGTATGATGACAGCCTGTTCAGGTTTACTACGCCTCACTGACTTGCTTGACTGGGCAAGCCACTTCTGTCTGGATTCATGTCCAACTATAAAATAAGATGACTGGATCAGGTCAGTGTTTACAAACTGTATTTAGAGAGCCCTAGAGAGTCCTGAGAGGTGTCAGGTGACTGCAGGACTCATCCCCCAATCTGTGCAGCTCTGTTCTCACTCATATTAAGACTTTAGGCTCTGAAGACAGGCCACCTGAATTCTGAGAAGTTATTACCCTCTTTGTGTCTCTTTTTAGTCATATTATTAAATTACTACAATGGTAGAACCTACCTTACAGAGTTAAGAATCAATAAATGTACTTAGAACAATACCTGGCATATAGCCAGCCTTTAATAAATTATAAGAAATTGCCAAAAACAAACAGGAACAATTTCATAATGGTCCACCCTAACATACCCACAGCTTCTGTATAAGATACTTTTTGAAGACAGGACTCCACACATTAAAAAGTTGGAAAAAATCGGAAGACCAATGTTTTAGATTATTAGCTCTTTGGTTTTTATGGTATTTTCTCTCACTAACTTATAAATTTCCTATCTTCTTGCCTAAACTGTTTTTATTTTCTACATATCCTGTGGGTCTAGTGGTTGTTCCCAAATTCTAACAATACTGTGAGAAGCGAGGATGTGTGCACTGGCTGGCTTTTGTGAATGTGCCTGTGAATGGAGACCATGAAAATGAAAATGTTTAAGAAAACCTCGAAGGACGGTACAGAGAGTATTTGTGAGCTGAGCTAGGGAGTATATTAAAAACAACCTGAAAATGTTTGCTTGGTGCCAGTAGCTCTTTTAGCAACTGTATGCCTGAATACAAATTTCAGCCTTTCTCAGTCCTCCCAGAGGGTAACAGATTTCCCCATTCTGAGCATAGGGAGCTTTTATTTTAGGCAGCGGCAGCTTGAATTGAATGTACATTTTGCATGGCCACTTAATTTCTAAAATTTCACACACAAAAAAGTAGACACTAGACTGCCAAGTGCTTCTTTCCATTATACTAAATATGTCCGTTAAAACATCCCCGTTGTGTACATGCTAAGTCAGTTCAGTTGTGTCCAACTCTATGTGACCCCATGGACTGTACCTGCCAGGCTCTTCTCTCCTTGGGATTCTCCAGGCAAGAATACTGGAGTGGGTTGCTGGGCCCTCCTCCAGGGGATCTTTCTGAACCATGGATTGAACTGAGTCTCTTATGTCTCCTGTATAGGCAAGCAGGTTCTTTACCATTTTAGGGAAGCCCCTAAAACATCCCCAGGAGAAGCCTAAGGTGGGCTCCATTACCAACCACCAAGGAGAACTCAGTGTCTATGGATTTCCTTCCTGAGGAGGGCTGAACATCAAGTCCATTTCTATGGCACAAAAGCAAGCTACAAAAATTACCTTGGACCTGGTGAAAATCCAGGACTTTATAAAGTAATACTTAAAAAACCAACACTGATCATGTACCAAAATATAACATAACATGGGGAAATGTGTACAGAACCAAAATGCAGGAAAAGGCAATTTACAAATTTTGAGATCAGAAAAACAGGATTACAGAAAATGGGTCCACATGTCTGTTTCTTACAATTGGTAGCAAAGAATTACCAACAGCAGGCAAGACCTGCTTGATTAACAGAAACTAGAAGACGAAACACTGATTCTTCCAGCAACTGTTTAATGAATACCTACAAGGTAAAAACCAGACTGTACACTGGTTTGAGACCTTAACCAAGGGCATCACATTTTCTATTTGAAACTTTAAGCTCTAAGTAAATGTATCCAGGAGGTAAAAGGGATTACTACTACCCTTTGCGGGGTGGGGGTCAGGGTGAGATTTCCTCAAAGCCACACACAGTATCTTAATAGCAAAGCCAAGACCTGAACTTGAGCTTTCTACCTCCTACTCTGGTGTTTTTTGTAACAGAGCTTCCTGGAGGCAAACCCCAAAACTTTCACAAGGTTTAGGAAGTTGCTTCCCTGGTGGCTCAGAGGTTAACGCGTCTGCCTCCAATGCGGGAGACCCGGGTTCAATCCCTGGGTCGGGAAGATCCCCTGGAGAAGGAAATGGTAACCCACTCCAGTATTCTTGCCTGGAGAATCCCGTGGACGGAGAAGCCTGGTAGGCTACAGTCCACGGGGTCGCAAAGAGTCGGACACGACTGAGTGACTGAACAGAACAGAACAGGAAGTTGCAGAGAAGGGTAAACTTGTGAATTACCTTTGAAAAATATCAAGTATCTTTTCTATGTATCTAACTGCTCTGCTGTTTACTTAAATGGGGAGAACAGAATGGTAGACGCAGAATGAGACAGAAAGGCGCATCCTTAACCACCTTGAGAAGAGAAATACAGTGAGTATTTAGGGTAAGTGCTTTGAGTTAGATGATGTATCTTCAATAAGGATGAAAACGTCTTTGACATTACAGTGGTTTGTGATCTGAAGCTCACTCTTACCCAACAAGATCTTATCCAACTTTAATTCCTCTTGTTGTGGAGAAAATGTAAATAAAGTTTTTCGGGATTCGAGATCTTAGTTCCTCAACCAGGGAGCAAATCTTGTGTTCCCTACAGTGGGAGCACAAAGTCCTAACCACTGGACTGCCAGGGAATTCCCAGGAAAATTTAATTTGGATTTTAACCTTTCTCTTTTAGTGGAGGGGCGATAATGAAAAACAACCACCAAAAAAAGTCTGAGAAAGAGTTACAAAGACCTGGGTTCTAATCCCATATCTGCCATTTATTCATCATGTGACCTTGGGACAAGCCTGCCTTTCAGCCATTCGTTTCCCCATCTGTATCATGCACAACTTTTAGACAAGAATGACCCAGTACAGTACCTGACATGCAGCAAGAGCTCCAAAAATACTAGTTGCTATTTTTCTTGTTATCTGGTTGGGAGAGTTGAGGAAAATGGTTAAGTAAAAGGAGTCAAGGGTGAAGGGAGATCAATAAGATGCCACATTATAAAAAACTACAAATTTGTCCTTTGGCAGCAGTGCCCACAGATATTGTCCCTGACCCCTGAGTATTCTTGAGGCTTTGAAAAAATTATAGAGAACACCTAACTTAGCCTCCTGGGCTAATTCCCTTATAAATTATGGAAGTTGCTGGAAGAGAACAATAAGAGGGGTTGCTTTGGCTGTAGGAAGATTTGTGTGTAGGAAAGTCTTGGGCACTTAATCTACATCATGATCTGTAAGGCTGAGAGGCTGGATCATGTCACTGGACTGTTTTGTGTTCCTTGGAAACTATTGCTGAGTAAACGCGAGCTAGATGCCATCTCAAATATCCTCAGAACATTCCTGTATAATGTGAAGTAAGGGAAGTGGTGACATCTAGAATGAGGCACAAGGATCCGGAGAGATCAGGTCACCCGCCACATGCAGACGAGTCAGACAGCAATTAACCTTTATTAAGCACTCTCTGGCTGTAAGCGTATCAGGTAAGAATTCTAGCTACAGTCATGGAAAATTCAAGAAAATATTGTCCTTAATAGAGTCTTTGGCTAGTTTTAGCTAGTTTAAGACTTGCTTGTACTTTTTTACACTGATATTGTCTCACCATGGTATAGACTATAATCATCCAACACCTACTGTGTACCAGACATTCTAGCAGAAGCTCCTACAGATGATTTACAGGAGTAGCACAAAAACATGGACCAGACTTACAATATATGCCGGGACTATACCAAGAGCTGGGGCTTCCCAGATGGCTCAGGGGTAAAAAGAATCTGCCTGTCAAGCAGGAGATCTGGGTTCAATCCCTGGCTCAGGAAGATCCTCTGGAGAAAAAATGGCAACCACCCCAGTATTCTTGCCTGGGAAATCCTATGGGCAGAGGAGCCTGGTGGTGGGGCTACAGTCGACGGTGTCGCAAAAGAGTTAGACACAACTTAGTGAACTAAACAGCAGCAGCATACCAAGAGCTAGAGAAAAACAGAGATACAAGCAGGGTATGATTTGACAGTCAAAGATAAACGCAAATAATCAGAGTATAGGATAAGAGAGTGTTCAAATTGGGGACTTCCCTGGTAGCCCAGTGTTTAAAAATCTACCTTGCAATGCAAGGGACATGGGTTTGATCCTTGGTCAGGGAACCAAGATCCCACATACCTCGGAGCAACTAACCCTGCGCACCATAAGACCCATAGCAGCCCCCCAAAAGAGAGAGAATGTTCAAACCACCAACTGAAATTATGTTTCAAGTACTTTATCTATGACCGTTCTCATCTCCCTAAATAACAGAAGGCTTTAATGGTGTAAGAAATAGGTTTATCTGCTCTAATATGTCCCACTTATTAGAGGTAGACAAAATCTAACTGCAAAGATTCTGAGGTAGCTGAATCATTTCTCTTCAATACAGGCACATCACAAACTTATCAAAGACACCATGAGGTTTAGTCAGAAAGCTTGGTCTTGCCACTTATTAGCTGGGAGAGGGGCTGTAAAATTGGGATAGTACTAACCCTTAATTAACAAAGCTATTGAAGAATAAGGGAGATAACATCTATATAGAATGGGAATTTTCCTGACCCAGGGATATTGAACCTGTGATGAACCTGAGTCTCTCACATTGCAGGCAGAATATATATATATATATAAAATTATCTACTATGTGTAAAAGGAAATATAAAGAATTATTTATCTTTTGGGAATTCGCTGGCAGTTCAGTGGTTAGGATTCTGCATTTCCACTGCAGGGGGCCTGGGTCCCATCCCTGGTTGGGGAACTAAGATCCCCAAAGCTGCCCAGAATGGCCAAAGAATTTTTTATTTCTTTTTTGCCTATGTCTTATCCTAGATTAGGTAACCAGATACCTCATATTAGCCTATTAGTACTGTATCACACTTTGTTTTATTGTCATAAGAAGAATAAAAGGTGATTCATGGGTTGTCCTCCTCTCCTCCAAGAAGCCTGTTTTTGGTACAGATCTATAGCTCTCTACTGTATCCTGGCAACTGGCTCAAGGAGTTGAATAACTGCCATTGCCAGAATACAATGTTAAGGGGCAAAAATGTCACAAGCAGAATCCCAAGCAATTCTGAAAAATCAAAGCAAAAGTATTCTCTAGCTACTCAGAGCTGAAATCAACTTGAACAGTCCCTAATTCAGAAGTCAACACATCCACCTGAACAGTCCTTAATGATAATAAAGAGAACTACTGAATGGCTATTATACACCATGTACCGTGCTAGGACTTAAAAATGCAGAATACTGGGAGTTTCCTGATGGCCTAATAGTTAGGATTCTGGGTTTTCACTGCCGTGGCCAGGTTTCAGAATCCTGTAAGATATGTGGCACAGTAAAAAAAAAAAGAAAAATAAATTGTTTGTGAATAAAAATGAGAGAGACATCAAAGGAACAGAGGGCTTTCCAAATTGCCAGTGTTGACCAAAATTTGCTTCTCTTGCACTTTTGTCCTTAATACTAAATAACTGCCTTTTGTTGGGCTACATCCAGTTTGGCTCACAGACGTTGAAGAAATTATAACCTAGATGACTAAATGAACATACTCATCTACGGACCATACAGTTTGCTGTGGATGGCAAAGTGTTACTAAACACAAGGGAAAATCAGATGAAAAGCTTCCTATATATACTCACATCTTTCTCCTGGATGGTGCATTCCTTACAATAATAGGCATCTGAAACTCCAGGGCCTCCACAGATCACACAGCGTCCCTGGTAAGAGCCATAGTTACACTCGTCGCATATGCGCACCAGGGTGCAAGGACGCACATAGGAGTCACAGATCACACACTTGCCATCACCTGTGAGGAGAGAATGGAGTTACACCCACGTGCAAGTACCTCAAGTCCTTTGCCCTCCTCCTGCTATGGGGACTACACCAGTCCCCTAACAGTGACTTGAGGACTCTCTACTTTGGCGTCACAAAACCTGACTTACCTCGTGTCCATCTCAATCTCTACAACACACAGGAAAAGTTAATCAACTACTGGGTAAAGAGCTTAGAGAAGCACCTGGTAGATACGTCTATATAAATTAATTGGCAGAACGCTGTGTATGTCAGGGATGGGGTCATGCTACTTCTGGTCCAAAGCTAAAAATTCTCTCAAAACCTAGTGTCTAAAACGTGCAAGCTGGAGTGAGGGTGGTGGTCTTTAGTTGCAGCCTGGCACTGTGTTGACATTCTTCGGATCACATCTACTCAAAGCCCTCTTAGTGCCACCGCTGAAAACACCCGTTTGCTTGCTCTACAGAAACCGAGTGGGCCAGGTGGGCTCTTTGGGGAGGCGTGTTCTACTCACACTTCTCACACAGTCTTCCAATGGCTGCAAGATAAAAGGCGGTAAAGAGCACAATTAGGATGAAAGTTTTGACGAAGAAGGGACATCATCCTCGAGCTTGCGGTGGGGACAGAAGCAGGGACTGCAGTGAGCCCTGAGGGGATCTATCCATCTTATCTCCTTAAACTTCAATCGGAACCAAATCCACAGCCTCCTGCAGCCCCTCACAGGTCCTGTGCAAACTGAGAATTTCTCCCAACCCCATTCTGGCAGCCTGCCTCCGGCTCCCAGCACGCGAGCCCCCGCCCTCTTTTCATCAAGAGACCGCAAACCCGCGCGTTCCTACACTTTCAACCTAGAGGCGGGAAACATGGCGCCTCCCGGGCAAGACCCTAAGCAAGTGACGGGAACCCCGGACCTCTCACATCCTAATACCATTCCCACCCAGACAGCCGGGGGCAGAAGGCTGCCTCACCAACACCAGCCTGCTTGCGGCAAAAGATCAAGTCCGGGTGATGTTTAGCCATAGCTCCTTCTCAAGCCACCGGAAGCTTAAGGAACTTCCGTCCGACCTTTAACCTCAGTTGCTCCTGCCTCTTGGTCGCCGTGATTGGTTCTCAAGACATCCATCAGCGTTTATGCTCTTTGCACCAAGCCTCTCTGGTTCTTGCGAGATCAAATTCCAAAGCCGTTTCCGTCCTAAAGGGGGCCGTGTCATGGAAGATGCATTAAAGTTATTTTAAAAAATCACAACCTTTCCAGGACTTGAATGGAAGAGGCAAATTGCAAAGTGCAAAAGTGAAATTTTCACTTCAATAAGACATCTCTGTGCCCGGCATTTACTTCTTTAAGTGTTTTTATGTAGTTTTATCCTCTCCGCTTTCGAGTCCTCACACGGGAACTCCGCCCAAGGCGCTCGCAGGAGTAGGCGCCTCGGCGGAGGCCCAGCCTTCACGAGGTCGCGTTTCTCTTCAGGCCACGCCCCCAGCCCGAAGGCTTTAAATACTCTGAGTGGCACGTCACTTTCAAGCGACCTCATCTTTGTCAGTGCACAAAATGGCGCCTTACAGCCTACTGGTGTCCCGGCTGCAGGTGAGCGAACTGAGGGCCCTCTGGGTTCGCGGGGGCGGGGTGCCTCCTCCTGTGCTTGCGGCTGTGGGCGAGGCAAGACGAGGCAGGCCCGACCTCCGGCTGGCTTTTCGTGTACCTGTCCCTGTCGCGGGCCCAGCACCCACGCTCGCTACTCCGGCGCCCGAGGTCAAGGCGTCCCTGGCTCTGTCAGCTCTGTCTGCTCTGTCCCCGCCCAGCTGGAAGCTTGGGTCTAAGAGGCGGCAGCTAGGTGAAGAGTGGAGGCACCTCTTTCTCGTTTTCGTGGACCTCACTTTCTACCCCACAGGGTTTCGTTTTCTGTTCCTCAAGGTGAGGACAAGGTGACTGGGGGGGGCGCGGTGGTTGTTGAGCCCGCTAGGCCCAGAACCCGAAGGCCTCACTTCTCATCTCTCAGCAGCGGAGACTTTAGCCAAGTGCATCAGTCGTTGTCAAACCCGAAGTCTGGAGAAAAAAACTATAATCTGTTCCATCTTGAGGGGATACTGCAGAACATACAGCCAAGAGT
This sequence comes from Moschus berezovskii, assembly GCF_049115385.1. Lineage (NCBI taxonomy): Eukaryota > Metazoa > Chordata > Mammalia > Artiodactyla > Moschidae > Moschus > Moschus berezovskii. Next base: position 116,378,500 of record NC_142465.1, read on the forward strand.
TCGAGGGGATCTTCCATCCCCAGCCATAGTATTTAGTAGTGATAACAGTAGTCTCTCACCTTTGCACGGATTGCAAGACAATTCCTCATCATATCACTTAATTTATATGATCATTTGGTAGGATGATTATTCTCATTTGATAGGTGATGAAACTGCTAGGTAAAAGTTCCTGCTCTCTCTGAGTGTTACGCTAGTGCTGTGGCCTTAGCATCTGCCCTACTACCCCACTGTTCTCTTTGTTCATGTCAGCCTGCCCTCAGAACTTTTTGAACCAGAGTGTGATCCTGGAGCTGACATTTATATTTGTGAGAGTACCAGAATGGAGTATTTTGAGCCCACTTTCATTGCTTTTCAATTACTAGATGGGAAGGTAAAAGAATCAACAGTTTGACCTTGACAGTCCTGTTATGAACCATCTAGAAAATTGACTGTGACTGCCAGATGGCCTTTTCAGGCCTAACTTGACAATCCTGGGAAGGTGAACACACAAAGGTTCAATGTCAAGCGTGTATTTTAATAAAAATAAAGTAAGCAAGCATTTGTGGACATTCTATGCAACTTTTTACATTTAACTTTGTGCATCTACTTTGGATCAAGTAGCCAACTGTGCTTACAGTTTTGTGTTACCAGAAGTTATTTATTAAGTCACATTGCTTAAATTTAAACCATTTAAAGTGAAGTCATCATTTATCTTATTTATACCAATGGTCTCAATTCTGGGCAGAAACAGGGGATTCGGCCTAATTAACTTTGATTCTCCAGGTTAACAATGTGGAATTGTTGTTTCTTCTTGATCCTGCTGTCACATGATCTAGTGAAGTTACACAAGGTTATTTGATAAGGTAAATTATTACAGATTTATTGAGCTTGGAAGAGAGAACTGATATCACAGTATTTTTTAACTGAAAAAGAATATTGGAAAGCATGAGCATTAGACATGTGTAGGAAGAGAGCTGGACTCTTCCATGTTAACCCATATGCTAACCCATCCAAGTGACCTTGAACTTGGAAACTGAGTCCCAGTTTCTTTATCTGTCATTTGGAAATTATGTTCATCGACAAATGTTTATTGGGTACTTGGTGATCAGCTTCCATTCATATTGTTATAATAATTGTTACAAAGTGATGAGAAAGAATATATTTGTTTATGATCATCATGTTGTCCAACTTCCTCTTTTACAGATAGAGACTCCAAGACCTTGAGAGCCTGGGTCTCCTTGTTTCTGCATTTAGCTAAGATGAATGAACAGCGTTATACCACACTGTCTGCTAATAGCCAGGCTGTCTTAAATAATGGCCAGCTTCCACTGTTGTCTAAAAACTGTCAATTTACCTCTTTCATGTTTAGCTACATTTGAGAAGTGATGGTACTACCTTAGTTGTCGTGTGTGCAGAACTCTGTCCATGCATTCAGTTTATTTACCACATATTAACTGAGTACCCTCTGCTTCCTCCGGATACAACAGGAAGCAGAAAGAGCAGACAATTCCTGTTCTCATGGAACTTCCACTATATTCTAACATAGTCTACTGCAGAGGATCTTGGAGATCTTTCTCAGCTGAAGTATTTTGGGCAGACCTTGATTGAACCTTGACTGGACCAAAGGTGATGGCAATCACTGCTACCATTAAGAGCAGCTAACAGTTAGCGTAACTGTGTGCCAGAGGCCTCACATGACCCTGTGAGATATCGCAAATTTATTAGCCCTGTCTTATCGATGAAGAAGCAGTGGAGCAGAGACACAGTGTGATGGCTGAGAGCAGAGATTCTGGCATTCCACTGTCTGTCTTTAATGCTGACTCTGATACGCACTGGCTGTGGCTTTGGGCATGTTTCTTCACCTCTCTGTGCCTGTTTCCTCACTGTAAGATATGGATAATAATATATCTGATTTATCTAATAATCATAGTTGCAAAGTACTTAGAATCCTGCTTGCATCTAAAAGAGCTATATAAGTGTTTGTTCACTAAATTAAAATAAACTTGTCTAGGGCCTTATCACTAGTTGTTGGTGGATGTGGTTTGAATCTGGTGCTTTCTGAGTCACAAGCCTGAGGTCCCAGCACCTGCACCCTACCACTGCTTCCCTTTGCCATCAAGACTCAGCCTGTCAACTAGGGTACCATTAATGGTCCATAACTAGAGAACAGTGCTCCATAAAAGTGTTGTGTTGTTTGATACCTGCTACCAGGTAGAAAGATAGAAATAAAGTGAAGGAAATGGAGGTGAAATTTAACTTTTGTGTAAATGACCATGGATAGAAAATAAAAGGGGTTGGGCACTTCCAGATACATTTTGGGTCTTTGGTTTTGCCTTGAGATACTGGGATGCTGAGTTCTCACCATGTGACCTTGCGGAAGTCATGTAACTTCTTGCATGTAAATCTGAAGAGTCTGTTAACTACAAAGAAGTCTGAGACATTTGCAGATGTTAGAAGTGCCTCTGTAAAGTGCCATGTTAAAAAAAAATTTTGCTTTGAATTGGGAAATACATCATTCTGGTTCCCTATTCACTGTGGTACCTTCTCAGGTAACCAGTAGTTGTTGGTTTGAATTAAGTGAATGAATGAACGGATGAGTAAATAAACCTCCAATCTGAAATTTGAGCAGAGGGAGTAGAGTCACCATCTTGAGGATGAGGGGAGCACACCCTTCCCTTTTGAACAGCCTGTTCCTAAAATGTTTATTGAACACTTACTATGTGCCTGTCTGTATTCAAGACACTGAGAGAGTAATAATGAACACGAATAGTGGAGCTTGTATTGTAGTTCTGGGGAGACAAACAAGTGGACAAGAAAATTTAGCTGTGAAGTAAGACAACGAAGATACAGGATAGTGTGGTCGAGAGTAGAGGTGAGGATGTGGCAGAGCTTTTCACTGGAGTGGTTGGGGAAGGCTTCTCAGAAGAGGTAGCATTTGAGCTGATACTTAAATGATAAGAAGACAGCCCTTCAGCATTTTGGGAAGAGCCCAAAGTAGGAGGGGAAGGAGCAGTATGTGCAAAGCATCTGAGATGGGTCCGAGGATAAGAAATAAGGCCAGTGTGGCTGAGGTGATGCGAGGAAGTTCTGAACACGTGGCAGGAGCCAGGGTCCTGTTGGATCTGGTAAGGAAATTGGGTTTTACCCCAAGTGTAACGAAAATCCACTGGAAGGTTTTAAATGGTGAAGTGACAGGGTTTGATGCATAATCGAGAGGGATCGTCCAGGCTTTGTGAGTACTGGTGCTTGAGCAGTCTTGTCTTCATCGGCCCTGGTGTTCTCTGATGCCCCTTGTTTTCCCAGCATGGGGTTTGGAAGGCAGTGGTGGGCTCTGGGCCCCTCAGCATGAAATAGGGGAGGGACTGCAGGGAGACTGTGTTGAGGGAGGGCGGCAGGGAGGAATTGGATGAAATTTGCCAAAAGGTACAAAGTTTTATAGTTATAACTAAGTACTAGGGATGTAATGTACATGGTAAATATAATTAATACTACTGTATGTTATATATGAAAGTTGCCAAGAGAGTAAATTCTAAGAGTTCTCATCACAAGGAAAAAAGATATTTTTCCACTTATTTGATTTTGTATCTGAATGAAGTAGACAGATGTTCACTAAACTTAGTGTGGTAATTATTTCATCGTGTAAGTAAAATCATTATGCTGTACACCTTAAAACCTACACAGCTATGTCAAATATACTGATAAAACCAGGAGAAAACAATTTCTTTAATAAAAATAAAATGAAAAAAGGCAGCACATAGGATATCAGGAATCTTAGGAGACTTCTCTAACCCATTCTTACCATGTGGCTTCAAGCAAGGCCTCAACCCCCTGTAGCTCTCTGGTTACACATCTGCACAATGGGACAATTCATAGCTACCCTCCGATTGAGAAGGCTCCTGAAGACCTGGTAATGTTTGGAAAGCTCTTTAAACACTTGGTCTTCCCTGGTGATTCAGATGGTAAAGAATCTGCCTGCAATGCAAGAGACCCAGATTCGACCCTTGGGTCAGGATGATCCCCAGGAGAAGGAAGTGGCAACCCACTCCAGTATTCCCTCCTGGAGAATTCTATGGACAGAGGAGCCAGCTAGACTACAGTCCATTTTTAGAATGGTCCTGAAGACCTGGTAATATTTGGAAGATTCTTTAAACTCTATGGATTATAAAAATTTGTGAATAGTTTCTAATGTTATTTTTAAAATAGGCCTTTTCTAATACTGAGACAAAGGACAGATTTTTTTTTTCTTAGATTATTCTAGAATGAACCTGTGGAAGCTCTTCTTTATTTAGTGGATCCAAAAAGGCAGGGAGAATGATTTTTTTCTTGGGTTCACTGTGCAAAGTTTGGGTCAAAGGAAAAGGCAGCAGCATTGCTATGTGGCCCTGGGAAAAACAGTTAAGTTCCGGAGCCTCGGTTTCTTCATCTATAAAATGGACACCGTACCTTCTGCCTCTCTGGGCAATCGTGAGCATTAGATGGGACTGTGTATAAAGTGTTCGGGGGAAATGTGACGCAGGTTATGTGGGCGTTTGGTGAGAGTCAGTCTATGTCTCCACTCCTCCAGATGGTCTGCAGCCTCCATTGCCAGCATTTATCTTCAACTCATACGTTTAAAAAGAGTCTTGGGACTTCCTTGGCGGTCCAGTGGTTTAGACTCTGTGCTTTCACTGCTCTGGGCCCGTATTCCATCCCTGGTCCGGGAACTAAGATCCTGCATGCTGTGTGGTATGGCCTAAAAAATAAAAAAGAGTGGCTTTAGTGAAACTGCTTGCTCCTTCTGTAATGGCCATGGATGTTGGGTGTGTGGTACTAGTGCAGGAATACCTTCTGGGTACGGCTCTAAGAGAGTTAGGAGAAGAGGAGCAAATGAACCCCTGGCTTCCTGTTTTTTAATTTTCTAAGTTGAAGGGCAGCATTGAGAAGACAAGCCCTAGAATAACATTTGCAATATTTCCATCAATAAATATGAAGTTCCTTGGGGAATTTAGGCCCAGTTAGGAGCATTTCTGCTTTCACCCTGCAGAAGTTGAGACAGTTTCTGAGTGGGAGCTTTAATTCTGTGGCCGGTTGTGGGGGGTACCAAAGAAGTCTCAGGAGTTCCTTCAGCCCCTACACTTCAGTGCTCTGTTGCTGGGCACCTTCACCTTCAGCTGGACATTTGTGTTGTGTTGTCACTGCTCACTGAGAGAACTGCAGAACTTATTTGAAGGGCCTGGCCTGTGAGAGCTTCTGTGCTGGTGAGGAAGAAACCACGTCTTCCGTTCCGTTCCGTCGCTCAGTCGTGTCCGACTCTGCAACCCCGTGGACTGTAGCCTACCAGGCTTCTCCGTCCATGGGATTCTCCAGGCAAGAATACTGGAGTGGGTTACCATTTCCTTCTCCAGGGGATCTTCCCGACCCAGGGATCGAACCCGGGTCTCCCTCATTGGAGGCAGACGCTTTAACCTCTGAGCCACCAGGGAAGCCCAATACATTGCACTGAAGCTAGGAGGGGAGGGGGCGTGCTGGGCGGGGCTAAGGCCAGGCCGGCCCATCCTGCGTGCATGAGTGATGGCATGTGCAGTCTACCCCACCGCACCCTTGGCATTTAGAAGATACCGATACTGAGCTGTCAGCCCTGCTGTACTGGTCACTGAACTCGGTCTTGTTGGACAAACACTGCCTCACTTGACTTTCACAACAACCTAAGATGTAGGTGTCATTAACCTTGCAGAGTTTCAGAAATTAGCTAGTTTTAAATCTTTGTATGTGGCCAAGGAAAGGAGGGCTGGAGAAGTGAAACAGTTAAACAGACCCCAGTTGGTTAAATGGCCTGCCCAAGGTCACGACTAGTATGCAGTTGAGCCAGATTTTGAATGCAGGCTTGTTTGATTGCAGAACTCAGGGTTTTTACCCTTCAGTCATACTGTTTCCCCAGAGGACTCCCCTGAGTATAGCAAGTAGAAACTGGATCTCTGCAGAGTAGGCTAGATGAAGGGGACACAGTTTGGTTGGCTCCGTGCCCTACTGGGACGTGGAGATGTTTGAGGCCATGATTGCCTCCTGCCCCAAATACCAGGAGAACTTGAGAGGGAGGGCCCAGAGCTGTGGGTCAGCCTCACAGGCTGCCTGTCGAGCTTTCAGAGGAAGCTATTGCCCCAGGATGGGCGGTGGGAGCCAGACCAGGGCTCAGAATTTATATGCAGTTCATGGTGTGCCTGGAGTCTGCTTCAGACGCCAGGAAAGGAGAATTAGGCAGATGAGTGAATCTATCAGCTGATTTCTTAAAGGAACCCCTACTGCCTTGGACCCCATTTAGAGGCTGTGTCTTGGACAGACATGGCTTCCTGCCCCCTTCCCAAGCCTCTGAAAAGGACTGCATCACTTTTGTGCCTGCCTGTTGCATAGCAACCAAGCTCACTGATTGCCTAGGGACAGGACAAAGTTGTTTAGCTTGGAAGTCTTAGGAGGGTTGCCAGACATTCTCCTACCAGGAGTGGGAGACAGTTGTTAGAAGCAGCAGAGATGCGGAGAGATGACGCTTCTTAAGGAAGGTGCTGACTGACGTGCATTCCTGCATTGCTCACCTAGACAGATCCTCACCTGAGGCTTCCCTGCCAGGAAGAGCTGGTTGCTAAGAGCTGTGAGGCTAAAGGCCATTGAGGGTTATGGTCAGAGGAACCAGGAGTCTTTCCCTTCCTGAGACCTTGAGGTCATCTTGCTGGTGAAATGGGTGGCCTCATGTGGTAGTGTGTTCCCCACTGCCAGAAAGGGTCTCTCAGGCATTCAGAGGCAGAATGAGTGGATAGATGAGACCTTTTCAATTCTGAGATGTGCTATCCTGGTACTTGGGACCTGCTCTAGGGCTGGGAGGGACCTGCTTTGATGGCTGGGAGGTGGGCAGAGGGCATGGTGGGAAACGGCAGCTCATGGTTCTTTGTCTTAACACGTAGGCGGGAGGTATGTGAGTGGCAGCATCTCCCAGGAGAAATGAGGAACAGCAGCTTACATTTATTGAATGCCTGCCAGGAACCCAGCTGCCGAGCTCTGTGTTTTCCATATATTTTTTTCCTTAAAGAAGACAATGTTTTAAAAAGCTCTCTTTCCTTCTCCCAGTTCCGGTTCCCAGAGGCAGCCACTGGTAGGAATTTTGTATTTATCATTCCACACTTTTTTTTTTCCCCCTCTACGTTTACTAACAATACATTGTTTCTGGGCTTCCCAGGTGGTGCTAGTGGTAAAACATCCACCTGTCAGTGCAGGAGATGTGAGAGACAACCCACTCTAGTATTCTTTGCTGGAGAATTCCATGGACAGCGGAGCCTGGTGGTCTACAGGCCATAGGGTTGCAGAGAGTCAGACGTGAGGGAAGCGACTTAGCACACACATTGTTTCTAATCCTCACAAAACCTCTGCTGTTTTACACCAGTTTTACAGAAAAGGAAACAGAGGCTCAGAGAAATGAAGAATCTGGTCTAAGGTCCCAGAGCTAGGGGAGCTGAGGTGCTGAGCCAGATCCCTCCAGCTCTAGAGTGGATGCCTTTCCTGTGGCTAGACACAGGGATTGCAGCGTTTCTGCAGTGACACTTTACAGGTCAGAATGGGGCCGGTGACTTCTTTGTCTCTTGCTGAAGCAGCTGCCTTCAGAGACCAGGCTTCTCCAGGATCCCGGCCTGTTTGGACAGCTCAGCCACCTTCTCCTCTGCTTTGCTGTGAGCTGTAGCACCCTCTGACACGTGGTTCCCTGAGGCAGCGCTGGTGTGTGGCATGCTTCACAGTGTGGACGGAGGTCGGACTGGCCCAGCCAGCCAGCCTCCCCCGTGCTTTGGCTCTGTGAACAGGCACTGAGGCTCAGCACAGCCTCTGCCTGAGGCGCTCACAACTTGAATTTGAAAGCAAGATGAAGAGCCTTGTGTTCAAATCACTGTTCTGCCTTCATCCATCGCATCATCAAGCATTGGTGTCCTGGACTCTGTGTCCTAAACTCTGAGTCTTTCGTGGTGACCAAGTGAGACAAGTCTTCTGCCCTCGTAGAACTTACATTTTAGTGCAGTTTACCTTCTCACCTGTCGGAGTCTGTTTTCTCCTTAAAACAGAAGACAAAATTACCTATAACACTCCCACTTGGCACAGTTGTTGGGAAGGTGACATAAGATAACCTTTGTGGTCCTGCCTGACACAGTTCTGTTGGTTTCTTTTCATTTTATTTCTTACCTGACTCCCTGGTGGGTCCACATTGGTTATAGTCCTTCCTTCAGAGTTTGTTCTGTGTCAGTTAAGCGCAAGATCAGGAGAGCCTCCCTCACCCCTGGGAGCCCTGGAGATTTGTATCCCAGCCAGCAGGGGAGAGGGCACAGTCAAACCAAGAAGCCAAATTCCACCAGAGACACTAAGCCCCCGTGGAGGACTGAGCCCGCCTGGCTGCCGGGCCTGAGCAGAGGTTGGGAGACACTGTCTGTAAGCATAGTGAGAAGGGCACAGCTCAGCAGGTTCCCAGCTGTGTGACCTTGGGCAGGCCACTTGCTGTCACTGAACCTCTGCATCTTCAGGGCAGTTAGGGAGGCTGAGCTCTGTCCAGCAAGGGTTATGAGAGACACTACTCCATGGCAGCTGTTGGTGTTTACTCCAAAACAGATTCGAGGGCTTTCTGGTCACCCAGAGGGGAGACTGCCACCCAAGTGGATGGAGTTTTGTAGCAAGGAAATACTATAGGAATGCTTAGAGTGGAGAAGACACAATCATGGTTTTCAGTGATTTGAAGGGCTGAAGCGTGGAGGAGTGACTAAGCCCATTTGATCTGGTTCCAAAGGACAGGGCTAGGAAATGTGTCGGTGACTGGGCTGGCTGCTTTCACATGGGTGCTCTCCTTTAATAACCCCCACAGCGTTAGAGGGGTTCAACAAAACCACACAGCATTGTGCCACTTGTTGGGGACAGAGCTGGGATTTGAGCCCCAGTTTCCATTGCCTGATAGGAAGGAGGTGGGTTTCAGTTCAGTGTGAGAAGCATTGGTTGTTAAGTATTAGAACTGTCTAGTAGTGGAATAGGCTTTCTGGAAGCATATGAGCTCCCTAGAATAATCATGCTGAATCCAGACTCTGTAGAGGTTGCTGAAGAGAGGTTTTCTGCTTTGAGGCTGCCCTCGTCTTCCTAGTTCCTGAGAAAATGGAGGCTGAGGGCTTAGTGGAAATATCTGTTCTAGGCCTGGTACTTACTCTTGAGAATTTCACATGGCCTGGGACTTGGACTCCAAGATGGGGAAAAAATTTCCCATTTCCTAGTTTTTGTGACATCTGAGTGGATGGCCAATGGATGATTGCTGGCATGACCATGGGGCCAGGTTGAACCAAGCATTATGTTTTACTTCTGGCTTGAGAAAACAAAGACAAAACCCCAGTAAGTTTTTTTTTTTTTTAATATGCCCAAGTCATCTTCCTTCTTTAAATAATACTGATCTGGACTACTCATACTCCAACCACAGTGGTCAAATGTTATAAGACTCAGTAATAGCTATTTTTAAGGTAGAATTAATTTCTTACCTTTTTTTTTTTTTCTTATTTATAAAGATACCTATTTAGGAAGCTTGGAAAATACAGAAGTATAAAGAATATCATAAAAATTACCTATAATTATTCATAATACTCAGAGATAACCCACCCCACCCAGAGATAACTACTGTTAACATTTTGATATATTTCCTTGTAAAGTTTCTAAAATTTTGTAATTGAAATTAAAAATGTTTAATAATAATGTATTTGTAGGAGGAACTAAGGAGAAGGAAGTGGCAACCCACTCCAGTGTTCTTGCCTGGAGAATCCCAGGGAAGGGGGAGCCTGGTGGGCTTCCGTCTATGGGGTCACACAGAGTTGGACACGACTGAAGTGACTTAGCAGCAGCAGCAGCAGCAGCAGCAGCAGGAGGAGGAACTAAAAAGCCTCTTGATGAAAGTGAAAGAGGAGAGTGAAAAGGTTGGCTTGAAGCTCAACATTCAGAAAACAAAGATCCTGGCATCTGGTCCCATCACTTCATGTGAAGTAGATGGGGAAACAGTGGAAACAGTGTCAGACTTTATATTTTTGGGCTCCAAAATCACTGTGGATGCTGATTGCAGCCATGAAATTAAAAGACGCTTACTCCTTGGAAGGAAAGTTATGACCAACCTAGATAGCATATTAAAAAGCAGAGACGTTACTTTGCCAACAAAGATCCATCTAGTCAAGGCTGTGATTTTTCCAGTGGTCATGTATGGATATGAAAGTTGGATTGTGAAGAAAGCTGATTGCCGAAGAATTGATGCTTTTGAACTGTGGTGTTGGAGAAGACTCTTGAGAGTCCCTTGGACTGCAAGGAGATCCAACCAATCCATTCTAAAGGAGATCAGTCCTGGGTGTTCATTGGAAGGACTGATGCTAAAGCTGAAACGCCAATACTTTGGCCACTTCATGCGATGAGTTGCCTCACTGGAAAAGACTCTGATGCTGGGAGGGATTGGGGGTGGGAGATGAAGGAGATGACAGAGAATGAGATGGCTGGATGGCATCACCAACTCGATGGACATGAGTTTGAGTGAACTCCGGGAGTTGGTGATGGACAGGGAGGCCTAGCGTGCTGTGATTCATGGGGTTGCAAAGAGTCAGACACGACTGAGCGACTGAACTGAACTGATAATTTATATTTCTTTAGATTTTCTTCTGATTCTAAAATTAATCTATGTACAGTGTTAAAGGTTCAGATTACCTAAATACAAAAAACTGTCAATAATTTCACCCTCCAGGGATAGCTACTGTTAACGGTTTGGCATCTATTCCATTTTGATGTTATTTGATTTGTTTAATTCATTTGTGTCCAAGTCAGTACTTAAAGTTGCCAGGGTTCACTTGGCACTTGGAGGTTTCAGTATTTAGGCTTAGATCCAGGCTGTCTTTGAATGCTGGCGTACCTGCAAGACCTTGGGTGAGTTACTATCCTCCATCCATCAGGTTCCTCCTCTGTTAAATGGGGCTCATATACATTAGGGCTGTTCATCCACATAACCATTACTGCTGCTACTAGTAATTATTATTGTTGCCATTGTCTTTGCTTAGACACCTCAGCTCTGACACCTGTTCAGTTTGGGTTCAGTGGGTACCCTGGTGCTAGGGGCTGTGAGGAGATGTGGATTCAGCGTGGACTGGTGTTTAGTGCCCTTCTTGGAATCACCGAGTATTGAATTCCACGGGGTACCTGGCATCAGGCCAGGGAGTCTGGTGGAGGGTTGGTGGTGGTAGGTATTTCCGGATGATCTTCAAGGAGTTATAAAATTTTGTGTTTTCTAAATTTTCTCCAAGAAACATGTCCTAGTTATTTAAATGGGAGGAAAAACTCTAGTACAAACTATTTAATAAATAGCCTTCAGTCTCTCCCAGTGTCAGGGTCTTTTCCAGTGAGTCAGCTCTTCACATCAGGTGGCCAAGTATTGGAGCTTCAGCTTCTGCAGCTGACCTTCCAATGAATATTCAAGGTTGATTTCCTTTAGGATTGACTGTCTTGATCTCTTGTCCAAGGGACTCTCCGAAGAGTCTTCTCCAGCACAATTCTAAAGTATAAGTTCTTCAGCACTCAGTCTTTTTTATGGTCTAACTCTCACATCTGTACATGACTGCTAACCCCAATAAAAACTTCAAAAAAGAAAACTGGATTTGAAGGTGAACCCTTGGCTTGACAGCACACAACTAGTAAATGGTGGAGCTGGGCCTTTGAGCTATATCTAAGTATAAACCACAGGTCTTAATTCAGCCTCCTGGCCCTGCTGGGTGTCTGGCCTGACCTTCTACCACTTCCTGCTTTGTCTTTTACCACCCACCCTTTTGAGTGATTTCTAGCTCCTGCTCGCTTTGCTTGACGATTCTGTATCATCCTACATACACTGTCCTCTGAGTGCCTTGGAAACCCTTATTTACCCTCCAGGGCCCTGCACAGTGAAGGCTTGCCCGAGGAGAGTTCACTGTTCCTCTGCTGTACTCCTGCCCCTTGTGTGTGTTTCCCTCTTCCTGCAGGTCACAGTGGGTGCACTGACCTGCTGATTGTGGCCAGACTATGTAAGTGCAGGGACTGTCCTACTCTTCTTGGTATTTGTTTTCTAGTGACTGGCACAGCGTAGGTGCTCAAATGTGAAAATACAAATGTGCTCATGGGAAGTAAGTAGGTTACATGATAAGCCACTGTCAACCTGTTCTGCTTTGGCCCTCCTTGAGTGCATTATCTCCATGGCAGCCACAATGACTTTTTATTTTTTTAAGGCAGATATAATCCTGCTTCAGTGGCTTCCCATTACTTTTAGGATCAAGTTAAACGTTTAACATGTCCTACTGTGAAGTTCATATGTACTTATAAGAAGAGATCAAGGCCTAACTGCTTGATCAGTAAAGGTAAAGTGAATCCTTCATATTCAGACAGTTCATTCCTTAGACACAGAATGAGAAGAAGAACAGGCTGAGGGTGCCGCTCCCTGGGTTCTAGTTGCATACACTGCAGAGAGCAACACCGGAACGAAGGAACTGAGGACTGAACCGAACGTTGTGCCGACCCTGCTGCCACTGAACGGGTTTGTGCTCTGCAGTTCTAGTCCAGAGGGTCCAGGGCAGAGAGCTCTACATCTCATCAGATCCTGGGAGGCGAGGCCAAGCTGCCTCATGACTTCGTCCCAGGGAGGTAAGGAGTCAAGTGGGAGATGACTTCACAGCTCCTTTAGAAGCTTTCTGCCCTCTGGTGTTCTGAGATGTTCCACCAAGACGCAGATAAGCCTTAGTTCAGGGTTGCTGGGGAGCTTTTCCCATAGATCTGCAAGGTCCTACACAGTACCTGGCTCCACTTTACCTCTTAGCTTTATTTTCTGCCATTTCCACTGCCCTTTGCTCACTTTGCTCCAGCCAAGCTGGCTTTCTCTTTCTTTTTTCAACTTCCAAGTGCTTCCCTGCCAAGGGGAATTTGCACCTGCTGTTCTCTCTGCCTGCCAGGTTCCCCAAAGTCCTTCTCCTAAACCACACTTTGTTTACTTGACTAGCTCCTAGTCATGTTTCAGTTCTCAGATGAAAGATCACTTTCTTGGAAAAAGCCTTTCCCCTGCCTGGATTTTGTTCTCCAGCTTTATGCTGCTAGAGTGTTGTAGCTGCATCACCTTTCTTTCACAGCACTTATATCATTGCTTCCATGGTCTCCTGAGTGATATCTGACTTGATATCTGTCTTCTCCACCAAACTTAAGCTCACCAGTGGCAGGGGCTGTGTCTTGTCTTGCTTATCTTATTCATTCAAGCGGCATAGCACAAAGTCTTGCTGTGCTTGTGCTTAGTGGCTTCAGTCATGTCTGACTCTTTGCGACGCCATGGACTGTAGCCCACCAGGCTCCTCTGTCCATGGGGATTCTCCAGGCAAGAATACTGTAATGGGTTGCCATGCCCTTCTTCACGGGATCTTCCCAACCCAGGGATCAAACCCAAGTCTCCTGCGTTGCAGGCGTCTTCTTTACTGTCTGAGCCACCAGGGAAGCCCAGCACAAAGTCTGAGGCTGGATAAGTATGTGTTTAATGAGTTAGTGCTACTTCAGTTTTAATTAGGGAGGTAGTATGGTGGAAAAAGTATTGACTTGCTAATTAAGTGACTTGAGTTCTGCTCCAAACTGCTGGATTTTTTTGTTTGTTTTGCTGTGCCATGCAGTACGTAGGATCTTAATTCCCCAATCAGGGATCAAACTTGCACCTCCTACATTAGAAGTGGAAGTCTTAACTACTGGACTGCCAGGGAAATCCCCAAACTGCTATTAACTAGGTATGTGTGACCTGGGACACTCTTATCTGTCAAGTGAATAAAAGATACTTGGTGATCTTGGGTCACCTTGGGTTCTGATAATCTATGCTTCCAGATGGACCATTTATTAGCCTAGTTCTAGAGGAAAGGGACCTAAAATGAGAATCCAGCTGCCTACTTGATCTCTCCACTTGGGGGTCAGACAGGCAGACTCCCAGGCTCACCCCAAGTCAGCTCTTCCTGTTACCTTCCCGATTTCAGTGTATAGCAGCTCCATTTTTCCAGTTATTCAGCTCCAAAACCTCAGTGGTATTCTTTACTTTGCTCTCATGCTTTCTTGGCCAGTTTGTGAGCAAATCCTATCATTAGAATGTCACCTTCTCACTGAAGCCCTTCCTAACCTACTTTGAGTTGCACCTCTCCCCACTTCCCTGGTTCACTCTCCCATTGATTCTGCTTCCTTCTGTCATGACACTGATTAATATCTGACTGAGATTTTACTTGTTTCTCTGTCTCTATTTGACTGTCTCCCCTCCCCCCTTAACCTCCCGGAATGTCAGTCCCAAGAGGGCAGGGAGTACTGAAGCATTTTATTTCTTGTTGTATCCTCAGTGCCTGGAACAGTGCCTGGCACCCGTAATCACTCTAACTAGTTGATAGATGGGCAGAATGAGTAAACAGATGGTAAGTTTTGGTGGTGGGAGGGAGGGGAGACAGAATGACAGTGAAGATAAGATGTTTTTCACCAGAGTCAACCCTGCTTATCAATTCTCACATTTCTGGCTGCTGCTGAGGTAATAGGGGTGATATTAAAACCTAGCTTTTTCCTCCTCCTTGTATCTTACTTCTCCAGTGCCCCCCAAAGACAGTGTTGTTCTAGGAAAGTTGCATGAGAGAGGGCACCAAAGTGTACACACGGAATTGAAGGGATCAACCTGAGGTTACAGGTTTTAAATTTTTTAAAGTAAGGACACTAAAACAACAGCAAACCAAACAGCCCACGAAATCACCCTCTACTGTCACCATTATTTCTTTAAAGGACCTTTTTGACATCAAAGATACAGGAAGGCTCAACAAGGGACGTGTTTTAAGTGTAATAAATTTGACTGAAAAAATTAAAAGCTCACTCCACCGTCTTTATTTGTCCCGTTTTCCGGGTGGATATGTGTGTGTGGACGGCGCCGAGTGGGTGGGCTGAGGCGGGCCGCTGGTGCAGGAGGCAGAACTCGGCAGAGCGCCTGGGGATGCGACGCCCGGGGCTGCGGCCCCTCATTGCTTGCCTTTGATGTTTGTAAGTGACGCTTTAAAAATGTGAGTTACAGTTGACAGACAACTTTCTAATAGTTTCATGATTATTGCAAAATGATGACTACAGTAAGTCTCGTTAACATCCATCAGCATCTGTTATGTAACTTGATATTTTTAATTGAAAGCAGTCCCCAACCTCGGGGATCTAATACCTAATGATCTGAGGTGGAACTGATGTAATTAGAAATAAGGTTCACAATAAATATAATGCGTTTGAATCATCCCTAAACTATCCGGTGGAAAAATTGTCTTCCATGAAACCTATCTCTGGTGCCAGAAAGGCTGCATTAAGGAAGTGGTTTCAAACTGCCCCTATTGACCTGTTCTTGGATCATGAAATTAATGGGGTGCAAGCTGCTTTCAAAAAAATAATACAGAAAGCTAAATGGAAAAAGCCTGACCCAGAAGGCCACCTATTGATGATTTCATTTATATGAAATACCTGCGATAGACAAATCCATAGAAACAGCAGATCAGCAACTGCTAGCTGCTGGGACAGGGAGGGTGTAGAGATAGAGGAGCAGCCACTCGCTTTGGGTGGTGGAGAAGTTCTGGAATGAGACGGTGGTGATGGTTGCATGCTGAATTGTGCATGTAACAGTTACAGTGGTAAATTTTATGTGTGTGTGTGTGTGTATTTTACCACACTGAAAAAATTAGAATAAATGACAGTATACATTGCACATGTCAGGTGTGAAACTTCAGTTACACACGCTGTCAAGTACCTGCTGCTGGATCACACCATAACATGTATTTTGTGCCTGTGTGTTTTCAGTCAAAACTGGAAAGTCCTCTCTGCAAGGGTCCTTTTAGCCCAGAACATCTTATGGCCAATATTTGGATGTTGCTAGGATACTACAATGGACTTTGAATGACTTCTTCCTTCCCTGATGACTCTCCACAAATGGCATGCAATTTGGAGCAAATCACTCATTTTCTCTGTTTGGCTTTTGCATCTGTAGCCAGTGTTTTTGATTTAAAACCAAACATTATCTTGTTTGAGCCCCGAGGAGGTCTTAGCATCCTTTTCACCTCACCGGTGGCATTTTCCTGACTTCACTAACCTCTGTACCTAACGCATACAATAGCTACTTTTAACACACTACCACACTGTTCCATGTCTTTCGTATCCCACCAACTTCTAGTCTTGGGGAGAGCATTGTGGTGTTCTCGAGTCCAGTGTGGTACAACTAAGCTGTCTTCAGGTGCTTGTAGCAAATAGCGTACAGGTGTGCGAAGATGCTAGTTCTAGCAACAGCCTGGTGTGTTTACCACAAAGAATTTTGTTCGAGGGCCTTGAAGTTTGGAAGCCACTCGGAGACGGTTTTTGGCATCTAGGAACATGTTCATTGTTTGTTAAATGACAGGGATTATTCTCCCTATTTAATAATTATTTTAAAATAGTTTGACCAGGCAGGGAGCTAGTCATCAATGGAGTGTTCTGAATCTGGCTTGCTTTCTGTGACACTGTATCAGTTCAGTTCAGTCGCTCAGTCGTGTCCGACTCTCCGCGACCCCATGAATCACAGCACGCCAGGCCTCCCTGTCCATCACCAACTCCCGGAGCTCACCCAAACTCATGTCCACAGAGTCGGTGATGCCAACCAGCCATCTCATTCTCGGTCGTCCCCTTCTCCCGCCCCCAACCTTTCCCAGCATCAGAGTCTTTTCCAGTGAGTCAACTCGTCGCATGAGGTGGCCAAAGTATTGCAGTTTCAGCTTCAGCATCAGTCCCTCCAATGAACACCCAGGATCGATCTCCCTTAGAATGGACTGGTTGGATCTCCTTGCAGTCCAAGGGACTCTCAAGAGTCTTCTCCAGCACCACAGTTCAAAAGCATCAATTCTTCGGTGATCAGCTTTCTTCACAGTCCGACTCTCACATCCATACATGACCACAGGAAAAACCATAGCCTTGACTAGACGGACCTTTGTTGGCAAAGTAATGTCTCTGCTTTTTAATATACTATCAAGGTTGGTCATAACTTTCCTTCCAAGGAGTAAGCGTCTTTTAATTTCATGGCTGCAATCAGCATCCGCAGTGATTTTGGAGCCCAAAAAAATAAAGTCTGACACTGTTTCCACTGTTTTTCCATCTATTTCCCGTGAAGTGATGGGACCAGATGCCATGATCTTTGTTTTCTGAATGTTGAGCTTCAAGCCAGCCTTTTCACTCTCCTCTTTCACTTTCATCAAGAGGCTTTTGAGTTCCTCTTCACTTTCTGCCATAAGGGTAGTGTCATCTGCATATCTGAGGTTATTGATATTTCTCCCAGCAATCTTGATTCCAGCTTGTGCTTCTTCCAGCCCAGCGTTCCTCATGATGTACTCTGCATATAAGTTAAATAAGCAAGGTGACAATATACAGCCTTGACGCACTCCTTTTCCTATTTGGAACAAGTCTGTTGTTCCATGTACAGTTCTGACTCTTGCCACTTGACCTGCATACAGGTTTCTCAAGAGGCAGGTCAGGTGGTCTGGTATTCCCATCTCTTTCAGAATGTTCCACAGTTTATTGTGATCCACACAGTCAAAGGCTTTGGCATAGTCAATGAAGCAGAAATAGATGCTCTTCTGGAACTCTCTTGCTTTCTCCATGATCCAGAGGATGTTGGCAATTTGATCTCTGGTGCCTCTGCGAACATCTGGGAGTTCACGGTTCACATATTGCTGAAGCCTGGCTTGGAGAATTTTGAGCATGACTTTACTAGCCTGTGAGATGAGTGCAATTGTGCGGTAGTTTGAGCATTCTTTGGCATTGCCTTTCTTTGGGATTGGAATGAAGACTGACCTTTTCCAGTCCTGTGGCCACTGCTGAGTTTTCCAAATTTGCTGGCATATTGAGTGCAGCACTTTCACAGCATCATCTTTCAAGATTTGAAATAGCTCAACTGGAATTCCATCACCTCCACTAGCTTTGTTCGTAGTGATGCTTTCTAAGGCCCACTTGACTTCACATTCCAGGATGTCTGGCTCTAGATCAGTGATCACATTATCGTGACTATCTTGATCGTGAAGATCTTTTTTGTACAGTTCTTCTGTGTATTCTTGCCACCTTTTCTTAATATCTTCTGCTTCTGTTAGGTCCATACCATTTCTGTCCTTTATCGAGCCCATCTTTGCATGAAATGTTCCCTTGGAATCTCTAATTTTCTTGAAGAGATCTCTTGTTTTTCGTTGCATTTGATGTGTGCATGCCAGTTACCTCCATGCCTGTGAATAAAGGGTGAAGGCTGTGGCTGCTCCAGAAAGACCTGAGCCCTGGGGGGTTTCTTCCTTGATTCAGATAAATCTGTTGTGACATTGCTATGCTTTCCCCTAGACCTTTGGGGAATTAGTGGGCTTATCTGAGAGCCCGCTTGCTGGGGAGGAGTATTTATAGAATCTCTGAGCTGAAACGCACTCTAGAGAGCATCTAGTCCAGGGTTCTGAGACCCAGCTGTGTCAGAGTAACCTACACCCTTACTGATGTTTAGGTTCCACCTCCAGTGACGCTGTTTGAGAGGTCTGAGAGCCCGTAGGGGCTAGGCACCATGTCTGTGAAATCTCCCAGGTGGTTTTGAAGCATCCAGAATAATAGGCTTCTCCCATTTTATAGAAATGAAAAAAAGAAGTCACAGAAAGTCTAGGTTTTTTATCCAAGGGGACATTGTGACCCAACTCTGAGGCCAGATCTCTGGATTCCCACCCCTCAAATGTTCCTTCTTGGCCCCCACTGCCTCCTGTCACCTGGGGGATCGCACTGTCCACCAGACTACACTCAGGAAAGTGACCCATGGGGTGGCCACTCTGAGCTTGGTACCTTCCCCAAATGTTGGATTTCAGAATTGAGGTTCAAGGACAAAAATATAATGATACTAGGGAACTTTGGTTTTTTCTGCACCATCTGAAAACAGTATCACCTTGATACAAATTTGGGGAATTATAGGAGAAAATATGGAGAAGGAAATGGCAACCCACTCCAATGTTCTTGCCTGGAGAATCCCAGGGACGGGGGAGCCTGGTGGGCTGATTATAAGAAGTATTATAAAATGAGTCTTTTGTAGAAAATTTGGAAAATACAGAAAAATCAAGAAGGAAATTTAGGCCGTTATATCTAGCACATGGATTTAACTGTACCTGATGCCTTATTTAAAAGATTTTTTTTGTCATGACTTTTTACATGTAAGGAAATATAAAAAATAGTACAAATAATACCCATATACCTACTGTCCAGAGTCAAAAGTTATCAACATTTTGCCTTATTTGCTTTCTTCTCCCAAAAGTGTCTTTGTTTTTTCTCTTTCCATATCAAAATCTAATTAAAAAAAAAATTGCACACTGTACTGACGTGGCTCTTATAGTCTCTCTTAACCTAGAACACTCACTCCTGCCCACTCCTTCCCCACTCCTGCGCGTGCACGCACGCACACACACACGCGCACGCACACACAGACACACACACGCACACAGACACACATACAGACAGACACAGACACACACACACACACCCCCCACCCCCGTTTTCCTCTATGATATTCCAGGCCAGTTTCCTGTAGACTGTCCACACTCTCTATGTAACTGATTATTCTTTCATTCCCTGCATTTCCCTTAAACTGGAAGTCAGGTCCCAAAGCTTTCTTAGATTCAGTTAAGTATGTTTTGACAGGAATTCTTCCCAGGTGATGCTATCTGATCAGAAGGCACACATGTGAGGTAGTCTTGCTGCTGGTGATGCTCTTTGACCTCTGGGTTAAGGTGGTAGTAACCAGGTCTCTGTAGTGTGAAGGTACATTTTTTCCCCCCTTTTCCTTAGTAATGATAAATTCCTATAAGCTAACTTGCTGAAACAAAGGGTTTGCACATTTTTAAAAACTGGAATACTTTTGATTGTTGTCCAGATGCTCCTCACTGATCTTGCTATGTTTGCTGTATACAGTAAATATGCTTTTTCTGCATTGATTTGTCTCATCCATTTTTTCCCCCGATTACAAAAGGAACTCATGTATGTAGCATTTGGAAATACTTAGCCTAGAACATAAAAGTCCCCATAATTCTAATCTCTACAGATAATTGCTGTGAACAGTCTAAGCAGATCTTACCAGTTTTTTTTTTCTGAGCATATTTACATTTGTTAATTACTATTATTATACGGAAATGGGCCCATACCATAGTACTATTTTGCCACTTATTTTTGCCGAATGTCATGGAATTTTTTTCCTGCCAATAAAGGTAGATCTACTTCCTTTTTAAAATTATGGTAAAATACATATAGAATTTGACATTTTTAAACATTTTCAAGTGTCCAGTGGCATTAACTACATTCACAATGTTGTAAGACCACCACCATTACCTTGTTCTTTTTAAACAGCTGTAGAATGGCTTTCCTTCATGGGTGGACCAGAATTTATTCAATCAGTGCTCTATTTTTGTATAATTAGGTTGTTCTTTTAGAAACAGTAATATGGAGAATGTTCCTGCCAGTCTCTGTGCTCTTTTAAATGAGTATTTTTATGAGATAGCTTCCTGGAAGAAGAAGAAAAGTTAGTCATAAGATAGAAACATTTCACATTTTAATAGGTAATGCCTAATTGTCTTTCAGAAATGTTCAACCTGTTTATAATCTAACCAAAAGTGTCTGAGACTGGTAAATTATTAATTTGGCCTTTTAACTGTTTGTTATTACAAGGTTAACTGAACTTGCTCTGTATTCAACCTTGTTCATTAAGGAAGAACTGGTTGGTAAAGTAAAAAAAAAAAAAAAAATCCTTTGATTTAATTAACCAATGCTCATGTAACACCTCCTGTGTATCAGACCTGGTGTTCAATCATATGGGGAATTTTATTATGAAGACACAAAGACAGTCTCTCCCTTAATGGATCTTACAGAGTGGTGGAGACAGATAGCATCTCACAAATTAATGTTAGAAAGTAGTAAATGGGCATATATGAGAGTGAAGCTTTGCTTGCACTGAGAGTTCAAGAAGTTTCCCTAAGAAAGTGAAGTTAGTTTGGAACTTGAAGGATGAATGGGAATTATCTACATGAAGGGCAGTTTGGGAAGGGATGGACAGAGCTTTCTAAGCAGAAGAAACAGCATGTACAAAGGCCCAGTGGCAGAGCGCTTTAGGCTTTGTACTGGGTAAGAAAGTTTAGTGTGTTTAGTGCCCTGGAGGAAAGCAAATTCTGAGTTACTCAGAGACCAAATAGATGAGGTCGCACTGCCAGGACCCCATAAGTAGAAGGGATTTCAGAAGGATGAGAGACTTTCCAAGGTAAATTTAAGAAATTGCAAGTTGTCCGAAGGAGAGACAGAAGAGATGTACCTATAGACCTCAGCTGAGATTTTCAGAATGTCTTGGCCAGAGTTGGAAGGAAGGCAAATAACTAAGGAGAAATACTAAGACAGTTGGAATACTAAGACAGACAGAAGAGGGTCAGGAGTGTCAAAGGTCCACATGAGCTAAGGCTTCTGAAAAACGCTGATCAACCAAAAGCTGTGTTTGCAGTAAGCAAAATAAGAGGCGTGCTCTTCCGCCAATCCAGAAAAGGAGCACAACCTTGTCTAATTTTGTGTCTGTCTCCTCCGTGAAGGAAAAGAATACAATGAGCACATATTCTATGAACACACTCTGTGCCAAGCACTTAGATGGTTTCATTTAATGTTAATGCCAACATTTATCTCCCATTTTCTCTATGGGGACGCTAAAGCTTGGTGAGGCTGAGTAACTTATCCAGGGTCCCAGCAGGTTGGTGGTGCTGGATTGGGCGGTCTGACGATAGGTCTTCTGTCTGAACCATCACACCAGGCTGTCTTCAAATGGGAAAGGATAGGCTCTGTGGGGCAAGAGGGCAGCAGAATCCAGGGGAATTGGCTCATCTTTAAAGAAACAGGCCCATGCTTGCATCCTGGATTCACTGCTTATCACATGTAGGACTTGTGACTTAACCTCTTTGACCTTCAGTTTCCACATCTGTAAGATGGAAATAACAATCATCTTGCACAAAATTAGACACAGAAAATGCCTGGTGGCATAGAGCAGGTACTAAATAAGTAATGACTGGGGTCTTTTTTTTTTCTCATTTATTTTGATATTTATTTTTTTATTTACTTGGCTGTGTTGAGTCTTTGCTGCTGCATGTGGGATCTTTGATCATCCTTGTGTCAAGGGAGATCTTGTTCCCTGACCAGGGATCAAACCCAGGTCTCCTTCATTGAGAGCTGGACCACCAGGAATGTTCCTGTTCTTATTTTTATTCTAAGATCACCCATAGCCTAGTGTTCATTTTACATGTGAGATACACGTGGTCTGTGAATGAGTGATACATGGTGTCTTTGCCCTTGAGGTCAGCCTCTTCAGAGTTACATGTGACACTTCATACACTTCAAACCTCTCAGCTCAGCTCTGAAGCAAGGAGCACGGCTGAGGTTTCACCCTTTGAAAAGCTAAGGCCTGGAGGAACAGAGTGAATTGCTTAGTCTTCAGTTCAGTCGCTCAGTTGTGTCCGACTCTTTGCGACCCCATGAATCACAGCACGCCAGGCCTCCCTGTCCATCACCAGCTCCCGGAGTTCACTCAAACTCATGTCCATCGAGTCGGTGATGCCATCCAGCCATCCCATTCTCTGTCGTCCCCTTCTTCTCCCGCCCCCAATCCCTCCCAGCATCAGAGTCTTTTCCAGTGAGTCAACTCTTCGCATGAGGTGGCCAAAGTATTGCAGTTTCAGCTTTAGCATCAGTCCTTCCAATGAACACCCAGGACTGATCTCCTTTAGGATGGACTGGTTGGATCTCCTTGCAGTCCAAGGGACTCTCAAGAGTCTTCTCCAGCACCACAGTTCAGAAGCATCGATTCTTCGGTGATCAGCTTTCTTCACAGTCCAACTCTCGCATCAATACATGACCACTGGAAAAACCATAGCCTTGACTAGACGGACCTTTGTTGGCAAAGTAATGTCTCTGCTTTTTAATATGCTATCTAGGTTGGTCATAAATTTCCTTCCAAGGAGTAAGTGTCTTTTAATTTCATGGCTGTCAGCATCCGCAGTGATTTTGGAGCCCCCAAAAATAAAGTCTGACACTGTTTCCACATCTCTTTCCCAGGAGGTGATGGGACCAGATGCCATGATCTTAGTTTTCTGAATGTTGAGCTTCAAGCCAACTTTTTCACTCTCCTCTTTCACTTTCATCAAGAGGCTTTTGAGTTCCTCTTCACTTTCTGCCATAAGGATGGTATTATCTGCTTATCTGAGGTTATTGATATTTCTCAACCAAGCTAATAACATCCTTTTACTTTTTTGTTGCAGTTAGTAGATTAGTAAAACTGTGAGTGCGAGTGTTGATTTCTGTAGGACAATTGACAGGTCAGTCAGGCTGTCCCTACCCATGAAACATAAGTGATGGCTTAGTGATATTTCAGTCAGGTGGTTATTATTATTGTGGGTTGAAGACCTGGGGAGTGTCACTAAATAGGTTCGCCTGACCAAACATCCACCCTGGGGAGCCTGACCTGGAATGGGTCACATTTGTACTGAGATTTGAATGAATAGCCTGAGAGTTGTGCCTACTGTGTGTGTGGCTGACATCCACTGGGAAGGCCAACCTATGAGACCTGGGGTGACTGACCCGGACTCCTGTAGACCACAAGGGGCTGGAGGTGGACAGAAACCGGTGCTGAAATGAAGTCAAGGTTAAGGTATGTTTATAACACACCAAATAGGAATCTGGGTTATTGTGACAAGGGGCACAATACTTGTGACCTTTCTGTGAACAAACACCCAACACGTGTCTCCCTGTACCTCCACGTGGCTGTTGGCAGGACCTGTGGAACAAGGCTCAGTATTGCTTAGAAAGCTACAGTGATTGATTGAGGAGGGGTTGCCACCTAGAGCCTGTCCGGTCCATGCATGGGTGGGCCATGAGAGCTTAAAGGCTTTGAACCTCCCTTTTCAAGGAAAAGAAGAAAAATGGATTCCAACTGTATGGTATTCTGGAAAAGGCAAAACTACTTAAGCTGATCACCTTTGGAGAAGGAAATGGCAACCCACTCCAGTATTCTTGCCTGGACAATCCCATGGACAGAAGAACCTTGCGGGCTACAGTCCATGGGGTCACAAGAGTTGGACACGACTGAGTGACTTTCACTTCACTATGGAGGCAATTAAAAGGTCAATGGTTGCTAGGAATTTGGGGGCAGAAGGGAGATGAATGCACAATACAAAAGTTTTTATGAGTAGTGAAAATACTTTGTATGACAACGTAGCGGTGGATGTAAATACTTTGTGTGACAATGTAATGGCGGATGGATGTCCTTATATTTTTGTCTAGACGCACAGAATGTACAACACTGTTCACTTCATTAAAATGTACCCTCAGATGAACTGGGGACTTGATGTGTTAGTACAGTTCATCCTTGGTTAAAAAGGAAAAAAATTTAAATGACTTAGGATAGACGTTTTATCAAAACTTTTGTTTCACTGTTATATACATATATGTATTATATATGTGTATTTGTTGGATGGTGATATAAAATGTACTTTTTAGATCAAAAATGTTTGCAGGATACTGTAGTTAAGTTGTACTGGCAAATAAAGGCACAGGTTAACCTTAAGGGAAAAAAAAAAGATCAAGGTAGAACTCCGCACAGAAAACGAAGTCAGTAGTACAGTGTGGCTTGAGTGGTCAGTTAGGATGATGTCCATTGAGGTGTTAGGAGATAGGAAGTGATGCACGTGTCAGCAGTGAGGTCGACTGTCACCATCTTAACAAAGGAGGTGACTGTCCTTTTGCCCTCAGCCCAGGCCATCGTTGGGCTGTTGCAGAATTTAGAAACACACCATGTAAAGGAAGAGTTGAAACACTCAGGGCTACCTTTGGCCTAGCAAAGAGGAGATTTAGAGAATATGATAGATCCTGTCTTTAAAAAGCTGAGGAGGATCCCACCCTCAGCTGAGTTGCTGATCTGGGTTGAGCTTTAGGTTTATGTTGTTGGCCATGTCGTGTGGCTTGCAGGATCTCAGTCCCCCAACTAGGAATTGAACTGGGGCCCACACAGTGAAAACACCAAAGTCCTAACTGCTAAGATATCCCAGGATTACATATTTTTAACAATCTCAGGAGATTCTGTTGCATCTGAGGCCTGGGAAGCAATGTCCTGAGGAAGAGAGGTTGGGCTTATTTCATATGGTCTGAGAGGGCAGATCCCCAACTGAAAAAGTAGATTGTGCAAGGAAACAAGAGTTTGGCTGAATATTTTGGGAGAATATTTTGAAAATTTTCAACAATGGATTGGTGGTTGTGTGGGATGATGAATTCCTGGTGTTGGAAGGGGTCCAGATTTTAAAATAGATATCTTTCTAGAAGAAATGACTTTAGAAGAAACAGGCTTCCTAAAAACTCTTTCCATCCTTATTAATATATAAACCTGAGTCATCTGATGTGGCAATTTAAGTTAATTAAAGTTGATAAAAAATTCCACTCCTCAGCCACACTGGGCACACTTCACAGTCATGTGTGGTTGGCGGCTACCATGTTTGACAGTGAGGATCTAGAACACGTCCATCAGAGCAGAAGTTCCTCTTGGGCAGTGCTGGCTGTTGGGAACAGATGTTTGCACATGGTTGGTAAGTGAAGCATATCATGATTGAGGACGGAGCATGTAGGTGATTGAGTTATTAACAGTGCAGAGTTTATCCCCATTTTATAGGCAGCGCTTCGGGGGAGGGCTTGGGGCATTAGCAGAATGTGGGTCAGTCAGGCTGGATTGGGTCCTGGTGGCTGCTCTGTGGCCTCAGTCACTCCATGAGGGCCTTAGTTGCCTCACTTTGAAAATAGGCTCATCATCGGCACCACTTCACTGGGTGGCCATGAGAATTTGATGGACGTGATATACGTGGAGTGCTTAGCACAGTGCTCATCTCACCAATATTCCTTTTTTTTAAGCCCAAAGTTATAGTCTACATGAACATATTGTTTTGTCCTTTTTTCCCAATCAGAATTATTACCTGCCACTGTGGGGTCCCACATTCCTCCTTGGCACAGCCTGCTGAAAGACCTTTGGGACTTGTCTGGATGTCCAGTGGTTAGGACTCCATGCTTCCACTTCAGGGGACATGGTTCGCTCCATGGTCAGGGGACCAAGATCCCACATGATGTACTGCCCCCCCCCAAAAAAAAAGCCCTTTGATTGGAGGATTCTTCACCCAATAGAAGGGCTGGCAGTAGAGTCCCTGGTGGATTTTGAGCTGGAGGGCAAGTGGACCTGAAGTCTGCATTGGGAGGTCACTCCTGCTGTGCTGGGTAGGGGTTGTGCTGTTTCCTAATGGGGTCTGCTCTCCTCACTGGGTGACCTGAACAGGGAGTGACCGCTACGCACTCGTGTTGGTTCAGATGCTGAGGTCAGCAGGGTTTGGTATCAAACATCCAGGTGACTTACAGAAGGGAGCCCGGGACGGTGGCCTGAGCTTTGCCTCTTTCCTTGCCCAAGGTGTGAGCTGCTAGACCTGGAGCCCCACTGTTCTTTCCCTGTCACTTCACTGGGTTTGTTTATTCTTCCTTGGTCCTAGTGCACCCTGTGAAGTTTGTCATCCAGTTTAAAATGAACTAATAAAGACCTGACAGCTTAACCATCATTTATCTGCTGCTGCATTAATAAGTTGTTTCTCCCAAACTTGAAGGATTAAAACAACAGTAAACATTTCTCGCTCCTAGTTCCTGTGGGCCAGGAATTTGGGAGCATCTTGGCCGGGTTGTTCTGGCTCTGATTCACTCAATAAATTGCAGTCCAGATTGTTGGCCAGTCCCCTGGTTATCTGAGGCTTATGCTTTGGCTGGAGCACTTCACCTGCTTATGAGATGGCACGCTTACCTGCCTAGCAGGGCCATGCTGGTTTTTGGCAAGTGGTCTAGTTCCTCTCTAGGCAGGCCTCTCTCAAGACTGCCTAAATGTTTTCACAGCATTGGTGTCTTGCCTTCGAGCAGTCAGAGGGAGCCGGGTGGAAGTTACCCTTTTTATGACCAGAGGCCCTGTAGCAGCATTGTGCCGCGTTCTGGCCAGCTGTAAGTCTGCTGTGTGTCCCAGGGGAGCAGGGTTAGCCACCACCATTTCAGGGATGAGGAGACATCCGAAGCTCATGTGCAGGTTTTCCTCACTAATTTTTCCATCTATTCAGCTGTTATTCAATCTCTAATGTGCCAGGTAGTCCAGATACAGATAAATAAAACAAATAAAGTCCCTCAAGGGACTTACAGAGCAGGTAGGACAGCAGGTACTATTTGGGTGGTGCTCTAGAGCTCAGTGAGAGCCTCCACACACGTTCCCGTTCTGCCTTCCCAGTGGCAGCTGTGTGATCACTACAGCCGGTTGTGCCCTCATGGTCCATCTCTTCTGGCCCTCAGATGATGGGGGATTTTCTCAGGTGGATAGAACTTGATTTTGTGCCTATAAATAGCCATTGTGACTATAAATCCCTTGCACTTTCTCCTACCACAGGCTGTGTTCCTGGTGTCTGCTGTATCATTCCTGTACTCAGGTGAGGAAACTGAGGCTGCAGTCACCGAACAGCTCTTGACACTGTAATTCCTTGCTTTTTTCACCATCCAGCTTCATCCCTTGGGGTGCACCGCCCTAAATACTCCACTGACAGTCGCTGTTGTCTTTCTTCTTGCAGAAAGCCCTGGGTGTGCGGCAATACCATGTGGCCTCAGTCCTGTGCCAACGGGCCAAGGTAGCCATGAGCCACTTCGAACCCAACGAGTACATCCGCTATGACCTGCTTGAGAAGAACATTAACATTGTCCGCAAACGGTAAGGCTGCAGGGCGAGCTGTGGAGACCACGAGAGGGGTTGGTGTTTCTGGTGTTCCCTGCCCCTCTCAGATAGTGTAGGAGGGGCTTGGTGGAGGAGGATCGTGGCAGGATCTAGGCGTTGAGGGCATAGCGGTCCCTGCTGCGGAAGGGTGTTCTGGATCACTGGTGGGCCTTCCGCCCTCTCTGCCAAGGAGAAGCCTGGAGATGTGGGCCCTAGAGAAGATCTCAGGCCCTCTTTGGTGCTGTGGCCTGAACGTCCCAGCTACCCTTTCCAGGACAGACGATTGGCACTGGGCCATTCCTCTGGGATCTTCCAGGTCCAGGGACTTCAGAATTACTCTATTTCCTCTTTGGTCCATCAGCCCAGGGGAGAGCTCAACCTTGAGACTCAGAGGGAAGCTCAGATGGGCACTCGATCATCCCTTTTTCTGGACCTTTCTTTGCCCATGTGGTGAAGTGGCAACCGTCTTGCTCTGCTGTTCTGAGTGCCAGGTTCTGGGCTGGATGCTGGCTCAGAAGAAGGGGTGGATGAGATCCCTCAAGAGGATGAGAGATGGGGGCTGGTCCTGCATATCAAGCAGCACTGCTTCTGGAGCTTGAACCACTGCAGACAGAGCTGCACGCCTGCCTGTCTGGTGACCTGGCCCTGGCAGCACGAGAGAACCAATATGAGTACACACAGAATCCCCGTTTACAGCTGACGAGCGGGCTCAGGTGGACAGGGCCACACAGTGAGTGAGTGAGTGCCTGGACCTCACCAGTGCTCTGGCCACTGCGCCACACGTGCTCCCCGTTGCCACTTTGCTTCCACCTTACCGGTATCCTCACCTCAGTTTTAAGGGTCAGGGACTATCTTAGTCTTTATCTCCAACAGCCTCCAGCATAGCATCACCTAATTACAATAAGGACCTCTTAATACTTTGGCCACCTCATGCGAAGAGTTAACTCATTGGAAAAGACTCTGATGCTGGGAGGGACTGGGGGCAGGAGGAGACGGGGACGACAGAGAATGAGATGGCTGGATGGCATCACCGACTTGATGGACATGAGTTTGAGTGAACTCCGGGAGTTGGTGATGGACAGGAAGGCCTGGCGTACTGCTATTCATGGAGTTGCAAAGAGTCGGACATGACTGAGAGACTGAACTGAACTGAACTGAATGTCCATCAGGGTGTTCATCTGATTCAGGTGGTATGAACTTTACTACTCAAAATGTGGCTCGTGGATCAGCAGTGTCGGTATCAGCAAGCAGCCCTGGGGGCTTGTTAGACATAGAGAACCTCAGGCTCCGCCCCAGACCCACTGAGGCAGAATCTGCAGTTTTCACAGGAGCCCCAGGTGACTACGTGGACATCAGACTGTGAGGAGTGCTGGCCATTTTTGAAGTTGGCTCTGATGTGCAATCAGGGTTGAAATCACTGTCCTCATCACTCTGTGACCTCGTACAAATACTTTTTCCCCAGAAACCACTATTTTATTTATTCTTAGCATTCTTACATCACAGCTTAGTGGAAAAAGAATGGATTTTCCTTTAGTCGGCAAAAACACCTCCCTGTGCTTGGGAGAAGTAACACAGAAGCTTGCTTTCACATAACTTGACAAAAGAGTCTTTACGATTTTGTCTTTGCTTCAAAAAATTAATCAAAAAACTTTGATTTAAATTTTTATTTTAAATTTTTTTGGTTTTGGTTTAAATTTTATTTGGTTTTAATTTTTGTCAGCGAAATTAACTCTCCCCTTAAAATTTTTCCTTTGCCTTTTTATTCCAACCCTGCACCAACCAGAAAAGTCCAGTCAATAACTTTGGGCATTTTCCAGATTAGTGCAGACTAGGGATGTTCCATTTTCATTGTTGTCATAGAGAAGTGGTTCTCCTTGAGGGTGGGGGTGAGGGGTTGATTTTTGTCTCCCAGGGAAATTTAGCAATGTCCAGAGACATTGTAGGTTGTCCTAACCCGGGGTGGGGTGGTGGTTGACTGTTATCTAGTGGGTAGAGGCCAAGAATACTGTCAGACACCCTGCAGTATGGAAGACAGCCCCCGCAATAAAGAATCATCTGGCCCAAACTGTCAGTGGCAGCACAGTTGAGAGACCCTTCCGTAGAAAAAAGAAGGCGGAAGTGGAGCCATTCTAGAAAGATGCTAAAGGCTTAGGATAGATGTGAGGGTGTTTCAGAGGGCCAGGGGGCCTGCATGCGGATGATTCCTCCACCCTGTGACAGAGGAGCCTGATTCTGTTCCTGGGAACTGAGTCTCTGTCATTCAGTGAAGCGGGGCGACAGATGGATATTGAGGATCCATTTTGTCATCCTCAGTTAATCCCCACAGAAATGTGATGATGAACTTGTCCTTAGCTTTTTTATACAGCTTCAGGCATTTGCTGTCAAGCTCTTTGGTTTGAAAGC
The DNA here is from genome assembly GCF_049115385.1 of Moschus berezovskii. Taxonomy (NCBI): domain Eukaryota; kingdom Metazoa; phylum Chordata; class Mammalia; order Artiodactyla; family Moschidae; genus Moschus; species Moschus berezovskii. The sequence continues at coordinate 116,408,741 of NC_142465.1, forward strand.
CCATGTGCTATTTTTCATCGCCCCTGGGACGCAGGAAGAGGGGCTCTGCTCCGCGCACTGAGTCACTGCCTGCTCACCAGCCCGGGAGATGCTCCACTAAAGGGGGCAGGCTGTGCTCCAGGCCAGGCCTATTTTTATTCAAGTTCTCATGACAGCAGAACTGAAAGACTTTCAGAATTGCCAGTTGCTCTGCTGTTGCCCACAAAACCAGCAGCCTAGGGAACTCTTGCTCTCAGGGGTGAAGTCAACTTGGGGGTGAGGGGCTGGAGCCCAGGCCAGCAGAAGGGCCGGTCCTTGCTTCCCCGCGGGGTCATGTTGGCAACAGCAGTAGCAGTGGTGACAGTAGTGGAGCACTGGCCACAGACCGGGCTGGGCCCTGAGTTTCCAGGTGTTACTGAGAGGACAGTGCAAGGCCACCGCAGCTCCTTGCCTTCCAGCTCGTCCACTCGCTGCCTCATGACCAGGGTCAAGGTTCTTCACCTCACTGGGCTTCAGCTTGCTCCTCCGTGTTGTGAGAATAAAGTGACTTCTGTACATCCGAGTATAGATGTATACAGTGCTTAGGGCAGTGCTGGTCTAAAAGCGCCAGGATAAAACTATGACAGAAAGCAGATCAGTGGTCGCCGGGGGATGGGGGCAGGAGGGAGGGATCATAAAGGGAAAAGAGGAGACTTTGGGGTGGTGGGTATGTGCCTTGTCTCAACGTGGTGACGATTTCATGGGTATATTCATGTGCCAGAATTGATCGGTTGTGCACTTTGAATATGTACGGTCTGTCCACACCAGTTACGCCACGGTGAAGCTGCTTAAAACCGTGTGCTGCATAAGCACTGTTGTCTGTTTCCATACTGGCCCTGGACGTTAGAGGTAGGCTGGTGAGCTCCGCGGCTTATCTGGTTACACAGTGGATTTAGTAATAGGGTCAGGTCTACACCGAGAGCCTCTGACTACAAGTCCAGTTTTGTGTGTGTATGTGTGGTTCGTTGGGTATGAGTGGAACTCTGCCCGTTTGAGGAGGCCTCTTGTTTGGCTTAAGCTTGTGAGTGGCGGAAGGCAGAGTGTGAGGTCCAGGCAGACGGGCTATGCCGAGTAGGGGTGGGGGGTGGTGAGAGGTGGCCCCCACGTAGGGAGCTCAGTGTGTGGGGGGGAGGCTGTGACGAGAGGCAGCTGTACCTTCCCAGGGACCTTGATAGGAAGGGAGGGGTGGACCCCACAGGGAAACAGGGTCTAGGAACAGGGTCTCGTGAAACTGCCATCAGTTTCTGTTCTGACAGAGGCAGCCTCACCCGTCTTAGTGGGGTGAGAGCAAGCGGGGCTGATGGGGAAGGCTTTGGCATAATAGGGTGATGAGGCCTCTAGCACCTAAGGTAGAGGGCTGTGGGTGCAGGGCGAGGAGGATAGGGTGAGGGTGTCGCCGGGTGGATTCTCTGTGTCCCGGTGGGCCGACTGCATGGGGGAGGTGGCCGTGGCCCGAGAGATGTAGACGATCCAGGGTGAGACTCCGCCTGCGAACCTGAGCTTTGACCATCACTCTGCTGAGTCTCCGTTACCTCTTGGTCGTTTTACTGAATGACGAGGCTACAGTAAGGATTAAGCGATGAGACACAGATGAAGAGCGTGCTCATCAGATAATAGGACTTTAATATGCTGGGAAAGTAAATATCCTTTAGGGAAAAAAAGAAAACCCTCCCCTTCTTGTGGTGTTGTCATTCCTCAAGTGATTTTGGACCCAGTGCGTGCTAGGGGCTGTGCTGTGTGCTGGGGGTACTTGTTCGTCTCCACCTCGGGCTCAGGGTGCCCTCCCTGGTGCTGTCAAGGTTGCCTTGTACTTGAGAGGGCCTGGCTGTGGGCAGACAGGATCCTGCAGCCGGAACCAGGCAAGCCGTCCCTTTTTCCACCAGGCTGAACCGGCCTCTGACCCTCTCAGAGAAGATCGTGTATGGACACCTGGATGACCCAGCCAACCAGGAGATCGAGCGGGGCAAGACATACCTGCGGCTGCGGCCTGACCGCGTGGCCATGCAGGATGCCACAGCCCAGATGGCCATGCTGCAGTTCATCAGCAGTGGCCTGCCCAAGGTGGCCGTGCCGTCCACCATCCACTGTGACCATCTGATCGAGGCCCAGCTCGGTGGGGAGAAGGACCTGCGTCGGGCCAAGGTGAGCTGCAGGTGGTGGGGAGGCGGGCAGTGGGTGTGACGCGGGATGAAAGGCAACGCCCTTGAACGAGGGCATTGCCCCTCAGTTCTGAGGGACTCTGGTTTAGGCTTCTTGTTGTTCTCTTCTGCCTCTAAAAACACCATTTGCTCTTTGTGAAGATGTTAGAAAATACTGAGAAAACCTAGAGAAAACAAAAATCATCCCCAGTCTTAACCATACTAAAGGTACTCTTTTCAGGTCCTCTTTCTGTAATAAAACAGAGTATGAGGTAAATGGTGCAGGTAGCAGGTTCTGATCCTTGTCTCCAGTTGCTCTGGAGAGGCATCACTCGTCTTCTTGCCAGGGCCCTGGGGACCTCGGCAGGGAGGTGGGTGAACAGTGTCACCGTTGGTAAACTTGAGGCTTCCAAATTGTGTGCAGTCCCATAACTGCATGGGGGTGAGGCTAGAGCCAGACCCTTCTCCCAGCTCCCACTTACTGATAACCCCTTGTGGGCTTTCTTCTTCTGTGATTTTGGCTTAACAAGGTGCAAGGACTTGGCTGCCACACTGAACACCTTGGATTACCCTCTCTCTTCCTTAGGAAGCCAAATTCGTGCACCTTCCTCCAGGCTCTGCTGTGGTACCTTTGTGTGTGCCTGCTCTTGGCAACATGCCGTCTCTCCCAGTTCTGGGCCTTCACCCTTTCCACCCAGTCATGGAAGTGGGCCCCGCTCTTGGGGGCCGTTGGCAGGAGCTGAATGCTGGCAGGGCTGCAGCCCGGCCGGGCACAGAGCAGGGCATGCAATTGAAAGTGCTTCGTCTCCCAGGGTCGGCACAGCTCAGCAAGCCTCTCAGACCCTTGGGAAAGGCGCAGGGCAGCTTTCCCACTCAGGCCCCTTCTGCCCACTTGCTCACCGTGTCCTGGCGGCACGGCAGCCCCCTCAGCTGACAGAATCCAGCCAGCCGACCGTGGTTTCCATGTTAGAAGCAGCCGTGGCACCTGTTAACAAAACGGGGGCCTGCGGTGCTGGGGACTGGGTCCTCTTCAGCCTGAGAGATGCGTGGCCACCCACAGCAGGGCCACCCCCCTCGGAAGTCGGCCCTCCCCGACTTTATGGATTAAAATCTACCTTCTGGAGCTGAGATTCACGGGTCTCCGAACCCGATTCCTGCTCTACTTCACCCATGTTTATTGAACGTTAATTTCACGCCAGGCACTGTGCTGGGATTCAGTATGAATGTGGATCTTAGAGGCCAGTAGAGAAACAGCAGCTAAGCAGTCACGCAGACTGGTAACTGCCAGTCTGTACATTTATGCTGAAGGAAGGTGGGACTCTGGAAGACGCATATGGAGTCGGGGAGGATGTGACATATGAGCTGAGACCAGAACAGATGAGGAAGCATGTTCTAGACAGAGCAGAGTTCCTAAAAGCCTTGAGACTGGAAGAAACCTGACGCATTTGTGGAGCTGGAAGGGGGCCTGTGGGCCTGGAGCCCTGACATGGGCAGGGCAGGAGCAGGCAGGGCCTTGAGGACTCTGAGCAGGAGAGTGGTCAGATTTCCATGTATTTGTAAAGGCTTCCTCTGGTTGGAGCTCAGAGAGGCAGAGTGGTCTGTCCAGGGTCACCCAGACCACCAGAGAGGTATCTTGGCTGAGTCAGGTGCAGACAGCGGCGCACTCTGTGTCCACCTTGCAGTCTCCCCTGCCCCCACCACCGGCATAGACACAGGAGCAGGTGCGGCCACAGCCACCTGCCTCCTGCCCTCGGTACCAGTTATATCAGTGACTGATTTGTAAATGAGGAGACCAACGGATTAATTATTAATCAGAAAGAGACTGCTGTGGGGACCCAGGCTCTTTGTCTGCCACTCTTTCACTTGGGGGAACCACACGTGCCCTCAGAAGGATGTGCGTTTGGTCTGCGGTTTATTTTTATTATTACTTCTAATCTTTATTTGGCTGCGCCAGGTCTTATGTGCAGTATGTGGGAACTAATTCCTGACCAGGGCTCGAACCCAGGCCCCCTGCTTTGGGAGTGTGGAGTCCTAGCCACACTGGACCACTAGGAAAGTCCAGTTGGTCTGAAGTTTAAATGAAGGGGACTGCCTGCTTTGAGGGTGTTTCTTGGAGGGCCTAGCAGAGCCCACAGTGAGACCCTCTGCCTGTGGTCCCATCCCTTTTGTCCCTGATGTCTCACCAGTCCAGGGACATGCTTGGTCGTCCAGTTAAACGTTGGCCTCATACCCATATGCTGGGGTAGCCTTCCCTTCCCCCTGAGGAAGTTGCCTTTGAATTACAGGCATATTGGTCATGCTGTCTGTTTGGCTGAAACCTACAGTTGAGAACACGGTCCATCTGATAGTCTTTCATCTGGGGCCTATGAAACATACTGCCAAGTGTGGAGCGTCCACCACATGTTAGACAGTGGGCTCGGTGTGCTGAGTACAGTCTCTGTGAGGGCACTAGCTTTGTTCTTATCACGGCGTAGCGACGGGCTCTGGCTGAGCAGGCCTGGATTCAAACTCATGCCTTGTCTGTTTAACCCTAGGGTCTTGAGCAAGACCTCTGAGGTTCTGTTTTTGCATCTGTAAAATGGGGTTTGTTTTGGTGTGGTACCATTTCCATAGTGGGCATTCAGTAAACGTTAGCCAGGATTACAGACAAGGCATCCGAGGCTCCAAAGGAGAAACAACGCCCACCAGGAGGCATGGTGGAACCGGGTGGTCCACTGCGTCCCACCACTTCCCTTTGACAGGTCCCCTCCCCCGCCGTGTCTCAGTGAGTCCTGTGGTGTCTTGCCGCCCCCTCACTGCTGGCCTTGACCAAGGACCTGAGTGCCAGAGGGATCCTTCTACAAATAAGGAAGCTGAGACCCAGGGCAGGGAAGGGATTTGTTCTGGACCTACTCTCTGGCCATGTGTCACAGAACTGGGCTCCGTCTCTGTTCCTTGGTCTTTCTCCTGGGCCTGCCGGCCGAGACTTGTGGGCCAGCATCCAAGCCCTTTGGGAATTATTTGTAGAAGGCCTCCAGGAGAGGGCCTGTCTTTCCAGTGCCAGCATTTCAGTCAGGGGAGAGGAGGTGGAGGGAGGGAGGCATGAGCAAACTGTTTCTAATGCCCTGGTTATTGATTTCTCTCAATAGGACATAAACCAGGAAGTGTATAATTTCCTGGCCACCGCAGGTGCCAAGTACGGCGTGGGCTTCTGGAGGCCTGGCTCTGGAATCATTCACCAGGTAAAGGAGGTCCTAGCCAGCCTTTGGGGGTGGGCAGAGGAGCAGGCTGCCCTTTGGACCTGGGCAGCACCTCTGGGTCTGTACGAACAGGGGCCTCAGCAGGCAATTGGATAGGTATTTTCATCAACCCTTAGACTCCACTTTCATTTTAAAATTAATTTTCATTGTGTCAAGTTACACATGCTCACTCTCCATGTGAGCATTTAAAATAGTCCCTTCTGACCAGCATTTTAAGGTTGACGTGTTTTGTGCTGTACCTTCTTCTGAACATTCGTCCGTGTCGCAGTGGTTTTGTGTTTTGCTTTCCTCCACAAGCGTCGTACCTTCTTGGGTGGATTACTAATACCTGGTGAGACAGGCACTCTGCAGATAGTAACTTACGCAGTGCTCGCCATGACCCGGTGAGTCTGGTGGCTTTATTGTCCGCACCTTACAGATGAGGAAGCTAAGGAGTGGAGATTTAATTTCCTTGCCCAGGGACATCCGGCTGACCGATTGTGGAGTCAGGCTCCTGCAAACATCCGGGCAGCCTGGCCCTGGGGTCCGTGCTCTGCCCGCTCTGTGGTCTCCTATCACACCGGGGGCTCATCCCCTCTGAGTGCAAGCGGTGCCCCTCATAGTCTTTGGCCACTTGCTGGAGTTTTGGAGGGTGGAGGTACCACAGGTCATGTGGCTACATCAGCCAGGAGCTCTTCTGGGTCTCCCCAAGGGTGAATATTCTCTTGATAGGAGAATATCAAGTGCAAGTGTGTATGTGTGTGTGTGTGTGTGTGTTTCTGGGGCGATAGTTGATTAGTTTTCATCAGAGGTGTCTGTTCAGGACTGCTGAATGGCGTGTGGGGTGTGTGCCGGTGTGTGTTCATCTGCCCTTCATCCTCTGTGTGAAACCTGCCTCTTTGTACCTTCCCAAGGTGACCCTTCTCCCCACCTCCAGCCTAGGCCTCACTTCCAGATGCGCTGAGTCAGGCTGTAACTGGACCCTGCCTGGGCTCCCACACCGCCCCACTCTGAAACCAGAGCCTGCAGATCAGCGCTCTACCCTTTCAAACCCTCCCCCTTGCCAGGAAGGGGCTCCCCATGAATGGCAGGTTGCACTGGTCTACAGGGGCCAAAAGGCCTGTCTCAGCGGCTGGGCGAGGGAGTCAGGCGGACCCAACCTCAGCTTTTTGTCATCAAGTGTCCCCAATCCAAGTGTCCCCATCCCTGAGCACAGATGCCCAGGCCTTTTGGGCAGCTTTTAGGTCAAGGTTTTTAAAAAGAAAGTTCCAGGGACCGTGTGATCTCTGCAGCTTTCCTCTTCTTCCCCCCTCCCCTGCCATGTTAAGGCAGGTGCAATCCGCCATGTCCACAGCAAACCTTAGTCCCTTTCCACTCTGCCTCGAATGCCCTGACTGATCCCTCCTCCACCGTGCTGCTTCCTGGTTCCCTCTGTGCAGCCCTGGCCCTCCGGTGCCCAGCACTGGGGGTCTCTGTGACCCTCTGTGGGACCCTTCGCATTATGACCACAGAGTGTGCCACATGCCCTGTGGGGACTGGGCCTGTGGCTTGTTTACTCCACTCAGCTCTGGGCCCGCGGCCAGGTCAGTACAGAATAGGTCCTCAGTGCGCGTGGCTCCTGCAGATAGATGCTGAATTTCCAGTTTTATGTTCTCAGTGTTAGTCCAGCCTAAAAATACACTTCTTCCCCACCACACGCCCACCTGCCTAAGCGAATGCAGCTGACCGCTGAGGTCGCTGTCACAACCAGCTTCTTTGTGATGCTTCTGCAGTCCTCCGGTCTGCGCTGACCACTCCTTTCTGGACGTGGACCATGCTCACAGTCTACACTGTGTGATCATAATGAATTCTCTGTGTCTGGTGTTCATGGAGCAGGCTTTTACAACCTCAGGGAGTTTTGGAAATTAACCAGTTTTAAACCTTTATATTGGTCGAGGATAGGAGGGCTGGAGAAGTGAAACAGGTAAACAGTGTTCTCTGCAACAGTTGATTTTGTTAGGGATTCCCTCTGTGTTGGCCTCTTCTCCCAGCCAGCTGGCTCATTTCTGGGGAAGGAACCAGGTCTTCTAACTTCCCGCATTCCCGAGAGGCGAGACCCCTCGAATCTTGCTCAGTCTGCTGATGAGATGCCTCGCGTGAGGCAGGGGCCCTGGGATTTCTGTAATATTCCAGGGAACCTGCCCACCTTTCAGTTGGTCTTGACAATTCGTAAGAGCCTTTCACTGCTCTGATCTCATTTAGCGTCCCCGATATCCATAATACGTGTGTGTAGGGGCACAAATCCGTGTGACGGTGAATCATAGAACCTCAGGTGAAGGCTCTTGGCTGCAAAAGGAGAAGAAGACTGCCTCTCCCAGGCGTTATTACCACCTGAGGGACATGCTTCCGTCACGTCCTTGCGGTGATCAGTGAGGAGAGCACTGTCGTCAGCTGCTCTCTACAGATGGGAAGCGGGGGCTTGGGGAGAAGTGCGTTGCCTGGGGCCCACAGCTGGGTGGTGGGGCCAGAACTCTGACCCAAACATGGTTCCCTTTGGCTGTAGCTCTCCTTGAGCAACCCTGCAGCCTCAGTGTGTCCAGCACCTCAGGTGGTAGGCAGGGCTGCTCTGGGATTGGCTGCATCAGGTATCTTGGGGGGAAATGCTCACTGCCAGCTCCTCCCTCCCCTGTGCTGGAGCCAGCCCATGGAAGATTGTCCGCTCTCTGGAGAAGCCAGATGAGCACACTCCACACGTCTACCACGTGAGGCAGAGAGTGTTATCGGAAGCACCTTTCAGCAGTCAGCATTGTCCCTGGGCCTGCCCCAGGACACACTCTTGTATCCCAGGTTATCTGGTTCTCACCACCATCCTGGGGTCGGGATGGTGCAGCCATTCTTAATACTGTGCTAACAGATGAGGAAACTGAGGTCCAGGGAGGCACTTGCTAGTCCAAGTCACACAATCAGGAACTGTCAGAGCTGTTCCTGAGCCCACACTACCAGTCTCCCAGGTCTCTGGCTCATCTCGGCCACACTGGCGAGGCCCCGTGCAGGAGGTGTGCCTAGGACTAGCTCAGTGGCCCAGTGTCGGCAGGGGGCAGTCTTGCAGACCCCATTGGAGCCCTAACCTCCTTTCTCTGCTAAGGACTTTTAAGCATAAGACCTTGGATTCTTTTTCAGATCATTCTGGAAAATTATGCATACCCTGGGGTTCTTCTGATTGGCACTGATTCCCACACCCCCAATGGCGGTGGCCTGGGAGGCATCTGCATTGGAGTTGGGGGTGCTGATGCCGTGGATGTCATGGCTGGGATCCCCTGGGAGCTGAAGTGCCCCAAGGTGAGAAGTGGGGAGGGGCTTGTGTCGGGGTGGCAGCAGAGGGGTGGTTGGTGGGGCAAGTAGGAGATGTGGGACCCACAGGAGCTGAGAGCATAGGTCAGGCTCAGCTCTCTCTGGGAAGGAGGCAGGGCTAAATAAGCCCGACTGAGAATTCCAGTGGTTGGAACATGGCACGTGACACATGGGCCTGTACCTGCTTTCTTGCCCCACCCATTCAGGTGATTGGCGTGAAGCTGACAGGCTCCCTCTCCGGCTGGACCTCACCCAAAGATGTGATCCTGAAGGTGGCGGGTATCCTCACAGTGAAAGGTGGCACAGGCGCCATCGTGGAATACCACGGGCCTGGAGTAGACTCTATCTCCTGCACCGGTGAGGACGGCGGCTGCAGGGCATGCTCCCATCCTTTGCGGGCCCATGGGCCTGTGGTTGAGCTGTAGATGCAGCGGCTGGCCTGCGCATGAGGCTCTGGCCAGTCACTTTGGGAACTTGCAGTGGGCTCTTAGAGGTAGAGGAGAGGTTCTCTAGTCCAGGCCCTTCATTTAATGGGATGCTGGGGCCCCTCGAGGACGGTAGGTCACTTCCCTGTGGCCACACGGAGTTAGGGGCTGAGCCAGCGTGGCCATGGCCCTGGGCTGCCTTGAGCGATCCAGAAGAATCCATAGAAGGTGGAGGTGGCAGGTGAGGACTTAGAGCCAGGGCTTCAGTCCCAGAGCAGCCCCATTCTCAAACCCTCCTTTGCCTGGAGTCTCAGAGCCTCACTCTTTTCCTTTGGGTTAGAGACCATCACCTGTTAGTCTCTAAGACCAGGTGGGAGCCAGCCCCCTCCCTACTCATCACTCCTGGTGATCTGGCCTCAATGCCTGCTGCTGCTGCTGCTAAGTCACCCTCAGAAATCCAAGTAGAGTTGGAATGAGGCTTAGAGATGGTTCAATCCAGACTTTCCTGCCTGCCTCAGCTCCACAGCACCCCCACAGAGCTGGAGTTCAGCTGGCCCTTTTATCCCTCCAGTGATACGGGGCTCACACCTGTAAGTAGCCCTTACTACTGATGGACGTTCAGTTAGGAAGTTGGCAACAAGCACAGACCCATGTCCCAGCAACCCCATGGGGCTGGAGTGCTGGTTGCAGTTAAGACATCTGTAACCTCTCCAGTTCTGTGGGTGGCTCTGTGGTCCAGGCCATAGACGTCATTCCAGTATTATAGCTGGAAAACCCCAGGCCCAGAAACATTTCCACCGTGGTGTGGCTGAAAGCACGTAGGCCTGCCCATAAGGCAGGCAGACAGACCAAGTCCTGAAGGCCACACTGGCATTTGCTTTATGGCACGACCATGGACATGTCTGAGTCAGTTCCCTCACCTGCAAATGGACACAGCAACAGCTGGGCAGTCTGGCCAGGTCAGCTCATCTAGTCTGCCGAGTGGGCCAGCCAGGCCTGGAATTGGAACTCTGCTCGTCAGACTAGAATCTTGTGTTCTCCCCGTATCCAGCAGCCACCCTGACAGCCGGGACGCTGGGCTCTGGCCCCGTGACCTGGCTTTCCCTGGCCCTCCTGTTAACCCTGGACCACAAGGGCAGTGAGAGCGAGGGAAGAAGTGAGGTCAGCTCCCTGGTGCAAAGACATGTGTGCACCCAGCTGCTCAGCCAGCCCTGTGGGTTCCCTCTCTCTACAGGCATGGCGACCATCTGCAACATGGGCGCAGAAATCGGGGCCACCACTTCAGTGTTCCCGTACAACCACAGGATGAAGAAGTACCTGAGCAAGACAGGTCGGGCAGGTGAGCCAGTGGGGCTTCTAATCCCCGCGTCTAAGTGGGCTTCTGTAGCTCTCTTCAGCTTCTCAGAGGCTCTGGCCTCTCAGCGTGAAACATGGCTCAGGGATTTAGTTCCCCTGAACGGGCATCCTTGGGATTTAGTTTCCCCTGGAAGGGTGTCTGAATTCAGTTCTTCTTGGCCTGGTCCCTGATGCCCTCTATGGGAAGCTCTGGAAATGACATGGATTTGCTTCTGTAATTCCTACTCTAGCAGGGGAGGAGGAAAAACATTTGGTGCAAGAACCACTTTCTCAGCCTCCCCCAACAACTTCCCTGAGGTTCGAGCTTACCTTCTTTGAAACCCAGAGTTGGAAATGGGGCCTGGGGAGAGCTTGTTGGGTCTTCTGAAGGGAGGCGATTGGTGGAGCCAGAGGCTGGGGGACCTGGGGAGAGCTTGTCACTTTGCTTCTGAGCTCTCTGTGCATAGAATCCTACCTGGAAGACTCTTCCTTTGATTTAACTGTCAAGTAACCTCCTCCTCTAAAATTCGGTGCCTCTCCCCTCCCCGACTCTGAACCCCAAGTCAGCACCTCTCCTCAGTGTCCCCGTTTTCCTGCGCCTCTCTCGCATTATGTTGTAGCTTCTGGCTCACTGACAGCGCCTCGCTAGACTGTGAATTCCACAAGGGCAGGGACTGTGTCCTGTGCTGCTATTTTGTTCTTTGTTTGCCTAGTCAGTGCCCAGGGCCTGGTGTGTGTGGCAGGTGCTGGGTAACTGGTTCTTATGGGTGGATGGATGGATGGAGTCTTGTGACCCAATTTCTGTCTTACATGCTTCAGTCACCCTCCCTTGTTGATTTCAGACATTGCCAACCTTGCTGATGAATTCAAGGATCACTTGGTACCTGACTCTGGCTGCCATTATGACCAACTGATTGAAATTAACCTTAGTGAGGTGAGGCAGGGAATTGGTTCCAGGGAGTTTCTGAGGATGGGGGTGATTCAGGCGCCATTTGGAGACTTCTGGTGGGCCTCAGGGAGAGCTTGGGCAGGTCCCTGGCTGCATACCCAGCAAGGCTCTTGAGCTTTTGGTTCCCCAGCTGGTCATTCAGAAACGTTCAGTTGTCCCCTGCCTCAGCTCTCGGAGAAGCCAAGATTTTACCCTTGAGCTTGCTTTGTTGTGAGAATTCAGAGGGCAGGGCTCAAGATTCTAAGCCTGACCCAGGTGCTCTGAAACCTGTAGATCAGGGTAGCATTTGGAAGGCCAGAGGAAGGATGGGCTGGAGGAACCAAAGTAGCAGAACAGAGCAGTTAGGCCCTGAAGCCAGCCTGCACAAGTTCAAATCCTGACTCTGCCACTTAAGTGTGTGACCTTACCTCAGGCCACTATGGGCCTCACTTCATCATGTGTAAAACCCGAGGCAGTCATGGGAACTGAATGAGCTAATTCATGTAATGACTGTTGCTGATACTTACTGAGGGCTGATTGGGTGCCAGGCACTTCACTCGGTGCTTCATGTTGGTGGTAAGTAGCATCACGTATAAAACGTCTGGCCTCCAGATTCCAGAAGCACCATGTCACGGGAGATAACGGGCTGAGGGGGCCGCCAGCCTTGATTCACCCCGTGCCTCTGCTGTCTCCAAGCTCGTGACTTTGGGCAAGGCAGGCAGCTCTGCCACCTGCAGGCGGGAGACAACGACCTTGGGGGTTGGAGGGCTCCAGGAGCGGGTGCATGGACAGTGCCCGCTGCTCGGGCCCTTCCTGGAATGAGGTTTGAGCTGTGGGACGAGCGCTGGCCTCCCAGGCCCACCGTGACTGGGCGAGCAGGAGCCAGGCCACCTCTGAAGGAGAGAGGTGTCCACACACCAAGCCGAGTTCCTCCCCCACCCCCCCGCCCCTGGCTCTTTCACTTCAGCTGAAGCCGCACATCAATGGGCCCTTCACCCCCGACCTGGCTCACCCTGTGGCAGAAGTGGGCAGTGTGGCAGAGAAGGAGGGGTGGCCCTTGGACATCCGAGTTGGTGAGTACCCCCACTCCCAACCCCAGAGCCAGCAGGTCCGCCCAGGGCTGTGGACCGTCGCCTATGCTTACCGTGGGGCCCTTCCTGAATGGTTCAGGCACTTTCTGAAAGATTTTTTTCCCTCCACAGCTTCTTAAAGAAATTACTTTTTCTTGGTATAAAAGAAATATGTATCAGTGTAGAGCTTATTGATAAAACAAGAATTTTAAAACACCCCTAATCTCCACCCTCAGCCAGAACCAGGTTTTTGTATATGCCCATACTGATGTGTATAAATTTTCTCTTTTTTGAACATTTCCTCTTACCAAGCATCATGCCTGATTTTACTTTACGTGCTTCACACACACACACTGGCGTGCTGGTATCGCTGTTGTCATCGTAGAGTGAAGCACGTGAACCCAGGTGGCCTGAGAGTGGGCCTGACTCTGCCACCTCACAGCTGGGTGACCGTAAGCTCATTGCTTCACCCCCTGTGCCTCGGTTCCCCAGCTGTGAAACGAGGGTTATACCATTAAAATTGCTGGGAGGAGGGATGTGTTGGGGGTGGTGAGAGCTTTCGACAGTGCCTAGCATGAAGTGCTGTACAGTGTGTGCAGCCTTATTAGTTGAAGTAAGTAAAAAGAAATCTTTTGGTAGCTTAATAATTAGAAAATAAATCACTGAACTGGTAAGACAGTCTGTCTCTCTCTATAGACAGTGTGATGTCATCCAGTCTTTATTGGCTTTTTGAATAACTATGATAGACTTCTTTAAAAGAATTATTTTCTTCCTGATTATAAAACCAAGTAGAATGCCAGAGAATTCTACAAAGTATCAAAGAAAGTGGGCCTCTAGGTCCTTGCCCAGCAGTGGTCCCTGTCAGTATTTCAGTGGGGCCCTCTAGTGTGTGTCCACATACAGACTCTGCTCACTCTAAGACAGTGGGCTATACGCTCCCAAGTGCGTTCAGCGTCGTGCTCAGCGGCCACAGTTTCTCTTCAGTGTCTGGGTTGAGAGGATAGACAGCGAGGTAGGTTGCTTCCAGCTTCTCTCTGTTGGGAGCAGAGTCGGTGAACCCTTGACCGGGTGCGGATCGTTTGTGGTCAGGCAGAGAGCTCTGTTCACTCTCCTCCTGACGGTCCGTCCCCCCACCCACAACATACCAGGTCTGATCGGCAGCTGTACCAACTCCAGCTATGAAGACATGGGCCGCTCTGCAGCCGTGGCCAAGCAGGCGCTGGCTCACGGACTCAAGTGCAAGTCCCAGTTCACCATCACCCCAGGCTCGGAGCAGATCCGTGCCACCATTGAGCGGGATGGTTATGTGAGTGCCCGCGTGCCACGCCCGGCTCCCCCACCACCCCTCTGCTGAGGAACATGGCTGCAGGGCAGAACCGGCCACAGCCTTGTACGAAGGGACCGGTGCCCCGGGGTTCCCGCCAGCCTGCCCCTGATCCCTCCCCATCCCCTCTCCCGCTGCAGGCACAGATCCTGAGGGATGTGGGTGGCATCGTCCTGGCCAATGCCTGTGGCCCCTGCATTGGCCAATGGGACAGGTGAGAAGCACAGGGTTTTTTTTTTTAATGTATTTTAAAAATTTATTTATTTTTTAATCGAAGGATAATTGCTTTACAGAATTTTGTTGTTTTCTGCCAAAGAAGTACGGTTTTATAGGACAGCCCCTTCTGTCCTGGGGTACAGAGCCCCAGATGTTGAGGGGAGATACCCTTGGGGTGGAGCTTCCAGGGCTGTAGATATTAGAAGACTTTTCCGGGCAGGACTAGAAAGTTGGGCTGGAGATAAAGAGGAAGAGTCCCCCACAGCGCTGAGTGGCCGCCTGGCTGAAGCCTGGGGTGTGGGAAGAAGCCAGGGAGGCCTCATCCTAACACACACAGTGGGGGGCTCAGATGGACCCTCCTGAAAGGACACCGTGGCCCTGGTCAGGGATCCCTGGCCTTGCTCTGGCCTCTTGTCTTACGTGTGGCTTCTAACGAACCTCAGTGGTGCCTTAGGTGCCCTCCTGCTCCGTGGGTGTGAGTTGAGTCCCAGGAGGAGGTGACCATTTCCAGGTCTTTCCATTTCCCCCTCCTCTGCCATGAGCTCAGCAAGTAGGCCAGGTGACAAGGCCAGATGTCCCTAACTGTGTCCCCTCTGACCTGGCAGGAAGGACATCAAGAAGGGGGAGAAGAACACCATCGTCACCTCCTACAACAGGAACTTCACAGGCCGCAACGACGCAAACCCCGAGACCCACGCCTTCGTCACGTCCCCGGAGGTGAGACTCTGCCCTAACCCGGGATGGCCTCTGGGGGCCATGCCCTGGCCGGTCAAGGGAGCAGGGCTGCTGAAGGAAGGTTGGCATCACAGGCCAGGGGTTGTCAGAGCAGAAACCAAGAGCCACATGCCTTGCCGGCCCCAGGCATTGAGCTCCCTGGGTGTGCCCTGCCTGGCTCCCCTCGGCCCCAGGAGTCTGAGGTTTTGTTAGAGTCACCACCGGGGACAGAAGGCAGTCCTGCCTCCACCCAGACACATGGCTGGATCCTCAGTGCCCCAGGGTCCCCTTGGTGACCCATGAACAGTGCCGGAGGCGCTTGCACTGCCCGAGCCAGGAGGGAGGCCGTGCTGCCACGGTGAGCAGTCAGTGAGCTGCGCGCTCTGGGTGCTCAGTGGTTATCCACACGCAGCCAGTCTTTTGTGACTTTTTTTTTTCTGCGGTGGGTCTTTGTTGCGGTGCGCAGGCTTTTCTCTAGTTGCAGCAAACAGGGGTCACTCTTACTGCTTGTTGGGTTTCTCATGGCAGTGACATCTCTTTCTGCAGAGCATGGGCTCCAGGGTGCAAGGGCTCAGTCACTGTGCACGGGCTTAGCTGCCCCACGGCACATGGAATCTTCTCGCACCAGGGATCAAACCCATGTCCCCTCCTTTGGCAGGGGGATTCTTAACTACTGAACCACCAGGGAAATCCATGACTTGGTTTTTTAAATGAGCGTTCCAGAAATACTTCAGTGAAGAAATGGCCCCCTCCATGTTTTCAGTGCCCATGAAGGAACATAGTCATCATGGGAGCATTTCTGTGCCAGGACCCCTCTCGGGGTCCAGCACTGGCCCTGCCCAAGGAGGCGCTGAGGTCCAGGCCCCGGGGGGGCAGTAGAGGTGGGCGTGTGAGTCCTCTGCAGGCCCTGGTCCCAGAGACATTGCCGCAGCTCCCGCCTGCGAGGGGAAGAGTGGTCGTGGAGAATCTGGAAATTTCCCAGCTCCACCTCAGTTTCGGCCTAGGCTTCTGCTGAGGTAAAGGGATGGGCAGGGAGTTTGGTGTGAATGACTCAAACTGGCTGCCTCCATTCCAGATTGTCACAGCCCTGGCCATTGCTGGCACCCTCAAGTTCAACCCAGAGACTGACTTCCTGACAGGCAAGGACGGCAAGAAGTTCAAGCTAGAGGCTCCAGACGCGGATGAGCTTCCCCGAGCGGTGAGCAGGCACAGCCTCTGCCACCCGTCCTGCGGGCCCACCTCGGCCCAGGGCTCAGGGCCGCTGAGATGCTTCCGGCCCAGGAGGGGCGCTTGCCAGCGGGGAGAGCTTGGCACATGGGGAGCTTGCCTGCCATGGGAGCGTGTCCACATGGGACTGAGGGCTTGGCACCCAATGTGCCCTGTCGCCTGCTACAGGAGTTTGACCCTGGACAGGACACCTACCAGCACCCCCCCAAGGACAGCAGTGGGCAGCAGGTGGACGTGAGTCCCACAAGCCAGCGCCTGCAGCTCCTGGAGCCTTTCGACAAGTGGGACGGCCAAGACCTGGAGGACCTGCAGATCCTCATCAAGGTCAGCGGCTCAGGGACGCGCGAACAGCCCTGCTGCCAAGGCACCCTCCCGTGATGGGCAGGAGGGCCCGGGAAACCACACAGGCCCCCACGGACCCCAGTGGAGGACACGGTCAAGAGTTAGGCAGGGGCAGGAAGGGAGGTTTGGCTGCAGAGGAGGGAGGGGATCTGTGTCCCCCATTCTACTGCTCTGTGCCAGGCCAGCTGCTCAGGGGCTTCTGGGAGTGTGGGCGGTGAATGCAGCGTTAGGAGGGCAGGATGGGCACCGTGATCCTCACAGCAGGTCTCCGTGCACTGGGCTTGACCAGACAGGCTCTGGTGCTGTCGATTCCTGTTCCCATGGTTGAGCATCAGGGGTAGGGCCTGCGTCTGGGAGCTGAGCTGACCGGCCAGAGGCCTTAGAGGCCTCTCTAGCACTGTGCTGTTTACTGCGAGGTCTGCAGGCAGTGACACAGCCCCCGTTAAGCCCGCATGGTAGACGAAATTGATCAGTCACCAGGCAGAACCCAGACACGTCCCTGGGCTCGTCTGTCTCTGGCACAAATCTGCAGGTGGTCTTCCAACCTGGGCATCTCCTACCTGGGGGCCTCGGGCTGAAGGGCGAGTGAGCAAACACATGGGTCCTCCATGTCTGGCTCTGCCCCCTTGAGGGGCGGAGGACAGCCTGGCCTGAGCCCTCTTGGCCAGAGCGTGGTGACGCCAAGACTGCAACCCGTGTCAGAGCCTGACCCGCTTCTGCTGTCCCCACCACCTGCCTCTAGAGGGCCTGTCCATCCACCACTCAGAGCCCACACCCTGACCTCTGTTCTCTCTGCTCACCCACCCAAGGTCAAAGGGAAGTGTACCACCGACCACATCTCAGCTGCCGGCCCCTGGCTCAAGTTCCGTGGGCACCTGGACAACATCTCCAACAACCTGCTCATTGGCGCCATCAATGTGGAAAACGGCAAGGCCAACTCCGTGCGCAACGCCGTCACCCAGGAGTTCGGTCCTGTCCCCGACACTGCCCGCTACTACAAGGTGGGGCAGAGCTGGCCCTTCCTGGTGGCCAGGTTGGGCACTCCCACAGGGAAGGGGGGCCTACACTTGCAGCGGAATGGTGCCCCAGCGCCACCGAGGCAGCCATCTGTCAGCCCCGCTGCCCTGAGCTGACACCTTCCCAGGCCCTGTCTCAGCCTGTCCGAGGGCCTGGCTGGGGCTGGATTCAGCTCTAACGTCCCCTGTCCTTGGGGTGCAGGTGAGGCGGGGGGCTCTGGCCCCTTGACCTGGGAGTCTTAGGAGGCCTGAGGGCTGAGCAGGAGGTGGGTCAGTGCCACCCTCTCCCTCATAAACTCACTCCTCCCTCACCCCTGACAGAAACACGGCATCCGGTGGGTGGTGATTGGAGATGAAAACTACGGTGAGGGTTCGAGCCGGGAGCATGCGGCCCTGGAGCCTCGCCACCTCGGGGGCCGGGCCATTATCACCAAGAGCTTCGCCAGGATCCACGGTGAGCAAGAGCCGAGCTGGGCCCGGCCCGCCCGCCTCCCCGTACCGGCAGCCCAGGGCCGCCCCACAGGGTCGGAGCCACGCGGTTGGCCCCCAGGGTGTGTCCACAGCGACCCCACAGCCCGCCAGCCTCCAGCCTCTGCCCCTTCAGATTTGTCGGTTCTGACACCATGGCTCCACACCCCCGGCACATACTGGTCTCGTTTCCACACTTGGAGCAGTTGAGAGCCAGGGCGTGTGGTTAGAGGACCATCTCTGATTGTCAGAGGCCTCAGGGAAACACAGGCATCCAAGCACAATCGCCTAGGGCCCCACATCACTGGGAGAGCGGCCAAGCTGGTCCTCGTGGTCAGTGACCCAGGTTTGTCCCACGTGGCAGGACCCGGGGTGACCCTCTCAGAGCCCTAACTGGACTTGGTTGGTGAGGTTCCTCACAGAGAAGGGAGGGACGGGACCTGCCCACTATGGACTGCTGCTCTCTGCCTTCTAGAAACCAACCTGAAGAAACAGGGCCTGCTGCCCCTCACCTTTGCTGACCCAGCTGACTACAACAAGATTCACCCTGTGGACAAGCTGACCATCCAGGGCCTGAAGGACTTTGCTCCTGGCAAGGTCAGGGGGCAGGGAAGGAGGGTGGGCCAGGCAAGCCCATCTGTTTCCCAGGGCCCTCCTGAGAGGGGAGGGGAGGGTTGCCCTCTTACACCTGGCCCCACCTGTACCTCCTTCCATGAGCCTCTGTTCCAGCTACAAGGGCCCCTGAATTCTCCAGGTAACCCCCGAGAGGGAAGGAAGTACCTTCCCAGAGATGAAGGTAAGGCCAGCTCAGGCCCCCATTCCATCCAGTCACTGGCCCAGGCCTGGCACTCCGCGGCCACAGCCCACACCCCGCAGAGCCCTGTGGTCCCAGGAGTCAGGGCCTCCGGGTCTTCCCATGGCCAGCCGCTGAGGCCCAGACCTGGCCTAGGACCTGGTTCACCTTGCTGGCCCCAGGGCCCGGAGCGGTGGCCCACCCTCCTGAGCCTCTAGCGGAACCAAGGGCCGTGTTCCCAAGGGCCCGTCTGCCCACACGCGTCCCTCCTCACAGCCGCTGACGTGCATCATCAAGCACCCCAATGGGACCCAGGAGACCATCCTCCTGAACCACACCTTCAACGAGACCCAGATTGAGTGGTTCCGCGCCGGCAGCGCACTCAACAGGATGAAGGAGCTGCAGAAGTGAGGTCCCGCTCAGCCGCCACCGCCCGCCGACCTGCTCCTCAGACCCGGCTCCGGCGTCACAAGGCGGGTTCGCGTCACCAGAACGGGATGTGATCCAATCCAGCCGTGGCTCCGCTCTGAGATGCAGTGGCCGGGCCTCCTGCCCTCCTCCCCTCGGCCCAGGGAGTGCCCCAGAGCCGGGGGTGGGGGAGGCTCTTAACAGCGTGTCAACCCCATCTTCCTGTTTTTAGTCCGATTCAGATCTTGAGCAGCTTCATGCAACTGTATTTATTTTTGATGACAGACACCCATCTAAAGTTTTTCTCTTGCCTGTTCATTTCACTGGTGGCAGAAGGATTTGAAAAAATCCTTTTGCTCTTACACGGAAAACAAGAATTCATATTCAGTGACTTGCTGTGTGAGTGGTGGTGTCTGCTGTCACCAGCTCCAGCAAGGGGCAGGGGGGCTCCTGCACAGCCAGTCAGTGGATGCCCCTGAGAGCCACGCCACAGTGTTTTTCAGCCCCATCACCTGCAGGGCAGCCTCCCCTCCCCCTCCCCACATTCCAGTACCTTCCCTGATGGGCCTGGGGGGTTGGGCCCAATATGGAGCCTCCCCATTCCCCTGGGCTTTGAGTTGCCCTTCAGACACGCAGAGTGCGTCTGTCGTACAGACAGGCCACCACGTCCAAGGTCACAGCTAGTCCATGTGTGCCCTACCCCCATCCCCTGGCACAGGGTGGCAGCAGGCATGGCTCCTCTCCCTGGAGCACCGTCCACTGGCACCATGCACAGCTCCAGGCCCCTGTGTCCGTGTGAGCCGAAAGGCTGGGCTCCACGGGGACCCCTTCATTAGGACAAGACTTGCCTGACAGAAACATGGCATCTGGTGAGGGCTATAAAACCATGTCCTGGTCCCAAGAGAGGTTTCTGGCAGAAATGAGTGGAGGGGCAGGAGGAATCTGGCAAAGCCATTCTGTTGGATGAGGCCCGCCTCCAGGATCTCAGATCACAAGCAGACCCACAGCATGTTCATGGTGTGGCCAAGGTTGCAAAGTGACAGCCGGCCCAAGGCTCCCTGCTGTACTGCTGGTGGGAAAACGACAACAGCAGGTCGCCAGCCCTCACCCCCTGGCTCAGGAAAGCCCACCACCACTTCCTGATTGGCTGCTTGGCTGAGTCCAGGCCCCCGCCTTCCACACGCTGGTGGGAAGGAAGGTGGTTTCCCTTCAAGGTCAGGCTGATGAGCGCCTGGCAGCTGCCCTGGACCAGCCTCTTGCTCTCTGGGTTACTTGTGGGGCCGCCAGGCTCAGCTGGCCCAGAGCTTGGCCTGAGGTGGCCGGGACCTCTCACCCCCAAGTCCACCTCTGGGACATCTCTAGACGTGATCTGGGGTCAGGAAGGGTGTGCTGTCCCGGCCGTGGCAACTTGGTGACCGTAGAGCACTGAGACTAGGGCAGCTTTCCCAGGTGATGCTGTCTTCATTTATTAAATGTCTTTGCTGTCACCAACGGGCAGAAGTCCGTGAGGACCGTGGCACTCAAGTAGCTCTGGAAGGAGCAGGGGAGGGGCCGACCTGGGCCGCTCCTCGTCTGCACAAGCGGTGGTGGTCTTCAGGGCCAGCTGTGCCTCCTTCCCAAGGGCTGGGCAGGGTCCGTGGCCACTGTGCAGGGCTAGCTGCTCGTCCACCAGGAGAGAAGGCCCAGGCCTGGCTCACTGATGGATCCCTGCCAGGGTGGGGGGAGGGAACCAGCCTGCTTCATCTACCATTCAGCCTGGAGCCAACTCGGACAGGAAGCAAAGGGTGAGGCCCCCGGTAGGGTAGGGCACAGCTAGCCAGGAGGCTCTGGGAACACCTGGGAGCCACACCAGCACCCCAGAGGGGCGGTGGACCCCCCTCTCGCTCCAGCCTCTTCTGAGGCCTGTAAGTGCTGGTTTACTGAGGACCCGGCCCCTGGCCCCTCACCTGTATGCCTGCCCACAAGGGCACCATGGTGCCAGTCCTAGGCCTGCCCTCCTGAGCCGCCGGTGGTCTAGTCCTGCCAGAAAAGCCTAGTGACCTTGAGCCCAGCCTTCAAATCATGCAGAGGGGACCACCACCCCTCTTCCTGACAAAGACAGCAGCCCTGAAAGTGAACAACCTGGGCCCCGTGTTACAGTAGAAAAACCTACCTGCAGGCCCTAAAATCCCACTTGGGCCCTGTGTCACTGTCTGGCTTCATGAGGGTAAAAGACAAGGAGCCCAAGTCGGATCTGGTGGGTTTCAGCTTCCCCAGGCCCTCAGGCCACTCGGGCTTGTAGTGGGAGCAGCCTTGAGGGTCCTGTCCCTCCCCCACCTCCCCCGCCCCCGGTTTCTTCCTCACGCAGCCCGCTCATCAGCAGCCTTGTCCAGCTGGCGCTGTCCTCTCACGGGCAGGGGCCTGACTCACCCACCCTCCCCAACAGCTTGGCAGCTTTATGACCCTGCTGCAAGGACCACTGCTGCCTTGGCCCGCAGAAACTGGGCTCCCCAAGAAGGATCCACCCAAGACGCCACAGCAGGGACTGCACCCCCACCTGCCGGGTCCTCCTGCCCCCGGGTCTCATCAGGACAGCTCACCATGAGCGTGTACGGAGCCTCCTTCTTGGGCAGCTCCTCGCTGGAAGAGGCGGCCTCGGCCGAGCTGGGTCCCGTGGGGGATGTGTCCACAAAGCTCTCGTCCACCACCCGGAAGCGGACCTCCTCGCCGATGTCCATGTACAGGTCGTGGGCACCCTCCTCCGTCTCGTACTCCCACACCCACACCTGCTCTGCCTCGTCGCTGGGCAGGGCACACGGTCAAGGCAACAACCAGGCCAGCAGGGAAGCCCTGGGTTTGGGGGGGGTTCCTCCCATAGTGCTCACACCCCCAGGAAGAGCCAATTGCAGGCTGACATGTTTTGCCCAGGAAGTCACGGAAAGAGGGCCCAGCCCCACATACAAGAGGCAAGGTTGGGCCTGCCTGGAGCCTGTGTAGCGACCAGAGTGCCAGGACCCAGGCTGGGAACACGGACATCAGAGCGGAAGCAGCTCGGAGCAGAGCGCAAGCTGCACCTCCACCCAGGAATGATCACAGCCCCTCAGTGCCTGGGGCTGGACTCCACCTGTGTGCCCTCTCAGAGGCCGGCTGCCAAGTTCAAACCTCAACTCACCGCCCACCAGGGGCCAGGCCCAAACCTCTGTGCTTCAGGGCCCCCGTCGGTATACCAGGGGCGGTAGGGAGGCCTGCCTTCCAGGGCTGCGGCAGGCGGGTAATGAAAGAGCATGCGTGGATAGCGCCCTCCACAGGCCCCTCAGTCAACCCCCGCGCCGGCCGAAGCTGGCCGTGTGCTCCGCACTGTGCGGTCCCGCGTGCAGCTGCACGGTGCTCTCCACCGGCAGGCAGCCCAGGAATGCTCCTGGTTTCCAACAGCACGTGGCAGGTTTTCTGAGAAGTTCCAGAGTCACACACAGACCCTGCCCCAGGCCCTGTGCATACATACACACACACCGCACACGCACACACGTATACACCACGTGTACACACATGTGCGTGTGCACATGTACACCACACATGCACACACGCACACACACCACGCATGCACACGCACACACAAAACCGGGGCCCCTCCCTCAGCAGATCCCACACTGAAGGGACATACTGCCCTCCAGTGGCAGCCCCACAGGTGGGTCCTGCCTCTCCTCAGTGCCATGTCCCCTGCTGGGCACTTTGGGCACAGCTGTGACAAGATGGGGTCTCTCTCGGTGAGCAGTCTTGGGGAGCACCCACAGAAACCACCAGTGTAGCAGGGCAAGGGCCAGGATGGGGCAACGGGGGAGCCAGCAGAGAGACTCCTCTCAATGGGACCTTCAGCGCCATGCCCTCGGACGTGCGCCGAGGAGGGCGGCGGGCCGATCAGGGGCCTCAGAGGGAGGTGACCTGAGATGCTTCCTGAGGGGACAACCTGAGCGAGGTGAGCTGGAGCCAATCCCGGCAGCCCTGACACAGGTGCAGGCAGGGAGGCCCGCGGCCTGTGTGGGACGCGTAGGCAGGTCCGTGCTTCAGGAGCAAACGAGATGCACGCTGGAGGAGTGGACAGAGACCTACAGCATCAGGTCACAGGACCCAGAGCCACCCTGAGGAGTGGAGACCCTCCTGTGGAGGGGCACGAACTCTCACCCTGGGAGGATACAACTTGGCCGGCTGCTGCAGCGACTCCGGAGGGATAAGAATGTCGTCGAAGAACCCTAGGGAGACTGGAAGCCAGGCAGGTGACGATGTGAGTCGACAGGCCAGCCCTGCGTCTGTGCTGCCCGGGGACCCCTCCTCCACCTCGGATCCCCCCGTCTCTGCCCAGCCTGAGCAGCCACCCAAAGCCAAGGTGGACCCTGCACCACCAGGACCAGCAGGTGCTGGCAGCCCGGGCCACCTCCACCAGCGCTGGTGCCTCCCTCAGGGCGTCTCAGCCTCTTGGCCAAGACCCCAAGCTGGCCGGGGTCCGCACTGTTACAGGACGGACGGCTGAGCACCCCCTCAGGAAGGTTCTGCTTGTCTAGCTGGCTACTCCCCTGACCACCTGAAGAGACTACAGGCCCGGCCGCCCGGCGTGCTCCCAGGTCCCGCGTAAGGATGCAGGGCTGATGTTACCGTGCACTCCCTCTGGGCTGCAGCCTTTGATCTTTCCGATCAGAATCTCGTCCAGGAATGGATGGAATACCACATAGCGGAAGTGAACTGGAAATGGAGATGGCATGGCGGTGATGAGCAGGCCGTGAGCAAGGGCCACTCCAACTAGGGGTGGCCTGTGCTTGCCGGCATCCACCCTCACTCACTGGCACGCTGACCCCCATGGTGGTACCAACAGTCCACCCCACAGTCCATGCCAGGCCTCCCCGTGGGCCTAGACCTATGAGCTGAGCTGGAGGGACCCTCACCCCATCTCCTGCAAGGCCACTGCTTGGCCGCCACAAGAGGCCAGCAGCACTGGCCCTGAAACACAGGCCTGCTCCCAATCCATTAGTCACACCTGCGCCCAGATCCTGGCCATCAGTGACGCCAGAGTCAATCTCAACCTTCCTCTGGGCTCTCCCCTTGAAATTCTAACAAGGGCAAGAAGCAGCTGGCAGAGAGAACCAGGTTTGGAAACAAGTTCCCCACCTCCCGCTGACCGGCAAAGTTTGCCCCAGGCGCAGCTCTGACCTGAAACAGGCTGCTAAAAATGCCCTGAAATTTTGGGGGGCGGGGAAGTTGGGGGAGCCAATAAACCGCAACAATGCCTCTGTGGGTTCTCAGGTTCTGCCCTAGGTGGTCCCTACTCACCTGAGCCCAAGGAAAGTATCAGGTAAGGTCTGTGCCCACATCACAGACTGACTCCACGGCCTGGCAGGAGCCATCCCTTGCTCACTGCTGCCCCTTGCAGAGCACCTCAAAGTGGGCGCCCACTAAGCCCCAAAGGCATACGGTGTTGAGGGCCTGAACGCCGCCAGGGCCGGACAGTAACCACGAGGCGGCCCCTGCCTAGCCACCCAGGGCCCGTCTGAATCCGCCCGAGTCAGTGTCATGCTTCCCCACTGGCAGCAAGTGGCGCCGAGAGGCCAAGTAACCTGCCCACAGCCACACACAGAGGGAGACTCCAAGCCTTTCTGAACCACCACCCAGACGAGCCACGGGGTTGAATCTCCTCCCCTGTTTAACCCCCAAACACAGGCTTCTGCTTTCAGCGCCCTCAGCTGCCTGGCCTGCCGGCTCACCCCAAGGACAGCAGGGCCCACCTGCCCCCCACGCCAGCTCCCCGCAGGCTGCTTCCCCATGACTCCACCAGGCAGGAAAGCGTGGGGGAAGGACAGGGGGCAGCTGGTGAGCCTCCCTCCCAGCGAGGCTGTCAGAGCCTTCATCGAAACGGGAGAACCGCACGCTGACCTCGGAGAGAGCAGCTGCGGGCCAATGTCCCTAACGCACAGAATGGAAAAATCCCTCTGCCCATGTGACCCAGTTCCATCAGCTCAGTTTAATAAGTCCCCACGGAGCCTCTGCCAGGGCTGTGCCAGGCTGGGCTTGAGCACGGGGCTTGCTGGGGCAGGACAACACGTGATCCCGCGCCCAGGGAGTTCGAGACTGGAACGACCACAACCAAAGCACATGGTGAGCAACCCAGGTGTCTGTGGACAGATGGATGGATAAGCACAGTGTGACACAGCCGTGCAAGACTGTGCAGTCTCAGGAAGGAATAAAGGACTAACACAGGGAACCACACGGAAGAACCTTGAGGATATTACGCTGCGGGAAATAAGCCAACCACAAAAGGCCAGTACTGCAGGATCCTATTCACAGGAAATGTCCAGAAGAGGCAAATTCAGAGACAGTTGATGAATGGCTGTCAGGGGCTGGTGGAGGGCGGGGAGTGATGGCTAATGGGTGTGGTGTTTCTTTTGGGGGTGATGAAAATATTCTAGAATTAAGACAATGGTGACAGTCACACAGCTCTGTGAATATACAATGCTGAAAGCCCCTGAATTGTATGCCTTAAAAGATGAATTTCATGGTATGTGAATTGTATCTCACTTAAAAACCAAAAGGAGGCCAGAGACCAGGTGGAGGGCCAGCTGGGGCAGTGCTGTGTTGGGGGCCACCTCCCAAGAGCACCCCCTGAAGTCCTAGGGATGTTCGGCCTGAGGTAGGAAGCCTGAAAAGTCAAAAAGGATGGGTCTGAAGAACCAGTAAGAAGAGGAAGACCTGTTCTTAGTTGTAGGCCGAGGATAAGCAGGGCTGCCTTAGGACAGAGTGAGTGTCTACAAAGGATAGATACCTTGGTTCCACTCAAGAGGTGCCTGGAGGAGCCAACTTCACAGAGACAGAAAGTAGAATGGTGGTTGGGGGGGTAGGGTGAGGGGAGCAGGGAACTGGTGTTCGGTGGAGACAGAGATCCAGTGTCAGAAGACAATCAAGTGCTCGAGACGGGTGGTGGTGATGGTCAAACAATGTAAACACACTGAGTGTCACAGAAGTATACTCCAAACATGGGAAAGGTTATGTTCAGCTTAAAAAAAATAAAAGGGAAAAGAACAAAGCAAACGGTAGGCCCCAAGACAGGCTTCTCTGGAGCCATGAGCGGGGCCCTAACTCAGCCAGAGGCGGGGGCAGTGGGCAGGTCAGGAGGGACTTCCTGGGGGGCGGGCCTACCCAGCTTGGAGGGCACAAGGCACACAGGGCTGGTGCCAGGTGAAAGTGCCCCAAGTGACACAGGATGAGGCTGGCCAGCTGGGGCCAGTGTCACAAGTCAAGAGGCTGCCATCTCGCAAGCGCTCACTATGTGCCAGGCACCAGGCCAAGGGCTCCCTGTGGTTCTTCCCTTTACTCCTTGAATCTCTCTGTGAGGCCGGCACTACGAGCATCATACTGTTTTCCCAGAAGTGAATCTCAGAGAGATAGGTAAAGCAGCCTGGCCCGGGTAGAAGTAAAACTAGAAAGCAGTAGAAGGCAACTGGAGAATGAATAACCCTCTAAGCAAAGGCGGAGGCCCGGGGCTGAGCAGCCCTCAGCACAGCCTCGGGCCCAGGTCAGCTTCGCAGCCTGGCCACTGACCCCACCACAGATCGACAACTCGCCCTGCACGATGCTCCATGGGCCCCGAGGAGCCCGACTGCCACACGTGTTACCCCATTTTACAGATAAGCAAAGTGAGGCTGAGCCAGGTAGTCACTTGCCCAGGGTCCCCCTGCAGGGGGGTCAGAGCCAGAATTCAACCCCGGGTCCACATGGACTCTACCCCTGCACCTTGTTCCCAGGAACACCGGGGACCCAGGTACAGGGCGTGGGTCAGAAAACCAGCAATGACACCAAGCAGCAGAAACAACCCAATAAACGGAGAGAATCCCCTCATATTTAACTTTTCTCTCCAGTCTCTCTTGAAGTTCTGGCCCCCATAACACTTGTCTCCTGGACAGCAAGGCCCTTGTTCCCCAGCAGAGGCTGGGCTCAGCTGGACGGCATCCTTCTCTGTAAACAGGGCCCGTGTGGCCTTGTCTCCACATCACTATCTGACCTTTCTGCTCACGAGACCGTCCCAGTCCACACACAACTCAGAGCTCCACAGCATCCACGTGAATGAATTAAGTCTCCGGATTCCTGGACACACACACCAGGCAGCCTCACGGCACGTTCTGGAAGGCTCGGACATCCCTGTGCCGAGACTGACGCCCCTAGTGGGGGTCAGGGCAGGGTGGGAATCACTCAGACTGACTCAGAGGGTCTGGCGTGGATGGGCAAGCGCCCAGCTGATGGCGAGTGGCATGTCTACACCTTGACTAGCCCCAAACCAACTCCACGGACTCCTGGTCCTCTGCTTCTGACTTGGTTTGTCCCGGCAGGAGAGAGACCAACGCCCCACTTCCTCCCTGAGAGCTCTCCTCCCTTGGGGTGCACATCCCTTTGCAAAGTGACTGCAGCTCCTCCCATCAGGGGAGTCCTTCTCCAGCCCTTGATGCTGGCCTTGGCCACGTGACCTGCTCTGGCCAATGGGATCCGAGCAGAGGCTCGGGCAGAGGCGCTTTGGTGCCCAGTTTGCCTGCTGAAGGAATAGACCGTGGAGCAGAGATGAGCAGCCCAGCCGAGGCCCCCCACCCAACCAGTGTGCCAACCACCAGACATGAGACCACCCTACACCGTCCAGGCCTGGTCAAGAAGCCCAGAAGACCACCACCGAGCTGACCGACAGAATCAGAGGAACAATTTGAATCAATGAGCTATCAGGACTCGCTATGAGCCAAGGTCCTGTCCTGAGAGCTTTGCGTGTATTAACTCAGTAACCCTCAATAGTCCTGTAACTAAGTCTACCGTTAACTGCATTTTACTGACAAGGAAACAGAGGCTGCCTATTCCGCTTATGACATACAGGAAATAAGCAGCAGAGGCCACGTGTTTAACCATTACGCCCTGGTGTCCCTCAAGGTCTCCCACCCCCAACCAGCCTCCTGTGCCCCTCCTCACTCTCCCCACTTTTATTCAGCAATACCTACTCCACTATCTGTCCACTCCCCCAACCTGAGTGCACTGACAATCAGGCAGAGCCTGGCTCAAACAACACACAGGACCACAGGAGACACGTGCAGAGACAGAGCCACAGCCTCAGAGCTGGAGAGACCTTGATGGAGAGGCCTCGAGAATCACCTCATCCACCTCCCCATTTTTATTGGTCATGCTGCACTGCATGTGGGATCTTAGTTCCCCGACCAAGGACTGAACCTGTGCCCCCTGCAGTGGAAGCACCGAGTCTCAACCACTGGGCCACCAGGGAAGTCCCCGCCTCTTTTTTTTTATAGACAGGAAACCGAGGCCCAGAAATGGGAAGATTCTGCCCATATCACCCAGGAAATTCCCAGCAGAGCAGTCAGGATTAGACCCCAGGTCTCCCAACCCCAGACCAGGACCCCCCACCAAAAACTGAGCCCCAAGAAACCCGAAGCCCAGGAGGAGAGGGCACCCACCTTTCGTGTGTGACGCACCATCCCCTGGGAACACGTACGCGTCCTCCAGCTTGGTGATGTCAAACAGACAGATGCAAAGTCCCACGTTGTACACGACCTGTGTGCGTCCATGTACATGCCCCGTGACTCCGAGGCCCAGCTCCCCGGGCAGTCTCTCCTGAGATCTGCACCCCCCCCATGGGGCAGGTATCCCCATTTTAAATGCACTGGGGTACTGCCTGAGGTAAGGAACTCCAGTAGGAGATGAGCTCTAAAAAGAAAAAAGCCTTTGGTGACAAGACAGATTCAAGTCACAACACTAGTTCCACCACTCCCTGTGTGGCCTGCAAGGTCACTTCTCTGAGCCTCGGTTCCTCCATCTGCAAAAATGGACCTACTAGGCTGTGGGCTTGTTAAATCCAAAGAGAACAGGTGTGAAGCGCCTAGCTCAGTAGCTGGCTAACCTGCTAGAGGGAACCCTCTCCAATCAACAATCATTACTATTACTAGCAAGGACTGGAGTGGGGAACCCCAGGTTAAAACTACACTTTTCCAAGGTCCCAAGTCCATCCTGGAGCTCACAGTTCAGAGTGTCAGAACCACTGCTAGTCGCTGTTCTGCTCACAAAGTCTCAGACACACAGACGTGGCCGCAGGGACTGAGGCTGGCAGAGTGACACACAGGAGGCCCCGAGACTGGGCAAAACAGGCCAAAGACGTCCACATCCCGTTTCCACTCCACGACGCTCCAAAGGACTAGCTGCATGGTGTCTGCTTATCTGACACCAGCATCATCACATCCCAAACACAGACCTTGCAGGACTGTTTACAGATGAGCAAGAAGCTCAGAGAAGTGAGTCCTGGCCAGACCTCAACGTAGTGAGGCCCAGAGTCTGGCTGGTTTTGGAAGCACAAGGAGACAGGCACGCTTGCCTGAGCCTTCGACCTCTTCTGCGAGGTCTCCTCTCAAATGACTCAGTAATTCAAATGCAGAAATACTTGTCTGGGAATTCCCTGGCAGTCCAGTGGTTAAGACTCTGCACTTTCATTGCTGAGGGCCTGGGTTCAACCCCTAGTCGGGGAACTAAGATCCCACAAGACTCAAGGAGCAACCAAAAAATAAGCAATACTTGTCTGAACAGGTCATAGAAGGCCCTGCGCCACAAAAGGACTACATTCCCTTCTTGGACTTTTCATATCTTCTCTCTTTGTCCCCTGAGAGGTCCCCTCTCCTTGTACCTTACAAAGTAACCAGACACCATCCACTAAGGACTGTGTGAGTTCTCGCCAACAACAACTCCCCAGGTCTGTACACTCCACCTTTTGTGACTTCAGCCTCTATAGAAGGGACCTGCCTCCAGTCTCCAGCCAGCCAGTCTTCTTCCTGTTGGCTCTTTCTCAGCCTACTACAGATGAAGGCCATCACTCCAGTGAGGTCCTGCAGGCTCTGTATGCACTGGCTCCCACTACTCTCCAGCCTGCCCTCCCTTCTCTCCCTCTACCCTGGCCACACCAGCCTCCTTCAAGCTATGACAGGTTTGATATTCCTTCCTGCCACAGGGCCTTTGCACCTGCTGTTTCTGCTTCCTGCATAGCTCTACTCTGCTCGGAATCCCCTACGTGAATTCTTCCTCACCACCAGATCTCAGCTCAAGTATCACCCCCTAGCAAAGCATCTTGTCTCCCTCATTGTAGGTGAAGTTCCCTCAATCCACAGGCTTGTGAACACCTGTTCTCATAATAGTTACCTCAATTTGTCATCACACATTCAACTGTGGGAGTCTCTTGTTCATATCTGCGGTCCCCACCACACTACAGAGCAGAAGCGTATCTGTTTTATTCATTCAACAAACAATTATGGAACATCTGCTCTGTGCCCAGACTCTATGGGGGCTACCTGTGGAGAAGAAAAAGGTCACTGCCCTCATGTAAAGGAAAAGAAAAAAGCAGTAACCAAGTAAACAAGCAAGGCAAGAGTGTGGTGAGTGCTAAGAAGGAAAGAGTGATGCGGCACAGAATAACTGCTTCAGAAAAGACAGAGGGAAGGCCTCTGACTGGCACTAAGGCATGCTGGCCTGGCACGTAAAAGGTGCATAAACATTTCTTTTGAAGGAATGAATGGCTAAACCTCCTGCAGCTGAACTACCACCCATCTTCACAGAAACAATGCATGGTAGGACAACAATGATTATTTCCATTTTACAAATGGAAACCTAGGCCCAGAGCGGGTAAATGGACTAGATTTAGATTGCAAATTATCAATAATTTGGAAGTGGGGACGCTAGTATTTCCCAGTAACAAGAGCCTTTTTCAAACCCAATTTTTGATTCTCTCCAACATCCTAGTGGGGTAAAGGATGAGTTCATCCCACGCACAGGTGAAGAAACAGAGTTCTGAGACGTTAAGCTGCTTGCCCAAACGCCAAGGTTTGGCATGGCCCGGCCGGCAGCGGGCGGGGGACGCAGTGTTGGCCCTTCCCGTGCTAAAGGTCTGCCTGCCACCCCCGGACCCAGTACCTTGTTGGCCAACTTTTTGTTCAATTCTTCAGCGATGGAATCGTTGAGCTTCCTTTCAAATTGCCACGGGGGGATCCGCACGGTGTCCACCATCTCCACGAGGACAAACATCCTGGCCTGGGCAAGGTGCTCTGGGAGCCGGAGGATCAGTCACGCACCGGGGCCTGCGGCGGTGGGGACCCCCGAGTCCGCTCTGTGGCGTCCCAAAAGGCGATACCCGTCCCCAGGTCGGTAAGGCGGGCTGCGCCGTAGGGCCCGGGGTGTCCCGTGCGGGTCGTGCTCCGATTCAACAGAGAAAGAAAACAGGCTCAGCGGCGGCGGGAGTCTCGTGGCTGAGCCGGCGCGGCTCGCGGTCCGCCACACGCAGGCCCTCACCACGCGACGCCGCCACACACCGAGCACCCAGACGCAGCCCGCGGCAGCAAGACCTGGGGAGAGATTCCGAATCCAGTAACTTCCGGAAAGCCGACCAATAAGAAGCTTCGGCCCGCCCCCGACGCGGGGCGGGGCTGCATACCGGCTCGTGAGAGGGGCGGGGCGAGGCGGGGGAGGAGCCGCCCCTTCCGCCTGCGCGGAGCTGTCAAAACCCTCACAACGCTTTCCGGTTGCTAGGCGACCTCGGTGCCATCCAGTCATCTCTCGCCTAGCCTGTACGTCCTCTCCTTTCTGGTCTCAGGTAGTCCTCTGCTCTACTGCCGAGTGATCCCCAAACGCAAACACAATCTGCCTAGACCCTACCGAACTCTGGAAACGGGGAGAATTAACCGGAATCGGGCAGGCGGGACATTTTTCGGATAATAGAAATGTTCTGTGTCTCCTTATCAGAGAAGGCGATGGCACCCCACTCCAGTACTCCCGCCTGGAGAATCCCATGGACGGAGGAGCCTGGTAGGCTGCAGTCTGTGAGGTCGCGAAGAGTCGGACACGACTGAGCGACTTCACTTTCACTTTTCACTTTCATGCATTGGGGAACGAAATGGCAACCCCCTCCAGTGTTCTTGCCTGGAGAATCCCAGGGACGGGGGAGCCTGGTGGGCTGCCGTCTATGGGGTCGCACAGAGTTGGACACGACTGAAGCGACTTAGCAGCAGAAGCAGCAGCAACACAGATGTATGTAATTGTCAAAACTCATCCAACTCAACATTTAAGATCTTTGCATTTAACTGTAGGCAGATTAAATCTCAATTGAAAAGCAATAATAAACTGGGACCCAAAAAAAAAGAGGCTTCCCTGGTGGCTCAGAGGTTAAAGCGTCTACCTGCAATGCGGGAGACCTGGCTTCGATCCCTGGGTCTGGAAGATCCCCTGGAGAAGGAAATAGCAACCCATTCCAGTATTCTTGCCTGGAGAATCCAATGGATGGAGGAGCCTGGTGGGCTAAAGTCCATGGGGTCGCAAAGAGTTGGACATTACTGACTGACTTCACTTCACTTCACTTCAAAAAAAGAAAAAAGAAAACAACCCCTCAGCGGCTTCTCGTGCATGCTAAGTCATTTCAATCGTGTCTGACTCTTTGCGACCCTATAGACTGTAGTCCGCCAGGCTCCTCTGTCCATGGGATTCTCCAGGCAAGAATACTGGAGTGGGTTGCTGTGTCCTCCTCCAGGGGATCTTCCTGACCCAGAGATCGAACCCCTATCTCTTTTATCTTTCCTGCATTGGCAAGCGGTTTCTTTATCACTAGCACCACCTGGCAAGGCCCAGTGGCTTCCCATTCAGTTTAGTTCAGTTCATTTCAGTCACTCAGTCGTGTCTGACTCTTTGCGACTCCATGGACTGCAGCACACCAGGCTTCCCTGTCCATCACCAACTCCCAGAGCTTACTCAAACTCATGTCCATTGAGTCGGTGATGTGATCCAACCATCCCATTCTCTGTCATCCCCTTTTCCTCCTGCCTTCAATCTTTCCCAGCATCAGGATATTTTCCAATGAGTCAGTTCTTCGCATCAGGTCGCCAAAGTATTGGAGTTTCAGCTTCAGCATCAGTCCTTCCAATGGCTATTCAGGACCTATTTCCTTTAAGATGGACTTGTAGGATCTCCTTGCAGTCCAAGGGACTCTCAAGAGCCTTCTTCATGGGATTTCCTTGGTGGTTCAGTGGTTAAGACTCCGAACTCCTAATGCAGGGGGCCCAGGTTCGATCCCTGGTCAGGGAACTAGATCCCATATTCAGCAACTAAGACACAGTGAAGCCAAATAAGTAAAAAATAAATTTAAAAAAAAAGAGTCTTCTCCAATACCACAGCTCAAAAGCATCAATTGTTTGGTGCTCAGCTTGCTTTATAGTTCAACTCTCATATCCATACATGACTGCTGGAAAAACCATAGCTTTGACTATCTAGATGGACCTTTGTTGGCAAAGTAATGTCTCTGCTCTTTAATATGCTGTCTAGGTTTATCAGAGCTTTTCTTTCAAGGAGCAGCTGTCTTTTAATTTCAAGGCTGCCGTCACCATCTGCAGTGATTTTGGAGCCCCCCAAAATAAACTCTGTCACTGTTTCCATTGTTCCCCCATCTATTTGCCATGAAGGGATGGGACCAGATGCCATGATCTTAGTTTTCTGAATGATGAAGATTATGGCTCCCCATTGAACTAGTAATAAAATCCAAAACCTTTCTGGTAGCTCACAAGGCTTTGCAGGATCTTGACACTCACAGACCTCCAGCCCCATTTTATTCTCTCCTGTCATTCCAGCCTCATTCATCTTCCTATGGTAGCTAACATGGGCTTGGGCTAAAAGAAGTTAGTAACTTAAGATCATGGGTTGCTAAGTGGCAGAAGTGGGCCCCACCGGAATCTCTACACTACGCAGTCTCTAAAAGTTGGTGGGTCATGGAAATACACTTCAGGGTGTTGTGTGTGGGTTTTTTTTTTAATATTTATTAATGTGGCTACATTGGGGCTTAGTTGCAGCACTCAGGATCTCTGATGCACCATGGGGAATCTTTCAGTGCGGTGCACAGACTCTCCAGTTGTAGCCTGTGGGCTCTGGAGCACTAGGGCTCAGTAGTTGCTGCCTGCAGGCTTAGCTGCTCTGAGGTCTCTGGGATCTTAGTTCCCCAACCAGGGATTGAACCTGCATCCCCTGCACTGGAAGGCAAATTCTTAACCCCTGGACCACCAGGGAAGTCCCTGCAGTATGTTTTAAACAAATAAAAAGAGACTTGGAGTACATGACAGACATTTCTGAGTACATGCACTCAGAAGTGCATGGTCCTTCAATTTGCTGAGTTTACACATATAGGGATATCTCTGTAAGTCTGGCTGCAGTGACCAAATTTGGCCTTCCCTGCATCTACATTATTTATAGGTCTGTCTGCTTTTCCTAGGATTTGAGCTTCTTGAAGTTGGGAGGAAATGCGACTTCAGCTCTTTATTCCCACAATTGCCCATCATTTCTAAGATGCCTTCAGTAAAAGTGTTTAGGAGATCATATTAATTCTTTCTCTCAAATCTCTCTTGAACTTTTCCTTCTTCATTCCATTACTTACTGCCCTGAATGACTTTTCATTGCTGCCCCACAGCTTAGCCACCACACATCCAAGCTCCTGGCCTCAGTCTTTCTTGCAAGTGACCTACCCGCTGTCACAAAAGCCTTCCCTTCATGGATATCTTTTGTCCACACAGAAAGTTCTGGACTAAGCCCAACCTTCCTCTATAGCCTAACCTCTCTTCTTTCCTCCAGTCACTGGGAGCTTCCAGCTCCAAGGATGGAGAAAGTCCTTTTATAGCCCAGTCTTGAACACTTCTTTACCTGAAAAACTCCTACTCATCCATCAGAACCCAAATGCAATACTTTCTCATTCATTCATTCAACACACTGTGTGACAGCTGTTAGAGATCCAGTGGGAAAGAAGAACTGGTTCCTAAGCCCAGCTTAAGCTCAGAGGTGTTGGGAGAAGGACAGGGAGGGTGGGGCCAGAGGCTTTGAGGAAACCAAAAAATGTTTCAGTGGATTTATAGAGGACATGAAAACTGGTAAGACTGAAGACCCCTAGGCAGGGTCCAGACGACAAAGGCCTTATTATTATATTCATTAACTTTTTGGCCACACCCCACTGCATGTGGGAATCTCATTTCCCAGACCAGGGATGGAACCTATATCCCCTGCATTGCAAGGAGATTTCTTAACCACTGGACCACTAGGTCCATTAACTTTTCATTCTTACACCAGCTGTATAAGGTAGGGGTTATCATCGTAATCATTATCTAATTTATCTCACTATCATTTATCTCATCTCAGTTTGCCTCACCTAAGGCAAAGGAAAAGGTCAGTTTTCATTCCAGTCCCGAAGAAAGGTAATGCCAAAGAATGCTCAAACTACCGCACAATTGTACTCATCTTGCACGTTAGTAAAGCCATGCTCAAAATTCTCCAAGCCAGGCTTCAGCAATACGTGAACCGTGAACTTCTAGATGCTCAAGCTGGTTTTAGAATAGGCAGAGGAACCACAGATCAAATTGCCAACATCCGCTGGATCATGGAAAAAGCAAGAGAGTTCCAGAAAAACATCTATTTCTGCTTTATTGACTATGCCAAAGCCTTTGACTGTCTGGATCACAATAAACTGGAAAATTCTGAAAGATATGGGAATACCAGACCACCTGACCTGCCTCTTGAGAAACCTGTATGCAGGTCAGGAAGCAACAGTTAGAACTGGACATGGAACAACAGACTGGTTCCAAATAGGAAAAGGCTGTATATTGCCACCCTGCTTATTTAACTTCTATGCAGAGTACATCATGAGGAACGCTGGGATGGAAGAAGCACTAGCTGGAATCATTGCTGGGAGAAATATCAATAACCTCAGATATGCAGATGACACCACCCTTATGGCAGAAAGTGAAGAGGAACTAAAAAGCCTCTTAATGAAAGTGAAAGAGGAGAGTGAAAAGGTTGGCTTAAACCTCAACATTCAGAAAACGAAGATCATGTCATCTGGTCCCATCACTTCATGGGAAATGGATGGAGAAACAGTGGAAACAGTGTCAGACTTTAATTTTTTGGGCTCCAAAATCACTGTGGATGCTGATTGCAGCCATGAAATTAAAAGACGCTTACTCCTTGGAAGGAAAGTTATGACCAACCTAGATAACATATTAAAAAGCAGAGACATTATTTTGCCAACAAAGGTCCGTCTAGTCAAGGCTATGGTTTTTCCAGAGGTCATGTATGGATGTGAGAGTTGAACTGTGAAGAAAGCTGATGGCCGAAGAATTGATGCTTTTGAACTGTGGTGCTGGAGAAGACTCTTGAGAGTCCCTTGGACTGCAAGGAGATCCAACCAGTCCATCTTAAAGGAGATCAGTCCTGGGTGTTCATTGGAAGGACTGATGCTGAAGTTGAAACTCCAATACTTTGGCCACCTCATGCGACAAGTTGACTCACTGGAAAAGAGTCTGATGCTGGTAGGGATTGGGGGCAGGAGGAGAAGAAGCCGACAGAGAATGAGTTGGCTGGATGGCATCACCGACTCAATGGACGTGAGTTTGGGTGAGCTCCGGAAGTTGGTGATGGACAGGGAGGCCTGGCATGCTGTGATTCATGGGGTCGCAAAGAGTCGGACACGACTGAGCGACTGAACTGAACTGAAGGCAAAGGGCTTCTCATGTGGCACTAGTGGTAAAGAACCCACCTGCCAATGCAGGAGACGTAGGAGACACTAGGTTTGATCCCTGAGTCCAGAAGATCCCTTGGAGGAGGGCATGGCAACCCTCTCCAGAATTCTTGCCTGGAGAATCCCATGGACAGAGGAGCCTGGCAGGCCACAGTCCGTAGGGTCGCAAAGAGCTGGAGACGACTGAAGAGACTTAGACACACTTGTGCACAAGGCAAAGAGAAGTTAAGTAGGTCATTCAAGGTCACACAGATAATCAGTGGCACAGCTTGAATTCAGGCTCCAGAGCCCATGATCCTAACCACTGGGCTTATGCCACCACCTCATTAGCCCAAGGGCAGCAAAGGGAAGCCTTGGAAGGTTAGAACCAGGAAATGACATGAAGACATGTGAGCTGGAGGAACAGGGAGGGTGTGGGAGGAGGCTGGTGGAGAAAAGAACACCAGGGAGGAAATTACATGGTGGCCCCTATAAGAGGAGCAAGTTGGTAGCCATGGAGAGCAAAGTTGGGCCAAGTCCAGAGGTCTTTAGGGGGTGGTCTCAGATAGGGTGCAGGACCTGGGGATGGAAGTGGGAGGAGCCTAGGCCTTGAGGCCTTTCACTGAGATGGGAAACTGGAGGAGGGCCAGGTTGGGGCAAAGAGGCCAGCGCTACCGAGTTCGATGTTTTGGGTTCCCAGGCTTCTTTTATGGTTTTCAGCTCACGGGGTTGTAACAGTGATTTGTTGGCACGATTGGTTTCCTCATTAGTGAAAACGGGGACCTGGCCTCCTTATTAATTCTCTGCGTCGTTCCACGGAAGCTTTGAGGTGGCTGACAAAAACGCACAAAGACTTAGTCTGCCAGCTCCTTGCCGGCCCAGGGCTCTTCTGTCGTGTCCCTCCCTCTCCACCCTCCTGGCCTAGCCCTGTGCCTGGCACAAGGTCAGGGCTTGTAAATACATGCTATTTGAAGTAACAAAAGGATACCAAAATAATTGCTAAGAACGGAGGAGTGAGGGAGAAATCGAGTTGGAAAGTAATCCAGGAGGAGGAGAGTCCAGTGAGTGGTTAAGGGCATGGAGTTCCCACGCCGCAGCGCACTAGCTGAGCAACGGCGGCCGGTGAACCTCTCAGCAGCTCATGTCCTTCCTGTAAAGTGGAGATAATAATAGAACCCATCTCAGATGATTGTCCATCAGTGGAGGGCTGGATGAAAAAAGATACATGGTGTACCATTGAGTAAAATAACACAAAGCCATATGAAAGATGAGAATGCATTCTGTGTATGGATAGAGCATGATATGGAGAATATATTATTAAGTATAAAAATGCAAGGCACAGAGCAGTCTATATGGGATGTTATTATTCATGTCAAAAGGAGAAAAATAACACTGTGTGTGGCTATGTGTGTTTGTGTGTGTCTGTGTCTCTATGTGTGTGTCTGTGTATTTGTGTGACTGTGTATGTATCTCTGTGTATGTGTCTGTGTGTCTCTGTGTGTGTCTGTGTGTCTGTGTGTGTGTCTGTGTCTGTGTGTGTGTCTGTGTGTCTGTGTGTGTGTCTGTGTCTGACTGTGTATACATCTCTGTGTGTGTGTCTGTGTGTCTCTGTGTGTCTGTGTGTGTGTCTGTGTGTCTGTGTGTGTGTCTGTGTGTCTGTGTCTCTGTGTGTTTGTGTCTGTGTCTGTGTGTCTGTGTCTGTGTGTGTCTGTGTGTGTGTTTGTGTGTGTGTCTGTGTCTCTCTGTGTGTGTCTGTGTCTGTCTGTGTGTGTCTGTGTGTGTTTGTGTGTGTGTCTGTGTCTATCTGTGTGTGTCTGTGTGTGTGTGTCTGTATCTCTGTGTGTGTCTGTGTCTGTGTCTGTCTGTGTGTGTCTGTCTGTGTCTGTGTGTGTGTCTGTGTGTCTGTGTGTGTATCCCTGTGTGTGTTTGTGTGTGTCTCTGTGTATCTGTGCGTGTGTCTGTGTGTGTGTGTTTGTGTGTCTCTGTGTGTATCTCTGTGTGTGTCTGTGTATCTGTGTGTGTTTCTGTGTGTGTGTGTATCTGTGCATGTCTCTGTATATGTATCTCTGTGTGTGTTTGTGTGTGTCTGTGTGTGTTTGTGTCTGTGAGTTTGTGTGTGTCTCTGTGTCTGTGTATCTGTGTGTGTGTCTCTGTGTGTCTATGTCTGTCTGTGTGTGTATGCCTATGTCTGTGTGTGTATCTCTGTGTGTGTGTCTGTGTGTGTCTGTGTCTCTGTGTTTGTGTGTGTCTGCGTCTGTGTGTGTGTGTCTGTATTTCTGTGTGTGTGTCTGTGTGTGTGTCTGTATCTCTGTGTGTGTGTCTGTGTGTCTGTGTTTCGCGCAGTTATGTGTGCACTGATCACACTGGCTGTCTCCAGGGCAAGGAACTGAATGCCTGAGGGATGTGGGAGAGGGACTGGGTAGGAGGAAAAATGTTTTAAATGCCCTTCAGAATCTGTGATGTGTGGGATCATGGGGCACAGTGTCCACGGGCTTTGACTCATTAGGGTCACCAATCAGAATCTCAGGAGCAGCCTGTTGAAATCTCTGGCTGGGAGATGGGGACATTTGAAAGCCAGAGTCCTCACTGCTGGGGAATTCCTATCACTAGGCGTGTCCTGAGTCGCTCAGTCGTGTCCAACTCTTTGTGCCTCCATGGACTATAGCTCGCCAGCCTCCTCTGCCGATGGATTTCCCAGGCAAGAATACTGGAGTGGATAGCCATTTCCTTCTCAGGGGATCTTCCTGACCCAGGGATCAAACTCAGGTCTTCTGCATTGCAGGCAGATTCTTTGCTGCCTAAGCCACCAAGGAAGGGCAATGCAGGAGACCTGGGTTTGATCCCTGGGTCAGGAAGATCCCCTGGAGAAGGGAATGGCTACCACTCCAGTATTCTTGCCTGGAGAATTCCATGGACAGAGGATCCTGGCGGGCTATAGTCCATGGGGCTGCAAAGAGTCAGGACTGAGCGATGAACATAGTTTTGTATTCTCGTGCAAAATGTGCAGTGATTGTTTTAACCTTATTATAATTTGTATCATGGGAACATATTACCTATTCAAATTCAAAACTAAATAAAATTTAAATTAAAAAAAGCAATTAAGATTTGTTCCCATCTTAAAAAAACCCTCTTGGCCCCCTTTCCCTCCAGCTACTGCCCCATTTTCTGCTCCCTTTACCAGCAAAACCGCTTGAAGGAGTCATCTGCATTTACTGTTTCCAAAGTCTCTCTTCTTGTCTGTCTTCAACCTGCTCTGGTCAGGGTTTTGGCCCTACCACTCAACCTACGCTGCCTTCTCAAGGTCAACAATGGCATCCACACTGTCAAATCCAGTGGCAATTCTCAGTCCTCAAGGACAGTATTTATCCCGGCTAATCACTCCCTCCTCCCCCACACACCCGGGTCCTCCTCTCACCTCCTCCCCCCACCTCTAGACGCAGGGAGCCTCAGGACTCCGCTGAGCAGTCTATGTACCTGTCTGCTCACATCCCCATTTGGAGACTCAAATTTCACCTGGGCCAAAATGGTCATCTCTTCCCCCACAAACCTGCTTCTGTTAGATTTTCCATCTTCACCAAGGACCTCATCAGGGACTTCCCTGGTGGTCTCGTGGCTAAGATTCCATGCTCCCCACACAGGGTGCCCGGGTTCAATCCCTGGTTGGGGAATTAGAATCCCACATGCTTCAACTATGTTTGCAGGCTGAGACTAAAAGTCGCACGTGTCACAACTGAGATCCTGCGCAGCCAAATAAGTCAACTAATTTTAAAAAAGAAATTAAATGTCACTCAGAAATTCTCAGTCCTCCTTTCCCGACCTGGCAATGCTCCGTCTCACTGGAGGAAGAGCCAGTCCTTGGGACGGCCTTCTGAGCCCTGAGGGGTACGCCGGTGACCCCTATGACCGCATGCACCCATGCCTCTGCCTAGGGGCTGTTTCTCAAACTCTGGGCGTCCTCCCCACTCATGGCCTCTGCCTGATGCCGTCTCCTCTCCTTCGAACATTCTCCCTCTCAGCAGCCTCACGTCTTCCTTCCTCACCTCCTCTAGGTCCTCGCTTTAATGTCAGCTCAACGATGCTTTCTCTGCCACCACCCCTCCCATTTTAAACTGCAAACCACCCAGCACCACCCCAGACTCCCTCCCTCACCTCCCTGCGTAATAGCTTTCCATAGCGTTTACTGTCTCCTGACACGTGACGTAGTTACTTATTAGGTTGTTTTACTGCCTCTCTCCTCCTTCCTGACTGTAAGTGCCACGAAGACAGGGGTTTCTGTCTGTTTTGCTCACTGGTGCTTTCCCACTACAGTACCTAGAAAAGCGTCAAGTGCACAATAAGTCCAGGACAAATATTTATTGGATGATTAAATCAGAAGAGGAAAAGAAAACATTAACCCTGAGATATGCATGGTCCTGCAAATAAACTTGCTATTGACAAAGGAAGAATTTGGCTCCAAGATTTCTAGCAGTCAAAAAGAAAAACATCTCAATTATTAAATGGAAACTGTTGGTGGTTTAGTCGCTAAGTCGTGTCCAAGTCTTGGGACCCCCATGGACAATAGCCTGCCAGGCCCCTCTGTCCATGGGATTCTCCAGGCAAGAATACTGGAGTGGGTAGCCATTCCCTTCTCCAGGAGATCTTCCTGACCCAGGGTCAAATACGGGTCTCCTGTATTGCAGGGATTCTTTATCAACTGAGCTACAAGCTGCTGCTGCTGCTAAGTCGCTTCAGTTGTGTCCGACTCTCTGCAACCCCATGGACTGCAGCCTACCAGGCTCCTCCGTCCATGGGATTTTCCAGGCAAGAGTACTGGAGTGGGTTGCCATTGCCTTCTCCGAGCTACAAGAGAAGCCTAAAATAGAAACTAACCAATTTTAATTGGTTGGGAACGTTTTGATTATAAAATATAAACTAACCAGGTATCTGGATTTTCCTGATTCCGAGGTTTCAGAGGGCCTTCTCCAGGTTCTCAAGGCATGGAGGCTCTGAGGAGCAGGATGATGCCCTTGACCGTGTCTGGAAAGTCCCAGGAATGA
Source organism: Moschus berezovskii (assembly GCF_049115385.1). NCBI lineage: Eukaryota > Metazoa > Chordata > Mammalia > Artiodactyla > Moschidae > Moschus > Moschus berezovskii. Next base: position 116,450,301 of record NC_142465.1, read on the forward strand.
CACACACCCCGCCGTGGACAGCTGGGGAACACTGGGAACGGTGGTCCTAGAAGGGACCTAAACAGCATCCCAGGACGTTACTCTCTGTTCTGGTTTGAGCCAGAAAGCAAAGTAGAGAAAGTCAATAGATGTTTGTTAGGGTTGCTGTGCAGGAGGCCCTGCTCTGGGGGGCTTGTGCTCCTGCAAGGAGGACCTGCAGGAAACAGGAAAACAAACAGAGGCAGGTCCTCTCTCAGGCCCTGTTGTTGAGAAAGGTCACATGCAAAATCTGATGGTGAGGGAGGGATGACTGCCCCTGTGGCCAAGGCGGTCGGGGACGGCCTCACTCAGAAGGTGAGCGCGGAGGGAGCACTCAGGGTTGGGCAGGGTGGAGGTGTTCAGGAACGTGTATCTGCGGGCAGATGGCTGATCAAGGCCCACCTCACAGCCATCCCAGGGCCAGGTCAGCTAGGGGTCAGCCTGGCTGATCCAGCCCCAACCCTCTGGGAAGGGTGCAGGTCAGGGATCCCCTCTTCTCATCACAGAGAGCTCCTCCTAGTGACTTGAGGGGATCCAGGCAGCTACGGCACAAGGAGACGTTCACCTAGGTGCCTTAGGGCAGGCTCCAGCCCCAGCAAGGCCGGGAGAGCCTCCCACACCCCACATCTTGCCCGCCTTGACCACTGCCCTGGACGGGCCATGAGGCTGCCAGCGACACTGCCTCATTTCAGATGAGGAGTGGACCTCTTGTCAGGCACCACCCCAGACCCCACACAGGGTGACCTCTGCCCTTCTCTTCTCTGCACCAGCCACATTAGAAACCCTAAGTTGCTTGAATATGCAGCGTTTGTCTGTTTGTTTGCTTTTTGGCGGCAGGGCATGACATGCGGAACTTCGGAACTTCCACATACAGCAACAAAGACCCAGGACAACCAAATAAAATTAAAAAAAAAAAAAGAATCCACCTTCCAATGCAGGAGATGCAGGTTCAATCCCGGATGGGGGAACCAAAATCCCACGTGCTTTGGGGCAGCTAAGCTCACACGAGGCCACTACTGAGCCCGCGAGCCGCAACAGAGACCCAGCACGGCCAAGTTAATGAATTAACTGAAAAGTAAATAAATAAATAGGATGCTTATGGAGGGCTGCGCAAACCAGTGACATTTAAAATGAATAAAAATAAAACTGCTAGTACAGGCTGAAGATGAGTCCCACAGCTGAGGATATGGGTGTCCAGGGAACTGAAGACATTTCAGAGCAGTGTGCTTTAGCAGAAAGAACAAGAATAACAAAGCCAGAATTCTTGTGCTTTAATTCCAGCTCCATTACCAGCTGTGTGGTGCTGGGTAAGTTTCTTAAACTCTCTGTGCCGAAGTTTCAGCATCTGTCAAGTGGCACCAACACCTTAGGAGGAGTGTATGTACCTTAAAGGGTTTTGTGGATTTAAGGCCATCAAAGGCCAGGACAGGGCCCCATGGGTGGGCTGAACGTCAATAACAAAATGGGGATTTTAAAGTTCAGCTGGAACCAACAGGACTAAGGGGCTTCTCTCTCCTGACCCACCTCTACAGCCTTACCAAAGTGAGGAAGGATTTCTAGGGGGTGAGCTTTTGAATTCTTGGGTTTTCACAGAAATAGCCTGCATGGCGGAGCCTCTGGTTTTAAGCAGATGATTTCTTTGTTACTCAGCTGCTGGTGGGTGGGTGGGTGGTGCCTTGGGCTGCTCATTTCCTGAATGAACAGCTGTGCCCTCTCGTCTTCGTGGAGAATAATCATAATACTACTTCAAACCTCAGCCCAGCCTCCTTCATTCACGGCTCCTGGCTGCCTGGCAGCCGCAGCACATGCTTGCCCGCCGGCAGGGCAGGGAGGGCCTCAGAGAAGGGGAGGCTGGACGTGCAGGGAGGGGTAAGGCCCTTGGCTCTGGTCTACAGTGGACCAAGCCATAGCCTCCTCAGAGCTGGCCTTTGAGGCCCTGCCTCTCGGCCTCCAGACTCATGGCCTACCTCTCCCCTCCAGCGCCCGCTCCGACCACACCAGCCTTCTTCCCAATGCTCTGGCACGCCAGCACTCACACCCACCTGAGGGCCTTTGGACAAACCACCCCCTCTTCCCACAGTTCTCTCTAGACCCTGGCAAGACTGGCTGCTTCTTGTCACTGGGGGCTCAGCTTAAACATCATTACCCCAGAGAGGTCCTTCCTGACTCCTTCCCTCTGCTGGCCTGTAATCCACCATCCAGCCATCAGGACTCAAGCCCGAACCAACTCAGGACTTCTCTAATTCAAGTACTACCTTTGGGACTTGCCTGGTGGTCCTGTAGCCGGGACTCAGTGCTCCCAATGCGGGGGGCCGGGGATCGATCCTGGTCAGGGAACTAGAGCCCACTTGCCAAAACTAAGACCCAGCATGACTAAATAAATAAACAGATATTTTAAAAATATTTTTTCAAAAGTCACTGCCCTTGTGCCAGAGACCTCTTCCTGCAGTTCTGACCACATCACCTGTTCACTGACCCGTACATTCACCCAGCTCATTGGGTTGCCCTCAGTGCCTCTTACTAGCCATTTTTATTAGGAATTTGTATCTTTCTGGTCTCCCTTAAAACTCCCTGCTCCTTTTTATTTTAATGAGACTTCTTTTGAAAATGCCAGGCTGCATCAGCTGTACTAAAGATATGCGAAGGACAGACCTCCTTCTTTCCTGAGAAGGGATGGTTTAGGGGGATGAGGAGCCAGTCTGGGGGGGCCCTCCTCCAGCCAGGCTTGTACACCGGCTGCCCTGGAGCCTCCAACAGCCCCCTCAGCGAGGGCCTCCTTCTCTGCTTTCCAGAGCTCATGGGGGACCAGAGTCGTGAGAGGCTTGCTCAGGTCACCCAGCTTGGAAGCACTAGGGCTGAGACTCACACCCAGGGCGTCTGGAGAGCTTCCCAGGCTGTGGAGTCTGTGTGTGTGTGTGTGTGTGTGTGTGTAGCCACCTTTCAATCCCTCGGGGGCCTCTTCAATTCAGTTCAAGCCAGTAGAAACAGCTCAGGGTCCGCCGTGGGCTAGACAGAGGAAGACGTGAGTTCTTGCGACTAGACTTGCCCACGTGGGCTCACTGAGGAGGAGCCCAGAGCCAAGTGAGGGGGAGACCAGTGCGGGGCAGGGGCCACGCTGCTGAGGGGACAGAGGGAGAGGGAGGTCTGCGAGTGCCTGGGGCCCTGCTGCGGCCTCCACTCTTCCAGACTCACCCTCCACCCCACGGCCTCCTGGCAGACACACACACACACACACACACTCACCACCCTCCTTGCTCTCTAACTGCCAGGAATGCAGGCTGTCCCCAAGCTCTTCCCCATTGCATTCCTCAGCATCTACTCCCACCTGGCAGGGCAAATTATACCCTGGCCTGGCAATAAAAGCCACTTTCCAGAAAAAGAAGCTTCGGGGCCCCGGAGAGACGAAGCTCACTCTCTCACACCGCCCGTGTCTGACTCAGGGGCCCGGTGTCCCTTTAAGCAGGGAGTACAAATTCCCACCCCGTCCCTCCCTCCTGCTCTTCCTGACGTCAGGAGGAAGGCGTGTGTGAGTGAGTGAGGGGCCTGAGGTGCCGCATGCTCACACACACACACACACACACACACACACACACACACACACACACACGGAGTCAGACACACAGCTCATCTCTCAGACCCATCCCTGCTCATCAGCTCCAAGTACGCCAGAGAGAGGCCGAGTCTGAAAGGCTGCAGGAGGCTGTGTGGGACCTCAGCCGCCAGGGAGAGGTAAGGGGCTAGACCGTGGGGCCAGCCCAGGAAACTGGCTTTAATGATGGGGGGCAGAGGGAGGTGCGATGGTGGATGGTGGGGGTGGGGGTGGGGGTAGGCTCTGGGAATGTGGACCCCCTCCCCTGGGGCTGGCCCAGCCCAGTCCAGTTTACAGAGGAGAGCCAGGCATGTGTGAGCGTGGAGGAGCCCACCCAGCCATCCTGCCCCCCTCCCTTGCTCTGCCTGGCCCCCAAGGGAAGCTGAGGCTGCATGGTTCCCTGTGAAAGGGCGTCTCTGTGTGTGTGTGTGTGTGTGTGTGTGTCTGGGACTTGTGTCTGGCTCAAGAGGCAGAGAACAGCAGACACCTGCCAAGCCACAGCCGCAGCCTCCTGTCTGGGAACCAGGGGGGAGAGAACTGACTGGAGAATAATTGGGTTCCTACCAGACGCTGAAAGCAGAGTGCAGCAGGGAGCGACATGGATCATTCCCCCTGGAATTTGGGGCTGGGGCCGGGGAGAGACCGTCGGGGGAGGGGGGGCAGGCAGACAGTTGGACCTGGAGCAGCTGTCTCATCCTGACTCTGTTTCTTCCGCGGTGTGTTGGGGATAATTGGGCTAATTGGCTTGGAGAGGTGGTTCCACGCTATTATTTCCCCCTTGGCCTTGGAGCCACCCCTACCAGGAGCATTTGCTTCTCCCAAGGCCACTCCTCTCCCCAGCCGGCTGGTCTCGCCCTGACCTCCACCCTTGCCAGGGCACAGCCCCTGGAGGGCAGGGGTGATCAGTCAGGGTCCGCTGGGTCCCCTGCCATGGGATTCAGGGACTTAGGAAGCCTTGGGTAGTAGTGCCAAGTCCCCAAGTGGCCTGACCCTGGCACAAGGAGTCCGGGTGGAGATAAGGGGTGAGGGAGACAGCAGGTTCCTGCCAATCTGCCAGCCTGCAGACTCTTCCCAGGGAGAGGGGAGGGGGACGCGGGGAGTGAGAACAATAATAAATACAGAGTGTGAACTGCTGCATCCGCTGGGGCTGGGGGAGGGGAGGAGGAAATGCACCCGGGTGGAGGGTGGGCCACCTTTCCAGAGCCTGGCAGCATGCCTGCCTGGATGGGCTCCAGGGGAGGCCTCTCCCTGGGAAGGGGGCCGTCTGCAGCCCCCTGGGGGGTGGGGAGCCAGTCCTGCAAACCTGACTCTATCTCAGAAGCCTCTGAGTCCTCCAAATTCTGGATATCTCCTCCCCCCAGCATTTCCTTGAAGTCTTTTCCAAAAACATCTATTTCCCATATATTGCCCCTCCCCTCTGGGTCTGTCTGACCCTCCGAAGAAAAAAAAGAAAAGACAGATATAAGTAGGAACCAGCTCACAGGGGCCTGGGAGAGGCCAGAGGACAATCTTGGCCACAGAGGTTTCTCCCAGGCCTGGAGAGAGGGGATGGGCAGTGGTCACAGAAGTCCACTGGCTGGGGAGGGAGCCTCCCTAGAAGGAAATCAGGGGTCCCACATTGCTGGCTGGTGAGGGAGGGAAACCCGCAGGCTAGTCTGGAGGCAAGTCCCCAGGAGTGGCACCAGCAGAGGGCGCTCAGGGCCTCTCTGAGCTGATCACAACTAGCGTGGCCAGGACCTAAAGCCTGTTGGGAAGAGGAGGGCTCGGGGCAATTCGGACCTTTGTCCACACAGACCATTAAGATGGGAGACAAGAAGCAATGGGGCAGCTCTTCCTCCCGCCCCAAGCCAGCGAAATGATGGGCACCAGGATAAGTGGCCTGGCATGCTGGAAATCCCATGGGTCCCGTTGATTTGAGTTCAAGCTCAGCCACTCTTAAGTGTGACTTTGACCAGTCCATTCCTCTTTCCAAGGAGGGCTCAGAGTGGGAAAGCAACTTGCCCAGGGTCACACAGCCCGGCGGAGCTGGGATGTGAGCAGGGCTCTCTCGTGGTGCCCATCCTGGCATCCATACCCTCACTAACGCCACGAAGCCCAAAGGCCTTAATCATAGGAGCCCTCCAGGGCAGCCTGGGGATATGACAAGGAGGAGAGTTAAAGGGTCTCAATTAAGCTCGAGTATTGGCTGGGGCAGTGCCTCCCCACCACGTACACATGCACACACACACACACACACACACACACACACACTGTGGGAGAGGGAAAGAATCAGGTTTAATTAGGTCACCTCCAGCTGCTCCAGCAGCTTTGGCACTGATGTATTTTAAGGAGTGTCTGAGAGGCTAGGGGAGGGCAGGGGCACTGGGGAAGAGCCAGCTTCTGCCTGGTGGTCTTGAGGCCGTTTCCTCACCCTCCTCAGGCCCATCCTGGGTAAGACCTCAGAGTGCGGAAAGCCCTTCCACCGTCACCCTGCGTTCCCTGTCCTTCCCCCTTTCTGAGTCACCAGACCCACGCCTCCCGCTGTCTGCTCCTTCTCAGTGGGGGCTTGGGCTGGGATGCTTTTATGGAGGGAGTTGTGTTTAAGCTTGCCATAGTTGGCAAGTGACTCATCCAAGGTCACGGTCTGAGTCAGCACAAAGCCAGAAATAGAACCCCAAGCCCCGTTCTTCCTTCTGCAGGGGCGACAGGAGCTTGCAGGGACCCGCTGGTCCTCCCTCCCTCCCTCCTGCCTAAGGCCTCTGTCCCGCCCCGGCCAAACATCTCCAGGGTGCTAAAGTGTGGGCTCCAACTGGCTGTGTGACCCCAGCAAGACTCTTCACCTCTCTGGGTCTCAGTTTACTCCTCTGAAGAATGGGGTTATAATGGCAATCACCTTGTAGGGCTCTTGAGAGGAATAAATGAGGAAAGGGGGCAAAGGGCTGGCCCACCTCTTGGCGCGTGGTTACTAATCCATCGATGGTGGCCACGGTCTTGTCGTGACCAGCCGTCCCGGGTTCTGCTTGTCTGTCTGTCCCCCCGGACCCGGGCTCCCTCAAGGCAGGGCTGTCTCTCCTCCTGCTTATTGCCCCGCTGCCTGGCAATCACGCTCAGTTACGTGTTTCTGACAACCTCAGAGGAGAGGTGGAGTGACCCTCACGCGTCATCTGGATCAATGATGATTCATGGAGCCGAGGAGAAAACTGAGGCCCAGAGAAGGGCAGGTGATTGCCCTAGGTCACACAGCACCGGGTGGTTGAGCCAGCTTCGCTTCCCTGACCTGCCCAGAAGGAAAGGGATTCACAGGGTCAACAGAAGACTCTGACAGACATCTCCTGCCCAGTTCTTTTGGGGGAGTGGATAATTGGAGGAGCCCCAACACTAGGCTGATGGTCACCTGCTGATGTGGCTGAATCACCATTCACAGCCCCATGACACTGTATCAGGACCTTACCTAGGGTTGTCTCTGTACAGCTCTGATGTTTTATTTTCACCTCGCCTGGCCTTTTGTCTGCGGAATCGCTGGGGCTTGATCTTCATGCAGGGAAATGAACAGGAGCTTGGCTGGCAGGGTCAGAACCAAAATACTCTCAGGGGGACCACTGACACAGCTCCTTGGCTCCTCTCGTAACTTGGGCAGGGACTATGATTCATGCTATTTGACAGATGGGTAGACTGAGTCTCTGGAGAAGGAAAACGGCAACCCACTCCAGTATTCTTGCCTGGAGAATTCCACGGACAGAGGCGCTTGGCAGGTTATAGTCCATGGAGTCACAAGAGTCGGACACGACTTAGTAAACCACCGCCAGGGTGAGTCTCAGAGAGGAAGTGTTGAGACTCTCCTGATGGTCCAGTGGCTAAAACTCCAAGCTCCCAATGCAGGGTGCTCAGGGTTCGAACCCTGGTCAGGGAACTGGATCCCACACGTTGCAATTAAAGAGCCCACATACCACAGCTAAGATCTGGTACAGCCAAATACCTAAATAAATAAATATATTGTTTTAGGGGAGGGTTACCCAGCTAGGACACTCTAGAGCCAGGAGTCAATCCTGGGTCATCTGGGACTCAGGCTGTCCTCTTGCCCTCCAGCTGCTAGTTCTGAAGGGCATCATTCCAGGCCAGAGATGTCCCCAGGCAGGCACACCAAATATCTTGGGGGTCAGGCTCTAGCTCTGTTTGAGGTGAACCAAATGTTCTACAAACACATCTAGTTCTTTGCTCTCAGAGTTTATTTCCCCTTTGCTTTCTCAGGGAAAATTCTTCTGGGAACTTATCCTCAGAGGAAGACATATTTGCTTTCAGATAAATCTGGCCGCTGTCACTTACCTGCTGTGTGACCTTGGGCAAGTCACTTAACCTCTCTGAGCTTCAGCTTCCTCATTTGTAAAATGGACACAATTGTAATTTTAACCTTTCACGGCAACTGGGAGATTTAAAAATGGAAAATAATTTCTGTAAAGACTCAGTGGGTTTCCCTGGCAGTCCAGTGGTTACGACTTCACCTTTCACTGCAGGGGGTGCTGTTCTATTCCTGGTCAGTGAGCTAAAATCCCATATGAATGGTGGCCACAAAATCAAAACATAAAACAGAAGCAGTATTGTAACAAGTTCAGTAAAGACTTAGAAAGGACTTTTTTGTAAAGACTGTATATAGCATTCAGATGATCAAAGCCCTGTCTTCCCTTGCCCCCTTCTGCAGCAACATTCTGGAGAAAGACTCTGAGCTGGAGGCTTGCTCTGCATCCCCTTGTTCGGCTACCTAGTTTCCCAGGCTACCCTGCACTGTGCAGCTTCTTCAAATCCAGGGCTCTGGCATGGATCAGAGAGGCAAAGACTCTGTCCAAGGTCACACAGCAAGTCAGTAGCAATACAAGGACTGAACCCAGGACCCCTGACTCCCCACTCCAGGGCTCCAGAGTCAGATTGCCCTGGTTCAAGCTCTGGCTCAGACATTAATTGCGGTGTGGCCCTGAGTGAGTGACAGCCTCCCTGAGCCTCAGTTTTCTCACCTGCAAAATGGGGTCATAATAGCAAGAGCCTTAAAGTACTGACGCAGGAACTATATGAAAGGAGAAACTATGAGGGACAGGGCAGGGACCTAGTGGGTGGGCGAGTCCTTGCGGAAACAGGAGAGGTGAGAATAAAGGGTGGGTTTGGCTTCAGGGTCTCTCCTTCCACCCACTCCCTCTCCCCCGCCACCCGTGCCCACCTTAGCCACCCTGCCTGGGAGGAGCACCCTCTCATCTAGCACCTACTCAGTGCTTCCCACACTCCATCCCGTGCCATCCTCACTGATGCCCTTGGAGGTGGGGCTCTTGTAATCCTCATTTTTCAGCAGAGGAAGGAGAGAGGGGAGATCCCAGCCCCAGCTCCTTCCCGAAGGCCAACTCCCCACCTTCTCCCAGGGTGGGTGGGGTGATGGATGGGGAGCGGGAAGGGATCCATGTTCTATGGCTGCTGTTATTCCGTCTGCTTCCCCTTGCCCTCTGCTGCCTGGCCCACTGCGGGAGGGGAAGGAGGAGGTTGCCCTCCACCCCTACCTTGGATAGCGCCCCTTACCCCTCCCCACTGCCCATGTCGCTTGGAACCTGAGAGCCAGGCTCATTCAGTCTTGGGTCTGGAGGCCTGGCTGGCCGGAGCAGGGCCCAGATCAGCTGCATCTCCCTGGCAACAGCTGTGGACCGCCGCAGCCCCTCCCCCACCTCCTTCCCTCCCCTCCACACCCCACGACCTCCCAGCACAGGCTGTCACTGCCAAGCACAATACCAGGCCTGGGAAAACTGTGCAGTGGGCAGCCCAGGACCGCCTTGCTTCCTGGAGAAAGGGAGGCCGAGTTTCTCTCCCTGCCACCTGCCACCCTCACCCAGGTAGGGTAGGGGGCACCCAGGAGTGCACCCCAGGGCATCTCCTGCTTTTCTGCTGTCATCCTGGGTAGCTTTGCTGCCTGTCTTCCTTTTCCCTAACAGTGTTATTGAGGTATCATTCTCATACTATATGATTTATCTGTTTATGATGGACGAGTCAGTGGCTTTTAGTGTATTTACAGAGCTATGCAACATCACTATAGTCAACTTGAGGACATTTTCATCACCCCCAAAAAGAAACTGTACCATTAGATGTCATTCCTCATTTCCTTCGCCCTTCCTAACCCCTCAAACCACGAATCTTCCCATCTCCGTGGGTTTGCCACTTCTGAACATTTCACATACGTGGAATCAGGTAATATGCCATCTTTTGTGACTGGCTTCTTCCACCTAGCAGCATGACTTCAAGGTTCAAGGTTTCAAGTCCAGATGTCATATAGCTCTATCAAAACTTCATTTCTTTTTATGGCTGAATCATGTTCTGTTTCACGGTGAAGCACATATAGACAAACCACATGTTCATCTGTTTATCTGGAGATGGGCCTTTGGGTTCTTTCCATCTGGGGCTTTTATGCATAATGTTGCTGTGGACACTCATGTGCAAGGTTCTGTGTAATTGGTTTTCTTCTTTTTTTTAATTTAATTTTATTTTTTTGCTTTTCTTCTTGAAACTTCAGGTATCTTCACTCTAAAATGGGGACAAGGGAATTTCCTGGGGGTTCAGTGGTTAGGACTCTGCGCTTTCACTGCCAAGGGGGCAGCTTCAATACCTGGCTTTTCAAAGTTAATTAATTAGCTTGTTGTTGTTCAGTCACTCAAACATGTCAGACTCTGCGTCTGTACGGACTACAGGATGCAAGGCTCCCCTGTCCGTCACCGTCTCCCGGAGCTTGCTCAAACTCATGTCCATCAAGTTGGTGATGCCATCCAACCATCTCATCCTCTGTCATCCCCTTCTCTTCCTGCCTTCAATCTTTTCCAGCATCAGGGTCTTTTCCAATTAGAAGGCCCTTTGCATCAAGTGGCCAAAGTATTGGAGCTTTCACTTCAGCATCAGTCCTTTCAATGAATATTCAGGGTTAATTTAATTAATTCAATTAGTTAACTAAATGGGGATAAAATGCTAAACCTGGCCCCTGCTTGCCTCCTCAAGTGGGCTCAGAGAAAAACCGCACCTCAGCATGAGGGGCCCTGAGGGGCAATTCTGACCCTCTGCCTGCCCCTGGGGGCCCCCACAGCAGCTCTTCTAGCGGGATGGGATATGTTGGGGGCCTGCTGAGGGGGAGGGACACTGCATCTCCACCCCTAGGGATGGCAGAGCCAGCTCATAACCTTGACCCAGAAAAGTCCCACCTGCTGTAGGACATTGAACAGTGGCCAGGAGACCTGCTCCAACGACGGGAGTTGAGTGGGGGTACCTCCTCAGCTATTCCAGTCCATGCAGGGCTCTGGAGTCCAAAGGCATCTTAAATTCTTCCCTGGAAAGTACGGGTTTGCAGGAGGCAGGGCAGAGATGAAGGTCAGAAATAAACTTAGCTCAGAGATTCACCTCTGGTCCCAGGGTGGTGGGGGGAGTGAAGGAATGGGAGTGAGGAGGTGGAGTACCTGTCACCCTCACTCCTATACGTCATGGGCCGTGGGCAACTCTTTACATCCCTGCTTAATCAAGCCTCACCGTAGCGCATGAGGAAGCAAGGTAGGCTTTCTCAGCTCCATTGTACAGGTGAGGAAGCTCAGTCGTCTCCTGCTCTTTGCGACCCCATGGACTGCAGCACTCCAGACTTCCCTATCCTTCACCATTTCCCGGAGTTTGCTCAAACTCATGTCCATTGAGTTGGTGATGCCATCCAAACATCTCATCCTCTGTTGCCCCCTTCTCCTGCCCTCAATCTTTCCCAGCATCAGGGTCTTTTCCAATGAGTTGGCTCTTTGCATCAGGTAGCCAAAGTATTGGAGCTTCAGCTTCAGCATCAGTCCTACCCAAGAGTATTCAGGGTTGATTTCCTTTAGGATTAACTGGTTTGATCTTGCAGTCCAGGGGACTCTCAAGAGGAAGCTGAGGCTGTTGGAAGTGCTACCCAAGCCAGCAGCTAACATGTAGCTAAACTGGAGTTCTCCTGGTCCAGGCATCCTGCTGGCCCCGCTGTGGCAGCCCACCGGCTCCAAGCTCAATAAATAGTCTAGCGTCTCTTGGAGCCCAAGAGTTTCCCATCCCAGGGGACCCGGAGGGTGGGTGGGTGCATGGATTGGGTAACTACATTCTCTTCCTCCGCAGAGAAAAATATAGGACGAAGGACTTCCCTGGTGGTAGAGTGGTCAAGAATCAGCCTTCCAATGCAAGAGATGTAGGTTCGATCCCTGATCTGGCAATTAAAACCCCATACACGGCAGGGCAACTAACCCTGACTGCCCGATGAAAGATCCTGTATGCCCAGTTAAGACCCGATGCAGCCAAAAAAAAGGAATTTTTTATTTTTAAAGTTTATCCAGGCATGGAGTTGTTGTCAGGGGAACTTCTATTGATTAGCATTCATAATAGCAGTTTATTGGGCATCTACAAGATGTCAAATGCTCTCACTCACACACTAAATCACTGAAGCCATAGTCACTTTGCACGGTAAGCATTCTCAACTTCCTGTTAGAGAGGAAGAAACTGGGTCTAAGGAAGAATCACCAACATTACAAGAGCTCACTATGCCCCAGTCCTGTTCTAAGCACGGAGAATGCCATCTAATTCTCACAGTGGCCTCTCTATGAAATAAGAACCAACGCCTTTCCCATTTTACAGAACAGGAAACTAAGTCAAAGGCTATGAGTGTTGACCAAGGCTGCACAGCCAATAGGTAGAGAAGGATTCAAACCCAGGTCATTGGGGTCTGGAGCCCACATTCCCACCTGCCACGTTGAAACTGTTGAGTGGCTTGCTTGAGGTCACCAGGTTACAGATGGCAAAGCTGAGATTCAGACCCAGGTCTATAGATTGGAAACTGCTGGCAATTGTGCCAAACTGTGTTCCAGGTCATCAGCCACTTTACCCATCCCACCTCCTAGGCCCCCAAGTTGAACTGAACTTCAAACTGGAAGGACTTTGCGGTTATCTCAGTCAGCTTGGCCCACCATTAACAAAACACCACAGACGGGGGGCTCCACGAAGACATTTAGTTCTTCCAGTTCTGGAGACTAGAGGCCCAAGTTCCGTGTGGCAGCATGGTCTGGTTCTGGGGAGTGTTCTCTTCCTAACTTGCAGACCACCCCCTGCTAGGGCTTCCCAGGTGGCTCAGCAGTAAAGAACCCACCTGCCAACACGGGAGATGCAAGAGATGCAGGTTCGATCCCTGGGTCAGGAAGATCCCCTGGAGGAGGAAATGACTGACAACCCACTTCAGTCTTCTTGCTTGGAGAATCCCATGGACAGAGGAGCCTGGAGGGCTACAGTCCATGGGGGTCGCAAGAGTGGAATGAAGCGACTTAGCATGCACGCACGCACCCTGCTGGCTGTTTCCTCAAAAGGCAAGAGGAGAGAAGACAAGCTCTTGGGGAGGGGTGAGGAGGAAAGGGTCTCTCCTAAGGACACCAATCCCATAATGGGGGCCCCACCCTTCTGACCTCATGTAAATACTTTTTTATTTATTTGGCTGCGCCGGGTCTTAGTTGCAGCACTTGGGAGTCTTTAGTTGTGGCATGCGAACTCTTAATTGCGGCACGTGGGACCTACTTCCCTGACTGAGGATCAAACTCGGGCCCCCTGCGTTGGAAGCCAGGAGTCTTAGTAACTAGACCACAAGGAAAGTCCTCTTCCTTACCTCATCTAAACCCACTTACCTCCCAAATGCCATCTCCAAATACCATCACGTTGAGGGCTTCAGATTTCAGAAGGTGAATATTAGGAGACCACAGTTCCGCCCGGAGCAAGGTTCTAAGACCCCTTTGTCTTTCTGGTGAGGACTCTGTGTCAGGGAGGGGCTGTGAGTGGCCTGAACTCGCGGTTGGGAGCAGCAGGCAGGCCCAGCGCTGCAGACATGTGTCCAGAAGCTGCCCGCCCTGGACCACACTCACCTGTACCTCTCTCTCTCCTCTTCCAGACGGAGCCTGTGGCTGGTGAGGCCGCCGAGCAGGGCCAGGCCGGGCCCTGCCCGCCAGGACGCCCAAGCCCTCCACCGGCCCCTGTGCCCGGGAGTCCGCCCGGCTCTCCCGCTGGCCCCGCCATGACTTCGGAGCCCACGCCGCCCGCGGTCGTGCCCCCGCTGCACTCCCCCAAGTCCCCTGTCTGGCCTACCTTCCCCTTCCACCGGGAGGGCAGCAGGGTCTGGGAGCGAGGCAGTGTCTCATCTCGGGACCTGCCCAGTCCCCTGCCCACCAAACGGACCAGGACGTATTCAGCGTGAGTACCTGCCCCTCTGCCAGGCTCCGCTGATCTTTCCCAGGACGGGACTCCAGGTGGGGCTGTCTGGGCTCATCCTCCGCCGCCCCCTGAGGGCAGGGGAGCTGTGTAAGGACCTTCTCGTCACTACGAGCATTCATTCGTTCAGTCTACCAAGCTGTATGGAGCGCCTTCCCCAGGGGGTCCAGTGATAAAGAAGGCAACGCCTCGGTCCACAAACTGCTTATAATCCAGGGGGAGTTTGTCCACCGTTCACGACAGCTGGCAGGGTCGGGGGTGAGGACCCAGTGTCGGGCCTTGGGGAAGATGTCCTAGCTGGCCTTGGAAGATGTATCAGGAGAGGAGGGAAGCTGGGTGCTCTCACTGGATGAAACAGCTTGGGAAAGAGCCGTGGCACGTGGCTGACCTCTGGAGAGAGGTGGGCAGGCTGGACAGAGACCAGCCCTGGGCCTTCGGAATTAGGTCACTGGGGGGAGTCAAACTGAAGAGAGAGTTTGTGCCAGCCACCTGGGCTTCCCTGGTGGCTCGACAGGAAAGAATCTGCCTGCAGTGTGGGAGACCTGGGTTCAATCCCTGGGTCGGGAAGATCCCTGGAGAAGGGAATGGCTACCCGCTCTAGTATTCTTGCCTGGAGAATTCCAGGGACAGAGGAGCCCGGTGGGCTGCAGTCCAGGGGTCGCACAGTTGGACACAACTGGTGACTAACACTTTCACTTGTGGGGGCCACACAGAGGCTGGTTTGGCTTGGTCAAAGGAGGGGTCTGATGGCAGGTACTGATTGTCCCATGTCCATACTAAGGCCAGGCACAGAGCAGAGGCTCAATAAATGATGCATGAAGTGATGTATGACAAATGAGCAAATAGGATGGAGACTGCTGCTTTGGGAGAGAGTGAGCTCCCTGTTCTGGGAGGTATTCAAGCCTAGGCTGCACATTCTTCACTCAGAAGTCTTACATCAGGAATCCGCGTAAGCCAGACCAGCCTCAGGTTGGGGAGGGTCCTGTGTACAGAGGGGAACTGGCTGGCAGTCAGGCGACCCACTTGCTGGGCCACCTGGGAGAACCAGTTTCCCTCTCTGGGACTGTCTCCTTATTGTCCAATGGGATGATGAGAGGACTGAACTAGTACCACTATAGGTGGTTTCTGCTCCGGGAAGGGTTTTCTAGGCAGGCTCTGCAGCAGGGCGCAGAAGGGCTACGGGGGTCCAGGGAAGCAGGGGATGGGGTGCTCAGACCACATCAGCTGTTCAATCCTCCTACCCTATCTTTAGGACAGCCCGTGCCTCGGCTGGCCCAGTGTTCAAGGGCGTCTGTAAGCAGTTCTCACGCTCACAGGGCCACGGCTTCATCACCCCCGAGAACGGGTCGGAGGACATCTTCGTGCACGTGTCTGAGTGAGTCCCTCCCAGCTCCCCGTTCGTGGCTGAGCCCTGCTATAGGGTCCCAGCAGTGCCTCCAAAATGCCTCCCTAGGCCTCTGCCATCACTGGCTGAAGTCTGTGGTCCTGGCAGCTTTTTTTGCTCCTAGGGCCTTCAGGGGCAGGGGTGGAGGAAGGCTGGGCCAGGTGGAGAGGGGAGAACCCCAGAAGCCCTGGGACCCACCGCCTGAGTCCTGGATCCTGTTCCCACACCATGGGGGTTGAGAGGGCTGGGCCAGCCTCTGGGTCTTTCAGTCTGGAGGGAGGCTAGGAGAGGCGTGGTGGTCTTGGTCTGGACCCCAGCCCTCATGCCAGGCGTGGCCTGTGGAGTCCCTGAGCCCTGAGGCTAGGGGACCTCCCTGAGTCCTTTCATACTCTTCACGTTATAGCAGTGGTCCCCAACCTTTCTGGCACCAGGGACCAGTTTCGTGGAGGACAATTTTTCCATGGACAGGGGAGGGATGGTGTTGGGATGATGCAAGCGCATTGCATTTATTGCACATTTTGCTTCCATTATTATTACATCAGCTCCACCTCAGATCATTCAGCATTAGATCCCGGAGGTTGGGGACCCCTGCGTTATAGCATCATGAGGGGCGGTGTTGATTTCTCTTTTATGAGTCTGGCCCAGGGTGAGGCTGCCCTCAGGCCAGACCATGGGGGCTGTCCAGGGAGGGGGCCTCTCCCAGGCTGACACCCCTCTCCCCGCAACCAGCATCGAGGGGGAGTACGTGCCGGTGGAAGGCGACGAGGTGACCTACAAGGTGTGCCCGATCCCGCCCAAGAACCAGAAGTTCCAAGCCGTGGAGGTGGTGCTCACCCAGCTGGCCCCACACACTCCCCACGAGACGTGGTCCGGCCAGGTTGTGGGCTCCTAGGCTGGGGGGCCCCTGTGCCAGCTGCCAAGGGAGGGAGGGAGCCACACAGGGTAGACAGGCCACAGCCAGCCCTGCACCCCCCGTGGTGGCCGAGCCGGTCCCCCGGGCGGCCTCGGTGTGAACATCTGTCTGTCTGTTGCTTGTGGGCATGAGTGTGGGCCTCCATCCCCCCCGTGCCCCTCGTGTGAGCTGGACCGAGGCGGGAGCCACTAGACCTGCCTTCTCTGCTTATCTGCGCTCTCCTCCCGCCCCTCCCCGCCACATACGCACAGGACCCCCTTGCCCTCCTAACATCTGTCCCAGGGTCCACTGAGCCTGAGGGCCGGTGTCAGGCCTGGGGCTGGGAGTCAGGGCATTGGTGGGCCCCGCCCTACCAGCTTGCTCCCCTCGCCTCTGCCTCAGGCCTGGCTGGCAGGGGGCGGGGGGGGGCGTGGGGGGAGCAGACTCTGCCTGTGCCACTCACTCTTCCCCCTCTGGGCTGGGGTCTCCCTCTGGGACCTGGATCTCTCCCCACAAGAAGCCAGGCCAGTGAGTGCTTTGGGGGAGCCCCCTGGCCTCTTGCAGGGGAAGAGGGTAAAACCTGGAGGCAGACAGGCCCCCTCCCCGACTGCCAGGCCCAGGCCCGGCTCCTCCTCCTCTCCCCCCAGCACACTGGAGAGGCAGGAGGCAGTTTGGGGAGCTCCTGGCCAGCCCTTCCTCTGCAGCCTGGCAATGGTTGTGAAGCCCAAACTGAGGCCACGTCCACTACCCTGGGCCGCACTGAGCCTCGCCACCTCCACCCTCCTTGGAGCTAAGGGTCTGCAGTGGGGTGGGAGCAGAGCTCCTCCAGCCTGGACAGAGCCACCCCCTTTGCTCTGACTCACAAACTCCACTGATGCTCGGCCCATGCCCACCCATCACGGCTGCAAGGACCCAGCGGTGGACACACGCACACCTCTCAGGCAGGGCTGGGCAGGGGCACCCTCCAGAACAGCCCTCAGCCTGGGAGACCACCAGCCCTGCAGGCCCCTTGCTGGACCCTGTTCCCAAAGCCATGGGGTAGAGGCTCCCACTGGCCCCCAACAGGCCAGTGGCAGAGGTGTGGTCCCCATCTTGTCCGTCCCTTAAAGGTGTGGTAGCCCTCTCCCCTTTGATCAGGACGTGTTTGTGTGCACTCTTGGGTAGCGGGCCCCGTTCCCCCACCACCCTCACCACACTCCCGTCCAGAGAACACATCACCTGATGGGGGAAAAAACAGGGTTCAAAGGAAGGCTTGCCAAGGAATCACCCTTAGGAGATCCAGTCTGAGTAAAAGAGGGGCCCAGATGCCCACGATGGGGGGTCAGTGACTGTCTAGGAGGATCCTGGCCCTGTAGCTATGCGTACCCCACCCCTGTCCCGAGGCTGGAAGACCAGAGCTGTGGCCAGCACTGGCCAGCCCCCTAAAACTCAGAATGGCCCCAGTTTGAGCCGGGCCTACTCAAGGAAGGCCTGAAGCCTTTCCCCTGAGGAACAAGGCTCCCTGGCTTCCTCGGCGGAAGGTTTACTAGTGCAGGTTAACTCCTGGGAGCCCACAAGACACCCCCACCCCCACCAGGAGTAGGCTCCCCATTTTAGGCACCAACCAGGAGGCAGACTGTGTTAATAGCAACCCTGGATCGCCCCACTCGTGGCCCCACAGTGTCCAGTCAGACCTCCTGAGACCCCCACCAGCCACCCAGATCCCCCATCCTCCTGACTCTGGCAATAAACCCTCAACTGTGACTCAGCCTGGCCCAGAGCTACCTGTCTGTCTGGGTCCCAGGGGAAGGGGCTGGCAGAGGACACACCAAACAGCCCTTGTTTGCGGTTCAGTGGCCCACCATCCTGGACTGCATCACACCTCCTGTGTGACCTGGGCCAAGTCCCTGCCACGTGCGTCGGTTTCATCTGCAAAGTGGGAGGCTAGAACAGTGTCTGTGACTGGGGCCAATTAGCCACTCGGACTCCATATTGCGCTCCACAGGGTTTAATATCCATGAGATAAAGTTCTTACGAATGGGCACGGTCCCCACTGCTCTGCACCCCACGGAGGGCAGGCAGGCAGGCAGGGCGGGCTCTATCTCGTACCAACACTCGCACATGCTTCCCGCGTAGACAGAAACCTGTTCTGCCAAGAGTCTGGGCAGCAGCTGCAGCCAGGGCCATTGGATCAGGCTGGAGGATGGAGGCCAGGCCCACCAGGAGCTGACTGGCTGCGGGTGGCCATCCACACAGACCCCGGGCCTATAGAGCTGGGCCTTCAGTAGGTAACACGAGGCAGGGGTCCTGGGCCAGAGGAGGGGCCTTGGCATCCCCCAACGCCAGGGCCAGGGGCTCTCTCAGGCGTGGGCAGAGCTCCCTGGAAGTCCTGAGGGGCAGGTGCAGGCCTGGTCACGCTTCATGGGCTGTCTCTGGGAAAAAGAGCTCGCGGCATCGCTGTACTGTGTCCTGCGGTGACACCACGCTGTGGCCGACCGTCCGGGGGTCGGTGTAGATCTCAAAGTCGTTTCCGCCCTGCACACAGAGGAAGAAGGGCAGTGAAGGCATGTGTACACATGTGGTGCTTGGAGGAGGCTCCCAGGTTTGAGGCCCAACGCCCACCTGGCCTAGGGCCCCCTCCCCACACTGGCTCCTACACAGCTGCTCCTCCAGGCCCCCTCAGAACCACCAGGAGGCCCACCTTCTTCACCACATTGGCCCTGACTTGCTCTGTGACATGGGGCAAGTGTCCAACCAGCTCTGGGTCCCAGCCTTCCAATCTGTATAATGGGGCTGGTGAACACTGACTGCTTTCTGGGAGTTTCCCAGGAGGTGTGTCCCGTCACCCGGTGTCCTGGCCCTGATCTGGGTGGGTAGGGGGACCAAGGTCAAGCCTGAGGCACACTTACAGGGCTGGTCTCATTCCCAAAGAAATGGATGGTGTCGAAGCAGTCCTGGTCCAGGCTGTCCAGGCAGTAGCGCTTGTCCCAGCCCTCAGGGAAGACGTCAAAGCTGATCATGCCTCCTGCAGGGTGTGGCGGGGGGTGCGAGCAGATGAGGTAAGCAGAGAGGCCTTGGGCAAGGCCCTTCATTCATCTGTTCATTCAACAACTCCTAAGTGCCTTCTGAGCACCAGGCGCAGAGCAGGCTCAGGATCCTCACGGGATTACAATCCAGGTGGAAGGAGGGGCGGGAAGTGACCAGACCACCTCTCAGCTCATGTACGTCGATGGCAGGGGTCAGGGGCGGAGGAGTAGGGAAGCTCTCCAGCTGGTGTGCTCTGGGGACAGCTCTCCAAGAAGGTGACACAGAGCTGAGACCTCAGCCAGAGTGGCAGCTGCCCGGGAGCCATACGATCCTCAGGGCAGAGAAGGGGCGTATAGGTCCTGGGGTGCAGGGGGTGGGCCTGAGTTTCATTAGGAGACAAAAGGAGCCTCGGAAGGGCTCTAAGCAGGGGTGTGACAGGGGGCTGTATGTCCACAAGGCTCCCTCTGGCCACTGTAGGGGAGGTGGCGGTGAGGGTTGCCTAGGTTTAGGGGAAGTTTTGGGGGTTGGGGTCCCTGCCTGTGTTGGCTCAGCCTGCCCTTGCTGCACCTGGGCGACTGGGAAAGGTTTCTGAAGGTGCTCGGGGCTCAGCCTGGCCTTGGCAGTGAGGCCCTGGGGTGGGCTTGCGTGGCAGACCTCTCAGGCCCTCTGTGGGGTGGACGTACCACGGGAGAATCTCAGTCCTTTGCCAGCAAACTCGGTTTTCAGGGCTTCCACGAACTTCTCCCGGATCTTCTCCTTCTGCAGAAGGGGAGGGAGCAGACTGAGGTTCAGGGGGCCGCTGTGTGCCAGGCCCTGGGCTGGGCAGACAGTGCCTGTGAGCTCACTAAGTCCGCCAGGTGGAGGTCATGACCCCCACTTTACAGATGGGGAAACTGAGGCTCAGAGAGGGCCAATGTCTTGTTCAGGGTCACCCAGCCTCAGAGGCAGGGCCAGAAGTCCTGAAAGTAAATTCAGTGCCAGGTGTGCTAGCGGATCAGGCAAGGCATCCTGAAGGAGGCCTTGGAGCAGAGGCTTGAGGAGGAAGGCTGAAGGAATGGGACGGTCTGAGTCCTGAGTCACAGTGTTCACCTCAGGGCAGGGCTCAGCCCTGTCAGCTCTGCCCAGCCCAGCCACGGCTCAGAGTGTGAAGAGCCAAGAGCATGCAGAGACCTGTGAGCAAGTTGCACTGGTGGTTTAGATGCTCAGTCGTGTCCAACTCTTTGTGACCCCATGGGCTGTAGCCTGCCAGGCTCCTCTGTCCATGGGATCCTCCAGGCAAGAATACCAGAGTGGTTTGCCATTCCCTTCTCCAGGGGATCTTCCTGACCCAGGGATTGAACCCAGGTTTCCTGCATTGCAGGCATTCTTTACTGACTTAGTTATGTGGGAAGCAGCAGCGGGCACAGAGGTCAGCAGAAGGTGGGGATGATCACAGCACCCACCACGCAGCAATGTGCCTTCACTGAGCACCTCCCATGTGTTCCCAGCCCCAGGGGACACAGCGGTGCCCAGGAGTCCCTGGCCCCTACCCCTCTGGGCGGGACCTTGGAAGTCTGCAGCATATCTACAAACACCAAGAAGGGGACACTCACTCACTAGCCCAGGGATTCCCCAGCCTGGCCTTGCTGGGGCCACAAAGGGGAACAGCCACACTGGGTCTGGAGGGGAGCGTCTTAGCTGCTGAGCTGATGGGGGCCATGGCCGTGGGAGCAGACGGCAGGCTCGCTGTGGTCGAGGCACCGCGGTGGGCAGCCCCCACCTGGCCACCTCGAGAGCTCAGCAGGATGATCAGCTCACAGAGGGCCTGGCAGCCAGGCTGGGGAGCTTGGACACATCCCAGGGGACCAAGAGCCGCTGAGGGTTTCAGAGCATGGGGGTTAAGGCGCCCCGTTCTGCACTGCGGTCAGTCAGTGATGGGTAGGACTAGAAGGGGAGGAGAGGCAGGCGGCAGCCAGCAGCCGGGAGCCTGAAAATGTGGTTCAGGGAGCACATAAGAGACAGAGGCAGGCTGCCTAGGCCCCAGGCCAGCCGCTGGGCCTGCTGGCTGTGACTCTGAGTCGATTCCTGGGCTTAAGGATAAGAGGTGTTTTGAATGAACCCTGACGGCCTCTCATGGGAGCAGAGATGAGGGTATAACCTTCCCAGAAAGCCTTGGCTTCCCAGGGAGGCCAGCCCCTATCAGAGGCCACTCTGTGGGTCCGGTGTTAGAGCTAAGGGTGCCCAAGCTCAGGATAAATGGTCCAGGGCAGCTGCACTGTCTGTCTCCAGAGAACCAGGCTGGTCACCAGACAGCTCCATGTGCCAAGCCCAGCCTTACAGAGAACAGTACGGTGTCCTCAGGCAGGTTCCCGTGCTCTCTGGCCTCAATGTCCTCAGCTAAGGAGGGGGACTACCTGCCCTCAGGGTCTGAGGGGCTGAAGGAAGGTAAAACATTAGTACTAGATCTCTGCTGGTGAAGGGCACACAGATCAGAAGGTTCATGCCCCTCTCCAGTATCAGAAGAGGGCAGAACAAGACCCAAAATACAGGAGAAGACCCTAGGGGCTGTGGGAAGAGTCAGCGTGTTCCACCTCATGAGATGGGAACTGTGATCATCCCCACTTTACAGGTGAGAAAACAGAGGCACATAGCAAAGAAGTCACTTTTCCAGGTTGCTGGCCAAGTAGGAGGTGGAGCTGGGATGGAAAACCTGGGTGGCCCGAGAAAGGGCCGCTTCTCAGTATGTGTGTGGGAGGAAGTTCTTGGCCAGTAGTCAATCATCCATCCCAACAAGGAAGTCTCTGTGCCTGCGGGCATTGCCTGTGGGCCTTGGGGTCCAGGGCGGAAATGGGGATGAGCTGGATAAGCTGGGAGTTGTCACCAAGTCCCACCCAGTCTCTGGGAAACATCAGAAGGAAGCAAGCAGAAGCCCAAGTTCAATTCTTCGGGCTGCAACTCATTCCCTACATAACCTTGGGCAAGTCACTTTCTCTCTCTGAGCCTCAATTTTCTCATTCATGAAATGGGGATAACATCATCTATTTCATTCAAAAAGTATGTCTCAAGCACTTCTGTCAGGCATATGCTGGGCCCATGGATCTAGCAGCCAACAGCCACAGAAATTCCAGCCCTTAAGGAGCTTACAGCTTTAGTGAAGGAGACAGATAATCAAGATTTAAAAATAGGTGATTCACTGGATTAGTGGGTGGTGAAGGCTGCCTGGGAAGAAAGAAAACTTTGAAGAGGAGGAAGTACAAGGGGGTGCTGGGTTACGTGTCATGCTTAGGGAAGGTGACACTGGGAAGGTGACACAGAGGTGACACTTGAGCAGATGTGATGGAGGTGAGAAGGCACAGCCGCAAGTAGGAGATAGTCTGCTGTCTCTAGAATTAGCAGGGAGGACATGGCTGCAGCAGAGACAGCAAAGGGGAGAGCAGAAGGGCAGGTCAGGGCACTTCCCTGGTGGTTCAGTGGCTGAGAACGCACCTTGCAATGCAGGGGACGTGGGTGCCACCCCTGGTCAGGGAACTAGATCCCACATGTTGCAAGTAAGACCCAAGGCAGCCAATAAATAGAGTTTAAAAAGGGCAGCCAGTGGGAAGGTCAGAGATGGGCTGATATGAAAAGACCTGGGGGATGGCCTCCATCCCTGAGAGCTGAGGGCAGGGAGTGATGAGCAAAATCTAAGTCAAGGTCAGCAGGGGCCGCGCACCCAAAGGTGACAGGGATCTTGGTGTGTTCCAAAGACAGATGCACAGGGAGGTGTCTGAGCCAGGCAGACCCCTCAGGGCTCCAGAGATCACTGGAGGTTGGCCAGTGGGCCCATGGAAGGACTGTTAAGCAGGACAGCCAGATGTGCTTCAGAAGGTACTCAGCAGCGCTGCTGGAGAACAGGTGGGCGGGGGCAGAGGCACATACACAGGGGTGAAGGGATTATTTTTTGAGACCAACTCGGGAGGCTGAAACCCCAGGAATTACTGTGTTGGACTCTATAGGGGTGGGAAGGTGGAAGAGATGCCCCAGGTGTTGGCTCAGGTGAGTAGGTGGCTGGTGGTCCTGGTCGCCAAGGGCAGTCACTGAGCCAGCAGTGCTGGGAAGACACAGAAGTGCCAACAACCATGGCACAGAGCAGGTGTCCAAAAGGGCACCGGTCGGATCAGAACAGCCTGCCACCACCAGTCCTTTTCATGGATGAGAAAATATAGGCTCAGAGAGGTCAAGTGACTGAGGTCCTAGAGACTAAGGCTGACAGTGGGTGGTGGCACCTTGTCCAGTTCGGAGAACTCGATTCGCTCCTCCAGGGTGCAGCTCCGGCCGATGGGCGAGATGTTCAGCATGCCGTTCCGGAACTCGATGAAGGTCCCACTGGGGGCGAGGGGGTGGGTGGAGGGGCAGGGAGGGGGAGCCAGAGAGAAGGAGGACCCTGAATTCGAATCCAGTCCCACCGGGACTTCACGGGGGACACGCATCTACCCCTGGACAAGTCAGGGCCCATTTGCAAGACTCCGTCCCCACCACCCCCACGCCGGGGAGGGTGCCCAGGAGGGGCGGGATCTCACCGCTTCTTGGGCAGTCTGAGCAGGGCCATGTAGCGCAGGCAGAAGTTGATCAAGTCCTGCAGGAGCTCTTCCCCCAGGTGGTTCTGGATGGTCTGGGAAAGGGACACAGGGCTCTGAGGGTGGTGGGCACGGTGCCCCTCCCCCCCAGGATAGAAGGCACCCAGGGACTGTTCCACTGTGGAAAAGTATCCCAAGACCCAGGGGAAGAGGCAGGGGCACTGACCTGCTTGGAGAGCAGCCGTCCATGCTTATACTGCACCGTCCCGTTCTCAGCAAATACATAATCAAACTTCTCGATAACTTCAGGTCCACGTAGAGGCCAGGGGGAAAGACAGAGATGTGAGACCAGACACCCAGAGCCAAGGAGAGAGGTGAAACCCACACTCCTTGGTCTGGCATTCAAAGCACCCTTGTTCCATCCCCAACCTGCTTTTCCAGCCTCCTCGCCTGCGCAACTTGGTTTTTCTCCAAACATGCACACAAGCCTGTCACACCCCTGGGCCTTCCCTCCTGCAGCTCCTTCTGCCTGGGATGCCCTCCCCCTTCACTTCTCCAAGATCCAGTTCCCTCCTCTGGAAGTCCCCCAGGACTTCCCGGCAGAGGACATCATTTCTGCCCTGCACTCCCACAGGCCCTCGGAACAGGAACTTCCATCACTGTGCCATCAAGGCTGGCTGCACGGGGGCAGTTTTTGACTCTGACTGCCACCAAGAAGTGGTTGAGCACAGCCAGGAGGCTGCTGCAGGGTCAGGAAGGGGGAGAGCACCTGGATGACGGCAGGGTGATAGAGACGTGGACACAGGAGACCTGGACACGGGGAGACATGTTTGGACTTGCTGATAAAATAGACAAGGGGTTGGAGAAAGGGGGCTTTCCTGATGGCTCAGATGGTAAAGAAGTCACCTGCAATGCAGCAGACCCAGGTTCGATGCCTGGGTCAGGAAGATGACCTGAAGAAGGAAATGGCAACCTACTCCAGTATGCTCGCCTAGAGAATTCCATTAACAGAGGGGTCAGGCGGGCTACAATCCATGGGGTCATAAAGAGTCGGACACAACTGAACAACTAACACTTTCACCCTTGGGGAAAAGTTGAAGAAGTCTCTAGGTCCACAGAACTGCCAGGATGACTTTAGTTAGAATCCTCCTCTGTTAAATGAGGTAATCATACCCACCCTAAAGCATGATAGTTGTGAGGATTAAATGAAAGGAAGTTAATACAACGTCATTTTCAACCTGTGGTAGCTGTTATTGATTAGGCCCATTTTAAAGATGAGGAAATCAAGACTCAGCAGGGAGAACTGAGAAAGGGAACTATGTAAGGGGGGATTCTGTCTGCTTTGTTCCCTGCTGTTTCTCCAAAGTCAGCACAGTACCTGGCATATAGTAACTGTTGAGGTGTTGTTAGTCACTCAGTTGTCTCTGACTTTCTGTGACCCCATGGACTGCAGCCTGCCAGGATCCTCTGTCCATGGAATTCTCCAGGCAAAAATACCATTCCCTTCCCCAGGGGATCTTCCTGAGCCAGGGATTGAACCCAGGTCTCCCACATGCGGGCAGATTCTTTATCGTCTGAGCCACCAGGGAAGCCTGGCACATAGTAGGTGTTCACCAAATGTTTGTTAAATCCCCGGAGCAAACACCTGCCTATGCACTCTGCTTCCTTTGCCCCACAGAAGCAGGACTGGGTCTTTGAAGGCACATTGCTCCAGGGGTCTCCCAAGCTCCCCACACCCTCCACCCCCACCACCCAACTGTGGAACTGGTTCTGGCCTCTCCTCTTACCTTCATCCCCCTCTCCCAGCTGCTCGGCAATTTTCGAGTAGTCAGAGCCGCCCACCACACCGATCTGCACCCTACTTCGCAACTTCTGCAGGAAGGCAGCCACCTCTGGGTCGATTTTCTGCAGGGGGCAGGGAAGCACAGGCTTCGTCGGCACGTCTGAGCCCTCCACCCAGCCCTCACTCAGGGCTCAGAGTCCTGGGAGCCCATGTTCCACCCGGATCTGGGGCCAGTCAGGGTTCAGAACCCAGATCTCCAAATTAGAAGCACTTGGGTTCAAACTGTGGCTCAAGCTCCTCAATAGCAGGATAACCTGAGCAAATGGCTTTGCCTTTGCCTCACTTGTCCCATCTATAAAATGGGGATCACAGTAGAACCTGGAGAGGGTCACTGTTGAGGATTAAATGAGACAGTGCTTGGAAAAACAACAAGCAACTGGGGCTTCCCTGGTGGCTCAGTGGCAGAGGATCTGCCTGCCAATGCAGGAGACAGAGGTTCGTTCCCTGATCCGGGAATATCCTACATGCCATGGAGCAACGAAGTCCGTGAGCCACAACTACTGAGCCTGTGCTCTAGGGCAAGGGATGTGCAACTACTGAAGCCCAAGAGCCTGTGTTCCACAACAAGAGAAGGCCCCGCAATGAGAAGCCCAAGCACCTGCAAGGAAGAGTAGCCCCTGCTCTCTGAAACTAGAGAAGGCCCTCACTCATAGCAATGGAGGACCCAGGACAGTGAAAAATAAATAAATTAACAAAACAAAACAAAAACAACTAGTGACTAATCACTTGAAAAGATGTCCCTCCAGGGAACGTAAACTAACTGAGCTTCAGTCCTTGTTACTCAAAGCTGACACTATCTAGGGTGGACACAGGAGAAATGCACTCAGATGTTGCTGGTCAGAGTGTAAATTGGTATAGCCACTTGGAGGGTAATCTGGCAAGATCTAGCAAAAACTTTACATGCCAAGACTCTGTCACCCAGAATTGCCCAGGTGTTTATGTTCACTGGGATCGTTTATAACAGTGAAAAACTACAAATAAGCTAATCAATTGGAGGATGGCACACAGCTACTCTGAAATTCTATACTGTGCTTGCTTGTACAGAATAAGGCAGGGCTGTGTTTCCAACATGAGAGCGTGCCAAAACACACTGTTTTGGCGTGTTAATGGTTAACAAGTTGCAGGAACTTCCCTGGTGGTCCAGCGGGTAAGACACTGAGCTCCCAATGCAGGGGGCCCAGGTTTGACCCCGGGTTCAGGGAACCAGATCCTGTGTGCTGCAGTGAAGATCGAAGATTCCATGTGCCGCAACTAAGACCTGGAGCAGCCAAATTAATTAGTTTAAAAAATTAGATGTCGACTATTTTTTAAAAAAGCAAGTTGCAGAAGGGCACACACAGTATGATACCAGTTGCTATAAACAAACACATACACACAAACACACAACTTTGGGGATGGGGCTGGGCCGCAATCCTGACTAGTCGGAAGGGACTTTACCCTTCTGTTACGTTTTCATTCTTTACAAGAGAATGTGTTTGTGAATATGCGTACAATTAAAAATTAACTTAAAATGTCCTATGGACAGATCCAGGCAGATGGACAGCATTGACACTCTAGTCTTGTTTAGGCCCTGGGAGCCGTGGGAAGGCAAGGTGGCCAGATCGATTCCTGTGCCCCCACGGCCCTCATTCGGGGGGGGGGTTCCTATAAGCCCCTGCCTTGCCACCCAGACCTAGTGGCTCCTGCTCTAGGAGATCCCTCAGTAGGTCCTGGTGGACCCAGACCCGAGGGCAAGAAAGAGGCCTGCTTATCCACACGCCCAGCTTGGAGGCAGGGGGGGTGGGGGCAGTGGCTCATCCTGAGTTAGATCCAATGGGAGAAAAACTAGGTGTGGAGCAGAGGTTTGGAGCATCAACCCAGTGAGATGCTTTTAGAAGGAAAACCGCACTCCCACCCACATGAACCACAACATCCCCACGGAGACCAGACCAGCCCCCAACCCCTCACCTCCAGGAGGAGGAAGCCCCCAAACTCAGCCTGAATGCTACAGAAGCCCTCCCTCCCTGGAAGAGGAGGAGAATGGAGGTGGGAGAGAAAGTAGGGAAGGGACTTGAGAAACTAAACGCAGGCCAGCCCGATTTTGCAAAGGGATGGCTCCGAGACCCGCCTTGCGCCCCACCGATCGGGACTCTTAACGCTTGGGTGTGCTGCCCTGCATGGAAACCCACGGTTCAGACAACAGCTCCGGGCTACTGATGTGACCTAGGGTTGAACTGGGGGTGGGAACCAAGGCTGGGGAGAGGGGGCGGGAGGGGGGTGGCGTCCCGAGGCAGGCCTGGTGGGGGAGGGGATTAGGCCCCTGATCGTAGGCAGCTTCTTCCCTCCAGAATCCGACCCATTCCCCTTGCACCCAGGCAGAGAACGTGGGCGCGGATGCTCGGGAGGGCTGTGACGTGGGGAATCGGGAGGGCCCATTCCCAGCGTGCGGCCCTGGGGTGTCAGAGGCCGGGTGTTGCGGCAGCCCACGCGCGGTCCCGGGGGATCTGGGATCACGCCGCTGCAAGTCACTCATTAGGCTTCTGGGTGTCCGCGTGACACCCCCAACGGGAGCTTCTGAACGAGCGGGGTCCTACCTGGCGAGCCGGCGTGAGGGTCCCGTCCACGTCAAACAGGCAGAGGACGCGCTCCTTCCTGCGGGCGCCCTCAGCGGTGACGGCCATGGTTGCAGCTCCCGGCGCCCAGCTGAGACGACGGCTGGGGCCGCCAGAGTCGCTCCGGATAGAGGACGGAGGGGGCGGGGCCTAAGGGGCGGGGCCTAGGGGCGGGACCAGCAGGCAGGTCGGGGAGCTCCAAAATGGGAAGGGGCGTGGCCGGAGCGTGGCCTCGGTGAAGGGGCGTGGCCCGGATGCGGCCGACACAGGGCCTGCGCTGACTTGGGGCGAGAATTCTGATTGGCACCAGAAGGAGAAGGGCCGTGGCATCTGGAGGAGCAAAGCCTCGCAGGTTCCGTCAGTTCAGTTAGTTCAGTCGCTCTATGTTGTCCGACTCTGCGGACCCCAAGAAATGCTGCACGCCAGGCTCTCGGATTTTACCAAGCCAAACGGGAGGCGGGCCCGGGCCTCGGCCCGGAAGTGGGAGATGGAGCCCGGAAGGGAGGGGCGGGGCCAGCGTTGGCCCTTGGCAGGATGGGTCCGTTGGCAAGTGGGGGCGGGACGGGAGCGGGGCCCCGAGCCCGCAGGGCAGAGTCCGCGGGCGAGGGCGGGGTTCAGCGCCCCGCCCCCTCCCTCTAGCACTACCCTGCCCTGCCCCGCTCCGCCCAGTCCGCCACTCACCCCCGGACGATCAGTGCCTCTAGGGCTCACCCGCTCCCTCCTAATGCCTTTGACCTACAAATCTCCAGCTTTAAGAAATCTGATGGCCTTTGGTCAAGGCTCTGGACTTTGCCGAATGGGCTTCCCTGACCCTTACTTCTCCAGCTGAAGTGGGGTGAAATGAAATCGCTCAGTCGTGTCTGCTGACTCTTTAGGACCACCATGGACTGTAGCCCACTAGAGTCCTCCGTCCATGGGATTCTCTAGGCAAGAATACTGGAGTGGGTTGCCATTTCCTTCTCCAGGAGATCGTCCCAACCCAGGGATCGAACCTGGGTCTCCTGCATTGCAAGCAGGCAGATGCTTTTACCGTCTGAGCCACCAGGGAATCCCGTCCACCCCATAAGGCGTAGCTAATGATTTACTTTCTTTAAGAAACCTTTCTGGGAACGTCCCTGGCTGTCCAGAGGTTAAGACTTCAGGCTTTCACTGCAAGGAGCACAGGTTCCATCCCTGGTCAGAGAACTAGGATTCCCTGCATGCCGTGCGCTGCGCTGCCAAAAAAAAGTGTATATATGAAAAAAAGAAACTTCTTGGACCCCTCTCTATTCACAACTATTTAACCATCACGGTGACTTCTTCCCAGGTTCACCATCCATGTGACTTTGGACAAGTTACTTGACCTCTCCGAGGCTTTTATAGATATGTTTCCATCTGTAAAATGGGAAGAACACCACCTATTTTGTAGGGTTGCTTTGCTTATGAAAAGAAATAATAAATATTAAAGAGCCCACAGTGTAGGCCCTCTCTGGATGTTGGTTTTATGGCAAATTTCAAAGTTCTTTCTCCTCTTGGAAATGCGTTGGCCCCAGCTTTCTCCTCTCTAAGATTCTTTATTTCCTCCTTAGAAATCAGAACCAAAGCCCCACCTCCACTTCCCTCTGTATTCCGATGGGTAGCCTGCATCGGCAGGCATTTTTGCTACATCCACTGTCTTTACCCTGATACCTGCCTCTGGTTGTTTTGGTCATACTTAGACACACGCATCCATTGCTGGCCAAAATCTTGGCTTTCTCTGCCTGCTGCTGCTGCTGCTAAGTCACTGCGACCCCACGGACTGCAACCTACCAGATTCCTCCATCCATGGGATTTTCTAGGCAAGAGTACTGGAGTGGCTTGCCATTGCCTTCTCAGTTTCTCTGCCTACTGAAGCATAATTAAAAAAAAAATACAGATACAGAGTTTGGAGGAAATAGAAAGGTGGCTTTAATTCTCAACCAGTGGAGAGGGGAATACAGTGGGCTGTCACCCTGTTTGTTTAACTTATATGCAGAGTACATCATGAGGAACGCTGGGATGGAAGAAGCACAAGCTGGAATTAATATTGCCGGGAGAAATATCAATAACCTCAGATATGCAGATGACACCACCCTTATGGCAGAAAGTGAAGAGGAACTCAAAGGTTTCTTGATGAAAGTGAAAGAGAAGAGTGAAAAGTTTGGCTTGAAGCTCAACATTCAGAAAACGAAGATCTTGGCATCTGGTCATCACTTCATGGAAAATAGATGGGGAAACAGTGGAAACAGTGTCAGACTTTATTTTTTTGGGCTCCAAAATCACTGCAGATGCTGATTGCAGCCATTAAATTAAAAGACGCTTACTCCTTGGAAGGAAAGTTATGACCAACCTAGATAGTATATTAAAAAGCAGAGACATTACTTTGCCAACCAAGGTCCATCTAGTCAAGGCTATGGTTTTTCCAGTGGTCATGTATGGATGCGAGAGTTGGACTGTGAAGAAAGCTGATCGCCGAAGAATTGATGCTTTTGAACTGTGGTGCTGGAGAAGACTCTTGAGAGTCCCTTGGACTGCAAGGAGATCCAACCAGTCCATCTTAAAGGAGATCAGTCCTGGGTGTTCATTGGAAGGACTGATGCTGAAGCTGAAACTCCAATACTTTGGCCACCTCATGCGACGAGTTGACTCAATGGAAAAGAGTCTGATGCTGGGAGGGATTGGGGGTGGGAGGAGACAGGGACGACAAAGAATGTGATGGCTGGATGGCATCACCAACTCGATGGACGTGAGTTTGGGTGAGCTCCGGGAGTTGGTGATGGACAGGGAGGCCTGGCATGCTGTGATTCATGGGGTCGCAGAGAGTCGGACAGGACTGAGCGACTGAATTGAACTGAACTGAACTGAACTGAATGCCTCAAGAACTGTGCCCCGCCTTCAGGAGGAGTCTAGGGGCTTGTATAAGATAAAGACTCACAGTCAGGAGCTGGTGATGAGGAGCAAAGGTGTTAGGATCTTGATTTCTTCCTCTTGCATTGTTTCAAAGACAGTCATAGACTGGCTGTCAGTAATCCAAAAACAGTCTGGCTCTGTGGCCTTCTTTCTGATATGTAACTACAAAGGTAAGGGTGTTGTAAGGATACACCAGATACTGGGTGTATTTAGCATAGAGTCAAAGGAAAAATAGGTGTGAACTGTAGCTCCTACAGAGTTAGGAAGCAGAAAAGCAAGCTTAGTTATAGACATGCAGAGTTAAGAGCAGTTAAAAAAAAAAAAAGGGCTTCCCTGATGGCTCAAACTGTAAAGAATCTGCTTGCAATGCAGGAGTAGCTGGAGACTTGGGTACGATCCCTGGGTGGGGAAGACTCCCCTGGAGGAAGAAATGGCAACCCCCTCCAGTATTCTTGCCTGGAGAATTCCATGGATAGAGTCCATGGCTATAGTCCATGGGGTCGCAAAGAGTGGGACATGACTGAAGTGACTGAGCACACAAAGTAAAAAAAAAAAACAAAACTAGAAATGTTCAATGTGGCAATGGCAAGCCACTCCAGTACTGTTGCCTAGAAAATCCCATGGATGGAGGAGTCTGGTGGGCTGCAGTCCATGGGGTTGCTACGAGTCAGACATGACTGAGTGACTTCACTTTCACTTTTCACTTTCACACATTGGAGAAGGAAATGACAACCCGCTCCAGTGTTCTTGCCTGGGGAATCCCAGGGACGGGGGAGCCTGGTGGGCTGCCGTCTATAGGGTCACACAGAGTCGGACACGACTGAAGTGACTCAGCAGCAGCAGCAGCAGCAGCAGCAGAAGTGTTCGGGCCTGCTCACTGTTCTCTTTATCTTCTTCATTCTCAGGAAAGGGAAAGAGAAAAACTCGTTTGTTTTTTTTTTTTCTTTCTTACTGAAACACATCCGCACACCTCTGAGTAAATGCTTTTGATAGGCCTGTTTGTTTTCCTGTCTTGGTAGCTGTGGTACCCTGGGGAGATCACTGGAGGTGGAGTCCAGAGAACTGCAGTGAGGTGTCTGATAATTTAGGGTCTTGGACAGGTCACCTTCCTTTGCTTCATCGACATGAATGAGGATGTAATCTCGGCCTGTTAGGACTGTGAGACCATTGTGGTCAGGGAGTGTTGCCTGCCATCCTGTTGCAGAGAATACCATATCTGACTCTATGTTGGAACTGTTTCTTTTGACTTGCTTTTTATCGCTGTTACTGTAATCATACATAATGGCCTGTTGCAGAGGACCCTGCCCCCTGCTTCACTGTTAAAGTAAAGCCAAGTGAAGTGGCTCAGTCGTGTCTGAATTTTGCGACCCCAGGGACTGCAGCCTACCAGGCTCCTCCGCCCTTGGGATTTTCCAGGCAAGAGTACTGGAGTGGGTTGCCATTGCCTTCTCCCTACAATGCTATACAAAATGACAATCAAAAGAAATGAATTAGCCCTCATGTATCAGCTACATATAGCTCAAAACGATAAAACTGAGCAAAAAAAAAAAAGAAGAAAAAGAATTCCTATAGTATCCATCACATGCTCAGTCCTGTCTGACTCTTTATGAACCTCATGGCTAGGCTCCTCTGTCCATGGGATTTTCCAGGCAAGAATACTGGAGTGGATTGGCATTTCCTTCTCCAGGGGATATTTCCCACCCAGAGATTGAACCCTAGTCTCCTGCATTGCAGTTCAGTTCAGTTCAGTAGCTCAGTCATCCCCGACACTTTAGGACCCCATGAACCGCAGCATACCAGGCCTCCCTGTCCATCACCAACTCCTGGAGTTTACCCAAACTCATGTACATTGTGGAGAAGGCAATGGCAAGCCACTCCAGTACTCTTGCCTAGAAAATCCCATGGACAGAGGAGCCTGGTAGGCTGCAATCTGTGCGGTCGCTAAGGGTCAGACACGACTGAGCGACTTTACTTTCACTTTTCACTTTCACACATTGGAGAAGGAAATGGCAATCCACTCCAGTGTTCTTGCCTGGAGAATCCCAGGGACGGGGGAGCCTGGTGGGCTTCCGTCTATGGGGTCGCACAGATTCGAACATGACTGAAGTGACTTAGCAGCAGCAGCAGCATGTACATTGAGTCAGTGGTACCATCCAACCATCTCATCCTCTGTCGTCCCCTTCTCCTCCTGTCCTCAATCTTTCCCAGCATCAGGGTCTTTTCAAATGAATCAGCTCTTAGCATCAGATGGCCAAAGTATTGGAGTTTCAGCTTCAGCATCAGTCCTTCCAATGAACAATCAGGACTATCTCCTTTAGGATGGACTGGTTGGATCTCCTTGCAGTCCAAGGGACTCTCAAGAATCTTCTCCAACACCACAGTTCAAAAGCATCAATTCTTCGGCGCTCAGCTTTCTTCACAGTCCAACTCTCACATCCATACATGACCACAGGAAAAACCATAGCCTTGACTAAATGGACCTTGGTTGGCAAAGTATTGTCTCTGCTTTTCTTTTTTTTTTTTTGTAATTAATTTATTTTTTATTGGAGGCAAATTATTTTACAATATTGGTTGGTTTTGCTATACATTGACATGAATTCGCCCTGGGTTTACATAAGTTCCCACTCCTGAACCCCCCTCCTACCTCCCTCCTCCCTTTATCCTCCCTCTGGGTCATCCTCGCATGCCAGCCCCGAGCATCCTATAACATGCATCGACCCTGAACTAGTGATTTGTTTCACATATGACAACATACGTGTTTCAATGCCATTCTCCCAAATCATCCCACCCTCACCCTCTCCCACAGAGTCCCAAAGACTGTTCTATACATCTGTGTCTCTTTTGCTGTCTTGTATACAGGGTTATCATTTGCATCTTTCTAAATTCCATATATATGCGTTAGTAAGTCTCTGCTTTTCAATATGCTGTCTAAGTTGGTCATAACCTTCCTTCCAAGGACTAAGCGTCTTTTAATTTCATGGCTGCAGTCACCATCTGCAGTGATTTTGGAGCCCCCAAAAATAAAGCCTGACACTGTTTCCACTGTTTCCCCATCTATTTGCCATGAAGTGATAGGACTGGATGCCATGATCTTAGTTTTCTGAATGTTGAGCTTTAAGCCAACTTTTTCACTCTCCTCTTTCACTTTCATCAAGAGGCTCTTTAGTTCTTCACTTTCTGCCATAAGGGTGGTGTCATCTGCATATCTGAGGTTATTGATATTTCTCCTGGCAATCTTGATTCCAACTTGTGCTTCTTCCAGTCCAGCATTTCTCATGATGTACTCTGCATAGAAGTTAAATAAGCAAGGTGACAATATACAGCCTTGACATACTCCTTTTCCTATTTGCAACCAGTCTGTTCTTCCATGTCCAGTTCTAACTGTTGCTTCCTGACCTGCATACAGGTTTCTCAAGAGGCAAGTCAGGTGGTCTAGTATTCCCATCTCTTTCAGATTTTCCACAGTTTATTGTGATCCAGACAGTCAAAGGCTTTGGCATCGTCAATAAAACAGAAATAGATTTTTTTTCTGGAACTCTCTTGCTTTTTCGATGATCCAGCAGATGTTGGCAATTTGATCTCTGGTTCCTCTGCCTTTTCTAAAACCAGCTTGAACATCTGGAAGTTCACGGTTCACGTATTGCTGAAGCCTGGCTTGGAGAATTTTGAGCATTACTTTCCTAGCGTGTGAGATGAGTGCAATGGTGCGGTAGTCTGAGCATTCTTTGGCATTGCCTTTCTTTGGGATTGGAATGAAAACTGACCTTTTCCAGTCCAGTGGCCACTGCTGAGTTTTCCAAATTTGCTGACGTATTGAGTGCAGCACTTTCACAGCATCATCTTTTAGGATGTGAAATAGCTCAACTGGAATTCCATCA
The DNA here is from genome assembly GCF_049115385.1 of Moschus berezovskii. Lineage (NCBI taxonomy): Eukaryota > Metazoa > Chordata > Mammalia > Artiodactyla > Moschidae > Moschus > Moschus berezovskii. The sequence continues at coordinate 116,485,183 of NC_142465.1, forward strand.
CCTCCACTAGCTTTGTTCGTAGTGATGCTTCCTAAGGCCCTCTTGACTTCACATTCCAGGATGTCTGACTCTAGGTGAATGGTCACACCATTGTGGTTATCTGGGTTGTGAAGATCTTTTTTGTACAGTTCTTCTGTGTATTCTTGCCACCTCTTCTTAATATCTTCGGCTTCTGTTAGATCCATACCATTTCTGTCCCTTATCGAGCCCATCTTTGCATAAAATGTTCCCTTGGTATCTCTGATTTTTTTGAAGAGATCTCATGTCTTTCCCATTCTATTGTTTTCCTCTATTTCTTTGCATTGATCGCTGAGGAAGGCTTTCTTATCTCTCCTTGCTATTCTTTGGAACTCTGCATTCAAATGGGCATATCTTTCCTTTTCTCCTTTGCTTTATGCTTCTCTTCTTTTCATAGCTATTTGTAAGGCTTCCTCAGACAGCCGTTTTGCTTTTTTGCATTTCTTTTTCTTGGGGATGGTCTTGATCCCTGTCTCCTGTACAATGTCATGAACCTCCGTCCATAGTTCATCAGGCACTCTGTCTATCAGATCTAATCCCTTAAATCTATTTCTCACTTCCACTGTATAATCAAAAGGGATTTGATTTAGGTCATACCTGAGTGGTCTAGTGGTTTTCCCCACTTTCTTCAATTTCAGTCTGAATTTGGCAATAAGGAGTTCATGATCTGAGCCACAGTCAGCTCCCTGTCATGTTTTTGCTGACTGCCTGCATTGCAAGCAGATACTTTATTGTTTGAGCCCTCAGGGAAGCCCTAGGGAGCTGGTTAAATACAGATACCTCCATCCCACCCCCAGCTCTGGGATCTGGAAGCCTTAGGGTGGGGCCCACAGGACAGGACAGGTTTTTCCTTCAGGGGTTGGATCCACCTTTCCAAAGACAAGCAAAAATCAGCCAGTACCTTAGATCTGTAGTGAACCCAAGTTTCCTTACAAGTACCTTTCACAGTCTCTCCCTGCATGTTCACCGCAATCCATTTCACAGATTCAGTTCAGTTCAGTTGCTCAGTCGTGTCCGACTCTGCGACACCAGGCCTCCCTGTCCATCACCAACTCCTGGAGTTCACCCAAACTCATGTCCATCGAGTCGGTGATGCCATCCAGCCATCTCATCTTCTGTCATCCCCTTCTCCTCTTGCCCCCAATCCCTCCAGCATCAGGGTCTTTTCCAATGAGTCAACTCTTCACATGAGGTGGCCAAAGTATTGGAATTTCAGCTTCAGCATCAGTCCTTCCAATGAACACCCAGGATTGATCTCCTTTAGAATGGACTGGTTGGATCTCCTTGCAGTCCAAGGGACTCTCAAGAGTCTTCTCCAACACCACAGTTCAAAAGCATCAATTCTTTGGCGCTCAGCTTTCTTCACAGTCCAACTCTCACATCCATACATGGATGTGAGAAAATCCACATGGAAAAACCATAGTCTTGACTAGATGGACCTTTGTTGGCAGAGTATTGTCTCTGCTTTTCAATATGCTGTCTAGGTGTTTTCTGAATGTTGAGCTTTAAGCAAACTTTTTCACTCTCCTCTTTCACTTTCATCAAGAGACTCTTTAGTTCTTCTTCACTTTCTGCCATAAGGGTGGTGTCATCTGCATATCTGAGGTTATTGATATTTCTCCTGGCAATCTTGATTCCAACTTGTGCTTCTTCCAGTCCAGCGTTTCTCATGATGTACTCTGCATAAAAGTTAAATAAGCAGGGTGACAATATACAGCCTTGACGTACTCCTTTTCCTATTTGGAACCAGTCTGTTCCTCCATGTCCAGTTCTAACTGTTGCTTCCTGAGCTGCATATAGATTTCTCAAGAGGCAGGTCGGGTGGTCTAGTATTCCCATCTCTTTCAGAATTTTCCACAATTTATTGTGATCCAGACAGTCAATGGCTTTGGCATAATCAATAAAGCAGAAATAGATGTTTTTCCTGGAACTCTCTTGTTTTTTCGATGATCCAGTTTTGGCAATTTGATCTCTGGTTCCTCTGCCTTTTCTAAAACCAGCTTGAACATCTGGAAGTTCATGGTTCATGTATTGGTGAAGCATGGCTTGGGGAATTTTGACCATTACTTTCCTAGCGTGTGAGATGAGTGCAATTGTGCGGTAGTTTGAGCGTTCTTTGGCATTGCCCTTCTTTGGGATTGGAATGAAAACTGACCTTTTCCAGTCCTGTGGCCACTGCTATGTTTTCCAAATTTGCTGGCATATGGAGTGCAGCACTTTTACAGCATCATCTTTCAGGATTTGAAACTCAAGAGGGGGCTAGTGAATTGCCCTGAGGCACAGATGCAGGAAGAGCAGGTGGGGTAGGCCTTATGGTCATCGGTGTGTTCCTTTAAGAGGGAGGCTCACTGATGGAAACTGGTGCTCAAGTGGGGCCCAGGGGAGGCCCCAGCAAGAGCTGGGAGCAGGGTTGGGCAACTGGGACTGAGAGGTCTGGCCAGAAGGATGTTTTCAGAGCACCAGAGGAAGCCAGGCCTGAAAGCAGGGGACCTGAGACCCCAGCCTGGCCGGATCCTGCTTAGAAAGGAAGGCTCTTGGCTCCTCTGGGCCAGACAGTGGCCGAGGTTTGGAGGTCAGTGACTTCTGCGTTTGCTCCGGGTGGTGTAGCTCCTACCTTGTGTGTTTCGGTTACTTTTGTAAGAACCCTCTGAGGCGGGTACCCTTATTATACTCAATCATCTCCAGAGGTAGGTACTGACACCAGAGAGGAGGATCTCCCAGCATCACAGCAGAGCAGGATTCTCATCCAGTTCTGTTCCCCTAAAAGCTCACATTTTCCCCTGACCCTGACTGTTGGTAGAAGGTCACCAGCTCATGAGTTAATGAATATAGGAGATGTTGACCCTCTTTTTCCCTCCCTGGAATGTGACCTTCCAAGGGTAGGCAGTCCCGGCCCCGTGGACAGGCAACCTGGGGTAGTAGGTGTACAGTCAGATCGAGAGTTCACAGGGCTGCCGCGCCACAGCCAGGTGACCTTGGACAACTCCCTCCCACTCCGAGCCTGGTCCACATTTATTAATCAGGCTGCCGCTGCCAGCCCCCCTGGGCTGTTAGGAAGATGAGGGGTGCAGGAAAAGGAGAAGGGCTTAAAGAGGCTCAGGTCAGAAGAAGTCAGGGCTGGTTGGTGGTTTTAATTCCATCTCAGTTCAGGGACAGTGGGAAGTTGGTGAGACTGGATGTTGGCTACTCTTTTCCTCCATTTTTCAAAGTGCCAGCAGTGCTTACATTGTTTTCACAGTAAATAAGTCCCTTGAGCTTAGGCTGAACGGCACATGCTCAAAGGTGGTGTTTGTGGAGGAGGTGGTGGCTGTTGCTGGGTTGTCAGAGGTCCCCTTGGGGCTCCCTTAGCCAAAGCCAATAGGGACAGGGATGACTCTGCCTTACCTGGGACTGGGGTAGGGGCAGCAGTCCCCCAAACCTGTAGTTTGTGATCTCTGCAGATCAGAACGCAGCCTTAGGACTGGGAGATCCTGGGCAAGTCACTCCTCAACTTTCAAACTTCACTTTAGGGATGAAATGGGGGTTGTGGCGGGGAATAGGTGGTGGTGGGGAGTCCCCCTGGGAGGGGCCTTAGAGGTTATCTGATCCAGAACTATCAGATGCAGAAAGAGGCCCAGAGAAGGGAAAGCCTTGATCAAGGTCTCTGAGGTCTCTGAGGTTCAATCCAGGTTGGTCTATGTACAAATTCAGGTTTTTATGACCTGCCCTTGCTGAAATGTCAGCCCTACCAAGACTGAACTGGTGGATTGATTTGTTCAGTTCAGTTCGGTCGCTCAGTCGTGTCTGACTCTGTGACCCCACGAATCACAGCACGCCAGGCCTCCCTGTCCATCACCAACTCCTGGAGTTCACTCAAACTCATGTCCATCGAGTTGCTGATGCCATCCAGCCATCTCATTCTCTGTCGTCCCCTTCTCCTCCCACCCCCAATCCTTCCCAGCATCAGTCTTTTCCAGTGAGTCAACTCTTCGTATGAGGTGGCCAAAGTATTGCAGTTTCAGCTTTAGCATCAGTCCTTCCAATGAACACCCAGGATTGATCTCCTTTAGAATGGACTGGTTTGATCTCCTTGCAGTCCAAGGGACTCTCAAGAGTCTTCTCCAGCACCACAGTTCAAAAGCATCAATTCTTCGGCGATCAGCTTTCTTCACAGTCCAACTCTCACATCCATACATGACCACTGGCGGGAGTGTAATCTCGGTTCTGTCTTGTCACAACAAAGATTTGAAGCGAGGGACATAAAAGCCCTCGGTGCGTCACAGCTCTCAGACAGTCTGTGTTATAGTTCTTGGACAGATCAGTTTTATTTAGAAAATAAAGGAAAATACATCCTTGAGGCGTGAGGGCATGCCAACCCAAAGATGCGAAGAGAAGAGAGAGACAGAAATCACACGTGTGCGGGGGAGGGAGCGAGACCCCGGCCCTTTGGCTCCTCTTTTTATAGGTTTTTTCTCCTCCCCCTGGGCCTGCCCTATGTAAATTGGGCCAGTCAGGAGTGCTGTTTGTTCCACCTGAGGTCCTCACTCGCGTCCTCCGACCTTCCTTTGTTCTGTTTTCGCGGGCTTTTCCCTTGTCTTTTATCCACCACCATTCTGGACTCCTTTTTCCTATTCTAACTACCTAACAGATTCATTCAGAGCCAGTTCTGTGTCAGGCCCTTTACTGGGCATCAGGTAATCAGAGCCAGACCTTGCCCTTGGAGAGCCCCAGCTGGTGGGAGTGTGTGGGGAGGCTCCTAGGGAGGAAGAGGTCTGCCCCGAATTAGGAAGGGCTCAGGAAGGCTCTGGGCTTCCCAGAGACTGAGCAGTAAAGAATCAGCTTGCAATGCAGGAGTTGCAGGAGACACAAGTTCGATCCCTGGGTTGGGAAGATACCCTGGAGGAGGGCGTGGCAACCCACTCCTGTATTCTTGCTGGAGAATCTCATAGACGCAGGAGCCTGGCAGGCCATCATCCATAGGGTTGCAAAGAGTTGGACACAGACTGAAGCAGCTTAGCATGCAAGCAGGAAGGTTCTGCAGAGGAAATGCAGGAGCTGGGCCTTTAGCACTGAGAAAAGGTTGCTCTGAGGACAGGTGGTAAACCAAGGCTGGGGGTGGAAACCCTCTGCAGTGATGTGCCTGCTAAGTCACTTCAGTCACGCCTGACTCTTTGTGACCCTAAGGACTGTAGCCCGCCAGGCTCATCTGTCCATGGGATTCTCCAAGCAAGAATACTAGAGTGAACTGCCATGGATCTGCAGTGATAGGGACCTGCACATGCCACTGGGGGTGGTGGGAGGGAGTGGGATGTAGGTCTGGGGACAAATTTGGGAAGAACCTTGATCCATGAGAACAAAGCTTGGCTGTTGCTGCTTGGACTCTACGGGAGTCACGGAGAAGTTGAGATGTGTGGGGAGCAGGGTAAACTCAGGTGACCAGTAGTCAGTTCAGTTCAGTCATCTCTCAGTCATGTCCAACTCTTTTTGACCCCATGGCCTGAGGCACGCCAGGCTTCCCTGTCCTTCACCAACTCCTTGAGCTTGCTCAAACTCATGTCCATTGAGTCAGTGATGCCATCCAACCATTTCATCCTCTGTCATCCCCTTCTCCTACCTTCAATCTTTCCTGGCATCAGGGTCTTTTCCAGTGAGTCAGTTCTTCGCATCAGGTGGCCAAAGTATGGAGCTTCAGCATCAGTCCTTCCAATAAGTATTCAGGACTGATTTCCTTTAGGACTGACTGGTTTGATGTCCTGGACCAGTGGTAGCTCAGTTGATAAAGAATCCGCCTACAATGAGGGATTGTAGGTCAATTCCTGGGATGGGGAAGATCCCCTGGAGAAGGGAAAGGCTACCCATTCCAGTATTCTGGCCTGAAGAATTCCATAGACAGTCCATGGGGTCGCAAAGAGTCAGACACTACTGAGAGTTTCACTTCACTTCACTTCACCAGTGTGGTACCCAAGACATTCCAGGGCGAACTGGGCTGCGTGAGTCCACAGCGCCACCTGGTGTTCATCTCCCTCACTGCAGCTTGACCTTACTGGGTTCTGTCTAACCAGGGAAAAGGCAGAGGACTCTGGACTCCCAGGCAAACTTGTAGACCAGGGCCAGTCTGGGAAACCCTGCCCCTTACCAAAACTGCCAGTCTTCATGGGCAATAGCTCACATTCAGTGATGTGCCCTCTCAGGCCAGGGTCCCCATGTGAGCATAAGGAGACATGGGTTCAACATGCCCACAGGAATCCTCCTACACCATCATGCCCCTCCCCACCTCCTGGCACACATCTGTGATAAGCATCTTACTCTTTTTTAAAGTTTATTTATTTGTCTGTTCTGGGTCTTAGTTGAGGCACCCAGGATCTTTAGCTGCGGCATGTGGGATTTAGTTCCCTGACCAGGGATGGAACCTGGGTCCCCTGCATTGGGAGCAGGCTTCTTAGCCAGTGGACCACCAGAAAAGTCCCGAGCATCTTACTCTTTCCTACTAGTTCCCTCAGGCTTTGGGGAAAATTGCTGGAATGACTTCTTGGAATTTCCTCTGTCCAGCACACCCACCCCCTCCTCCATGGTTCTTCCACTTTGCTATGGGCTTCAGATCTTCACTACAGGTTGAGAAAACAAAGCCAGGTATGACACAGCGTGTCTAACGTGTACCTTTGTCAACAGAAACATCTTGCAAAGATGTTCACAAAACGTTACCGTATCTTCGGATGATGAAATTTTAGATAACCTTCCCTTCTCCAGGGGATCTTCCCGACCCAGGGATCCAAACTGTGTCTCCTGCAACTCCTGCCTTGCAGGCAGATTCTTTACCATTTCAGCCACCAGGGAAGCTCATATAACCCCAACTTTTTTCCTTTTGGAAAAAACAAACTAAGAAATCTAAGCACATCCAAATAAAGCTGGAATAGTACATTAAAAGCTCACAGAAGTGGGCCATGTGGCTGACAGCAGCCTTCAGTCCCAGTAGCTCTTGCCTTTGCGTATTTCACAGGGGCTGTTCCCTTTTTCTTGATATTCTAAGCTCCCAGGGGGCAGGGACCAAACCAATCTCCAGGGCTTCTTCACAGCTCTGGACACACGGCAGAGGTACAGTTTCCCTCACCTCTTGCCTGACAGCTATACTACCCTCCTCCCTGATTTTCTGCTGCTCCTCTTGCCATCCGTCCACCCCAACTCCTCTGCCCCCAGTCTGTTCTCAATAGTGCAAACCAGTCACATCATTCTTTGACCTACTGGGCCAACCCACTCTCTGGCTTCAACATCTCCCACCACCCCTTCTTCTCAAGTTCCAACTGCTTTAGTCCCATTCAGTTCCTCCGACATTTTCTCACTTGCTGCTCCCTCTGCCTGAAATGCTCTCAGATCTGCGTTTTGTCATTTAGTTCTCAGATTTTTTTACTCTTTGTATTTTGAAATTAATTAAGCGTCTTAGTTGCCACATATAGGATCTTCTTTGTGGTGTGTAGGATCTAATTCCCTGACCAGGGACAGAACCTGGCCCAGGGCAGTGAAAGCGCCAAATCCTAAGAACCAGACCAATCTGGTAACTCCCTTGATTAGGTTCCCCTTAAAGACTTCTGACGCTAAAAATGAAAATGCCAGCTCTTGGGAAGCAAATATGTCAGCTAAAGCCACCTGCCCTATGTGTCGTCTGGAAAAACAGAAACACTTGCTTTTTTAAAAAAATTATGTTTTTAATTGAAGGATAATTGCTTTACAATATTGTGTTGGCTTCTGCCATACATTGACATGAATCAGCCACAGGTTTACATATGTCCCCTCCCTCTTGAACCTCCCTCCTGCCTCCTACCCCTTCTTGCTTTATTTTTAAGCTAGCACATTGGAAAGAGGCAGTGCCTCAGTGATGATGTCTCAGCTGGGTGGTGGTGAGAGCATGGCCTGGATTCAAGAGCTCAGCCACTCACCACCTCTGCACCACTTGCCCATCTGTAAAATGGGACCATCTCACATCCATTGTGAGGGGAAGGGGCTCACTTCAAGTGACCTGACTGAACCCGCAGACACCCACCGCCAAGCTGATATGTCTGGACATATCAGGGGTCATTCAGAGAGCTGTCCATCCACCCCAACACTTGTTCAGTGAGGTGATGGTAACAAGGTGGGGTGAGATCCCCGGGGCCACAAACCCAGCCTACAGCCAAACTGAAACCAGAAGTAGACACTCCTTGTGAGGTCGATGTCCTCTGAGGTCTCAGAAATTGGGCCCAGCAAACCAGACTTCTTTCTCCATCCCCACCCACGAGGTGACCTTCAGCTAGTAGAATTCTCTCTGGGCCTTCTCCACCTTTATAGTCTGGTGGTGAAAGTCATACATTCTTCTCTGCTCTCATCACTTTTTATCCATGAGGCATATAGCCAAGCACGGGCAGCATGTCCAGACCCAGCAAAGCTAAGCTCAGAGGGAGACAGACGAGGCAGCAGCCTGCAGTTGCTTCACACTCAGACCCTCAAGCAGCACACAAATGCAGCAGGCAGAAGTGAGTTTATTGCATTAGAAAAAATACCAAAGAAAACCAGCAAACACCTCCATACTAGACACAATTATTAGCTTGACTTAAAGGGCGGAAAGGAATCTCCAAGGTACAAACTTTATTTCTGGGAGGGGGGTGACAGTCTCATCCCCTCTCCTCCTCCCCTGCCCCTTTAGACCCATGGACTTCAGTGGAAGCGTCCCACTGTGATACAATCACACACGCCTCCTCTCTCATTCCGCTTGCCTGTGTGCGTCCGGGTGGAGCTAGCTGGTTACAAAGAGCAGGCTCCTGAGGTTCTGGGATACACAGAAATGTGAGGATGGGCTTGGGGGGGTCCTAGCCTGAGCCTGGGCTTCCAGTCAGTGACTGGGGTCGGGGAGGGAAGGTTTGCCTTCCTGCAGAGCTGAGGCGAAGGCTTGCTTACTGCTCCCTCCTTGTCCCCAACAAGCCCTAAGGCATGGGCTTTGGCACAAGTGGCTGTTGCTCATGAAGGGCGGCTTTCTGTGAACTGAGGGACTCAAAGTCTCTCAGGGGAGCTGCTCAGGCTGACTTCGTGGTACAGCCCTGGGTCTGGAGGTGACTACTAGAAGGACAGAAATCAGCTGAGCCCGGATGTGGGGGAGGACAGAGAAGAGAAGGAGCTTGTGAGCCTCATCACACTCTGGCCAGAGCACAGTGCCCTGGGCAGAGGGGTCTGGAGCAGGAGCCTGGAAGAGAGGGCTGGGCAAGGCGAGCTAAAAGAAGGAGAACACCTGGCTAAGGAGCAGAGCCGTTGCCTCCACCAGCATGCTGCCCTCCCAGGAGGAACCCAGCCTGAGACACATTCTCCACAGCCCAGTTCTGCCAGTTGGTCCACTTTGAATAGCAGCCTTGCTAGTTTCTGCTCTGAGGTATCATTACCACGCACACTGGCAAATCAATGGGTCTTGAGAAGGATTAAAGTGCTCACTGGTTTAGCTCCCAATCTTAAAAGTTCCAAAATGTCACTTGATAGAACAGCTCATCATCCTGGATGTGCCCTGCTCAGGTCACAGGCAAACACTAAGGCAGAGGAACATCTTTTCCTCCAGTTGAGACCTGACAATGCCAGCTGCCATAACGGCATAGATGGGAGATGAGGCCAGAGGTGAGCAGCAGCTCTTTGGAGAGGAAAGGCACCTGCTGTGGGCCAGACCCCAGGAGAGAGAACATAATTCAAGTCTGAGAACTGGCAAGAGCCGTGGCAGGAGGGACCCATGGAGGCCAGGGCTGGGACTCAGGCACCAGGGAGCTCTGAGTTCTCCACATTCACTCTCCCACCTTAAGGGAGGCTCACAGGAAGCAAGAGAATCTGAAAGCCTCTCTAGGTTAGAAACTTCCAGATTGTTCCCTGCTAGAAGCTCCTGGCCAACAGCCCTTTATGAAAATGCCCACTCACGCCCTCCATCTTGCTTCCTTCAAGTCAGAAGGACACCAGAAATAACACGTGCCTTCAAAACACATTGAGGATGCTATAAAAATCCCTATCAGAAATAACTACAGTTTCTTGCCACCTTGATTCTGCATTATTATGCTTTCTACATTTCCTCTTGGTCCCTAGCTGAATACTGCATATTGGTCTAGGGGTGGGTGGGTACAGTGACTGTCAATAACCTACATTATTACTTGCAGACAAAAGGCCTGGGTCTTTGCTGCTCCAGACCTTCATTAACTGTGACAGGTCAGCTACCCGGAGGAAGAGCAGACTGTAGACAGCAAGGCAGGTTCTCCTAGAGCGATGTCAGAGGCCTGGCCATCAGTCTAGGTGGAAGAAGGCATGGCTTTATCCTGTTTCCTCTGGACTGGCACTTGCTGTTACTCTCCCCGCATCCTTGAGGCTTTTGGTTGCTCCAGTCTGGGCCCCCTGGCCTTGCTGGGGGAGGGGAGGGAAGGTGAGAGAGATCATGGCTAGAGTTCACTTAGGTTGGGTGAGTTACCCTGACACTGGCCCCATTTGCACCAATCCTTTGGTTCATTTCATGGTGGCGAGTAACCACTTCCAGGTCATAGATAATGTGAAACTCACCTGGGTCCCACAGCAGGTGGCAACCTGGGTGGAGTATGGGCATTCTCTAGAAAGAGGTTCTGGGCTGGGGCTCCCCCAAATGGTGCCTCCTGCTTAAACAAAGCCCCTCCCTTTCTCCAGTGGGGAGGACGCTTAGGAAGCAGCGTCAAAAGTGAACTCACAGACAAGACAGCCTTAATAAATTAGTATAATACTATTAGAAGGGATGGCATTTTGTTCTGTGTCTTAGCAGCTGTGTCCTACATGCAGCCTGATGATTTCCTTCCCTGGGAAATTTAAAAAGCCGTCCCCTGGTTGTTAGCTCTGATGTAAAATTATAAAATAGAAATCTGGTAGGGTTTGTTTTGTTTAAAAAGGAAAAGCCCTGGTGAGGCAGGGTGGTCCCATGCAGTCCGGTTAGCTCTGGCCGTTGGGTCGGCCCACCGGGCTCCCTCCGGGAGGCTGGATCGCAATGGAGTCAAGGAAGGGCCTCAGGGCCTGTCCGAAGGGCCTGTGGAGAGAAGAGATATGGGCGCTCGGGTGGGCTCGTGAAATGAAAAGTCAGAAATGAGGATGGCACACAGTTGGGCTTTGGGGGAACTGGGGTCTTCTGGAGAGTATCGGCAATATTCAGGAAAAGAGACAGGTGCAGGGTGTCAGAAGGTGTTGATACCACTGCCCAGTTTGCTCTCAGAGTAGCTTCGCTGGAAAAAAGACTGCAGATACTGTAGTCTCAGACACTCTCCAGGACTTCCCAGGTGGTCCAATGGTTAAGACCCCCTGTTTTCAATGCAGGGGATGTGGGTTCGATCCCTGGTTGGATCCAATTAAGATCCCACATGCTGTGTGGCACAGCCAAAAATAAAAAAAAAGACTTTCCAAGATTACTACAACTTTAAATTGGGTTGCCTGGAAAATATCTGTTATTGGCTTTTTTTTCTTTGGTGGCTACTGCCATTTTTGAAAACCATCCCTGAATTCAAAGGAAGTGAAATATTCTAAAGCATAAACAGAGGAAACCAAGAAATAGCAAGCCTAATTCAGACAAGTCCAGGAACTCACGCATCAAATAATAACAGGGAGAACAATCCAGCTACTCAGGGCCCATAACCTAGATCCTGCTGTGGGCTTTAACATGCCCACTAAGGAGTAGGAAGGCAGGGCCAGGGACGTGGGGCTCACCTTGCTGGCTGGACACTGACAACAGCCTTGTTTCCTGAGGGGTTCTGACCCAGGTATGAAGGATAGCTCACCTTGCTGAGCCTGCTAAACCTGTCAGGATCGCTGCTGGACAGGTCCTCAGTTCAGAGTAACTGAGTCAAGAGTCAGGAAATGGGCCTGGTCCTGCAGTGGGCAGAGGCTGCCTGAGTGCAAAGGGAGGGAGGGGTGAGATGGCACTGAGCACGTGTGTCCCCTGAAAGGACACTGCCTGGACGATGGCCCACAAAGCTTGCATTACATCAGGGTGGGAGGGGTACAGGGTGTTTTTGAAGAAAACATCTACTGAGGGCTGTCCATGTGCTACGAGGTTGACTGGGAGGTTGTCTCTCAGGATGTCAAAGAGCTCAATTACAAGGGAAGAAAGACTGACAGTTTCAAAACAAGTTCCCTGGCTAATTCTCCGACTTACTCTCTGCTCGTCCATCTAAACTGCCTTTTCACTGGGCACTTCTGGGGAGTGGCAAGCTTCATGTGCAATGGGAAAGACAGATGCCAGGATTCTGTACAAACACTGGGGCCAGCGTCAAGTGGGTTTCTAAGTTCTGCAGTTGCGCTCAGGCCAGGGTAGAGTAGGAGGGTGAAAGTAACACAGGTGAGCCTCCGAGAGCAGAAAGAATGGTGTCCTTCCGTGGTAGAAGCTGCCACTGACACCCCACCCAGCCTGGCAGGATTTGGGCGGGGGGGACAGTGATGGGGAAGGAGGCGGACAGGGGCCAGAGGAGAGACCTTGTCTGTGAGTGGGGATTTCAAAGGCAGAGGCAGAGACAGAGGCCACTTACGTGGAGAGAATTTCAGAGGGAAGGTCAGTGATGTAAGAAGGGATCTTCCGCCCGGTTAGGAACTGTGCCACTTCGTTGCTGAAGGTGTTACAGTTGTTCTCAAAGATGTTGTAGGCCTCACTTCTGTACATTATGAGAAAGGTTTGGGACACAGATATGAAAGTCAGTAAGCGTGTACATGAAACTGAAATCAGGTAACGGGAGGGTGAGCACAGCTGAATCTGAGGACAGGGAATTCCTCTCCTACACTCCCAGAGCAGAGCTTGGTTTGCCACTCTGGGCATTTTAAAGGAAGAATGAAATAAAAACATGGCTCCTCCATTTCAGGAGAATCTTTGCATTCACAAAAGCCGAGCTCTGGGGTTAGAATTTTAACACTTGAAACTGACTCAAGCCTCAGTAAGAGAAAACCTGCTCCAGTGTATTTCATCCCAACCTCTCTACAAACTCTGTTTCTGATTTTAGGGACAAAATGCTTCGCTGAGAGCAGCATGTGCCGAAAGAGCAGCAGCTGCTTTTCATCAGAAGGAATAAACAGCTCTTCTTTCCCTCAGAGTTTCAGCAGTAGGTGCGCTGGATGGAGCAGCGGCCGTGGAGGCAGTGCTGAGCTCTTTTTGTGGCATGGCAACTCCTTTCCCATCCTACTTGTTCAGCAAATACTGGGTCGGACCTTGGGCTGAGTGCTCTGGGGGAAATGTCCTGGTGGCTGCCCTCTGGGGACCACTTATCTAGTGGGGAGACAGACACCACTACCCATCTCTCCTGTTCGCCACCCACGGGAACTACCTAGTGGGGAGACAGACGCGACTAACCAACACCCCTGTTCTCCACTCACCGGAACAGAGACTCCCCCAGGGAGGACAGGTACTCCAGAAAGATTTCTTCTGTGACTTCTGTGCTCCCAACATCAACCACAGAATCTGGGGGCCCAAGCAAAGTCCTTCCCTACAAGAGCCAGCCCAAAGAAAGCCAGTAAGTCACTCCCTCTGATGAATTTTTTCCCCTGCCATGGAAGACCACAAATGCTCTGCTCCAACAGCTTCTAACTTTCAGAGCACCTGGGGCAGAGGAAGACTTATTTCCTCTTTGTGTCAAGGCTACGACAGCTTAGAGGCTCCTGGAGACTGTCCGTGGATGTGGGCTGCCAACATGGCTGAGACGTCGGGTGTCCGGTTTCTGGTGGGACCCTGGGAAGCTAAGTCTTCTGCAGGTCGGACTCCTGATACTGTCCACTCCATCAGAGGATACACACAGAAACCCAGAACCTGAAGTCTTCCTTTGTTTCCAGCAGGTCTAGTCACCAGGGCCGAGCAGGACGGCCAGAAATGGCTCACACCTGGCGGCCATCGTTCCATGACTGTATTCATCATGGATGCAGCCAGCTTTTCATATGACACACTTGATACCCCTGTAACACTGGGAAAATGTGAAGAACTGTGAGAAAGCTGGCAGACACTTTCACGATTCAGTTCCTTTTTGATCTGTGAGGCTAATTTAACAAGGTGATAGGGTTCCCCTGGCAAGGGCGTTACTGGCCCCTGAAAGGCCTACCAAAACCTCTCAGCCATGGGTTAACAGACTGGCGTAGCAGATGCAAGGAGAGACTGAGGCCTGGGGGAACCAGCCGAGGGGAAAGCAACAGGACCAGTGGGGAAAGAGGGCTGGGAATGGGATGGGGAGTGAGGGAGCGCACTTCAGAGCAGCGCTCCTCGAAAAGATCATAAATTCACGCAAGAGCTCTTGAGCACCCACTGTGTGCCCGACAAGATTTGAGGGGAAAGTGCGGTGAGCAGATTACTGTAGTCAGAGGTGCAAGAGACCAAAAGGTCACCATTTGACCCACTGCTCTTCACTCGTATGACAAATGTTATTGAGAACCTACTGCATGCCGGGCCTCAAGCCAGGCACTGGAGGCATGTGGACAAGGCAGATGAAGCTCTTGTCCACGTGGGGCTCACAGTCCAACAGTCAAGGCAAACCAACGTCTACTTACGAGCTGTGACAAGGCGCTTGTTGGAAGAAGTACAGAATGTCACGAGTACATAAAACAGGGGACCTTCCCAGTTCAAAGGGTCAGAGAAGACTTGTCTAAGAAAGGGACAGTGAGCTCACCTGGAGGATGGAGAGAGTTAACCCAGTGAAGGATTGGGGAGGTGGACTGATGTCAGAGGACAGGTTTAAATGTCCAAGGTGTTCGAGGAATGAGAAGGGGGTAAGGGTGGGGAAGGGCACAACCTGCAGAGAGGCTATCTAGAGAGAGGGACCGGGCCCAGATCGGATGGGGCCTTGGAGGCTATGCTGAGCTTTCTGGTTTTTATTCTGAGAGCAGTGGGGAGAGTTAAGCAGGGGAATGCCATGTTCAGAGTTGGATTTTGAAAAGATTGCTTTGCCATCTGTACAGAGAACTGACTGAGAAGGAAGAGCAGATGCGCTGCTGTGGTCCAGGCTAGAGATGAGGGTGACTGGATTAAGGTGAAAACTCTGGAGAAATGAGAAGAGATGAAGAGGGACAGACTGCTTTAAAGATACGCTTACAAGGTGGAACTGAATTGGGCTTGTTACAGGGGGTGGGGGGCCAGTAGAAGGGAGAAATGAAACATGACATCCCATTTATGAGTATCCAAATGAATGTGTTTTTGGTCTTTGCTTGAGTACCTCCTGGGACAACCCTTAGATAGCTCAGACAGAAATTCTCTGGAAAAGGACATGGGATTTGGAGTCAGAGAAACCTGAGTGCTAGTACTTACACGGCCGCAACTGGCTGTGTAACTTTGGGCACCTCACTTTCTCTTTCAGAGCCCTCATCAGCTTCACACTGAGTTCACAGCAGGAAAGAGGCACGGAGCTGGTGACGGTGACAGAAGAGTGAGACAGTCTCAGCCTGAAAGGAGCATACACGGGGCTCCCGGTGGAGACTCAGCAATGGCCCGCTTCACCATCACATGCCCAGTGTGAAAGAGGAACCACGAATGCCGTGGGAGCAGAGAGGAGGGCAGCTGCCTGGCAGACCTGTGAAGGGTATTCTTGAACTGAGTCTTGAGGTCATCATGAAAAACTACGCCACAGGGCTACCTACACCGGGCCAGACGCCAGAACTATGAGGACAGCAAGGTTCCTGGACTGTGGGAACTCCCAGGAACCTGGGACAGTGGACGGGCTGGGGGCAGACACTCACCGGCGGACAGCTGGAGATACCGCCACTGCCGAAGAAGAACTCATCCTTGTGCACGACTATGGATGTGTGCCTGCAACGCAGAGAAGAGGTAGAATGAGCCAGATGGTTTAGAACTGGTCTGAGGAAAAGCAAAACACCACACTGCTGTAAGAGTAATTTCTGCCTCAGGATATGACTTACAAGGTCAACAGCTTTATAATCCTAACCAAACAAAGGTAAGATAAACATCACAGATCAGAGTTTCTCAGCATTGGCACTAGTGCCTTTGGGGCTGGCTAATCCCTTGTTGTGGGGGCTGTCCTGTGCATTCTAGAAGGTTTAGCAGATCCTGGTCTGCTCCCACTAGACGGCACTAGCATTCCTCATGCCCTCTGTGGTGATAACCAAACGTGTCTGCAGACACCACCAACATTCTTCTGGTGGCAGAAATGTCCCTTGTTGAGAACCATTGCTGTGGATCATATAAGTGGAGGAGAGTCCTGAGAGTCACCCCAACATTAACAAATCAATACTGAAATAAAGTTCAGCAGACCAAGATGTGTTTCCAGACTTTTCATATGAGATCAGGTGCGTTCAGGGTGGTATGGCCATAGATTGTTCCCAGACTTTTCAAACTAACAGGAGTAGTTAACCTGGACCATGCTGAGGGAAAGACCAGATGGTGTTCAGTGTGAACCTATTTCAAGTGAAGGTGTGTCATATTGCTTCTTGGTTCTGGTCAAACAAAGCAATGGTCATCTGGTCAACTAAAATGTCAGTAGGCTCTAGGATCCATTCAGAACTCTGACCTATGGTTTCCTCAGAAATGGAACAGAGCCCAGCCATCATCCTGTGTCTGACAGGGGTGAGTCTGAGAGACCAATGAAATTGTGTTTTAAGACCAACGTGGAAAAAAAAAAAAAAAAAGACCAACGTGGGGTCCTCATGGCGTCTATAGTTAGAGAACTTGGTCAGGGGTGGGCACACATCATTCTGCCTTTCCTTAGGACAGGGTTTTTATCCTCTGTCTGGTGAAATGTCTGCACCACTGATATTTTTAGCTGGATAATTCTTCATTGTGGAGGGGTGTCCTGTGCATTGCAGGATGTTTACAGCAGCAACCCTGGCCTCCGCCCATCCACCCTAAACGTCTCAAGACACTGGTAACTTCTGGCTGGGAACCATTGCATTAGAACGTGAACATTTGTGGCTTAGAGAGCTAAGTTTCAAACTGGAAGCCACAGACTGGAACCTAAAATGCATGGATGCTGTTTGGTTTCATAAACCAGCCAACGTAAGGAGTCCCACCCAACTTACCAGATGCCTTCCAGTTGTTTCCCTGCAGAGGCAAAAAAAAAAAAGAGAGATTTAGCCACCTGTGACTAGACAACTTGGGACTTTTGCTTCCCAGCCAGAACAAATTCAGATCATCAGAGGAACCCATTATAAACCTCTTGGGGGACCTCTGATAAGGTCCATAGGTCGTGACATGATATATCGTGTTAAATAAGTTGAAAAATAATCAGAATCCTTAAACAGAATTCAAGCAGAAACACTGGTACTGAGGTACCCATTTTTTAAAAAAATTTATTTATTTGTGCCAAGCCTTAGTTGCAGCATGTGGGATCTAGTTCCCTGACCAGGGACAGAATTCAGGGCCACTGCATTGGGAGTGTGGAGTCTTAGCCACTGGACCACCAGGGAAGTCCCGATGTACCCAATTTTATGTCTGCTTTTCTTTCTCCTTTAGGGTCAATTCAACTCTATCTTTTTAATTTCTGTCTCATCTGCAGAGACAAAGTAAAACAAGAGTATAGAAAAGCTATTATCCACTTCTTCACTGAACACATGTGAGGTGAAATCCTCTAGAAAATAAGAACGAACTCTGAAGATGCCGCCCATCTGACCAGCCAGTGCACATGCATACTGTACCTCCATACCTCTATACGCCAGAAGTGATGAGAGATATGGAAATGAAAGTATGAAATGCAAGTCCTGCCTTTAAGGGGCCCAAAGTCGAATGGAAAGAGAGACATATGAAACTAGCTAACACACAATGCTGATAGGCTCCATAATAGAAGTAAACGTAATAAAGGTAAAAAACTACCTTCAGAGCTGCAATTTAACCAGTGAACAAACAGGGAGAGGGGTGGACATTTCTGCCAGAGGGAACAGACACAGAGCTATGAAAAAGACTAAGGTCTTGCAGGGCACAGCAAAGAGTGCAGTGATGGCGGGAAGAGGGCAAGTGGCGGGCCAGGGTGCAAGAAGGGAGAAAACCTCACTGAAGGCCGTCCCACACTGCAGGGCACGGCAGGCTGTGAGGCAGCACAGGGCCTCGACCAGACCCAGGTTTTCAAACGATAACCGTATCTTCTAAGAGATGACTGCAGGAACAGAAGATGTATTGGAGGGAAGAGAGCTGAGAGAGAATAGCCTGAGGAGGTCTGCGCAGTAAGCCATGGGAGATGCAGGAATGCCAAGGACAAAGCGGAAGGACAGTGAAGGGCATGAGAGCCTTATCGAACACCACTCACTCACCTCTGGTTATCACTTCAGGGTAACTGTTTACTGAGTGCTGAGTAAAGAGTGCTTACTTTTGCTTTCAATGCTTCGGTGTTTGCCCTGTGACTTTCTAAAGGACGAAACTTTAGGTCCTGTACAGAAGGGGAGCTGATATGATTACACTTTTCCCTTTGCCTAGCCTGCACTATTTTGCTCCTTCAAGCAAACTTAAAACAGATAACCTCAGCCTAATTTTCTTTTTTTGGAAGAGACAAAAGAAACCATGGCTCCTCCATGACAACCTATTGATGACTCAGCACAGTGTCATTAAAAGCATTTAAGAGTATGGCATAGGACTTCCCTGCAGTCCAGTGGTTAAGACTCTGCCTTCCAATGCAGGACGTACAAGTTCAATCCCTGGTCAGGGAGCTAAAATCCCACATACTTCGTGGCCAAGAAAACATTAAAAATTCGAAAAATATTGTAACAAAGACTTTAAAAATAGTCCACATCAAAAAAAAAAAAAAGAATATGGCATAAGTTCAGATCTGAGCTTTTCCCTTTGCTAGAGGTGGATCTTGAAGAAGGTAATGGCAAGCCACTCCTGTACTCTTGCCTAGAAAATCCCATGGATGGAGGAGCCTCGTAGGCTGTGGTCCGTGGGGTCGCTAAGGGTCGGACATGACTGAGCGACTTCACTTTCACTTTTCACTTTCACACATTGGAGAAGGAAATGGCAACCCACTCCAGTGTTCTTGCCTGGAGAATCCCAGGGACGGGGGAGCCTGGTGGGCTGCCGTCTATGGGGTCACACAGAGTTGGACGCGACTGAAGAGACTTAGCAGCAGCAGCAGCAGAGGTGGATCTTGGGCAAGTTTATTCAACCTGAAATGCAGTTTCATCAGTACAAAGTTGTTGGAATCAGTAATGATTATCAGTGTAAAGCATCACAGTGTGTGGCACACAGAATTCTGATAAACGGAGATACTGGATGTAATAGTCTCCTTGAGGAAAAGGGTAAAATTTTTTAAAACTATCAAAGAAATTCTGCTTCAGGGTGGACAGGTAAGATCTAAGAACAGATTTCAGTATCCATCGGATTAGTCTGAAATCCTGTATTACACATAATCATTTTACCCTCTGTTGTTAGTGCTGGCAGGCTAAACAAAATAACAAAGGAAAATAAAATGTAGCAGAGTTCTTCTGCCTCTAGAGACCAGTCTGCTTTTCACTAGGAGACTGGCTGCTTTGACCACAAGGTCACAAATGGGACAGAGGGATTCTGGCCCAGCGTTTTGGGGACTGTGCGGCAGGCTCTGCCTTGATCCAAATTGAGTTGAAATTCCACAGAGATGGATCAGAAACAAATGGATGCCAAAAGGAAGTGATAACCCATTTAGGACAGGCACTGAGTTGCATTCTTCATCTCTTCCAGACGAAGACTGCTGCTGCTGCTGCTAAGTCGCTTGAGTTGTGTCTGACTCTGTGCGACCCCATAGATGGCAGCCCACCAGGCTCCGCCGTCCCTGGAATTCTCCAGGCAAGAACACTGGAGTGGGTTGCCATTTCCTTCTCCAATGCATGCAAGTGAAAAGTGAAAGTGAAGTCGCTCAGTCGTGTCCGACTCAGCGACCCCATGGACTGCAGCCTACCAGGCTCCTCCACCCATGGGATTTTCCAGGCAAGAGTACTGGAGTGGGGTACCATTGTCTTCTCCGCCAGCTGACTCTAGGAGACTCTAAAAGACCACACTCTTCCTTTTACAATGTGTAAAGTGGAGAGACTAACGTTGCTTTTTAAATTGAGCTGGTGTGCTCTTCTGGACTGACACATAAAAAACAGCTTGTCTAAATGGCAGCAATCTGATTTTTATTTTCTTGGAGACATGCAATGATGCATGAAACTGGACAGATAAGGGATCCTGCTTTCTCCTGGGTGATCCTGCTCTCATCTACTTTGGGAAGAACACTATACTTATAAGACAGGAAGTACAGTGTAGTAAAGAACACAGGTTCTGAGAATTCCCTGGTTGTCTGATGGTTAGGACTCAGCGCTTTCACTGCCCAGGGCTTGGGTTTGGTCCCTCGTCAGGGAAATAGGATCCTGCAAGCTGAATGGTATGGCTAACATTTTTTTAAAAGAAGGGAAAAAGAGAACACAGATTCTAGTGTGGACAGGGCAGGTCTGAATCTTATCAGTTCAGTCAGTGAATCAATGTTTATTAAGTGACTATTATACTTCAGGTGATGTTCTTGTTATTAAGGATATGTCAGAATGCAAAGGAGACAAAAAGAAAAGAAAAGAAAAAAGAAAACTCTTTCAATGCATTCACAGGGTGGGGAGATAGGACAGTCAATAAATAATACTAATAAGTATAATAAACCACAGTCAGTCAGTTCAGTCGCTCAGTCGTTTCCGACTCTTTGCGACCCCATGAACCGCAGCGCGCCACGCCTCCCTATCCATCACCAACTCCCGGAGTTCATTCAACCTCATGTCCATCGAGTCGGTGATGCCATCCAGCTATCTCATTCTCTGTTGTCCCTTTCTCCTCCTGCCCCCAATCCCTCCCAGCATCAGAGTCTTTTCCAATGAGTCAACTCTTCGCATGAGATGGCCAAAGTACTGGAGTTTCAGCTTTAGCATCAGTCCTTCCAACGAACACCCAGGACTGATCTCCTTTAGGATGGACTGGTTGGATCTCCTTGCAGTCCAAGGGACTCTCAAGAGTCTTCTCCAACACCACAGTTCAAAAGCATCAAAACCACAGTAGGTTAACAATAATGAGTGATAAAAATAAGAGCAGGGTAAGGGAGACTGGGCATTTCAGGGACGGCCAGGGTGGGCCTATTTGAGAAGGTGACATTTGAGCAAAGGCCTGAAGGAGGCAAGGGAAAGAGCCATGCAGAGGCAGGACATGCTCGGTGTATCCAAGGGACCTTCAGGAGGCCAGGGTGGCTAGAGCGGGTGAGTGAGGAGAAAAGCAGGAGGTGAACAGAAGTAATGGAGAAGCAGGTCATGCAGATCAACTTGGAGAAGCTGAGAACTTTTCTAAGCCTGAGCTGTCCACATGGTAGTCACTGACCACAAGTGGCTTTTAAAATCAAAAGAACAAATTCAGTACCACATTTCAAGCACTCTCAACAGCCACGTGTGGCTAGCAGTTAGCCATGGGACAGTGCAGATCTAGAATGTTTCTATCACTGCAGGAAGTTCTATTGGTTGGCACTGTGGGAACCTTGGTTTTCGATTCTGTTAGGGAACAAAAGGCACAGTAACAGTGTCCATCTCATAACATTTCCAAGGTTAAAAGAGATGACACATGAAAGGCACAGTGCCTGACACATACTATGTGCCCCGCAAGAAGAATACTTATTACTTTTAGGCTTTACAAATTTGAAAGTTTTATGGCTGCTCCACGGAGAAGGCAATGGCAAGCCACTCCAGTACTCTTGCCTAGAAAATCCCATGGATGGAGGAGCCTGGTAGGCTGCAGTCCATGGGGTCGCTAAGGGTCGGACATGACTGAGCGACTTCACTTTCACTTATTGGAGAAGGAAATGGCAACCCACTCCAGTGTTCTTGCCTGGAGAATCCCAGGGATGGGGGAGCCTGGTGGGCTTCCGTCTATGGGGTCAAACAGCGTCGGACGCGACTGAAGTAACTTAGCAGCATGGCTGCTCCAACAGCATCTTGGTATAAAAACTACCTACTTACAGGTCTTTTCCCCTTGTTAGACTATAATGGTCTCAAGGACAAGGGCCATTGCTTATGCATCTTTGTGATTCTAGGGCTGAGCAGAGAACCTGGATCAGAGATATTACATGCACAGCTGTGGTAGCTGACACACGGTGCTAATGAGGCCAGAGTTCTTAACCTCAATCTTGGCTGCCCTGGCTTGTTATTCAAATGACTTTGCAGCCCTGGCATACTGCACCCTGCTTCTGCCTTCTCAGATGCCCACGCTCAATGACCCAGGAGGACAGGTGGCAGGTCCAGATGCACTGGTCCAAACCCAGTCCTACTAAAATAATGGGTTTTTGGACTGAGGCCTCAGAGACCTTCCTGCCACTTATTTTTACACCTGAAAAACAATGGAAAGTTGTGGGATACAAGTCCTACTTCATTCTCCTTGATATTCTCTGTACTGATCATTGAACTTATCTGTAAGCTGGACATTATGCATGTGTGCGTGCCAAGCTGCTTCAGTCCTGTCTGACTCTCTGCGATCCTATGGACTACAGTGTGCCAGGCTCCTCTGTCCATTGGCTTCTCCAGGCTAGAGTACTGGGGTGGGACTGCCATGCCCTCTTCCAGGGGATCTTTCCCACCCAGGGATCGAACTCATATCTCTTGTGGTTCCTGCATTGCAGGCAGATTCTGTGCTGTTGAGGCACTGGAGAAGCCCCAACCTGGACATTATACTTCCTCTTTATTCAACCACATCAAGGTATGCTTAAGATCCCATCCACCCACAGAATGGTGATAGAAACTATAGAAAAGAAGATTCTCTTATTTATCTTTCTGCCATTTATCAATCCATCTACCAAACACCTAGAACCAACAACTTAAAATGGATTGAGTGGATTCACATCCTTTCTTAAAGTGCTTCATAGTTATCCTTATTCTCACATCTTTACATAGTAGAGTGGGACAAATATTTATTAACATCATTTCAAACAGGTAAATAAAAATGCATGATTTGTCCAGTGTATAGAGAAAAAAGAAAAAAAGGGATACGACCATGTACTTGTTAGAGCAGCTCAGGTGGAAATGTAATGTTAGCTGCCCCGTGGCCCACTCTCATGAGGACAAGAACCAGGGTCATGGCCTCCTCTGGGGGTGACCAGCATTGTAAAGTGGGACTGAAGTGATTTTTAAATTTTTTTGTTCAGACTGAGACACAGTAGGTGAGTAAGTGGTGAGGGTTTGAGACTGAATCAGGGCACAAGGCCATTGGGGGATGTGAATTAGGCTTAGTGGCTATAAGCACACTACAGAAAAGCAGACTGTTTTCCCACTAGGACTTCCTCAGCAAGCTGCAGGGTGCGTGGGTCAGATGGCTGCATGTCTCTAAGCTTGGTGGCACACCCATTGCATTGATTTGGAAGCCTGTGAGGTATGCACATGAAAACAAATGGAAGCTGTGGATATTAGCCCTGTTTTCCATCATATACAACAAAGAATGTAGATTGAGGTCCTGATTATAAGAGTAAAGTCAGTATATAAAAGCCAAGAAGAAAATAACTCCATCTACCTCCCTTGCCAATCAAGGTAGTGGAGTTTGTGTGTACAGACATCCAAGTTGGTAATGGGATGTGCTCACCTTGTATACTGCTGGTGCTAAATAAATGTCTACTAACAAGCATAAAGTGGGTGGCAGGGATGGGACTCCAGGGGCAGGCAGCATTAGCTCATGGGTGTAAACTGAAAGTAGCCCAGGCTCACCTCGGGCTTCTCTCGTAGCTCAGTCGGTGAAGAGTCTGACTGCAATGCAGGAGACCTGGGTTCAACTCCTGGATCGGGAGGATCGGGAGAAGGAAATGGCAACCCACTCCTGTATTCTTGCCCGGAGAATCCCAGGAACAGAGGACCCTGGCAGGCTCCAGTCTATGGGGTCGCAAGAGTCGGACATGACTGAGCAATTGAGCATACTAGCTCACCTCCTAGGTGTCTCCCCACAGGGACAAAGCGCTCTTAACTGGCAATGTTTTAATCTGATTTTCCAGATTACCAGCAATGTGAAGGGGTTAACTAAAAAAAAAAAAATCAGCTTATTCTCCGTGTCTGACTCTTGTGACCCCATGGACTGGAGCCTGTCAGGCGCCTATCTTCATAGGGTTCTCCAGGCAAGAATACTGGAGTGGGTTGCATTTCCTTCTCCAGGGGATCTTCCCAACCCAGGGATCAAACCCTGGTCTCCTGCATTGCAGGTAGATTCTTTACTGATTGAGCTATGAGGGGTTCTCTGGTGACTGAGCTGGTAAAGAATCTGCCGGCAATGAGGGAGACCTGGGTTTGATTCCTGGATTGGGAAGATTCCCCTGAAAAAGGAAATGGCAACTTACTCCAGTATTCTGGCCAGGAGAATTCCATGGACTACAGTCCATGGGGTTGCAAAGAGTCGGACATAATTAAGCGACTTTCACTATTCTTTAGAGCCAGTAGGTAAATGTTTAATCTATGTGGGAAAAGGTAAAAAGAAACATTTGTGTATCATAAGTGGACCTCTGGCCCTATTTTGGAAAAAAAAAAATGCTTATTAGCAGGGGGCTTGCCCCTCCTTAAGGCAGGGAAAGGTTATCACAAAATCAAAAAGGAAAGCACTGTTAAAAACTAAGAGGTATTTTAATACTCAAAAAAGGATAGATTTAAAACTACTTAATACTTTAGCTCTAGCAGCCAGTATATGATTCTTTCTCAGGATAAAAATAACTAATTTGTGAGTTCTTTTCTTTCAGTACTGAGTGGGTTCTCTCTTAATCATTGCTTGGTGTTATCAGTCAGGCCTTGTAGCAATGCTTTGAGGTAGGTCTGCAACATCCTGTCACTTACTCAGTTTGTATGATATTTACTGAATTCCATGGCTTCTCAGGTGGTGCTAGTGATAAAGAATCTGCCTGCCAATGCAGGAGACAAGAGGGTTCGACCCCTAGGTGGGGATGATCCTCTGGAGAAGGAAATGGCAACCCACTTCAGTATTCTTGCCTGGGAAATCGCATGGACAGAAGAGCCTGGCGGGCTACAGTCCATAGGGTGACAAAGAGTTGGACATGACTAAAGCAACTTAGCACACATGCACAATCAAGAATTCTTGTCCCCAGTGGAGCTTCTAGTCCAGGTGGGGATGGGGGAGTGGACACAGATGAGAAAACATGCAATTATAAAATAAGTGCTATTAAAGGAGATAACAGGATGTTATCAGTACTTTATAGAGACACATGACCAAGATTTGAGGGGCAGCGGGACAGGGAAGGCTTCCTGGAGGAAGTAACACTTCAGTTGAGACCTCAAAGATAAGCAGAAGTTATCCCGGCTAAGAGATGGGGAGAGAAAGTATCCCTGGCAGAGGGCACAGCCTTTGAAAAGCCTGGAGGTGAAAAAAAAATGAACAGTTCAGTCCTGTTAGGATGTACAACCGTTTTCTCAGACCCTGGGGTTCTGTTAAGACAATTAAGCCATAATGCCTTGAGGATTTACTGGGAGAAATAGTTACCCAGATCATTTTCCCCATGGCTTAGTTCTCCTGTAGAACCCAGTTGAGGAAGTGTTAAGTAGAGACTGTTCAGGATGTGGGGACAGGTGAGGGTGGAGAGAAAAGCAGAAGGATCATGAAGGGCCTGGCAAGTCCCATTCGTTTTTTCATTTTGCTATTAAGAAATGGCAGTTATTACTAAATTAACTCGTTGGGTGGATATAAAACAACACAGAATGAAAAATAAAAATCTAAAACAAAGCACAATAGATGGCATTAAAAGATTAAATAAATCCCCTCAGATTTAAATACATTCTGGCTAATCTTTAAGCCTGAGTTTGTCTCAATCATTCCTAAAATCAATATTTACTGACCACTAGCTCTGAATGGGAGAAGGCAATGGCAAGCCACTCCAGTACTCTTGCCTAGAAAATCCCATGGATGGAGGAACCTGGTGGGCTGCAGTCCATGGGGTCGCTAAGGGTCGGACACGACTGAGCGACTTCACTTTCACTTTTCACTTTCACACATTGGAGAAGGAAATGGCAACCCACTCCAGTGTTCTTGCCTGGAGAATCCCAGGGAAGGGGGAGCCTGGTGGGCTTCCGTCTATGGGGTCCACAGAGTCGGACACGACTGAAGTGACTTAGCAGCTGCAGCAGCAGCTCTGAATGACCGCTAGGGAACACACAGGGGAGACAGAGTCCCTGCCTTTCAGGAGCTCAAGGTTCCTGCTGAAGTCTTTCTGACACATCCAGCCCACAACGGCCTGTCCCATCTTTCAAGGCCTAAAATAATTATTTCACCACTCACTTCTTTTTGGCATCTAATCATAATCTCTTTTGGGCTTTTACCTAATGTGGCATATGTACATTATTTTTAACTAAATAAACTCAAGGACAGAGTCAATGTGTTTTATTTTGTTACTATTTGTACTATAGAATTAAGCTAGAAACTGAACAGTGTAAAATCTCAAATATTCATTAGATTGCATTTGGCCGAGAATATATATTTATATATATATTCTATATGCCTAAGTCTTTAAATCTGAGAACAATTTTGAGACAGGCTTGTAAAGAGAAAATAAATGTGATCTTGGAACATGTATATGTACACAAAACTTCACACTGGAAAACAATCAACAAATACAAAATATCCCTTAGCACAATTAAATACATAAACCTCCACATTTATTTTTACGTAATTTAGCACAGAAAGAGGTCAAGGAATTTAAAGAGCAGCCAAAATTATTAAAAGGATAAACTGAAGGTCAATCATAATAGCTAATTATCTTAGGCAAATAGTGACCATGAAAAAAAAAAGTACAATCAGGCCATCTGCTCCATTAGAAAGGTAAGGATATTTCTGGGATCATGCTCATGGTGAGTGAGAGACTGTGGAACAGGAGCAGCTTCATGAGAAGCAATTCTAGAAAACTGAAAAGGGGACAGGGTAAAACTGTGGAGTCCACACTGTTTCAGGGGAGAACGGACTCACACTGGGCTTTATCTGGTCTAGTCATGACTGTAATAGACAAGACTGGGTCTTATAATGAGGAACTGTCACTAGAGTACAACTAAATTAAAGAGCCAGGCCACCCCACCTTCAAAAAACAAGATTAAGAGGGCACTGCTGATGAGCTCACACTAGTTCAGGACAATGAAGGCCAGGAGGGATGGTCATAAATCTGTGATTATGATTGGCACACACACTGAACTCAGCTATTTTCCTCATCCAGATTTGAAACACCTGGCCAAAAATGCCTTTATAAACTTGAATGAGGTACCTACTTTACATCAGTTATAAAGGAACAGATTACACCAGAGAGGTGGTACAGCAAAATAACTGAGAACGTGAGCTCCAGAAGTCAAGACTGCTGTATTCACAACCCAGCTTTACTACTTACCAGGTGTGACCTGGGGGCAAATTTCTTAATGCCCTTATCTCAGGAATCTCAACTAAAAAATGGAGGTAAAAACAGGACCTATATCACAAACTTGTGGTGAAGAATGTAACACATGAAAATACTCAGGAAACAGAAGGGTCTGGCACATGGCAAGTGGTAACTATCAGCTATTAATATGCTTCTAGAATTCATAAAAAAATCAGGAAAAAACCTGATTTTTAAAACATTCAAACATATTAATATTTATGAATGGGAAATCAGTGGATGGCTACTCACAGAATTGGGACACACTCAACTTTAAGGTTAGTGATGTTTGGATGGGATGACCCAGTTAGGCAACGCCCGTTTTCCATGTTTTTAACTCTAGAGAGTGACGATAACCCTTTTTTCATTACTTTTACAAAAGGCAGAGAAGCAATATGAGAAAAGGGGATAGAGAAGAGAGAATTAGATTTGTAGGCACGGTGGTGTTCTCAGAAATACCACTGCAATCAAAGGTGCCAAATGATGAAGTTCCAGTTTGGCTGGGGTCTTCTAGGATTTCACATCTATTAAAAAAGCTTTCAGATGGGATGCGAAGGAGTCCCAGTATTCCACCTTCAGTTAAGGCACTTTCTACTTCACCCACTGAACTCCACAAAGGTCTTCTTCCAGTGCCAGGCCAGGCTCTTTTTGCCTAAGAGCCTTGGCAGCTTAATTCCTCTTCTGCCTGGAACCCTGTAACTACCTCACCACCCACATTGTGACTACTTCTTCCTCATCCTTAAATTTCCAACTTAAAAGCCACTACTCCTGATTTTCATATTTAAAATGGGTCTCTCTTTGTATTTTTTGTCTCAGCACCTAGTTGGCTTCCTGCACAGCCTAGTACTTTTCACAATTTGTAATTATTTCATATGCTTATTTATTTTTACTGTCTTCCCCACTAAATAGCTCCATGATGGCAGAGAATATCTTTATTCATCATATCATCTTCACTTAATCTTAACATTGACTAGTATATAGTAGGCACTCAATAAATATGTTGAATGAATTATGAACCAATGGCCCTAAGACCCCTTTCAGCTAAAATCAATAACTATTAGATAATAGAACAAAAAATATCCAGTGTAAAGGTGGAGGCTTTTATTGATGGGCCTAGGAAGTATTGACAGAGAAGGCAATGGCAAGCCACTCCAGTACTCTTGCCTAGAAAATCACATGGACAGAGGAGCCTGGTAGGCTGCAGTCCATGGGGTCGCTACTAGTCAGACACGACTGAGCGATTTCACTTTCACTTTTCACTTTCACACATTGGAGAAGGAAATGGTAACCCACTCCAGTGTTCTTGCCTGGAGAATCCCAGGGATGGCGGAGCCTGGTCGGCTGCTGTCTATGGGGTTGCACAGAGTCAGACACGACTGAAGCGACTTAGCAGCAGCAGCAGGAAGTATCGAAGTGACACCTCACTATGATCAAGCTAACTAAATGGCTCCATTCCAAGAGGTTTAGTCAGAACTTGACTGATGTAATATACTAGTGACTATCACCTGCCTCAAACAGTGACTCTGTAAGTTTTGCTTTCAGATTTGCCTTACTCATTTTAACAACTGGAGAACTAGGCCCAAACTTCTAAACATGAATTAGCTACATAAGAATTGTCTGAGGAGCTTATTAAAAAGACAGCTTTCTGGACCAAAACTCCAAAAGATTCTTATTTAGTACTTGTGTAATAAGGGTCTAGAATCCATATGTTTAGAACTTCATGGAAATTCCCTGGCAGTCCAGTGGTTAGGGCTCTGTGCTTTCACTGCGGAGGAAGTGAAGTTGCTCAGTCGTGTCCGACTCTTTGCGACCCCATGGACTGTAGCCTACCATGCTCCTCCATCCACGGGATTTTCCAGGGAATAGTACTGAAGTGGGTTGCCATTTCCTTCTCCAGGGGATCTTCCCGACTCAGGGATCGAACCGGGGTATCACACATTGTAGACAGACGCTTTACTGTCTAAGCCACCAGGGAAGTCCTCACTGCGGAGGAAGAGGGGTTCAATCCCTGGTTGCCAAACTAAGATCCCGAAAATCAGCATGGCCAAAAACAATGTTTATTTTGCAATATGTGTATAGTACAAATTCAAAAGACACAAAAAAGTTTACAGCAAAATCTCCCTTTCATTCCTGTCTCCCAGCCTCAAGTTGTCCTTTTCATAAGCTAACACTGTTACCAATTTTCTGATGTATTCCTCCAGATAACTATTTGCCTAAACAATATGTATTCTTTGCATCAAACACCCAACTGCATATAGAAAGAACTATTTCAGTTTCATTTTTTCTATTCCCATTTAACAACATATGCTGGAAAGGAAGGTATCTATATTTTTAACAAGCACCCTAGGTGATTTCTGATGGAAAGCCAAACAGGAATCACTCATTGGCCCAGAGTTAAGTGATTAAGTTTGCTCCACTAAGACAAGTTAGAAACTTAAAGGACACACAAACTCAAAGGTAGCTTTGCTTACTTGACCTCTCCCCTCTTGTCTTGTGGACATGAACTAAAACGTTCTCTAATGTCTCCACAGAAGTCAGGAAAAACTAGCCATTCACATGGATGCTCCCAAACTGTTCAGTTTTCAATTCCCATAATCCTTTCCTGCCCAACAGCAACTGAAATCACAAACCGGACTATTTCTAGGTTACACAAGGCATTTTGGTATTTGGGTTATAAAAGAGGATTGGTCTCCGCTAAACTGGGACTGGTTTTCTCTCCTGGTAGTTAAGTAGTTTAATGGAGCACAACCGAAAATACTTCCTTCACTAATCATTACTGACCAAACTGCATCCAGTCCTTCGACTGCTTTCTCACCATGTGGGCAAAAGCAATTAACTTAGAAACTGTCGAGAAGACCGCATGAAGTCAGGCCGAACTCGGTGAATTCTCGAGTTCGGAAGCCGGGAGACCCCGACTTTATTCTCTCTGGGGGCGACTGGCGGGGCCCCTGCGCAACACGCTCTAGCCTTCTCTCCCCACCTACCCCAGAGACTGCAGGAAGAGTTTCCTTTTGGCGGGGAGCGAAGGCTCTCCTCCGCAGTGTCCCTTTCACCACGCGGGGCACTGCGCGGAAAGGCACCTCGCCTCCCCTCCGAGGAAGGAGTGTAAGGGGGCTCCACGAGCGAGTCAGGACACCCACCGGGACCCAGCGCCGGCTTACCCCTCCTCCCAGCTGGAGGGGCTCTGAAGGGCTTGGGGAGGGCGTGACTCCTCCCTCCCCTCTCCCGGGATTCAAATGCGATGACTGCAAAGCGGGGCTTAGGGGGCCCCCACCTCCGACGCACAGCTCTCCTCCGGCGTTTCTCCATCCTCTGGGCCTTCCCTTGAGTCGTGACCCAGGCCTGCCCCCCTCGGCCAGCCGTCCCGGAGCCCTCTTGCCCGGTTCCCGCCCGCTCCCCACAGTCCCCCTCACCCAACATGATGGGGCTGAGCCGCCGGGCCAGGCCCTTGGACAGGTCGTACACGTAGAGCTTCACCGGATAGAGATTCGGCGGCTCCATCGGGACCCGTGGCGGCGGCGGCCACGAAGTCCCTCAGGCACCGGGCAGCGGCTTGGACCTTCCCGTACCCGACGGCGGAGGGGAGTGGAGGGAACGGGAGACCGAGCCGCGGCCCGGCCTGAGGGGCGGGGAGAGGCCGCCCTGGGCTGCTCGCGCCCCCGCACCCGCCACCGGCAACGACTACTGTGAGGTGACAGAGCGGGGACGGGCACTGTCCGTGCGAAAGACAGCGCGGGGGCGGGGACGCACTTTCGCGCATGTGCGTAGTGTTCTGACGGACGGCGAGGGGCGGGGTTTGGCGGACGGGGGCGGGGCTTCGCAGACTGCGTGGTGGTAGTTCGGGTCCGGTGTGGAAAGCGCCTTGTGGGAGTGGGCATGTTTGCTGAACGGGGCGCGCTGTGCGTGATGACGTAAGCGGCGTTGATTGGGTGCAAGAACAGGAGCTTGCGCGTGCGCGGCGCCCCGCCTTCTGCCCAAACTGATCTCTTCCTTGAGGTCAAGGTAGGCGGAAGGGGCTGTTCTCTGTTGCTTGCTGGCCAGGGCTGGCTTCATTCTGCTTTGCCTGTTCAGTCTTGCGAGCCCCTCGTAGCCTCACCGTGGGACGGTGTCAGCCAGGAGTGTGCAGGCCCGAGGGGGTCGAGGAGACAGCCTCTGATCTCCGTTTCTTCCTCCGGGGAGAAAGCGGCACCTGGCCTTGGAGGGCCGCTTCATTTGAGACTTCAGTGGGCATAGCTGGCTGAGGAGTTGGGGAAGATTTGGGGGCGGGGTGAGGATAAGTGGGTCTGCTAAAAGACGAAGTACCCTGGACTGGGAATTTCCAGTCCAGATGATGCCGGAGGCGGGACTGGACCACTACGTCAGGCTACCCAAGCACACCCATTATGGGGGTTATCCCGGGTCAGCGGCGCTGAATCGTCCTTAAGGGATATAGCTCAGGAGAGGCTGCTTCAGGAATGGTCCCCATGCCCGTTTACCTTTGCAGCTCAATTACCAAGCACTCCAGGCAGCAGGATCCATCCACATTTCTCACAAGTAACCTGTAGCCTTTTCCAGTGAGTCTCTTTACAGCACCAGACCTTGCTTCTATCACCGGTCACATCCACAACTGGGTATTGGTTTTGCTTTTGCTCCATCCCTTCATTCCTTCTAGAGTTATTTCTCCACTGATCTCCAGTAGCATACTGGGCACCTACCGACCTGGGGAATTCCTCATTCAGTATCCTATCATTTTGCCCTTTGATACTGTTCATGGGATTCTCAAGGCAAGTATACTGAAGTGGTTTGTTATTCCCACATTTGGCTGTGGTCCATGTGATCAGAGCGAGTTTCCTGTGATTATGATTTCAGTGTGTCTGCCCTGTAAAGAGACTCACTGGAAAAGACTCATGCTGGGAAAGGTTGGGGGCGGGAGGAGAAGGGGATGACAGAGAATGAGATGGCTGGATGGCATCACCGACTCTGTGGACATGAGTTTGAGTGAACTCTGGGAGTTGGTGATGGACAGGGAGGCCTGGCGTGCAGTGATTCATGGGGTCGCGGAGAGTTGGACACGACTGAGCGACTGAACTGAACTGAACTGAACCTGTAGCCTTTAGGACAGATCTCAAAGGAGCCTAGGAGTGGATAAGTTTTAGGTTTAAATTTACTTTGTTACTGATCTTCGCTTTCTTTCACCTAGTGAGCAGTAACAACATGTCAGGGTGGGAGTCTTACTACAAAAATCAGGGTGATGAGGAAGAAGAACAAGAAGAGGGCCTTGAAGCAGGTGGTAAGTGACTTTCATTAACATGTACCATTGTGTGTGTGTTAAAGACTTTCCCTGCCTATCTCTGCTGGATGACCCTTGTTGCCTCCTGGCCCACCCTTCTCTCCTCAGAGAATCTCCAGTGCTTTCCTCCCTTTGAACTTTGCAGAGCTGCTCTGAAAGCGAAAATGAAAGTTGCTCAGTCATGTATGACTCTTTGCGACCCCCATAGACTATACAGTCCACGGAATTCTCCAGGCCAGAATACTGGAGCGGGAAGCCGTTCCCTTCTCCAGGGGATCTTCCCAACCCAGGGGTCGAACCCAGGCCTCCCAGATTGCAGGCCGATTCTTTACCAGCTGAGCCACCAGGGAAGGCCTATGCACTTTTATTCGGGTCCTGCTCTAGTCTATGGTGCATCCCTAGTCTTAAATTATTGCTGGGCACTGATAGATTTAGCTCCAATAAATTACACTGAAACATTGGTATTAAGGGTCACTTTAGGTGGCTCAGGTAAGACCCTTCCTCACCCAGGAAAGTAGTTTTTCTCATTCTTGGACCTCAGTGCAAAAATGCTTTCACCCTACAATAACTGCAGCAACCAAAGAGTAAATGTTCGCAACACAATTACAAGAGTCATTCCCTCACCTTAGCCTGGTGTTTTGGGAGTATGTGTTCAGGCAACACAGTAACATAGGCCAAAGGAAAAGAAACAAGTGTTGCATGTCTGTTGTCCAGTTAATAAATTGCATCCAACTCTTTGTGACCCCGTGGACTACAGTACGCCAGGCTCCCCTGTCCATTGTCTCTTAGAGTTTGCTCAGGTTCATGTCCACTGGGGCAGTGTGCTGTCTAGCCATCTCATCCTCTGCTGCCCCCTTCTCCTTTTGCCTTCAGTCTTTCCCAGCGTCAGGGTCTTTTCCAGTGAGTTGACTTTTTGCATCAGGTGGCCAAAGTATTGGAGCTTCAGCATCAGTCCTTCCAATGAATATTCAGGGTTCATTTCTTTTAGGAAATCATGTACTCTACATACTGGTTAATTTAAGTCCTGGGTAGAAAATTTTAAAGTATTTTTATTAAAAGTGAGAAATATAAGAAATATAAAAAATGAAAGATCTGTAATCTACATAATCTACCACCCTTACACAGCCATTACTAGCATTTTGGCAGTTAGCGTATTTCCTTCCTATATCTTTCAGACTATGTATTTCCTAAGTATATATAGTCTGTTTTTGTTTGTATCTAATTTTTATATAATTGTAATCATAGTGCTTATATTTTTTCCTTTTAAATTTATACTTTCAAAATTTACGTTTTTCAAAAAGAATTTTAAACATAACTTTGTGTGCCTTTTTTCTTTACTGTACTGTAGATATATCTTTACATGTAACTGCAAATATAGCCTCTCTGACTCATTTTAAATGTGCTGTGATTTTTTTTCAGTCTACCTTCCTTTGGACATTTTAGTTTTCAGTTTCTTACTTTAATAAACATCATTGTGGAGATTTTTGCATAGGGTTTTTCCGTATCTTATTTTCTTAATATAGATTCCTAAGAAGTAAAATTCATTGGCTCAAGGTAGAATTTTTCTTTAAGGCTCTTTACACGTATTGCTCTATTGCTTTAGAAAAGATGGGTAAATAAATTTATTGCATTAGGAAGCAGCATAGTCAAAAGGGAGATATTATATGTCTTTTAATGAAAAACTCAACATCACCTATAATGTAATCATGCCAGAAAAAAAGAAAGAAAACCAAATCCGATGAAGCCTCTGTAGGTCCTTTGTGGAAAAGACCGAACTATGTTAATCTACATCAAAAGAATGTAGTCAAGCAAAATCCAGAAGGTGGAAAACTATATGACATAATATCTAGGTTCTTTGGCAAATAAATAATAAGAGACAAAAGACAGAGGGCTATCCATGGATTAAGAGGCTTTAAAAACTTTTTTTAAAGTCAAAACCAGTATGTAGGAATGTTGGCTTGGATGATTAAACTATAAAGAAAAATAATGAAAAATGATTACCACAGGTCAGGGTGGTGGTTACTCTTGGGAGGAAGGTGGGTGTTAAAATTGGATGGGGACCTGGAGAGGGCTCCAGTGGTGACTGGCAAGATTCAATTTTCTGATGTGGTGTTGATTTTAAGAATGTTTGCCTGTTTGTTTTTTTTGTTTTTTTTTTGGGTTGCACTGTGTGAGCATGGCTTGCCAAATCTTAGTTCTCTGGCCAGGGATTGAACCCATGTCCTCAGCAGTGAAAGCATGGAGTCCTAACCACTGGACCACAAAGGAATTCCCTAGGGGTGTTCATCTTATACTAATTCATCAGGTTATAGTTTTGCTTAATGGGGTTTTTTCTATTTGTTTTATATAAATAATAAACATGATAAATGTGAAACAACTGCAAATATTTCCTTCAAATTTTTTTCCCCCATAGGAGATATTTCATATTCAGGAAGAGATAGTTTGATTTTCTTGGTTGATGCTTCCAGGGCCATGTTTGAATCTCAGGACGAAGATGAGTTGACTCCTTTTGACATGAGCATCCAGGTGAGACTACCTTTTCATTTAATTAAACAAACAAAAAAGTATTAACACTACTTTAAAAAATGTAGACTCTTAGAAAAGTTAGTTTGGATTAATAAGTGGTGGTTAGCCTCCTAGGATGGCTACCTATACTTGCAGCTGCAAAAGAGGAGCAAGAGTTGGAGAGCAGGCCCGTTCTATTTTGGGTTTGAACTTCTGATCCTGGGAATACGTTGCTCCCACCTTCTGTGTTAGCTCTGGCAGTAGAAGTGGGCTCCTGTTTCTCTAGAGATGTTTGTGTAAAGGAAGGAAAGACGTTCCAACAATTATGCTGTGAAATAAGTCCTTTTGTAAGTAATTATGTGGAAGCCGAGTATTACTTGTGATTGCGGAAGATTATTACAACAAGAGGACAAACAACCTAGTTTTTATTTATTAATTTTGTTTTTGGTTGTGCTGGATCTTCATTGCTGCATGCAGGCTTTCTGTAGTTGCAGCGAGGCGGGGCTACTCTCTGTTTATGCCGTAAGGGCTTCTCATTGCGGGGGCTTCTCATTGCAGCACATGGGCTCCAGGTCATGCAGGCTCGGTAATTTTGGCTCCTGGGCTCTAGAGCCTGGGCTCAGTCGTTATGGTACACTGGCTTAGGCAGTCCTTGGGATGTGGGATCTTCCTCCACCAGGAATTGGACTCATGTCACCTGCATTGGTAGATTGTTTTGTGTGTTTAATATTTATTTATTTATTAGGTTGCATTGGTCTTAGTTGCAGCACTCGAGCTCTCTAGCTGCGCACATGAACTTAGTTGCTGCATGGCATGTGGGGGTCTTAGTTCCCCTACCAGGGATGGAACCCATGTCCTTTGCACTGCAAGGCAAATTCTTAGCTACTGGACCACCAGGGAAGTCCCTGGCAGGAGGATTCTCATCCACTGTACCACCAGGGACGCCCCGGACAACCTAATTTAGACATGAGCACAAGACTTGAATATACATTTCTCTAAAGATGTTCAAGTGTCCAAAAGCACATGGAAAGATGCCTGACATCTTTAGGCATTAGAGAAGTGCAAACCAAAACTGAAATGAGGTATCACACCCACTAGAACTGGTGTAATTAAAAAAAAAAAAAAGAACGATAGGAAGTGTTGTCGAGGATGTGGAGAAATTGGAACCCTCATACGTTGCAGGTGGGAATGTGAAATGGATCAGCTGCTGTGGAAAACAGTTTGGCAGTTCCTCAGAAGCTTAAACATAGACTTATTATTTGACCCAAGAGTTCCCCTCCTGGGTGTTTACCCAATTAAATAAAAAACAGCTTCTCAAATCCTGATTCTGCCATTTACAAACTGTATGATATTAAGAGTTGCTAAAGCTCTTACACGTTTCTCATCTGTAAAATGGAAATAGTACCTGCTGTGTCAAATTGTCAGAATTAAATATTTTCATTTTTTAGATTGAGGTGTGATTCACGTAACAAAATTAGGGTAATTTCATAACCATTTTGAAGTATACAATTTTAAGGTATTTAATCATTCATGTTACCACTCCCTATCTCATTCTAAAACTTTTTGAATGGATAAACAAAATGTTTACATATAGTCAGTCAGTTCAGTTGCTCAGTTGTGTCCTACTCTGTGACCCCATGGACTGCAGCACGCCAGGCTCCCCTGTCTATCACCAACTTCCAGAGCTTACTCAAACTCGTGTCCATCGAGTCAGTGATGTCGTCCAGCCGTCTCATCCTCTATCATCCCCTTCTCCTCCCGCCTTCAATCTTTCCCAGCATCAGGGTCTTTTCCAGTGAGTCAGTTCTTCGCATCAAATGGCCCAAGTATTGGAGTTTGTATGTAGGTGGAATATTATTGTTGTTATTTAGTCACTAAGTTGTTCTGGCTCTTTTGTGACCCCATGGATTGTAGCCCATCAGGCTCCTCTGTCCATGGAATTTCACAGGCAAGAATACTGGAGTGCGTTGCCATTTCCTTCTCCCGGGGATCCTCCTGACCCAAGGATCAAATCTGAGTCTCTTTCATTGGCAATCAGATTCCTTACCACTGAGCCACCAGGGAAGCCAAATGGACTGAAGCCATAAAAAAAGAATGAAATACTGATACAAGCTATAAGGTGACTGAACCTTGAAAACATTAAGTGAAAGAAGCCAGGCAAAAGGTCACATACTGTATGTTTGCATTTATATGAAATACAGAATAGATAATCCACAGAGTATGCAGGTGGGTAATAACCCAGGCTGGAGGGGGAGGGAAGAATGGGGAGCAACTTCTTAATGGGTATGGGGTTTGCTTTTGGGATAATGAAAATATTTGGTAACTGTTAACAGATAGAGGTGGTGGCTGTACAACATTGTGAGTGCATTAGTTGAACACTGAATTGTTCACTTTAAAATGGTTAGTTTTGTTATGTGAATTTCACCTCAATTAAAACATGTTGTTATTTCTTCACAGAGAAGAATTTCTAAGGATTTATTGTATATCTTGTTTCTCATATTTTTGTAGTTGGGAATCAAAGAGAGGTTTCTTATGTGAAACATTCACAGATGAACATAATGTATTTGATAAGGAGCAATAAAAAAACATTTACTTATTTTCTATTTTAGTTTGTATGTGCTGTGTATGTAGTTTATTTTAGAACATGAAGAAACCCTCACCAGATTTTTGTAGAAGTTTGTAGAGTGCTCAAAGAATAGATTAAAATATTTATAGAAATGATTACCTTAAAGATTTTAATTGTCTTCAGACTTAATAAATAAAAAATTTAAATTTAAAAAATGACTACTTGCCGTGAAGATTACTGTCAATGACTAGACATGCCGTATATAAGTTCTGCATTCCAGGAGAGAGTTGCTAAGGAGGAAGACTGGGTAGTCTCAAGCAGGATATGGAGGGGGGTTGCCAGGGTTGGTTTATTCCTCAGCTTTGCAGAATCAGAAACTTAATTTTGTCAAGGACTAACCCACTTATGAGACATTGATTTATCAGATGCTAGCTTTAGTCGCTAAGGGTCGGACACGACTGAGCGACTTCACTTTCACTTTTCACTTTCACACATTGGAGAAGGAAATGGCAACCCACTCCAGTGTTCTTACCTGGAGAATCCCAGGGATGGGGAAGCCTGGTGGGCTTCCGTCTATGGGGTCACACAGAGTTGGACACGACTGAAGTGACTTAGCAGCAGCAGCAGCTTTAGTTTAAATGGATGACTAGAACTTTCCTGGGATACTGATGTCTTTAAAAGTGTAACTAAGCAAATTCTATTTCAAAAAATGCCATTGGTAGTTACAGATTTATTTCAGGTCACATATACTTTTTTTTTTTTTAACATTTTATTTATTTATTTATTTTTGGTTGCTCTGTGTCTTCATTGCTTGCAGGCTTTTCTCTGGTTGCAGGGATTGGGGGCTACTCTCTGGTTGGGGTTCTTGGGCTTCTCATTCTTCTGTTACAGAGCATGGTGTCTAGGTGCGTGGGCTTCAGTAGTTGTGGGGCACAGGCCTGGTTGCCCCACAGCATGTGGGATCTTCCGAACCAGGGATAGTACCTGGGTCCTGTGCAGTGGTAGGTGGATTCTTAACCACTGGTGGTGGTGGTGGTTTAATCGCTAAGTCATTAACCACTGGATCACCAGGGAAGCCCCCAGGTCACATATACTTAACATTTGCTTAAATTTTATACATGTATATTTTGTTTCTTGGTATCAAGCTACTAGAGAAATGATAAAGTGGCCTGTCTAAACTCAGCCAATTAAGTAAATGACATCATTGGGACTCAAATTCTTGGTTTTCTGATTCTAGTGCTGGGCTTTTATTTATTTATTTTTATTTCCCTATAGTAGAGTTTCCTTCCTGGGTATATACCTGGTTTCAATTCTCTGATTTATTATAGTAGGAACTGCTTATACTTCTGTTCTATGTTTATCACAATCTGCCTTTTGTTGTCATAATGTAAATGGCCAGCATTCTCACTGGTTTGTGAGTTTCCTGAAGGAAGGAGTCACGCCTTACTCTAAGGCCGTGTACAAATTCAGCAAACATATATCAAGTGCCCTCCTATGTGTGAGGCACTTGTGGAGCTTAAGTTTAGTGGTGAATAATATTAACTGATATTTCGTTTCCATTTTCTCAGTGTATCCGGAGCGTATACACCAATAAAATCATAAGCAGTGATCGAGACCTGTTGGCAGTGGTGTTCTATGGCACCAAGAAGGACAGAAATTCAGTGAATTTCAAAAACATTTACGTCTTACAGGAATTGGATAATCCAGGTCAGTAGTATTCTGTGATCAACTTTTCCCCTTTATATGAGAAGGTCACTGCCATGCACAAGGAGGGCAGTGGAGGAGGAAGCAATGACATCTTGCCTGGGAGTACGCTTCCCTGCACAAGGGGGTTCTTACTGGGATGTGGGCCTTTGTTGCATGGGTTAATCAGCTCTGGGTGAGGAAGAGCCCCCAGGCCCTTCCGTTAGTTTTGTAACTGTGGCCACTGACACCATTCTGACTTTTCTGCCCATTTAACTCCCTGTCTCCGAGCAGGTGCTAAACGAGTGCAGGAGCTTGACAAGTTTAAGGGGCAGGAGGGGAAGAAATATTTCCAAGACCAAATTGGCCACGGATCTGATTACTCCTTAAGTGAAGTGCTGTGGGTCTGTGCCAACCTCTTTAGCGACGTCCAGTTCAAGATGAGCCATAAGAGGATCATGCTTTTCACCAATGAAGATGACCCCCACGGTGATGACAGTGCCAAAGCCAGCCGGGCCAGGACCAAAGCTGCGGATCTCCGGGACACAGGTTGGTATTCTCATTCTGTTTGTTTGTTTTTTAGCAGCTCCATTACAGCTCAGTTTTATTCAGCAAACAAAGGATAGTACACCCTCTCCGCAAAGGAGAGGCTCCCAGTCTTTAATTAATTTATTTGGTCACACCGTGTGGCTTGTGGGAATCTTAGTTTCCCAACCAGAGACTGAACTCATGCCCCCTGCGATGGAAGCGTGAAATCTTAACCATTGAACCACCAGGGAAGTCCCTTCCATTGTTTTTTTTTTTTTTTTGGTCATTGTTTAGTTGCTAAGTCGTGTTTTATTGCTTCTTTATAGCTGATGTCAAATATTTGCTTTTCACCCTTCAGAGGAAAATGAAAAAATAAAGGGAAGCTAGGGGAGACCCTTATGTAACATTCCCAGAGAAAACGGGACTCTACCAGAGCGAGCTTTTCTTGACTTCAGTGCCACCGCGAATGGTGGTTCTTTGAATGACTGTTCTGAAGTCATTAGAGCAGCTGGTCCCCTTAACCACTTCTTTAAGTCCTGAACGTGTTCATCATCAGTCTAGTCTTTGGAAGCGTTTATTTAGCATATTTGTCCCTGCTGGGAATTGCCTCCCCTCACTTTGGTCTGTCCTTGCCCCAGGCATCTGCCTTGACTTGATGCACCTAAGGAAACGTGGCGGCTTTGCCATATCCCTGTTCTACAGAGATATTATCGTAGCAGAGGATGAGGACACAGGGATTCACTTTGAGGAGTCCAGCAAGCTCGAAGACCTGTTGAGAAAGGTTCGCGCCAAGGAGACCAGGAAGCGTGTGCTCTACAGGTGGGT
Organism: Moschus berezovskii; assembly: GCF_049115385.1. Taxonomy (NCBI): domain Eukaryota; kingdom Metazoa; phylum Chordata; class Mammalia; order Artiodactyla; family Moschidae; genus Moschus; species Moschus berezovskii. Next base: position 116,525,864 of record NC_142465.1, read on the forward strand.
ATTCAGCCTGGGTCAGTGCCTTCAAGGCCCCTAACTAATCATGAGCCATGCATGGCTTTGACCTTCTTGGCAACTTAGCTCTGGGTTGGACCAGCTCTGGGTTATACCACTGCCTCACTGTGTTCCTCTTAAAAAAATGTGCTTTATTTCATGATGACACAAGCTATTTGCTTTCCTTTCTCTAGAAAGAGCAGGTATGCTGTTTGTCCGAAGTAACACACCTCTCCACTCTGGGGTAAACAACTGTGGCCTAACGGTGTCCCCAGGTGCACTCTCTAGGACATTGCCGGTTTTTTTCTCCTCTGTAGATGGGGGATAACAATAGTACCTCGTATAGAACAAAAACTCAGTGCATGTTAGTTATTATCATTGTTGTTGTGTTTTTCTGGTTTCTTATTAAAAATGAAAAAGGGAAAGTGTTAGTTGCTCTGTCATGTCTGACTCTTTGGGATCCCATGGACTGGAGCCCACCAGGCTCCTCTGTCCATGGAATTCTCCAGGCAAGAATACTGGAGTGGGTTGCCATTCCTTTCTCCAGGGGATCTTCCAGCCCCAGGGATTGAACCTGGGTCTCCTGCACTGCATGTGGATTCTTTACCATCTGAACCATGGGAACCAGAAGGTTGGATTATCTTCTTTTAGAGAATTTAGGATTAGAATCCTAAAGCCTCTTCAGTGTTTCTTACTGAAGAGCATCAGACTTTGATTTTAGACAGCTTTCCTCAGTATAGAAGAATGAGACCATTGGTAGTTTTTGAGCTATTTCCAAAAATTACAGTTCTACTAGAAAACCCGTGAAGTTTTTTAAGGAAACCAAGATGCACTTCTTTGCTATAGTTATAGTTTTGTCGTTGGTCTCTCTTTCCCCCAAGGAAAGAGGGGGGAAATTTCTCTTTTTCCTCAAATAAGCACCCTATCACCTTCCCCTTCTTCCTGAAACAGTGGAATATTGTTACTACTACAGTTTGGAAATCTAACATATTGGTGGAAGTGGCAGGGAGGATGAAACAATAGTTGAAAGTAGGTTATGGAGTCAGATTGACTTGAATTCTAGTCCTGGCCCCTTTGCTGTGTGGCCTGGGGGTAAATCATGTAGCTGCTCTGAGTGTCAGTAAAATGGGAGCAAAAATGGTTCCTTCTTAAAGGACTGCTGTGATGATTAAAAGGAATAATGTAATTATAAATGATAGCTAGTCTTACTATTTTGTGAAAGAGTCATTATAGGATACTGGATATGAATAATAATAAATTGGAGCTATTTGAGAACTAATTGCCTAAGGCTTAGAAAATTATTACACTTATCCTTGCTATAATAAAATAACGTAATTATTTTATTGCATGATTATTATGTGCCAGGCACCATACTAAGCTCTCTGTCTCTAGATTCTCAGGAACAAGTCTGATGGCTTGAACCTAGACCAGATATGCCCATCCTTTGGTCAGGGTAGGGCACAGTACTTTACTGGACATTTTAAAGGGAGATTCCCAAAGAAAAATTGGGGTTTCACGGTTAAAAGAAGAGGGAAGGTATACCAGACAAGCAGAAAGCACAGATAACATAGTACTTACAGGGTTATGATGATGATTAAATGAGAGAATAGCTGTAAATTGATTTAGTAAATGGCTAGACTCAATTTAAAAAGTCATTACAATACATTCTTTATCATTATTTTAAGGAATTAACAATATGTTCTGAAACTTAATTTTTTGTGGTACAGACCCTGAGATGTATTATAGCAAACTCCATTGTATTATTAAAATGTTTTATGTTTGTATTCAAAGAGCTTGAATTATTGGACGGCATAAAACAAATCAGGACTTGGGAGCCATGATTTTAGATAGGAAAGTATAATCTTTCAGTCCAAATTTAAAAATTTTTCTCTCCTTCAGGTTGAAGCTTAAACTCAACAAAGATGTAGCGCTCACTGTTGGCATTTATAATATGGTCCAGAAGGCTTACAGACCTTCTCCAGTGAGGCTTTATCGTGAAACCAATGAACCAGTGAAAACCAAGACCCGGACATTTAATGTAAATACAGGCAGTTTGCTTTTGCCTAGTGACACCAAGAGGTCCCAGGTAGGTCTTCCTTCCTAACTGAATTTTGTCCTGTTGAACTACTGAGGAGGGAGACAGGATCAGTCTCACCAGCTAAATAACTTTCACGTGTGCATCTTTCCAGCCAAGTTGTTGTTATTACCCTTTGGAATATGGCATCTGGATCAGTAATACCTTAGGGGCTAGAAAGTTAGAACCAGTTATTTGAAAGAGTTGTCAGTGAAAACTTCAGCCCTCAATCACTCAGCACATTCTACTCTGAGTCTTAACAGTCTAATTCCTTGCTCAGTGCAATGGCAGAAAGGGTTTTATAGTTGACTAGGTAGGTGAGTTGTGTGTACTCAGTCTCGTCCAACTCTTTGCAGCCCATAAACTGTAGCCCACCATGGCTTCTCTGTCCATGGGATTTCCTAGGCAGGATTACTGGAGTGGATTGCCATTTCCTACTCCAGGGAATCGTCCCAACCCAGGGATCAAACCCAAGTCTCTTGCATCTCCTGTATTGGCAGGCAGATTCTTTGCCACTGTGCTTTAGGGCTTCCCTAGTGGCTCAAGTGGTAAAGAACCCGCCTGCCAATACAGAAGACCAGGTTTGATCCCTGGGTTGGGAAGATTCCCTGGAGAAGGAAATGGCAACCCATTCCAGGATAGCCTGGGAAATCCCATGAATAGAGGAGCCAGGCGGGCTGTAGTCCATGGGGTCACAAGAGTTGAACACAACTTAGTGACTAAGCAGCAACAAGGGAGATGAGTTAGGGAAAGTGTGAAGTGTGTTAGATGTGAAGTGTACTCTTTTTTTTAGGGAGAGTTTTTTTTTCCAAACTAACCACAGTTTTTCCTATGCTTTGAAATGATATATGCATGCCTTTCTTAATCTCAAAGACAAACTAAGAATGTAGAACCTTATGTCTCATCCTGTTACCTTTGTTTAATCTGTAGAAAGATTTTAATTTATTCGGCTGTGCTGGGTCTTAGTTGCAGGATCTTTGATCTTCCTTGTGGCATGAAGGATCTTCTGGTTGTGGCATGGAGGATCTTTATTATTTAGTTGTAGCATTCAGACTATTATTAGTTGTGGCACGTGGGATCTAGTTTGCTGACCAAACTAGAACCCAGGCCCCCTGGAACCCAGGCCCCCTGCATTAGGAGTGTGGAGTCTTAGCCACTGGACCACCAGGGAAGTCCCAATATTCTGTTAATTTCTGCTGTATGGCAAAGTGATTCAATTACATATAGGGCTTCCCTGGTAGCTCAGCTGGTAAAGAATCCACTTGTAATGTAGGAGACCCAGGTTTGATTCCTGGGTCAGGAAGTTCCCACTCCAGTATTCTTGGAATTCCCTGGTGACTCAGTTGGTAAAGAATTCGCCTGGAGTGTGGGAGACCTGGGTTCAATCCCTAGCTTGGGAAGATCCCCTGGAGAAGGGAAAGGCTGCCCACGTCAGTATTCTGGCCTGGAGAATTTCATGGACAGAGGAGCCTGGCAGGCTACAGTCCTTGGGGTTCCAAAGAGTCAGACATGACTGAGCAACTCTCATTTTCGTGTATATATATATTCTTTTCCATTATGGTTTATCTCAGCATGTTGAATATAATACATCCGTGGAGAAAGATTTGATATCTTAAATTAAAGTTGAATGAGTCATCCTTCCTTTTTAATTATGCGAAATGTGGGAGAGCAATTTTGTATAAGTTCAAGACCTAGGAGGATCAACTAAGTGACTAAAATTAGATATTATTTTGATTCAACCCTTGAGATGTTTTTTGGAGCACAAATTTCAGGCCAGAGTGTCTAACCCTACTTTTCAGAAGGAGAAGATGACAAGAAATTTCCCCTTCCATTATGGAGGTAGCTAGCTTTCCATATATGCAGAGTACATCATGAGGAACGCTGGGCTGGAAGAAGCACAAGCTGGAATCAAGATTGCTGGGAGAAATATCAATAATCTCAGATATGCAGATGACACTACCCTTATGGCAGAAAGTGAAGAGGAACTCAAAAGCCTCTTGATGAAAGTGAAAGAGGAGAGTGAAAAGGTTGGCTTGAAGCTCAACATTCAGAAAACAAAGATCATGGCATCTGGTCCCATCACTTCATGGGAAATAGATGGAAAAACAGTGGAAACAATGTTTTGGGCTCCAAAATCACTGCAGATGCTGACTGCAGCCATGAAATTAAAAGACGCTTACTACTTGGAAGGAAAGTTATGACCAACCTTGATAGTATATTAAAAAGCAGAGACATTACTTTGCCAACAAAGGTCCATCTAGTCAAGGCTATGGTTTTTCCCGTGGTCATGTATGGATGTGAGAGTTGGACTGTGAAGAAAGCTGATCACCGAAGAATTGATGCTTTTGAACTGTGGTGTTGGAGAAGACTCTTGAGAGTCCCTTGTACCGCAAGGAGATCCAACCAGTCCATTCTAAGGGATATCGATCCTGGGTGTTCATTGGAAGGACTGATGCTAAAGCTGAAACTGAAATACTTTGGCCACCTCATGCGACGAGTTGACTCACTGGAAAAGACTCTGATGCTGGGAAAGGTTGGGGGCGGGAGGAGAAGGGGACGACCGAGGATGAGATGGCTGGATGGCATCACCGACTCTGTGGACATGAGTTTGAGTGAACTCCGGGAGTTGGTGATGGACAGGGAGGCCTGGCGTGCTGTGATTCATGGTGTCGCGGAGAGTCGGACACGACTGAGCGACTGAACTGAACTGAACTGAACTGAGCTTTCCATGTTGGTTTACTGATAGGCTGTACCTCTTCTTGTTACTAAGTTTTTCTTGACTCATTGTGCCTACAAGAAAAATCTTAAGAGCTCTGTTTTGTTTTTTTTATAAAACTCAAATTTGATTGTTACTAATTTCTGTTACAAATCACATATTTAGGATCAGAATGCAAATGTTGATGTTTGAAAGTGTACTGGATAGTAACAGACGCTTGAAAGAGGTGTGCGTGTGCGTGTGTGTGTGTGTGTCTGCCTGACGTTTGAAAGTGTACTGGATAGTAACAGACGCTTGAAAGAGGGTGTGTGTGTGTGTGTGTGTGTGTGTATGTGTGTGTGTGTGCACGTGTGTGTGTGTCTCTGCCTCCCATACTAACTGAGACCTCTCACAGTACCTGATATTGGTCCTGTCAATGAATAGGTAAGGTTTGAGCATCCTTTGTGTGTCAGGGGGTGGTGCTGAGAGTTTGTTGTTGTTGTTCACTAAGCCATGTCCAACTCTTTGCAACCCCATGAACTGAGCGTTTAGTACACATTGTTACATGAGGGAAAGTATAAAAGCTTAAAGAGGCCTTTAGCCTCTAGCACCAGACAGATGTGGTTTGGTTCAAGACCCAGTTCACTTGTATAACCTGGAGCAATATTGAGCATCAGTACACTCATCTGTAAAGCAGAGTTTTTAACATTTACCGCCTAGGAAATTGTTCAGTTCAGTTCAGTTCAGTTGCTCAGTTGTGTCCGACTCTTAGATACCCCATGAACCACAGCACACCAGGCCTCCCTGTCCATCACCAACTCCCGGAGTTCACTCAAACTCATGTCCATAGAGTCGGTGATGCCATCCAGCCACCTCATTCTCTGTCGTCCCCGTCTCCTCCTACCCCCAATCGCTCCCAGCATCAGAGTCTTTTCCAGTGAGTCAACTCGTTGCATGAGGTGGCCAAAGTATTGTAGTTTCAGCTTTAGCATCAGTCCTTCCAATGAACACCCAGGATGGATCTCCTTTAGAATGGACTGGTTGGATCTCCTTGCAGTCCAAGGGACTCTCAAGAGTCTTCTCCAGCACCACAGTTCAAAAGCATCAATTCTTCGGCTATCAGCTTTCTTCACAGTCCAACTCTCACATCCATACATGACCACGGGAAAAACCATAGCCTTGACTAGACGGACCTTGGTTGGCAAAGTAATGTCTTTCCTTTTTAATATGCTATCTAAGCTGGTCATAACTTTCCTTCCAAGGAGTAAGCGTCTTTTAATTTCATGGCTGCAATCAGCATCCGCAGTGATTTTGGAGCCCAAAAAAATAGTCTGACACGGTTTCCACTGTTTTTCCATCTATTTCCCATGAAGTGATTGGACCAGATGCCATGATCTTAGTTTTCTGCATGTTGAGCTTCAAGCCAACCTTTTCACTCTCCTCTTTCACTTTCATCAAGAGGCTTTTGAGTTCCTCTTCACTTTCTGCCATAAGGGTGGTGTCATCTGCACATCTGAGGTTATTGATATTTCTCCCAGCAATCTTGATTCCAGCTTGTGCTTCTTCCAGCCCAGCGTTCCTCATGATGTACACTGCATATAAGTTAAATAAGCAGGGTGACAATATACAACCTTGACGTACTCCTTTTCCTATTTGGAACCAGTCTGTTGTTCCATGTCCAGTTCTAACTGTTGGTTCGTGACCTGCATACAGGTTTCTCAAGAGGCAGGTCAGGTGGTCTGGGATTCCCACCTCTTTCAGAATTTTCCACAGTTTATTGTGATCCACACAGTCAAAGGCTTTGGCATAGTCAATGAAGCAGAAACAGATGTTTTTCTGGAACTCTCTTGATTTCTCCATAATCCAGCGGATGTTGGCAATTTGATCTCTGGTTACAGATGATAAACTGGGTGGCAAAAGTGCAGTGCCTGGTCAGCCCTCAATAAATGTCCGTTCTTACTGGTAGGAGGAAGGTGCTTCCTGCCCCTTAGAAGAACGCTGGTTTTAACTTGCTAGTGTCATGTGGCAACCATTTGCATCTCTGCGTAGCCTCTTTACATGGCTCTCGTCATTCCCTTTCTGTAGATCTATGGGAGTCGCCAGATTGTATTAGAAAAAGAGGAAACAGAAGAGCTTAAGCGGTTTGATGAACCAGGTTTGATTCTTATCGGTTTCAAGCCCTTGATGATGCTGAAGAAGCACCATTACCTGAGGCCCTCCCTGTTCGTGTACCCTGAGGAGTCCCTGATAAATGGTAAGAGGCACGGGCCATGCGTAAACGAAGAAGTGATGTAGAAGGCAATTTCAGTTCAGTTCAGTCGCTCAGTTGTGTCTGACTCTGAGACCCCATGAATCGCAGCCTGCCAGGCCTCCAGGTCCATCACCAGCTCCCGAAGTTCACTCAAACTCACGTCCATCGAGTCGGTGATGCCATCCAGCCATCTCATTCTCTGTCGTCCCCTTCTCCTCCTGCCCCCAATCCCTCCCAGCATCAGTCTTTTCCAGTGAGTCAACTCTTCGCATGAGGTGGCCAAAGTATTGGAGTTTCAGCTTTAGCATCAGCCCTTCCAATGAACACCCAGGGCTGATCTCCTTTCCGAGCAGCATTTCCCAAATGGCTGCTCTGGAAATTGAATAGGAAGTGTTACTGGGTATTTTGAAAGTGTTTCATGCTCAAATAAATTTTAGAAACATGGGACTAAACAAAGAGATTTCTTTAGGACCAACAATGCACTGATACGTATTGTGACTATCCAGGAGGGGATATGAGATTAGCATATTTAAAACTTACTTGCTTTGAAATTCTTGGAGGCATCAGATAGGGAGTTTGGGAAAAACAAAACACAAACCTGGCATCTTCCTTAGTGTTGCAATTAGAGATGTGTGAACTTGGCCACTGGACTGATGGTGAAGTTGAAACACCAATACTTTGATCACCTGACGTGAAGAACTGACTCGTTGGAAAAGACCCTGATGCTTGGAAAGATTGAAGGTGGGAGGAGAAGGGGACAACAGAGGATGAGATGGTTGGATGGCATCACCGACGCGATGGACATGAGTTTGAGTAGGCTCCGGGAGTTGGGGATGGACTGGGAGGCCTGGCATGCTGCAGTCCATGGGGTCGCAGAGTCGGACACAACTGAGCAACTGAACTGAACTTGGCCACTGGGTTTATCTGTCCAGACCTATATTCCTCTGTGCTATAACTAATGAACCCCCTGGATCTGGACCTGACTGGTTTTCATTAGCGACTCAGGCTTATAGCATTAGTCTAATGATAGTGAAAGTGAACTGACATCAATAATTCACAGTCCTAAATGGAGTATTTGATGCTCCCAATCTCTTACTCCTTTCCTTTTTGTGCCTCTGCTCCCCCAACTTTTCCCTCTACTCTGGGTCCATCACTCCTGACCTACTTAAGTATCAAAAGTCCTTTTAAGAAAATGGAAGAGACACTGTAGGCTTATAACTTGGGCTAAGAGGGAAGAAAGGAGGAGACACCTTTAGGATGTAGAACCCTGGGATGTTTGTTTTCCAGGGAGCTCAACCCTGTTCAGCGTTCTGCTTACCAAGTGCCTAGAGAAGGAGGTCATGGCAGTGTGCAGATACACACCGCGCCAGAACATCCCGCCTTGTTTTGTGGCCTTGGTGCCACAGGAAGAGGAGCTGGATGACCAGAAAATTCAGGTGGCTCCCCCAGGTAGGTGGAAGAGGTGATTTCAGGGCTTTTGAACCTGGCTTAGGCTTTGGAATCACTCATGCGATACTAACTCAGACCGGCCAAAGCAGAGTCTCTAGGAATGGAGCCTGGGAATTGTGTACAAGGTTGCTGTTGTTGTTAGTTGCAAAGTCATGTCCGATTCTTTTGCAACCCCATGGACTGTAGCCTGACAAGCTCCCCTGTCCATGGGACTCTCCAGGCAAGAACTCTGGAGTGGGTTCCCATGCCCTCTTCCAGGGGATCTTCCTGACCCAGGGATCTAATGCATGTCTCCTGCATTTCAGGTGGGTTCTTTACCCATTGAGCCACCTGGGAAGCCCTTTTATAAGGTTGCATAGGTGAATTTGAAGAGCAGCCGGAGAAGGCTGTCATATGTGGTTGTGCAGTACACAGCATGTACAACTGTACAAGGCAGCTTTGCAGCCAGGGTTGAGAATTGACTACATAGGGACTATTCGTGGGTTACTGTCATAAGTTCATGGGGTCTCACAGATACCACATTCTTTACTAAAAACCATTGTTTGATACCCTTGTAATGTTTAATAGTTGGTTTATCTCCTGTGAACAATAAGGCAGTGCGGTATGGTGGAAAGACTGTGGGTTTTGAAGTCAGATTTTTATCTTATACTTAAGTGTCTGAAGTAAGAGTAAGTGTCTTTTGTTTTAGATCCTTCTCTGCCACCTGTTAGCTGGCCAACTTGGGCAAATAATTGAACCTTCCTGATTATGTTCCTTCTCTGCAAAGATGAGAATTCTGGAATACTTTTCTATCAAGGCTGCTTCACATTTGAAATAAGTCAATAAACATACATGCCTAGCCCAAGGCAGCCTGCCACTGTCGATGGTAGTCATTGTTCTTCATTCAGTTCAGTTCAGTCGCTCAGTCGTGTCCGACTCTCCGCGACCCCATGAATCACAGCACGCCAGGCCTCCCTGTCCATCACCAACTCCCGGAGTTCACTCAGACTCATGTCCATCGAGTCGGTGATGCCATCCAGCCATCTCATTCTCCGTCGTCCCCTTCTCCTCCCGCCCCCAATCCCTCCCAGCATCAGAGTCTTTTCCAGTGAGTCAGCTCATCACATGAGGTGGCCAAAGTACTGCAGTTTCAGCTTTAGCATCAGTCCTTCCAATGAACACCCAGGATTGATCTCCTTTAGAATGGACTGGTTGGATCTCCTTGCGGTACAAGGGACTCTCAAGAGTCTTCTCCAGCACCACAGTTCAGAAGCATCAATTCTTCTGCGATCAGCTTTCTTCACAGTCCAACTCTCACATCCATACATGACCACTGGAAAAACCACAGCCTTGACTAGACGGACCTTGGTTGGCAAAGTAATGTCTCTGCTTTTTAATATGTATCTAGGCTGGTCATAACTTTCCTTCCAAGGAGTAAGCGTCTTTTAATTTCATGGCTGCAATCAGCATCTGCAGTGATTTTGGAGCCCAAAAAAATAAAGTCTGACACTGTTTCCACTGTTTCCCCATCTGTTTCCCATGAAGTGATGGGACCAGATGCCATGATCTTCGTTTCTACATGTTGAGCTTCAAGCCAACCTTTTCACTCTCCTCTTTCACTTTCATCAAGAGGCCTTTGAGTTCCTCTTCACTTTCTGCCATAAGGGTGGTGTCATCTGCATATCTGAGGTTATTGATATTTCTCCCAGCAATCTTGATTCCAGCTTGTGCTTCTTTCAGCCCAGTGTTCTTCATGATGTACTCTGCATATAAGTTAAATAAGCAGGGTGACAATATACAACCTTGACGTACTCCTTTTCCTATTTGGAACCAGTCTGTTGTTCCATGTCCAGTTCTAACTGTTGGTTCGTGACCTGCATACAGGTTTCTCAAGAGGCAGGTCAGGTGGTCTGGTATTCCCATCTCTTTCAGAATTTTCCACAGTTTATTGTATAAAAATGATAAAGTAAGTCATTGAACGTGTTACTATTTCTAACTCTGGTCATCAGAATGCTCAGGAACAGCTATTATGTCAGTTCTTAAGCTGTAGTCTCAGCTCTGTTTTCCTGAGCGGGTGAGGCTCTTCAAGCCCGGTTTCTCCATTGCCGGCAGGCTCTCAGGGAGACTGTCAATAGTGGGCGCTAGAGGGAGACATTAGTGCTGGGGAGAGCTAAGAGGCTTGCTCCTTCCTCTTGCTCGGACCTCTTGGCATTGCCAGCAAGGGCTCTTCACCTGGGTTTCAGTCTCTAGATTTTTCAGTCTTTCTGCAACCCATCAGTAATAGGAGAGGGATTAGCCTGATAACCCTTACCTCTTCCTATTTAGTATGTGTTGAGGGCGGGGGAACAAAGGGGAGAGGTTGAAGCTCAGAGGAGAGGCTGATGGTGGGATGTAGCCCTCCAGGGAGGGGCACTGTCCACCTGGCTCTGGGTGTACGGAAAAGGCTGGAAGCTGGCTCGGCGGTGGGGGGACATGGACCAGAACAGGAAGTACATGAAGAGGAACACTCCTGCTTTCAGGCCTCCCTCTTGAAGATGCCAAAGGGAGTCTGCTAGGCAGGCGCTAACAGGAATCAGCTGATAAAGAAGAAATGGGGTTTGCAGGATGTTAGCCCCAGCAGAAAAAAAAGAAAGTGAAGTTGCTCAGTCGTGTCTGACTCTTTGCGACCCCATGGACTGTTGCCTACCAGGCTCCTCCGTCCATGGGATTTTCCAGGCAAGAGTACTGGAGCGGGGTGCCATTTCCTTCTCTAGGAGATATTCCCGACCCAGGGATTGAACCCGGGTCTCCCTCATTGTAGGCAGACGCTTTACCGTCTGAGCTACCAGGGAAGTCAGCCCCAGCAGCACAGGACACAAAAGGGTGAATCGGGGCTGAGAGAAAAACAGATCGGTGACTGAAGCCTTTTATTAGGTCAAGTCTCCGAAGACGTACCTTTCTTCCTCAGGCTTCCAGCTCGTCTTCTTACCCTATGCTGATGACAAACGGAAGGTGCCCTTTACCGAAAAAGTCATGGCCAACCCAGAGCAGGTAGACAAGATGAAGGCTATTGTTCAGAAGCTCCGCTTCAAGTACAGGCGAGTGACGCGTTATTCACAGGCTTTCTTCTGGAACTGCCTCTTGAGTTGAAGGTCTAACTGGAGTTTCGACTTAAACACAGACCAAGAGAATATGATTTTATTATTTTCCATTAGCTGATGGTTTATAACTCTTTAAAAGCTATGCAGAGAGTGAATGGTCTTATATTGAAACTGTGGAATTGTGCGAAGTGTTTATAGCTGGTTGACCTGTTGTGCTGAGAAAGCCAGGTTGGTTAGTTGAGTTTGCTCAACAAAGCAGCAGTAAGGAGAAGGTTCTTGGATGGCCTTCTCCTTGATTGATGTCACACAGCGAGTAAAAGTAAAGTAAATCCAATGTCAACTGCTGCAAGGTTAAAAGGATGATTATATAATTCAAGTTACTCCCCCTTACAAGCACGTAGACCATCTCCCAGAACCTTTGTAAAGTGACACCATTTTTTCACATTCCATCTTTTGTCTCTGGGCTGCTTCTCGGCAAACTGACCTTCCTCCTCAAAGGAAACCTCCTGGTATAGTCCTTTATTGGGCAAATGGAAGCATTGTTAAGATTCTACCACGTGCTAGGCACTGGTCTACATACAGTTCCAACAGTGTCTCATTTATATAATTCAATGGCATTTTCATAAGAACCTGCCCATTTTACAAATGAAGAAACTGAGGCTTAGAGGAGTGAGGCAACTTGTCCAGATTCACCCAGCTAAAAGGAACAGGAGCCAGGGTTCAAGTCGAGGACTGTATCGCCTCTAGGTTCTTTCTCTTTTAACTCTCATGCTGCTTTTGAATATGGTAAAAAAGACTATCAAGTTCATTATCTCCTCACCTCTCATCATCCGTTCTTCATCTTTTCTCTGCACATGCCTCCCCTGGCCCTGCCTCCTCTATTTCTGTCTCAGCCCACAGTTGCCAGTGCCAGACAGATAGGCGGGTGTTGTTTTGCTTTTAAGTTCACTTTTGGATCTTCAGCATCAGACAATAAATTGAAAATTGGGAAGAGAGAGATTGATTCAAGACAGAAGACTCCCAGCTGTTTTACCTGGGGTGTATTTCTCAGCTGACCTTGGGCCTGCACTGTCTCAGCTGAGTTTTTAACTTTATTTTTGTTTTTTAAATATTTACATCTTAACTTTTAAAATTTATTCATGTTACTGTTAATGTTTTAATAGAAGTGACAGCTTTGAGAACCCAGTCTTGCAGCAGCACTTCAGGAACATGGAAGCCTTGGCGCTGGATTTGATGGAGCCTGAGCAAGCAGTGGACCTGACGTGTAAGGAAGCCGTTACCGAGCTGAGAAGTTCTTTTCATGCGAGGCTTTCAGAATGTTAATTTTTCTTGCTCCAGTACTATGCATGCATTTCCTGGCAGGCTCTAAGTACTTGACCTTGTTGTCCAGGTCATCTCTGCTTGAGAGATTTTCTAGACCAGCTTAGATTGCCTGGGAATAGATCTGGCCAGTTCTGTAGTAAAAGGAGGAGAAAGTGCCAGGCTTCTGAGATCCATCTCTGAAGTAGGCCACCCATGACTCCATGTTGGTAAAAGTTAAAAACAACAATCTGTACCATTTATTGAGTGCTTGCTGTGTGCCGGGCACTGTTGTTCTGTGTGTTGACTCATTTATTCCTGATGACCATGAGATGGGTGCTGTTACTATCGTTGGTTTGCAGAGAAGGGAGTGACTTGCCCCAGGCACTAAGTAGTAGTGGTGGATGGATCTAGGTTCAGAATCCTGTGAGCTGGCCCAGAGCCCTTGCTCTGAACCGCTGTGCCCACTGCTGCTCCATCAGACGGCATGCTCTGCCTTCAGAAAATGTACCTTGTTACCCAGCATGGAGGAGGTCTGCCTGGCCTCTGAGCTCCCTGCTGGTCCCTGTCTGGACTGTGACTCTCTGATGTCTCGTAAGAGGATGCATGACATTTAGCGATGTCAGTAAATACCCAGTGGAAAACAGGTTGGATTTAATAATGACTGTAGACAGAGGTTGAAAAGATCAGAACTGTTAGCTTGGCCTTCTTGGCTTCCCAATTATGAATGTTCTTTTTCATACTAGACAAAAGGAGCCAGCCTTAAAAGCATAAAAATTATTGGACCTGGGTCATGGTGGTGACTATCAGCTGGGCCTGGCATGCCCCTGAACCCCACCGCTTCAGCCTTCTCTCACCCTCCTTCAATTCGTACTCTGCAGAGCTGGCCGGCAGGGAGATCCAAAATGTCAGTCTGATCATGTCGCTCCCCTGTTCATAGCCCTTCAAAGTTTCCCCAACACTCTTAGCATGAGGCCTAGTTCCTGGGCAGACATCTGAGGCTTCCGTGACCTTGCCATGCTGCCTTTCCAGCCTCCTTGCTGGTCCTGCCCTCCTCATACCCCACCTGCAAGCTGCGTCACCTGCTATCTCTCATTCCTGTGCCTTCTGCTGAGACTGGTCTCAGCTTGCCAGACTATCTGCACAGAGTCCTTCCTGACCACTGTCCCACCGTATTCGCACATGCCTGTATGGCCCCTTCCTTCACTGCACTGCCGGACTCTACTGCATTTGTGTTTTTACCTCCTTCTCCTCCCACCTGTAAGCCCCGAAGGCAGGGACTCTTGTTGAATCCCCTGGCTCTAGCCCTGTTCTCAACTCTGCCCCTTCTCCGCTGTTTGACCTCAGCAAAGTAATGTAACCTCTCGAATTTCCACCTCTGTAAAATGAGGAGAGAGGTTTCCCTACCCCAGAGATTGTTAGGAGGATTAAATAAAAATAATAGTAAGTTTAAAGCATTTAAGAGAGTGCCTGGCTGTTGTGCTCATTAAGTGCAGTTGTTACAAGCTACTTGGTAAATATTAGACTTTTAGTGAACATTTCCGTGGCCAGGTGAGCTGCCTCCTGGAGCCGTCATACACCACCCCGTCTCAGCAATTACATATTTTCTTCTCTGGTCCCTGTAGATTTGGACTGGGCAGAGGCTGGGCTTGTGACTCACCAGGCCACTCTTACTGTGTTTTTATTTTCTAGTGCCCAAGACTGAAGTAATGGATAAAAGACTGGGCTCCCTCGTGGATGAGTTTAAGGAACTTGTCTACCCACCAGATTATAATCCCGAGGGAAAAGTAACCAAGCGAAAACAAGGTAAGGAGCTGGGCATGGATGTTCAGTGAGTTTCTTTTTTTTTGGCCGCACCGCACAGTTTACAGAGCATACTGCCTGTGTTTTCACCTAGAAGTTTTATGGTTTCAGGTCTTACATTTAAGCCTTTAATCCATTTTGGGTTTTTTTTAAAGTATGGTGTGAGAAAGTAATTGATTCTTTTGCTCATAGCTGACCAGTTTCCCCAGCACCATTTATTGAAGAGGCTGTCTTTTCCCCCTATTCTTGCTTCCTTTGTCATTGATTTATTGCCCGTGTAATGCAGGTTCATTTCTGGACTCTCATCTCCTTCACTGATTTATGTGTCTGTTTCAGGGCCAGTACTATATTTGATTACTGTAGCTTTGTAGTATAGTTTGAAAGTATAAATGCTTTTTGAATAAAGGAAGGAAGGAATGAATGACTTGCTCATCCAGAATTATCAGGAGTTTGGGGTAAACTGGTAAGACTCACGACCTCTAACTCCCTCCTAGATGTGATACTTTAAAAATTTTGTGTATAACTGAAGCTGCCTTATCGAGACACCCGTCTTCCCCAAGGTGTGCTAGGTGGGCGTCACAGCTTTATGGAAGATGGTTAACTGCTGCCTGATCACGTGAGGGCCCCTGCGCCGTATAGCTGGGATCCCACTGAGCCTTTCCAGTCACTCCTACCTAACCTCTGTCCTCAGATGATGAAGGTTCTGGAAGCAAAAGGCCCAAGGTGGAGTTGTCCGAAGAGGAGCTGAAGGCCCATGTCAGCAAGGGCACGCTGGGTAAGCTCACCGTGCCTGCACTGAAGGAAGCCTGCAGGATGTACGGGCTGAAGGGCGGGCTGAAGAAGCAGGAGCTGCTCGATGTCCTCACCAAGCACTTCCAGAAGGCCTGACTGGAGAGCATACAGCCAGCCACCCTTCCACAGTGTAGCCAGGCTGCCCGGTTTTGTTTTTATCAAGTCAAAACCTTTCTTCTCCTGATCCAGGACGAGTCTGCGTGACGGAAGTCAAGGACTTTGTTTAAGAGACTTTCTGTTGCTAGGGAGACAGCGCCACCCTCTCACTTTGCTGTGCTTTACTCTACTGTCTGAATAAAGAGCCTAACTTTGTACTATATATTGTTCTATAGTGTAAAAGAAAAAAGATGTCTCCTTTGCATCCAAAGATGCCGTTGGCTGTGAGCTTTACTTTCTCTCCCACTGGGAATGCGTTTCCTCACAACGGAAACAAGAAATATCAGTGAGGGTAGGGAAGAGTGTGACAGTTAAGGACACATGAACACACTTTAGGGATGATAATCCTAGTTGGGTTATATTCTGATCCTCTGTTTTCCCACCTGTTTCCCTTTACTTGTGTCATATTAAGATCTACAGATCAGATTTCAGAAGTAATAACAAGGTAACTTGTCTAATTCTTGTACTACTCACTTCATGAGTACATAGCAACTCCCCTACTCATGTTGTATTTTCTTAATATGACATTCAAGTATATGAAGAAGAGATACGCATTTTCTGTTGCCCTGAGAATTTGGGTTGCAGTGTAAGTGAAATGAGTTATTCCTGTAATTTTTCAGGGGAGCTGTAGGAAGTTCAAGAAAATAAGGAGAGGTTCAATGGGAGAACGGAAAAAGGAGGGGTCCTTGGATCAGGAAAAGGGGAAGAGGAAGTAAGGGATCTCCCCGTGTCCCCCAGAGCTTCCCTCCTTTAGCCTCCCTGCCCCTTTCCTTGTTCTTTCTGCAGTTACTGCTTTTGAAGAATTAGCCTGAGAGAAGGAAGGAAAGCACCTGGAAGGGTTTTTATCCTCTGAGGATGGCTTGTAGGTCCTGTGTCTTTGAGACTAGAATGAGCATCTCATGAGGTGAGTGTAGGAAGGATCAGGTTACTCTTGGAAGAGGTTTTCAGTTTTGGATTCTTTGAGTTTTATGGATTTTTTTAACTTCTTTTTGCTCGTGTTTGTTTGGAAAGGAGATATTATATTCTTGTTTGGATTTCTTTCCTTATCTCGGGGAGAGGGAAAATAATTATCCAATTAGATTCCTTTGAGGATACAGCAAGATAATGCAAAATCATTTAATATAGGAAGTGTTCATTCTTGTTGCTGGGAAATTAAGACCACCCCTGTTAAATGACACATTCTTGAAAACTCTGGGTTCTAGAGAGGGTTACTAATACCACAGAGGTAGATCAAAATCAGGCTGGTCATCTCAAGTAGGAGGGTAATAATGAGTGCTACCGCTTGCTGGACCTTTGCTTTCAAGCTGGTGAGAAGGAAACCTAGTGAGTCCCAGGCTTTTCTATGCACCCCTGCAGGCCCCTGGGGTCCTTTTCCTCTGTTTGGTTTACAAAATGGAGAGGAGTTCAAGGGTCAAACAAAACATGGGTAATGATGTTAGAAAAATAACCATGGAGGTCTGTGATGAAGAGCAATTGTGTAATCTCTGTTTCTCTGTAGATTAATGATGCTTGCCTTCTCTGCTGTTGAGCTCCTGGGAGAAAAACCATCATGTCCAAACATAATTTGGTTGGGCTCTTGTAAGCTCACAAGTCAGATTTAGCAGATTTACATCTTGGCTCCATCACATACATCCAAATGACTGTAGGCAATTTACTTGGCATTTTCAAGCCTCAATTTACTTATATTTATAATAATAATAATGTGGAATAATGAAAATAAGAAAACATGTAAATGGACAAAGTGCTCAAAAGGCTGCTGCTGCTGCTAAGTCACTTCAGTCGCGTCCGACGCTGTGTGACCCCATAGACGGAAGCCCACCAGGCTCCCCCATCCCTGGGATTCTCCAGGCAAGAACACTAGAGTGGGTTGCCATTTCCTTCTCCAATGTGTGAAAGTGAAAAGTGAAAGTGAAGTCGCTCAGTCGTGTCCGACCCTTAGCGACCCCACGGACTGCAGCCCACCAGGCTCCTCCATCCATGGGATTTTCCAAGCAAGAGTACTGGAGTGGCTTGCCATGCTGCTGCTGCTGCTGCTAAGTCGCTTCAGTCGTGTCCGACTCTGTGCGACCCCACAGACGGAAGCCCACCAGGCTCCCCCGTCCCTGGGATTCTCCAGGCAAGAACAATGGAGTGGGTTGCCATTACCCAATTTCTTCGACTGCAAAAACGCTTCAGTCCAGCAGGTGGTGGTGACGCGCGGTCATTGAGCAGAAATGGCCTGTGCTTGCATGCCACAAACCTGGCGAGAGCGCGCCGGGATGGGAGGAACGGGGAGGTGCCTCTGCCTGAATGGCAGTCAGCAGAGGCAGGTGGGGGCGGGGCTGCTGGAGAGAACTGCACGTGTGTGTATACCCCTCCAGGCCGAATGCAGAGGGGACATCTCTTTTAATGTCTTATTAAAAGGGTAGAAGCAAAGCAGGACCATGAAATCTGGGAGAGCCTAGTCATCCACTTCTCCGTTGCCTTCAAACAGAAATTCCAGCCTGAAGTCCGTTTTAGAGGGAAACACACCCCTATTGTAACGGACCAGGAGCTGTGACGACTATCCAGCCTTTGCGGTTTGAGCCCAAACTATCCCCAAATGTGTAATCTTCATTGTAACTGACTGTATCACACATGAAAGCCAGTCCTGCCTGAGCTTTACTCTGGACACTCGTGCAGCTGGGGCCATCTCACCTGCAGGCCCTGCCAGCACTCTTCATCACTACAGCAATTTTGACACGGTCATATTGCTGTTTTTTGTTTGGCTGCGCTGGGTCTTTGTTGCTGCTTAAGGGTTTTCTCCAGGGGGCTACTCTAGTTGTGGTGCACAGGCTTCTCATTGTGGTAGTTTCTCTTGTTGCCAAGCACAGGCTTTAGAACACACAGGCTCAGTAGTTGTTCATGGGTTTAGTCCTCCCCCTTGCCTCGTGGTGGTGAAGAGAATGGCAACCCACTCCAGTATTCTTGCCTGGAGAATCCCATGGACAGAGGAGCCTGGCAGGCTACAGCCCACGGGTCGCAGAGTCGGACATGACTTAGCGACTAAACCACCACCACTGCCACCTGCCTCGTGGAATGTGGGATCTCTAGTGGATCAGAGATTGAACTTGCATTCCCTGCATTGGCAAGTGGAGTCTTAACCACTGGATTGCCAGGAAATTCCAGAGATTGGACTACTTGATCTCCCTTCACCCCCATAATTATTTCAGTCTTTTATAGCATGATACATAAAAGATACATATGCTGGAGTAAGCCAAAGGAGATTACTAGCCCAGTAGGAACAGAACAGGCTTTAGCACAACAGGGTGGCTTTAGCTTCCCTAGGAACCCACTGCTGGAGTGGTTATATTCTAGTGGGTAAAGGCCAGGTTTGCTGCTAAACATTCTACAGCATACAGGGCAGGCTTCTACAGGAAACGATTATCTAACCAAAAATATCAACAGTGCTGAAAAGTTGAGAAATCCTCTTCCAGAGTGACAGCGACACCTCAATGATTAAGTCTGAATATTCTGAACTGCCAGAAATCATCTGGAAGTGCCGGCTTTTGCACAGCTTCCTGGTGAAAACTGAGAAAGTAAGAGAAACTATTAACCACTCTAATGCTTCAGTCAAGTATCAGCTGGACACCTACCAAGAATCACACTTTCTTTAAACTGGAATATGAATGTATGTATTCTTATTAGGGGATGCTCACAAGAAAGACACATTAGCACTATCCTTCTGATGGGACAGAGAATACACATCTGACCCCCATCATAGCAGGAGACAGGCCCAGGTAATGGCCCTCAGAGCTGGTACAAGGGTCCACTGAAGAAACTGCCATTCAGCAAAGTGAGGACGCTTCCTTGGATTCCATCATCTCTGCTGCAGCTTCCAATCAGTCCTCCGTGATGGGCCCAGAATCCTCCATTCCAGAACCTCTTGCCATGCCTTCAAGACCTAGGTCAACTGGCCCATGTCTCACTCACCTGGGCACCTCTGGAATTTGGCAGCGTGTCTCTTTGGTATGCTGCTGCCCCGCCACCCTCGGGGGCAAAGGTGGGAGTTAGGGGGAATACAACATTACCAAAAGCAAACAGCAGGGATACATCAGCAACTGACACTTCAGGCATACACCCAACCACCTCACAGAACACATGCTTCCTCCCCAAACGACACAGAACGCCCTGCAGAGCAAAGGAAACACCTCAATGACTCAGACACGTGCACAACGCCCCTGTACACTGGGAACGAGGGGTACAAGCAGACAGTTATGCCATCATGCCCTGCACAGTAGGAGGCAGGCACCCAAAAGCTGGGACCAAATCTCTACCTCGGCTCTTCCCTGCCTGTAAGTGGTGTCATCCAGCCTGTTTCACCTGTTCTGGGCGTTAGTTCATTTTCCAAAAGGGAGGATAAAATGGCAGAGAGGAAGGGGAGATTAAGGGAGGGGCTGACAACCTATAAAACAAGACAACAATACAAAAATGCAAAAACCAGACTGAGCATTAAAATATTTTATAACAATAGAAGGTAGCTGGAAACACTACATGCTAACAGACAATATGATACATAACTCTGGGGGGCGGTGGGGCTGGAGAGGAGTCAGCCGGGAGTGTGGCCGAGGCCTCCGGTTTAGACTAAGAGCCTTTCGATGGACTGCTGGATGGACTGGATCTGCTGCTTCAGTTGTGAGCCCTCTTTGATGGTGACGGAGCAGGCGATGACAGGCCTGGAGACCCCGCAGGCTCGCCCCAGGGCCTGCTTGGAGCGTACAAACACGTAGGGCACGTTCTTGTCCTCACACAGCAGTGGGAGGTGCAGGATGATCTCCAAGGGCTCTGCGTCTGCGGCCATCACGATGAACTCAGAGATGCCTCTGTTGAGGGTTTTGGTGGCTGCGGAGAGAAGGACATGAAGTCAACAGGTGATGGGGGCTGGGGCAGGGAAGCCACAACAAAGCAATTTCCAAGGAAAAGAAACAAGTACAAGAAAAATGGGCAAAAATGTCCAGGACTAGGCAATTCTCTGTCCCACAGTGGCCTTGGGAAGATAGGGAGCCAAGCATCAAATCCCCAATGCCTTCCTCAAACTCCATGTCAAACTCCTCAGTTCTGTCAAAACACATGCTAAATCCTAAAGAGCCCTTCTTTTCTTGTCCTCTGCTACCACAGTCTCCAAGTCACCACTATCTCTTGCCTGGGTGACGGGAACAGCTTTCACCCAAGCTTCACCAGCAGGAAGCACTGCAGTGCAGCACTTCTCCAACCCTGTGACCAAGGATCAGGAGTTTCCATCCGAATCTGCCATGATCAACACTTTGGAAAGTTCACACCACATGCAACTCACCAAGCAAGTTCAACACCCCACAGCATTGTTCAAATCCTTATTCCTTATTATAAGGAATTCCTTATTCCTTTATTTAATTTATATTTGTATTTCTGGCTGTTCTGGGTCTTCCTTGCTGCATGGGCTCTTCTCCAGTTGTGGCGAGCAGGGGCTACTCTTTCAGTGGTGATGTGTGGGCTTCTCACTGCAGTGCCTTCTCTTGTGCAGCACAGGCTCAATAGTCATGGCACACAGGCTCAGATGCTCAGCTGCTTGTGGGATCTTCCCAGATCAGGGTTCTAATTCTGTCTCCGGTATTGGTGAGTGGATTCTTTACCACTGAGCTACCAGTGAAACCCCCTCAAATGCTTATTCCTGACTGCTTATCTCTGTGATCCAGTGCTAGCCCATAGGCCACACAAACTGCTGCTCTTAAGTCCCCATGGTGGGCCTAATCAAAAGCATCCAGCCCTCTTTCCACCTTAGAAATCTAGTCCAGAACCCAGACAGGGATAGTGCTGTTAACACTCTTCTCGGACCATCCTCTGGTTGCCTTACCCTCATTGGCTCCTTTTCGAAGTTGCTTGTAGTTACATGACTGCTGAACGAGGTCCAGTAGTTTCTTGGTGAGGTGGGCATCTGCAAGAGGGTAGGCCTTCGGATTGACATCAGCCTCAGTCTGTTGAGGGGAAATCAAAGCATGACTCAAACTGAACCAGGAGTTGTTCCAGACAAGTCACAAAGTACTTCAACCAAAAACTGAGAGGGACAATAGGGAGCTTCCCTACTTCCCCTCCCCCAAACATACACATTTAATTTACTAAATCTAAACCAGTATAATTTATAGAAACCCAGCACAAAGTTCTATTTCCTTTATATTTGAATCTTCAGTTTTCAGTAAGAATCCTGGTTTCCAAAACATCAAAGTATATTTTCTCATTTATTCTACCCTGCAATTCAGAGTTGCTATACCAATACTACCTCCATCAACTATAAACCCACCAAGGTCAAAATTTCCTTTTAATCTTACAATATGTATAACTAAAACCATCCAGTCAGAATACTATATTCAAAAGTTATTCAAATTATATTTTACCTTGTGGCTATCAACCTGATATACAATTAAGATTCCTTTGTATTTAGTTTGCTTAAAAATTCTTAAAACTACATAAAACATTTATGTGGTTCCAAAGTCATTGTTTTGAAAACTAGTAAACTGTAGAGTCTTTCCTATGTAGACTGAGTTAGTAGGTAACCAAGCACCAGGTAAACTTCTCTTGCATTCCACCTAAAGAATGATACAATTAAATAGCACCATCCTGCAATCCATACTAATCAGTTAATTAATCCAAACAATTAATGGATCCAGGTATTGATTTTAATAGCTACCAACATCACACAAAAAAAATACCATGTGACCAGTGCCTCTCTGGGCTTCGTTGATGGCTCAAAGGTAAAGAATCCGCCTGCAATGCGGGAGACCTGGGTTCGATCCCTGGGTTGGGAAGATCCCCTCGAGGAGTGCATGGCAACCCACTCCAGTATTCTTACCTGGAGAAACCCTATAGACTGGGGAACCTGGCGTTCATTGGCGTACAGTCCATTGGGTTGCAAAGAGTCGGACACGACTGAGAGACTAAGCAGATTGCCTCTCTTAAAGAACAAACCATCTATGATCAAGCCTTCCAGCCAACCTTTTTTTGCCCGCAGGGCATGCGGAGATTCCTACTTTCCCGATCAGGGATGGAAAATTGCGCCCCCTGCAGTGGAAGCGCAGAGTCTTAGCCCGGAGCACCGGGGAAGTCCCAGCCTTTGATTCTAATACTGTTACCAAATCCAGGTCCAGAACCCAGGTCTGGCTACTTGAAAGCCAATTCTCCAGAGACAAGTGCTGGTAGGAAAGGAAAGGTTGCTTTATTTTGGAGGCCTGCGGCAACCAGGCGAAGGCAATGGCAACCCACTCCAGTACTATTGCCTGGAAAATGCCACGGAAGGAGGAGCCTTGTAGGCTGCAGTCCATGGGGTCGCACAGAGTCGGACACGACTAAAGCGACTTAGCAGCAGCAACCAGGGGAGAATACTATATATTTGATATTAACGAATTATTAAACTTGGGGGTATAGTAGTGGCATCAAAGTTGTTGAAATTTCTCATTTTACAGACGCATGCTGTAATACCTATAGATAAACTGCAACCCCACTGGATCCACTGCAAAATAACACACATAAAAAACAAACTCAGTGGTGCCTCGCCTATTCCATTCCTCCTACCCTATTTTCAGCTCTCGACTTTAACTATTTTTATTAATTTCTCATTTGCTTTCCCTGTGCTTCTTTTTACAAATATTTATTTTATTATATACATAACCTGGGTGCAGCCCACATTACCATTCCTGAGCACCAAGCAGTTTGCCTGCAGTGATGCGGTCTAACCCTGGGTTTGGAAGCTGGACCGTGGCACGAAGCTTGCGGAACGCGGCACCCATGGGCAACGGCCCACTGGATATACTCACCATGTTGAGTCAGCCTTGATCGTCTCCTACCTGATCCCCGAAGAGCTTAGAAGCGACCCCCCCAGAGGAACTGGAAGTGAAGTCAGCGGAAGTGACGTCGAGAACCCGTTCGCACCCGGAAGCCTGGTCCCACACACCAACACAACACACTGGGTCAATCTGTCATGGTCCCAGGGTGATGAGAAATTAGGGGAAGTTCGATATGTTTCACGAAGTGGGAAAGAGCTCTAATTATTTGCTCTTCTTCACACACCCAGGTGGCTCAGTGGTAAAGAATCCGCCTGCAATGCAGGAGACTCAAGAGATGCGGGTTCAATCCCTGGGTCAGGAAGATCCCCTGGAGGAGGAAATGGCAAGCCACTCTAGTATTCCTGCCTGGAAAATCCCATGGACAGAGGAGCCTGGTGGGCTATACTTCATGGGGTAACAAAGAATCCGACATGGCCAAGCGACTAACAGAGAGTGAGCACGCAGATACATTCTAGAATCAGCTTTTTCAAATTCTACTAAGAAAAAAAAAAAAAGGAAAGAAAAAGCCTGCTGGGACAGCATTGATTTGTAGATTTAAAGTAATCCCAATTAGGATAAAACACCTTTAAGATACAGAATCTGTTAAACCAGTTAAGCATATATATTTACTTAACTCTTTCGTGCTTTTAAATAGTTTTATAATTTCTCCAAAAGCCTTAATATCATTTAGATTTACTCAGATATTTCAGCTTAAGAAAATTCACTCTATTCCTTAATATTTTAAGAACTTCTTTTACAAATGAATTGGCACTGAATTCTATCATATTTTTTGTACAAGATGGGTGAGTTAAGACTTTTCTCCTTTATTTTTAAAGTTTTTCTAGTGTTGGTTGCACAAGGTTGTAAATATAAGAACACCCATTGAGTTATACACTTCTTTTTTTTCTACTACACGCTTGTTTTTAAAATTGATGCATAACTGACCTATGATATTATGTTAGGTACAGGTGCACAACACTGTTATTTGATATTTCTATACATTACAAAATGATCACCATTGACTTACACACTTTAGAGAGCGGAACTTTATGGTATGAAATTATCTCAATAAAGCTATTTTTTAAAGTAGGTGTAGTGGCTCAGATGCCACAATGCAGGAGGCCAGGGTTCAATCCCTCGGTCAGCAAGATCGCTTGGAGAATGGGATGGCTACCCACTGTAGTATTCTTGCCTGGAGAATTCCATGGACAGAGGAGGCTGGTGGACCACAGTCCGTGGAGTTGCAGAGTCAGACAGGACTCAGCGACTAACAGTTAAAGTTTTTCCATGTTAAAAAACGAAAAACAAAACTTTTAGTTTTTCTTACTGAGTTATAATTAACATACAATATAATATTTGTTTCTTTACTATTATTCAGCCCTCCTACTTCTTCTTTAATTCATTTTGATTCTGATTTTTTCAGGTATCTATTTTTTCTAAGTTTCTGTATTTACAGATATCACATTGCTCATATTTTCTTGATTAATCTCATCAGAGGGGACTTTTCAAATACTCTTCTGATTTTGTCCACCCTACAACAAGATATATTTTCTAGTTCAGTAATTCCTGCTTTTCTTTCATGTTATTTTGTCCTTTTGATCTTTTCTTAGCTTTTTAGTGCCCCCCATCTTAGGTTCCAATACTTTAGTACCCTACATACCCTGATATTTGGTATTTCCATTATTGTTCAGTTCTGTTTTCAAATTTCCCTTATTATTTTCAAATTGACCCATGAGTTCTTTATATCTTCTTTACGCTTTGTTTCTAAGATATCTGCATTTTAGTTGGGAGAACATGGTCTATATATTATTAATCTTTATCTTCTATAATTGATGGGTGCAGTATTCACTGGTTTCACTACCACCAGTAGATCAAGTTTATTCATAGTGTTATTCACATCTTCTATTTCCATACTGATGTTTTGGCTTCACAATCAATTAAATGCTACATAACTGCATATCTATTTCTTCTTGTAATTATGTCATCCTCATTTTACTTGTACTTTCTTTCCTTTGAGTGTCGTGTCCCCCCCCCCAACCCATTTTCCACTCTAGTGGTTTGGAGTTATCTTTATTTTTTTGATGGCTACTAAGAAATCACAACTTATGTTTTTAACTCATCAAAATCTAATGCTCACCAATAATGTCACAATTAAGAACCTCCTCTTACAGTTAAGTTCCCAGAAACAGTTTAATTCCTATCACTCCTCATAAATACACTTTTTAAAATGCCAGATATTCTTACTGTAGCTTCCAGTCACCCATCTCTGGGAACTAGGATTCTCATCTCTTAATAAACATCAAAGGCATAAAAGGGGGAGACTTCAGGAGATCCACTATGATCATCTGGTTCCAACACTTCATGGCAAACAAATGGGGAAACAATGGAAACAGTGACAGGCTATTTTCTTGGGCTCCAAAATCACTGCAGCCATCAAATTAAAAGACGCTTGCTTCTTGGAAGAAAGTGAAGTGAGTCACTCAGTTATGTTCGACTCTTTGTGATCCCAGTCCATGGAATTCTCTAGGCCAAAATACTGGAGTGGGTAGTCTTTCCCCTCTCCAGGGAATCTTCCCAACCCAGGGATCTAAGCCAGGTCTCCCACATTGCAGGCAGATTCTGAAAAGCTGACCAACCTAGACAGCATATTAAAAAGCAGAGACATTACTTTGCCAACAAAGGTCTGTCCAGTCAAAGCTACGGTTTCTCCAATAGTCACGTATGGATGTGAGAGTTGGACCAAAAAGAAAGCTGAGCCCCGAGGAATCAATGCTTTTGAACCGTGGTGTTGGAGAAGGCTCTTGAGAGTCCCTTGGACTGCAAGGAGATCAAACCAGTCCATCCTAAAGGAAATCAGTCCTGAATATTCATTGGAAAGACCGATGCTAAAGCTCCAATACTTTGGCCACCTGATGTGAAGAACTGACTCATTGGAAAAGACTCTGGTGCTGGGAAAGATTGAAGGCAAGAGAAGGGGACGACAGAGGATGAGATGATTGGATGGCATCACCAACTGGATGGATAAGAGTTTGAGCAAGCTCTGGAAGTTGGTGATGGACAGGGAGGCCTGGCCTGTTCTAAGTCCATGGGGTAGCAAAGAGCTGGATACGACTGAGCGACTGAACTGAACTATGATCAAAGAGGAGTCACTTTATTGGTTTAATAAAAATCAACAACAAGGACAACAAAAGTTCCACTCAATTTTAAAACCAAACCACCAACTTTATAAATAGCAACTTAAAGTTGCTTCAGTTCAGTCAGTTCAGTTCAGTCGCTCAGTCGTGTCCGACTCTCCGCGACCCCATGAATCACAGCTTAGGGTGTATTTATTCACCTTTTAATTTTTCCAAGGGTTAATTTGAGTGAATGAATGAAATCTTACTGCTAGACAACTTTAACCCGTAGCTTGAAGTCTTTGTTCTCCTCATACACCAGACAGCCAAAACCCACAAGTTTTGATTTGACAACAAACAGTGCATGCTCACTCTCTCCATACCAGGCGCAAAAGCAATTAAATGCATTATTAAACTGAGACCACCTGATTACAAAACTTTTCAAGGAACTCCGAAAGATGAACACTAGTTTAGAAGGTTCAAGTTCTAGACTCAGCAACATACCAACCTCAAAATGGGGGTGGGGCAGCAGGGAAGATATCCATTCGGATCCAAGAACCGTTAAAAGGATTAAACCGCATTATGAAAGTCGAAGTGTTTTTGCAAACTCTTCCCTCCTTACTAAGTGCCGACCAAAACTAGGTACCAAACCACACGATCTGATTAAAAAGTTAGAGACCATCAAGAGTTTTAGAGGAGCCTCGCACGTGGTGCTACCAGGACTTTTGATTTCTGAGGTTACCGCCTCGCAGGAAGAATCTTTCCTGCATTCCAGGCTGCGGTTCCCTCCAAACGCAGGTTCCAAACGCCAAAGGTCCCTTTAATCCCTGGCACATGTAACTTGCGACAGGCACCAGGCGCAGACCCATGGAGATATCCTTCTCCTGAACCTCAGCAATGGGAAGTGGAGCTGGGGAGGTTGATCCGAACCCAGGGTTCCACATCATCCTCTAGCGACCCCTCCAAAAGAAATATAAAACCAATAAAATCAAATTTTCTCATCCGACTTTCTACTCTGTCCCACGTGGGTTGGTCCCTTTCTCCCAGGCCGGGCTATGCCCTCTCCGCTCACCGAAGGCCTTCGGCCAGCAGCACTAACTGCTGACAGATGCTCCATCACAGAATCCGGGACTCAGCTCTAGCGTTCTAACCTCGGGTAGGGAGAAAGACAGTGCTTGGGGTTACTCGGCCATCCGAGCTCGAACCCCTCGCCGGGCCAGCGAGATCGCTCATGTTCTAAGCCGAACGCTAGTGAGAGAACAGAACCCCGAGTCTTCCACTTCCCAGCTCTTCAACCAGGCGCACGCACTCACCATAGCTGCGGTTCGGTGCTACCGTCCCTCCTCAAGAAGCAAAGGCGACGCCAGAAAAGAACTTTCCGCCGCGAAAAGTCGCAAGGAAGAAGTGGAAATGGCCGCTTACGGCCGGAAGCGGAAATGACGTCAGAAAGAGGCCGGCTCTCCCCTTAAAGGGCACCAGCCAGGAACGACTTCAGTTCTGGGGGAGGGACCGCCGTTACCGTGGTGTTCCTGTTCCTGTTCCTGTTCCATCGCTCAGTCGTGTCCGACTCTTTGCGACCCCGTGGACTGTAGCCTACCAGGCTTCTCCGTCCATGGGATTCTCCAGGCAAGAATACTGGAGTGGGTTACCGTTTCCTTCTCCAGGGGATCTTCCCGACCCAGGGATCGAACCCAGGTCTCCCGCATTGGAGGCAGACGCTTTAACCTCTGAGCCACCAGGGAAGCCCACCGTGGTGTTAGCGTCGTTCTATTACCAGTTATTGGCAGGAGCAGTGAGTTCAATATCCAAAACATAACACACCAAAACAAAGAATTTCAGTGGTGTCATTCCATTGCTAGTTTACTTTGTGGCACATTTATGTGATTTTAATATAATCTTTTTGACTATACATGATAGTAAAGGAGTGGTATGGAGATAGTAATTGGTAATCCTAAATGTTTTCCTTCATATTCAGATATCTTTGTTAAATTTTCTGGTGAAGTGTGGAGTCCACCAGAAGTGGAATCCACTGAGGGAATTCAGTCGAGTAGGGAATTCTTCTTCTGGTTTGGGGATGGAGGTTGAGTTTCTGGCAGGTTGGGTTTGGAGATGTCTAGGACACCCACTTTCTTCCTGCCCAGCATGCTGCTTTTTACCTTGGGCTGCTCCAAAGTTCCACTATTTAAAGCTAGACTCATGCCTCATCACCTGTAAGAGGTCCTCCTGGATCCCTCACCACCTGCAAAAAGTTCTCTTGGATCATTACAGCCCTAACTTCTCTCTCTTCCTAAGACGCCAGGCATGTCTTGGGACCATTTGGATCTAGTCAAAACTAGACCATAAGGGGTCAGTTCCAGGTATTTCATTTGGAAACCTTGAAGTAGAGATCCAGTAGGGCACTTGGGACTCATGAAGTGCAGCTCTTTAACTTCACAGATACTGAGGCCCACAGTGGGTAAGTCGCTTGTCCGAAGTCACAGAACGACACGATGGCAAAAGCCTGAACCCGACCCTGGGATTTTTGCCTTTCAGCTTGGGTTACTTCCACCACATCTGGTTACTATGCTTGAAAAGCCAGATGGATGGGTTTGAAGTGGCTCCAGGGCTGAACATTTATTACATGAAAAATCCCATCAGATTTCATCCATGAAGTCTATGACATCTGCAAATCTATGACTTGTCAAATAATAAAATTTGTCTCCAAATTAAGACATTCCCACTGATGACTCCTGTTAAAGAGCAGAACCTGTGATTTGGACCCTGCTCCTCATCTTCCTTGGATGCAGTTTTATATTTCCATGTTTGTTTGTTTTTAACATTTCTTTGGCTGCACCAGGTCTTAGTTGGGGCTGAGCTGGTGGCTCAGCTCAGCTTGAGCTCAGCTGGTAAAGAATCTGCCTGAAATGCGGGGGACTTGGATTTGATCCCTGGGTTGGGAAGATCCCCTGGAGAAGGGAAAGGCTACCCACTCCAGTATTCTGGCCTGGAGAATTCCATGGACTGTATAGTCCATGGGGTTGCAAAGAGTCAGACATGACTACCAACTTTCACTTCACTTCAGGTCTTAGTTGTGGTATTCGGGATCTTCAATTGTAACATTCGAGATCTAGTTCGCTGACCAGGGATCAACCCGGCACCGCCTCTCTCCCACCATATTGGGAGCAGAGTGTCTTAGCCACTTGCCTACCAGGGAAGTCCCCATATTTGCATATTAATTGAACCTATCAGCTACTGCTGGAGAAGAGTGTTGAGAGTCCTTCGGACAGCATGGAGATCAAACCAGTCAATTCTAAAAGAAATCAGTCCTGAATATTCATTGGAAGGACTGATTTTGAAGCTGAAGCTCCAATACTTTGGCCACCTGATTTAAAGAACTGACTCATTGAAAAAGACTCTGATGCTGGGAAAGATTGAAGGCAGGAGGAGAAGGGGATGACAGAGGATGAGATGGTGGATGGCATCATCCATTCGATGGACATGAGTTTGAGCAAACTCTGGGAGATAGTAAAGGACAGGGAAGCCTCATGTGCTGCAGTCCATGGGGTCGCAAAGAGTCAGACACGACTCAGTGACTAAGCAACAACAATCATCTACCACTGCTGGGGAATATATTATTCCTATTTACAGTCATAGGTGTCATTATCATTTGCTTTTTTGGTGTCTCGCTTTATCACAATTTCAGGTGGTTATTTGGCCTACCTGGCATCTTGGATCATTATATCCCAGATCTCCTAGTAACGACTGATAGGAGCTTGGTGTTTTTATGACTATGAGTAGTGAGACAGTAAACTCTACCTAATTAATTCTGTTTCCCAACTGTATAAAATCAACTTATTTTCCGTGTTCTCATAGGACTAGCCCACCCTTTCTTAGTTTGCTCTTTCCCTTACTAGTAAGTTAGTAAATGTTAACATATGCTCAGAATCAATTTGTCTTAGAAATGTGTCTTTTACCACAGTTCCGTGCTTAAAACCCTAACTGCTTGCCTTGGCTTGCAAGGCAAGCCCCTTCTCATCCTCATGTTGCAGCTTCACCTTCTTTCTCTACCTTTTTCACCCTCCACCTTCTTTCTCTACCCTGATCACACCCCAGTCTCCCCAAGACCATCCTTCACCCTCTATCAGGAGTGATGTACTGTGCTCTTCTGCGCAGCTGACTTGTGTTCATCGCCTCTGCAGTGAAGACTCCTCGATCACCCAGACCAGGTAATTGCCCCTGCTGGGTAGACCCAGAAGCCCCCACAATTCCCTTCGTAGTCCTCATTGACTCTGTCTTTATTCAGTGTTTGCCTTTCCAAACACACAGAGTGCTTTGTGAGAGCAGGGCTTGAAGCTGCCTTTGACACTTTGGATACCTATCTTTTGGCACTGTGTCTGATCCAGAGGGCGTTCTTCTTTCACTTAGGGATCTTTGGTGACAAGCAAGCCAAAAGGAATTTGGGAAAAGACTCTGTAATGGCCAAACTTAGGTCACACCTCCACTCCTTGGCTGCCCTGAGCCTGTGAAAAAGAATCAGATATAACCTAGGGTAATGTTTAGCCAAGATGCATTGTGTGGTATATTGGAGTTTTCTGGTGTTTTTTTAAACTTCATTTATTTATGGCTGTGCTGGGTCTTCATTACTGCACTTGGGCTTTCTCTAGCTGTGGCAAGTGGGAAACTACTCTCTAGTTGCAGTGCGCAGGCTTCTCATTGCAGTGACTTCTCTTGTTGCAGAGCATGGCCTCTGGGGCATGCAGGCTTCAGTAGTTGCAGTGCAAGAGCTTAGTTACCCCATGACATGTGAAATCTTCCCAGACCATGGATCGTGGAATCAGTGTCTTCTGCCTTGGCAGGCAGATTCCTAATCACTGGACTATGAGGGAAGTCCTGGGTTCTTAGAATAGAGATACTTTACAAATGGTTGGTAAATAGGTGACACCCTTCTACTGTAACCCCAGGGACCACTTTTGTGTGTGCATGCTCAATTATGTCTGATTCTTTGTGACTCCTTGGACTGTAGTCCATCAGGTTCCTCTGTCCATGTGATTTTCCAGGCAAGGATTCTGGAGTGGGTTGCCATTTCCTCCTCCAGGGGATCTTCCCGACCCAGGGATGGAACCCTCATCTCTTGGGTCTCCTGCATTGATAGGCAGGTTCTTTACCACTGCACCATCTGGGAAGCCCCAGGGACCACTTACAACCCAGCAATTAAGGAGTTAAGGCCTGGCCCATTCTGATTGGTTGATGACCCCGCCTGCTCTGTTATTCAATATTTTGAACAAAACCTTTGGGTGAAAGTCTTCAGGATAGCATTTATATTCCTATCAACACTGATCCTGAGTTGGGAAAGTAATCCCCCAACAAAAAATCAGGATATGCTGGGTGGTTAAACAAGAACACACATGTTCAATACGGTGTTCATTAAGTGTTTGATATTGGATACCTGAAGGACAAATGGATGAAAGTATCCCATAGGAAGAAAGAAATCCAACAGACTGCAGTTTCCATCCCTCCATCAACATGGGGGGAACATAATCTCTTCACTCCAGAGGGCAAGGTGTTTAAGATCTTCTTCCTCTTAATTCCTTTTGGGCCATTCTGCAATGTTGTTCTCATCTATACTGTGGACATATTAGCCAGCTCTGATGTCACGTGCAGCAGCTGGAGCTAAGGCCACAGCATCAAAAGCCTTTGTGAGGTGGCCTTAGTGACAGCAGTTCTATGAGGCAGGGGCTACCCCGCCCCACAGTGGCTAGGTCAGCCATATCAGCCCTGCCCTCCAACTCCAGAACACCACCTGCCTGACCTAAACTGTGTCATGTTGCTGCCCCTCCTGGGCGCCTGTGCTATTGTGGGGCCATTCCGGGGTCCTGAGTGGGAGCCAGTGCGGGGCCTGCTCTCTGAGGATCGCAGCTGCAGGGACCTTCGGTGCTGTGGTAACCTGCTTGTCCTCTGCCTCTTTCTGATCTGGCAGGTCCAGCACTACTGGCATAAGGTCACCAGGACCCACCGCAGCATGAGGAAGTTCATCAAGGTGAGGGGGTCCCACCCACCTCTTTCCCTCCGCACCATGATTGTGTCAGTCATTTGTTTCGGAGACCCTGTTCTATGCCCTGTGTACCGGAGATGGATTCAGACTGAACTCTGATGAACTCAGGAAGAGCATTTTCTTACCTCTAAGCCAGCAGTCACCCTGGACTTTTCTCTCCCTCATGCCACGCGTTCAATCCACCTGCAAGTCCTATGGGCTTTACTTGCAAACCATATCTCAAACCTGATCATTTCTCAAACCCTCACCACATTCTTCTGGACTATAGGTACCACCTTCTGCCTGGCTCCTGCCTCCTCTCACCCAGCCATGGAGCTCAGTGTTCCATGCAGTGAAGAGAATGAACTTCTGTCTCTTTTTAAGATTTTTCATCCAAGGATAATACATATATACAGATTATAAGTGTGCATTTTTATTTTTAAAAATTTTATTTTTAAAATTGATCATCTTAGTTGTGGCATGCAGGATCTTTCATTGTGGTGCTTGGTTTTCTCTCTAGTTGCGATGCCGGGGCTCAAGAGCCCCCCAGGCTCAGTAGTTGTGACGAGCAGGCTTGGTTGCCCTGCGGCATGTGGGAATCTTAGTTCCCCCAACCAGGGATCAAACCTGAGTCCCCTGCATTGGA
The DNA here is from genome assembly GCF_049115385.1 of Moschus berezovskii. NCBI lineage: Eukaryota > Metazoa > Chordata > Mammalia > Artiodactyla > Moschidae > Moschus > Moschus berezovskii. The sequence continues at coordinate 116,559,013 of NC_142465.1, forward strand.
AGGTGGATTCTTAACCACTGGACCACCAGGGAAGTCCAAGATTATAAGTGTGTAGATCAGTGAATTTTTGCAAACTGAACACATCCAGGTGCAGCATTAGATTAAGAAACAGACCAGCAGCCCAAAAGCTTGCAGACACCAGTCTGTTGATTTCTAAAAGCATAGACTGGTTTTGCCCATACGGCATCATGTAGTAAATATTCCTCTGCACCTGGCTTAGGCCTAACGTTATGTTCATGAGCAAGAACAAACTTTTAAAAAAAGATCATAACACTTTGCCACTCAAGACTTTGCAACAACTCATGGGTATACTTCCAGTCAGACTCAGAACAAAATCTAACTCCTAACCACAACTCCAAGGCTTGGAATAATCTGTTCTGCATTTCTCTTTGACCTCATCTCTTCATGCGCTCTTCCTCACTCGTTCCATTCTGACTACACGGCCTCCTAGCTGTTCTTATACACATGACCCTGTTCTATCCTCAGGGCCTTTGCATGAATGTCTCCTCACCTACAAGGTTCTTTCTTCAGATGTCACTTGGTTTGTCCCTTGCTTCATTCAGGTCTCCAGTCAAACATCACCTCCTCTGAGAGGATTCTCTGACGAAAGGAGCTAACCCCATCCCTACTCTTGCTTTTATTTCCATTAGAACACTTTTTGATACCTCATATGATGTTGTATACTTGGTTATGGTGGCTTCCAAGTCTGGAAGAGACCTCCCAACAAAGACTTTCTGTCTTGTGCATGCTGGTACATCCAGCACCTAGAACAGTGCATGGCCTGGGATAAACTCTTTATCTTTCTTTCTTATTTTCTTTTCTGTGAGTTTAAGTAATTTCCTTTGCTGTGCTGGGTCTTGGTTGCCGCGTGAGGACTTAGGAGTGGGGCTTGCTCTCTAGTTGCGTCGTGTGGACTTCTCATTGTGGTGGTTAGTTTTGTTTCAGAGCACAGGCTCTAGGCACACGGGCTTCAGAAGTTGTGGTGCGCAGGCTCAGTTTCAGCTCGCAGATTCTACAGCACAGGCTCAGCAGTTGTCGCGTAACAGTTTAGCTGTTTCTGCGGCATGTGGGATCTTCCCAGACCAGGGATCGAACCCACATCCTCTGCATTGGCAGGCAGATTCCTATCCACTGTACCACCAGGGAAGTGTAAATGAATACTTTCTTGAATGAATATTTTCCTTAAGAGAAGTGACTCCCCATTTCCTGAACCCCAGCATCCTCATCTGGATAATGAGGATTACAACCCTGATCTGTGAGGATTAGATGAGATAATGTAAATGCAAAGATTTTTACTTCCCTGTTCTTACCTACAGGTGCCACCACAGAAGTGGGCAGTGCCCTCCATGAGACATGATACTTGTTTCAGGCTGACCCCTGAATTCTTTCTCAGTCCTCGCAAGTTCAGGGGCCTGGATGCTCATGCCCAACAGTGGGCCCAAAGAAAGAGCAGGGAATACTGGAGGAGCCTCGAGGAATCATGGACGAAATATCTGCTCTCTTGTCAGCACCCATGTCGAGGTTTACTGTGGGATGCCTACACCTCTTCTGATCACATCTTTTGCACCACCTCCTTTCCAAGCACCAGTATGCTACCCCGGGACAGTTCTAGGGAAGCATGGCAGGTACCCTGGTGTTGTAGTGATGATCAGACTCACCTGATTTGCAAGCCACGGCCCCCTGTGCTGGACAGGTGCCAAAGGATGGAGCAGCTGTTGGTCCATCCCCAGGAAGAACTGGCACCACTGGAGCATATTGTCAGCTTGAGATGCCACCCCACCTCCGTGACCCCTCTCCCAAACCTCCCTTCATCCCAGAGCTTGCCGTTTGGTTCCAGAGAGTTCCTACCAGTTCCTTCCAACCAACGAGTGGGAATGCCCACTTGGAAATCCTGGGGCTGCCCACAAGAGGCCTGCGCACCAGGAACGGAAAACCTTCGGACATTAAGTAGAGAGGCTAGTAGAGAGACCCAGGCTCCAGGGTGGGCGATCCAGAGAGAGAGCAGAAGGGATAATGCTTGGGAAATTCAGGCACCTGGAAGGCAACTGCCAATAAACTTTGGGATGGAGGACATGGCAGAGAGTAAGGTCCTGGACTGGGGCAGTCAGAGACTAGTAATAAGTGGGGCTGTTGGAGAGATCTTGACACCATGGTGGGAGAACCAGGGCCAGGTGCAAGGTAAAAGTGGAGTTGAAATTCAAGAACTATGGAAGAGAAGTCTGGGGGAGGCTGGAGGTGAGAATCTTCCTGAAACCCAGGCATGTAGAGGAGAGAAAGTAGAACAGTTAAGATGTAAAATTGATGCAGAGACCCAAACACCAGTGTGGGAAACTCAGGATAGGAAAAGGGATAAGGATGCTGTAGAGACCCAGTCTTTTGAGAACAAGGAGGCCAGAGGAGAGGATGAAGGAAACAATGAGGCCCAAGTGTTGAGGAAGCAAGGCCAAACTGGAAGTGAGAATGGTGAGGACACCCAGCTCCCAGGGTGGGGAAAACAAGAGCAGATTACAGGTGATACTAGTATAGAAATTCAGGCAGAAGACAGGAGGAAAGAAGACCAGGGTGGAGGTGAGAATGCTGTGCAAATCCAGATATCTGGGAAGGAGAACTTGGGAGAAGTGAAAAATGAGGATGGCATAGAGACCCAGGTCCTGGGGTGGGGAAAGCAGGAATGCGTTCAAAATGAGAATGTTACAGAGATCCAGACACCAGGGTGGGAGAAGCAGGATCAAGATGGAAGTGAGAAAGCTGGGAAGATCCAGGTATGCAGGGCAGAGATCCAGAAACAACTAAGATATGAACTTCAAGTGGGGTGGAGTAATCAAGGCATAAACAGAGGTGAGGATGCTGAGGAAAGTCAGATATCTAGAAGGAACAGCCTCAGGGAGATAAGAGAGGAGGATTGGGTGGTGATCCGCGCACAATGTTGGGGAGACCAGAAACCAGTAGCAAGTGAAATTGACAGAGAATTCAAGACATCATGTTGGGGGAGTGAGGACCAGATTGGAGGTGAACATAGAGCAGAACTTCAGGCACTGGAGAAGGGAGACCAGAGAAAGGACAGAAGTGAAGATGATGCAAACATCCTGGCACCAGAGGCAGAGAACCAGAGACAATTGAGAGGTGTAACTCAGGCAGAGACTCATCCATCAGGGACAAGGAACCAGGAGCAATTTGGAGATGAGACTAGTACAGATGTCCAGGCAACGGGGAAGAAAAACCTGAGGAAGGTTAAAGGTGAAGATAGTAAGGAGACTCAGGAACTTATGGAAGAAAACCAGTACCAGTTAAACAGTGAAATTAATGGAAATATTCACATACCAAAGTGGAAGAATCAGGAACACATTAGAAGCAAGGATGGTAAAAATACCCAGGCATCTGAAGCAGAGAACTGGGGAGAATTAGCAAGTAAAATTGATGTAGAAAGTAATTCAGCAGAATGGAAGAAAGAGGAGCAGGTTAGAGGCGAGAATGGTGCAGAAATTCAAGCTCCAGAAAAGAGAAACCAGAGAGAAGCTGGAGGTGAGGATGGTATAGAGACCTGGACACCTGGAGAAGAAAACCACAGTCAGTTAAGAGATAACACTGATGAAAAGACTCATTTGTCAGACAGGAAGAACCATGAGCAGATGGGAGGTGAGCATGAAACAGAAAGTCAGACACCAGAGAAGACAGACCAGAGAGAACCTGAAGGTGAGGGTGGTGGAGAGAACCAGAGACTTGAGAGAGAGAATGAAGGACAATTAGATGGTGAAACTGGAGTGAGCCACTCACCAGGGGGAAGCAACTGGGAGCAGACTAGAGGAATGGGTGACCCAGAAAATCCAACATTGGAGAAGAAAAGCCAGAGAGAGGTTGGAAGCAAGGACGGTAGAAATATTCAGAGACTTGGGGGAGGGAAGCAGAGACTGTTAAAAAGTAAGGTTAATGAAAACATCTGCTCACCAGAGTGGAAGAACCAGGAGCAGATTGGAGGTGAGAATGGTGCAGAAATTCAAATACAAGGGAAGAGTAACCTGAGAGGGATCACAGGTGATGATGGTAAAGAGACCCAGGCTCATGGTGGAGATTATCAGGCAGAGTTAAGAAATGAAACTGATGGAGAGATCCAGATACAAGGGCAAGGAAACCAGAACGAGGGTGAAGAGGAGGATGCTGCAGAAATCGGGGATGTAGGGAGCCACAGAGAATGCAGAGCTGAGGATGCTGGAAGGCTTCGAGTGCCAAGGCAAAGAAACGAAGGCCAGGTCAGAGGAAAGGATGCTGCTGAAGGCCCTCTCAAAGTTGACTGTTCTGGGGGTGAAGGGCCCCTAGCCCTCACTGGCTCTGACTATGGGGCCATGGATCAGGAACAGGCTGTGGCTGCTGCTCCCCATCCTGAGACAAAGGCTCTCCCCGACCAGAGCGAACTCTTCCTGCTTGCCAGTGGAGAGGGGGAGCATTTGGCCAGCCAGAGCATGGCCACTGCTGGGAAGCCCAGAATCGGTGTCATTCCAGCTTCCCGGCAAGCCAGACCTAAACCCCAGAGGAACCGACAAAGGGACAGAAGAGTGGATCCAGGGAAGACCGCGGACCAGACTGGACAGCTCCAGAACCCACAGTCTTTGGCTGCTCCCCTGGGCTTGCCCTCTGTCTCATGTGGCCACGTCCCCCAAGCTGCCACAGCCCCATTGGGTGGTCCCACTGCCCTCACTGTCCTGCCCAAGTGGCCAGTCCTCAAGAAGAGTCAGCGACAGCTCCTGGAGTCCCTTATGCGGCGGAAGATCGCCCACCTGAAGTGGGGCCTCCCCCAGCGGATCCTAGAGTCCTACCTGCACTTTAATGTCTTAGGACCATGCCCACTGCCTCTTGCTGGGCAGAGGCTCCCTGGGTTGCACACAGCCTGTGAGTTGCAGGGGCAGCAGGAAAGTGAGGCCCAGGGCCCCAGGCCAGGCCTTAAGTCGCAGAAGTTTCAGCCCCCCGAAGGGAAAAGCTCAAAACCTTCTACACAGGCCAGAGCTCTAGAGAAGCCTAGCCGGTCCTGGTCGGAGCCAACGGGCAGTTCTATCCCTCCTGTAAAGCCTAAGAGAGTCAGACCACCAGGGGGCGCCAGAGAACCACAGGATGTCCAGAAAGAGGCTCCTCCCAGGGCGGAGCTCACGGCTTCCAGGAACCCTAGGCCTGCTGCAGAATCTAGCAGCTGGTGTGGCCAAGAAAGGGTCCAAGAACCTTCCAGTGATAACAGCAGAGGGAGAAAGATGGTCAGGCCAGGGATCTCCCGGATAGCAGAGAGGGCTTCCCGCAGGGTGAGGATCTCATACCCCAGGGCAGGCTATGACCACTGGAGGGAGGAACACACATCTCAGAAACCCCTCAGATTCCAGTGTCAGCAGCCCTCACACATGAGAAGAGGAAGCCTGGAACCTGAGGAATGTAGAGGGGCTGGGCAGCAACCTTCCTCCTGTTCCACAGACACCTTCAGCTTCAAAAAGAGTCTCCACTCTGCTGCGGCAAGGCTGAGCATGACCTTTTTGAACAAGAGCTCCCTGTCCCCACACTTGGCCAAGGCCCAGCACTCATCCCCCAACCTGAGTGTGAGGGATCCTGGTCCTATCCCGCTTCCCAGAGTGGGTGACCCACATGCCAGGGAGGGCAGCATCAGAGTCCACACTTTTCTGAAGAGGGACCTTCAGCCACCAGGTCACTGCAGTGCTGGGGTTCCTCTTCTCAAGACAAGAGAACTGGAGGAAATTGAGAACCCACATGGGGCCCTATGGAATCCACCAGCCCCCAGAAAGTCTGGTTTGATGAAATATTTGAGGGGTTTTCTGCTCCAGCATGGCTTTAGGAAGTAGGCTGAAGGCACAGAGTCTTCAAAACCCATCCAGAGAAGGCATGAGAGTGGCCTGCTAACCCCTACAGGGGATGATAAAATAACCTCTAATAAAATTGGTTATTTAAGCCCTGTGAGGGTTCTGATTTCTTTGATACATGTTTTATAAGTGCGTCTTTTGGGGATGGAATACCTTATGGGTGGGATAGCTACTCTATGGCTTTGAAGGTTTGGGGAATGTTGGTCAGCCCAATGCCACCTCCTAAACACCTGCCCTCTCCAGGTCTTCAGAGGAGGGTTTACTGAAATTTCTGTTATGGTTCTGTCCTGTCCTGCTGCTGTTAAATTGCTTCAGTAGTGTCCAACTCTTCACGACCCTGGGGAATGTAGCCTACAAGGCTCCTCTGTCCATGGGATTCTCCAGTCAAGAATACTGAAGTGGGTTGCCATTTCCTTCTCTAGGGGATCTTCCCAACCCAGATATCAAACCCACATGTCTTATGTCTCCTGCTTTGCAGAAGGGTTCTTTACCACTAGCACCACCTGGGAAGCCCTGTCCTATTCTCAGTTCAGTTCAGTTCAGTTGCTCATTCATGTCTGACTCTGCAACCCCATGGCCTGCAGCACACCAGGCCTCCCTGTCCATCACCAGTTCCCAGGACATCAAACTCATGTCCATTGAGTCAGTGATGCCATCCAACCATCTCATCCTCTGTCGTCCCCTTCTCCTCCTGCCTTCAATCTTACCCAGCATCAGGGTCTTTTCAAATGAGTCAGTTCTTCACATCAGGTGGCCAAAGTACTGGAGTTTCAGTTTCAGCATCAGTCCTTCCAATGAATATTCAGGACCGATTTCCTTTAGGATGGACTGGTTGGATCTCCTTGCAGTCCAAGGCACTCTCAAGAGTCTTCTCCAACACCACAGGAGCATCAATTCTTCAGCACGCAGCTTTCTTTATAGTCCAACTCTCACATCCATACATGACTCCTGGAAAAACCATAGCCTTGACTAGACGGACCTTTGTTGGCAAAGTAATGTCTCTGCTTTTTAATATGTCATCTAGGTTGGTCATAGCTTTTCTTCTAAGGAGGAAGCCTCTTTTAATTTCATGACTGCAGTCACCATCTGCAGTGATTTTGGAGCCCTCAAAAATAAAGTCTGACACTGTTTCCACCGTTTCCCCATCTATTTGCCATGAAGTGATGGGACCAGATGCCATGATCTTAGTTTTCTGAATGTTGAGCTTTAAGCCAACTTTTTCACTCTCTTCTTTCACTTTCATGAAGAGGCTCTTTAGTTCTTCGCTTTCTGCCACAAGGGTGGTGTCATCTGCATATTTGAGGTTATTGATATTTCTCCCTCCCGGCAATCTTGATTCCAGGTTGTGCTTCATCCAGCACGTGCTTCATCCAGCACAGCGTTTCTCATGATATACTCTGCATATAGGTTAAATAAGCAGGGTGACAATATACAGCCTTGACGTACTTCTTTCCCTATTTGGAACCAGTCTGTTGTTCCAAGTCCAGTTCTAACTGTTGCTTCCTGACCTGCATACAGATTTCTCAAGAGGCAGGTCAGGTGATCTGGTATTCCATCTCTTCAAGAATTTTCCACAGTTTATTGTGATACACACAGTCAAAGGCTTTGGCATAGTCATGTCCTGTCCTATTCCAAGTTAATTCTGATTGAGGTAGGATGCTCAAACAGCATTTGCTGTTTGAGGAAGGGGTGGTACTTTGCACTGGATACTATTATTCAGGTCCTTTTGAAGGAATGAGGGAAGAGAGCTTGATCACTGAGTAGCTGCCCTTCTGGGATTCTGCTGTCCATGTATAGATTTCATGGAGAAAATATTTCTACCTCTTCAGTTCTCAAACACTGGTTCTCAACTCATTAGAAACTGGAAAAAACAAGGAACTGTTTGCCTGCTAGTGCCTAGGGCTTCCCAGGTGGTGCTAGTGGTAAAGATCCCACCTGCAATGCAGGAGACATAAGAGATGTGCATTCGATCCCTGGATCAGGGAGATCCCCTGGAGGAGGAAATGGCACCCCACTCCAGTATTCTTGCCTGGAGAATCCCATGGACAGAAGAGCCTGGCAGCCTATGACTCATAGGGTCGCAGAGTTGGACATGACTGAGCACACAGTGTCGTCCTGCTGACTTACAGCTTCCAGAACTGAGAGAATAAATTTCTGTTGTTTCAAGCCACCAAGTTTGCGGTAATTTGTTATAGTAGCCATAGAAAACTAATATACCCCCATATTTAGCAGCTTAAAGCGACATTCCGTTCCGTTCCGTTCGGTCGCTCAGTCGTGTCCGACTCTATGCGACCCCGTGGACTGTAGCCTCCCAGGCTTCTCCGTCCATGGGATTCTCCAGGCAAGAATACTGGAGTGGGTTACCGTTTCCTTCTCCAGGGGATCTTCCCGACCCAGGGATCGAACCCGGGTCTCCCGCATTGGGGGCAGACGCTTTAACCTCTGAGCCACCAGGGAAGCCCAAAAGCGACATTAAACATTTTTTTTTTTTTTTTGCCACACCATGCAGCACATAGGATCTTGGTTCTCCAAGCAGGGATCAAACCCATGCCCCTGCATTGGAAGCCCAGAGTCTTAACCACTGGACCACCAGGGAAGTCCACAGGAGCATTTGTTAACTCCTAGTGTTCTTGCCTGGAGAATCCCAGGGATGGGGCAGCCTGGTGGGCTTCCGTCTATGGGGTCACACAGAGTCGGACACGACTGAAGTGACTTAGCAGCAGCAGCAGCAGCAGCAGTTTCTGTGAATCAGGTTTCCAGGCACAGTTTAGCAAGATGACCTTGACTCAAAGCATCACTCATCTCCTTCAACGCTAACAGCTTGCTGGGCATTTTGGTGCTAATTAAACTCTTGTAGATTGACCGATTTGGTTAATATATTTAACAAACCAATTTTTCTTCTTCAGGATTCCTTCTGGGCTCACAAAATTGCAAGTACTGTGCAGCTCTCTGTGAGAGGATATTTTAAGGGGATCACCTTAGAATCTCGGAGAGAAAGGCGTCATCTTAGATTGAGAGAAAGGTGTCACGTAAATTTAAAATAATAGTGCTACCAATTTTTTGTTAAAAATCACCGAGATCATTTAATTTTTTAATAGCACAAATAGATTGTTTCCTTTTTCAAGGCTAATAACAGCACCTTTATAAATGCTTTTCAACCTTCGCCGTGGTGAAGCTGAATTCCTGCAAGTTACAAGAGCAAACATCATCTTTTAGGATTTGAAATAGCTCAGCCGGAATTCTATCACCTCCACCATAGTGATGCTTTGTCCATAGTGATGCTTCCTAAGGCCCACTTGACTTCACATTCCAGGATGTCTGGCTCTAGGTCGGTGATCACACCATCATGATTATCTGGGTCATGAAGATCTTTTTTGTATAGTTCTGTGTATTCTTGCCACCTCTTCTTAGTATCTTCTGCTTCTGTTAGGTCCATACCATTCCTGTTCTTTATTGTGCCCATCTTTGCATGAAATGTTCCCTTGGTATCTCTAATTTTCTTGAAGAGATCTCTAGACTTTCCCATTATATTGTTTTCCTCTATTACTTTGTCAACAAAGCTCTGTCTAGTCAAAGCTATGGTTTTTCCAGTAGTCATGTATGGATGTGAGAGTTGGACTGTGAAGAAAGCTGCGTGCTGAAGAACTGATGCTTTTGAACTGTGGTGCTGGAGAAGACTCTTGAGAGTCCCTTGGACTGCAAGGAGATCCAACCAGTCCATTCTAAAGGAGATCACTCCTGAATATTCACTGGAAGGACTGATGCTGAAGCTGAAATTCCAATACTTTGGCCACCTGATGTGAAGAACTGACATTTGAAAACACCCTGATGCTGGGTAAGATTGAAGGCAGGAGGAGAAGGGGACGACAGAGGATGAGATGGTTGGATGGCATCATCACCGACTAGATGGACACGAGTGTGAGTAAACTGTGGGAGTTGGTGATGGACAGGGAGGCCTGGCGTGCTGAAGTCCATGGGGTCGCAGAGAGTCGGAGACGACTGAGTGACTGAACTGAACTGAACTGATAAGAGCAAACAGCTTTGGCCTTAGACGTACAAAGCGAGTCCTGAGGCCCTTCACTTGCCTTTAAGAGGCGCGGCTCGCCTGAACGGCCAGGTACTCGGTTTACGCAGGCGCATTACCCTCCTCTTCGCGCGCCGCCGAGCTCTGCCAAGTGCGCTTGCGCATAAACTTGGCGGGAAAAGTGCTGTCGTCGTAGAACGGCTGTCGAGGGATGGCCGTGAGGGAGGCCGCGGCAGGCCTTTCCGGGCCCGGGAGGGACGAAGAGGCGGCGCTGCTCTTCGAGAAGGCCCATTACCGGCACGACTCGCGCTGGCTGCTGCCCGTGTCCCCACGCTGCTGCCTGGCCTGCGCGCTGGAGCTGCTGCCGGAGCCCGGCGTGTCGGTGCGAACTGGGTCCCAGCATTTCCCTCACCAACCAGGCCCTCCCCTCAACGGAACAGCTCGCTTGAACCTGACGCGCCTCCGGGGAAACTAAGCCGGCCCCCGCCTGGTTAAATCTGGGTCCTACACAGGCCCGCCCCTCACCCTGCCCCGCAGGCCGCCCAGCAGCCCCTTTGTTAACGAGGCCCTGACCCTGGCTCTGCGCCTCGTGTGGGTCTACGCTCTCCGCACTAAATCCAGGGCTCTCAGGGCCCCCAAGACTCCTTGGCACGCGTTCCCAGCCTTCCTTCTGCCCTCCTTTCAGCCATCCCGCCCTTTGCTGACCCTCTCTCCCCTTCTCCAGGATCCAGCCTTCGCCCAGGCTCCCTCCCGCCCGAGCACCCACGTAGCCTGTGGGCCGGGCGCACACACCATGGGGCCTTATTCCCTTCAGCTTTCTGAGGAAATGTGAGGGGAGGGGGGCGCCCTGGGCTCTGTGGCAGCAGGAACGACAAGTGGTTGTTATGGGCGGGCGGGAGTTGGGTGAGGGGAAGACCTTTCTGAGAGGCAGAGCTGGCTGGAGCTTGACCTGCCCGCTCCCTCAGTGTCTGCCTACTTGTGCTCTGAGTTTTTTGTCCATGGACACCTCCAAGTAGAGTTAGGGAGATAACTTGTTTTTCAGATTCTCAGAAGGGGGATCATCTAGTTCAGCGGTCCTCAAGGTTTTGCTCTGGGGATACCATTCCACTTTTTAAAAATGTTGAGGACCCCAGAGAGCTTTTGTTTATTTACTGTGTTGAAAGTAACAAAGTTTAAGATACTGATTTAAAAATAATGGTAAATCCATTACATATTAATGCAATTCTTTTTGACAAAAAAATAGATAACATCCCATTTACCATTTTGACTTAAATGTACATGATTTTCAAAATGAAAATAACTACTTTCAAAACAAAGCAGATAATGGTAGGAATGTCTGTTTTACACTTTTGCAAATTTTGTTAATGTCTGATTTAATAGAGGATGGCTGGATTTCTGCATTTTATCTGTTGTGACATATCTCCTTGGAAAAACTCTACTGTGCACTCAGTAGAATAAGTGAAAAAGTCAAATAGCATCTTAGTATTATATGGAAATAATTTTCATCTTGTGGATCCTCTGAAAGGATTTTGGCCACCCTCAGGGTCCAAAGACTATACTCTGAGAACCGCTGGACTAGCTGATAACATCTGCAATATCACTGAGCCTAAGTTCTGAGACTGCCATTCTTGGACAGTAAGAGATACAGAGATGAATAAGGCAGTGAGGTATGGGAGAAAATAAGAGAACACATTTCTGGGAATTTAGAAGCTGGACATGTTTATGGTAAGTGCTGTTTGGTGGGATAAGAAGTGAGATGAAGGAAGTTTTTTTTTTTAAGAGGAGGAAGCATTTGAATTACACTTGAAAAGATGGGTGATATTTGGGCCAGAGGAAATGGGGGAGCTTTTTCCAGGAGATGGGATTAGCAAGGATGTTTGGGGAGGTCATCAGAATGTGTTTGAAGGGCAGTTGAGGGAGGTGATATTGTAGAGCCAGGGTTGAGATCAGTTCCTTTAAGAGTCTGAATCCAAGCTAAGGCTTGGATTTAATCCAGCAGGTGAAGGAATGTCACTGACATTTTTTTAATAACTCATTTAGGTCACTAGCTTAATGAATTATGTGGGAGGAACTGGTGAAGTTCAAGAACGAGAGACTTGTTAGAGGCAGTAAGCAATGCAACTTCACCTTTTATTGAACGTACTTGTCTTAGCTTCAGTTTTCACCAATTGAAGGGGTAATGTAGTCAGTTGTACCTATGTTCATGTTCTGTTCTCAGTACACCCTTTTTTTGATCTATCTTTTGTTACTGTCTTGAACACTGCACAGCTGCTACCCAGTTCCCTGTATAGGGAGGCAAACTGAGTGTGAAGATTTATGTCTGGACTGAATGGAAGAATGTATTTTTCTCTACCTACTTCAGTGAGACTTATGAAGCGTCCCCAGTATCATTCTCATGGACTGTGGAAAGAGCCTTGGACAAGACCTGGTTGGATACTTAGATTTGAGTCCTTGGCAAAGTCTCTGACCCTCAGTTTTCTCATCTCCAAAACAGCAATAGTAGTTCCTTTTTTTGCTTGCTTTACCAACTCAATTAGGCTTAAATGAGCTAGTAGACAAAAGAGTGATTAGTGAACAGTAAAGTGCTTTGTAAATATAGTGTATTAGAAGCCTTAGTTCTTGTATCATCCTTTGTTTGAACATGTGGATTCCTGTGTGTAAATGATGCCTCTTTTCATACTCCATAGTTTAGATGATCCCATTGGTATAATCTTGTAATTATATTTGGAAATTATACTTGTTTGGGTTCAGAACAAGTTGAGGCTTGGTTGCTATTGAATATTTTCTTCATCTGCCCCAAGTTGGTGCGCAAGAAGCATGTGCTGTCCGGCTTCCGAGATGCTCTCATGAAGCATGCCTCCCTGGTTGTGCAGCTGGTGGCTCAGGATCAGAGAGTCTGTATCCACTTCGTAAGCATGCTTTTCGGTGAGACTGAAAAGGAAACCTGGAGTGAATTTTGCCTGTATACCTTGTACATTTGTTTTTGGGGTCTTGGAGTGATAGTTTGCACTGCTTGCAATGTAAAAGTTTAACTTACTAGCAAATTATTTTGTTATAATGGTGAAGAAATGGTCCCCTTCCTAAGAAACACGATGCATTGTATGGTAACTGGCTTTACTATAGCTCAGGTGTTATTAAACGTGTGAAGGAGGATGTGTTCTTTTAAAAAGTCCAGACTGTCTGGTCTTTGAACAGGATTAATAGTCAGATCTGGAGTCTGCTGATCTGAGTGTGACCTTGATTGAGTGACTCCTTTTCTGTACCTTTAGTTTCTTCATGTATAAAATAAGATGAATTAAAAAGTCCCTCATTTTAATACAATTATAGTGTCCTATGGAAAGAACCCTTTCAGGGAGGAAGGGAGCCAACTCACATTGAATGCTTTTCTCTGCTAGAGGCTTTTCAGGCTTTCAGCTGCCAAAACTGTCTTTTAAGGGAGAGAGGATGATCCCCAAGGCTCAGGCAGGCCTTAGCTAACAGCTGGTAGAACTGGGATTTTACCCCAGGTCTGTTACAGACTCCAGAACACACAGTTTTTATATTGTGCCACACTGACTATTTTTATCCTTTTAAAGCCAGAGTGCATTACTGAAAATCTGGGGTTTGGTGCTGAGGATAGAATTTAGCTGGGACATTGCTTAAAGCTGCTATTAGTCTTAGAATTCATAGTGTGCCTTTCTGGATTTGTTTCTCTTTTAACTGTTAACCACCCCCCTCTTCTTTCTGCTCCAAGGACTGTTATGTAATGTAGAGGATGGGAGCATAACAGACCTCTGTATTGAAGGTAAGGTAAAACTCTGTGTTCTCAGCATTTGAAGGCGGGAATATTACTCTGAATTGCAGCTTTATTTGAGACCTGGATGAAATGTTCCATTTTAGAGACAGATAAAGAAAACTCAGTTTTTAATCATTAATTCTGCACTTTTTTTCCTTGGCACCTACTCTGTGTCAAGTACCGTATCAGACACTAGGGATATATCTGATATAATTCCTGCCATGTATGAGTTTACAATCTGGAGGAGAGGCTGGCTGGTAAATAGCAATGGCTGATGAGCGCTGTTACAAAGACACGTGCAAACTCTGCTTTTTTTACATTAGTTTTGGGTGATTGGAAGTTGTCTGCACATAGATGGTATTTAAAGCTGTGGAAGTGTCTGAATTTACCTGTAAGACTCAAGAGGAAGGAAGACAGGAGCATTGAGATGAAGGGATTCTTGCAGAAAGAACAAGAACTGTATCAGTTAGAGTCTAGTGAGGAAACACAAACCACTCAAGTTATTTGAACAGAAAAAAGAACTCTAAAGAATTATTAACTAGGTAACTAAAGGCTGAAACTGCAATACTTTGGCCACCTCATGCGACGAGTTGACTCACTGGAAAAGACTCTGAGGCTGGGAAAGGTTGAGGGCTGGAGGAGAAGGGGACGACGGAGAATGAGATGGCTGGATGGCATCACCGACTCTGTGGACATGAGTTTGAGTGAACTCCGGGAGTTGGTGATGGACAGGGAGGCCTGGCGTGCTGTGATTCATGGGGTCGCGGAGAGTCGGACACGACTGAGCGACTGAACTGAACTGAACTAAAGGCAAAAAGAGAACCAAGTTTTCACCAAGGTAGCAATTTCTGAAAACAGCTGCCACCCCTGGGACTAGAGAAGCAAAGTGAGAGGTTGAAATTATTAAAACTTACAAGTTTGGAGGAAGGACCCCATATATGAAACTCAGACTGCTGAGGAGAAAATGCTGCTTGGCTCCTGCTGGGTCTATGACCATACAACCATAGCGTTAGCAGCTGTAATTGCTAGCAGTTGTAACAAATAAGTCAATATGATCTGTGTGTACTTTTGACCATCTCTCAGTATAGAGAATGTGGATAAACAAATCTCACTTTTAAGTTCCGACCACTGGCATGGGTGGGGAGATTGCCCTTTGCCATTTTCCTCAAGGCTCCCCTGTTGTTATTGTTTAGTCGCTAAGTCATGTCTGACTCTTTGCGACCCCATGGATTGTAGTCTGCCAGGCTCCTCTGTCCATGGGATTATCCAAGGCAAGAATACTGGAGTGGGGTGCCATTTCCTCCTCCAGGGGATCATCCTGACCCAGGGATTGAACCCATGTCTCTTGTTGGGCAGGTAGATTCTTTACTGCTGAAAGTGAAAGTCGTTCAGTAGTGTCTGACTCTTTGCGACCCCATGGACGATACACTCCCTGGAATTCTCCAGGCCAGAATGCTGGAATGGATAGCCTTTCCTTTCTCCAGGGGATCTTCCCAACCCAGAGATCAAACTCAGGTCTCCCACATTGCAGGCGGATTCTTTATCAGCTGAGCCATGAGGGAAGCCTCAAGGCCACTCTAGAGTGGAGCTATAATCCTAAAGCCATCTGCTTCTGGTAGATGCCAGCATAGCTTGGAATCCTCTGGAAACTTCATGAGGTGGTGAGCACTAGATGGAGATTGCAGAGCTAGAGGGAGAGGACTTGTTCCTTCCTCACTATTTGCTGTTTGCTTCCTGCCTTCTTTCTGTTTCTGTTAGTGTTGTTCTAGAATGCTTCTTTACTCTGGGAGTGGTAGAGTCTTCCCTCTGCTGCTGCTGCTGCTGCTAAGTCACTTCAGTCGTGCCTGACTCTGTGCGACCCCATAGACGGAAGCCCGCCAGGCTCCCCCGTCCCTGGGATTCTCCAGGCAAGAACACTGGAGTGGGTTGCCATTTCCTTCTCCAGTGCATGAAAGTGAAAAGTGAAAGTGAAGTCTCTCAGTCATGTCCGACTCTTCGAGACCCCATGGACTGCAGCCTACCAGGCTCCTCCGTCCATGGGATTTTCCAGGCAAGAGTACTGGAGTGGGGTGCCATTGCCTTCTCCAGAGTCTTCCCTCAGCAGCAGCCAAATCTAGTTTGCCGCTTCCCCGACACTTGCAGAGCAAGCCTATTCTCCACTCCTCATCAAAGACACCAGCAGAAGCGCACAAATGATTGTATAGAAGGATAGGTTTGGGGTTGAGTGATAACCGTGAACTCCCAGATGTTCAAGCGGGTTTTAGAAAAGGCAGAGGCACCAGAGATCAAATTGCCAACATCCACTGGATCATGGAGAATGCAAGAGAGTTCCAGAAAAACATCTATTTCTGCTTCATTGACTATGCCAAAGTCTTTGACTGTGTGGATCACAATAAACTGTGGAACATTCTGAAAGAGATGGGAATCCCAGACCACCTGACCTGCCTCTTGAGAAACCTGTATGCAGGTCAGGAAGCAACAGTCAGAACTGTACATGGAACAACAGACTGGTTCCAAATAGGAAAAGGAGTACGTCAAGGCTGTATATTGTCACCTTGCTTATTTAACTTCTATGCAGAGTACATCATGAGGAACGCTGGGCTGGAAGAAGCACAAGCTGGAATCAAGATTGCTGGGAGAAATATCAATAATCTCAGATATGCAGATGACACCACCCTTATGGCAGAAAGTGAAGAGGAACTCAAAAGCCTCTTGATGAAAGTGAAAGAGGAGAGTGAAAAGGTTGGCTTGAAGCTCAACATTCAGAAGACAAAGATCATGGCATCTGGTCCCATCACTTCATGGGAAATAGATGGGGAAACAGTGGAAACAGTGTCAGACTTTATTTTTTTGGGTTCCAAAATCACTGCAGATGCTGATTGCAGCCATGAAATTAAAAGACGCTTACTCCTTGGAAGGAAAGTTATGACCAACCTTGATAGCAGAGACATTACTTTGCCAACCAAGGTCCATCTAGTCAAGGCTATGGTTTTTCCCGTGGTCATGTATGGATGTGAGAGTTGGACTGTGAAGAAAGCTGATCGCCGAAGAATTGATGCTTTTGAACTGTGGTGTTGGAGAAGACTCTTGAGAGTCCCTTGTACTGCAAGGAGATCCAACCAGTCCATTCTAAAGGAGATCAATCCTGGGTGTTCATCGGAAGGACTGATGCTAAAGCTGAAACTGCAATACTTTGGCCACCTCATGCGACGAGTTGACTCACTGGAAAAGACTCTGATGTTGGGAAAGGTTGAGGGCGGGAGGAGAAGGGGACGACAGAGAATGAGATGGCTGGATGGTGTCACCGACTCTATGGACATGAGTTTGGGTGAACTCCGGGAGTTGGTGATGGACAGGGAGGCCTGGCGTGCTGTGATTCATGGGGTCGCGGAGAGTCGGACACGACTGAGCGACTGAACTGAACTGAACTGATAATATTATTGTCAATTATCAGCACAATAATTCACTTGTAACTCTTTTTTAGTATATGAAGTAGCAAATTCTAAGGAAGGAAAAAAGTGGAAATAATATAATGATAGTAGTTTTCAACATTGGTTTCACAATAGACTTACCTGGTAAACTTAAAAAAAGTCCAAATGCTTAGACTCTTTCTCTAGAAATTCTGATTTAATTGGTCTAGGATGGAATTGAGCAGTTTTTATTTTTTTTTAAAGCTTCCTAGATTATTCTAATGTATTGCCTCTTTGTGAACCATTGATGAAAAAATAGTCAAGAATGGAGGTGATAGAAAAGACTAATGCCAATTAACACAAGCAGATGACTTTGATTAAAAGTCTGGGCCTGGGGTTGTCTTCTGGTAAGTAATGCTATTGTGTCTGTTCAGTCCTTATCCAGCTTACGACTCAGCTGAAGTTGGAGCAGACCATTCGTTGCCTGCTGGATGAATGTCACAAAGAGGTCAGTATCTGTGGGTTCTTAAGTACCTCTTGGAATCCTCACATGTCAGAGCTGGGTCAACCCTTCTTTGGATAGATTGGGATATTGAATCTTGAGAGGAAAAGGGACTTGCCTGAGGTCACTGAATCAGTGGCAGAACCAGAGCTGGGGCCTGGGTCTTCTGCTCCAGTACTCTTTGTAGCTTCCTCCCTTTTGCTTTTAGTCTCCCAAAGGCTATCTCCATGTTGGTGAAGTTCATTTTCTGGCATAATCATCCCATGCCCTTTCTCTGCTGCTGCTGCTAAGTCACTTCAGTCGTGTCCGACTCTGTGTGACCCCATAGATGAAAGCCCACCAGGCTCCCCCGTCCCTGGGATTCTCC
The DNA here is from genome assembly GCF_049115385.1 of Moschus berezovskii. NCBI lineage: Eukaryota > Metazoa > Chordata > Mammalia > Artiodactyla > Moschidae > Moschus > Moschus berezovskii. The sequence continues at coordinate 116,576,943 of NC_142465.1, forward strand.
AGGCAAGAACACCAGAGCGGGCGGCCATTCTCTATATCCTCCTAAATATGAACAGATTTCCTTGATAAGTTTATTAAGGAAATATGTTCACTATGTCTTGGCCTAGTATTTTTGTTTGGTTTAAATTGTATACAGTATTTTGTACTGAAGGCATTTGTTTTTATCTGCATCTAAAGTAAGCACTGAATAGTTATATTTAATTTGCTTTATTCAATGTAGTCAAAGATATCAGTTAAACAAGCAGCTTTTGCATTGTTTAAGATACAGGAATAATATCAGAATCACTTTTTTTTGCAAGAGAAAGACAGACGTTTACTTAACACCATTAAGAGCAACATTTAATTAGAAAGAGTTAAATTATTGTGTCATTATAATTACTCTGCATGTGATTAATGTATGAGATTACATTTATAAATTTATATTTATAAATATCAATACATCATTATGGTGATGCCCCTTTCTATACTGTAGGCACTGTGTTGGTGCTTTACATGCAATATCTCATTCAATCTTCTCAACAACCCAGTGAAGTTGGTACTATTACTAATTCCCATCAGAAGAGTTAAGAATCTTAAGGTGCTATAGCTAGTCAATGGAAAAGGTGAAATAAATACTATTGACTCTCCCTGAAAAGCATCAAGCATGCATGCATGCTCAGTTGCTTCAGTCATGTCTGACTCTGTGACCCTATTATAGCCCATCAGGCTCCTCTGTCCATGGGATTCTCCAGGCAAGAATCCTGGAGTGGGTTGCCATGCCCTCCTCCAGGGGTCTTTCCAACCTAGGGATCAAACTTGCACCTTCTGTGTCTCCTGCATTGAAGGCGACTTGTTTACCCCTGAGCCACCGGAAAAGCCCCAAGCATCAAGCATAGTACCTGACAAATAGAATGTTCAGTAATAGTAGCTATAATAATGATAATAGTAATAATTTTTTGCATTTTTTTGCAAAATTTTGCAAAATTTTTGCAATTTTTCCATTTTTATGATGTGTCCAACTTTCACCCCTCCAGTTTCTGGCTCCATAGGGGGCAAAATACACTAATTTTAGTTTAGTTTAACAAACATGTACTGAACTATGTACTGAGGATTCTGAGAGGAATCTGTCTCAGTCCCTTTCCTCTGGGGTTTCCCAGTCCAGTAGGGGCAATTGATACTTAGCTAAAGAGGCTGGTTACTAACTGTTGTGAGAGATACAGGCAGTACAGGCTTTGGTATGGATAGGGCAAGATGAACTTTGGTGGGAGATCTGTTCTCATCCTAACTTATAGAATGGAATGTGTTTACCTTCTGTAGCTGTGTAGCATGCCCTCCATGCGAGGCAGCCTGGCCACTCTGACCCTTCTTGGCAAGTTGGTAGATGCTATCCCTTCTCTGGCAGAGAAACTTGTGATGGAGCATGGTGAGTGACTTCTGGGGAAGAGCTGCTGCTACATTTTCAAGAGCTGCTTTGATCACACTTCCATCTGGGAGGTCCATTCACTGTGTACACCTGGAAAGACATTACTTTCCTTCTTTGGCTTCAGTTTCCCCATCTGCAAAATATACTTTATATTGGCTAATTGGGGAAAAAAAGTATTGCTCAACTCTAGTCTTAGGCTGTTTCTATTCATTATTTTAACACAAAAGGATTAAGTATCTACTATGAGTCTTTCAGATGGGAGGAGGAATTAATTCTGCAATATAGAAGCACTTCTTTCTATCAGTAAAAGGAAATAAGTATCTCATAGAGGATTTATCCAAGGGTAAATCACTTAACTTCTCTATGCCTTGGTTTTCTCTTTTAGGTTCCCAGAAATCATGTATTGTGAGGGATTATAGGAGATTACCATGACCACCCCATTCAGGGCAGTAGTTTGGAGTGTCATCTAGCAGTTGACATTGCGAGGTTCCCCTGATCCCTTGGTTGTTTTCTGGATAGGTGACCTGATGGAGCATCTGTTGAGAGGTTTAGTGTACCCCAATGAGGGGATGCAGGCTTCTGTCTGCTACCTTTATGGGAAGCTGTACTCCTCCCCAGTTGCAGCTGAGATTCTTTTGGGCCATTTCCGGGAGAAGCTATGTCCTCTCTTCCTTTCCACCATGGATGGTGCCCAGACAAAGGAGCTACAGATCAACTGCTTGGGTAAGATGTGGGACTGGAGAGAAAAGAGAAGGCTTTTGAGATTTTTTTCTTTAAGGATTTGAGATGCAGACTCATTAGCAGTGGGGAGGTTTGCTGCTTTGCACAGGGTAGAAGTCATGGGATTGGGAGATAAGAGGCATAGACCATGAAAGATGCCTCTTGTTGGTGTAGTATCTTAAGAACGTCACCTTTGGAAGGAGAAGAGGAGAAAAAGTGGGACAGCAGTTTTTTTGCCTCTGGTCTTTACTGCCTGCCCTGGTGTATCCTGTACTTGCTGCCAAATTAATCTTCACACTGCATAACTCAAGTCCCATCATTTTCCTGTTTGGAAAATCATCTATGGCTTCCTCTGGCCTCCAGGGTGAAGTCCAAGTTTCTCTTGTTATTTGAGGTTCAGTGTACCCTTTCAACCTCTCCTGTTAAGTTCCTTACATAAATACACAAAATCTATCAAATGCTTTTGATCAGGGAGCTTTCATATTTTGGATAGAGCAAATGGGCACTGTGATTGATGACTGGGTGCAGACCTATTTCTGGACAGGAGCTACAGGGAAAAGCATAGTCTGGGCAACAACAATTTCTTTTTACCGTTTGGTCCAAGAGCTCTGTTTTGAATAGCTCAGCCATACACAGAGAGTGTTCATTATGAGCCAGGACCCCTTCTGGGTTCGTAAAGATGATTAAACCCACGCTGTAATCTGAAGAAATTCATAGTCCATTGTGGAGGGCAGATGTGGACAATTAGAATTAATTGTGGTGTTCTCTGTCTTGGAGATTGCAAAGAAAAAGGTGGGATTCTATTCAGCGTAGAACTCGAAGTCCTAGCCAGAACAATTAGGCAAGAAAAAGAAACAAAAGGCAGAAGTAAAGGAAGGAAGTAGTGAAATTGTCTCTGTTTTGATATTACCTTATAGATAGAAACCCCTAAAAACTACATGGAAAGAAAAGTGAAGTTGCTCAGTTGTGTCTGACTCTTTGTGACTCCATGGACTGTAGCTTACCAGGCTCCTCTGGCCATGGGATTTTTCCAGGCAAGAATATTGGAGTGGGTTGCCATTTCCTCCTCCAGGAGATCTTCCTGACCCAGGGATTGAACCTGAGTCTCCCGCATTGTAGGCAGACACTTTACCGTCTGAGCCACCAGGGAAATCCAAAAACCTACACTAAAAACTGTTAGAACTAATACAAGAATTTAGTAAAATTGTAGGATATAAAATCAGTTGAATTTCTATATGGTAGCAGCAAACTATCTCAAAAATAAATTAAGAAAACAATCCCATTTACAGTAGCATTAAAAATGATAAAATGCTTAGGAACATCTATTGAGAGATGCAGAAACTTCTAGTAGATGTCTGAGGAGCCACCTTGGGTGTGTCCTGGTACCCGTGCCGCTCTTGCCTCACTTCCCCACCCCTTTGTTGTCTAGGTTTGCTAAAGCAGCTGCTGAAGTGTGATCTCTTTGTGTCCATGATCATGAACAAGTCTGCGCTGGTGGAAAGTACTGAGAGTGTTGAGGGGCCTCCAGGAGAGACCCCGCTGCCTTTGGTGCTCAAAAAGGTAGTTGTCCTGTGACTCCTGGTCTCTGGGTTCAGTAACCCAGGAACCTGAACCTCCTGGGGCTTTTTCCTTATCTTTCTACCTAGGATTTCCTAAGTACTTTCTCACTGGCCAAAACAACATGCTATCAGAAGACTCAACATTGGTTTTCTTTCAGTCATGAATCTTTATGTTTATGTCCTCCCCTTCACATCTGGGTTGTCCGAGAATGGAGAATACATGCAGCCGTGGAAACAAAGCCACCTCAGTTGTTTTGGGGGTTATTCAAGCTTCTCAGCTTGACACGTGGAGCCCTCTTTCTCTGGACCTGGCTTATCCCTTCAGCCTTACTTGCCTGTCTCTTCTACCCCACAACCCAGCACTCCAGCCATATGCAACTTCTCCCTGGTCCTGTATATGCTAGGACCTGCTGTCTCTATGCCTGTGCAGATGCTCTTCCTTTGCCTTTAAAGCCTCTCCCCTTTCCTTGGTCTGATTCAGCCTTCAAGGCCTATACAGCTCCCCTGTCCCCTGGCTCCTTTAGGTAGAATGTGCCCTCCTCACAGTGCTTACCTTACCATGTTGTGGATTAACTGGGAGCTTTTTTTAGGGCAGGACCTGAGTCTGACTGTCTCTGTCCACAGTGCTCAGCACAGGGCTTGGCAGAGCTGCTTATCCTCATCTGATACCAGGGATATCATTCATTGACCAGACTGTGGGACTCCTTCTGCAGAAAGGAGGAGGTACCTTGGTTAGAAATGGGAAAGGGACAGTTGGGATTAGGTAAGGTAGGAATCAAAAAACCAGAGCAAACTGCCCCTCCTACCCTCCCTAGGACGCCTCTGGAATGGTCCATTCAGGGCCTTTGAACTCTCAAGAGCAAGTCTTATGTCTTCTAACCACAAAATCTCATAGTGGGTTAATTTCTGTGTTCACTTAATTGCTGCTGTCCTGGAGTCCTTGGTGGTGTCTGGTTAGAACCTTGCTCCTGGACTCAGCAGGAGCACAAGGTCTTGTGTCCTCACAGTGCACCAAGGCAGCATGAGGGTGGCAGGGACAGAGATTGGAGAGCACCTCCCTAGGGAGAGAGAGCTTCATGGAGACAGGAATCTTGGTTTAGAGGTCCTGTCCTCCATCCATACGTGGAGACTGTTCCTCTCTTGGCCATTTCGGATGATTAGTATTTTATTTACTATAAGAATCAGCAAGTTTGGAACTTGGGTGAGGTGAGAAGGCACTTGTCTTAGGTGCAAAACTTAAGGGGGTGCTAAAAACTCAACAATCAAAAAAAAAGAAAACCTCAGCAATCAAGATAAATAGTATTTTAATGCAATATTTAAAAAAAAGTTAATGCAAAAAATGTATGATGAACAAAATATCAAAATTTTAAATAAAGACTGGTCTGTATTCTTCTACTTCCATTCTTCCTTTTTTTTTTTTTTCGTTTTGTCAGTCTAATCCAAACACAATAAATAATATACATTTTAAGCCAAGAATCATTGCTTTGCTTAATGGTTAAATATCATTTTTCTAAGGTACTTTTAAATACTGTGACAGCTCTGAAACTGGGAGACATTTTACCATTAATGGTATGTCATAGTTTAATTATAGCTTTTCTTTCTTAGTGGTACATAAAATAATGGTTTGCCTTTTATCACTAGGCATGACGAAATACATGTCATTTCCTATATAAAAGAGAACAAGATAAAGATTAATATCTAGAAACTCCTTTACATACAAATGGAAAGGCTGTTTAAGTATGCATTTTTAAGTCTAACATAACTGAGATGGGTTTAAGTTTGTATCCTCTAAGAACTGTGCAGCTTGGTCCTTTTCCTTTGAAACTCTAAAACCATGCACTCTCTCCTCTGTCTTGTGCTATGTTTTGCTTGTCATTTCCCGCCCAGAAGGCCAGTTTCTTCTACACTTAAAATCTCTGGTTGCATTTAACTCTTTCCTTGATTTCTGAAAGTGTTGTTCAGTTCAGTTCTGTTGCTCAGTCATGTCTGACTCTCTGCGACCCCCATGGAAAGTGTTTTGCTGCTGCTGCTGCTGCTAAGTCGCTTCAGTCGTGTCCGACTCTGTGCAACCCCGTAGACGGCAGCCAACCAGGCTCCGCCGTCCCTGGGATTCTCCAGGCAAGAACACTGGAGTGAGTTGCCATTTCCTTCTCCAATGTGTGAAAGTGAAAGGTGAAAGTGAAGTCACTCAGTCGTGTCCGACTAGTAGCGACCCCATGGACTGCAGCCCACCAGGCTCCTCTGTCCATGCAATCCTCCAGGCAAGAGTACTGGAGTGGCTTGCCATTGCCTTCCCTGGGAAAGTGTTTTAGGGACTCTTAATAGCTATGGTGTCTAGTAGGAGTTTGGATGTTATTCAGAGTTCAATGGAAACATTTTAATTAGAGGAGTAACCTGATTTAAAATTTTGATGAGGGAGGCATCTCAGTTGTGGAAAGACTCCTAGATTTGGATGTGGTTAACCTGAGTATCTGCCTGAGCTTTGCCACTTATGAGCTATGTGGCCTGGCATGGGTAACTTCAATGATCTTTCATTCCTTCCTCTGTGTGCTGAGGGTCCCCAAGACCACTCTAGGTTCAGTGATTCACTAGGAAGACTCACAGGATTCAGTGTACAGTTATATCCACAGCCATGATCTATTACAACAAAAGATTCCAAGCAAAATCAGCAAAGGGAAAGGTGTATGGGATGAGGTCTAGGGAAAAACCAGGCACAAGCTTCCAAGAGTCCTCTCCTAGTGGGGTCACACCAGATGCACTTTCTTCTTCCAGCAATGAACTGACAGCATGTATGAAATGTTTAGCAGGAAAGCTCTTTAGAGTCTCAGCGCCCAAGGTTATAATTGGGATCTGATTATGTATGTACCCTCTGCCTAGCACATACCAAAATCCCAGAGTCCCAGAAAGAAAGCAGGTGTGCAGCATAAACTGCATTGCTTAAACAAACAGTTTAGTCACAGTGAGCCACTCTTATCAGTTCTGGGAGAATTGGGAACCCTCCTGAAATTCAGCTTCCCAGACTCAGTGAATGGCCAGCCTTGCAGGCTGGCCTTTCTAAGGGTACACTCTCAGGTCTGCAGTGTTAACTCTTTTCTGCACACTCTGTAAAGCGAGGCTCATAGTAGAGCCTTGCCTTGTCACGTCCCAGGCTTGTTGCAAACATCAAAACTGGACGAGGGCTGTGAAAATACTTTTGTCAATGAAAGCCGGAGCATTCTTGGGGACGGGTTTAGTGTTCTTGGAATGCCACTGTGTTCTTTTGTTCTATTTCATGCCTGCTGCTGTTCATAGAGACTCTTTTCCATAATCCATAGCTGCTCTCCTTGAGTATCATGGTTACACCTGTGCCAGTAGCGTGGGAGGGATTCAGAGACAATCAGGCTCTTGCCCTGAGGCACCCAGGTGCCTCCCTCTGGTCCTGTCTGTGTTGTGACTGTGGCATATTTTGCTGCCTGTTTCTCCAGCTTCTTCTCTCCAGAGATGAGACTCTGCAGGTGGCCAGTGCCCAATGTATAACTGCAGTATTAGTCCACTCACCAGCGAAGCATGCCCTGGCCTTCATCCATGCTGACATCCCAGGTGGGAGTTCCCTTCTAACTTTCTCCTCTGCAAACCCCAGAATTCTGACTGGAGACCCTCATGTAGCAGTGGCAGCAGCAGTTCTGTTGGGATTCTTTCTTATGTGTACTGAAGGGACTGGCTGGGGGCATGTTCATTATATATGACAGAGTCTAGGAAATAGACCTCAGGAAATCTGAATCCTCTTTCTACAGATTTCTAATTGACCTTGAGCAATTTGTTACTGATTTTTAGACCAGTCTAGAAATAAACCATCTAGGAATAAACATCTAGGGCAGGGTGGTAGAAAGACCTGTAGAAAAAAAGGAACTAATGTGTCTTGAAAGTTTGTTATGAGCCAGGAAATATGCCCTGAGGTGCATTGTAAATATTGCCACATTTAGGTCCTTGTCTTTGCTATTTTATGAATAAGGAAATTAAACTAGAGAATGGAAATAGCTGGTTTAAATCGACAAGGCTTGGCATTGGCAGAGAAGGGATACAAAATCAAGGCTCTCTGGCTCTACAACCTCTTTTCTCTGCATCATGTTGCTGCCCATCCTGAGAATTAGGGGACCTAGGTTCTAGTCCCACTTCTACCACCAGCTGTCTCTCTCTGGACCTCAGTTTCCCCATCTGTAAAAAGAAGAAGTTAGACAATAAGCCAGAGGGCATTTTCCAGGTTTATCTGTGATTTAATTATCATGTCTTATGGCAAGGATGTATGAACAGATGAAGTGACAGGTATGAGATGCTTAATAAATCTCAACCCTTGTATTAGTTGAGGGAGCAATATCACACAGTTTTCATATTGCTTCCTCCCTCTCTCCCTGGCCAGAGTTCCTCTTTGAGCATCTTTCCTCTTCCAGTGAAGTGCTCGTCTGGTCCTGCTACAACTGTTTGATACTCCTAGCAGAAGAGCCACTCTTCTTTTCCAAGTGCCACACGGTGTACGGTTGGTACTGTGGGTCCTGTACTAGCTCTGGCTTGGGTGGACAGCGCCTTGAAGTTAGGTGGCAGCAGCAGTGATGGGCGGGCTGGCCTATACTTTGGAGGAAGGTGCTAGTCTGGTCATTTCCATCAGCCCCAACTCATCACCAGATTCCACAGGCAAGCAGTGATATCCAAACAGTTCTGCTGCTGCTGCTGCTAAGTCACTTCAGTTGTGTCCGACTCTATGTGACCCCATAGACGGAAGCCCACCAGGCTCCCCCGTCCCTGGGATTCTCCAGGCAAGAACACTGGAGTGGGTTGCCATTTCCTTCTCCAATGTGTGAAAGTGAAAAGTGAAAGTGAAGTCACTCAGTCGTGTCCAACCCTTAGCGACCCCACGGACTGCAGCCTACCAGGCTCCTCCATCCATGGGATTTTCTAGGCAAGAGTACTGGAGTGGCTTGCCATTGCCTTCTCCGCCAAACAGTTCTGCTCTCCATTAATTGGCGGGAGTGTATGTTTAGTGAGAAAAGGACACTCCTATCAACCAAGAGATGAATTCCTGTTGTATCTCAAGAGCAACCTTACTCAGCATTGGAGCAGTCTTTTCCTATGCCCCAGAAATCTCCCCATCTAATTAGTCCCCAAGTTTTGCTGATTTATCCTTTCAAAGTTTTTTGAAACTATCCCTTCTTCTTTCCTGGTGATACCTTCCTTGTCTGGGACTTTTTATATCACATCTAGATTTTTAGACTGGGCACATTCAATTATTCATATTTTGTGTTCCTATGCTATGCCAGCATCAGGCTGGGAGCTAGAGATTTAGAGATACATATAACGTGGTCCCTGTCCTCTGGAAGGGGAGGGAGATATAAACAAGGTGGTTAGGGTTATGCTAAAGGGGACGGACAAGAGGTGTAGGAGGCCAGGGGAGGCCCATAGCTCTGCCTGCGTGGACCAGAGAAGGTTTCCTGGAGAGTGGAGGTCTGAGCTGATTCTTTGAGGAGAAATAGGAGTGTATGTAGTAGAGAAGGTGTAGTAGCCCAGTCAGTAGGCATTGACGAAATACCTCGAATGCCAGGGCCTGTGCTGTGGGTTGTTCTGGGTTTGGGGAGACAGAGGTGAATTAGACAAGGGCCTGCCCTCAAAGATCTCACAACCCCGCCCCATCAGCTCAACTTGTCAGGACTGCTCCTTGAGGGCTGCCCGCAACTGTGTGCTGTCCAGAGCCTCTCCCCTCTGCTGGGAAAGCAGAAAGGAAACTACTGGGCACTGATCCCTGGCCTCTGCCGTGTCATTTTGAGGTAGGGATTGAGTCGGTGGTGAGGAGCCTACAGGGAAGCCTGAGGATGAACAACACTGAGCTGCACAAGCAGGGCCTGCTGCTCTTTGCTGAGATCCTGACTCGGTGAGCTAAGTGGTAGAGCATCAAGCCTGCAGGGGCCAGACTGGAGAAGCAAAGAACTGGAGGTATTTATTCCTGGTGGGGTCAGTGATAGGAGTTCATATGCTTATTCTTCATTTACAATTTCTCAGGCAGCCAGAAGAGATCAAGCTGTTCACAAGCTCAGCCATGTGCAGAGATGCTGGCCGTGTCCTCCGAGAGGCAGTGAGCAGTCCTGTGCTGGAGGTGGCCGCTGAGGCACTGAAGGCCATTTCTGCCTTTCTGAGGTGAGAGACCCAGACAGACTGAACTTTCCACCTCTGCGTGTACCCAAAGGCCTGTCAAGGCCAGAGCAGCTTCCAGGGGATACTTGTCCTTTAGGTCAGGGAAATTTCATTGAATTATTTCTTTCCATTATTCTGCTTACTCTGTTCTGCCTTTATGAAACTGCCATTTGGATGTTGGGCATCCTGGATTGGTCATCTGATTTCTTTTCTTTGTCTGACAGTTTTTTATCTTTTTGTCATTATGTACTAGTTTCCAGGAGATTTTCTTGACTTTATTTTTCAACCCTACTATTATTTTACTTCTACTTTCATATTTTAATTTGGAAGAGTTCCTTCCAATTCTTTGCATGTTTTTTAAAATAGGATTTTATTTTATAAATAGTATTTATTTTGTGGATATAACTTTATAAAACTCAGTCTTTTTTTTCAGTCTGGACTTTGTCCCCACTTCCTTTCTACTAATTTTTCCTTCTGCCTAAAATGCTATTCCCCTTAAATCTTTGTATGACTGGCCTCTTTCCATCATTGAGGTCTCATTCAGAGTGTCCTTTCCTAACTGACCTACTTGGCTATTTCTGCACCTACTTGACAGTTCTTGTTTATTCATTTGTTCTGTGTCTTCTTCACAATATAACATAATCTCCAAGAATTAAGAGATCATGTCATTTTTTTTTTAAACTGCTATATGCCTCACTCCTAATAGATAGTCAGTATATGAATGATGTTAAAATGGATGGTGAGACTAAATGATCCTAGGGTCAAAATGGGAACTCATTCCTTAGTAAGATGCTTGATCTTGAAAAAACTAATGGAGGAAACCCATATTTATTTATATAGAAAATTTTACTTTGTTTCTACATTCTCCCTTTTAAAAATCTAACAAAGTAATATATTTAAGCAATAAAAAATAAAACATGCACAAGGTTTAAAATGAAAAGAAAGAGTCCTCTGTCACTACTTTCTAAAGGAAACTAATTTTAAATCATTTTGGTTTTAGTTCTGGTGACTTATTTCCCTAACTCTAAACCGTGTGAGTGCAATGCTATTTCTTTGTCCATTTAAAATAAATAAATAAATAATGGTGGTGGGAGGGAGGGTTGGGAAGCTGGCTGGAGGTGGAGGTGGTGAAGTTTATAAATCTAATTAAAAATGAAGTTGCATTTCCATTTTCCAAAACCACCCATCCACCAGCGTACTGTGTCACTAGACATTATGTACGATTTTACTTTGTGACAGAAACCATTACATTTAAAAATTCTTTACAGCAAGGTTAGTTAGACACACGATGGATGCAGCTTTAATCCTGCCATATATTATTACAGTTAAAATGTAAATGATGAAAAATATTTTGTGCTTATCAGCATTTATGTGGAAATGTGTTTTACAGTGATATATGGTGTTAAATTTCTATTATTGTGATGAAAAAGGAAGCAATACAAAAAGACGAAGTGTTTATTAAAACATGAAAAAAAAAAAGAAATAAATGGTTTTGCAGCACTGAAGAGATTATAGAAAGTAAATAAACTAGATCAGACCTGTTAAAAAAAAAAATAAACCGTGTGAGTGCAATGCTGTTTCTTTGTCCATTTAGAACATTTCATTGACTTGCCAGTAGGAAAGACCAAGACTTAGCTATTTTGTCTTCTCTACGTTTCCTTGACATTTTTGCTAGTTAATATTTTGTTTTCAAACTTTTAAATTATATACTTAAAACTTGTATTTCTTGTTCCCTCAACTTGAAGTAGTATCTCTTGACACCCTACTTGGTTAGCTGAGTATATTAGCACCCCAGCTCTTCCTTACCTTTCTCCTCCTTAACTTCTGCTACTCAATATCAGCTGTACCTTTAATTTTGTATTGTACTTTTAATTTATATTGTAAAGGTTGTTAACATTTATAGTCTCATCTTAACCATATTTAAGTCTTTTTCCCTTGCATAAAATTGCTTCTAAAAATTGAAAGAAAGAATAGCATTTACATTATAATGGCTTCAGTTTGTCTCTTTTCCCCTTTTGTCCTTTGTTGGATTTGATTTCTAAATCTGGGGCATGAATCCTAACAAGAGTGAGGTGAGTAAACCAACAGGGTAACAAAGGCCTAGAGTAAGAGCAAGAGTCAATCAGAAGTTCCCAGGCAGAGCTGCAATTCTCCCAGGAGGTCAGTGTTGTGGGGGACTGATAGCACCTTTCAGGCAGGAGGCAGGGTTTGAACTGTGCTACAAGGGCTTCTCTGGTGGCTCAGATGGTAAAGAATCTGCTTGCAGTGCAGGAGAACCAGTTTTGATCCCTGGGTCGGGAAAATCCTCTGGAGAAGGGAATGGCTACCCACTCCAGTATTCTTGCCTGGAGAATCCCATGGACAAAGGAGCCTGGTGGGCTACAGTCCAAGGGGTTACAAAGGATTAATAACCTTATATTATTGACCTTATAAATGTTAGTTTTATTATGTATACTGACATATACATACATAAGGGATGAGAGAGAGATTTGTGGAAGGACTAGGATTGGCCAAAACATGTGGGTGGGAAAATTTAGGGATTACTGAGGGTACAGTAGTCAGTCTGGCCAGCAGGTTGTGTGAGGTTAAGTAGTACTTGAAGAAGCCAGAAAGCTGGTTGGGTCAGAATTGTGGAGACTTATTTCTGATCCAAAGGTTATTAATTATAAGGTTATTAACACTGGAAAAGAGTCTGATGCTAGGAGGGAATGGGGGTGGGAGGGGACGGGGACGACAGAGAATGAGATGGCTGGATGGCATCACCAACTCGATGGACATGAGTTTGAGTGAACTCCAGGAGTTGGTGATGGACAGGGAGGCCTGGCGTGCTGTGATTCATGGGGTCGCAAAGAGTCGGACACGACTGAGCGACTGAACTGAACTGAACTGAATCCTTAGATGCTTTTATTTTTGACTTTAATTTTCCTGAATGTTTACTGAGGTGGTCCCTCTGAGGTGGAGTGATTCAGAAAGTCTCTGGGAAGCCCAACCAGAAGAAGGAATGAGGAGTGAGAACTATTGAAAGAATTTAAAGATGGCAGAGCCAGAGCTTGTCTATCAATGTAGGATAGAAAGTTAGAGCTTCCGTTCAATACTGTTCACTAATTGTAATAGATGTGCCACAGTAATGCAGTGTGTTAATAGTAGGGGAAACTGCAGTAGGGCTGGGGGAATATGGGAACACTGCACTATCTACTGTATTTGTTTCTGTAAATCTAAAACTGTTATTAAAAAATAAAGTCTAAAAAAGGAAAAATGAAAGAGCTTCCAGAAGGGAAAGGGGAAATCAAGCCTTCCCTATATACAGTTAACTGAGCAGTTAGAAGGCCCAACAGATTGCCTTCAGAGTTCAAAAACAGCCCAGAGATGAGGGTTAACATAGGTTTCTCCTTAGTTACTGCATTGGGTTGAGTTAGCATCCCTCTAAAATTCATGCCCTTGTTTGGAAATAGGGCCTTTGTAGATATAATTGAGTTAAGATGAGGCCATACCGTGTGGGCTCCTGAATCCAGTGGCTGATGCCCTTAGAAGGAGAAGGGAGTTTGAACACAGACACACACAGAGGGCTGTGTGAAGACCGAGGCAGAAACTGGAATCATGTATCTACAAGCCAGGGAATGATAAGGATTGCCAGCAACCACCAGAAGCTAAGAAGCAAGGCAGGATTCTTCCCTGCAGCCTTTGGGAGGGGCTGACACCTTGACTGCAGACTTCCAGCCCCCAGAATATGAGAATAAATTTCTGTTGTTTTAAACAACACAGTTTATCGTAAATTATCATAGCATTTCTAGGAAATCAATATAGCAAACTATACCCTGTCAAGTAGTCAGTCATTCATTCCTTTAACTTTTTTTTTTTTTAATTTAGCATCAATTTATAGTGCATCTAGCTCTGGTTAGGTAAAATGAAAAGGCAGAACTGGCCCCTGGCCTCTTGGAGCTCACATTTAGGCTAATCATGATTCTTACCTCCTCTGATTCTATAGAAATATGAGAATTCAAATGGACCCTAAGTATTACTTTTCACATTATTTCATATTCTGATATTGATTGATTCTCCAAGCATAGTTTCCAGTTTCTGTTTATAATCTCCAATAATGGGGAGCTCACTCCCTCCTAGATACTCCTGTCTACCTCTATAGAGACTTTTTCAGCTCTAAAAAAATTTTATTGAAGTATAGGTAATTTACAGTGTTGTGTGCCTCTATACCCTTTTGACTCTTAGAAAGTTCTTCCTTATATTCATTCCTTAAATAAGATCTGGATCCTTGATAACATTTACCTATTGATCATGATTTTCCTTATCAAGGTAACAGAAATAAAACTTGATTTCTCTTCTCTAAGAGAGCTTGGGATAGGGTGGGGAGGGAGGTGGGAGGGGGGTTCAGGATGGGGGAACACGTATACCTGTGACTGATTCATGTTGATGCATGGCAAAAACCATCATGATATTGTATAGTAATTATCCTCCAATTAAATTACTTGAAAAATTAAGAGAGCTCATCAGTTATTTGAGAACAGTGGCCATATACATCTCTTGATACACCTTCTGTTCTAGGTAGTACTTCTTTAATTGGGAGGCCCTTTTCAGTGAGAAAACCCTTTGTATCCTTAATAACAGTACCCATAGTCATGTGTGTGCGTGCATGCGTGCTAAGTCGCTTCAGTCGTGTCCGACTCTGTGCAACCCTGTGGACTGTAGCCCGCCAGGCTCCTCTGTCCATGGGATTCTCCAGACAAGAATACTGGAGTGGGTTGCCATGCCCTCTTCCAGGGGATCTTTCTGAACCAGGGATTAAGTCCACATCTCTTCCATCTCCTGCATTGGCGAGTGGGTTCTTTACCATTGACGCCACCTGGGAAGCCCAGTCATAGTCATAGCTGGCGTTTATAAGGACTTGCTGTCTAGTAAGCACTGTCCTGAGTTCTTGGCTACATTATCAATTTGGTCCTTAGCATAATTCTATGAGGACAGTACTGTTACCTTTCACTTACTAGATGAGGAAACTGAGGGCTGGAGAGGATGAGGAATGTGTGTAAAGTCACACAACAGGCAAATGCTGGGGCTGGGACTTTTGTCAGATCAGTTCCTGGACCCATGTTCGGATCCACCACATGCCCCTTCATTGCCTGAGAACCTGGGGCTATCTTGGGGTACCCTGACCTGACCGTCGGCCTACCTTTGTCTCCCTGTGTGCAGGAAGGATCATCAGAGTGCGCTACCTGTACTGTACAAGGAGCTGCAGGCCTTGGTCAAAGCCTTGCTGAGCCGGTGTGCAGATCTGTCCCAGACGCCACTGAACTGGAGGCCCCTGGTCAGTGCACAGCAGCTGCTGCTTCTGGAGATCATGCTGTTCTGTGTTTTTAGAAGATAATTAGTACATTGCATTATCTTTGTATGCCACTTTGTAGCTTTTTCTCATGCACACACACCTACAACAAGATGTTTACATAACTGCAGAGCTGTGAGGCTTAATAATTGTTATCCTCATTAGGAAACTGAAGCCACAGAGGTTTAACAGTTTTTCTCTTAGGTCCAAAGCTAGCAAGGACCTAAGTTTGGGTAGTAAATCCCAGGGCCTACTATATACTTTGTCTTTTGTATCATCCAAGCGGGTATGGTAAACCCAAAATTATTTAAATTATGGTAAACTCACAAAATTATTTAAGACTGGATTCACTAGAATCTTAGAATCTGACAAGTGTGCAGTGTCGGAGAAGGCAATGGCAAGCCACTCCAGTACTCTTGCCTAGAAAATCCCATGGATGGAGGAGCCTGGTAGGCTGCAGTCTGTGGGGTCGCTAAGGGTCAGACGCGACTGACTGACCTCACTTTCACTTTTCACTTTCACACATTGGAGAAGGAAATGGCAACCCCCTCCAGTGTTCTTGCCTGGAGAATCCCAAGGACGGGGGAGCCTGGTGGGCTTCCGTCTATGGGGTCACACAGAGTCGGACACGACTGAAGTGACTTAGCAGTAGCAGCAGCAGTGGTCCATAGTAAAGTCATGCTCAAAATTCTCCAAGCCAGTCCAGCAATACGTGAACCGTGAACTTCCAGATATTCAAGCAAAGGAGAAAAGGAAAGATATAAGCATCTGAATGCAGAGTTCCAAAGAATAGCAAGGAGAGATAAGAAAGACTTCCTCAGTGATCAATGCAAAGAAATAGAGGAAAACAACAGAATAGGAAAAACAAGAGACCTCTTCAAGAAAATTAGAGATTCCAAGGGAACATTTCATGCAAAGATGGGCTCGATAAAGGACAGAAATGGTATGGACCTAACGGAAGCAGAAGATATTAAGAAGAGGTGGCAGGAATACACAGAAGAACTGTACAAAAAAGATCTTCACAACCAAGATAGTCACGATAACGTGATCACTGACCTAGAGCCAGACATCTTGGAATGTGAAGTCAAGTGGGCCTTAGAAAGCATCACTACGAACAAAGCTAGTGGTGGTGATGGAATTCCAGTTGAGCTATTTCAAGTCTTGAAAGATGATGCTGTGAAAGTGCTGCACTCAATATGCTAGCAGATTTGGAAAACTCAGCAGTGGCCACAGGACTGGAAGAGGTCAGTTTTCATTCCAATCCCAAAGAAAGGCAATGCCAAAGAATGCTCAAACTACAGCACAATTGCACTCATCTCACACTCTAGCAAAGTCATGCTCAAAATTCTCCAAGCTAGGCTTCAGCAGTATGTAAACCGTGAACTCCCAGATGTTCAAGCAGGTTTTAAAAAAGGCAGAGGCACCAGAGATCAAATTGCCAACATCCGCTGGATCATGGAGAAAGCAAGAGAGTTTCAGAAAAACATCTATTTCTGCTTCATTGACTATGCCAAAGCCTTTGACTGTGTGGATCACAATAAACTGTGGAACATTCTTAAGGAGATGGGAATCCCAGACCACCTGACCTGCCTGTTGAGAAACCTGTATGCAGGTCAGGAAGCAACAGTTAGAACTGGACATGGAACAACAGACTGGTTCCAAATAGGAAAAGGTGTGCGTCAAGGTTGTATATTGTCTCCTTGCTTATTTAACTTATATGCAGAGTACATCATGAGGAACGCTGGGCTGGAAGAAGCACAAGCTGGAATCAAGATTGCTGGGAGAAATATCAATAACCTCAGATATGCAGATGACACTACCCTTATGGCAGAAAGTGAAGAGGAACTCAAAAGCCTCTTGATGAAAGTGAAAGAGGAGAGTGAAAAAGTTGGCTTGAAGCTCAACATTCAGAAGACAAAGATCATGGCATCTGGTCCCATCACTTCATGGGAAATAGATGGAAAAACAGTGGAAACAGTGTCAGACTTTATTTTTTTGGGCTCCAAAATTACTGCAGATGCTGATTGCAGCCATGAAATTAAAAGACGCTTTCTCCTTGGAAGGAAAGTTATGACCAACCTTGATAGTATTTTAAAAAGCAGAGACATTACTTTGCCAACCAAGGTCCGTCTAGTCAAGGCAATGGTTTTTCCCGTGGTCATGTATGGATGTGAGAGTTGGACTGTGAAGAAAGCTGATCGCCGAAGAATTGATGCTTTTGAACTGTGGTGTTGGAGAAGACTCTTGAGAGTCCCTTATACTGCAAGGAGATCCAACCAGTCCATTCTAGAGGAGATCAATCCTGGATGTTCATTGGAGGGACTGATGCTAAAGCTGAGGCTGCAATACTTTGGCCACCTCATGCGACGAGTTGACTCACTGGAAAAGACTCTGATGCTGGGAAAGGTTGGGGGCGGGAGGAGAAGGGGACGACGGAGAATGAGATGGCTGGATGGCATCACCGACTCTGTGGACATGAGTTTGAGTGTACTCCGGGAGTTGGTGATGGACAGGGAGGCCTGGCGTGCTGTTATTCATGGGGTCACAGAGACTCGGACACGACTGAGCGACTGAACTGAACTGAACTGAAGCTGGTTTTAGAAAAGGCAGAGGAACCAGAGATCAAATTGCCAACATCCGCTGGATCATGGAAAATGCAAGAGAGTTCCAGAAAAACATCTATTCCTGCTTTATTGACTATGTCAAAGCCTTTGACTGTGTGGATCACAATAAACTGTGGAAAATTCTTAAACAGATGGGATCACCAGACCACCTGACCTGCCTCTTGAGAAACCTGTATGCAGGTCAGGAAGCAACAGTTAGAACTGGACATGGAACAACAGACTGGTTCCAAATAGGAAAAGGAGTACGTCAAGGCTGTATATTGTCACCCTGCTTATTTAACTTTTATGCAGAGTACATCATGAGAAACGCTGGGCTGGAAGAAGCACAAGCTGGAATCAAGAATGCCAGGAAAATATCAATAACCTCATATAGGCAGATGACACCACCCTTATGGCAGAAAGTGAAGAGGAACTAAAAAACCTCTTGATGAAAGTGAAAGAAGAGAGTGAAAAAGTTGGCTTAAAGCTCAACATTCAGAAAACTAAGATCATGGCATCTGGTCCCATCACTTCATGGGAAATAGATGGAGAAATAGTGAAACAGTGTCAGATTTTATTTTGGGGGGCTCCAAAATCACTGTGGATGCTGATCGCAGCCATGAAATTAAAAGACCTTACTCCTTGGAAGGAAAGTTATGACCAAGCTAGATAGCATATTAAAAAGCAGAGACATTACTTTGCCAACAAAGGTCCATCTAGCCAAGGCTATGGTTTTTCCAGTAGTCACATATGGATGTGAGATTTGGACTATAAAGAAAGCTGAGCGCCGAAGAATTGATACTTTTGAACTGTGGTGTTGGAGAAGACTCTTGAGAGTCCCTTGTACTGCAAGGAGATCCAACCAGTCCTTCCTAAAGGACATGAGTCCTGGGTGTTCCTTGGAAGGACTGATGCTAAAGCTGAAACTCCAATACTTTGGCCACCTCATGTGAAGAGTTGACTCACTGGAAAAGACTCTGATGCTGGGAGGGATTGGGGGCAGGAGGAGAAGGGGACGACAGAGAATGAGTTGGCTGGATGGCATCACCAACTCGATGGACATGGGTTTGAGTGAACTCCGCGAGTTGGTGATGGACAGGGAGGCCTGGCGTGCTGTGATTCATGGGGTCTCAAAGAGTTGGACAAGACTGAGCGACTGAACGGAACTGAAGCGATTAGATTATTTGTGTTCTGTAATACCCACTGTGGTACATTACTCTCTATTTTTATAATAAGTCCAAAAATATTTTATTAGCTTTCAGACTTTGGAAAAATTTGTTAGATTTCAAAAATTTGAGAGTCCTGGGTGTTCCTTGGAAGGACTAATGCTAAAGCTGAAACTCTAATACTTTGGCCACCTCATGTGAAGAGTTGGCTCACTGGAAAAGACTCTGATGCTGGGAGGGATTGGGGACAGGAGGAGAAGGGGACGACAAAGAATGAGATGGCTGGATGGCATCACCAACTCGATGGACATGGGTTTGAGTGAAATGTGGGAGTTGGTGATGGACAGGGAGTCCTGGCGTGCTGTGATTCATGGGGTTGCAAAGAGTCGGACACGACTGAGCAACTTAACTGAGTCTTAAAATATCAGAGGAAATACTAATAATACGAGTGCTTTATGTCTTCTAGATTAACTTGGGAGACTAAGCTGTTTGCACATGATAAGGTGGGGGAATTTGTGTATTTTGGAGCAACTAGTATGGGCGTTAAACAGCCATTAGGCTAATGTCCACTAGCCTGTGACAACTTTCTGTGAACAAGAACAAGAACCAGTCCTGTGCTTCACAGGGAAACAAGGGGTTAAGGTTCCCCTTTGTACCATTTTTTAAAGGAGCTACTAGATATCTGAATTTTTGAGGATATTCCTAAGATCCCCTAGGAAGTGTTAGGTGTGTGGGAATGCCAGACTCCAGTGTGGAGGAAAAGGTCTATAGTCCTCTAAGCAAAGACTGGAACACAGAGTAGGTACTTGACCAGTAGGTTCCCCTCTTTCCTTCTCTCCCTCAGGGCCATGCCTCCAACCGAAATTCAGAGAGGGCCATTCTTCGAAGAGGGAAGTTCCTCTTGAGTGCTCTGGAGGGATTTAGAAATGCCTGCAGGTGAGGAGCTCTTTGCGATCTGATGTAATAATATGGAGGGTGGGTGCAGAAAGGAATGGACAAAGGGTGAAGTTCTAGAAGCAACACTTGATTTCTGATGCTTTGCTGCATAGTGAGAGGACTTTGGCTGGGGTGGAGAATGGGGATGTGTGTGAGTTTGGAGTGAGTCTGTGAAGGAGGTCTCTAAAGGTTCCCTTCTGGTGAAGTTTTTGTTACTGTGCCATGAAATTGTATCTCATTCAGCTTTGCGCTTTGTCCCAAGTAACCCAGCGCTCTATATGTGTTCACTGACTGCTTGTTGGATTAATTCATTTCTCATCAACAAACATTTGTTGTACCTACTGTGTGCCAGCCCTGATGCTAGATAGTGAAAGTAGAAAAATAACTCAGATCAGCTCTTGCCCAGAAGGAGTTCACAGTCTCTTGGGAACTGAGACAGTTTTGTGTATATGTGTGGAATCCATTACATTGTCACAAACCTGGGGGAGGCGTTCCAAACAGAGAGGGCAGCACACGTAAAGGCAGAGAGATGTGAAGCAGCAGACAGCATGGTATGTCGAGGGAAATATTAACACATATAGTCAGGTGGAGTGTCACGTGTTATGGGAGAGAGGGCAGGGAGCTTGAAGCTGGAGAGGGGGCCCAAGACCAGGTTCTTCCTCACTGAGGCCCCTGGAGTTTTCTCCAGGTCTGCTGGTGGGGATGCTTGCCTTGAGCCCTGAACTCAGAAATCCCTCTAAGAGGATAAATCTGACCTTTTTGAATAGGCAGTAGTAAATATATTCATATTTCTCAGGTTGGCTATGGAATTCCAGAAGGAACCTTCAGCCCAGGAGAATCCATTCACAGCTCCCAGTGCTGAGAAAGAAGACACCTTGGAAGCCTTCTCAGAATTTCTCCTCAGTGCCTGTGACTCCCTCTGTATCCCCATGGTGATGGTGGGTTGGGCAGCAAGGATCTTGGGGAGGAGAAAGACGTGAGAGCAAGCCAGACTGAGAGGCATAGGACAGTAACTCGATACTCAACTAGACCTTCTGAGGGTCTTAGCAGTATTGTTCTTGCAGCTACTTTTCTTTTGGTTTTAAAATCACAGTACAGTGTTTTGTTGTAAACAATAGATTAATAGATGCCTCTTAAAAAGTAGAAAGCAGTAGTAATAAAATAATAAATAGGTAATGTTTCAGTTCAGTTCAGTCACTCAGTCGTGTCTGACTCTGTCACCCCATGAACTACAGCATGCCAGGCCTCCCTGTCCATCACCAACTCCCGGAGCTTGCTCAAACTCATGTCCATCGAGTCAGTGATGCCATCCAACCATCTCATACTGTCGTTCCCTTCTCCTCCTGCCTTCAATCTTTCCCAGCATCAGGGTCTTTTCCAGTGAGTCAGTTCTTTGCATCAGGTAACCAAAGTATTGGAGCTTCAGCATCTGTCCTTCCAATGAATATTCAGGACTGATTTCCTTTAGGATTGACTGGTTGGATCTCCTTGCAGTCCAAGGGACTCTCAAGAGTTTTCTCCAGCACCACAGATCAAAAGCATAAATTCTTTGGCACATGTTAATGAGGTGATAAATGCCTTATATTCAGAACTTAATTTAACCCTCCCATTGACCCTGTGAAATAGGTCCTATAATTTCCCCCAATTTAAAGATGATTTTTCTATGGCTGTAAAGCAAGTATATGGCAGTGCTGAGGTTTGAACCCATGTGTTTTGTCTGCCTAGTAAAAATGGCAACCCACTCTGATGTTCTTGCCTAAAAATCCCATGGACAGAGGAGCTTGGTGGGCTGTGGTCCAGGGGTCACAAAAGAGTTGGACATGACTGAGTGACTAAGCAACAGTCAATGTGATTTAGGCTTCAGCAAGTAGCACATGTGTGAGTTCTGTAACATGAGAAATGGCTACTCTCAAGAGACCTGGTTTTGAGCTGACTTGAGACAAAGATGGTAGGAAGAGCAGGGTCCATAGTGTTGACTGCCCAGATGACCTTGGGTGAGTCTTGTCCTGTTTGAGTTTTGGACATCCTATGAACAGTCCATTAGTTAGGAAAGGAAACCTCCAAAACACCCACTGGAAACAGTAGGTGGCAGCAGGGGAGCATCCTCTAGCCATGACAGGAGAGAGTCTCTTTTCCTTGAAGAAGCCTTTGACTCAGGATGCCAGGGTCTTTAGGAGGGTAACTCTTGGGGGCCATGGGTTACAGCCCTGATTGGCACACACTAACAGTGATAGTTGGGCCATTCACTTTGGTTTCTTCCCCTGCTCTGCCTTCCTCCTAGATTTATGAAGTGTTAGAGCTAGATCTAGAATTAGATCATAGAATTATTATGTTATTCTTGCTTTGTACTTTTCAGTATTTTATACATTTTCTTTAATGAACTTGTATTACTTTTCTAGTTGAAAAAAAACTTGGTTTGAAAACCAAATGAAAAGTATCTGTAAGAACCACATCCCTGAGGCCCTGGCTATTTATACATGAGGAACCGAAACAGTGAAAGGGGAGGGGGTGACTGACCCAGGGCACATAGTGACCTTGTGCAAAGCTTGAAATAGAACCCAAGTTTCTCTACTCTATCACATCAGGCTGCCTCGTGATTCTGTTCAAAGATCACATGAAAAATAAACATGAAGGAAGTTTGTGAACCATATTATTATATGTTAGAAACATGAGTGTCATTCATATCACTATAATGTATAGTTTAGAAAGTGCTTTTTACACGTGAGATGTCATTTGTTTCTGGGAAGTAGGACTTGTAGTTATTCCTGGTTTACTCTTTGGTAGATGCCCAGAGCAGTAACGAATCTTGCACAGTTTATTAAGTGGCAGGTATAAGCCTTGGATGTAGGCTTGTGACTTCAGGTCTCTGAGCTTTTTTTGTGTCCATCAGATGAAAGAATTTAGTCTATTACTTCTAGATGATGCAGTTTTTGCTGATGCTGTTTCTTCTTCAGAGGTTCAGTCCTAGTGGACTGTGCGCTCCGTCTTGGTTCTTTGCAGAGGTACTCGGAGCAGGCCACTCACCCAGCCGTGATGGAGGTTTTCCTCTCAGTTCTGCACAGCCTTTTTGTCATCGCCCCTCACATGAAGGAGAAATTCTCCAAGAAGCTTGGTAGGCCGCAAGCAAGTGTGGAAGTTGGAAGGGAGGCTGGTGCCTTAGGCAGTTGTTCAGGGTACTTAGAGAGAGTACAACCTGTGGGTGGAGGGTTACTCATTCGTTCAGAATCAGCGTCTATACTCTGCCTAGTGTTGAGTGGAAGGATATATCATCCAGCAGTCAAAAGTCTTTAAAGGCAGTTCTCAAATTAATGGATACTTCTCTGAGTCAAGAAGGTTCCAGTTCAGAGCCATGGGTTAAACCACTGTCTCAGAAAGTTGCTGTGAAACTCTGAGGGGTTTGTTCCCTACCAGAAACCCTAGGCTAGAGTACGGATTATCCCCAACACGAACTGGGGCAGTGGGAGCTATTGTCTAGAATCCTGCTCTTACAGGGGCCTGGAATGGGCAGGACAGTGGTCACTTTTGATAGAGATCTTCAGAGCAGGGTGGAGTGGGAGTGGGGAGACTGGGAGAGTCAGGCAGTGCAGGGGACTGGGCCAGGGTCACCAGCTAATGCAGAATGTTCATCAGAAAAGAAGGTGAACTTTTACTCAGCACTTGCTCTGAGCTAAATGTTTGTTAGATCTTCTATATACATGTATCTTACTTAGTTTAACAGCAGGCTTTGAGGTATAGATATTGAAACTGAATCTCAGAGAAGGTAAGTGTCTCAGGGTCACATTACTAGTTAGCAATGGAGCATATTTGAACCGAGGTCTGTGTGACTCCAAAACTAGTACCACTCAGACTTGGCAATCCCTGTAATAATCCTGACTTAAATCACTCTCTGCTTTCTTCCCAATTCTCGCAAGCTGCCTCATCCTTCATACAACTGGCCCTGGAACTGAAGGCTAGGTTCTGCAGTGGCCTGAGGTATGTGTTGTCCTAAAGGGTCAAGTGTCCTTCTTGACTGGACAAGTGGAAATTTCTGACCAGTGTGGTTTAGTCATAGGACCGTGGAGGGATTGACACAGTGTCAGAATTGCTCAGCACCTGCTGGTACGGGCTGGATGGGCTTCTCTAGCTTTTATTTATCTGGTTCTGGTAAGACTCTCATTCCATTGTAATACTCGGAAGGGCACCTTTTAGAATCAAAACTGGGAGGGCTCTTAGAGATCATTTGTCTAACCCTCATTTTACAGACCAGGAAGCTGAGGCCTTCACAGGGTAACTGATGCCGTGTCCATCAAGAGGGTCATGTCCTGGCTGCTGCCAGCCCAGCAATTCCAGAGGAGAGGCTGTCTTATACAGAGTAGAGAGGTTGCTGCTTCAATCTCTCTCGTTAGGTTTCTGGAGCAGCCTTCCCATTTCTGGCTTGCTACCTGTTTCTGCATTTGCTTGGCAGATTCCACTTGTTAACTGCCTACAGTCCTCAAGGTAACCTCAGTGTAGTACCTAGCCCTCCTTCCATATCTCTGGGTAGAACAACTGACGTTCAGGAGAAAATACAGGGATCCACCTGGGTCAGAGTCACAGTTTTGGATGTTTATAATTCTCCTGAATCACCCAATTTGGGTTCAACAGATTCCTCTTTTTATAGTATTTGCTAGCCCCTTCCTGACCCAGGAGCATATTTTGTTTATATGTTTTATTAATTTGGAGCTTAGTACCTTACCTTGACTTATTTTTTTCAGGAAATTTTTCATGAATACCTATATGGGCCAAGTGATTAAGTTACACCTGTGGGCAGCAGGTTCCATATTTACTTTTCACAGCCACCTCCAGACCTTCAACCTTCTCTACCAGGGCCATGGTTAGAATTTCCTTGGGCTCTGGTACAAAGCAGTGGTGCCTCAGTACCTGGCAGAGATAATGCTGTCCCAGCCAGAGTAGCAATGTCCTCTTTCTTGTTCTGTCTTCCTCTCCTCCCACTAAGTCACTCAGCCCTGAACCAGGTGTGTTCCAGTTTCCTGTACTACATGTGCATCAACCTCCTCTCAGCTCCAGAGAAGACAGGACCACCTTCCCAAGAAGGTAAGATGCTGTAGTTTGGCCACTCACGAGGTCCATGGTGGTGTCTTAGTGTCTGGATGTCTTGCTGATTGGCTGAGTCATAAATCAGTACAGTAATAAGGAATCTTTGCCTGAAGCTACCCAGAAGAACCATGGAATCATGGAACGATGGAACTATAAGCTGTTTCCTAGGGAGGGAGGTGAGATAATAGATCAGCTCTCTGCCTATCCAGGTGTGGTCTGGCCTGCACAGGAACTAGCATGATAACTTCTGCCCTGGTGGCAGCCACGTCACAGCAGCCTCTTGTGCTTACCGGCACCAGTCCCCTGTTTCTGGCCAGTTTTGTCTCTTGTCTGAATAGGAGGAGCCCCACTTTTGCCTCCTCAGACCCTGAGACCCAGATAGCTTGTCTTATCTCAGAGCACCAGAAAGAGCAGCCAGCTTTGCTGACATGCAGACTGCATCTTTCTTTTACATTTCAGGAGAGGAGCAGGTGGGTGTGCGAGGTTCAAGGATATTAATTTTGTTGTGATCATAATGATCACAGTGTGCTTTGATGGAAAAAGCAATAAACTTAGAATTAGGAAACCTGACCTGATTGCTGCCACACCTTAGTGGCACATTCCGTCTCACTCTCCACTTGGCTGTAGGCCCATTGCATTGGCAGGATGGACCCTTTCATGTGACCTCTAACTTGGCCTCCTGCTTTCAGTCTCTCATCCTCCAACCAGTCTTCACCGACTGCTGGAGGGTCTATCCGAAAACCAAGTCAACGTCTCAATTCCCCTAACCTTCAGCAGTCATCTCCAATCAGCAGTCTACCAGGCATTGTTTGACAGTGATAGAGTTTTCTCTGGTGTCTGTGGTGAAATTTGGAAAGTAAGGGTAATGTAGTGAATTTTCCATGAAGTTGAGTTTATTCAAAACTTAAGCTCTGAGGTCCTTTTCTTTCATATTCTTTTGGTATTCAAATGTTCTTTCTTGTAAGAAACAGAGGTTTCATAAGAAATGTAGGAATCTGCTCTCACATTCCACATTCTGTACTCCTCATTCAAGATCTTTCACAGCCTACCTACAAATTACATCACCCAGTTCCTAAACCCTTGACACTCCACATCTTTTCACTGATGGTCCAGTCACATTGAACTCCTTGCCACCCCCTAAACACGATGTCCTCTTATGCCTCCAGGCTGCTGAACACCTTGCTTCCTGGCTTGGCAAGCCTCTTCTCTCCTTTCTCTGCCTGATTTCTGTTCCCCTTCATGGTTCCCTCCTCTTTGAGCTTGCCTTCCCCATCGCAGGTGGCATGAGTCACTGTCTCTTCCACACTTGAACATGGCACTGATCACATGTCCTGCAATTATCTGTCTCATTATCTATTTTTTTCCCACCAGCTGCCAGCTACAGGAGGTAGGGCCTGTGTGTCATAGCCTGGCCTAGAATAGCCACTCAGTGGACATTGTCAAGTGGACGAATGTATCCAAGTCCTTCCCCATGTTACCTTCAGTCTCTCCTGAGAGACTAAGAGGGGGAGAAGAGAGTGATTGCCTTTTATCCTGTGTGTGTCCTTGCTGTCCTGTGCAGTACTCTGTATGTACAGACACGCGTGTGACCATTACCTGCTCTCCTCTGTCCTTTGTGTGATTTTCTCCGGCCTGTTCCCTCCCCAGAGCTCTCTGCAGTGTCTGAGCTCCTGCAGCACGGGCTGCCCCAGATAAGCAGCAGGGGCCCCGAAAGCCTTGCTCTCCTGTCGGATCGCCAGTACGTGGAGGAAACTGCTCGCCAGAGACAGTACTGCATCCTACTCCTCTTCTACCTGGCCTACATTCATGAGGACAGGTCAGTGCTCAGAGCTGGCGACTGACAGTTGGTTCTGGAACCTACATCTGTAGCCAGGTTCAGTTCAATAACTATTTACAGAGGCATCCTCTCCAGGCCTGGTGCTGAGCACTGGGGACATGGAGATACGTGAGAAATGGCATGTATTCCTGAGGGGCTCACACTTTGGAGAGATGGGTAGTCTCAGAAGTGACAGAGCCTCGAATGCTGATGCGCATTCCTTGATATCCCTGAGGGTGTTTATGCACCAAAAAAAAAAGTCAGTAGTTTACTTTGGTTTTAAGAATTACTATACAATTTATTAAAATTTAAAATCAAAATACTATTTTTCATTAAGCTTTTAAACAATTATTGAGGTAAAGTTTACATAGCTAAGTTAGCCATTTTAAAGAGGACAACTCAGTGGCATTGAGTATGTTCACAGTGTTGTGCAAGCACCATCTCTGTCTAGTTCCAAAACATTTCCGTCACTCCAAAGTAAAGCGTCCTATCCTTTAAGCAGTCACTCCCCTTTCCTTCTGCTCAGCTTCTGGCAACTAGCATTCTGCATTCTGTCTCTGTGGATTTATCTATTCTGAACATTTCTGGTAGATGTGTTCATACGTATGTGATCTTTTGCACCTGCCCCTTCCACTGACCATAATGTTTTCAAGATTCATCCAGTAAGCATAATGTTTACAGCAGGCATTGGTACTTCATTCTTTTTCATGGCTTAATAATATACCATTGTGTGTATACACCACAGTTTGTTTATTCCTTCATTCATTGATGGGCATTTGGGCTGTTTCCACCTTCTGGCTATTGTGAATAGTAATGCTGTGAATATGTATGTGCACGTGTTTGTTTGAGTACTTGTTTTCTATTCCTTTTCTATATACACCAGGTTTAGAATTGAGGAGTCATATGGTAATACTATTGGTGACATTTTGAGGAACTTCCAAACTGTTTTCCAGAGGAGCTGCAGCAATGTTTGAGCAAGGATTCCAGTTTCTCCATATCCTTGTCAAGACTTGTCCATCTTTTTTATTATAGCCATCCTAGTGGTTATGAAGTGGTTTTTGGATTCAGTTCAGTTCGGTCGCTCAGTCATGTCCGACTCTTTGTGACCTCATGGACTGCACCACGCCAGGCTTCCCTGTCCATCACCAAATCCTGGAGCTTGCTCAAACTCATGTCCATCAAGTTGGTGATGCCATCCAACCATCTTATCCCCTGTCATCCCCTTCTCCTGTCTTCAATCTTTCCCAGCATCAGGGTCTTTTCCAGTGAGTCAGTTCTTCACATCAGGCAGCCAAAGTACTGGAGCTTCAACTTCAGCATCAGTCGTTCCAGTGATCAAGGTTGATTTCCTTTAGGATTGACTGGTTTGATCTTCTTGCAGTCCAGGGCACTCTCAAGAATCTTCTCCAACACCACAGTTCAAAAGCATCAATTCTTTGGCACTCAGACTTCTTTATGGTTCAACTCTCACATCCGTATATGACCACTAGAAAAACCATAGCTTTGATTATACAGACCTTTGTGGGCAAAGTAATGTCTCTGCTTTGTAATACACTGTCTAGGTTTGTCATAGCTTTTCTTCCAAGGAGTATGTGTCTTTTAATTTAAATTTTGATTAAATATAATTAAAGAAATTTGGGGGGGATTAAATTTGTCTATTTTTTCTGTTGTCATTTGATGTTGAGCATCTTTTCATGTGCTTGTTGGCCATTTGTATATCTTCTTTGGAGAAATGTCTATTCAAATCTTTTGTCTAGTTTTGATTCAGATTGAGTGTTTTTGTTATTGAGTCTCAGGAGTTATCTATATATTCTGGATATTAGTTCTTTATTAGATTTGCAAATAATTTCTACCATTCTGTGGGTTGCCTTTTTACTCTTTTGATAGTGGTTTTGGATGCACAAACTTTTAAAACTTTCATAAAGTCCAGTTTATTTTTTTCTTTTATTGCCTGTATTTTTAGTGTCATTATCAATAATTCATTGCCAAATTCAGTGTCATGAAACTTTTGCCTTATGTTTTATTCTAAAATTTTTTTTATAGGTTTAAGTCTTTCATTAAGTGTGTTTCTAGTTGGGGTCAATTTTTTTCTATCATGTTAGGTAAGATTCTAACTTCATTCTTTTACATGTGGAAATCCAGTTTTCCCAGTGCCATTTGTTGAAAAGACTATCCTTTCCCCACTGAATGGTGTTGGCACCCTTGTTGAAAATCATTTGACTATATGTATGATGGTACAGTAGTATTAACTAAACTTTATTCAGATTTCACCAGTTTTCCTGTACTGTCCCTTTTCTGTTCTAGGATACAATCCAGGATACTACATTGCATTTGGTATTACCTATTTTAAAATGTTTATCAGAGTCTTAATCTGATAGGTGAGACATACCCATGGTAGAAAATTTAAAAAGCATAAAAGGGCATGTAGTGAAGTTGGGCTTCTCCTCATCCCCATCTTCCTTGCATGTACAAGTGTAGAAGCCTCCCTTCCCCAGAAAGGAGCCCATTGAACACACAAATGTTTAGTGATAAATATGAGAAGAGAAGGGTGAACTGACTGTCAAAGCAGGGTTCAAACTGAACCCCCAAAGTAGCATCCTTCTTTTTAACACTGCTGGTCCAGCTGCCTGATGCTTTACCTTCTAGGTGTGAGTCAGGAGTCTGTGTCCTCTTAACAGATCCTTGCACAAAGCAGAGAACCACGTGCTGTGCATGTGTGATAGCACTTTGTTAAGTATGTACAGCACCTTCTCTGTGCAAGATGTCATTAGGCTGTGGATGTGCTGGGACAGAGGGCAGAGGGAGGGTGTGGCAAGGCAGGACAGCCATCTCTGCCTTTTTCACTCAGACTGTCCTTGGTTGACAGGTTTGTCTCAAAGACGAAGTTATTCGTGGCTGTGCAAAGCTTCCTCCTATCTCTGCAGGACCAGGGTGAACGCCCTCCACTCATGGTCTTCAGAGCTTCTATCTATCTACTTGCAATCTGCCAGGACAAAGATGGTGCCTTAGATGAGGTATGGACCAAAACACCTGGGGCTTTTCCTCCTTCTCCTGCTCCTCTTCATCATGGTTCCTTGGAGGACTATTTTGATGTATGTATAGAGACGCTGGGTGGCAGAGAGACAGTGTGTGTTGGGGGACTAGAGGGAGACACAGTGCTGACACATACAGAGCTCATGTAACTTAGCCAGTTCTCTCAACAGTTCTGGGAGACAGAGATTACTATTTTTATTTTATTGATAAGAAAATCAAGACTTAAGGACTTCCCCCAAAATCCAGTGGTCAAGACTCCATGCTTCCACTGCAGGAGGCATGGGTTTGATCCCTAGTCAGAGAAGAAGGATCCTGCACACTGTGGACCTAAGTTAATTAAGTCCTAATTAACGCTTCCGTCTATGGGGTCGCACAGAGTTGGACACGACTGAAGTGACTTAGCAGCAGCAGCATAAAGGTCAGTTAGGTTAAAGGCTGTTTTCTTAGTACCACCTCTGGTTTGTGCAGGAGGAAAAAGGTGTGAGATGTCTACAGATAGTTTATGAAGCAAAATGTATTGCTGGGACCTACATCATTGTTAACCAGGTTGGTCTTGGTTTACTTTGATGAGGTTATATGTTACAGGTTTTCTCCCTCCAGCTTCTTTATAAACTCTTAGGGCTGGAGCAGTCATTTCACAATATATACATTTATCAGATGATTATGTTGTATCCCTTAAACTTGAAAGTCCCTCAGTCGTGTCCAACTCTTTGTGACTGGACTATACAGTCCATGGAATTCTCCAGGCTGGAATTCTGGAGTGGGTAGCTGGTCCCTTCTCCAGGGGGTCTTTCTAACTCAGGGATTGAACCCAGGTCTTGCTCATTGCAGGCGGATTCTTTACCAGCTGAGCCACAAGGGAAGCCCATACCTGAACTATCAGGGAAACCTTAAATTTATGCAATGTTATATGTTAATTATGTCTCACTAAAACTAGGAAAAAAGACTTAATAGTGTTTAAATGGCAATACTCCCCAAATTGTTCTATAGATTCAACATAATCTTGATCAAAATTCTAGTTGCCTTCCTTTTTTTTTTTCTTGTCTCGAAATGGACAAGCTGATCCTAAAATTTATTTGGAAATGCAAGGGACCCAAAATAGCCAAAATAATTTTGAAAAAGATCAGGTTTGGAGGACTCACACTTCTTCATTTCAAACTTACTACAAAGATAGAGTAATCAAGACAGTGTGGTTCTAAATATGTCTAGGAGAGATATCCAGATCAACCGAAAAGAGTTGAGAGTCCAAAAATAAACCCATAGGGAAGTCCCTGTCTGTTCAGTGGTTAGAACTCAGCACTTTCACTGCCGGGACCTGGATTTCATCCCTGGTGGGAGAATTAAGGTCCCTCAGGTCAAAAATCAAACAAAAACCCTGAAAATAAACCCATATATTTTTATAAGGACGACAAGACAATTCAGCACAGGAAAGAACTGCCTTTTTAATAATGGTATTGGAATCAGCTGCATATCTACATGCAACAGAATGGAGCTGGACCCTTAACTCATATCATACACAGAAATGAACTGAAAATGGATGAAAGACCCAAGTGAAGAGTCAAAACTATGAAGCGTAAAATCATGAGAGTAACACGCTCAGGAATTTGAGATTTGTTATATGTGCAGCAGGGAAGAGAGAGGTTTAATAAATGGTTTAACACACCTGCCCGTTGCTTTCTCTGTGCCAGGGCACAGATTAATCTGCCGCAGTCCTTGCCCTCGGGCAGCTGAAGTCTAGTGTGGTAGGTAGACACATACATGCTGACAGTGGTGACACACTGTGCTAAGTGTCATTAGAGAGTGGGGTTTCTCAGCCAAGCACTGGTAACAGTTTGCACAGTCTTTTCTGTGGGAGGCTCTTCTGTGCATTGCAGGATATTTAGCGGGATTCCTGCCTTGTCACACTAGACACCACTAGCAGTCCCCCAATCAAGACAATCAACAATCTAGACATTTTTAAATGTCCCTTGGGGAGTGAAATCACCCTGATTTGAGGGCCACTGTTACAAGGTAAGCACGGTGAGGTTTTCTTTTTGCTGGAGGGTGCCAGTGAAAATATCCTGGACCCCTGAGAAGCCAGTACATTTTTTCCCGGTTACATCTTGGCTGTCTCTATTTGTTGAGGATTGGAGTCTCTTGGGCCCTCTGCAAGGTGTATTTAGCCTCTTTATTCTTTGCCTCCAGGCTGTGGTTGGCGCCATCAAAAAATTCCTAGAGGACACCCGAGACCTGCACCGAGTCTACACCCACCATCCGCTCCTGCTCAGGTTGTTCCTGCTGCATCCAGAGCTGATGAGGAGGTTTGGGCACCGTGTCCTGGAACTTTGGTTCTCCTGGGAAGAGAGCAGCTGTGAGGAGCTGGATGGTGTCCCATCTGCTGGGCAGCCCACCCTTCCCGCCAGTGTAACAGCCCTGTTTCACATGCTTAGGAGCAGCCCCAGCATCCTACTCATTTTACTAGTAGGTGACCATTTGCTCATTTCTACAGTCAGCCATCTACAGGGTGGTGGGCCCTCTCTCTCTGGGAGCTGGATTCCTGAGGTCAGGAGGCACCTGCAGCTGCTCCTACCCGCCTCTGGACTTACCACTGTTGCCATGCTAGTAGGAGGTCTTTTCAGCTGGCAGGTGCCTGGTAAATCTCTCAGTGGTTGTCTGCTCACTGAGAGATATGTGCCCCTCTAATCCCCAGGGGATACACCTCTGAAGTGCTGACCTTTGTCACCATTCCCTCTCGCCTACCTGTCTTAAGTGTATTCTGTTAGCAAAGGTTTGATGTCACAGGGGACCCCTGGGGCATGTAGTGGCAGATGCCTGACTGGCAATTGGACTCAGCGTCTTTTCTGTCATAACTTTCAAGATAATGTTACATGTGCAACACTCTCTCTGGGGCATACCCAGAATTTTTTTTTATCATGAGTTTATTGCATATTCCAGTGATTTTTTTGTGTGAAGTGAGACATTCCTATAATTTCTGTAGGTTCATCAGTTAGATAAGGAAGCTGCTTGTTTGCAGTTTCTCACACACTGGCTTTAACTCCATCTATTTTTCTTTATTATTATAGAGATAACTGCTATAATATATATTTTTTAAAAGTAAATTATGTACACAGTCGACAATTTGTACTTAGTGACCAATTAATGTGACTAGTGGCAGGTCCCAAACTGACAATGTGGTTTAGAACCCCTATCTTCAATGCCATTTCACTTACTTGCCCCCTGTCCCTTAGTCCTAGAATGACACAGCCCTTTAGAGGTGAGTGGGTGTTCTTTTGATAGTCTTATCATCAATAAATATGATTCCCTGATTTTGGAGTGACACCTGCGTATTGTATATCTCACATCCTTAGTTACCTCCTTCTGTCCATATTCACACCCACACATACACACCCCCGCTGAGACGTAAATCTTCACCCTCTGTCCCTGAGATCTGTCATTTTGTGAAATCTCACATGTGTTGATTTGATAGGGGCCACATTCATGCTTTGGCTCAAATTCTTTCTTGGATGAGGAAGAAAAGGGAATAGGAATGGGTTAAAAATAAACCATTAGTGCGTAAGGAAAGAAGACAAGATGGGACACAGAGTAGCAATGGACAGAGCTAAGATGCTGGATTTTCTTTGCCAGATAAAGTATTCAGGGTCAGTTTCTCACATGTAAGTATTTAGAAACCTTTGCTGACCTGTTGAGTTAGGGATCTGAACAGATCTAAATCTCTCAAAAAAGAAAAAATTCAGGTCTTCTCTAACACCCAAAAAAGATGTCCTTTTCATTATAGGGGACTGGAATGCAAAAGTAGGAAGTCAAGAAACACCTGGAGTAACAGGCAAATTTGGCCTTGGAGCACGAAATGAAGCAGGGCAAAGGCTAATAGAGTTTTGCCAAGAGAACGCACTGGTCATAGCAAACACCCTCTTTCAACAACACAAGAGAAGACTCTACACATGGACATCACCAGATGGTCAACACTGAAATCAGATTGATTATATTCTTTGCAGCCAAAGATGGAGAAGCTCTATACAGTTAGCAAAAACAAGACCAGGAGCTAACTGTGGCTCAGATCATGAACTCCTTATTGCCAAATTCAGACTTAAATTGAAGAAAATAGGGCAAACCACTAGACCATTCAGATATGACCTAAATCAAATCCCTTATGATTATACAGTGGAAGTAAGAAATAGATTTAAGGGACAAGATCTGATAGATAGAATGCCTGATGAACACTGGATGGAGGTTCGTGACATTGTACAGGAGACAGGGACCAAGACCATCCCCATGGAAAAGAAATGCAAAAAAGCAAAATGGTTGTCTGAGGAGGCCTTACAAATAGCTGTGAAAAGAAAAGAAGCGAAAAGCAAAGGAGAAAAGGAAAGATATAAGCATCTGAATGCAGAGTTCCAAAGAATAGCTAGGAGAGATAACAAAGCCTTCCTCAGCGATCAATGCAAAGAAATAGAGGAAAACAACAGAATAGGAAAAACAAGAGATCTTTTCAAGAAAATTAGAGATATCAAGGTAACATTTCGTGCAAAGATGGGCTCGATAAAGGACAGAAATGGTATGGACCTAACAGAAGCAGAAGATATTAAGAAGAGGTGGCAGGAATACACAGAAGAACTGTACAAAAAAGATCTTCACGACGAAGATAATCACGATGGTGTGATCACTCACCTGGAGCCAGACATCCTGAAGTCAAGTGGGCCTTAGAGAGCATCACTACGAACAAAGCTAGTGGAGGTGATGGAATTCCAATTGAGCTATTTCAAATCCTGAAAGATGATGCTGTGAAAGTGCTGCACTCAATATGTCAGCAAATTGGAAAACTCAGCAGTGGCCACAGGACTGGAAAAGGTCAGTCTTCATTCCAATCCCAAAGAAAGGGAATGCCAAAGAATGCTCAAACTACTGCACCATTGCACTCATCTCACACGCTAGTAAAGTCATGCTCAAAATTCTCCAAGCCAGGCTTCAGCAATATGTGAACCGTGAACTTCCAAATGTTCAAGCAGGTTTTAGAAAAGGCAGAGGCACCAGAGATCAAATTGCCAGCATCCGCTGTTTCATGGAGAAAGCAAGAGAGTTCCAGAAAAACATCTATTTCTGCTTCATTGACTATGCCAAAGCCTTTGACTGTGTGGATCACAATAAACTGTGGAACATTCTGAAAGAGATGGGAATCCCAGTCCACCTGACCTGCCTCTTGAGAAACCTGTATGCAGGTCAGGAAGCAACAGTTAGAACTGGACATGGAACAACAGACTGGTTCCAAATAGGAAAAGGAGTACGTCAAGGCTGTATATTGTCACCCTGTTTATTTAACTTCTATGCAGAGTACATCATGAGGAACGCTGGGCTGGAAGAAGCACAAGCTGGAATCAAGATTGCTGGGAGAAATATCAATAACCTCAGATATGCAGATGACACCACCCTTATGGCAGAAAGTGAAGAGGAACTCAAAGGCCTCTTGATGAAAGTGAAAGAGGAGAGTGAAAAGGTTGGCTTGAAGCTCAACATTCAGAAAACGAAGATCATGGCATCTGGTCTCATCACTTCATGGGAAATAGATGGGGAAACAGTGGAAACAGTGTCAGACTTTATTTTTTTGGGCTCCAAAATCACTGCAGATGCTGATTGCAGCCAGGAAATTAAAAGATGCTTACTCCTTGGAAGGAAAATTATGACCAACCTAGATAGCATATTAAAAAGCAGAGACATTACTTTGCCAACCAGAGTCCGCCTAGTCAAGGCTATGGTTTTTCCTGTGCTCATGTATGGATGTGAAAGTTGGACTGTGAAGAAAGCTGATCGCCGAAGAATTGATGCTTTTGAACTGTGGTGCTGGAGAAGACTCTTGAGAGTTCCTTGGACTGCAAGGAGATCCAACCAGTCCATTCTAAAGGAGATCAGTCCTGGGTGTTCATTGGAAGGACTGATGCTAAAGCTGAAACTCCAATACTTTGGCCACCTCATGCGACGAGTTGACTCACTGGAAAAGACTCTGATGCTGGGAGGGATTGGGGGCGGGAGGAGACGGGGATGACAGAGAATGAGATGGCTGGATGGCATCACCGACTCGATGGACCTGAGTTTGAGTGAACTCCGGGAGTTGGTGATGGACAGGAGGCCTGGCGTGCTGTGATTCATGGGGTTGCAAAGAGTTGGACACGACTGAGCGACTGAACTGAAGTGAACTGAGGAAGATACTAATCATAGTATCTTATTTTTTTCTTTTTAAACAGATTAAGAAATAGCTTTAGAGAGATTTGCCCAAGGTCACAAGAGCTGAGATTAAAACCCAGATTTTGATTCCCTATTGTTTTTTCCAGTAAACTGAGCTAAATCTCAGGACAAGAGAGAAACCAATCCTGACTCAGGGTTTCATCTAATGGGAGAACTATTTGTTTGAGCACAGGGAAGAATTAGACCTACTTCCTGGCCCATGGGCCAGTGAGGGACTCAGATACAACAAACCCCTAACAACTGAAAGAAGTCTTCTCTGAGCTTTGGTTTCTTCATGTCTAAAATGGAGATAACATGGGGATAAATGAAAGAATATATAGGAGCAGTCGTGGTATGCTGTACACAGTAGACTATCATTCACTGATTCCTGACTGCCTCCAAACCAAATAAAGAATCTTAATCTCAGAAACGCTTATTGAGGGCCTTCCCTTGTGGTCCATTGGTTAAGAATCTGCCTTCCAATGCAAGGGATACAAGTTTGAACCCTGCTTGAGCAACTAAAATCCCACATTCCACCTGACAACTAAGCCACAACAAAGACCTGATATAGCCAAATAAATAAAGTTTTTAAAAAAAGAAGGAAGACTTATTGAATTCTGAAGGTCATATAGCTAACAACGGTCATGACCGTGGCCGGAGCCTAAATTAATGAGCTTTTTACTAAATTAGATCCTAGAAACATCATTGTTAAGAAAGAAGAGCAAGGAACAACTTTGTTGTTTGTTCATGTGTATAATTTCTACCATTGCTTTCCAGCTTCTAGCTGCAGGAGGGGAGAGAGTCTAAAAATATGTGTTAGTACCAATTTCTGTTTCTGATATGGGTAATTAACAGCTGAAAACAAAGCTGTTAATTGCCAGTCTTACCAACGGGTGGTCTTTCACGTGGGTTGTTTATATGTAAAAAACAGTGATGTCATAGAAGCTCTGTTTGTTCCCTGCTTGGGCCATGTCCCTCTGGCCAGCCCAGTCCCAGAGAGTTCTGGACGACTCTGGACAGGAGAGGCTTCAGAGTGGGTCATGCTCCACCCAGAGCCTCCTCACTGACCCATATGGTGTGTTGCACCCCTTCCCCTGGCATTCATCACAGCTGCCAGATATCTAAGTCGCCCCCTTCCTTTGGCACTTTTAATATTCACTAACTTAGATTTCTAAGAGACCAGCTTTGGCAGTCGGGCGGCCGTGTGCTGGTGAAGGAGCAGAACTAGGAAACTGGTTTGACTGTGGGTCCTGTGACCTTAGACAAATCACACCTCATCTGGCTTCAGCCTCATACTCTATAAAGTAAAAAGGTTGATGGAAATGAACTGAAATTCCCTTTAGCCTTCTTACTCTGAGAGCCTTTCCTTCCAGGGCTGTTTTCTGAGTCTCTGTGTGTATGTGTATTCTGTGTCCAGCTCTTTGCAACCCCATGGACTGTAGCCCAACAAGCTCCTCTGTCCATGGAATTTTCTAGGCAATAATACTGGAGTGGGTTACCATTTCCTACTCCAGGGGATCTTCCCAACCAAGTCCCTACAAGGTAACAAAGATAAAGCCAACCTCATCCCTGACCTTCCTTAAATCATAGTGGCTATAGAATTTATAATGCTCCTGCTTTCTTGACAGGCAGACTAGTTAACCTGCCCCAGTTTGCTGATTTGAAAAACTGGCGTGACACCTACTAGGAAGAGTTATCATGAAGATACAGATAATGTATAAACAAACCTGTAACTGCAGTTTAAACACAGAACAATACCTGACCTTATTAGGTCCTAATTGAGTGATTGCTGTTGATGTTGTCAATAAAAATTAATCAACAGTCTATCTCAGAAGGAAATGGCAAATTTATTTCAGCCAACCTGAGAATTATAACCTGGTAGACAGTCTTTTGGAAATCTCTGAGGGGAATTCCCTGGCAGTTCAGTGGTTAGGACTCAGTGCTTCCATTGCAGGGAGCACAGGTTCCATACCTGGTCCAGGAACTAAGATCTTGCAAACCATGTGGTGTGGCCGAAAAAATAAATTAAGAAAGTAAAATAAAAAGCTCTGAGGATTATTTTGCCCATAAGAGGTCAAAGCACAGTGATTTAAGTTTTTGAGACAAATGGTTAAATGACATATTACTGATCGTTTACACAATTTAAATCTATACATACAAAGGTAGTAGTGGATCACAGGTCATCATGGTCCCTTGCAGAATTAGGAAGGAATTTATTCCCTAAAGACTTAATGAGTTGTGACCCTTGAAAGATTGAGAAAGAATGTTATCTCCTAAGGAGGTCTGGTTAATTCAGATGCAGAATACACACTAAAAGGGGAGGAAGATGCCCAAGCTAGCAAAGAAAAATTTTATATTTAAATGTTTCTCATTGTGCCATATTTTAATGAGTTATTTCATCAGTATTATAGCTGTTACTCTGGCAGCTGTGGGGGTTTTTAGAGAGACAAGCACAGATGCCCCCATGCTACCCAGGGATCAACACATCTGGGTTTGTCTGGCCAGTTGCCTGTAATCATGGTTGTGTGTGTCAGGAGCTAGGAGTCTGTATGTGACACTGGTTTTGTGGCACCCAGCCCCCTCTGCCCTGTCCAATGGAATTGGCCTGTTTGAGCTGGAAGGTGCCAGGAACTCTCAGTGGGATAGTCTCTGGTGTAGCTTCTGCTGACTTCCCCTTTAACATATACTCATTAACTCTGAAAGCAAATAAAAAGCAATGTTCTTTCCTGCATTCTGAAACCAAGGCCTTTACTCCTTGGGGCAGAAATAGCCAGATGCCATGGCGGAGACGGGGCCTGATCTGGTCCTTGCTTCTCTTCCTGTGTCCTGAATCTGTCCTAACCCATCCTATCCTTGCCCTGTGACATCTCCACCCCACCCCCTTCTCCCTTAAGGCACACTCAGGTCCCCACTTCTGAAGTAACCTCTTCCTGACCCTTGTATTTCCATGTGCAAGAGAGGGGCATCCTGGAAAGTAGAAAGAGCTCTGGGCTTGGAGGTTGGAGTGTGTTAGTCACTCAGTCGTGTCTGACTCTTTGTGTCCAAGTCCTATCCTAGGGACTGCAGCCTGCCAAGCTCCTCTGTCCATGGGATTCTCTAGGCAATGATAGTGAAGTGGGTAGCCCTTCCCTTCTCCAGGGGATCTTCCTGACCCAGGGTCTTCTGCATTGTAGGCAGATTCTTTACCATCTGAGCCACCAGGGAGTCAAATCCTAACTGTGCCACTTACTAGTTTATGTGAGCTTTGGCACATCACACAATCTCTCTGAGCCTCTGTTTTTTCCCGTTTAGGATGGACTTGTTTGACAGGATGATGCATGGTAGGTCCTGAGTGAGTGCTTCCTTCCCCAGGTTCTGTGACAGCATCATTTGGGGCTCTTCTCCAGCCCCTCTTCTTCACTGCTCAACTGTCCCCAACTATAATGCCCTCTGAGCTCTGACTTCCTTCTCTCCTGCTCAGGACCTCATCTGTTCCAGTCCCATGGACATAGCCCACAAGGTACTGATCGTTCTGAAGACCTTTCTGAGGAGGAATGAAGATGTCCAAGTGGGCGGTCTCATCCGAGGCCACTTCCTGATGATCC
Organism: Moschus berezovskii; assembly: GCF_049115385.1. Classification (NCBI taxonomy): domain Eukaryota; kingdom Metazoa; phylum Chordata; class Mammalia; order Artiodactyla; family Moschidae; genus Moschus; species Moschus berezovskii. Next base: position 116,616,541 of record NC_142465.1, read on the forward strand.
TGCAGCATCTGCTGGTGGAGCATGGGTCCTCCCCCTCAGGAGGTCAGCCTGTAGCTGCTGGAGGCATGTTTAGACCTGAAGAAAGGTCACTCAGGAGTGGGCATCTCTACCGTGATGAGGTCTGCTCTGGGAGAGAGAAGTGGAGTTTTCTCTGCAAAAGAAAAGTCAGGCCAGCGGGGCATCAAGCAAGAAACTTTTATCTCCTTCCTCTTATGGGAGAGTGGGTGCTCAACATACTTGTGCGTGTGTGTGTGTGTGGTTTGAGTGTGCTTATGTTTCATGTCTGCATGGGTGGGTGTGTTTGATGCATGCATGCATATCCCCACCCTGCGCAGCATGTGCTCAGAGCTATTTGTCACAAGAATGGCAGCCCCCAGTTGGGAAGAAAGAAGCGGTAAATGTTGGGGAGGTGAGGGAGGCAGCAACAGCCAGCAGGGGCAAGGGAGGGGGTGGATCTGTGATGGATTGGAAGCTCCTGGTGAGATCTAAAAGGATGGTTTCCAAATCTGTAATGGGACTCCCTGGAGTCACAGAAGCTTGATATTTGGTATAGTGTGAAAGGCTGGGATTAGTCTGTTTTTTTCCTAATCTTAGAAAGTTGAACTTTTAAATGTTCAAGCAATTAAGAGGAAGTGGGTAGAGAACTATGGCTCACTTGGTCCAGTTCTGTTGAGGACGGGGGTTTGGAGGCATGTTTAAGGGGATCTCAGTTCTGTTCAGTTCAGTCGTTCAGTTGTGTCCGACTCTTTGTGACCCCATGAACCCCAGCATGCCAGGCCTTCCTGTCCATCACCAATTCCCAGAGTTTACCCAAACTTATGTCCATTGAGTTGGTGATGCCATCCAGCCATCTCATCCTCTGTTGTCCCCTTCTCCCTGCCCTCAATCTTTCTCAGCATCAGGGTCTTTTCAAATGAGTCACCTCTTCGCATCAGGTGGCCAAAGTATTGGAGTTTCAGCTTCAACATCAGTCATTCCAATGAACACCCAGGACTGATCTCTTTTAGGATGGACTGGTTGGATCTCCTTGCAGTCCAATGGACTCTCAAGAGTCTTATCCAACACCACCGTTCAAAAGCATCAATTCTTCAGCGCTCAGCTTTCTTTATAGTCCAACTCTCACATCCATACATGACTCCTGGAAAAACCATAGCCTTAACTAGACGGACCTTTGTGGACAAAGTAATGTCTCTGCTTTTTAATATGCTGTTTAGGTTGGTCATAACTTTCCTTCCAAGGAGTAAGCATCTTTTAATTTCATGCCTGCAGTCACCATCTGCAGTGATTTTGGAGCCCCCAAAAATAAAGTCAGCCACTGTTTCCACTGTTTCCCCATCTATTTGCCATAAAGTGATGGGACCGGATGCCATGATCTTAGTTTTCTGAATGTTGAGTTTCAAGCCAACTTCTTCACTCTCCTCTTTCACTTTCATCAGTAGGCTCTTTAGTTCTTCTTCACTTTCTGCCAGCATATCTGAGGTTATTGATATTTCTCCCAGCAATCTTGATTCCAGCTTGTGCTCTTCCAGCCCAGCGTTCCTCATGATGTACTCTGCATATAAGTTAAATAAGCAGGGTGACAATATACAGCCTTGACGTACACCTTTTCCTATTTGGAACCAGTCTGTTGTTCCATGTCCAGTTCTAACTGTTGCTTCCTGACCTGCATACAGTTTTCTCAAGAGGCAGGTCAGGTGGTCTGGTATTCCCATCTCTTTCAGAATTTTCCACAGTTTATTGTGATCCACACAGTCAAAGGCTTTGGCATAATCAATGAAGCAGAAATAGATGTTTTTCTGGAACTCTCTTGCTTTTTTGATGATCCAGCGGATGTTGGCAATTTGATGTCTGGTTCCTCTGCCTTTTCTAAAACCAGCTTGAACATCTGGAAGTTCACGGTTCACGTATTGCTGAAGCCTGGCTTGGAGAATTTTGAGCATGACTTTACTAGCATGCGAGATGAGTGCAATGGTGCGGTAGTTTGAGCATTCTTTGGCATTGCCTTTCTTTGGGATTGGGATGAAAACTGACCTTTTCCAGTCCTGTGGCCACTGCTGAGTTTTCCAAATTTGCTGACATATTGAGTGCAGCACTTTCACAGCATCATCTTTCAGGATTTGAAATAGCTCAACATCACCTCTACTAGCTTTGTTCGTAGTGATGTTTCCTAAGGCCCACTTGACTTCACATTCCAGGATGTTTGGCTGTAGATGAGTGATCACACCATTGCGATTATCTGGGTCATAAAGATCTTTTTTGTATAGTTCTTCTGTGTATTCTTGCCACCTCTTCTTAATATCTTCTGTTCTGTTAAGGGGATCAGGAGGATCTGAATCCTTCCTTTTCAGGGAAGGAGAAGCCACAACTAACTGATTATAGTGTTTAAGAATCATGAGATTTCTTGAAAACCCACAGTGGAAAGACTGTGAGCCTTGGATTCAAATTTGGGTTCAAGTCCTGGCCCTACCAGTGGCTGTGGGACCTGGGATATGTCATTCAGCCTCTCTGGGCCTCAGTTTTCTTAACTGTAAAATAGAAATGACAGTCCCTGCTTCCCATGATTCTAAAGAGGATTAAGTGAAATAATGAATTCTCTTGCCCAACCCAGAGTTGGCACTCAGTATTTCAGCTTCCTCTTTTCCAAATGAAGAAGGCAGGAAATAGGGGTAAATCCCAATGAACTATTTACTGCTGGTTGGGTGGTGGTTGTGATCTGTCTGTCAGTCCCCCTGACCAGCTCTCCTTGTTCCTAACAGCCTCCGGGAACCTGCCTTTGCTGTTGAGCCTCCTCTCCTTAGTGCAGTTGAGGAATGAGTCAGAGCAAGAACTGGACAGCATGGCCATGAAGCTGCTTCACCAAGGTGCCTTGACTGCTTGGAACAGTGCCTGAGGGCCCAGGGCTGGGCAGGCTGTGGGTCAGCCCTCATAGCTGTGGCCTTGCTCCTTTCTTCCACCCTTTCACCTTTTGGAAGAAGCTGGTGTGTCAGTCTATTCCTGTGGGCTTCTCTCTCTTTTTTTGAGTAGAGAAAGGTTTATTGCAGGGCCATGCAAGAATGGGACTCATGCCCCCCATAAAACCCAGACTCCCCGAAGGATTTCAGCAAAGCATTTTTAAAGGCAATGTGAGGGAGGAGGGTTGCAGGGTATGCGATCAACTCATGCACAGTTCTCTGACTGGTTGATCGTCTATGGGCTTCTTGATAAAGGACCTTCCAGATCTTCTGCTCGTCCTCTGGGGATGTTTGGAAAACAAAAACCAAAAGAAGTCACTGCAACAAGCTCCAGAATCAAGAAGGCTTGATTTTGTTCTCAGCTTAGTCACTAGTTATGCAACCTGGGGCAACCTCTAGCCTTTATAAGTCTTTGGTTCTTCATAAGTAAGATAATAGTGTGTATTGATTTAGGGTTGATGTAAGGAGTAACTTTAAATGAAGAATGCCGCAGGGTTCTAGGCACAGAGTAGGCCTTCAGTGGATACTGTCTATGTATCCTTCATTTTTCCTGGTACAAGTTCTGTTCTCCACCTCACCCTGCAGCTGACTCTGGATCTGATGATCCAGTTCAGAGATCTCTAGGCCTTTTCTCTCCCCAAACTTTATTAGGATCTTTTATTGCTCACTGATGCAGCCACCAATTCATAGGCAGCACCCTCAGGAAGATTTGTTGAGGAAAGCTTGAAATTAATAGGAAAAATGGTTTGTCTCCAGTCCCTGTGGAGTGTCGTGTCCTCTGGCCACAGGGTAGTATGGTATTTTCCCTGCCTGGAGCCCAGATCTCCTCATGAGAAGATCAGTGTCCAGCCTGGCCTGGTGCTGGTGATTGCCTGCCTGTCTTATTAGGTGACACTCAGCCAGGAGGGAGGTTTGTGCGTGACAAAAACAGCTGTCAAAAGGGCCTCTTAACAGGGAGACATAACAGACTGAAACATATAGGTGAAATGAGTATATATTTCCATATAACCCTTGAGTAGTTTTGTCTGAGAGCACTGAGAGTAGATGACTGTGGTTCAAGGGTGGGACTGTGGTTGGGAGGGGCCTGGTTGTCTGGTTGATCATGAGCCATGGAAAGTCAAGTGTGACACGGCTGCCAAAAGAGTGAATGGAGACTTAGGTTCATATCTCGGATGGTGGGGGCAGGGAAGCAAGGGCTGATAATTCCCAGGAGGAAAGCGTTGTGCTCTGTAGATGTCTACTCCACAGTGTTGTAACTGCTCTGATGAGGCAGGCAGAGTATGAGGAGGCATTTAACCTTGCCTTGAGAGATTAGGGGAGAATTCATGAGAGAGGTGAACTTTGAGCTGAATCTTGATTGCTGAATCAGAGGAAAGGTGTTTGCTAGATGGAGGTGGTACGAGAGAGAGAATGTGACAAGTTCAGGGAACTGCACGTCGACAGCTGCAGACCTCCCCTGGAAGGTGGTGAGTGCCTGTTGCTGGAAGAATGCAGAGACTTGATCATCTTTATGCTGATGGTGGCAAGTTGGCCTACATAACCTCTGCAAACTCTGCAGCCTGGAGTCTGGTTGGCACAAGTGATGTCAGAGGCTGCCTTTTGACCTCCTAAACTTGTGTGGTCTGTTCGTACATGCAGCTGTGGGCTGCTTGCCTGATGTTTGTTCCGATGGAAAGTGTGAACATGTCTTTGGGTTTGTCACTGCTTCTTTCCATTGGCAGTAACATCAGGGACACCTGGTTTGTTCTTGATCCCCAAGACTGACATCTGAAATTAGCCGGTTGAGGGCCATTAGCTGTAAGAAGTGTGAGTGCTGAGTGCTGGGACTCCCGAGGACTCTGATCTCTTGCAGTGAGCAAGCTGTGTGGGACATGCAGCCCCGCTGACTCAGACATCCTGCAGCCCTCCTTCAACTTCCTGTACTGCAGCCTTCACCAGACCACGCTGGGCAGTCAGAGAAGAGGTGCTGGGGCCCAGGCTGGCACTGTGAAGATGAAGGGAGGGTGCTGGGCGGTGTCTGTGGCTCTTGCTGCCCTCAGTTCTTCCATCTTAAAAAAATAAATAAATAAGGGTGTGTGTGGCTGGAACGGATGGTCATAAGGTCCTTTCTGGTTCCAATAACTTTGGGTTCTAAAACGAAGCTGGGACTCTTAGAGCCTCCAGGTGACCCTTTTGTTCATTCACAGTGCGTATGTAAAGCACCTTCTGGGTACTAATTGAGCACCACCTGCTCTGCCCAACCCTCTGCAGCCACTGCAGTGCTTCTGAGCAGCACGGCCCTGATGGAGCTTCTGGAGAAGGTGCTGGCGCTGACCTGGGCTGAGGAGGGCTTTCCCAGGACCGGGCTCCTCTGCTCCGCCTGGCTGCTCACTGCCTCCTTCTCCGCCCAGCAGCACAAAGGCAGTCTTCAGGTTAGTCTCTACCCCTGTGGCTTTGGGGCATGGGTGTCACTCAGAGAAATGTGAGAGTTCTGGTCTCAGCTCTGTGGCTTATTACGTGTGTAACCTTAGTGAAGTATTTACCTCTTTGAGCTTCGATTTCCTTGCCTACAAAACAGGAGAGTAACATGCAAGGCTGTTGTCAGGTTGATTTACATTGATTCATTTAGCACACATGGATCACCTACATGCCAGGCGGTACTTTAGGAACAGGAATAAAAAATGAATACAGTATACACCCCACACTTGGGGAACTTGTAGTCTTTAACCAAAGCCTTGAAAGGTAAATAAGACTGTGCCAGGCAAGGGGGAGAGCATGCTAGGCAAAGAGAATGAAATGAGCACAGGCCTGAAGCTGTACAAATTTAAGACATGATTTATGTATTTGAAGAATGGTGAGGTATCACATGGCAGGGTGTAGGGAGTGGACTGTCTGGCTGAAAGGGAAGGCAGAATTCAGCCCGTGATCTTGAAGTGGTGGGTGGTAAGCTGTGACGTGCCATACACATGGGAGCTGTCATGTGACTGTTAGAGAAGGTGATGCAGGGAACGGAAGTGCCACGGACTTATCCACAGTGCACCTCCTTTCCTCTCAGCCCCTCCCCCTTGTATGACCTTGGAATCCTAGTGCCCTGCATGGGCTCCTCTGTGGGCTGCTCTACTTTTGAGTGTTTCCCCTATGGCTGGCTACTCCTAGTAGACGTAAACCATTGCCTAGCCCTTGAGGTATCCTCTCACTGTGCTCAGCTCTGTGCCAACCTAATGCCAGGCACTCACTCACTGGTATAGAATTGAAGTAAGTCTTAAAGTTTTGGCTTCTAGACTTTCAGTAAACTGGCAGATCTACAGTATAGCAGATCCTCAGGTAGTTGCCAGTAGGGTCAACTTGGGACAGGAACCTCTCCTGCTTTTCTCTGTTGGGCCCACCCCTGCCCCTGCAGCCACCTGCCTGGATGGAAGCCTGCACCATGTCATCAGTTCTGCCCTGGCCCTCAGCTCACACCCAGCCAATCACCTAACTGCCTCTCCTCCGAGTCCTCCCCTCTGCCCTCTTTCAGGCCTGATCATGGATCCTAACCACCAAGGCAGCCTGTTCACAATCTGCTGGCCCCAGCCTCTCCGTCCCCCTGCCTCTCTATCCCCACGGCACAGTCTGTCCACACTTCCCCTCTGCCCACTCTCCTTCAGCACCTCTCTGTTGTCTCTGTGGCTGCTGAGACCCTTCCTATTAGGACCCCCTGCAGCCTTACTTCCTGTCATTCTGCCCTCTTCAGAGCACGTGCTTGCTCTTCTCCCAGTTTACTGTGCTCTTTCACATCTCCGTACCTTGTTTTGTTTGTTTCTGGTTGATTTTTAGTAGCTGTTATTTTTTGGACAGTTTTAGATTTACCAAAAAATTGAGCAAATAGCACAGAACTTGTACACAGCTTCCTCTACTAACAGATTAGTATGGCATCTCAATATCTTTATACAAGTTGGTTCTTCTGCCTAGAAACTGTCAATTCCACCAGCCAACAAGCATTTTTGAGGAATTGCTTTGTGCAAAATTGTGATAGATCCAAGTGGAGGAGAAGCTGCCCAAAGGCAGCTCATGTTCTGGGTAAGGAGAGCAGAGCACACTCACAGCTTTGAACCTGTTGCCTAAACTAACCCCTCAGTTTGGTCACTGCTTTGACATCAAAGAGCACATGCCCAGTGCTGATCCTCAGCTGTTCTTCACAATGGCTCTGGCGGAAGTGAAAGCAGGTGGTACTGTTCCCGTTTCAAAGGTGAAGGACCTAAGACAGGCTGAGAGAGGTGCAGGGCAGTGACTTGTCCACAGCCACTCACCTGGCAAGTGGAAGAGCCAGGATTTTGAATCTGGGCCATCTGACTCCAGGTCTGAGTTAGGTGGATGGTGGGCTGAGGTAGAGATGGACCTACAGATAAGGTGCAGATGCTCTCTGAGGATGGGGGACATTTGGGAGAAGCCGGGTTCTCCAGGTCTGAGCTTGATTTTCCTCCTCAAGCTCCTGAATCCAGGTGAGGTTCACAAGACCCTGTGTGGCCTTCTCTGTCCTTCTGGGTATGTGTATGAAGGTACACGAGATATTGTGGCAGGTTATTTTCTCCCCAGGCTCCCAGAAAGTGGGGGTTATGCCTTTACCCCATGCTCTGCCAGGTTCATCAGACGTTGTCCGTGGAACTGGACCAAGTACTGAAGGCCCTCAGCGTCCCGAAGAAAAAGGCTGCACTGCTGTCAGGTGTGGGGCCAAGAGCCTCCAGCAGGGAGAAGAAAAACCTTTCCCGTAGATTCTGAGATGGGACCACCCCACCCAGACAAGCCTGTGGTCACCCCACTATATCTCCATGGTCTTCCCCCTGTAACAGAGCTGGGCACAGGGAGGTGGGGAATGAGACAGGAACTGGGTGTAAGGAGTTTCCTACTTTCAGCTGCCATCTTACGCTTCCTGCGGACAGCCCTGCAACAAAACTTCTCCTCTGCCCTGGTTGCCCTACTGCCCTCAGGGGCCCAGTCACTGCCAGCCCCTGAGGACACTGTCCTAGCTCCACTGGGAACATCACAGGTGCTGTCCCTGGTCATCGGACTGCAGAACCTCCTGGTGCAGGTAAGGCCCTTGCCAAGTGGGACCCTGGCAGTGGAGCCTGCTTCTCCCAAGATGACGGCAGGAAGGGGTAGCTGCCTGTCAAGATCCTGGTATTCCCACCAAGGCCTGGAGAGTAGATTGATTGGTTTTAAAGTTACAGCAACAGAAACAAAACTCAAATTGTCTCATAACTGAGAAGTCCAGGGGCCAAAACTGGCTTTTGGCACATCTGGGATCCCAGAGGCTCAGGCAGTGTCATCAGAGCTCTATCTCTCTATCTCCTGGCTCTGCGTTTCTCTCAGCTTTCTTCTCATGGGATGGTATGATAACCTAGAGCAGCTCTTGGCCTCTATTCTTCTGGCAGAAAGTTTCTCTTTCTCAGTAGCCCCAAGAATTGAGTCTCGTGAGCCTGGCTTGGCAATGTGCTAGTCACTCTGCTTGAAACATGGGGTGCTCTGGTTGGCCTGGCTTGTGCCCCTCCTGAAGGATGGGGCATATGGTCAACTCTCCGTAACTCACATGGACTGAACATAAGAGAGGAGCGTTTCTGCAAAATAAAATTGTACTCAGAAGAAGGAGGAATGGATCCTGGACAAGCAAAAACTGGCCAATCTTGAGTACCTGGGAAAAAGTTGGAAGTGCCCAACTCTTAACTGATTAAGAGTTAATTTTTGATTGGAGAAGGAGAAAGGACACAAGGCCTAGACTTAGGGGTTGTTAGGGAGAATGTTTCCCCTGTTATGCATTTCATTAAGATATTCACCACTTTTTTGTGCTAACTCAGTGCCAAGCACTTGTTAGATACTTTGCACCCATATCTCATCAAACCCTCTTAGCAACCCAAGTAATCTTTTTATCTCAACTTAGAAAAATTAAGTAACCTTGGCCAGGATCCTGCAGATGGTAAGTAGCCAAGCAAGGATTCAAATCCAGATCTGCCTCATAATTTAACCTTCAAGTTGCTGTGTTCCAAAGGATAGCATGAGGAGAACGTAGGATTTTTTTTGTTAGTTTGTTACGTTAAAAAATAAAAACAGTCTTATTGAGATATAACTTGCACGTAGTAAAATTCACTGATTTAAGTGTAATTAGATGAGTTTTGACAAATATATACAGTTTTGTGAACACCAGCACAATCATGGTATAGGTTTCCAGCACTACAAAAAGCTCCAGTGTATTGCTTTGTAGTCAGCCCCCTCCCCATCCCTGACCCTTGGCAAACACTGATCTGCTTTCTGGCACTACGGTTGTACCAATTCTAGAATTCCATGTAAATGAAATCATACATTATGTTGTCTTGTGTGTCTGTCTGCTTCAACTTAGCTTAATGCTTTTGAGATTCATTCATAGTGTTGTGTGTATCAGTACTTCATTTCTATTTATTGGTGAGTAGTGGCCTAATATGTGGCTATACCACAATTTGTTTATCCATTTACCTACTGCTTCCCTGGTGGCTCACATGGTAAAGAGTCTGGCTGCAATGTGGGAGACCTGGGCTCGATCTCTGGGTCAGGAAGATCCCCTGGAGAAGGAAATAGCAACCTACTTCAGTATTCTTGCCTAGGAAATTCCACGGACAGAGGAGCCTAGCAGGCTACAGTCCACGGGGCCACAAAGAGTTGGACATGACTGAGCGACTCATATAACACCGATAGCTATTTGGGACTTCCAGACTTTTGGTTATTATGAATAAACACTGAAGTATAAGTCTCTGTGTGAATATCCATTTTTACTTCTCTTGGGTAAAATACCCAGGAGTGGGATTGCTGGGTCAAATGACATATTAGTTTTCCGTTGCTGTGTATCTACACACCACAATATAATAGCTTAACACAGAACCCACTAGTTATCTGACAGTTCTTTACATCGGAAGTCTGGGTGGGCTTAACCAGGTTCTTCACTTAAGAGTCTCACAAGGCTGAAATCAAGTTATTGCTCAGGCTGGGTGCTTATCTGGGAGGTCAAGGAAAGAAACGCTTCTCTCTCAGTTTGGTGTGGGGGTGCTCTTTCCTCTCTTTAAGGTTCCCCCTGTTCTGTCTTACATGGCCCCTCCACCCTCTAACCAGCCAGTGCATGTTGAGTCCCTCTCACATGTCCAGTCTCTCTGGTTCTTCTTCTGCCACTGGCCAAAGAAAACTCTGCTGTTAGAGAACTGGTGTGAGCAGATTGGACCAACCCAAACAATCTCCCTTTTGCCATATAATGTAACCTAATCACAGGAGTAACATCTGGGAGCAAAGGTCACGGGACCGTCTTAAAATTTTGCCTACAACATATGGTAAGCGTATGTCTATAAGAAACCATCAAACTATTTTCCAAAGCGGCTGCACCATTTCGCCTTCCCATCAGGAGTGCACGAAAGTTCTAGTTGCTTCACATTCTTGCCAATACTATTTATTGTCAGTCACAGTTAGCTATTGGTGAGCATGTGGTGTTATCTCAAGGTGATTTTAATTTGCATTTCCTTAATGACTAATGATAATAAGCTCTTTTCATGTGCCTATTAGAGCATAAAATTTTGTTTGGTAAAAGGTTCTGCTTTAAGAAAAAACCTACCCGTGCTGACTTAGATAAACTGCGGGATTCTTATAGCATCTGTAATTTGTGAATAGCTTAAGGGGCCCCAGGGCCCACTCTTTTCTGGAACAAAACAGTTCTGTCAAATGTTGGTAAATCATCAGTATACACACTGTAATGTGTGTGTGAGTGAGAGAGGAAACCAACAAACGTCTTGATTTTCTACACAGCCACAATCCCCAATCTGAAATCCTGAAATCCAACTGTTTTGAAAATCAAATGTTTTTTTCTTGGTTGGCAGCAAAACCCATTGATAGAGAAATGTGATGTGTACGTCTGTGGGTTTCATTGTTTTTTTGCAGAAGGACCCTCTGTTGTCCCACGCCTGTGTCGGCTGCCTGGAGGCCTTGCTTGACTACCTGCATGCCCGGAGCCCAGATGTTGGTACAAACCCTCCCTCTTCGGCGGTTGGAGGGAGCCAGCACCTGCCATGACACCCTCCCACCCCAAACTCCCATCCCCTCTTCTGTGATTCACACTTTTCTCTTTTTTTTTGGCTTGCGGGATGTCAGTTCCCCGACCAGAGATTGAACCTGAGTCATGGCAGTGAAAGCCCAGAATCCTAACCACAAGGCCACCAGGGAGCTCCCTGATTCACATTCATCTTAATTCTTTTAACAATACTGCAAAGGCACTGATATGTCCATCATACAGATGAGAACACTGAGGTTCAGGGATGTCAAGCAAGTTGCCCCACATAGCTCTTGCATGGCAGAGCTCCTCCCACATATAATGGGATATATGGTCTCCCTGTGCCAGGCAGCATGGGTCGATAGAAGCCCAGGAAAAAAAACCCTGGAGTCAGCTTGTCCAATGCCCGGCCTCTAGTGGAGCAACCCGTTTTTGAGCCAATAGGAGAAAGTTTTCTTCATCAGTGTTCAATGGCCTTTGGAAAAGCAGCATTAACAACGCAGTGACTGGTGTTTCCCATAGCCCTCCATGTGGCCTGCCAGCCCTGGAATCGGTTTTTGATGTTTACTCTCTTGGAAGCTGGAGAGAATTCCTTCCTCAAACCTGAAATCTTGAGACTTATGACTCTGGTAAGTGTAGAATGGATGTCTTGTGGTCTGAAGAATGTCATCCTCCAAGAAGGTAGAGGGGCTGGGTGGGCCTTCACCCTACAAGAAACCTGCTGAGAGAATTCCTCTAAATGCCCACGTCTTCTCAGCCCAGAAGACCTGGGCATTCTTTCTTATTCACTCACTAATGAAACATTGACCAGAGCCTGCCCACCACATGTCAGATCCTGTGCAGCTACCAAAGATGTCAGTGAGCCAACTGTTCTTTCTTAAGGGTCCCTCAATCTAGAGAAGGAGATAGACAAGGAAACTAAGACTTAAAATATGATGTTATTAATGGAAGAGAAGAAGATAATGCTAAGTGCCTAGAACACAGTAGGCACACTGAATAAACAATAAGGCAGTAAGCCTGTGAACGATAGTGAAACAGATGAGTGAATAACTCAATGGTTGGTGTGGGAACCCAGCAAAAGTAAATTTTTTGTTGCTGTTGTGCTGGGTCTTCACTGCTGCATGTGGGCTTACTCTAGTTGCAGCGAGCAGGGTTACTCTTCCTTGTAGTGCATGGGCTTCTCGTGGCGGTGACTTCTCTTGTTGCAGAGCACAGCACAGGCTCTAGGCACACAAGCTTCAGTAGTTGTGCCTCAGGGGCTCTAGAGTGGTGGCTCAGTAGTTGTGGCACACAGGCTTAGTTGCTCCGCGCCATGTGGAATCTTCCCAGACCAGTGATCGAACCTCTGTCGCCTGCATTGGCAGGCAGATTCTTATCAGTGAGCCAACAGGGAAGTCCTGATAAAAGAGTAATTGTTTCTGCCAGAGCTGGGAGGGACAGTTAATACTTGTTGTTGTTCATTCATTCAGTCGTGCCTGACTCTTTGCTACTCCATGGACAGCAGTACACCAGTCTTCCCTGTTCTTCACCATCTCCCAGAGCTTGCTCAAACTTCTGTCCATTGAGTTGGTGATGCCATCTAACCATCTCGTCCTCTGTTGTCCCCTTCTCCTCCTGCTTTCAATCTTTCCCAGCATCGGGGTCTTTTCTAATGAGTCAGTTCTTTGCATCAGGTGGCCTAAGTACTGGAGCTTCAGCTTCAGCATCAGTCCTTCCAATGAATATTCAAGATTGATTGCCTTTAGGATGGACTGATTGGATCTCCTTGCAGTCCAAGGGACTTTCAAGAGTCTTCTCCAACACCACAGTTCAAAGTCATCATTCTTTGATGCTCAACCTTTATGGTCCAACTCTCACATCCATATATGACTACTGGAAAAACTAGAGCTTTGACTAGATGGACCTTGGTTGGCAAAGTAATGTCTCTGCTTTTTAATATGCTATCTAGATTGGTCATAGCTTTTCTTCCAAGGAGCAAGCGTCTTTTAATTTCATGGCTGCAGTCACCATCTGCAGTGATCTTTGGAGCCCAAGAAAATAAAGTCTGTCACTGTTTCCATTGTTTCCCCATCTATTTGCCATGAAGTAATGAAGCTCAACGTTCAGAAAACAAAGATCATGGCATCTGGTCCCATCACTTCATGGGACATAGACGGAAAAACAGTGGAAACAGTGTCAGACTTTATTTTTTTGGGCTCCAAAATCACTGCAGATGCTGATTGCAGCCATGAAATTAAAAGACGCTTACTCCTTGGAAGGAAAGTTATGACCAACCTTGACAGTATATTAAAAAGCAGAGACATCACTTTGCCAACAAAGGTCCGTCTAGTCAAGGCTATGGTTTTTCCCGTGGTCATGTATGGATGTGAGAGTTGGACTGTGAAGAAAGCTGATCGCCGAAGAATTGATGCTTTTGAACTGTGGTGCTGGAGAAGACTCTTGAGAGTCCCTTGTACTGCAAGGAGATCCAGCCAGTCCATTCTAAAGGAGATCAATCCTGGGTGTTCATCAGAAGGACTGATGCTAAAGCTGAAATTCCAATACTTTGGCCACCTCATGCAACGAGTTGACTCACTGGAAAAGACTCTGATGCTAGGAAAGGTTGGGGGCGGGAGGAGAAGGGGACGACAGAGAATGAGATGGCTGGATGGCATCACCGACTCTGTGGACATGAGTTTGAGTGAACTCCGGGAGTTGGTGGTGGACAGGGAGGCCTGGCGTGCTGTGATTCATGGGGTCGCGGAGAGTCGGACACAACTGAGCGACTGAACTGAACTGAACTGAACTGAATGGGACCAGATGCCATGATCTTAGTTTTTTGAATGTTGGGTTTTAAACCAGCTTTTTCACTCTCCTCTCACTTTGATTAAGAGACTCTTTTGTTCCTCTTAGCTTTCTGCCATAAGGTTGGTGTCATCTGCATATCTGAGGTTATTGATACTTCTGCTGGCAATCTTGATTCCAGCTTGTGCTTCTTCCAGCCCAGCATTTCTCATGATGTACTCTGCATATAAGTTAAATAAGCAGGGTGACAATATACAGCCTTGATGTACTCCTTTCCCAATTTAGAACAAGTCTAGTGTTCCATGTCCAGTTCTAACTGTTGCTTCTTGACCTGCATACAGATTTCTCAGGAGGCAGGTTAAGGTGGTCTTGTATTCCCATCTCTTTAAGAATTTTCTACAGCTTGTTGTGATCCACGCACTCAAAGGCTTTAGCATAGGGAGGGAGAGTTAATGCCTATATATCTTTAATAAAAGAACCATTCAGTAGTGAAGGTAGCGTTTTAGCTGAGACTTGAAGGATTAATTGAGAAAGAGAAGGAAAAGTATTACGGGTATTGAGGTGAGGACAGCAGGTGTATGAGCACATGGTGGCAGGTTGGTGTGACCACACACTCTAGTGCGAGAGGCAAGGCTGAGGGGCAGGGAGTTGGAGACTGAGGGGTCAGCAGGGCCAGCTCTCAATGTCTCACAGTTCTCATTACTTCATTGTCCCAAGACACAACCCCACCTGTGCGTACCAGCGTTGAGCTCCTTGAAGGCAGAGTTCCGTGGGCTTCAAATCTGTGTTCCTAGCCCAGTGCTGGGCATGGCAGGGACATAGGAAATGTTTGTGAATGGAGGAGATGCTGAGTCACTGCATGCTTGGCTTCTCTCCCTGGCCCAGTTTGTGCGGTTCCGGAGCAGCAGCATCCTCTCTCAGGAGGTGGGTCATGTTCTGCAAGGTGCAGCTTCGACCGACCTCTCTACCCTCCCTGGCTCCACACTCCAGGCTCTGCATGGCTTCTTCCTGCAGGTAAGTGGGGAAGGGATGCCATTTAGCCACTGGGAGGCCAAACCCTCTATACCATCTTCTCTTGGGGCGTGGTGGGAAGGGGGAACTCTAACCACAACAGCCAATGGGAGGTCAGGAGTGCAGGGAGTGGAGGGCAGAGAGGGCCTGTGTGAAGTGGGCACTGAGAAAGCCTGTCTTTCTTACCCTCCATTTTCTCTAGGTCCAGAGCATGGGCCTCCTGACTGACCACAGCATGGCCCAGACCCTGCAGGCCTCCTTGGAGAGTCTTTCCCCCAGGGCCTCCCTGACTCAGCCACCCCTACAGGACATGCTGTATCCTTTCTTGAATCTTAGAGCTTTGACCTGGGCATGGTCACCCAGGCTATGGGAAGCCACGGCATCATGCTTCAGAGTAGAGACGTACCCTGTATACAGCCCTGTCCTCTTAAGGCAAGCAGGGGTCAGTGAGAATAATTAACAGTGGGAGCAGTGACAGTGACTTGTTCTGTTTGTTAAGTTCCTACCAGGGACCAGTCATGTTACATGTACTGTATCGAATCCTCACAATAGCTAGGGGTGTTAATGCAGTAGTAACTTATATCAGAGAGGTTAAATGACATGCCCGGATCCACACTGATAGCATCAGGATTTGACCCCAGATTTGACCATCTCCAAAGTCATATCACCAAACTCAGAGGGAGTGACCCCTTCCCCAGGAGCTTTGGAGAAAGTTGCCCAAGCCCAGCTGGCACAGATGCTGCCCTGAGTGTAACATGGGGGACGGTGCTGGGTGACTGGCAGGTCCCCGAGAAAGCCAGGGGCTGTGGCAGTGGTCACCCGCCCTCTGAGGGGTTGCTCTGGTGCTCCAGAGACACTTGGTCTGGAGGTGTGTGTGCTGGGGTGGGGGTGGGGGTGCCTCCTTACAGACTCTCCTCCTTCCCCTTCCATGGAACAGTTCCCTCCTTGATGTATAGTGACCACTGAGCTCAGGTATTCAGGTCCCAAATTTAGAGTCCATCCCATTATTCTCAAGAGCACCTCTGCTCTTGTCTGACTGTTTTTGCCCTTTGGGCCCCAGAAGCGTGGTTCTCCCCTGGTTGGCCCCACCTCCTTGCTGTTCTCCTCTCATGGTTGTTGCCAGCTGCCTGGGAGGGGTGTCGGTATCCCTGTCCCACATCAGAGACTGACCCTCCGGCCGGATGCCTAGAAGCAGAGAGAACTGAGACCTGGAGAAGACAAAGTCAGGGCACGGTGGTTTGGGGGAAATGGATGACAACTGCAGCCATTCATCTGGGGCCATGTACTCCGTCATTGAAACAGAAATCAGGAAATAAAGTGATACACTCAGATGCCTGTGTGGGCTCTCCAAAAACATTTCACTTTGCACTTACCTGGGCTCCCTCCAGCTGGTTCGTCAGCCAGGATGGGTGGCCTCCTCAGGGAGAGAGGGGGAGGACTTGTTCTGGTTACACTCAGTTGAAGACATTAGTCAGGCCATCTTTGGGGTAGGAGAGGCAGAGAGAGGCCATGTGTTTGGTGCTGCTGTGATCCAGGTGCTCTGGGGTCAGTTTATTTGCTCCTTTACCTCAAGTGAAAGTGGAGAGAGGTACAATTTCCAGGCAAGGAAAGTAAGCAGGTCAGAACTTTCTCAGCCTAACTAAAGGAAGTGGTTCCAGCTTATCTCCTTCCTGGCTGAAGCAGGTGTGCCTTTCGCTCCTGGCTCTCCTCGGAGTGTGTATTTGTGCACCCATGTATGCAGTTCTTCCAATGTCTGCTTCCACAACTGCCCACTCCTGTTCTGCGCTCAGCTCACCCGGAGTGGCAGCTCCCTCACCGACTCTCTGCTAGGACTCTCTCAGAAACTCAGCCACTGTTTATTGGTGCCAAATAGTAATAGAAACTTGGAGTTTTGGGTGAAGTAGAAAAGAGTAGCTTTTATTGCTTTGCCAGGCAAAAGGGGCCACACTGGGCTAATGCCCTCAAGACTGTGATTCACCCTGGAGGAGGGTAGTGAGGAATTTTATAGTCTTCAAGGGGCAGGGCATGATCCATGCACAGTTCTTAGATCGGTTGGCATCAAGATGAAGTTTCAAGTATCATCAATTTTCTGGTTTCAGCTAGTCAAGGGCCTATGGTTCTTGTGGGCAGCAGTTTTCATTTAGGGGTGGTGGTGGTCTGCTTCCTATAAAAACAATTTAGGAATGTGTTTCAGACCTTTGTATCTTCCAGGGAACTGGGAGTTGGGTGATTCTGCTATGTGGCAGAATTATAGTCTAAACTGTTACCAGTTCCTAGTCCAACAGCTATTCTTTGTTTCTACATCTCACCTTTCCCAATCATTAACGCTAGAGTCAGCATTTTACTTCAAAAGACAAGGATACGGGGTTGTACACGTTTCGGAGCTCTCCTCGGGTCTGTCTATACTGATGCTGTACAAAATCATAGACCAGGGAAGAACCTAACGAGCTTGGTTTAGAATTTCGTGGATCGAAGCGGCGAGCAGGGGATGTCCCAGCTCTGCATTGCACATTACTTAGAAAAAGGGGTTAGTCACGAACCACTAAACTGATTTTGACAAACACAGTTTGAGAAACACTCCGCTGACAAAACAGTTTCAGGAAGGGCGCTAGGAAGACCGTCCGGCAGGGATCACAGCGTCAGTGTGCTGATGCGCCCTTTAAGGCTATTTCCTCCAAACCGACCTTAACACCGGACGAGCACGCGAGCGAACCGGCAGGGTGGGCGGGACCGGAATCCCACGGATCTCCAGCAGGGCAGATACCTGCGCCTACTGGGCGGGGCCGGAAGTGAGGTCAAGGAACGACCGTCGCGGCCTGCGCTCATTGGTCAGGAGTGGCACGGTGGGCGGGGGCAGTAATCGGCGGTCCCTGTGCTGCTATTCGCGGGCATTCTATGAGGATCCACGGTTCTGCTGGTTGCTGGCAGACTGAAGTCGGTTGCTGTCTGACTCCTGCCCCCACGCCCGTCTGTCTCGGTAGGTAGGGCGAGGGCCGTGGGCAAGCGGACCCTTTTGGTGGGCGGGGGGAGGGACCGAGGGCCCAGAACTGGCTGCAGGGGGTGGGGTGTGGGATTCGCGGACCTCTTTCGAAAGACTGTCTCCTCTCGGAGCTCTAAAGGCACGGGTGGCATCCCTGGTCTGTAAGCCCGAGTGGCCGGCTCAGAACCCACCACCAAGTCACCTTTCTCATTTCCCACTTCTTCCCCGCTTCAGTCATTACCGGCCATCTGATATTCCATGACTCCCAAGTTTCGCCTTAACCAGGATTTGGTTCCCTTGAGTCTGGAGTATGACGGTGGAATGTAGGGCTCTGGGTGAGCTTGAACTATTTCCTCACATTCTCTAGGCTTCAGTTGTCTGATCTGCACGGGACAGAGTTGGTTCTCTGATCTCTGTGAGCGGTCACTGTCAATAACTGAGCATCTCTCCCCTGGGGCAGGTGTCCCGGTAGAACCGTGGCCAGCTCTGAGATCGCCTGTTCATTAAGACTCATAGTTTAACTGGAAAATGTATGAGTGATCTATAAGTGATTTGGGCAGTCACCTCATTTTTCTGTGCATTCATCTCCACGTTGGTAAAATTGGGCAGCTGTCATCTGAGTAGAGGCGTCCTCTGACTGCTGTTTTTAATATCACGCTTTGCTGATTCCCTCTTATCCTTCTGTGCTTGTTTTACAACTTTGTTGGTTGTCTCTTAACCCTACTAGAGGTAGGAGTACCATTGTGCAGGGAATGTTGTTCCTGCTGTATTCCTGGCTCCAGAACATTCAAGGAACATGAAAGTTGCTCAGTGAGTAGTTTGGGAATGTTGCCTAGATAGGAACAGGTGTTGCTGTGGTGCCTGTGGTTCCTGGGAGAGTTAACAGCCGTCTTACCCCAAGACTGCCTTGCCTCCCTTCCCAGCCCTCACCCCTTCTTCCTTTCTGATAACAGAAGTTAGGAAAAGCAAGAAACCCTACACGCTTCACGTTTTTGACTGCCTGGACCTCCTGGAAGGCCATGGTGGGGGATCTGAGGGGGAATGATGTTGATCCTCCTTCCTCAGGCACAGTGCCTCACCCAGGTCTCTGTCTCTGCAACAGGGAGATGACCTCCTTATTTTGCAGTGAGGAAGATGAAGCTCAGAGAGGCTGAGCAGTTTGCCTTCTGAGGTCCCGAAGTCAGGCAGAGCCAGGGCTGCAGCTTAGGGTTCCAGACCTGTTGTCTGAGCATCCCTGCTGTGCTGACATTTATCTTTCTTCCTCCCATCATCCCGTGTCTTCACCGCATTTCTCTTGTGCCCTGGCCCTGGCCTAGGGACTGGGGCTTCAGGAGTTCCGAAAGCTGGGTTCTTGGTATTTGGAGGCTGTGTCACGTCAGGGGAAGTTGCTTTTCAGCTCACTTTCTGTTTTATATAATACCAAGCTCTGGGTCTCACCTTCTTTTGCTGGGTTACTCTCTTAGCTCCAGAATTTTGGATATGGACCTTCTTCAGTCCCTGACCTCCCTGTCTGTCCTGCTGTTGTCTGGAATAGGAGTCACAGACACCCTGAGGACCTCCCTGGACCCGAGCCTGGAGATCTGTATCCTTTGGGGTTGAAGGTATTTTAGAGGGATCTATAAATTAAGTCTCTCTATACCCACAGCTGCTTGGGGGATTCCAGGGTAGAGCAGGACCCACCCCCCTCAACCAATAGAAATCAGGGAGAAAAAGTAATGTGCTGTAACCAGATCTTTATCAAGTCAGTTCTCTTCTGAGCCTCAGTTTCCCCATACAAATTGAAAAGGCAAGGTATATATTTCAGGACCATGAGGACCCTGAGGATTTTACATGTACCTAGCGCTTTCTGTGTGAGACCCTGGGCGGAGACCAAATCCTGGCATTTTGGGCTACCTACTAAAAAACCGGGTCTTGAAAGAGTGGAAACTCATAGAGAAGGGTGGGAGGGCGCCCCACCCCAGGCAGAGTGTACAGTGTGAGCAGAGGAGCAGAGGTTCTGGAAACAGTGAAGGGTTGTGGGAGATGGTGTAAAGACCATGGCGGGGGGGGCGGGGCAGAAGCCAGGTCCTGAGGGTTGTATTTAGGCTGTTGGGTGTGGAATCCTCTGTGAAATAATGATGTTTTGCGGGATTCATATGCTTCTCAGACAGCTTATTCATTCCCTGGGAAGTCCCAGCCATGCACATCTATGCCCCTTGCAGAGACTTGCTGGCCAGGAATGGGCCCTCTGGACCAGGACCACTGGATTATCCATGCAGGAGAATTGGTGCCAGCTCCTTAACTTAATGGTGCTCAGACAAGAAGATGTTTGAGGTGAAGCGGCGGGAACAGTTGTTGGCGCTGAAAAACCTAGCACAGCTGAACGATGTCCACCAGCAGTACAAGATCCTGGATGTCATGCTCAAGGGGCTCTTTAAGGTGCACGCAGGCAGGGGGCAGCTCATGGCATACCTGGTCTTTGATCTGTGCACTGATGGATGAGTAGGAGTTCCCCATGGGGTTCGTGTTCCGTGAAGGGGAAGCAAATCCACAGAAGATTTGAAGTAGGGCCTCAGTAAACAGGGCTGGGGCTGGTCTGGGAAGACCTTGGCAAAGCCACTCAGCCCAGGCGGGCTTCCCTCAGGTGCTGGAGGACTCCCGGACAATGCTCACTGCTGCAGGTGTGCTCCCAGATGGGCCCTTCCCCCAGGACGAGAAACTGAAGGATGGTATGGTCTTCCCCCCCGCAACCTTGATCTTCTCCAGCTGGTCCTTCCCTCTTGTTCTTGTCTCTCTTCTTTTCCTCTCTGAAAATGCCCTCTTGCAGCACCTTCAAGGAGTCTCTTGGGTGGTTGGGCACTCAGTATAAGATTCTCCGAGTGTTTCTGGGCTCGTTTCAGAGCCAGTTTCTGTATCCCTGACACACATACATTATATAATGCTGTCCTGTGCTTGGGGCAGGGGAATCAGGGAGGAGCCTTTGCCCACTTCCAGTCCCACAATCCTTGCCTTTACCACCCTGACCCTTCTGGTAGAGATGGCACGGGTTGTTCCCATTTATAGAAGAAAAACACTGAGGTCTATTGAAGTGACTGGTCCATGGGAGCAGTTACCAGCACTCTTTACTGCTGTTCTAAAAGCCTCGACCTCCTTAAATCCTTTTTGAGACAAGGTGGGGCCAACATAAATAAAAGAATATTCTATATCCCTTCATCTCCTCTTCCAGAAATTTCTCTCCAGTGGTAATTTCTCCCCATTAACTGGTTACGTTCTAACAATAAAGTATATTAGGTCACACTGTCTGATACAGGACAGAAGTAGCCTTTACATATTGAATGCTGGGCAGATACCATGTCTTATCTCCACTGTAACTGAGGAAGGCGCCATACACTCCAGTTTCCAAGTGAAAGAGGACAGGTGGTTTGCCTGGCTCTTACCTATAAACCTAGCGAATTCCTGAGTTCTTTGCGATTCAGGATTGTTCTGAAGCCCAGAGGTCCCTGCCCGACTTGTCTCAGACCCAGCCTGGTATATCTTTGGAGGGTTCCCCTTATCGCTTTGTGTGTTCTGGCCAGTGCTGGTAAGGACGTGGGCCTTATCTATGGGTGTCACTCAAACAGGCCTCGGCCCCTGCCACCGGGGCTGGGTGTATAATTAGTATTCTTCATGCTAGCCTGGGTCAGGGGAACCTGCCACCGTAATGGACACTAAACTCAAACTGATCTGTTGACTGAAAGATATTGGTGGAAAAACTGACCAAAATCAAATAAGGTCTAGGGATTAGTTAATAGTATTGTATCAATGTTGATTTCCTGTCTTAGATGGTTTGTACAATGGTTATATAAGGATGATGATATTAGAGGAAGCTGAGTGAAGAAATTTTGTGGTGTATTATGTAAGTCTAAAATTATTTCAAAATAAGAACTTAAGTATTTAAAATAAAATTGGACATATACTAAAAAGAAAACAAGCCCTGATGTGTTCCCTGGCCATCCTAACAGAACTGACCCCTCACAGACACTAGTTAACACTAGGGCCCAGCTCTGGACATTATGGTTCCAAGTTGGGGAGGTTAAGCCTCATGGGATGCATATGCCTCCATCTGCGCAATGGCACCCCTCTCTGGTCTCCACGGCAAATGAGTCTTCTGAGCTGCGAGGTACGGGGGAAGAAGCGTGTCCTTTGGAGTCAGACAGACCTGGGTTTGCAGCCCAGGTTTGCTGCTCGCTAGCTGTCAGCTTCAGTTTCCCATGTGTGAAATGGGAATTACAGCCACATTTCCCTCTGAAGGTGGTTTTGCTGATTTGGTGACATGAATCTCTCAGTGCTCACTGCACATGTGGTTAGCAGCCTGTGTGCAGCAGGCACTGTTCCCTTCTCTGGTTAGAGGGCTTGCCGCTGTCCTCTGGAGGGTGTGTAGGGCTGGCCAGGAGGCTGCAGAGGGCCATCTCTGCCAGCCACTCACCAGGGTCCTCTCGCCAGCTTTCTCCCAAGTGGTGGAGAACACAGCCTTCTTCGGCGATGTGGTGCTGCGCTTCCCAAGGATCGTGCACCACTACTTTGACCACAACTCCAACTGGAACCTCCTCATCCGCTGGGGCATCAGCTTCTGCAACCAGTCGGGCGTCTTTGACGAGGGCCCCCACTCGCCCATCCTCAGCCTGGTAAGGACTGGGGCGGAGGAGGTCCGGGAGCCCTCTATGTGGTTGCACCATGAGCCTGCTTCAGTGGAGCCTGAATGTCAACCCTTGGTTGCATTTTCTGTGATAAGCCTCGGGCCACCTTGAGGTACCATTTCAAGGGCTTCTGTGCTGACCTTGGTGCCTGGGGGTCATCACCTGGCCCACATCCGTCCCAGCCTTGGAGGGAATGGCCTGTGGGTGAGCACGATGGGGGAAAAGGCAGAGGATGACTAGCTTTTCCTCATCCGCAGATGGCCCAGGAGCTGGGGATCAGCGAGAAACACTCTGACTTCCAGAACCCATTTAAAGTAGACCGCACAGAGGTGAGCTGCTGGGGCCTGTGGCCCTGTCTGCACTGCATCTGCCGGGCCCTGGGAGGCCAGGGCCAGCAGAAGCTGAAGCACCTAGAGTGGAGTGTGAGGGCTTTGGACTTGGAGCCGGAAGTTCCTGGGTCTGGGTCTAACCTACCTCTCACTCACTGGTACCTTTGGGCAAGCTGCTGGCCCTGTCTTAGCCTCAGCTTCCTCTCTGTCCATGTGGGCTGAACCTCAGCTATGAGGGACAGTCAGGGGCTATGAAGATGTCCATCCCAGTGCACAGTAGGCACTGTTCACGGCAGGTGAATGGTAGGGAAACCAAGGGAGGTCAGGCCCTACTTCTCTGCCCTTGAGCCTCTGAGCACCCAGCCAGCTTTCTGTCCCAAATTTCTGCACGTGTTCTCATTCAAGCTGAACTGGGCTCTGAGGGCTGGAGGCCACAGTGGGAGCAGGACAGGCAGCAGAAGGGAGGGTGGGGTCAGAGCAGCCGGGCAGGAAGGGCTGGAGGGCTGGCCTCTGCAAAGGATCAGCTCCCCCCAGGTGTTGTGGGGGTACCACTGAAGGTCTAGGATTTTGCTGCTGTTTCATGGATGCTGACAGGTTAGAGACATCAGAGTTCATTACAGTGAAAGCCGTTGCTGTTAACCTGGTCATGCGGGTTTCCCTTGTTTCCCAAGTCTTGGCTGGGGGAAAGAGGTGAAACAGAGGGGTCCAGACAGATGCCAGTGGGTTTGCATCAAGTTGAGGAACACTAAGCTTGGGAAATTCACCACCTTTATAGTGAACAGAAGCAAACCTGGTCTTTGTTTGTAGACAGACATCACCTCATCCTTCAAGGTTGCTTTCTGTAAGCACGACCTGAAAAATGGCCCAGGTACAGAGGGGTCAGGTGTACCCAGCAAGAATGCAGGGACGCTCAGGGCCATAGAGACGATTCCGCACACACTCCCACCACCACCACACACACCAGTCCATCCACCAGCCCCGTGTGTCTTGGCTTAACTAACATTTCTACATGAATGCCTCATTCCACATGAAAATCTGATCAGTAGAGACTAGGATCACATTTGTTTAGTTGGTCTCGGACTGCTGTCAGCAGGACTGTAACTAGCAGGATGAGGCCGTGTGCAGTGTTGATCTTAACCATATACTCCAGGGTCCCGAACTCAACCAGCTATGATAAGTCCTGGGGGATCAGTAGATCTTACATTAGAAAATCAGGATGTCGTCTGAGACCAATCTATTATCTCTTGCCACCCACACAAGAGTTTAGACTGAGCTGCTGATCTTCAGTATCATTGCTAGTGGCTACCAGGGCCAGTTTGTGTGTGTGTTCAGTCGCTCAGTCGTGTCCGGCTCTTCACGACCCCACGGACTGTAGCATGCCAGGGTCCTTGGAGCATAGGATTTTCCAGGCAGGAATACTGGAGTGGGTTGCCATTTCCTTCTCCAGGGGATTTTCCCAACTCAGGGATCTCACCTGAGTCTCCTGCATTGCAGGGAGATTCTTTACCACTGAGCCATTGGAGAAGCCTGATACTGGGACCAGTAGGTAGACCCAAAGCCATCTTCATCTGCACTGGGGAGGCATTCCATGGTCCACTGTCTCCCACTTGATTTGGGTCACCATTGCATTGTTTGAGCTAAACAGTGGGGGCAGTGTTACCATGGAGTTGCTCAGTTGCCTCAGTTGCCCTATGTGGTGTAACCCACGGTGGATCAGGGATGAGGACAGGCAGAAGGATTCATACCAAGGTTGGATTGAAGCAAGATTGTACTGGTCTGTGTGTCTGCGCAGGGTTACTTCCGTTCCGTTCCAGGAGCTGCCTTTGATGGCAGCAGGCAGAGCCAGATAGTTCAGCAGTGACCTCGTCTATGTGAATTTTCCTGTCACGTGGTCGAGAATGACACACTGGACAGTTGGTTTGACTCAACTGCAGCTGCCACTTGGCTTGCACAGACCCTAGGATTATTTGGCCAGGCGGCAGTGCTGGCTGTAAGGGACAAAGAGGATTAGTTGTTCCACATGCCTCCTGGGGTCTCAGGCAGTCCCCCCCTAGAATATTGCTGCAAAATCAACATGTCACATCCCAGGACCTATAATTTCACTTTTCTCTAGTTATTCCCTACTTTCATCTAGACTTTTTGTCTGAAAGGGTTAGAAGTGAGCGGGACAAGAGCATTTTTTGCAAAATTTTCATAAACACCTTTTTCCCATCTTGGCCCACATGGGCCACTACAAGGGGACTTGGCAAGGAGTGTTTGTGTACTTAGCCAAGTGGTCATTATTATTTTTTCGGGGAAGGGGTGTGTGCCATGTAGCATGTGAGATCTTTGTTCCCTGACCAGGATCGAACCTGTGCCCCCTGCGGTGGAAGTGTGAAGTCTTAACCACTGGATTGCCAGGGAAGTCCCCCAAGTGATCATTATTCTGATGATCTTGGGCCTTACTGTTCCATCCAGGATCTCTAGGTGGTTGAATCAGAGATTCAGAGTCCTCTGATTTATGTCAGTCCGTGGTGGCGGGTGTACTGCCATATCTAGTACAGTGACACGTATAGGTGGCAGTGCCGGTCAACTGGGCAGTGTCGGCTCGATCAGCAGTTTGATTCTGGTCAGTCTCATCAGAGAATTGGCTATGGGCATCTAAACGAGTGACCCAGACTGTCCCGTTGTCAACCATGGTTTGTTTCCACAGTTCATGGCCCCCGGGAGGGATGGCCGTGTGTGACCTGCCAGTTTGCAGCCTGCTCATCTGCCAGACCAGATGGCTAGGACGCTGACAGTAGTCAGTAAGAATACAGCATGCCTGGTCGCTAGAAATACCATCTAGGCAAGAGTCACAACTTTTAATTCAGATTGTTGTCTTACTGGACTTTATGACAGTTGGTCTCCCAGCGTCATCCCTGGGGCTGGATGGCTGCTGCTGCCCATAGAAACCACCCCCAGGTTGGTGATTAGTTGGGAGGACTGAGTCCTGTGAGTCACTGGTTAATGCTCTTCATGTGTCGTTGTCCTCATGGCTCTGATTTATTACAGTGCAAAGATCCACAATAAAATCAGCAGTAAAAAAGGTAAAAGCCTCCTAGGGTGAAGTCTAAGGGAACCTGGACCCTCCACTCTCCCAGTGGAGTCACACAGTATTCCCCCAGCAACAGGTTATGAAAACGTGTGAGAAGTCGTCTATTAGGAGAGCCCGTTAAAGACGAAGCACCCAGAGTTTTTACCAGGGACTGGTCACATAGGCACCCTCTGCCTAACCCATACCAAAATTCCAGACTCCAGAATGGAAGCACATGTTTGTGGCATAAACCACACTTTTTTACGGTTTAGGCACAAGGTGCCACTCTTATCAATCAGGGTGATGGAAATCCCTCCCAGAATCCTGATTCCCAGATACCAGCCAAGGGCCAAGTTCCGAGATGCCAGCCAAGGGCCGGCCTTAGACGCAGGCCCTCCAAAGGAGAGCAGTCAGGCCAGCTTGGTTAAGAGCACCATCAGCGCTTCACTGAACAATCAGTAGAGTTCCTGAGTACAGGAACCTCTGACTCGAGGGTCCTGTTGAACTATAGTGGCTTTGCTTCAGGTGATGGAGTGGGTGATACAGTTTTTCACACTAGCATAGCTGCCTCCCCTTCATGTGAAACCCAGATGACACACCCTGCACGGCGGTTTGCTGCCACCACAACCCTGATAAACAGCCTGGACAAGAGCAGCAGGGCTGATTCTCAGTGTACCCAGAAGGGACATGCAGGCAGGCTCCAGGCCATGGCAGGTTGCCATTCCCAGCGCGGGCTCTCATGGAGATGTTTTCCTGCTGTGACGCTGGCTCTCCTTGCCCTGCTGATCATGAAATGAATGCTTCTCCCACAGAAGGTGGGCCTCAAGAGAGAACAGGTTCCAGAGAAGTGTGATTTAGCGTCATCGTAATGTGCTCTGCTTGGATATAGCCATACAGAAGCAACACACTTCCCTTCTCATCGGCTGGGGATGGTCCCAAAATTTTACTCACCTTTGTTCACTTTTCAGTATCCAGTATAGACCCCTCTGCCAGCAAGGTTCAGAGATGACCATTTTTTAAAAGGTCATCTGTGCTCTATTGTGCAGCACTGGCCCCTCATGGAACCTGCATTGTAGGGCTCCTGGGAGGCCAGCTCCTGTCCCAACCCCAAATACCCCAGTCCTGCCTGGCTTCCAGCCCGGTGCAGGGTAGATGGGCTGGGGGACCAGAATTCCTGTCCATGAAGTCCACACTGGGCTCAGTCCTGGCCTCTTGGGCCCCTGGGGGCTGGACAGGGTGGGCGAGGTGAGATAGGAGAGCCCCATCAAGTCCTCTGGGGCCCAGGGCCTATCCTGGCACTTTCTTGAGGTATCCACGTGGGGAGGCCAGCAACAGCCCAGGTTTGCTCAGTTTCCCGCATGCACTACCTCCATACCAGTGGGTGTTCTGGGAGGGCCCCTACTTATGATACTAGAGCCAACTTGTGTTAGGCTTTGGGCTGGCCACTGTCCAGATGCTCACAGACTGCTGGGGAAGGTAGCAGAGGAGCACAGTCCCAGTCGAGTGTGATCATTGGAACCCGTGGAAGAGGGAAGCATCATGAGCCACAGGACCCATGAGAGGAAACCTGTGGAAGCAGGTGGCTGAGGCTCTGGGATAAGTAAGAGTTGCCAGGTGGACCATCTCAGGAAAGACCTTCCAGGGAGAGGGACTGGCTTGAATGAAGGCTCAGAGGCAGAGCGCATGCCTTTATTCAATGTTTAGTGAGCATCTGCTGAATCCCAGCCACCAGAGAAGCCCTCCGGCTCTGCCCACCTGGGAAAGGCATTCTGGTTGGAAGAGACACAGTCAATAAAAAACACATGGTAGTTGGTGACAAGGGCGATGGAGGAAAAGGGAGAGGCACGTGGTTAAGGAATTCCAGGGATAAGGTGAGGATATCGTTGCTGTTTCATGTGACTTGGACACGGGAGGTTCTAATTGCAAAGACCTGAAAGCAGCAAGTGAGCCAGCCCTATCTCTGGGGGAAGAACTTTCCAGGCTGGAGGGGCAGTAAGTGCAAAGGCCCTCAGTTGGAAGCATATTTGGAAGGGCAGAAGCATGGGAAGGGGAGGTCAGAGTCGTAGGCCAGATCATAAGATCCTTGCAGGTCTTCTCCAGGGCTTTGGCATTTACTCCGGGACACAGAGGAACAGGGCAAGGGGCTCTGACTTAGCCCTTTAAGGGATCAGCCTGGCAGCCGTGTGGTAAATAGTGGGGGACCAGGGTGGAGACAGAGCCTGGTGAGGAGACTGCTGTGCTTGTCCATTTGGAGTTAACAGTGGCTTGAACCAGGGTGACAACAGTGGGGCTGTTGGGAATGGTGAAATTTGGTTCTGTTTTGAAGGTAGAGCCAGTAAAATTTACTAAGGAAGCAAATATGGAGTGAAAGGTATTAGGGATGACTTGACAATTTTGGAAGAATGGGGCTGCTATTTTCCACCAGATGGGCAAAGTGGTAGGGGCGAGGTTGAGGGCTGGATTGGGGATCAGTGCCTTGTTTCTGGACCGGATGGGCATCTGGATGAAGATGTCAAAGAGGTAACTGATTTTGACTTGACTGATGTCAAGGAGGAGGACTATATTTCAGGGGAGAGCTTATTAAAGCCAGAGCTACAAATGTGAGAGTCGTGCCGATGACAGACCGTGTCCCATCACTCCAGGGGGCAGGGGAACGGGGCAGATAGAGCGGTGGTCTGAGGACCAAGGCCTGGGATGTGCCTGCAGTTAGAGATGGGAGAGTGAGGAGGAGCTCACAGAGCACCCCAAGAAGGATCAGTCAGTGGAGTAGTAGCAGACCCAAGAGGGAATCGGTTCCCTGAGGCCACGTGACAGGAAGGAGAGCGGGGACGTGCCATCGGACGCCGCTGGAAGGTCAGGAAGGTGGGGCTGAGAATCGGCTGCCGGACTTAGAACCATGGAGACCAGCTCTCAGAGAGCTGGGTAAAAGCTCTTTTGGTCAAGTGGTGGGGATAAAAGACTGAGTTTCAAGAGAAGAGAAGTAGACTCGTCCCATCAAATACAGGTGACCCTTTTGAAAAGTTATACTCTTTTTTTTTTTTAATATTAGTTTCAGGTGTGCAGCATAGTGATTCAGTATTTTTACAGGCTCTACTCCATTAAAAGTTATTACAAGGTAAAGGCTGTAATTCCCTGTGCTGTGCAGTATATCCTTGTTACCTATTGTAAAGAGATGTGTTTTCAAGGGGAGCAGACCCAACGGGAGACTAGCTAGAGAAGGGCGTGGGTTCCAGGGGAAATCTTAGTTGGATGGGAGAGACCGCACCATGTTTGCATGTTGAGGGGACCCACCCATGGCGTGGGTGCAGGGGTAGGGGAGTCGCTGGAGCCTCTTCCCTGAGGACGTGAGGAGGGAGAGAGAGGCGCGCTGTTGCCTGGGGGAGGGGTGGCCTCGCCTGGAAGAGCAGCGTGGGCACAGCAGCACGGGTCCGCGGGTGTGGCGGTGGGGGCTCACGGAAGCTGTCTCCTTAGCGTCTCCATTCTCTGTGAAACAGGAAACGAGGTCGTGGTCTGCGAGTGAGGAGGGGAGGAGAGATGGAGGCTCGAGGAGAAGGTCTAGGAGAGCAGGACAGGGAGTGAGTGGACCAGGGCAACATTCTGGGTTGCCAGGCAGCAGGGAGGGCCCGCTGAGGTCAGCATCCGAATTTAAAGTAGGCATTAGCCAGGCCCAGCCGGGAGGAGAGCCAGGAAAGGACTGGGCATTGTTTCTCTGCTCACCCAACCTGCTGGGGGCCAGGATCTCTTGACTGGTCCTTCCCCAGCCAGAGCCAAAGGATGGGGTCCTCTGTAGCCTGAGGGGTCTCCTGGCTCCTCCTTGCTTCCCAAGAGGATCTGAAGTAACTGGTAGGGATAGGAGGCATTGTGATCGGGGAAGCACAGGGCAGGGAGCTTGGGAGGCTCGGGGGCTAGTCCCAACTGGGACTAGCTGTGTGACCTGTGCAGATCATTTACCCTCTCTGAGCTGCACTTCTCTGGCTTCACCCCATCTTCCAGACTTGTGGTTCAATCTAACACAGTAGGTGGATTACTCCACAAGGTGGAGCTCCTAGTTTGTTTTTAACGTCTGCCTTGACCAAACATCAGATTTACCGTATGAACAAGTAAAAGGGGCATATTTCCCATCAGAGTTATCTGAGTTGTGGATATTACTGTATTTCATACTCTAACATGATTCATTCATTCATTTAAAAAATACATCTAAGCGCCGCCTGTCAGCCCATCAGACTGCACTGGGAGCTTGGGTCACAGTGAGCGGCACCCCACACTATCCACCTGTCCTCGGGGAGTGTGATCCAGTGGGGGCAACAGGCACGAAGCAGGTGTCACGGAGGCAGGTGGTCACAGGGGAAGAAGCACTGAGAAGGAACCAGAGGAGACAGCCCCAGCCGGGAGAGTCAGGGCAGGAGTCACCCCAGGGATGGGGACCGCTGAGCTGTAGCTACTGTAGCAAAGAGGGTGGGGGCCGGGAATAGTGTTCTGGGCCTGGGGCACAGCATGTGCCGAGGGCTGGAAGTGGGCACAAAGGAACCCAGGAGCCAGAAGTGAGGGGGGAGGAGGGGTGGGCAGGGTGGGCCTGCAGATAGAGCTGTGTGGAGAGTCAAGGAAGGGTTTCAGCAGGAGTCTGATTTACATTTTGAAAATATCTGACTGCAGCGAGGAGAATAGCTTCAGAGGGACCAAAGTGGGTGTGGAGAGACCCTGGGAGGTGCTGAAGTTTATCAGGAGAGGTGTGTGGGGGGGTGGTCATGGCGTTAGCGATATGATAGGTGAGACAGAAGAGATGGGTTTGAGACTTAGGGGTTAAAATGGGCCAGACCTTGGCAATGAACTGTGAGGGGTTTGGACCTGCGGCTGGGGAGTTGGGGGTCGGTGGGGGCGATGTTTGGTCTCTGCGCTACTTGCTGACTGGGATGTGGGACTCTGCTGTTCATGAGGACATGGACTCGGGAAGGGGACTGGGTTTTGGGGAGATGGAGCCATGCTGAGTTCGGGGCACATGTGCACACATGTGGAGGTGTCAGACAGGCATTTAGATAGGGAGATGCAAATCTGAGGGGTGACGGACTGTAGAGGTGCGACAGAAGCCCTGGGTTCACATGAATCGGTCTGGAGAGTCGGGGAGGAAGAGCTGAGAGCCTGGGGGTTGCCCCAGCCAAAGTCCCATCCTCCTCCCTCCCAGCATGCCCCATGTTCCTGTCTTTTCACTGGTTACCACCCTGCACCCACTAGGGAAGCCACAAGCCTGGGCATCACTGTCATCTTTCCATCTCTTTCCGGGTCTGGCAGTTTAACTCTGATCCAGCTGCTTCCTATATGCTCCCTTGCCTACACTTTGCAGCTTGTCTGCAAGCAGTAGGACCCCTGTTGTCTGATGCTCACTGACTGCCCCCTCCCACAAAAGGCTCTGGGGGCCCGTGGTGGGTCTTGGGCACTCAGCCCCCTTTACCCCAAGCGTAGTCCGTCGCTTGTTTCTCAAATGTGCTGTGCAGGTTCGGCACCCGTCCCTCTTCCTGGAATGTCCTCTTCCCTCGCCCTGTTGGCTTGGCAAGCTCCTGCTTAATCTTTTGAGACCCAATCAGTTTTCCCCAAGCCCATTTACTAGCTGCATGTCCATGGGCTTCCCCCGAGGCCAGGGCCTGTGTCTCAGTGACCTTCCTGTACCCACATCCTACTGCAGCCTAGCTCAGAGCGCACTCTTTGCTGCCAGCTGACCTAATAGACCTCTCTGCTTTTCCCCTCAGTTCATCTCCAGCACTGACCCTTTCCAGAAGGCCCTGAGGGAAGAGGAGAAACGACGGAAGAAAGAAGAGAAGCGGAAAGAGATCCGGAAAGGCCCTCGGATCTCAAGATCACAGTCTGAGTTATAGCCCTGGAGCGGCCTAGGGCTCACGGGACCAGGAGGCGGCCGGTTGGGAGGAAAAGGAGAGTGCAGAAGCGTAACTGATGGTGAGCGCTGGTGCCTTCAGAAAGGAGGCCAGAGTCTTCTTGGCCCCCTGGGGCTGGCTCTGAGCCCCCACTGAAGGTACTGGGCCGCAGAGGACTGGACTTCCTCCCAGGGACCTCCCTGGAGGGGTGCCAAGGGAGCTTCCAGAAGGCGCTGTGCTGCAGAGCTAACCCTGTGGAGATGCTGGGGGAAGTAGGAGGGATCCTGGGCTGGACTCCCTCCCCTACCACTATGGGTTAGGACCACTGGCCCGCTGGCGGCCGCTCCTCATGGGGAGGCGGCAGAACTAGGCTCTGAGCCACGTGCAGAGGTGTCATGCCTGCTGCTGGCCCCGCTGTGTCACTGAAATGCCAGGCACAGATCCTAGCCCCCTGCAGAGAAAATAAAAGCCAGCAAATGCTCTGGGCTGACCGAGGCTGGTTTGGGCCCCAGGGAGGTTTGAGCCTCTCCATGGAGCAGGTGAAGGGGACCTGGGCAAGGGGGTCAGGGGCCCTCAGCTGTAGAGACCACCTTAGAGAATGTTCTGCCTACTCAAAAGGATCCTCAGGCCCTGGAAGAGCAGCAAAGCAGAGGCTTGGCTTTGGCCTCCTTTTCCCTTCTCAGCAGCGTCCTTGATGAGGGGTCAGTGTTGGGAAGGGACCAGAAGTATCCTTCCTGGGAGGGTGTTTAGCCCAAGACAGTCTTGGAGCAGTCCGATATCTGTCCTCAGGTACCGAGGGACAGTTATTGAGCAGGCAGGCCTAGGGAAGAATCAACTTGTCCTCTCTGGCAGTGCAGGGAGACCCTGGGCCTGTTGGGGGCGCTGTTGCGGGGACAGGCTGCAGCTCTGCAGGAGGCTGTACTTTGTAGCGGAAGGGCTGCTCCCAGGATGGATGGGCCAGACAGCAAGCTCCCTGTGTCAGGAGGCCTGTAAGCAGAGACCTGGGCCAGGAGGGCGGGGAGCTGCAGAGGGACTCAGGCCCTGAGTAGGCAGCCGCCCTTCAGTCATGCCCCTCCCAGGCAGAGAAAGGAGGGGCTCTGGGGGGAATTCTAGCTCTGTCTCTTGACTTTGCCATCCAGGGAAGAGACACACAGCTATCCCCAATATCCCACCACTAATGGAGCCCAAGGGAGACCCAGGGTCTTAGCCCATCAGACTTGCTGAGTGACCCTGGCCCACCCCTTCCCTGTGCTGTGGCTTCATTGGTGTAATAAATTTGATAATGCCTGAACCCTCTACCCAGCCCTAAACTGCTTCTCTGAGGTTGGGGCCTGGTTTCTCAGTGACAAGAGCCCTTCTCTGATGGTTCTTCATTCATCCCAGAGATGTGGTGAGTGCCCACTGTATGCACAGCCAGAGAGAGGGGGGCACAGTCTTAACCAGTCTTCACTTCTGCTCCATTTTAGCACCTTTATCCTCTAGGACTCTTCCTTCTACACCTTCACTTATCTCCATCTCGGTTGATGCCTTCCTCTCCACCCTCCAATGAGCCCACGTTTTCCCCTCTGACACCTTGAAAGGTACAAACAGAACCACTCTGCTCTCCTCCCTGGGCAGGTCTAGCTGGGAGCTGAGGGAACAGATGCAGAGTGGGAGGCACTGTGCCCACTTACCTGACCTGGTGCTCAGGCAGCCCTCTGCAGTAGCTTACTGAGGCTATGGGATGGGAGGGCATTGCACCAAAGTGAAAGTACGTGGTGTGGTGTGCCAGCAGACTATCCCCTGATGTGGGAGCCCTGCGGACCACTGAATGGTGGAGTTGAAGGTGGCACTGTCCAGCTCAGCGCCTGGCCAGAGCAGGGCAGCAGGGTTTGGTTTTCTGTTTCAAGGTGAGACTTGTATCATCTTTATCAACTCTCCTGCATGTAAACAATGAAAAGAACATTTGTGTCTCCCCCACCCCCAGTAAAGTGCTTTGCTATACATGTTGATTATAAAAAGTAATTTTAAGTAACTCTGATATGCCAAGAAGAAAGTATTCAGTTCAGTTCAGTCGCTCAGTCGTGTCCGACTCTTTGCGACCCCATGAACCACAGCACGCCAGGCCTCCCTGTCCATCACCAACTCCTGGAGTTCACTCAAACTAATGTCCATCGAGTCGGTGATGCCATCCAGCCATCTCATTCTCTGTCGTCCCCTTCTCCTCCCGCCCCCAATCCTTCTCAGCATCAGAGTCTTTTCCAGTGAGTCAACTCGTCGCATGAGGCGGCCAAAGTATTGGAGTTTCAGCTTTAGCATCAGTCCTTCCAATGAACACCCAGGACTGATCTCCTTTAGTATGGACTGGTTGGATCTCCTTGCAGTCCAAGGGACTCTCAAGAGTCTTCTCCAGCACCACAGTTCAAAAGCATCAACTCTTCGGTGATCAGCTTTCTTCACAGTCCAACTCTCACATCCATACATGACCACTGATCTCACCACTCCATAACCATAATGGACGCTCAACTGTTGGACCGGCCATCCTTTTTGCACTTCGTGTGCACACAGATCACATGTAATTTTTCAGTTACCAAAACAGTAGCTACCTTGTATGAGCACTGTGTGTCAGGCCCTATCCACGTGCTGGCTTGCAGTAGCTCCTCCTGCCTCAGGGCCTTTGCTTGCTTTGTGTGTTCCCCTGGCTATACCAGATGCAGTTGTCACCGCAGAATTTTAGGTTTCCTCTTAAATATCAGTGTCTGTCTTCAACAGACTGGAAACTCTCTGAGGGCAGGAACTGTCTCTTTGTCTTCCACAGAGATATTCAGTAAATACTGTCAAATGAGTGTGTAAGTGATCTCATTTCATCTTTACCACTGCAAGGGGGCACTGTTCCCCTCAGTTTTTAGAGATGACAAAAATGAGAAGGAAAAAAAAAAAATTATTTAACCAGCCCAAAGTCACAGGGTTCATAAGTGGATCCATATGTCCATATGGTTACCTCCACCCAACCTGTGAACTCGATTTTAAGTTTTGACCACCAAGCAACTGCTGTCTCACCGACTAGTGAGACAGCTTTTCCCTTTTAACAATAAATATATTGTGAAAGTCTTTGTCAATAGACACACATTTGGGTATGTAATGTTTAACGATGCCATGGTATTACATTGTGTGGATGTAATGTATTCATCAGGTCCTTATTGGGGTTTCCAGTTTTTCCAGGTTACAGGGGATTCCGTGATGAACACCTTTGAACACATGTGCTTGCGCACTTCTCGGAGCACTCGTACTTTTATTCCTTAGTATAAATTCCTAGAAACCTGCACATTTGTTTACATCGTGACCAGTTGCGAGGTGGGGAAGTGAGGTGGTTGAAGAAGTGGGAATCCGTGGGTAGGTTGCGCCTCAGAATCTCTGCGGAACTCTTTGTCAAAATGTCGTGCTCGAACCGCACCCCAGAAGCCCTGTGGTGTTTCCGGGGCGCTGGCACTATCTTAAAGGACTGAAGGAGATTCGGAGGTACCGAAGGGGAGACCGCTGGAGTAAACACGTGGTCGCGGCAGGTGCAAAGGCACAGAGTTCGTAAATCAAACGCTCCGCACTCGGGCAATTCGCGAGTCTCCGTAGAAAGGCTTAGGAGGAACGCGATTAGAGAGCATCTCCTAACTCCTCGGGGTGGGGGGGCCCAATGTTGGGGGTCCAGTTTTGATTCTGCCCGCCCCAGTGGGCTGGGCAGCGAGGCAGGGGTAGGGGGAGAGGAGGATGACAGCTGGGAGGATGACGTAATGTGCTCTGGGCTTGCTCCGGGGGGCGCCGAGCGGACGCGGGGCGGACGGCGTTAACCCTTCCACTCCTAGCAGGTGGACCGAGTTAGCTCGTGGAGCCAAACCAAGAGAAAAGGGAACGGTTCCTTTAAACATGGCGGGGGGAAGGAGGTTGGTCTGAGGACCCGGGGGACTCGCTCTCCGTATTCGCTCCAGAGCCGCCAGAGGTGGGGCCTCGCTATGCAAATCCGAGCTGCTGATCGTCGACGCGCCATCACCCCACGCGCCGGCCCGCGCGCCGATTGGCCACGGCCAGCCTGGTCCCATTGACAACAAACAAGGGGGCGCGCGGCCCGGGGGGCGGGGCCACGGAGGGCGCGGGCTGGGGGCGGGGCAGCGCCGCCCCGCCCCCGTCCCGCGCGGCGCAAACATGGCGGCGGCTGGCACCGGCCGCTGAGGCGGTAACCCGGCGGGGGCTGTTGGGTGTCATGGGCGGCGACGGCGGCACCGCCCCCGCGTCTCCCTGAGCGGGACGGCAGAGGAGGCGTGGGGCGGGGGGAGGTGGTCTTCTGCGCCGAGCCGGGCGATGGACGGGAGCGGCGAGCTGGGCGGTCTGGAGACCATGGAGACGCTGACGGAGCTGGGCGACGAGCTGACCCTGGGGGACATCGACGGTGAGGGGTGGGGTTGGGGTGGGAGAGCGGGGGGCGGGGGGCGCGCGCGGGGAGGAAGGGGTTACGGCGGCGCGCGCGGGTGCGCGTGCGCCCACCTTCTCACACACAGCCCGCCGCCGGGCAGTCCCGTCTCACGCGGGAGGAACCGGCGCGCGCGGTCGCCGCGGCCGTCCGCAGCCCTTCCGGGCGCTGCGGGCTCCAGCCCCGCCCGGCGGCTGTGCTCCGGCAGGCCGCGCGGGAGCTGCTCCGGGGGGCGCCTCGTGTCCGGAAGCCCAGCGAGGGTCTCGGGGTCGGCGGGGGGCCTGAGGGGAGCGGCCAGCGGAGAGCGGGCGGCCGCTGCCTCCGTCGCGCGCCGGCCGAGGTCCGGTTCTGCTCGCCCGCCCACCCAAGCGGCTCCGCGTCGCACCTGTCACTCCCCGCCCGGCCGCGTGGGCGGCTCTGGGAGATTCCCGGGGCCGGGCCCCCAGGCTCCGCGTCCTCCCGCTCCGTGGTCTTCCCGGGGTTGGACCGCGGCCGAATTCTCCCGGCGCTTGGGAAAACTTTGGGGGCCAGTGAGAAGCTTAGTCGCTGATGAAGCGAGCGGTGGCGGCGGAGTGTTGGAGGCATTTCCCCGCGATAGGGACCCGGGCGCTCCTGCTGTCGCGCTGCGAAGGGAGTTGAGCCGCAGGAATTTTGAGTTGTGCTCCCCCCGACCCCCTCCGGAACAGGTTGGGGAGCGGGTGGCCTTTGTTCCGGCCACCTTCACAGCGGAGAGGAAGAACTGTAGGAGCCCAGGGAATCATTTTGTGATCACGGAACCCAAAGTTTGGAGGTCAGAGACTTGCCCAAGGTCACCCAAGCTGGTTACAGCACAGTTACTGGGTCAGTGTTGCCGTCGCTGCTAACATCAGTCTTTTCACCTGATCTTTGGGGGTGAGAAGTCCAATGAGTGGATTAGTCGTCCTAGTAATAATAATAACTCCCAGCAGTTGGACTCTTCCGATAGTCTAGGCCCCACTTACTTTTATTGTTTCACTCGTTCCTCACTACAATCCCTGAACTAGATATTCTTACTGCTCTGGGTAGATGTTAACTTGTGTCAGGTTCCTCTCTAGATTCTCCAGAACCCATGTTTTTAATCAGTAAGTGACTCAGGTGCATTGTGCTCTCCAGTTTACAAAGTGCTTTCTTGTGCCAGGATCTTACTACACCCTTGCAGGCAGGTGTGAAGGCTTCATCTCATTATACAAATGAAGAAACCGAGGCAGCAGAAGATTCTTTTCCAGGGGAAGAGACAGTGGCAGCAGCTAATTGAAAAGGATCCCTTTCTCATTTTGCTTCTGTAACAACCCTGTGGCCTGACCTTGTTTTCCTATTTTGGTCATCCAGGCAGCGTGGTAAGACTCTTAAATGAAGCCCTAAATCTAACCACAGACTTTTTCTGTTGGATGCTCCCAAATACAGAGATGTGTTGAAAAATGGAGAGAGGGAGGTTCTTGGAACTTAACAAGGACAGCCAGCATGTCATGAGCACTTGTGTGCCAGGCACCGTGTTAAGCAGTTAGTGCACATCAATGTTCTCAATCCTTAACAAGTTCCATCAGGTAGAGACTGCTTGTTATACTACATTCATCCTTTTTTTGTAGATCCTGAAACTGAGGCTCGAGGCAGTTGATTAACTTACCCATGCTTACACAGCCAGTAAGGAATATAACTGCCTACCAGCAACATCACACAAAGAAATTTGTGTGGATTTTGCATTCCCATTCCGAAACTGATCCCTGTTTGTTTTCATTTATAAATTTATAATGTGTTAAAGTGTATGTGTGCATGCTGAGTCGCTTCAGTCGTGTCTGACTTTCTGACCCTATGGACTATATAGCCTGCCAGGCTCCTCTGTCCATGGGATTTTTCCAGGCAAGAATACTGGAGTGGGTCGCCATGCTCTTCTCCAGGGGATCTTCCCGACCAAGGGATCAAACCTGCATCTCCTGTGTCTCCTGGATTGCAGGCAGATTCTTTACTGCTGAGCCACTGGGGAAGTCCACTGTGTTGAAGTACCTGGTGGTTAAGTAGTAACCTTATCCCTATAGATTGTTGAATAAAATGAACATTCTGGAAACTCCCACAGTGGTTAAGTGGCTTCACAGGGCTCCATGTTAGATTTGGGGTAAAGTGTTTCCCTGTCTTCATTGGTCAACAAGTATTCACATGCCAGCTGTAGTTTCTGAGCTATGGGGAACATGAGAAGATAGGGAAGATAGAATTTTATGGCTTTGTGGAGCTTGAGATGAATGATAATAAAACTGTAGTGTGTGTGTTGTGTGCACGCATGCTCAGTTCTGTCCAACTCTTTTTGACCCCTTGGACTATAGCCCGCGGGTTCCTCTGTCCATGGAATTCTCCAGGCAAGAGTACTGGAGTAGGTTGCCATTTCCTCCTCCAGGGGATCTTCCCAACCCAGGGATTGAACCTGTATCTCCTTTGTCTCCTGCATTGGCAGGCAGACTCTTTACCACTGCGCCACCTGGTAAGCATACTGAGTATAGAACAGCTCAGTTATACAGGGCAGTTAGTGAAAGTCAGTGAGTGTGGATGGAGCTTGGTAAATACTGGCTTATCAGGAAGACCACACCAAAGAGATGGCCCTGGACTCAGGTCTTAGAGCAAAGTTGATTGGGCTGAAGACCAGTGGTCTGCAGGTATCCTTGAATGCTCACTCATACACCCACCTCCAGAACATCAGCCCTGTGAGGGCCAGGACATTTGTTTTGTTTCTTTCACCTAGAATTAAATATTTGTGGAGTGTTTGAGTCCAAGGACTTTGAGCTGGTCAGGAGTTAAATAATTAGGCTCAGCCCTTGTTGGATCAGATCAGGGCTAGATGCTTCTAGGAGCTAGTCAGCTGAAGAGACTCTGTGGGTATGAACACATATATTTTTTTTGTTTGTGTTTAATGGGGGAGAGAGGGTATCTGCCACCTAGAGAACTCACGCCTGCCTCAAGGAGACAGCCATCTGGGTGTGTGATGACGATCCTAAGAGCCTGACTGGATGGGGAGAGGAAGTAGCCGTTGTGCAAGGTGCTGGACATGACAAGACTTGGCCTCAGTGAAACTTGGTCCTGAAGACAGAGCAAAGGTGGAATTTAAGTTCCCATTTAGGCTTTGATGTGGGACATTGGGAGGGTTCAGAAGCTAGCAGGAAGAGCTGGTTTGGGGAGATGATGAAAATTTGTCTTTAAATGGACTGAAATTGAGGCGCTAGTAGGAAACGAGAGACAGATACTCGGGAGAATGTCAAAACTGGGGGTGGAGACTGAAGACTAGTCACGCAGATTGATGAGTTGAGGACAGAGGTGAGAGGAAACTGTAATAACCTAAGGGGAAGCGAGCTTTTTGAGGAACAGTGGATGATGGAGGCAGGGCTGCAGAAGACAGCAAGGATGACGAGGCTCTGAGAGAACTCCTGGGATTTGGCAATTAGGAGATCCACTGGACGAAGCGATTGGGTGAAGTGGTCCAGGGCTAGGTAAACAGAGTCAGGAGGGCAAGTAGGGGCAGCAGTTCTTTGGAGAAAGTTGGAGAAACTTTTCAGTGAGCTAATTTACATTCTGCCCTTGTGAATTGGCCTCTTGTGGACATTTCATTGACTGGAATCATACACTGAGTGGCCTTCTTCACTTAGCCTAAAGTTGAGGTCCATCCGTGTTGCACCAGTGTTCCCTTGTATGGATACTCTGTGTCTTCACTTGTTGGACATTAGGTTGTTTCCACCTTTTGGCTATGATAAATGAAGCTGCTGTGAGCATTCGTGTACAGATGTTTCTGTGGGCATGTTTTCTTTTCCCTTGGGTAGGTCCTCTGCGGTTTTCGTCGCTGTCTGTTTCCCTCGGGTTTATAACCCCATTTATCCACTTGCACTCTCCATGTCCCATGCTCTAACCTTGTGACGGGGCTTCCCTGGTGGCTCAGAGGTTGAAGCGTCTGCCTCCAATGCGGGAGACCCGGGTTCGATCCCTGGGTCGGGAAGATCCCCTGGAGAAGGAAACGGTAACCCACTCCAGTATTCTTGCCTGGAGAATCCCATGTACGGAGAAGCCTGGTGGGCTACAGTCCACGGGGTCGCAAAGAGTCAGACACGACTGAGTGACTGAACTGAACTGAACTGAACTGAACCTTGTGACGGAAGCTCTGTTCGGTGGTCAGTTCTTTTTATTCCCCTTGTTGATGTCTCTTCTGAAACTCTCCCTCTCTCTGTCTGACGGTTGTTCTAGGTCTGTGTTTCCTCGTTTATACAGGGACTGCCCTTGACTGTCAGCTGGGGTCAGGGGCATGTTGAAGCCCTTATTCCCTTGTATTTTTTGTGCGTGGTGTTTTTACTCCCTTGTTTTGATGGAGCACATCCTCCAGTAGCTTCCTAAGAGTACATTAGAAGTAACTTTGAGGGGACCTTACCTCTCTGAAAATATCTTTATTCTGCCCTCCAATTTGATAGTTGGGGTGAGTTTAGAATTTCAGGTTGAAGGCATTGCCTCGTTGTTTGCTAGCTCTCAGTAGCTGGGCATCTGATGCCATTTTGACTCCTACCCTATGTGTGTGACCTGTTTTCCCTGGAAGCTTGTGGGCTCTTGTCTGTATCCCTGCTGCTCTGAACTCCACAAGGATATCCGCTAACGTGACTGAGCGGCCGATCTGTGCCTGGTCAAGTGGGCTCTGAAGGGCTCACAGAGTCGGATATGTGCCTGCATGTAGTCCCCCTGCTGGTCACCCAGCCTGCCCTTCTGTCTGCCGAGAAACCTGTGGTTCCTGAGCCTTTGGGTGGCACTGTCTCTTGGGCCTCTGCTGGCTTCTCCCGGCAGACAGTTCTGTCTTGGGCAGTCCCTGGACGCTACCTGGCACTAAAGAGACACTCTGTAAAGGTGTGTCCAATGAGGAGAGGAAAGCACCTCAGGTCCAGGGTGTTGGGTGGGCCCCTCGCCTGTGTGTCCACGTCACTGGGAACGCTGGAGTGGCCAGCCTGGTGTGGGGGAGGAGGTGAAGAGAGGGGTAGAAACTGATTCCATGTCTCTTCAGTGAGTCATGCTTCGGAAAAACTGCTCAGAGAGGTGGAGCCTCAATCTGCCTCTTGCCCCATTTTCAAGATGTAAGCTGCGTCTTGACCCTGAAGTATATATCACTGGTCCTAGTGTCTGGGTTGGAAGAGCTCCTGTTGCTCTCAGCCTGTTTATTTTCTATGAGTTTTTAGCTCCTGGTCTAATCCAGTTCCATTTCCTGGGATACATCTTCTGGGCTTGCTCACACCTCTGAGCCAGTCTCCCTGGGTTTCTCCTCCTTCCTGGGTCTGTTTGGTCTCGCCCTTGACAAACGTTGTCATGCTCACACCTGGGCCTGTGACCCAGTGTTCTGAGCGCTGCCTGCCTCTCAGTCTTTTCTGTCATCCTCATACTCAGCCCAGGCTTGGCTTTTTTTAAAAAGTGAATTTTTGCTTCTGTATGGAATAGACCTTTTCTTTCCTCAATTTCATAATTAGAAAAGGAACTTTTTAAGCAACTTTATTCAAATAGCGCCCCCTGAATATCAAATTGTCTCTCCTGCTGGGTTTGTGTATGAACTTTATATTAAAGTGCACATGAAACATTATAGCATTTTCACTTGTGGGTTGCTGTACATGGAAACAGTTAAGGTGTAATTGTCATATTATCCAGTGTAATTCATCTGAGGCGGCAAACACCTATTCAGGTCCCTGTGGAACATTTTCATCATTTGCAGTTTCCTTAACCTAAGTATTGTTGCCCTGAACACAGATGAGCAAATCACTTTGGAGTTAGTTCGTTGGTATGTGTTTCTCATCAAGGACTCTTCAAGTCAAGATCTGGGTGATAGCTCTTACACACTGCCAGCTGTAGCCCTTTCATTAAAAAAAACTTTTTCAATATGATAAATTACTGTGGTGATTGGAACTTACTGCTTGGAAAATATTTTTTTAATGATACATTCATAAAGCAAAATAAATATATGAAAGGGGTACTATGGAAAGTCTTGCCCCCAGCCCTGTCATCATCTACTTAGGGTCTACAACCCCCAGGTTATTCATTTTTTTCATTTCCTTTACATCCTTCAAAACTGAATGCAGGTAGAAGCAAATAGCATGTATGGATTTTCACTTTTGCTCCCCTTTTTATTTTTCACAAATAACTAGCATACTATAAGTTTTGTTTTTCTGCCAGTGTTGATGTTAGAGATCTTCCCAATCTACTTCACTGCTGCAGGGTTTTCCATTATATAGATGCACTATAACTCATCTGCCCAGTCCCTTTTTGGTGGACATTTGAGGGTGTTTCCAGTCTTACTATGAAAAATGTGCTGGTGTGAATAGCTGTGTAAATTCATCATTGCACACATGTGCAGGTATGTGTGCGTGCTCAGTCGTGTCTGACTCTTTGCGACCCTCTGGACTATAGCCCACCAGGTTCCTCTGTTGGTGGGATTCTCCAGGCATGAATCCTGGACTGGGTCACTGGTTCTTCCCCAGGGAATCTTCCCGACCCAGGGATTAAACCCCTGATGTCCAGTGTCTCCTGCATTGGCAGGCAGATTCTTTACCACTGAGCCACTTGAGAAACCCACGTGCAGGTATAGGCACAGGATGAATGACTAGAGGTGGGGTTGCTGGCTCAAGGTAGGGTGGTGATAGCTACATCACTGGTGCTGCCAGAATCAAAAGAGATAAAACATATGAAAGGAAGGGGCAGGAAGTAACATCCTCTTCTGACTCCTTTGTGGTTTCGATAGGTCCTGTCCAATGCTCTCCACGCTGGATGGGCCAGTTTACTCCCCCACCACAGTGGAGGAGAGGGCCTATCCTCCTTAGCTTCCAGCTAGAGTCTGAAACTCTGGTCCCTTTATCCTGCCTGTCTCTATGCCAGTACAGGGCTGATGCCACCCAGCCCCCCAACAATGCACAGATAACAGGCTCCTTTGTCCTGGCCTCCTGGTTCCTCATTTGCCTTTCCTGTACTTGAGGCCACTGGACAGTCAGTGAGCAGCCACCAACTTCCTGAGCAGTCCCTTCGAGTGCTTCTGATGTTTCCTTTGCTTGCCCAGAACCCTAGTGGTTGCGACTCTCTTACTCCTCTGCTCCACTTGGTTTCTTGGAGTGATCCTTCATTGGGTTGGCTTGCTCTCCGTACGTTTAGAATTGCTCTAAAGGTACAGCAGTTCCTTATTTTCAGCCCTCCTGTGCCTTGGGGGACTTGATAAATGACTTCTTGTTTTGCGTTGTTTCATTGGGACTGTCTTCTGTCTGAGTTCCCTTTTTTTCAGTGTCTTGGTGACAGCCCTGTCTGCTGCCAAAAGTCTGTGAATCCTCTGTCCTTGCATCAAAGTTCTTTGGGACTCTGTATTCCTATAGTGTTCTTCGTTCTAATTCTCTTATGACTGCTTTTCACCAAAATCTGCAGATATTTTAAGAAATGCCCTTTGGTTATGAATAACCTCATCTCTCACAGTACTTTCCTTTGAACTGTTAAAAGTCAACGGGGGTGGTTTTTCTGAGCTAGATGGGTGGACTTTCTGTGATTATTTGTTGGGCAGGACCGAAATTGACATGCAATAGCTGTTTCCCATCGTGTGATTCTTCCTACAGACATACACAATATTTGATAATGAATATGGGACCATTTCATCTTGATCCTACAGATGTACTGTCATTTATCCTGAGGTGCATTAGTTCTCTAGGTAAATGTAACTGTCTTATTCTTTATTAATTATTGACTCTCTCTGCAGTCACCACTTCTTTTCCATCCTTCGTCAGGTTTGAAATCACACTGTAGGCAGCATCCACTATGTGCCCAGCACAGTGTCTGGTTAGCTCTGCAGTCGAGACCCTTTCAGAGGGCCTGTGTTGTGCTGGGCTCTGGGTATAGCCCTGGCAGGGTGAGCAAGGTCCCTGCCTTCACACGGTGTGTATGGCCTTTGACCTACACTGTCTTTTGCTTTTAATTCTTTCTCCAGTTGCATGGTATGTTACAGGTGAAGACACTGAGGCCCAGATCAGAGCTAGTAAGTTGTAAACTGGTGACCTCACTCCAACACCAAAACCCATGTACTTTTCCTCCCCCACATACCAAATCCCCATCTGATGTAGAGGTCTTCGGAGTTGTGAATACAAGGTGGGTGGTGGGCTGGGGCTGGAGAGACCAGCCTCCTCTGCTCAGGTTTCCCTTCAGTCCACATGTGTTTATCAGAAAGGGTCTGCCTGTGCTGGACGCTTCAAGTGACTTCCCTGGCCCCACAGCACTTCTCTCAGCCTTCTCTCCTGCTGCAGAGCGGGGACTGGGGCTGTCTGCATCTCAGGCGCTCTGAGACTTGCCTGAAGCCACAGCGCACACCCGGAAGAGGGCAGGGAGTATAACGTTCTCTTCAATTCTTATCTGAGAGTGAACGAGGAACTACAAGTTGCAAGTGGACTCTTAGGACCAAGGGCCCTTTTTTAGAATACAGTTTTGAAATGTTTATTCTTTCCTTTGGAAAGGGCTTCTGTAGGTGTGGTGGGTGGACACAAAGGAGCAGTCACAGAACAAGGTCAAGTGTTCCATTTCTGGACCACAAACCTCACGGGTTAAACTTTGTTGACATGATGGAATTTTTTAAAGAGTAGCAGGATCCCAGAGCGAGGCCTCAAAAGAAGG
Organism: Moschus berezovskii; assembly: GCF_049115385.1. Taxonomy (NCBI): domain Eukaryota; kingdom Metazoa; phylum Chordata; class Mammalia; order Artiodactyla; family Moschidae; genus Moschus; species Moschus berezovskii. Next base: position 116,661,271 of record NC_142465.1, read on the forward strand.
CTCTCTGGGGAAACCTCTGTTCAGAAACTAATCCTCAACCATGGAACAGCTTGGAAGCTGGAAAAACAGAGCTCTTTCTGCATCTCTCAGGCCTTCGGAATTGCTAATGAACACATGTCTAAACATCCCTTATAATGTGGCTTCTGCATCTGTCCCGTGGAACTGGTCTGCTGGGTTCAGGGACTAGACTGGATCAGCTATGAAATTCCGGCTGCTGAACCAGATGTGGAACTGCCTTGTTAAACTGGAGTCTTCTTGGCTCAGGCCCTCATCATCCCATAGCAACTCATGGAAATACTGCTGCTTCCTAAGTGTAAATGTTCCTGCGAGGCCTAACATGTTACAAAAGTCCCTCTGATACATTTGTCTTCCTGACAGTGCTGGGAGGTGCTTGATTTTATTCCCATTTTGCAGATGAAGACAGAGACAGATAAAATGATTTGCCCGAGATTTACTACGCTGATGAAGTGGCATTAGGAGTGAACTTGGGCCTTCTGATGTGAGCTCGTACTCTTCCCTACCCCGTGGGAGGTGGGAGATGCCCTGACTCTGGAAGCCTGTCTGGGGACCCCTGTTCTGGTCAGAAGTTGTTTTAAATGTTTTAAATTTAATTTGAGAAATGTATTCATCCCAGTTCCACCTGAGTATCCATTAGGTCCCTAGCTCTGTGCTACGTATCTGTGCTCTGTGCTGGGTCCCACACAAGCTAGCATATCGCTCGACTTGGGTATTAGAGATGAATGAAAAAGTCTCAACTTTCAGGGAGCTGACATCTCAGCAGCAAGTCACAATACAGAGCAAAATGCAACAGAGGCCAGAACAGAGGAACAAAGTCCCAAGTTTTTGAAACACTAAGGAAGGGGAGAAGGAAAATCTTCAGAGACTGGCATTTGAGCTGAGTTGTGAAGGATGAGTGAATAGTATTTTAGAAAGGAGAATTAGGAAAGGCAGGGTGTTGGGAATAATTTGGGAATATGTTTGGGAATATGTGATTCATTGTGGCCAGAACACTGTAGGACTGAGGGTCTCAAACTTTAATGTGCTTAAGAGGCCCACTAGGGTACACCCCCAGAGATTCCAATGTGGAAGGCAAGATCTGGGGTAGAGTCCAGGAAAGGCATTGGTCAAGGGAGCAGGCGCAGTATTGTCCCAGGCTGAGCGGACAGCTGCTTCCTAAGGCTTGACCACCGTGCTCAGGCGATTTGCAGGCTGTCCTCTTGATAGCTGTATTTTGTAGCCTTCCTCAAGCATAGTTTTGATCAGGTCCCTCTCCTGCTCCCATGTGCTGTCAGTTGGCAGGCTTGGTGATGAGCCACAGAAGCTGGCTTTGAGTAGCTCAAGTAGAAAAGGAGTTTATTGGCAGGATGGTGTGTGGACTGATCAGAGAAGCGGGAGAGCCAGACTAGGAACATGGGCCAGAGCCAAGGGCAGCTCGGCAGCAGAGTCTTGCTAAGGAGAGGCCAGAGCAGCCTGTTTAGAACCCGCCACCTCGGTGGCCTCTGCTTGTCCCCGCTTCCTAGAGTCACGTTCCTGGTGGGAGCCTGCATTCATCAGAGCCACCTGGCAGGAAACCTTATTGCTGAGACCACCCAGCAAGGAAGATCAGGGTGCCTGGGAGGTTCAGCTTGAAGGATGGCAGACAGAGCAGAAATGGCAGACGTCCACGGTGTTTTCTGTGCCATGCCAGGCAGCTTCAGTGCGGCCCTTCACAGCTCAAGTATAGGCAGCTCCGTCTCTCCACTCTGTTCCACGTGCTCTGCCGAAGCTCCTTCCAGAACATTTCTTGGTGCTATGCTTTTGCTCATACCGTTCCCTTTGTCTGCAGCACCTACCCATGCCTCTAAGTCACACACGTCTCTTCGCCCTTCGAGACTCTGCTTTCCCTGCCTGCCAGGACGAGTCAGCCCTTTCTCTGCCTTCTGACAGCCCTTTTCCTCTGTGAGGCACCTGTCTGTTCACCCTTGTCACAGTTTTGGGGTTTGGTTGGGTTTCTTCCCTGTGAGGTTGCTGGGAGGGAAAGGAACCGGCACTTTGGAGTCAGCTGTATGCGGATTCCGCGAGCTCCCAGTGCCGCAGTGCACAGTGGGTATGAACGTGCTGGGTGGTGATTTGTAGCAGGGGTTAGCAACCTGCTTTGGGAGTATTATTTTTGTCCTTAGTCTGAGGGAGATTTGGGGGTGTGGTAATGATTTGGGTCAAATCCATCCTTATGGCAGAAAGTGAAGAGGAACTCAAAGGCCTATTGATGAAAGTGAAAGAGGAGAGTGAAAAGTTTGGCTTGAAGCTCAACATTCAGAAAACGAAGATCATGGCATCTGGTCCCATCACTTCATGGGAAATAGATGGGGAAACAGTGGAAACAGTGTCAGACTTTAATTTTTTGGGCTCCAAAATCACTGCAGATGCTGATTGCAGCCAGGAAATTAAAAGACGCTTACTCCTTGGAAGGAAAGTTATGACCAACCTAGATAGCATATTAAAAAGCAGAGACATTACTTTGCCAACCAAGGTCCATCTAGTCAAGGCTATGGTTTTTCCCGTGGTCATGTATGGATGTGAAAGTTGGACTGTGAAGAAAGCTGATCGCCGAAGAATTGATGCTTTTGAACTGTGGTGCTAGAGAAGACTCTTGAGAGTCCCTTGGACTGCAAGGAGATCCAACCAGACCATTCTAAAGGAGATCAGTCCTGGGTGTTCATTGGAAGGACTGATGCTAAAACTGAAACTGCAATACTTTGGCCACCTCATGCGACGAGTTGACTCACTGGAAAAGACTCTGATGCTGGGAGGGATTGGGGGCGGGAGGAGATGGGGACGACAGAGAATGAGATGGCTGGATGGCATCACCGACTCGATGGACATGAGTTTGAGTGAACTCCGGGAGTTGGTGATGGACAGGGAGGCCTGGCGTGCTGTGATTCATGGGGTCACAGAGACTCGGACACGACTGAGCGACTGAACTGAACTGAATGATTTGGGAAAGGGTAGGTTGGTGAGTCACTGAGGTCTTTCACTTTTGCCTGAATGACTTTTTTAAAATTAATTTTTCTTGGAGTATAATTGCTTTACTGAGTGGTTTAAGGACTGGGAAAGGTTGAGATCCCCAGCTTTGGAACTTTGCCCCCCAGGAGGACAGTTAAGTGGAAGAAGTGGCTTTTGCCGGACTTTGTGGACACTCGGTCACCTGGCACTGTCAGCGCCACCCCCTGGAACAGGCTTGTGCAGGGGCGTTCCTGCGAGTCTTCCTCTGTGCCTGTTGTTCAACTTTCAGCCTCTTTGTTGCGGGAGAGGGAGAGAGACACCAGTGTGATACAGAGTGGGAACAGGTCAGGAGATCCAGGACACCTGGGATGACACTCTTTTCCTTCCTGAGCTGGGGATGTTTTTTCCCATTCAAGAACGAGGCTCTGTCTGGTGACATCCACATAGTAACAGAAGCAAAGCATCTGTCCAGGGTGGTGGCTGAGAACTTTACTCTTCAGTCCCAGCGCCGTCACCTGCTGACTGAGTGACACTGGAAAAGTAACCTCTCTGCTCCTAGTATTCCTTGTGTGTGAAGTGGAGGTGATGAAGGCACCTACCTCAAAGTGTTGTGGAGATGAAGTGATGAAATCCATGTCAAATGCTTAACGTAATTGCTAACACGTGGTAAGAGCTCAGGAAATGTGAACAATTGCTGTACTATTTTTATTATTACCGCTAGTCATTGGCATGAGTTTTTTCTTAATTGTTATTCTCAAAATCTATTCTTGATCTGTTTCTAAAAGCATCCTTTTCAAAGGAATAAAGAAACAAGATTGACAGCCTTTCAAATGTGGGCGGTCAACAGATCTGATGCCTCTAATGTGGTCTTGGATAAGACCTGGGTTCCCTGCTGGGACCCAGGGTGGGACGCCCCATGGGTGGGGACTGTCACTGCGAGCTGGGACAGTCCCAGGGGTGGAGGGCTCCTGAGAAGAAGCCCCCACAGCGTGCTTGTTGGGGTGACGTCTGGAGCAAGATGGAGCCTTCACAGACTCACCTGCCTAAGACCCCTCATTGGACTTGGGCTTATTTCTTCCTGTGTAACAACCCCCACCACCGTCACCACTTTTAAGCACTTCTGTGCCAGACACTATTCTAAGTGCTGTGCATATATTAACTCATTTAAAAGAGTGCTTAAAGCTACCTCACAGGGTGATTTGAATCGTATACCATGATGAGTAGAAGTTTGCACAAGCAAGGTGTTAAAAGCAGACACAACTGGGTGACATTGCTAATGAAGTTCTTTTCTAGTAAAAAAAATAAAAAAAAAATCACATTTAACCTTTAAATGCTCACACACAAGCATGAGATGAATTGCAGTAAAAATCAACAACAGAAGCTTTTTAGGAAATGTACTCCGACAGGGTCCTATTCCATCATGCGCCTTTTATCATCCCAGCACACGGCACCCGGCCCTGGCAGGTGTTCACACAGGGTTTCTCCATCAGAACACTTGCCTCTTGATGTGTTCAGTTTTGTGTCTGGCGCACTGTAGGCTCAGTTAATGTGTGTTGAATGCAGGTCTTAAGGGTTGTGTCTTTATTGGTTGGTTCTTTATTTGAAGAAAGAAGGGTGTTCTGGAAAGGAGCATCTTGTCAAGGCAGAAGGTCTCATCTGGAGACAGGTTTAGTACTTCGGGAGGAAAGTTTGCTGGCAAAATACAGTCAGGCAAAAATCTCTCTCGTCTACTCCCCCATGAGTCAGTCACATGTGTGTTACCCTGAGATGGTTGTTCTTTCATTAGTATTGGGAGTCATGAGATGGGTTACATTAAGTGCCTCCCCTCCACCCACACCCAGATTCCCCAGACTTTATTGTCGCACCTGGTCCATCTTGCATCTTTCTCCTAAGTTGTAAAATCCAAGAAATGTTTGTTTTGTGGGGGGAAATAGAGTGCATGGAATAGAGATGCAGATCTCACTACAGATATAAATTCAGATCTTGTAGCTTGTATGAAGGGCTTGAGCAAATAGTTTAACATCCCTGAACTGCATTTCCATGACCTGTGAAGTAGAATAGTAATACTAGCGTCTGGGTTTGTGTGAAGCAGTAAGTAGGTGTTAGTGACAGCTATTATTATGTTGTCCACATAGAGTCAATAGGAAGTGAATTTAATTTCAGTCATAACCACCTTCTCTGCGTTTGAATAAAATGTAAATATGATTTCTAGTTAGAAAATAAGTTTATTAGCTTTGTCACTGAATTGTTTTTGCTTTTAAACATCAATAGTGTGACTACTGGCTTTTATTCAAAGGTTAAATTGGAAGCTAAGCTACAAATACCCCTTTTCAAATGTTAGGTTAAAAAAGAAACTGAAAAAGTAAAAGACATTTTAGTATGTGCTGGTCATATCCCTATATATTAATATATATCCGTTGGAATTTGGATTGTTCCCATATTTAGAGAAACTGAGTCTCGGAGAGATCAATTAATTTCCCAGAGGCAGCACAATTACATTCTGAGAGTTCCAACCAGCCTTCTGATTTGTCACACAGAAAGCCCTCTTTGAATTTAAACTTGGGAATCCCCGTTCTCTTTGGCCTTTCAGGTAATTCTTGGTTTAACTTTTCAACATTCTGCTTTTCCTTTTTAATATGATGGTTTGCCATGCTCCCTTCACAGAACCCCTAAGAGATAGGTGGCCTGTTTCCCAGTTTTCATACATAACTGGAACTTTCCTTTGGGGACTTCCCTGGTGGTCCAGTGTTTAAGACTCCACATTTCCACTGCAAGGCATACAGTTTCAATCCCTGGTCAGGAAACTAAGCCCTCATGCTGTGTGGCACAGCCAAAAATTAAAGAAAAAAAAAGAACTTCCGTTTAATTGATTTTCAGAAGTCTTTTCCTCTGTTGAAGTTACGTTAACTTTTGTTTTAGCTGTTTTGATATTCTCCTCTCAAGGCAGAACTCAGCCTTAAGTCTTTGCTCAGAATGATTCTTAATGAGCATATGGTATCTGGGGACTCTGGGCAAGCCAGTAGCTCCCTATACAAACCAGAGTGAGCAGGGCTGAGCTGCAGGGCTCCCCTTCCTAGAGCAATTGCTGGACTGCTGGCTGTAGCTTTTCCTTCTTTAAGAAGGAGAGAGACCAAGTTCATTACCATGAGCTGCAGATCCCTTCAGGATTTGGTCTTGACCACCTGCCCAGCCTGGTGCCCTTGCGCTGCCCACCGTACAGCTCCAGGCCTCCGAGCCGTGACTGACAAGATTCCCTGGGCCTAGAATTCACCCGGCATCCTGGTCAGCCTTCATTCCAGCTTCTTGAGGACCAGCTGGAGTCAGTGATTTTATCACATCCCTTGTGTTGTCCTCGTCTGCTGTGACTGTCGCCACCCGATCTGTCACTCTCACCAACTCCTTGAGGTCGAGGGGTGTTTTGTCATCTCTGTGCCAGCACACAGTGGGTGTTCAACACATTTAAAACCTTGCATTTATATGCCTATTTAACCAAAAGTGGAAGCTTTGTGGAAATTGCAGAAATTTGTCCAGATTTTCCTGGGTAACCCAAATTTCAAAAACATCTTGTCCCATCGTGAGGCGGTGTCCCTTCCACTTTTGGTTCAGAAAGCATGTTTGCCGTTTTTATAGAGTGCATGAAGGTTGCATGTGAGGGCATCGCAGTGAGTTGACACCAAGTCTTTTAAGTACCAGAGCGCTGAGTGCCTAGAGAGGCCCAGGGAGTGGAAGGTTTTGTCTGTGTGCTGGTGAAGCACAAGATCTAAGGAAAATATTAAAAAATATGTCTTACTGGATATAATATGACAAAACAAACTTTTTAATGTTAGAAGCATACTCTTATACCAGTATATTATTAGTATGCACCCAAGATTTATGAAGATTACTGAGGCAAACAGCAGGATGACAAAGGTGGATTCAAGGAGAATGCAAGAAGCTGATACTCACATAGTAGGAAAGAAGCAAGATTGCAAATTCAGATACATAACCGGTTAATGTCCTGCAGGGCAATAAAGACAAAGCTTTCAAGGTTATCTTTTTCACCCGACAAGTCATTTGCAACTTGTTTATTTTCTACGTGTGAACATCTCATTTTACAGAATGTGTGCCTGATGAGTAGTAAAGAGGAAGTCAGACCACTTTGTGTTTCCGGAGAGCATCAGGTAGGACTTTAGAGACACTGTACTTTTTTTTCCCCCTGCTTATTTTTAAGTTTTGGACAACTTTTTTTTTTTTAAACAAATCACAGTTGGGTTCAGGAGCTAAAAGATGGCTAGACCTGAGGTAGAAAAGTGTCCTCGGTGAAAGAAATTGTAAGTTGTTTTGAAATGGAATTGTGCAATTAAAAGGAAGAAGGCTCTAACAAGCAGAAGGGTGAGGCAGGTGATCGCATTCAGAGAAAGAGCCCCTCCTCCCCTCCCAAAGGCTTGTGCTGACAAGGAAGCGAGTGGGTACTTTTCCAGGGTGGATGATGAGCTAAAATGAGTGGGAAGTGAAATCCCTTGGAGTTGGAGGGAGCCATCGGTGGGAAGCTATGAAGCTCCTATTTGAGAAGTTTGATTTGCTTTGAAAGATTGTTGGCCCAACAAAATACTCAAGACTGTTCGGTCACCAGGTAGAAGGCTGCTGTTGAAATCAAGGCAGGAGGGAGCGAAGAGATAACCCTGTGATACTGTGGAAGGAGACCTGCCAGGAATTCATAGTGAACTCACCACAGAGGAAAGAAGAAAAGAGCAAGTGAAGGTAGTGCCGCAGGTCACTATCTTTCGATTGGAACTCAAGAGCTGGCTCAGGTTCTGTTGGCCCAGAGACAACGGCACCGGTCAGCTGAGCCGGGTCCTCTGGGGCTGCCCTGATGCCCAGCCTGGGCAGGTGGCGAGAGAGCCAGGGCAGACCAGAGGCTGTCTGAGAACTACTTGGCTTCCCTTTGTGTTTTCTTTTCTCTCTTAATCTTTCAATGTATCATTTTATTACGTAATACTCAAAATGTGCAGAGGAGTGTGTGACACATTTGTGTGTATTATGAAACACAAGCATTTGAGAAATTCCACCTCCCTGCCTTATTTTCCTCTGTGGTTTCTTTGCCAGTAAAGAGTTCACTCATCCCTCACTTAAAATATAGGATACCTGAGTCACCCACTTGTCATCCTGTGTCATTCGGCACCTCCTCCAGCCTCCCTCTCCCCAGGACTGTGACCCAGGATTCTCCTGAAGTACGTGATTCTACCCCTGTGCTCTGAGCTTCTTAGCCAATGAATGTGCCTCCCGGTGTTTGAGTGGATCGCTTTTTTTTTAATTTGAGAGATCTCTAGAATAATTTTATCTGTAGAGCTGCCATAGCATATAATTTCAAAGAATATCTTGAGGATATTTCATTTCTTGAGTATTTATATTCAAGAAATTTCATAAGTGGTCACATTTTCTATGGAAATATTGACTCCAAGTCACTAGATTTGGAGGGTACTTGTTGTCAGATCACACATTTACACAAAATAATAGTTGTACAAATAAAACAAACCTTATTAATTTCTCTAACAGTCCTATTATTTCCTTGGGTGGGGAACGGGGCTCATTCCGCTAGTTGTCATCTCTCAGTTATTCTAGTTTAAACTCTCAATTTTTCACAATTCAGTCTCTTTTCTTTTCCCACCTCCCTTTGGGTCTTCTTAAATGCTGCATCAAGGGAAGAGTTCTGTGGCATATGACCCAAATCCTTAGAGACTCTATTCTTAAACTATTAGTGGGTTTTGCCCTGGGTGACGTGTCTCTTCTGATTCCTGGACTGGTATTTGTTGAGGTGCAACTGGACCTGCCTGGCTTTCTGAATTGTCTTTCAGGGTCTAATTGTTGGCCCCTGCCATAGAGCACACTCAGGCTTCCTTATCACATGTTCAAGCCATTGCCACACATCCCTGAAACACAGAGGAATTTTGGCATTCTCCAGAAAACAGAAGATCTTCAGATTTACCTTGTGCAAATGCTGTCTTTCCAGTGCACATTTGATAAGACACCATGGATACATGAGGCTTTTAGAGAAATGCCCTCCCTTTATTGCTGCACCTGTAAAATAGAGTCATTCATCCTTCTCCTGATGTTATCAGATTCTCTCATAACTATGTGTGCTCAGTCTCTTAATCGTGTCTGACTCTTTGCAACCCCATAGACTGTAGCCTGCCAGGCTCCTCTTTCCATGGAATTTTCCAGGCAAGAATACTGGAGTATTGCCATTTCTTACTCCGGAGTGGATCGATTTTTAAGGCGGCAGTTTGCCTGGTGTAGCTGTTCCTCTGTTCCTTCTGGTATTGTTTGCACTTCAGGGCTTCTATGATGAGGGAGTGGTCGACAGCCCAGCTCCTTTACTGCTCCTCCAGGTGACCTGAATGGAGATAACAGATGTTTCCAGGTCCTGAGGAAGCAGGGGTGATCACAAATAGCAAAATGGTGGACAAATGAAAAGTCGCCTTAACACTAACCCTCAGGTTTGATATGGATCTACACTGGACTTTTTTTTTCTTTTTTAAGATTCTTTAATTAGAAAAAAAAATCCTAGGAAGGGAGACAGGTTCATCAACTTGAAAACGGGATACATTTTGGGGATTAGATTTTGTGTTTACCTCCCCCCCCGACTGGTTAGGGTCTCTCTCGTTCCACACACATCACACACCATGCTTCTGTGTTCTCAGGTCTGTTGGGCAGGTCTAATGTGAAAGATGAACAAAAGTAAGTGAAGACAGTTTTGGTCAATATCCTTATGATGTTGGGGATGAGGAGCAGTAACCAGGTAATTTTACTATACAGCATTAAAATTGTTCCACTGTAATGGAACGTACCTGTTACTAGGAAGTACTGCACTATTCAGAGTTACGCAGTAAAACGACAGAGCTTATGGGGAAAGTGGGATTAGGTTCTCAACACTCAGAAACTTCGTAGGAGACCAGAAAACACAGAGGAAAAATAAATAGGCATTCTGGAAAAAAAAAAGGGAGGTACAAACTACCATGTATAAAATAAATGAACTGCAAGGTTATATTTATTTATTGTACAGCGCAGGAACAATACCCAATATTTTATAATAACCTTAAATAGAGTGTATATAATTTATAAAGATTTTGAATCACTGTGTTGTAAAACTGAAACTAGCATTTTGTTAATCAACTATAGCCCAATAAAAAAATTTAAATTTAAATGCTAAAAATAAATAACTAAGATAGCAACCCTTAAAACAGTTTTACAGATGTTAAGTGGCTTGGAAATACAGCACTCTACCTTGAAAAAGACCTGAGGTTTGCTTGTGGAAGTGGGTGTTGGAAAGTTATAGCTCATGAGTTACTGTGAAGTGAAGGAAGAAGGGCTATCTGAAGTCCAGTGGAAATTCTGACCCCAGATATGGATGGTTATAGCTCATAATACATGCAAGTGACCTGATGAAGCTGGTAGATGTTTGAGGTGTGTGCATTTTTTGTTTTCCTGTGTGGCTCATTTCAGCTGGGTGTGTTTTATGCATTTTTTAGTGTTTCTTTAATGCATAAGTAAACACACAATTTATGCCCAAATTATTCCCTAATATATCCATTTCATCAGAAAAAAATCTAAATTTTCAAAAAATAAAGCAAAACTATCAGAAACCACTACGTATAACATGTACTAGCGAATACTAAGTGCCAGGCACTGTGCTGTAGATTCTGTGTGAATTCTGTCTCAACAACATGATGAGCTCAGTATGCTTGTTAGCCACATTCTATAGGTGAGAAGACTGTGACTTGGAGAGGTGCAACTTACCCCGGGTTACAGGGCCAGGACACGGTGGCTCTCATGACTGCGCCATTCTCTTTCCTAAGCAAAAGCAAATAAACCAGCAAAGTGGGGCAAATATTTAAGGAAGAGCAAAATCCATAATATATGAAGGTGTTTCAAATCAGTAAGGAGAGACAAATAGCCCAGTAGAAAAATGAACAAAAGTCAAGAGCAGGCAGTTTGCAAAGAAGGAATACAAATGGCCAGTGAAATGGGGGGAATGACATTTAACCTCATTTAATACTCATTCATGTCAATCAGAACAATTAGATGGTTTTTTCCCACTATCAAATGGACAGAAATAAATGTGGGAAAACACTGCCAAGAATATAGATTGTTATAACCTTTCTGAAGTATATATAGAATACGTGTCTTTTGACCCAGCCATCTAATTTCTAGAACTTTATCCTAAGAAAATAAATAATCAGATAAGTAGGAAAAGATCCTTGTTCAAGATTTCTGTAAGAGTTGTTCATCATGCCAAAAAGATTAAAGCATCCATTCATCATCACCAAGTGATTAGCCAAGTGGTTAAATCCTGGTACATTAATACAATATAATACAATGCGGTACCGCACAACACAATACAATATGAATGTACGACTCTCAGAAAGGATGATATTCTGTCCGTAATGGTTGACACTACATATTCTTTGTGTTTTATTAAGCGAAAGAAACAGGGACAAAATAGCATCTCCCCAGTGTGATCCCATTTTTTTAAAACCATCCCACGTGTGTTCATGCTTGTGTTTGCAAGCAAACCTTGAATGAATGGGAAGAAGTCTGGAAAGATACACATCAAAACATTGATGGTAGATGTCTCTGGGTGATGGAATTGCTGGGTGATATTTTTTTTTTCATTTAATTTTTTTCTAAATTTTTCTGTAGTGAATATGTTACTTATGTTTAAAAAAGAAAATTATTTTAAAACATTGTCTAGGGCCTTCCCTGGCAGCCCAGGGGTTAAAACTTCGCCTTCCCGTGCAGGGGACGCAGGTTCCACTCCTGGTCAGAGAGCTATCCCACATGCCTCATGGCCAGAAAACCAAAACATAAAGCAGAAGCAACATTGTAACAAATTCAGTAAAGACTTAAGAGTTGACTCACTGGAAAAGACTGTGATGCTGGGAGGGATTGGGGGCAGGAGGAGAAGGGGACGACAGAGAATGAGATGGCTGGATGGCATCACCGACTTGAGGGACATGGGTTTGAGTGAACTCCGGGAGTTGGTGATGGACAGGGAGGCCTGGCGTGCTGTGATTCATGGGGTTGCAGAGAGTCGGACACGACTGAGCGACTGAACTGAACTGAACGAAAAAATCTTTGAGAAAACATTGTCTAACCCAAGATCCATAATAAATACAAAATATAAGAATAAATGACCTTTGTAAAACAGTTCTAGCACCTAACAGGGCTCAGTAACAAACACCCACAGAAAGGATTTTTGACCAGCTGCAGTATTGAAAATGATGTTACCCTGTTTGGAGCTTCAGATTCTTTATTTCTGACCGAAATTAATCTGATTGGATTTCAGGTTACCTCATTCTCAGGTAGATGCCACTGGACCGAGCCAGACACAGTGGCTTATGTTACCTCCAGGTCCCAGGCCCTGTAAAGTACATGTGAACTTGGGATCTCTTCGGATGAAACCTGGGACTGTCATGCACAGGTGACAGCCAGAGCCCACATGTAGTTTCTTGGGGCCCAGCTTACTTTATCAGGCAACTTGAATCTTAGTTTATGAAGCAGCTAAACACAGGAGGGTAGCTTGGTAGGGAAGGTGACTGACAGGGGTGCCCTTCCACCCCACCCAGTGAGCTGGGGTTTGCAGGTCTCAAGTGGTGGCCCAGCTCCAAGGAGGCCCGTGTCTGGTCCTCCATGTCTCACCCAACTGTATTTTCAAAGCTCCATAAAAATACCCAGACTTCCCAGTGGCTCAGTGGGGAAGACTCCACCTGCCAATGCAGGAGACACGGATTTGATCCCTGGCCTGGGAAGATACCACTAAGCCCGTGAGCCACAGCTATTGAGCCTGTGCTCCTCAACAAAAGAAGCCACTGCTGTGAGAAGCCCATGCACCGCCACTAGAGAAAAGCCTGCACAGCAAAGAAGACCCAGCACGGCCAAAAAGAAAATTATTTAAACAGAAAACAACAAACTGCCTTCTCTTAGGCCTCCCTTTTCCAGATTTCATGGACATGGGAACCTGCGTGACCATGGCACACGAGTGATGGGAACAGGGAAGCGCCAGGAGATGCTGGGCGCTCCCAGGGAGTACCCCGAGGTACAGAGCAGATCTGCACCTGTGCGGCCTCCCCTCTGTCATTGCAGCCAGCTGGGTCTGGGGAGGCCCAGCAGGCCTGCTGCAGCAGTGGCTCCCAGAGCCTCTTCCTTCTTCCTTCAAGTGCTCAGTCTCAACAGCCCCACTGTGCCCCTCAGCCCAGTGCCTGTCTGCCTGGCTGGAGATAGCTCTGCTGGAGCTCATCATGTATGGGTTGAAAAGGATTTTTTTTTTTTTTTTTTTAGTTTAAGCAGTCACATTCCATCTGCCTATACACACCCTGCTTTGTGAGCTAAGCTATGTGACCTCTGCACGTTACTTTTCCCCAGCCAGACCAAGTGTCCCCCTATAAAAGTTTCTGGAGAGCACTCGACAGGGTAAGTGGAGCCAAGCACCCGTGTAGTAGGGCTTCAGATCCCACTGACAGGGATCTTTGTAAGGGTCAGCCTCTCACCAAGCACTTTGCATACATTATCTTATTAATCCTCACCACAAAGAAGCCAAGTCTTCTTGTGGCAGCCTCTTGTGAGGAAATGGGGATGTGGAAAGAAGTGACTTGTTCGTGTTCACACAGCAGATTAGATTGGAGATCCACCTGGTGCCAAAGCCTGTGCCCATCTGCCCTCCAGCCTCTCTTGCCCTCCTTCACTTTCCATGGATTAGGACAGTTAGTGGGGGAGTAAGAGTCTTACAGCTCACAGAGTAGTCCTCTGTGTTGAATCCCCAGCGGGGAGATATTATGGGAAGGCTCAACAAATTACTAGGTTTCTCTGAATCACTTTCTTAAAGCATTTTAAGAAACTGTGCTTGGAACATGTCAGCACTGAATTGTTTAAATTTTGTGCTAATTTGAGGATATTTCTCAATAATCATGTATGAGAAATTGGAATTAGTTGGTGTAAGTTACAGTTATCTGTGGCATTCTGCCCACTCCTCCCTCCCACAGGTGACAGGCTGAGTGGGGACGGAGCCGAGTGTTGAGGTGTGGTGTTGGTAAATAACACCACTGTGCAGTCATTTAATCTTGTGAGGTGCTGGTTTGCCAGCAGGTTGAACTGACTGAACACTAAACATGCTGAACTTCTAGGTCACAGGATAGCTTTCTGCTTTCCTTAACGTAAGACTCTTCATATTGCAGATTCACATCACACACACACACACACACACACACACACACACACACACACTAGCTTTCTGCTTTCCTTAACGTCACACACACGATAGCTTTCTGCTTTCCTTAACGTCACACACACACACACACACGATAGCTTTCTGCTTTCCTTAACGTCACACACACACACACACACACACACACACACACACAGGATAGCTTTCTGCTTTCCTTAACGTCACACACACACACACACACACACACACACACGATAGCTTTCTGCTTTCCTTAACGTCACACACACACACACACACACACACACACACACACACACACGATAGCTTTCTGCTTTCCTTAACGTCACACACACACACACACGATAGCTTTCTGCTTTCCTTAACGTCACACACACACACACACACACACGATAGCTTTCTGCTTTCCTTAACGTAAGACTCTTCATATTGCAGATTCACATCACACACACACACACACACACACACACACAGTTAAGAATGATTAGAGACAGTGCTTAGGGGCTTGGACACAGTTGAGGCCCCAGACCCCAGTGGGAAGCAGACCTATGGGGAGGGGAGTCTGGAGAGATGAGTTATTGGTCGTGGATTAAGTTCGGTTTGGGTAAACCTTTGGGAGGATGAACCAGGGGAGGAGGCCCTGGAAGCAGGCTTGCAGCCCTCAGGGCTGGGAATTTAGGGTCCCAGGAACTTTTTTTTTGCACGATCTAGAAGGGGGGCATGGTCTCCAGTGGACACATGCCCTTGGCCCCACAGACTCCTTGCCCAAAGGAAAGGGGCACAGCTAGAGGAGTCCAGAGCCTGGGTTGTTTTGCCTTGACCTTCTGATGGTGCAGTGGAAGAACTCGAAGGTGGGAGGCCAAGAACTGGTTCTAATTCTTGCTGTGCCCTGATGTGCTGTGTGACCTTGGCCAAGTGATTTCCCTGTTCTCAACCTCATGTAAGATCTTTCCTTCGGGGCCATCACCTTTATCAACCTTGCGGGTTCCATTGCCCAGGATGGAGGGAAGGCCCAGAGCATGCCTGTGGTGAGGAGAGTCAGGGTCTGGCCGACTCCTGCTCTGTCATGGGGAGCAGTGCTGGCAGAGACTGGAGGTGGCTTCACAGTGCAAGGCTGCTGAGCCCCAAAAACTTAGGGCAGTGACTCCCCCAACTGTAAAATGAGGCCAGCAGCCTCCTCCAAAGGCAGCACTCACCCAGCACAGAGGCCGCTCCTGTTAGACCTGATGCAGACAATGAGGAAAGTGGGCAGGGCGAGCCTGGAGGTGGTGAGGAGGGAGAACAGGAGCCAAGTGAAGTCCTGTTCCGCTTGCCCACGGTCGGCCATGTTGGCCCCATTGAGTCCCCACGCGCGAGAGAGGTCATCCATCTCTGCCCTGGTCTTGGGGAAGCTGCTGGATTTTCTCACGCCTCAGTTGTTGTTCAGCTGCTAGTCATGTCCCAGTCTTCGTGACCCCGCGGACTGCAGCACGCCAGGCCTCCCTGTTCCTCCCCATCTCCTGGAGATTGCCCAAGTTCTCGTGCCTCAGGTTCTTAAGCAAATTTAAAAGTTAATCAGCATCTTGTTTGTTTATGATGCTAAATACTTTTCTCAAGTTTATTTCCTTTTTTTAGATCCAAAGCTACACCACAAACAAGTAACAACCAAGGCGTTTTATCTCACATTTTACCCACTAAACTAGACGTTTTGGACGGCAGTAAAATTCCCCCTCTCCGTGTGTTCACAGAGATGCTGCAGTTCGTCAGCAATCAAGTGGGCGAGTTCCCTGACTTGTTCTCAGAGCCACTCTGCGGCTCCTTCCCCGGCGGTGGCAGTGGCAGCGGCAGCGGCAGCAGCGGTGGCGGAGCTGGGAGCGGGGACACCTCCGGGCAGCGGCCCTTCAGCCAGGTCCCGCTGCCGGCCTTCTCACCCTCGGCCACCTCCCCGCAGGCTGCGACCCTCCAGGTCAAAGCGCCCGCGGCTTCGGGTCCCACCCCGCCGAGGGCGGCCCCGGTTCTGCAGCCCCGCCCCCAGCCACAGCCCCCTACCCCCGCCCCGCTGCCTCCGCAGACCGTCATGATCACCCCGACCTTCAGCACCGCTCCGCAGACGAGGATCATCCAGCAGCCCGTCATCTACCAGAATGCAGCTACCAGCTTTCAAGGTGACTCGAGAACTCAGATGCCACAGCCTTTAATGGGTTCAAAAGTTTTCAGGCCAGTCTGCAGACACTGCAGAGGCAGATGGTGAAGAATTCTGTCCTCCCTGGGGATGACAGAATCTTAGTGACTTGGCCCGGTCTGAATGAGGTTTTGGTTAACTGAGCCTGGTGGTGCAGGATCAGGTTCCCGCTCTTCAGATGCCTTAATGTCTGTTGGGCCTGCTTCAAGGATTCGTGGTCAGAGACTCCCGACAGGCACAGTAGGCTCAGGGCTGTCCTGAGAACTAGAGGTGGAGGCTTGCATGAAATGGGTCTTGAAACTTAACCCAGGCACCAGGAGGATCACAGCTCCTGTAGGCTGAGAACCGGGCGTCCAGCCACCATCTGAGCGCCCACCACCGAGAGGAGTGTGCTGTTGACGTGAGCACCGTCTCCTGAAGGGGCGGGCCTCCTCGGAGCATGCGGAGTGAACGAGCGACTTTCTGCGCTGTGCAGCGTCCCAGCCCCTTTTCGTGGGTGGGATTTCTCTCTGACCCTGTGGGGAGCCCAGGGTGTGATTAGTCCTGCTGTACTAATTTATTTAACAGGATCTGCCAGCTCTTCAGTGGACTTCAGGGGTTTCAGGGCCAGGGAAAGGTGACCGAGCAAAAAGCCAAAACAGTCATCCCAAAGTACACTTTCCATTCATTTCCTGGGAGCCAATGAAGCCCCGGGAGTTGGTTCTAACATCTGTTAACTCGCTCACTGGGGCAGCCATTTGCTGTTTAGCTCCCCTCACCCCGACTCCAGCACCTGGAGTGATGAAATAGCTTCTCGTTCGCTCAGAAATTGAGGTAGCCCTCACGGGATATTCTTGTCCACTTGACTGGCTTGTGGACGGCTCTCCACATCCTCTCCAGAAGCAGGCAGGGAGCTGGGCTCCTTCCGAGGCACTCGGTTCCAGCGCAGCTACAGTGACAGAATGCATTCCTCGTCCATGTGACTTTTTTTCTCTTCTCTTCCCAAGTCCTTCAGCCTCAAGTCCAGAGCCTAGTGACCTCCTCCCAGGTGCAGCCAGTCACCATCCAGCAGCAGGTGCAGACGGTGCAGGCCCAGCGGGTGCTTACACAGACGGCCAATGGCACGCTGCAGACCCTGGCCCCGGCCACGGTGCAGACAGTGGCTGCACCCCAGGTGCAGCAGGTCCCGGTAGGTGGCTGGCAGGAGTTCCGGGAGGTCTTGGTAGGGGCTCTCGGCCAGTCTGTGATGGAGGATGGGGTCTACATACCAAGCAGGGCCAGCAGGGTGTGAGGGAGCCACTGGTGGGGGCAGGTTGGGGCCACTGGCCCTTACGAAGCACCCATGAGACCCAGCAGAGATGACGTCTGTAGGCGGACACTGGCACACATATAAACTCAGGAAATGCTGGTGTATTAACTCATCTGCACATGTAATAGGTATGAACGGAAAACAGATGTGCTAAAGTGTTTTTAAGACACGCATCACAGTGGACTGTGTTTTTAACTAATGAAGTAATTTATCTTAAAAAAGCCAGGTTTACCATTTTTGCTTCTCAGCCATGTTCCTGGCATTCCTAAGTTTGTCCACAATCAGATCTCTCTCCGCTCCACAGTCCCTCTGCGCCATGCCTTCTCCGCACTAGCTAGGCTCCTGGCACTGCTCGCATGGAAGCCTTTCAGCCTTCCATCCCAAGACCCTCTTTGTTGTTGGTGGTTAGTCTCTGAGTTGTAGCCGATTCTTGTGACCCCATGGACCGTGGCCTGCCAGCCTCCTGTGTCCATAGGATTTCCCAGACAAGAGTACTGGAATGGGTTGCCATTTCTTTCTCAGGTTATCTTCCCGACTCAGGGATCTAGCCACGTCTTCTGCTTGGCAGGCAGATCCTTTACCACTAAGCCACTTGAGAAGTGAAGCCCTAAACCCTCTTTAGCTGTGTTCTTTCTCCCCATCAACCCAGTAGTCAAGCTACAGTCTCAGTTTTATGAAAATTTTATCTATCTTGTCTGGAGGGTCTTTGCAGCAAGAAGTAACACAAAACAGAAAAATAGCACTGCCAGGACTTCCTTGGTGGTCCAATGGTTAGGACTTTACACGTCCACTGCAAGGGGTATGGGTTCCATCCCTGGTCTGAGAACTTACGGTCTCATGTGCTGGATGGTACAGCCAAAAGAGGGAGAAAAAGAAATACAGTGCTACCTTCCCTTTCCTTTTCTTCCTTTTCCATGCAGGTCCTGGTACAGCCTCAGATCATCAAGACAGACTCCCTTGTCCTGACCACACTGAAGACAGATGGCAGCCCTGTGATGGCTGCGGTCCAGAACCCCGCCCTCACTGCCCTCACCACCCCCATCCAGACAGCTGCCCTGCAAGTTCCGGTAAGAGCTGTGCCCTCTCTTTCTCGGGGGTGTTAGCCCTCAGAGAGATGTTAACAAAGCCTCCAGACACTGAATAGATGCAGAAACTATGGGATGTGTCAGCCAAATTGCAGAATCACCCCTTTTTAGTTTTTTTTCCCCTTGAGAAGTAGCAGCACCTAGTGTTATGTGGGAGCCCTTGGGTCTGTGAGGAGCGAGGGGGCCCTCAGAGGAGCTGCAGGCCCACACAGGGCCAGCTATCTCCTCAGTCCTGCCGATGGAGGTTTAGCTGTGAAGGACCCTAGGCGGGGAGGGGCTTCAAGGTGGGGCATGGAAGGTCCCTTACTTAAGCTGTAGGGTCTTGGTCACTGTCCGCATCTTGTGGACGGAGAGTCTGACAGAAAAAAGTGATCAGAAATCAAAAGTAAGCACAATTCATAAAAGCCAAAAACCAGAGTCAACCCAGCTATCCATCCAAAAAGAACTACTGATACATACAGCTACATGGCTGACCTTCAGAAATAGTATGCTGAGCAAAAGATGCTGATCACAAAGAATTCATGCTGATGTTTCCAGTCGATGAAGTTTAAGAAGACAGTGAGAAGTCAGAGCAGTGATTACGAAGATGGGAAAGGGGCGTGTGGGAACTTTCTCGCGAAATAGAAAGGGTCTGTGTCTTCGTCAGGGTTACGTTGGTTACACTGTATTACATACATCACAATTCCATTAAGTTGTACACTTGAAATGTGTACTTATGACTGTGTGTGAATTATTTCTTGATGACTCATGCATTTGAGAAGCATTTTATCTGCTCGTTGGCCATTTGGATATTGAGGCCATTTGTTGAAGAAAATAAAACTAAAAATAGTGAAAACAGAAACAGAAGGAAAAGCAGATCTGAGGGGAAAACAGGGGGATGCCTCCATAGTTAGTGTGTTTATTTAATAAATGGCTCTGATTATCACTTCTGCCCTTGAGGTTTTTGATGGTCAAATTGTATAAGGAAATCCAATAAGTTAGTTCTCCGTCATGTGAGAGGAAAACATGTGTCACACACAGGAGAAAGTTTTGTGGTTGGTACAGCACTGTACGTGAGCTCAGAGGCGGCTGACAGGTTAGCAGCGAAGCAGAAACTGTAGATGTTTTCTGGCATCCTTACACCAAAGGTTGTCATTAATCCACACTAATGCTGTTGTGGCACAGCCTAACCAGCAGTGACTCTAAAAGGGCACAGTGCCCAAGATACCGTGGCTCCCAGGGCTTCTAGAGTTGATTATCCCAAGCATGGCGTCAGACCACACAAAGCATTTTCAGGTGATGCCACGTGGCCAGGGCCAGCAGGTTCGTGACCTGAGGTTGCTTTCCTCACGCTAACCAGGCAGTCATTCTGACCTTGTGTCTGTTCTAGACCCTGGTGGGCAGCAATGGGACCATTCTGACCACGATGCCTGTGATGATGGGACAAGAGAAGGTGCCCATTAAGCAAGTCCCTGGGGGAGTCAAGCAGCTCGAGCCTCCCAAGGAAGGAGAAAGGCGGACGACACACAACATCATTGAGAAGCGGTATCGCTCCTCCATCAACGACAAAATCATTGAGTTGAAGGACCTGGTCATGGGGACTGATGCCAAGGTGGGTGCCAAGCAGAATGATGTCTCATGCCCCGTCACCTTCCCTCTGTCTGTCTTTGCTCTGGGAATTTAGGGGAGACCCAGGCCCAAGCGAGTGAATGCAGGAATAGATAAGGGTGCTTTCTTATTAAAGCATCTTGGTGTTTTGAAATTCTATAAAGTATTAGCTGTTGGGAGTTGGTAGGGCAGTAGCTTGCCTGGACCTTTGACTCTGCTCTGCAGTGGTGGCTACTCACTGCCCCCCGACAACCACCGTGTCACAGGCTCCTGCTGCTCACTGATGGCCAAGTATAGGACCGTGTGCACCTCTAAGTCAGCTGATGGCATTTTTGGCAAATGTTTAATCATATTCGGGGGGGCTAGCAATATTTTAACCTTTTAGGGAGGAGATAAAATGTAGATTGGGTCTTTGACCAAGAAAAAATAAGAGGAAATTGATTTTTCATATATTTCTGGTGTTTCAATTAATGTATCTTTTGACTTTGGCATGTAGATTTTTAAATCTATTATCTGTTTATCTTTACCTCTATTTTCAAAGAAAATACAATTTTCTTGGTAGCCCTCAAATCTGAAAGGTACTGATACACCTTTATTTAAGATAACCATCCAACAGTGCTCTGGTTTTTTGTCGCTTATTTTCCTTAAAGTTTGTTTTGGTGCTAGGATTATTACAGGAAGTAAGAATAACAACTCATATTTAGTGCTACTATATGCCAGGCCAGAGGCTCAGCTCTTTACACATATTATCTCTTTTAACCCTCATAGCAAGCCTATGACTCATATATTGTCATTATCCCTATTTCACAGAGGAAGAAAAGAGAGGTTCAGAGATGCTGAGTAACTTGTCCTGGGTTCCACAGCTAGTTAGTGGAAGAATCAGGATCTGAACCCAGCAAGGACCTCCCACTCCAGAGCCTGAGCTCTGGGCCTCTGCTGCCCTCACTGTGCAGGCTGGTCTGATGCCGCTGTGTTTCTCACCCGTCTTCCTTCCCAGATGCACAAGTCTGGCGTTCTGAGGAAGGCCATTGACTACATCAAATACTTGCAGCAGGTCAATCATAAACTGCGCCAGGAGAACATGGTGCTGAAACTGGCAAATCAGAAGAAC
The DNA here is from genome assembly GCF_049115385.1 of Moschus berezovskii. Taxonomy (NCBI): domain Eukaryota; kingdom Metazoa; phylum Chordata; class Mammalia; order Artiodactyla; family Moschidae; genus Moschus; species Moschus berezovskii. The sequence goes on from NC_142465.1 coordinate 116,682,703, forward strand.
AGTGAGTGTGCTTGTTATAGGGGAAGTCCTGTACTGGGCACTGGGGCGGGTCTACGGGTGTGTGTCCAAGGCGCCGTCACGGGGGAAGCAGGAGCAGGGGCTGTGCATCCCTCCTAGCCCTGCCCTGACCCAGGCTGAGTGTTATAAAACGGACCGTTTGCCAGGTAAGGTTTTCTTCACAGAGCTCCTGAAGGGCATCGACTTGGGCAGCCTGGTGGACAATGACGTGGACCTGAAGATCGATGACTTTAATCAGAATGTCCTTCTAATGTCGCCTCCGGCCTCCGACTCAGGGTCCCAGGCCGGCTTCTCCCCCTACTCCATTGACTCAGAGCCAGGAAGCCCTCTATTGGATGATGCAAAGGTAATGAGCTTTTGAAATCCCCTGACCCTGGGAATCTCTCCCATCTCCCGTAAGTTAATAGTGGGGAGATTGCCGACAGAGGTCCAGGCCAGGTGTTCGGAGGCCTCGGGCTGGAGAAGAGCAAGAATCCTTTGAAATTAGGCACATACTAAAAACTAAAGAAAAAGAAGACTGACTCTATGTGGGGAGCCAGCCCTTGGTTTTATTGGTCTTTGCTGAAAGGGCCCATCAGAGAGGAATAAGGGCTGAATCTAGAACGGGGACACACAGCAGCTATCACGCGGAGCTAGGAGCTGCTGGAGGCGCCTCATTGCTTTCCTCGCCTGTAATGAGCCTGGCAAGACTGCTTTGTGAGGTTGTTCGGTTGGGTTAGGATGAAGCTGCCTCTGGGTCCTCTTCAGGAAATGATTACAATTTGCACTCTTAACAGATAACATTCCTGCCAAGGGCCTTTAATTGTGGAAGAAAGCCCATGGCAATTGTTGTTTAATGGAGTTAGTTAGAAGAGACTCAAGCCTGATGATTTTTCTAGGACCCTGTGGAGAGCACTGGGGTTTGTGCTTCATTTTGACACTGCCTGTTTCTGGCTTCAAAAGCACAAGTTTCCTCCTACTATAAGTTGTTGATCAGACTATTTATTGTAGCATCTGCTTAATTTTATTAAGGAAGCTCTATTTTTGAAATATTTTATAAGTGTGATTCTGTTTGGAAACACAAGTCCATATGACATATACCTTGAATTGGATAAGTGTCTGAATCATCAGAAGAAATTTTCAAGTGGCTTAAAAATGTTGAAAAGGAATGACGTGATATGTACACACTGGGAGTCGGGGGAGATCCGACTCCAGTCTGGTTCCCCAGGCCGGCAGAGTCTCTGCCTCCAGTTCTTCTGTAAAATGGGGAGAAAACAATGTTGTGGGTTTAGAATAGGTAAGCTTCTGAAAATAGGTTCATACTAAAGCCCTTATTCCTCGCTGATGGGTCGTTAATCAACTTGGAGGTATAATTTATATGTGATAAAATACACCTATTTTACTATATTGTACAATAAGTGTTTTAATAAATATGTACACTTATGTAACTCACAGTAATCATGATATAGAGGAAAGAACTGGAAGTATTTTTTCTAAGATCAGGTGGAAGACAAGAATGCCCAGAGAAATTCTCTGGTGGTCCAGTGGCTAGGACTCGACACTTTCACTGCCATTGACCCAGGTTTGATCCCTGGTCAATGAACTAAGATACCATAAGTCGCACTTCATGGCCCAAAAAAATACGACAAAGATGACCCCTCTTGCCACTTTATTCAACATAGAATTGGAAATCCTAAAAAGGAAGTTAAAAGGAATCCAAATTGAAAAGGAAGAAGTAAAACTGTCACTGTTTGCAGATGGCATGATACTATATATAGAAAATTCTAAAGATGCCACCAAAAAACTACTAGATTAATAAGTTTAGCAAGATTGCAGGATATAAAATTAATATACAGAAATTGGTTGCATTTCTATACTAACAAAGTACCAGAAAGAGAAATTAAGAAAATGATCTCATTTGCAGTTGCATTGAAAAGAATAACGTATCTAGGAATAAATCTGACTAAGTAGCTAAAAGACCTGTACTAAGAAAACTGTAAGACACTGATGATAGAAACCTAAAATGGTGATGGCCACAGATGGAACACTGTATCGTGCTCGTGGACTGGAAGAGTTAATACTGCTAAAATGACCATACTCCTCAAGACAGTCTGCAGATTCAGTGCAATCCCTGTCAAAATATCAATGACATTTTTCACAGAGCTAGTAAAAAAAATCCTAAAATTTATATGGCAACACACAGGACCCCAAGTAGCCAAAATAGTCTTGATAAAGAACAGTAGAGCTGGAGATAGCAGGTTCCCTGATTTCAGTAATGAAAACAGTAGGATATTGGCACAAAACAGACACATAGATTCATGGAACAGAATGAAAAGCCCAGAGGGCGCAAGCGGTTGAAAGATGGTAGGTGTTGGTTCAGCCTCCCAACTCCGGTCCAGTTGCCCAGCCCTGCTCCATGGCAAACCCTGAAGGGCTCCAGGTTTCCCCACCGCCGCCTTCTCCTTCATCTTCAGACACATCTTCAGCATCTTCCCCTGGCGCCCCGGGGGGTTTGGGCGGCCGGTTCCGAGCAGGAGCTGCGGCCAGCTGGTGGACCTGCTGGAAGAGGTGGAGCTGCAGATCGGAGACGCAGCATTTTCATTAACCAAACTTCTGCAAGCCACATCTGCAGTGTCAGCTCAAGTGGAAGAGCTTGCCTTCAAATGTACAGAAAATGCACGTTTCCTTAAAACATGGCGGGATCTCTTGAAAGAAGGCTATGATTCATTGAAGCCTGACAACTGATTTGACTGTGATAATGCATACCTCCTCATCTATGATGCTTGCACATGGAGACTGGATAATCGCATGGTTCTGGATACTGAAGATGAAATTTTTCTTGGTTTTCTTTATTTTGTGAAAACAGAATGCTGATGTTATTTTTGAGGCTGATTCATATTTGTTTATCTTTAAACACTTTCTTTTCTCTGAACTTTCAAAGAATCTTTCATGAAAGTTAATCAATAGATAATAATGCCAACAGTGTTACCAGTAGCAAACTAGGTGGACCATTATGCCCTTCTATTTGCAAGAAGATGCCAAGAATAGCAGAATTTGAAATTGAGCTTTATTTATGCCCCAAAGAAGGTAAACTGTCATGTTACCAATGTTAGATTTAGCTCCACTGGGCTAAGTTCCCTGGAACCAAGGATTATGTCTTAGTTACCTACATATTTCCAGCAACCTAAAACACTGTTACACAAGTCACTAAATGTTTGTTAAATGGGAGTTGACAGCATAATTAAAAGCTGCTTTTTCTTCTTGATTTTAGCATAAAGATGTTAGTTGTTTCTTGAAAAAGTATTTGAGTCAGAACCTCACTGACTTGAAGGAAAATGTTATCTTTTTTGTTTTTTTTTTAATAAGAATTTGAACTTTGATAACAACTTTTTAAAATATATGATAAATATTTTTCGTCCCTCTGTGATGCTTTTCAAAAAAACTTTTACTGAAGCCTTTCTTGAAAAAATACATATTTTTTCAAAAAAAAAGAATAAAAAAATTTTAAAAAAGAATAAAAAGCCCAGAAATAAACCTACTTATGTGTTGAGTAAATCTGTGACAAAAGAGGCGAGGATATACAAAGCGGGGGAATGACAGCTTCATTAGTAAGTGCTTCTGGGAAAACAGGACAGCTCCATGCAAGAGAATCAGATGTACTACTTTCTCACACCATCTACAAAAATAAACTCAGAACAGATTAAGGACTTAAATGTAAGACCTGAAACCATAAAACTCCTAGAAGAAAACAGGCAGTATGCTCTTTGTTACCCGTCTCAGCAATATTTTTTTGAGTATGTCTCCTCAGGCAAGGGAAACAAAAGCAAAAATAAACAAATGGGACTACAGCAAACTAAAAAGCTTTTGCAGCAAAAGAAACTTATCAGCAAACTAAAAGGGCCACCTACTGAATGGAAGATGGTGTTTGTCTGATAAGGGGTTAATATCCAAAATATGCAAAGCCTTGTAGGATTCAACATCGGAAGAATACACAATTAAAAAATGGACCTAGGACACGACCATTTTTCCAGAGAAGACATACAAATGTCCAACAGGCACATGAAAAGGTGTTCAACATCAGTAATCATCAGGGAAATGCAAATCAGAACCATGGTGAGATACCACCTCACACCTGTCAGAGTGGCTATTATCAAAAAGACAACAAATAACAAGTGTTGGTGAGAATGTGGAGAAGAGAACCCTAGTGCACTGTTGGTGGGAATGTAAACTGGTGCAGCCACTATCGAAAGCTTCCCTGGTGGCTCAGACAGTGAGAATCTGCCCACAGTGCGGGAGACCCGGGTTCATCCCCTGGAGCAGGAAGTGGCAACCCCCTCCAGTGTTCTTGCCTGGAGAACCCCATGGACGGGGGAGCCTGAGGGGCTATAGTCCACGGGGCTGAAAAGAGTGGGACACGACTGAGTGAGTAACACAGACAGTATGGAAAGCAGCATGGAGGGAGGTTCCTGAAAAAAGGTTTAAAGTAGAACTACCACCCAGTTCAGCAGTTCGCCTTCTGGGTGTTTTCTGAAGAAAACAGAAATGCCAATTTGAAAAGATACATGTACCCTTGTGTTTATTACAGCCTTGTTCACAATAGTCAAGGTATGGAAGCTACCTGCTGCTGCTGCTCCTAAGTCGCTTCAGTCGTGTCCGACTCTGTGTGACCCCATAGACGGCAGCCCACCAGGCTCCGCCGTCCCTGGAATTCTCCAGGCAAGAATACTGGAGTGGGTTGCCATTTCCCCCTCCAGTGCATGAAAGTGAAAAGTGAAAGTAAAGTCGCCCAGTCGTGTCCGACTCTTAGCAACCCCATGGACTGCAGCCCACCAGGCTCCTCTGTCCATGGGATTTTCCAGGCAAGAGTACTGGAGTAGGGTGCCATTGCCTTCTCCGATGGAAGCCACCTAAGTGCCTATAAATAGATGAATGGGTAAAGAAGATGTGGTGTATATGCAGTGAAATATTAGCCATTAAAAAGAATGAAATCTTACCATTTGCGACACTGTAGATGGACCTGGAGGGTATTATACTAAAGTGAAATTAGTCAGAGAATGACACGTGTTGGCGAGGATGTGGAGAAAAGGGAACCCTCACCCAGCTGTTGTGGGAATGGCACTTGGTGCAGCCACTATGGAAAGTAGTATGGAGGTTCCTCAAAAAGTTTAAAAGAGAACTACCATCCAATTCAGCTGTTCCACTTCTGGCTATTTTTCTGAAGTAAAAAGCCATAAAAATGAATGAAATTTTGTGACAACCCGTATGATTCTAGAGGCTATTATGCTAAATGAAATGAGTCAGACAGAGAAAGCTAACCACACATGATTTCACTTACCAGTTCAGTTCAGTCGCTCAGTCATGTCCAACTCTTTGTGACCCCATGAATCGCAGCACGCCAGGCCTCCCTGTCCATCACCAACTCCCGGAGTCTACCAAAACCCATGTCCATTGGGTCAGTGATGCCATCCAACCATCTCATCCTCTGTCGTCCCCTTCTCCTGCCCCTAATCCCTCCCAGCATCAGAGTCTTTTCCAGTGAGTCAGCTCTTCACATGAGGTGGCCAAAGTATTGGAGTTTCAGCTTCAACATCAGTCCTTCCAGTGAACACCCAGGACCGATTTCCTTTAGGATGGACTGGTTGGATCTCCTTGCAGTCCAATGGACTCTCAAGAGTCTTCTTCAACACCACAGTTCAAAAGCATCAATTCTTCAGTGCTCAGCTTTCTTTACAGTCCAACTCTCACATCCATACATGACTACTAGAAAAACCATAGCCTTGACTAGACGGACCTTTGTTGACAAAGTAATGTCTCTGCTTTTAAATATCCTGTCTAGGTTGGTCATAACTTTCCTTCCAAGGAGTAAGCATCTTTTAATTTCATGGCTGCAGTCACCATCTGCAGTGATTTTGGAGCCCCCAAAAATAAAGTCAGCCACTGTTTCCACTGTTTCCCCATCTATTTGCCATGAAGTGATGGGACCGGATGCCATAATCTTAGTTTTCTGAATGTTGAGCTTTAAGCCAACTTTTTCATTCTCCTCCTTCACTTTCTTCAAGAGGCTTTTTAGTTCCTCTTCACTTTCTGCGTTAAGGGTGGTGTCATCTGCATATCTGAGGTTATTGATATTTCTCCCGGCAATCTTGATTCCAGATTGTGCTTCTTCCAGCCCAGCATTTCTCATGATATACTCTGCATACAAGTTAAATAAGCAGGGTGACAATATACAGCCTTGACGTACTCCTTTTCCTATTCGGAACAAGTCTGTTGTTCCATGTCCAGTTCTAACTGTTGCTTCCTGACTTGCATACAGGTTTCTCAAGAGGCAGGTCAGATGGTCTGGTATTCCAATCTCTTTAAGAATTTCACTTATATGTGGAATCTTAAAAAAAAAAAGTGTACAAAACAGATGCAGATGCTTAGATAAAGATAACAAATGGGTAATTGCCAGAGGGGAGGGTTTGGGATGGTTAGTGAAATAAGAGGGGGAGACTTAGAGATACAGACTTCCAGATAAAAAAATAAATGAGTCAGAGGGAAGAGCTTTACAACATGGGGAAAATAGTCAGTACTGTTGTGATAATTTTATCTGGTGACAGATGGCAGCTAGATTTATTGTAGAGATAGTGTCATATATGAAAATAATCCAGGCGCTGTGTTGTGCACCTGGAGCCAACATAGTGTTTGTAGGTCAATTATACTGTAATTTAAAAATAGCAATAAATGAATAAATCCTTTCTAGTTTTAAAAAAAATGATACAGAACATATTTATCTCCCCTGAACATACACTTTTGCAGGAAGTTCCCCCATGCCTCTCCAGGCTCAGACTTCTGGTTTTGCCTTAATTGCTTTAGATCAGCTTGCCTATTGTGGAATTACACAGAAGCAGAATCCTTCAGGGTATTCTCTTTTGTGCCAGAGCACTTTGGTAACAGCAGGGCCCCTCTACCTCCGAGCTTTAGAGCGTGTTCTCCTAGGTGGCAAGGGGGCGAGGGCCCCCATGTCTGAGCAGCAGTGGGAGAGGCGTGAACCTCTTAGTTCCCTCCTGAGTTTATTCCCATCCAGCTTCATGGTCTTGAATTTAAATCTCAAAGTCTCGTTTCTAATATGTAGAAAGTAAAATGCTATAGAAACTCACATAAGTCTTCCTTCTCACCTTGCGGCCCCCTGTTTTGAAGGTCAAAGATGAGCCAGACTCTCCTCCGGTCGCGCTGGGCATGGTGGACCGCTCTCGCATCCTGCTGTGTGTCCTCACCTTCCTCTGCCTCTCCTTTAACCCCCTGACTGCTCTGCTGCAGTGGGGGGGGACCCATGACACAGACCAGCACCCGCACTCAGGCCCTGGCCGCAGCATGCTGTCGCTCGAGTCAGGTAGGTGGAGGGCGCCTCGTGCCACCTGGGCACGAGTCGGCTGCTGTGGCAGGAGAAGGCCTTGCCCGCAACCTGCTTGGCATGTCACCAGGTCCCAAAGGGCTTTCGCAGTGGGCCCCCACCTGCTTGCTTCTGATAGCGACCAGAATCAGTTGCATGTACCAGTAACAGGGCCGACCTAAGTTCAGTCAGAAATAGCAAAGCAAAAATCAGGACCCTGCTCAGCTGTAATTGGGGGTTTGGGATGTGCCTGTTTGGAGGAGGATGTGGTCTTAATGCCTGAGTCATTAAACCAGCTGCCGAGCCCTGCCTTGGCCAACAAAGATTTGTGTGGCATTCTGCCCCATGGTGACAAGGGCTCCAGGGCTCCTATTGAGGCTGTGGAATTGTCCCAGATTTTCTACAGTGTGGATTAATTGCATGTATTTATTCATGCCCTAAGCACTTAGACATTGTTACTAAATGAAACAATCACATTTGTTTCAAACATGAGGGAGGAGGCTGCTTCCTGTCACACTGAAGGGTTGGTCAGGTGCCCTGCAGTCCCCCAAGGGCTGCCCTCGGAGGGGTGGGCCCTCCCTCATGGGCTCAGCTGAGACACCTCCGTAGGCTCCAGGGGCTGGCTTGACTGGATGATGCCTACGCTCCTCCTGTGGCTGGTGAACGGCGTGATAGTGCTGAGCGTCTTTGTGAAGCTGCTGGTTCACGGGGAGCCGGTGATCCGGCCACACTCACGCTCCTCAGTCACCTTCTGGAGACACCGGAAGCAGGCAGACCTGGACCTCGCCCGGGTGAGTCTGCACACGGGCTCAGAGACCATCATGCTCAGAGCGTGGGCCGCCTCTGTCCCTCTTCTTCAGGGTCCTCTCTTCTTAAAGGCACAGGAAAGAAGGTTCAGCTGTCATACCCAATGCATGACGGGAAAGGAGAAGAGCGTTGACCCCCGTTTCCCCAGTGTGGCCTCCAGGAATGAGAAAGACACAGACAGGGCCTTCAGCACAGGGCAGCAGACTGTCCACTGGGCCCTCTCAGCTTGGCAGAGACCTGGTCAGATCCTCGGTCAGAATAGTTTCACTGCATGTTTGTCTAAAACTGTGGTTCTCAAACTTCAGGTTCATCAGGACCACCCTGAGGGCCCATCCCAGAGGTTCTGAGTTGGTAGAGGGAAAGGGGTGGGATGGAAAACCAGTAATTCACATTTCTAACAAGATCCCAGGGCCTGATGATGCTCCTGGTCTCTGGGAACCACACTTTGAGAACCTAAAAGCCTAAAAGATCACATGGTTCATCGTCTCCACCCATGTTATCGTCTTATGTATGAGAGGTACCGTGGGAAATTCTGGATAGAATATTTGCTTAAAGATAGAACGTGGTACAATCCCAGCTTAGCAAAAAGGCTGGGAGAAAGTGTATCAGAATGGCAACAGTCATTCTAGGGGAGAAGATTCCAGGTGATTTCTTTGTACTTTTCTGTAGCTTTCTGAGTTTTCCCAGATTTTTCTTCACTAAGCATGCATTACTCTGATAACCTGGAGGGCTGAAGAGCAAGTAAGAGTTTGCACTAAAGCAAAACTAAAAGGCCACCCCAAGGCCGGCGAATGTGATACCTTCTTGCTTCCTGCCAGGGGGACTTTGCGGCTGCCGCAGCCAACCTACAAACCTGCCTGTCGGTGCTGGGCCGGGCCCTGCCCACTTCCCGCCTGGACCTGGCCTGCAGCCTCTCGTGGAATGTGATCCGCTACAGCCTGCAGAAGCTGCGCCTGGTGCGCTGGCTGCTCAAGAAGGTCTTCCAGCATCGGCGGGCCGCCCCAGCCACTGCTGCAGGCTTCGAGGAGGAAGCAAAGACCAGCGCCCGTGATGCAGCCCTGGCCTACCACAGGCTGCACCAGCTGCACATCACAGGTGAGGGCTGGCCGCCGCGGCCCGGCCTGCCTCACAGTGCCCTGTGCCATCACCCCACCCAGCTTCAGTTTGCCAGTTTTCTGCCTCAGGTGAACAAAGTCCCCTTTACAACGCTCATCAAGGATGGTTAGACCAACTGTCCACCCATGGCCATGGCTCTGAAGATTGCAGTTCATCATTACGTGTGCATAGTTGCTCAGTCATGTCCTACTTTTAGCGACCCATGGACTGTAGCCCACCAGGCTCCTCTGTCCATGGAATTCTCCAGGGAAGAATACTGGAGTGGGTTGCCATACCCTCCTCCAGAGAATCTTCCCGACCCTGGGATCGAACCCAGATCTCCCGCATTACAGGCAGATTTTTTTAACTATCTGAGCCACCGGGGAAGTCTTTCGTCATTATAAGACACGTGTTTTTTTCACTTTAATATCTCTGCACCAGGCTGTGTCCTCTACATATTGAGTGTCATGGTTGAGTTGGCAGTGCTTTTTCCTTGGTGGTGCTTAAGTTAATGGAGAAACTTAAAATTGATGGCATCTTAGAATCAGTGAAACATGATCCTTTATTTCATTCCACAAATTCCTGCTCTAATAGAGAAGCAGATTGGTCAGCAGGTGAATTACAGTTCAGTGTGGTTTTGGGGTCACAGCTGGGTTTTTGGGTTTCAGCTGGGAGGGAGGGGTCCATGTCGGGCAGGGCCCTAAAAGGCTTCATGTCAAGTCTCAGCTTTGTGTGCAAGGAGGCGTTTGAGTTCACTGGCTCTGCTGAGGGGATGTGCCTTCCAGGCTGAGGGATGTGTTCCCAAGGAGGAGCCCCCCCCGCCTGGTGGTGTCCCCAGGCAGGCTGTGTGAGGGGAAGGTGACAGGAGCCAGTGCAGTGGGGGTGATGATGTCATCAGGCCTGTGCCCTGAAGCCAAGAAGATTGACTCCGATGGAGAGGCTGCCTTTGGGAGGCCCTGTCGGAGCGGGTGCAGGTGCTGAGAAGACAGACAGAGAGGAAGGAGCAGGTGGTTGACAGGCCTTGGGGACTCATTGCATGGGAAGGGTAAGGAAAATTGGGTAAGGGGCTTCCCTGGTTTCTTGCTTGAGAGTTGGGGTGAATTGTGTTGCCACCAGCAAAGGCGGGGAGAACAGGAGACACACAGCTTTCTAGGGAGGAGGTGAGACATCCAGCTCAGGACCCTTGCCCATGAGAAACTGAGGAGGGCTATTCAGTGGTGGGGGCTGCGCCGGATCTGTCATCCACGGCATGGAGCTAGGTCTCTGGTCTGCGGATGAGGATAAAAGCCATGGGCGCTGATGAGAGGGCTTGTGATGAAAGGGCCCCTCCAGGGCATGTGGGAGGAGACCCACACAGAAAGGACAGGGCAGGGACAAGGAATGGGGCAGAGGCTGACCTGAGAGGTGGTCAGGCAGGAGAGGCCGAGAGGCTTGGTGTGGGGGGAGGAAAGAGTTTAAGAAGGGAGTTTGCTGCTGGGATGTGGGTAAGACGAGGGCAGAGAGCAGCCATGGGCGCAGCAACAGGAAGGTCATAGGAGGCCTGGTGGCTGGGGGAGCTTTGCCCAGGGGTGGGGCGCTCCCAGGCCCTGGGGGGATGGAGATGAGACTCTGGGGCAGCTGTGGGGCTGGAACACCTGCGGCCTTGTAGAGCTCTCGCAGCGGGGCCCCATGTGCAGACCTTCCCTGCTTCCCCGTCCATCCTGAGTCCCTGGGGATGGAACAGGCTCCATCCAGGTCTCTGATCTGGAAGCTGCATCTGTTCGGGAGAGTTCCAGCTGGGATGGTTCACACTGCTCATCCCCCACACTCACCCAGCACTTGGTGGGCCTGGCCCTGAGCAGGGCCCCGAGAGGACAGTGACCGAGAGGCGACATGGTCCCCACGCTGCCCTCCACCTGCCTTCCCCACAAAGGAGAAAGCCCAGTTGGTGGTGCCTCCTGGGAAGACCAATACCTAAACATCTGTGCCAAATGAAGTTGGGCCTGATATGAGACCAGAGAGGCTGGGCAGGGTCAGGAGGCCTGGCTGGCCACCCCACAAGGGACAACCTCCCCCCGCCTCAAAAAAACAAGGCAACTGCTTGTGCTGGCCACCTCACCTCACTGTAGCGAGGACCAAGGCAGGTGGCAGTGTGAGAGCCTCGGAGCCTTTGTCGTGCCCTGGGGTCCGGTCCCCGAAGAGCCGTGTGGCCCTCACAGGAGGGTGCAGTAAGCCTTTCCTGGCCGTCCACCTCCTTGCCAAGATGTGTCTGGCCATCACGGCTCACTTTTGTGTAACTTCCTTCCCTCGAAAGGGTATGGCTTATAGACTGTGGGGTCTTGTTAAAGCAAGATAAATTCAGATCAGTTTTTATTTTTTTAACCTTTCTTGCACCATTTGGAAACACGGGACTGTGTTAGCAGAACACGGCCATGCTGTTGACACCATTTGGGAAAATGCTGCAGCTCACCCCCCTGAGTCCTGTCCACCAACCTGCAGTCCTGACCACTTCCATTACCCAGGGCTGGGGCCGCGGGCCAGGCTTTGGACCTATACTTTCTCTTGTCCTCAACCACCTGTGAAGTAGAAGGGAGCAGAGAGCTACTGGGTGTCAGGGCTGGTGCCCCATCCAGGGCTGTCTGATCACAAAGTCCACCAGCTTCCCCGCCGTGGTCCTGCTCTTGCTCTGACGGTGCTGGAGGAGGCAGGAGAAAGTGTGGGTTGAGGGCCTCTTGTCAACATTCATCATCCCATTTCTGCCACCGTAGGCAAACTTCCCATGGGATCCGCCTGTTCCGATGTACACATGGCCTTGTGCGCAGTGAACCTGGCTGAATGTGCCGAGGAGAAGATCCCTCCAAGCATGCTGGTGGAGATCCACCTGACCGCCGCCATGGGGCTCAAGACCAGGTGTGGAGGCAAGCTGGGCTTCCTGGCGGTGAGTGTCCTTCACTTCTCTCCCCTGGACCTTCTCAGAGAGCCCTTCCCAGCCAAGTGAGTGAGTGAAAGTCGTTCATTCGTGTCCAACTCTGCAACCCCATGGACTGTAACCCGCCAGGATCCTCTCTCCATGGAATTCTTCAGGCAAGAATTCTGGAGTGGGTTGCCATTCTCTTCTCCAGGGGATCTTCCGGACCCAGGGATTGATCCCTCATCTCAAAGAATTGCAGGCGGATTCTTTACTGTCTGAGCCACCAGGGAAGCCCTTCCCAGCCAGGAGCCAAGATGTAAAAATGGGTGTGGGCCCTGCCCTCAGATGCTGACCACCTTGAGGGGTAGATGTCCACTCAGTGGGTCATTCCACAAATACTTGGCAGTAAATCAAACAGACAAGAATTCCTCCCCCCGAGCCATTTTAAACAGAACAAGGCATTTTAGTACCCTGAGGTATTGCTTCCGTGATAAGAGTGACCTTGTATTTGAGAGGGTATTGTGTGACTCTTCTGCTTAGAATCTGCTGGTTGTGTCTCCTGGTTCTGTTGTTAACTGAGAAGGCCTTCTGTTTGGTACCTTGTGTTGATCACAGCTCTGTGGGTCTAGAAGTGGAAAACATTGTATCTCTTGTGAGGGGCTCGCGTCAGACTCCGGGCAGAGACCGTGGTTTCCTCCACTGTGCCTGGCACAGGGCCAGCCTTGCGAACTCACAACTGGATAATTCACAGACTGTGTTGCCAACTCGTTCACAGCCTCTGCTGACCTCAGGCTTTCTCTTCCTCCGGCAGACACAGGCATGTCTTATTCAGTGTGAGCTTTGGGTTGGCTACCCATCTTATCAGCTGTGTTCAGCATAGAATGATCTTATCCCCCCACCTGTGTCCATATCTCATTAATAGCACTGATGCACTGAGAATGAGCAGGAACGTGCCCTGTGCTGACACTGATGTGCTTCAAGTGTGTCACCGTAATCTGACAGAGGGCACGGGAGAGGAAGACCGTGTTTCTAAGACCCAAATAAGAGGTTCATTCACCAAAGGTTACTGAGGCCAGGCAGTCCCTGGGGAGGACGTGCAGTGGCGAGCAGGACCTTCACCCTGCCAGGGTGGCTCACAGTCGGACAGGAACCCAGACCAGGCCCAGGCCTTGGGGGCAGCAGGATGAGGTGGGATCTGGATGGCTGCCCAGAGAGCATGCTGGGCTCCCAACCCCATCTTAGAGGAAGTCAAGGTGGACTGTCTGGGCTGGGAGCAGTCCTAGTGCCGGGACCAGAGTCATCCCATTTGTCACTTCTCTGCCCCCCCCAAAAGTTTTCAAGGCATAATCAAAATACAACATACACACAGAAAAATCTGTCCATTTTAACTTAGCAACTTGATAAATTTTCACACAGTGAACTTACCCACATAACAGCCACCCAGATCAAGAAGTTATGTGTTCCCATCACCCCCAGGCCTCCAGCAGGCCTTCGCCCATGCTGCCCCCCACAGAGGTGACCATTGTTCTGAATTCCATCACGATAGTTTAACCTCCCTGCTGTTTGTTGTTCCTGGAAGCTTTTTATTAAAGTACAATATGCCTGTAGAAAAGTATGCAAATTATAAATACACAGGTCAGTGACTTCCCAAAATGAATACACGCTTATAACCAACAGACAGATCTAGAAACAGAACATGACCCAGACCCCGGAAGCCTCCCTTGGGGCCCTTGCCATCAGCAAACTGCAACTCCCCACCCCAAGCCCCCCAGCCAGGTAAGCACCACCCCGATGACCTCAGATGTTTGCACCTCTAGGCTCCGCATGAGGAGAGCCACACGTGTGTCCTGTAGCTCGCCGCCCTTTTCCGCTCGGTGCCGTGTGTAAGGCTCATTGACGTCGCGCGCGCTTACAGAGTGCCCGTTTTCATCACTTCATGGCGGTCCACTGTATGACCAGACACTTCCCAGTGGACTGGGGGTTGTTTCCTGTTTTGGTTACTGTGAATAGTGCTGCTATGAACATTCCTGTTCATCTCTCAGTGGACGTGTGCCTGCATCTCTGGTCTGGCGCTGCTAGCTCAGAGGTTTTCATATGCTTAGCTTCAGTATCCACAGCCTGGCGGTTTTCCAAAGTGGATGAACCAGTTGTCACTTCACCAGCAGTGTAGAGAGTTTCAGTTCTGTTCCCTCAGCAGACATAGGATAATTTTGGGGTTTTAGCCCTTCTGGTGGTATCTCATAGTTTTCATCCACAATTCCCAGGTGGTTAAAGATGTGAGCCCCTTTTCACGGGCTGTTTGGACAGAGCCTCCTTTGTGACCTGTTCAGGTCTTCTACCTGTGTTTCGTTTGTGGTGTCTGCTTCTGCTGGCTCGCGGCGCGCTCTGCTCTGGGCTCTGTTGGGGACGTGCTCTGCCTGTGTTTGGTTTGTGGGGTCTGTCTTTGCTGGCTTGCGGCGCGCTCTGCTCTGGGCTCTGTTGGGGACGTGCGCTGCCTGTGTTTGGTTTGTGGGGTCTGTCTCTGCTGGCTCGCAGCGCGCTCTGCTCTGGGCTCTGTTGGGGATGTGCTCTGCCTGTGTTTGGTTTGTGGGGTCTGCCTCTGCTGGCTCGCAGCGCGCTCTGCTCTGGGCTTTGTTGGGGACGTGCTCTGCCTATGTCTCCTCCCACTCTGTAGCTTGCTTGTTCTCAGGGGTGTTGATCAATAAACACAAGTGCTTAATGTTCATGAACTCTAGTCTGTTCTTTTCCTTAACAGACACATCATGTCCTGTTTAATATTCCTTTGTCCTACCTCAGTGTCAGGAAAATCCTCTACTAGGAGTCTGATAGACCCATTATTTTTAAATGTTGCATCTGGGTCCATAATCCACATGGAACTGGTTTGTGTATGAGTTGGAGGCAGAGATGACCGATCTATTTTCTTCTTCACACGTCTGTCTCCCTGTCTCAGAACCTGTTGTTAAAATGACTGTCTGCTCCCTGCTGCACCCGGTGGCCCCTTTTGCATAAATTAAATGTCTGCATGTGAGGACTCTGCTTCTGGACCCTCCAGTCAGTTCCACTGTGCACCACCAATGCCACACACCCCTGGTGACACATGTCTAATACGTCTTGATGTCTGGAAGTGTCGGTCCTCTGGCCCTAGTGGCTAGTGTTTACCGTCCCGTATACATTTTAGGATCATTCCCATCAGCCCGGAAATCTCAGCGGGGTTTTGATTTTCCTTGTTACTAAGACGCAGCTGCTCTGTGAGAGACACGCATCCGGTTGAGGAAGGCATGTGTGTAGCAGCTGAGGATGGGGGAGATGGTCCCCCAGTGAGTGCCCCACCCCCCGAAAACATTGAGTGTGCCTCACAAGCAGTGAGCAGTTTTTTGTTACTGCTGTTTTGGTTTTTTGGGCCACACAGCACAGCATGCGGGATCTTATGTTTTTCTTTTTCTCTTTTCTTCTGGACTGTACCGTGCATCCTTTTCTTTTGGATTCAGGTAGCCGTATCCGTGTTCCCCCGAGAGAGCCAGTCGCCTTGGTCCATGTCCTTTGAGTGGCACTTTGGCAGGGCTATTTTCTGACCCTGGCATTCAAATCTTCTGAGACCGTCACATTAGATGATGGTGCTCAGAGCCCAGTAAAGGTCAGAACCATCAGGCTGAACCATCAGAGGAAGCAGCCTCCTGGGTTGTGAAGGCAAGGCTGCCGTGTGATGGGTGAGGCCCAGCCCAGCAGCCGCTCCTCCAGCACTGAGCTCTTCTCTCTCCCCTCCATCCTTCTCTGCTGAGTTTCTCATTCAGATTGTGCTGTATCAAGTGGTTTTCTGGGTTTTAGAGTAAAGATTTGTTGTTGTTCAGTCACTATGTTGTATCCAACTCTTTGCGACCCCATGGACTGTAGCACGCCAGGCTCCTCTCTCCTCCACTGTCTACCAGAGTTTGCTCAAATTCATGTCCATCGAATCAGCAGTGCTTTCTAACTATCTCATCCTCTGCTGTCCCTCTTCTTCTTTTGCCCTCAGCCTTTCCCAGCATCAAGGGCTTTTCCAGTGAGTCGGCTCTTCACAACAGGTGGCTTAAATATTGGAGCTTCATCATCAGTCCTTCCAGTGAATATTTAGGGGTGATTTCCTTTAGGATTGACTGGTTGGATCTCCTTGCAGTCAAAAAAATGACACAATTTCTGAAAACATGGATGGACATCATTGTCCCTGCAGGTTTATCCCTGGGCCCTGGAGTGATGTTATCTTGTGGGCAGAGGAGGGACTTGGGAAGCAAGGGCTCTCCAGCAAAGAGGCTTTCAGAGTCTTTTCCTCACTAGGCCAGTGTTCTCATCAAGGGCTCACCCAGGGTTGGCAGGGGGGTCTCTCTCTCTCTCTTTTTTTAAAATATTCATTTATGTCCTTGGCTGTGTTGGGTCTCAGTTGTGGCACACAGGATCTTCATCACTGCACGCAGACTCTGTAGTTGCAGCGTGCAGGCTCAGTAGTTGGCAGCACATGGGCTCAGTATCTCCGCAGAATATGGGATCTTAGTTCCCCACACAGGGATCAAACCTGTGTTCACCTGCACTGCAAGGCGGGTTCTTAACCACTGGACCACCCAGGGGGTTCTCTGGAGGATGGACAAAGCCCTTGCCGGGCGAGTCTTGAGGGAGGGGCATCATGCAGGCCTGCTCGCGTCCTGGACAAGCCTCAGGGCAGCCCTCTCACTCCAGCGCTGTCTAGACTGACAGTGACAGTAAATGACAGTCACCAGCCACTTGCTGGGTACCTAGTCTAAACTCTTCACACTCGGAGGTGAAAGAGATGAAACTGAGTCAAAGCAGAACACAGTTTTACCTAAAAATGCTCTGAAAGATATGTAATTAACATGGCAGATGATAAAAAGTCTCAGGACCCAGGGTGCCGCCTGGCTGGAATGCAGAGCTGGACAGGGTTGAGGGCAGGCATGCTGTGGGGGGGATGCAGGGGGGCCTGGGAGAGCCTGGCTCAGCTCGGCAGGTTGGACGCCAGCATGGCCAAGAAGATTCAAGTCCAGTTGGGCAGACCCAGCAGGACAGGGTACAGCCGAGTCCCCAAGGGTGCCTTGAGCCGCCAACCCCCTTCCCTCTGGGGTTTGTCATTGAGCCATTGCCCTGGTTTACATGGGGGTATTTGCTTCCAGACGTGGAGGGGCCCAGCCCTCCTGCTAGCACCCCTTCCCTAGCCTGCCTCCTCCCCGGTGGCACTTTCTGATGGCCCCCGCTGGCTGCAGCCGGTGTCGGCCACCCCGGTGTCGGCCACCCCGGTGTCACGGCGGTCCTTGTCCTTCCACAGAGCTACTTCCTCAGTCGTGCCCAGAGCCTGTGTGGCCCTGAGCGCAGTACCGTCCCCGACTCGCTGCGCTGGCTCTGCCATCCCCTGGGCCAGAAGTTCTTCATGGAGCGGAGCTGGTCGGTGAAGTCGGCTGCCAAGGAGAGTCTGTACTGTGCCCAGAGGAACCCAGGTGAGAACATCTTGCCCCCTGGAGGCCCCCGGTGCTGCCCTCAGTGCGTGGAGACACAGAGTGCCTCAGCCGTGAATTCCTTACACTCAGGAGCTCGTGAGCCTGTTGCCAGCGAAGCTGGGTTTGCAGCTTGCCACTGGGCCACTCAGAGCCCGTGGTGCTGGCATCAGTCACCCCACCACACGTCCCAAAGGGTGACTGAGTGCCAGCGGAATCTTGCCCTTGTGCCGGGCGCTCTGGAGACTCAGAGGGTGTCGAGGAGCTGCTCGCTGGCCCTGGTCTCCCGCTCCCGCCGGAAAACAGACAGACATAGACGGAGCAGTTAGGGAACAGGCGACAGACGGTCATCAAGTGCTCAGGGTGGTGGCAGAGACAGGGCTCCGGGCGTCAGGGGGAGAGGCTGGCTGGCTGTCTCCCGGTGTCTGATGGTGATCAGAGTCGACACGCCCGGCCTTGGAGTGGGCGGGAGAGGCCGGTCGGCTTGGCCCAGGCTTGAGCAATCAGTGGCTTTGTGCTGTCCGCACTTTTCCTCTCTCTGAACTGGGAGTGTGGGGAGTCAGGTGTGGTTGGCAGGTTCAGGGTGTGTGTCAAACATTTTGTGAGGAAGGTGGGGTCCACTGTCGTTTCTTCTCAGTAACTCTGTTGGTCACAGTAAGAATGACGGGCGACCCCAGAAAGGAAGGGCAGAAGTAGAAGCCGTCATTCGTCTTGGATGTGTGGCAGGCTGCTCTGTCTACAGCGGAGGCTGCCCCTGGCCCTCATGCCTCCAGTGGCTCTGGTTCTAGGCCTTGTCACCCTAAGTGTCCTGCCTCCCCGTCCTTGTCAAGTTGAAGCCCACACGTCTGTGGTGTGTGAATGAGGGGAAGGGCCTGGTGACACTGTATCTGGGGCTTGCCAGTCGGGGGACTTGGTGACAGGCAGCTGTCATTGCCAAGCATTGCCAGGCCTCTTGTTTAATTGACTCAGCCAGACAACTTCTGGCCACCGGTCTTGTGTGAAGGCTGTTAAGCAGCTGGCTCTTACTCACCCTGTCAGGTAGGAGCCTCGGTGGCCGTCCTCCTGAGCCACGGGAGAAGGGGCAGCCTCTGAGACTTGGGGTGGCTGTCCACCTTCCCAGTTTCTGTTTGCTGACGAGGGTCGTGGCTACCACCTTACTGCTCCCAGCCTTGAATGAAAAGACTGAGCATTATGCTAAGAGAACACAGCACCCCTCACGCACCCCCGCTGGAGCCAGTCCAGAACTCATGTAGTCTTGGACTTGACCACCCTTCCCCCACCCATCCCCAACTTCTGACTGTTCAACGAGCAGTTCTGGGGTTTGGTTGGGGAGGTTCGGCCCCATTCAGAGGGGATATCTATTGCTTGGGTTCCTCCCCCACACCCTGTTTTCTCTGTGGAAACTGGGCTCAGTGAGCCCCACTCACCCCTCTCCTGCTTCCTCCTCCTCTGCAGCCGACCCCGTCGCCCAGGTGCACCAGGCCTTCTGCAGGAGCCTGCTGGAGCGAGCCGTAGAGTCCTTGGTAAAACCTCAGGCCAAGAAGACAGCTGCAGACCTGGAAGAGGAGAGCTGGTATGGGCCTTGGACATGCCCTCCGCCGCCCCTGCCTCAGGCTGCCTCCCTCGGTGGCGCAGATGGGGCTCTGAGATCACCTCCCTTAAGGAAACGAGCCCCAGTGTGGGGGCTGCAGGGAAATCCAGTGACTCTGGTGTTGATGTCTCAGGTCTGGCAACCCCATGCGAGCCCTCTGTGGGCTCAGAGCTGGCTTCTTTGTCTCTTGCTGCCCCACCAAGTATATCACTTCCTTCTTTTCTCCTTTCTACCTATCTCTTCACCAAGTGGAGTCAGTTCTTGGAGCAGGTCGGGGATTAGATTTCTTTTGCTTTGCGCTTTGGCAGGGGGAGGGTGGCCTGTGGAATGGAGCGTGGGAAGCTCAGCAGAAGGCAGACACCTCTGGCCCAGGCATCTTGGGGACCCAGGCCTGTACTGAGAGGTCAGGCAGTGTCTTCTTCTTACGGAGTCAGCGAGCACAGTCTTTCCTTCACAGAGTCAGGCCTGAGAGGCAGACAGGTGCCAGCATCACTCTGGTTCAAGGCCCAGGTCGTGGCAAGAGTGCACCTGGGCAGAGGGGACCTCCTGCCTGGGGTCAGAAAACTTCCGGGCAGAGGGCGCAGCTGAATTGGGTCTTGAAGGGCAAGGGATAAAAGAGCAACCTTGCTTTTCCCACAGAGAGAAGTGTGTCAGGAACAGTGTCAGGGCGGCCTGGGGAGAGCCGGAGTGGTTGGTGGGGGCAGTGCTCGGGATATGCCTGGCCTTGTGGGTCTCAGAGCTGGGGGCTGACCAGCCAAGCTGTGAGTGAGGCCCTTGTGTACATTCTGATGTGCGTGGGACCCTTTCTTTTCTTTCCAGTGAATTCTCCATTGCTCTCGAGTACCTGAAATTACTTAACTCTTTTGTGGACTCTGTGGGGATTGTGAGCCCCCCCTTCTCCAGCAGCTCCGTGCTCAAGTCGGCCCTTGGTAAGTACCTTGCAGGCGGCTCCACAGGCCTCAGGTTGCTTGACTCAGTCCTTCACAGCCCTTGTGTCTTGGGGGCCCAGGGTTGGTTATGAGTCTGCCACTCAAGAACCTTCTCTGGCTCTGAGGTGTGTTTCTGTGGTCCCCACATCGCCCCCACCCACAGTTCCCCTCGCTGGGCTGTGTTTTGGGGACAGGAAATCACAATGCTGCTAGAAATGGGACAATGAGTCAGTCAGTGATGCTGCCCGGGCCCTGGCTGGCTGGGACAGGTCAGGAATGCTCCCAGATGCTCAGAATGGGCAGCAAGTGGTCCAGGCGCCAGGGGCTGGTAGGGGGGACTCACCTTTCAGTACACAGTGGTCCCTGGGGCTGCTCTTGGGTCTGACACTCTCTGCCAGAGAGGCCTTTCATCTGGTGTCCGTACTGCTCCGGCACCCACTTCCTCGGGTTGGCCACACAACTGCCAACTGAACAGGACACACTGCTTCCATCTCTAAACTGTCATCCCAGTGACTACATGAGAGCTGCCGCCTCTCGTGCAGCTGAGGCTGCAGAAGAGGGCACGGAGCTCCTGACGGCTCTTCCCATGGAGGGCAGGATCCCAGAGAAGCAGCCTCCCCATCGTGACCTCTGACCTCATGGCCTGTCTCATTTCCGAGTTGAGGAAACAGCGCGCTCTTAGGCGTTTCACGTGCAGGTTCACTGAGAAAACTAGGCTTCAGAGAGGAAAACACTAGAAAGATTCTGCCTGCACCGTTACTGCACATATTCTGGAAACACTGTTTTTCACAGCTGTTGGAAGTTTGGGTTGTTTGCAGCTTCTTAAAAATAACACCACAGTGAACGTCTTTTTTTTCCCTCTATTTAGGCTCGTTTCTTTATGATGGATTTTCAAAAATGAGATTCCTAGGTTAATAGGAGTGAAAGTTTTTAAGGCTTTTAAGGCAAATTGCCAGACATGTTCTGAGATGGGGCTGGTGGGTGTGAAAGGGCAGCTCACAGGCCCCAGCCCCTCATCGGGAGGGAGAGACAGCACGAACAGGGAGGCTTTAGTTTCCGCAGTGCTCGAGCAGCATTGGGTTCTGTTCGCCTCTAGGCCCAGACGTCGTCTGTCGGTGGTGGACGTCCGCCATCACCATGGCCATCAGCTGGCTCCAGGGAGATGACGCTGCTGTGCGCACTCACTTCACCGAAGTGGAGCGGGTCCCCCAGGCCCTGGAAGTGACAGAGTGCGTAGCCCTCTTTGACCTCTTGCCCGCTTCTCTCCAGGGGAGCCCCCGGTGCCAGCAGGTGCCAGGCTTGCTGGGTTAGTGGGGGAGGGGAGTGGGTCTGCGTGGCCATCAGCGTGAAGGGTCAGGCAGCCTGGGGACTGCACGACAGACCGAGAGATGAAGCAAGGGGCAGGGGCGCCGCGGAGACTCTAGACGTGGCGAGCCGTGTGTGTGTCTGTGTGTGTCACCTGAGCAGCCATCAGTGCTGCTCCCAGGGCTCCTCACACAGGCTGACGGGCAGGGAGAGCCAGTGGCTCCTTCTACTTCAGAAGGTCCCCGTGGAGCCTGGCAGGCCAGCGCTAGCTTGTGAGGCCCGGGGACCCTCTCATGTGCCAGCGCTGAGTCCCATTTCCTCTCGACCACCTTCCACCCCACCAGCTGAATCACTAAAAAGGCCTTTAGCACAAGGCATCACCAGAGAGCTTTTGACATTCCTCTTGGGGACTCATGCCTGCCTCTTGGGGGCGTTTGGCCTGTAGTGGCGGGCAGCCTGCCAACACCCTGGCTGCTTCTGACTGGATCTGAGCGTCCCTGACGTCTTCTGCCACTTGGAGAAATTGTGAAACGCCCCAAGGCAGGAAGGCCTCACTGGGTCTTTCCTCAGAGCCAAGGCTGTCATGTTTCCCGCCAAGCAGGCACTTAACCGGGAGAGCAGGAGGGAGCCGAGGAAAGCAGGTTTAGGCAGCTGCAACACTCCCAATTTCATCTAAGTAACCCCCCTTTCCGGAGAAGGCAATGGCACGCCACTCCAGTATTCTTGCCTAGAAAATCCCATGGATGGAGGAGCCTGGTAGGCTGCAGTCCCTGGGGTCGCTAAGGGTCGGACATGACTGAGCGACTTCACTTTCACTTTTCACTTTCACACATTGGAGAAGGAAATGGCAACCCACTCCAGTGTTCTTGCTTGGAGAATCCCAGGGACAGGGGAGCCTGGTGGGCTTCCGTCTATGGGGTCACACAGAGTCGGACACGACTGAAGTGACTTAGCAGCAGCAGCAGCAGCAGCAACCCCCTTTTAAGCTCTGACCAGTGAACACCCACCCAGGGTGTGTTGTCTCCCAGCTGACGCACGCAAGCAGACTGAGGCCCAGCAGGTAAACCGTCTAAAGTCTTCTCACTTCTAAGAACAAGCCCTGGGGTGCAGCTAAGACCCCTGCAGGCATTCCTTCCCCCAAAATTCAGCCACCCTGGGGCCCCTTTGCTCTTTAGTTATGGTGATGCTGTGGGACCCCCCCAACCCCAGCCTCCCACTCTCTCCCTGATCTACTCCCTGAAATGAGGCTGTTTCTCCAGAGTTGAGCACCCGGCCTGTGCACGTTAGCGAGTGGGTGCAGATAACAGGGCTGATACCGTTCGTCCCCACAGGGAGCGGCGAGTGGTACTGTGGTTTCTGTACAGATGAGGAAACTGAGACGTGGGGTTTTTTTTTTTTCATTTTTTGCTCTTCTGCTTTTTATTGAACTTTTTATGTTGTGTTGGAGTATAGCCAATTAACAATGTTATGACGGTTTCGGGTGAACAACAGAGGGACTCACCCACACACAGACTTGTACCATCCTCCCCCTGAGGCACAGATTGTTTGAATGACTGCCTTGGGTGGCTTCTCAGTGACTGTTGGTGGTGGGCCCACCAACAGTCTCTATGACTGGGGTCTCTGATCCCTTCTCCTTGGTCACATGCCACATTTGGGGGTCTTCTGCACCCCTCCACGATTCCATCATCCACTCAGCAAATGCTTAGCTGAGGGCGTACTTGGTGTTCTAGTTCTAGTCTCTGGGAGGCCGCGGTGAACGAGACAGCAAGTTATGGCCATAAGCACATAGACAACAGCCTGCCCCACTCAGCTTTCTGCTCTGGGAGCCATGGCCTCTGCCGGGGGCCGGTCCTGGCTCTCAGGAAGCAGGCAGCACCTCATGGGGAGGCGTTCCGGGCCAGAGGCAGGTCAGCCTCCAGGAGTTCACACAGCGCCTGGTAAGGGCAGGAGGCTCACAAACCGACAGCCAGTGTCGGGGGAGCATGGGACCTGAGCTAGGGGGCAGCCAGAGGAGGCTTGCAGGGGGCAGGGCAGGAGAAGGCGGACCAGAGGGCCAGCAGGTGAAACAGGTCAGAGGAACAAGTGGGGGATGGTGAGAAAGGGTATTCCAGGCGAAGGCAGCCATGTTAGCGGAGGCAAAGAATGAGAAAGGGAGCAGAGATGAGCTCCGGTTTCCTGGAGCCTGAAGCGGGTCAGAGGCTGAGAAGGGCCTCGTCAGCGCCTGCTCGCCTCCACTCCCCTCACTTCCTCCTGCAGCCACGCTCCCACCTGGATGTCCTCGCACGTGTCAGACACTCTGGGCCTTTGCACCTGCCGCGCCTCTTTCCACAACCCTCCTCCCTAGAAATCCACGCGCCTGCTTCCCTCGGGTTCCTTCTGCACGAGTGTCACCTTTCCCATGAGGCTGTCCCTGGCCGTCCTTTATAAAACGCCACCCACTGGCTCCAGGTGACTTTCCTTCATGGCTCTTGCAGTGCCTGGCTTTACACAGTCAGCATCTAATGTGTTGATCATCCGACTCCCTCACTAGGATGTGAACACTGTGCACATTTCTGGAGTGAAGAGGATGCTTAGGGCCAGGGAGCCTCCCTCACTCAGGGCCGGCATTTCCAGTCTGGAGCTGGGACCTAGAACCATTATGGTGGCCTTTGGTCCTGCACACCCACGTGTCACAGCGGTGTGGGGGCAGCAGTCGCCGGCTTGGGCTCCCCACCTTCATTCTGCGCATACATGCGCTGACCTCTTGCCTCTCACCTCTGTCACCACCCAGGAGCCCCTTGGTGAAGGCCGTCTTCCACACCTGCAGAGCCATGCACGCCTCGCTCTCCGGGAAGGCGGACGGGCAGCAGAGTTCCTTCTGCCACTGCGAGAGGGCCAGTGGCCACTTGTGGAGCAGCCTCAACGTCAGTGGGGCTACCTGTGACCCCGACCTTAACCATGTGAGTGGGGGCATATGGCCCTGGAGGGCGGTGCTCATCTCTGCTGGGACAGAGCATTCTGACCCGCCATGAGCCCACCCGGCCTGTGGGGCTGCCCGAAAGGCAGCCCCTCCCCGAGAGCCTGGCCTGGTGGTCTGGGGGTTTTCCTTTCCGTACTTGGAACCAGCATGTTCCCATCTGGGTCCCGGGTCCTGCAGGCCCTCAGCTCGGTCAGCCCCAGGTGGACCTCGGCTGGCCAGGGCACGCATCTGCTCTGGCCCCCGTGCCTCGCGTGCACACCCTGGAGCGGGTGGCTGTGGTGCATTGTAGTTGCATTGCATGTTCTGGCGGTACCCGTGCAATGTTTCCACAGTGCATCACAGAGGCCTGCCCGGCCCTCGAGAGACTCCCCTGTGCCTTATTAGAGGGACTGTGTCACTGCTGGGGTGCGAGGCAGGGCCGTCCGGGGTCTGGGGCAGGGGAGGGGACGTGTGCACACAGCTGAGGGGGACGTGTCATCTGCTCACCGGGAGGAGCCTGGTTCACTCCAGAAAGGGAGGCAGGAGGTGTGTCCTGAGGGTCAGACTCCGAGGCCCTCACTGGGGTTGGTCTGGCACCTCTGGCTGAGATCGTCCCTGGACCCGGAGCCTGTGGTGAACCCGGGATAACATGCTAGCCCTATAGGACAGGTGTGCCCCCAGCGCCTGAGGCTCGCTCTGGTGGTTCCTCTGGTGGGTCCAGGAGTGTTTGTCTTCATGGAGAACCAGACGAGTTTGAGGAGGAAAGAGGCCGCAGGCACCTGTGTGGGAAAGTGGGCCTGGAAAAAGGGGCCCCCACAGAGGCTAGCGTCCCTCAGAGGGCAGAATTCAGCCCAGGCTGTTACCTCACCTCTCAGAAATGCTACCTTTGGTTGAGGAGAGGGGTCTCATCCATGTTCTCCACCAGTGCTGTCAGCAGCCAAAAAGGCACTGTGCTCGAGGGTCAGGCAACATACAGGTGCGAGGCAGGGTCAGGGCGGGGGGTGGTGTGTGGCGTAGCACCGTGGAGAAGGGGACGCCAGGCTGGATGAGATGAGGAACAGCCTGGAGGCATCCATCGGTGCCTGAGGGCGGCACATGACCCACCTTGAGAAGCACTGTCCCTGGCGCTGAGGGCCCTCGGGAGCTGAGCAACACCAGCATGGGCTGAGGCCAATGCCCTTTGTGACTCTCCTTTGTGACACTGCAGCCCTGTGTGGTGCCCGTTTTGTGGGTGGGGAAACAGGCTCAGAGGCAAGGTCATGTGTCAGGGCCACATAGCTATGGACAGCAAACCCTGAGAGAGCTAGACTGGTGGATCCAAACCCCAGCATTGAGCCGCTCTGCGGGTCTGCTTTCTTGGGTTCCTGTCTCCCCCGCCCACCAGAGAGGCCACTAGGGCCAAACCTGGGCCCCATCCATGGAAGCGAGCCTCTGATTCCTGCTCCTCCATCTCCAGGCTCTGATTCCCCAGCAAGGACAGGGTCTCTAAGCTAGCCATGGCCTCCCGGAGGGGGGAGGGGCTCCCGGAGGGGGGAGGGGCTCCCGGAGGGGGGAGGGGCTCCCGGAGGGGGGAGGGGCTCCCGGAGGGGGGAGGGGCCTGCGACTTAATGTCAGAACCGCCTGGGTTTTATTCCTCCCTCCCTAGTGTCTCCTCCATGAGGTGCTGCCCCTCTCTGAGCCTTGGCTTCCTGACCCGCTCAGTGGAAGAGCAGATTTCCGTACAGGGGCTGTGGGAAGGACTAGATGTCATGAGCTGAAGCTCTCCCTGGCGGTTCTCTTGCTCCCTGATTTTCTGGGGCTCCCCTTTAATCCCAGAGCTGCCAGGTGTCTGGTTGGGGAAGACCTGGTGCGTGCAGGAACCCCTGACCTGGTAACCGGCCACTCACCTTCTCCTTCCTCATGGCCCACCACACAGGTGGTCCAGCTGCTGACCTGTGACCTGCTCCTGTCGCTGCGGACAGCACTGTGGCAGAAGCAGGCTGGAGCCAGCCAGGCCCTGGGGGAGACCTACCATGCGTCGGGTGCCGAGCTGGCTGGCTTCCAGCGGGACCTGGGCAGCCTGCGCAGGCTGGCACACAGCTTCCGCCCAGCCTACCGCAAGGTAAGGCCCAGCCTGCTGCCGGGGAAGGTGGATCGAGGCGCCAGAACCCAGCCCAGCTCCGGCGTGGGGTCGTGGAGTCGGCTGACCTGTCAGGCCCTGGGCTGGGTGCCGTTCATCCTTTTGTTTGGCTCATGGTGTGTGTGCCCAGCCCTGGAACGTGGCGGTGAGCAGTCCACACGGCACAGACAGGACAGCAGAGGTCTCGCCTTATCGGTTAACACTCGGGAGCGAGAAGGGGCTCCTAGTCTGTGTGAGGACAGTGGGAAGGCCACGAGGGAGCATTGCTAGGTTTTCATAGTGGGTGTCAGAATCCCCTAGAGTTGTATTTAATGCTTTTTCTGGGCCACTGGGGCTTGAGTTCTATGCTTGAGAACTCTCCACGTACCATCCCCTTGGCAATGAGGGCAGTTGTATAACCCACTTAGTGGACTCAATTTGTTCCCATGTTTACCTTTATTGCTAATTAAGAGTAATACAACTCAACATATTTTCCCTGAATTGTTTTCTAAAAATTCAAGTGAGAAAGCCAGTGTTGGGGTGGGGAAGGGCTGTATTTGGAAACGTGCAAAAAAGAAGGGCTTGGGGTGCAGCTGCCCTCACTCTCGAGTGCTCTGGGACCCTCACGGGGTTGCACTGTGGCCCCTGTGTGCAGCGAGCCAGGACAGATACTGCAGATGAAAATACAGTCATGTGAGAACCATCCCCTTCACAGTGGAAAAGAGGAAGTGCGCCCAGGGGCGGCGGCCGCCTCACAGGCCTCCTCAGAAAACATCCCACGTGCCTCTCCCTTCCCCGCCTCCACCCTGGCCTTCTAGGACAGCGCCACCCTCCTCACACCCTGATGTGTTCGGGTGTAAAAGAAACTTAGAGACCTAGGGAGACCCTTTCTACCCTCCCCCGCACCCCTGTTGGTGACTCATGTTGACAGAAGAGCTGCAGGTCTTCCTCCTGGAGACCTTCCGAACTCTGAAGAGGAGACCCTTTCTGAAGAAACCAAAGGACACAGGCCTGTGAGCCGCCTCGAGCCGTCCCCCTGCCTCTTTCCCGTCCCCGCCTCTCCTCTGTCCTGTTTTCGGGCTGGAGGCAGCCTCCAGCATCGTGCGGGTCCCCACGCCTCCGTGTCCTCACACCCCGGAGTGCGTGTCAGTGCTCTCCGGCACCGTCAGCGGAGGTGGCCTTTAGCTTCTCTCTCAGCCCCACCAGCTGGCCTGTGCTCTTCCCCTTTCCTGCTGGGTGTGTGTCCGGGGTCAGAGTGAGGACGGGAGAGGTTGTTTTCAAGGGGTGAGCGGGGCAGGGTGTCGTGGAGAAGAGAAGGTGTGGTCAGGGGGCAGACTCAATGCTGCAGGGAGGGATGCCCCCAGGGACACAGACGATGAGGACACCGGGCTTGTGTCCCCGGGCCCACCAGGTGTTCCTGCATGAAGCCACCGTGCGCCTGATGGCCGGAGCCAGCCCCACCCGCACCCACCAGCTGCTGGAGCACAGCCTGCGACGGCGCACGGCTCAGAATGCCAAGCACGGTGAGCCCCCAGCACCGGTGCCTGGGTGGGCCCACTCAGGGAGGGGAGGGCAACCCAAGGCTTGATTTGGTGGGTGGCCAGGGAGGGTCCGTGAGGCGTTGTGGGGTGGACTGTCGGGTTGTTGTGGGTCCAGCCTCTCCAGAGTGAGAAGGGGATTGTGCGGGGTGTTGTCCCAGCGCAGGAGCTGGGGCCCCACTGATGGGCCCCATCTCAGCCTGGTCACAGGATGATAGCCAGAGTAATGTGTGTGGCGCCCGCCAGGGTCAGCTCATCTGTCTGTTGAGCTGAACCTCCCTTGCTTGGGGGCTCGGGACTTAGATATAAGTTCTCACCGAGCCCGGGGATAGCACCTGCATTGTAGCAGCCTCTCAGCGGGTATGTGTGTCTCCTGGTTCCCACAGGAGAGGCGGATGCCTGGCCCGGGCAGCGAGAGCGGGCCACTGCCATCCTCCTGGCCTGCCGTCACCTCCCCCTTTCCTTCCTGTCTTCCCCGGGCCAGCGGGCCGTGCTGCTGGCCGAGGCCGCCCGCACCCTGGAGAAGGTGGGCGACCGGCGCTCATGCAACGACTGCCAGCAGATGATTGTCAAGCTGGGGGGCGGCACCGCCATTGCAGCCTCCTGACCACGGGGCTCTGCCCACCTCGGCTGCCGCCTCCCTCCGTCACTCCCCAGCTCCCTCCGTCTCTGAGCCGCTCCCTCCGCCATCTCTCCCTCCTCTCTCTGTCGCTCCCTCCTCTCTCTGTCGCTCCCTCTTTGTCTCTCAGTCTCTGCCACCTCCTCTGTCTTTTGTGTCTCTCTCCTCTTTCCTGTGGGAGCTGAGGGATGAACCTTGGCTTCAGAGCGGTCACCTGCAGAAGCTTCTGGACCACCTCGGGTTAACGGGCCCCTGGGAGCTGCGGCGGAGATAGGCCTCCCGCCTGGGCCCCACTGGGCATGAGCAGGGGAAGACAGGGCGGGTAGGAAATGGGGGTTCCCTGACTTGAAAGTGGCAGGGGGAACTCCCAAGCTGCCCAGTCCCACCGCCAGCCCTCCCAAGACACTCTCTCCTCTGAAAATGTCCCCACTCCCTTTTCCTGCTTCCTTGTTTTTTTTTTTAATCATGCTTTCCCTCCAGGGGACATAGGTCTCTGGGCACCATACGCTCCACCCGTGGCACTGTGCCCAGCACGCCCCCCTTTTATATGAATGTTTTTATATCCGTGTGCTTGGGGTTGCCGTGATGCAAGGCTGAGTTGCTGTGGCATCTTTATTTCTCTCCCCGGGTCCACGTCCCCTCCCCTGTACCTGACAAAGCGAGTTCGTTGTTTTCTCTTCATTACACAGGACAGCCAGGGGAGGAGCGAGCCCAGCCCTGGGGAGGTGGGTGGGAGGCAGGGGGCAGGTTTGGGGATGGGTGAAATCGTGTTGGCATTATTTTTTAATTTTTTTAAAAAATAAACGGTCTTATTTAATTGTCCTGTTCCTTCCCACTCCCCCACCCCCTGGGATGTCAGCCCAGACTCGGGGTAGGTCCCCGGGGGGCTGGGAGAGATAAAGCCACCCACCAGGACTGAGGACCAGGGGCCTTCGTGGGTTCTCCGCTCTCTCGGGCTCCCTCCCACCCCAACTCCTACCTCCACAGTCTATTTTTATCCCTATTCTTAACCTGAAAATAAGCCAGGCTGGCAGGGACCAGACCCCAACCCATCCCCAGACAAGCCCCTTTTTGAGGTGGGCACAGTGTTGCCTAATGTGGGCACTAGGATCGAAGCCCCCTTCCTTGAGGGGTGTCCTGTGAGGAAGAGTGGCCCCGCTTTTCTGGATGCCTGGGCTTGGCGTCTCCCTGAGGCCATTTCTCCAGGGGCCTGAGGGCTGCCTGGCACCCAGGGCCTGCGGGGAGGCCCGGGTGCTGCCCTCCTCCCTCCCTGGGCCTCTCACCCCCTTGGCTGGTTGGGGCAGAAAGTGGGCAGGGGCCCCCGCACCGACTGAGGGGACATGCAGCAAGGGCTCCCCTCATGCCGAGAGCAGGCTTCAGCTGTAAGCGTGGACCTCATCCACTTCTCTTCTGCCCCCACCTTAATTTATGGCCCCTGCCCCCTGGGTGAGCCAGCCTTTGTGTCATGTGTATATACTGTGCCTTTTCTCATTATGGTTTCAGGGTGGGAGGGGTGGGTTTTTCACTGAAAAGCGGGCTATGCCTGTGGCTTCCTTGATGTGGAATCGTTCACTGTATCCTGAATGTAGGTTACTGAATAAACAGATTGGTACCACCCAGCGTGAAGCGTGTGGGGTCTGTGGGGTGAACAGACAGGTGGCTGCGTGGCTTGGCCTCCAGTGGGTCTAGAACCAGGGGCCGCCTCTCCCCGTCTGCCAAGAGGTCCTAGGGGCTTCAGGCTGACATACCTTCCTTGCCTACCCATGCTCCTGGCCCCATCCTCCCAGCACCCGCTGTCTGGCTCACACTTCAGGGCTGGGACAGACCTGGGCAAAACAGGGTGGTGGTGGTGGTGTTGCTGGGGTCAGAGGTCACCATATGCAGGACACAAAGCTGGCTGCTTAGCAGACGACACCAGTTCTTTGGGATTTGGGGTGCTAAGCCCTCCTGGGTTCACCCTTGAGAAGGCTCTCCCCGGTTGGGTTTCCGCATCTCCCTGGAGGCAGAGAGCTTCTGAGATGTGGCCTGCAGGCCACATCCGAGTCCAGCTCCTGTGCTTCCCAGCTGGGTCCCCTTGGAGGTGCGGATGGCAGGGGTGGGGGGCATCCCTTCGGCCTCCACATGCCTGTGTGCAGCCAGCCAGCCCCTGCCTGTGATGGCCTGCTGGCCAGCATGCACTACCTGGTGCACACGAAGTGCCAGTTTGTGGAGCGGGCCCATGAGGCTGGGGAGGGGCCAGGCCACAAGGAGTGCGGGGGCCGTGTGGGCAGGCGGGTCAGCAAGGCCTGTGGGGGCCGAAGTGCGTGGTCCATAACCTGGCCCCCGGCTAAGAAATGGGCCAGGGCCCTTGAGCTGTCTAAGCTACTCCCTTCTCTGAAGGACATACAGCAGGCCACTGTCCCTGGGGTCAGAACAGCCTGTGGGGGTGAGGGGTGGGGGGTCGCGGGAGGCCACTGTAGCTGGTCCTTGTCCACAGTCACTACAGCAGCATTTCCAGTGGAGGCCTGGCCCCCTGGGATGGAGATCCAGGGCCCTTGGAACTGAAGGAGCAACGAGGTCACGCCCACTTCCCAGCCCAGCCTCTCCAGGGCCTGTGTCACCAGGGTGGGTGGCTGGCTGTGGGTGTCTGATGTGTGCCCAGGAACCCGATTCTTTTGTGAGTCTCTACAGGATCCGTGACTCAGCACCCACCCCCCTCCCTCAGCTCTGTACAGCTGCAGGATTGTCTTGGGGTACCCCACCCACACCCTGGGTTGAGGGTGTGAGAGCCACCTTCCCTGTGAGCCATGGGGGTCTCCATTGCAGGCATAGCCATGGACCCTGGGCTCTGTTCTGACCTGGGGCTTCTGGGCCTTGGTCTTAAAAGAACATTAGAAAGGGCAAGGTGGACCCTCCTATGGGTGAAGAGCTGGAGGGTTTGGGGGGCCTCAGGGCAGCCCAGCCAGCAGGAGGAAGGCCGGAGACGCTGGGAGCAGGGGCCCCTCTGCCAACACACACTGCCATTCCACCCCCAGATCCACAGTGCCGGCAGAATACGAAAGAGTTCTAAACTACCGTCAGTTGGGTGACCTTGGCAAGGACCTCAGTTTCCTCATCTATCCAGCCACATGCCCATGGGGCTTTCGTGAGGACTAATCAGAAGAAATAGCAAATGGCAGCTATTGTTACTAAAACAGTATACTGTGCCTAAGATATCCAGTGAGGGGCATAACCCAGCCCTCAACCTCCCACCAGTGCCTGGCACAGGGGAACTTGATGCACATAGGGTGTTGGCAGTGCCCTGGGCCACAGCCAGGAAAAGAGGGGAGAGCTGGCAGTGCCAAGCCTGATGGGGGGACAAGCACCCTGGTGGGGGCACTGCCAAGGCTCTGGGTTCAGCAGCCCCATCCCCGTTTCCCCCAGAGCAGCCACTGGGAGCAGGCTCCCCCATCCTGAGTACCAGCTGTCTCCCGGCCCACTGCCCATGCCCATCAGGGGGTTGGCCCCAGGCCAAGCTGGCCAAGTGGCCTGCAGCCCAGGGGCCGGCCCAGGGCCAGACAATGTCAATGAGGATCAGCCAGGCTCAGCCAAGTCAAGCGGGTGACTGGCTGGAGGGGCTCTCCTCCGTTCAGGGTCATGGACCCTCGGGGGCCCACCAGCTCTCTCCCCTGTGCCAGCCTCCAAGATGGCTGGGGCCTAGCTGCCCCCTCTCCATGGCTCCTCCTGGTGTGGACATTCCGGCTGGCTTTCAGCCCTGACCACCCTCTCCAGCTACTTCTCCCCGGCTCCCAGAGCGCTTTCCCCCGGGCTCTCAGTCCTCTGCTCTTGCACATGCTGTGCCCTCTGCTGGCACTGCCGTCTGTCCAGTCAATGACCAACACCTCCACCATCAGTGCCTCTCAGAGCCAAGCTGGGGCCCCTTTATTCTCAGGGATGGGAGTCACAGAAGAGGGTTTATTTACACTAGGAGCCGCCAGGACAGAACCACTGGCCTTACCCAGTGCGCCTCAGCCCTGCAAGGCTCCTCCTGGTCCAGTCAGGGCAGGCAGAAGGGCTGGAGTTCAAGGCTGGCACCCCTCCTTCCGCGGCCTGGCGCCCCCACACCCGTCAGGCCCCGTGGCAAGTCCCCCTGGCAGACGAGGGCTCCCGGCGCTGCAACGCCTCGAGAGCATCGGCAGCCCCTTCTTCACACGGTGACCTCAGCTTTGCTGTTGGTGCTCAGGTGCCGGGGTCCGCGGCCGGCGCTGCCGTAAAGGCCAGGAGCCTGCTGGCTGAAGGCCTCGGGCAGCTTCTCCACGCTGAATTGGCTCCGGGGCGCGTGGCCCGGCCGTCGCGGCGCGGGAGAGGCGTGAACCGCCAGGTGGCCGCGGGCTGCGGGCCGGACGGGGCGGCCGGCGGTCCAGGCCTTGTAGTGGCCCGATGGGGTGGAGCCGGCGGGGGGCGCGTAGCCCGGAGGGGCCCAGGGGCAGGCGTCGAGCAGCTCAGGCAAGTCCTCGGGGGGCCTCCGGGCTCGCGCCGGGAGGGTCAGCGGGGCGGGTTCCGTGGCAGGAAAACGCTGGTAGAAGTCCGGCGTGGAGGCCTCTGCGGGGACAGAGAGCCGTGAGTCGGGGGCGGGGCCAGATCTCAGGGGCAGGGTCAGACCTCAAGGCGTGGCCAGGTCCCGGGGGCGGGGCCTCAGCGCCTCGGGTCTCAGACCCACCCGGGAAGGGTACAAGCTACGCCCCCGGCTCCAGATTCGGCTACCCGGCCCCAGACCCGCGGCCTGATCAGAGAGGGGTGTGGTGCAGCCGAGGCGGGGGAGCCGATCGGCGAGGGGGCGATGCGGACGTTGGCTGGTGCGCCGGGAACTGTAGAACTGGGACGCCGAGCCTCGCAATCCAGAGGCGCTTGCACCTCCGGGGGTGCAGTGGGCCCAGCGCTCCCCGCACAAACCCGGCCTCTCACCTGCGGCTTTGAGCGCGGCTGCCTTGAGGGTGGCGTACTTAGCGAAGTCGGGCTGCAGGGTCACGTTGCCGCCGCCCTGCAGCCGGGGGGCGCGCGGGGGCCCCGCAGTCACCGAACCCAGGGGCACGTTGTTGGGGCGTTTCTTGTCTGGAAGGAGGAGATGAGACTCGACCCGCTGACCGGAAGACATCCCGCACCTCTTTGCAGCCCACTCCCCGAGGGCAATTAATGAGCACTTGTGAGATGATTTAGGAACTTATTCCTCCTTTGTCACCTGACGACAGAATCTCCAGTACCTCGGACAGGGCCTGGCTCAGAATAAACGTGAATAATAGCAGCTAGCCCTGAGGGGGTGCTCATCTAACGGATGACTGGCCAGCTTGTTCGATTGGAGCCTGGTGCTGGGGCCCAGGATCGGCTTCTCCCAGACAGGAAGAGAATGTTTGAGGATTGGAACCCATAGTGGGGGGAGGGGAGGTGCCGTCAAGCCTGCGTCGCCTGCAGGAGTCCAAGAGGGAGGCACCAGCCTGAAGCAAAAGGCCCAGGAGAGGCCACAGACGCAGACCAGTCAGACCCCAGGGCTCTGAGCCAGAGTCTAGGATCAGGCAGACCCAGAGTCTGAACTGGGCATCCCTGAATCTGGACTCTTCTTTCACAGAGTTCTAGAGGCTGGAGGTTGCAGGACCCTGGAAGGGACCCTGTCCACCACGAGGAGCTGACTAGTTGCCTCACAGAGGCGGGCAGTTCACTTCCATCTGGGAAAACAGCTCACAGCCTCAGCGCCCGGGCCCCCTGCCCCCAGACCGTCCTCACAAGAAGGCTCTGTGCTGTGGATCAACAAAGGCCCGGCCTCACCTGTGCTGTTGTGGGGGGAGCCACGGGGAAGGCCATCACCCATCTGCACCTGGATACAGCTACCCAGAGGTGGGCCCAGAGGTGGAGGCAGTGGCTCCTGGGGGCCGGGCTGCTTCAGGAGTTCCGTCAGCGTCCTGTGGGGAAAGGGTGGTGACAGGCAGCCTGTTTCCCCGTCAGCCAGGTCTGGCCCATCAGAGGCAGCCCCCTCCATGACTTCTCACTGTGTGGCTCTGGGCAGCTCTTTCAACCCTTCTGGCCTCCCCTCTCCCCGGTGATTAACCCCAAATATCTAGTTTCCCCTCCCAGACATGACCTGTAGCCCCAACATGGCCAACTCTCAGAGCAGGTCAGGAAACTAAGGGGATCACATGTAACTCGGGCCACCTTATTTTCGAAAGGCTCTCCTCCTCCCCTTTCTGGAGTCTACTCCCCAAGACCCTCCATGTTGAGCCCCCTCTCTCAACACAAGCATCAGAGCATCTCTGGCTCCTGGACTTTGTGCCACTCCTTCTCCGTCTCCTCTGGGAAAACTCCTACTCATTCTTCAAAGCCCACCAGAATCCTTCCTCTACCAGGAAGCCTTTTTTTTTTACCTGCCTACCTTCCTCCCCTCTTGCTGCAGGGGTTTCTGCTGTGTTCCGGGACTTAGCTGCCAGCACAAGCAGGGAGGATGGACAGTGTGGAAAGGAGGAGCCAGGAGACCCTGCAGTGCCAGCCCCGCACCAAAGGCTGTGTGACCTTGGGTACCAGGACACCCAGCCCCCACCCAGCTGTGACAGGATCTGACTGAGCCTTCAACACAGACAGCCAAACCCAGCCTTCAGCCCAGCTGCCTTCAGAGTCCAGAACCCATGATTTTCTCCTCGCTGGGGCCTCAAATGACTGATTCATTCTGAAGCACACTGGAGATGGGACACCTGGGATGGGCGCAGTTTGGGGGCAATGTGGCAGGAGCTGAAGGTCTCCTAGCGCCTGCCCGAGCTGATCCGCGTTCCTGGCTCACTCCTTGGCTGCTCACCCCTGTGGTCTCATCTCTGAGCGCCCACCAGCCAGCTCTCCTAAACACCTGAGCGATTTTCATGCCTCTGAGCCTTTGCACAAACTTTCTCCAGAGACAGACTCAGACTCCCCACCAAGCCGTCTGAGAAGCCTTCCCTGACCAGCAAGCTCAACAAAGCAGAATTAAGGGGAGGAGGGCAGGGACTCAGAACACACCCACACACAAGCTCCAGCTTTCCCCAAATAAGAAATGGAGTCAGGGCACATAGGAGCCTAAAGCCCAGACAGAAAAAGGCACCGGCCCACGCAACACAGCACATCAGGGGTGGCCCGGCTCTTCCTGAAGCATCACTCGACCTGCTGCCTGGTCGCCTTGAGGATAAAGTGGGTTCCGGTGAATGTGTCCCTAGGCTGCCGCAGCCACTACCCTCCACTATCATGGCCCCCAGTTCCTGTTGCCCCGCTTGGATCAAGGGGCAAGGACAGGCCCTGTCCGCTCCCCCTCAGCCAGCTCCAGGAGGCTCCAAGCTTAGGAGGCCCAGGCCTTGCTCCTGAAACATCCAGCGCCCAGGGTGAGAGGCACCACATGGCACACAGCACAGCAGCTGAGGCCAGGGTTCCAGTCCCGGCTCCGGCCTACAGTTGCCTTAGAGCAGATGGGCTGGGTGGTCTGGAGGGTGAGGGGTCCCATAGAGTGCCAAAGAAGCCCTCCTGCGCCTGAGGGAAGTCTACTAGTGGGGAAGCATTAACACCTAGCCCACCCAGGCATGGGGGCCTCTCTCCACAATCACTTCTAAGTACCAGCCTGTCGCACACCATGTCAGCAGCCCACACACCCAAGGGAGCTGGGCCTGGATGAGCCAGTGAGGAGGGCACAGGCCCCAGGACATGGGGGTGACTGGGGGCATGTGAGTGTGTGTTGGGGTATGGGGCGTGGGTGAGGGTTTCAGGGTTGGGACACCGAATCTCAGAGTCCCTTTCTCAGCTGAGGTAGGGAACCTGGGTCCTGTGACCCCCACTTAACACAAAATTCAGAACTCAGCACCTGTCCAGACCGCAGCCAAAACGAATCGCTCCCAATTCGGATCCCCGTCTACCCAAGGGGCACCGAGTGGGGTGAGATGGGGAGGTCTTTTAGAAACACGAGGGGAATGAGGTCAGCCCTGAGTCACAGCTTTGGGGTGGGGTGGGGGAGTGGGGAGGGAAGCAGGAGGGAAGAGAGCCAGGGAGCCACAGAAAATGTCCCTTCCCTGGGGACCTGAGATGCCCAGCGCTACATCAGTGCACGCCCCCTACCCCAGCGCTAGTTGGGCTCGGGCCCCAGGCCCCATCCCCTAGGCACGGGTTTTGTGCCCTCTGTCGGGCGACCTGCCCTCCCCCCAACTCCGGAGGAGGCGGGAGCCGCGGGGGAAGGCAGCTCAGCACCCAGCTCCCGCCGGAAGGTCAAGGGGAGACGGAGCGGTATCGGCTGTCTCCCTCCGTGAAGGGGGGATGGGGGGAGAAACAGACCTGGAGACAGTCAGGAGCGGGGAGGCAAAACCTGAAGGAGGGGGGCTGTTGAGAGGACCGGAGGTTCCAGAGGGTCAGGAAGAACGAAGGACCGCGAGGGGGAGCCCACCCGGCAGGCTGGCAGTGCAGGGGGTTAGGAGGGGCTCCCGGGCCCCGGCCGCGGGCCGCGCGCGCTCACCTGGTCACGGTGCGCCGCGCGCGCGGGCTGTGCGCCCTCTCCAGGCCCAGGCGCGCCCCGATGCCGGCTAGCACCAGCAGCGCGGCGACGCCGCACACCGCGTAGACGGCCGTGTGGCTGCGTTCGCGGCCCGGGTCCCGGGGCGCGGCGGCGTCGCGGGCGCGCGCGGGCGGCCGGCCAGTCTGCACCCAGGCCGGCGTGTCGTAGTTGGAGCAGCGGCTCTGGTCCAGGCGCCGCGGCCCGTCGTGGCAGCAGAAGCGGTAGCCGCACGTGCCGCAGCAGAAGTTGTAGGCGCCCGAGCTGCAGTTGAAGGGCGGGTCCCACTGGCCCATCACGTCGTAGTAGCCGCGGCAGCGGTCGCCCCCGGCTGGGGCCGCAGTGCCGGGAGCCGCCGGCTCCTGCGCCTCGGGGGCCCCCGCGCGGCCCGACGGCGGCCGCGCCAGCAGCAGCGCCAGCCCGAGCCCGAGCCCGAGCCCGAGCCCCGGCGGCCCGCGGCGTCCGCGCAGTCCCCGCGCACCGGCCCGCTCCATCGGGCCCGCGCCTTCGGCTACAGCTCCCGGCGCATGGCGGCACGCCGCGGCTCCGTCCCGCCGCGCTCCGGGCCCGCTGGTCCGCGCCCGCTGGGATCGCGCCCGCCTCGCCGCCCTGCCGCTGTCTCCTGGAGGACACCGCCTCTGTCGTCAGCCTCCCGCGAGGACCCCAGGCCCTGGGCCGGGGTTCGGTCTGGGCCTCGCGGGGCCGCGTCTCCGGTGGGCGCGGACTCTTCGGAGGCTCACCTCGGGCCCGAGCCGGCCAGTCGGCGCCCTGGGACTGCTCCCGCCCCGGGCCGGGCGGCGGGTCGTCGCCGGCGCGCGGTCCCGGCCCGGCGGGTGTGCGGGTCCCGGGCCAGCGGGGGCGGCGGGCCGCCGGATTCCGCTGCCTTCCCGCCGCCCGCTCCGCGCTGCCCGCGCTCTGGCTGCGGCTCCGGCTCCGCGCGGGCTCGGGCGGGCGGGGGAGGGAGGGAGCGGGGGAAGGAGGGCAGGCGGGAGGGAGGCAGGGCCGGGGGAGGAGCGCGGCCGCGGCGGCGGGAGGGCGGCGGCGCGGCGGGCCCCGCACCGGCGGAGCGCCCCGCCGAGACCCTCCCCGAAGGCCCGCCGCGAGCGGTCCTCGGAACGGGCGCTCCAGGGCGCTCAGCCCAAGGCTCTCGGGACTGTTCCTTCGGACACTAGGCCCGCCGCGGGAGCGCTTGTGTTTACAGGTGCGGGGACGGAAGGGACCAGGCAGCCCTGGCGGGTCGCTGTTGTCCCCCATCCTCCCCGTGCTCTCCGTCAGTTCCGATCCAGACACAATTGTGGCTTGAGGTAGGGCCATTCCCTTCTGCGCGCCTCGATGTTCTGGCTGTTAAATGGGAAGGAAACTTCCAGCAGAGCCGCAGCAGAGAGCCAAGTTTAGGTCCCCTCCAGGCCGCCTCGGGTTCAGTGTTAACCCTGGGACACGAACCTGGGTCCCAGAACGTCCTGGACGTTGGGCTGGGGTCCTGCGGTGACCACACGCCTATGAGCGATGGACATGGCCTAGTCCGGAGCTTCCTGGAGAGAAAGAGAGGAGATTGTTTTCCCTGCAGGGACTCCGCTTGGGGCAGAGCCCTTTTCAGACCCTGTGCCCTGGTCCCCACTGGACCCTCAGGCCCTTTCCGAAGCCCTGGGGTAGGGGTAGGGGCCGGGGAGGGAACCTACTTAAAGCGCTACTCAGTTAGGATTTTGAAGTTGGTTTTAACTGCAGAATGTGATCCGAGCAACCCAGGTGAGGTGCCTTGCTTTTCCCTGCCTCAGTTTCTCATTTTAGCATCAGGAACTGCCTCTTCTGGCGGGGAGGGGTCAATATGGGGCCTCCCACTGTCTAGATGAGAGTATGAGGAGGGCACCGGCTGCGTGGGCCAGTTTCCTGGCGTCCCCACAGTACAGACTTCTGCCACATCTGCTGAATGAATGAAGTGACTCTAGCCTCTGGTTCCAGATGAAGAATTTGGACTCCTTGGGTCCTTCCTGCTCCCCTTGCATCCTGTCTTCACTCAGTAACTGGGATCAGCTTATAAAAATGGAGGAGTTGGAGGCAGGAAGGAGGCAGATTTACATTTAAAGGAGGATCAGGTTTTCTGTTGATGAGATGAGGGGCTGACAGGCTAATTTCAGGGCTAAGAGAGGAAGGAGGGTGACCTCCTTACAAAGCCCTCCCCCATTCCTTATGCCCTGGCCAAAAACAGACTGCTCCTCTCACCTCCACCCACAAACATGCTTTGGATCCAGCCCAGAAGACCCTACCCTACAAAAAGGCTTTATTACAATTTTAGAGAAAAAAGAAAATAGATGAACAAAGGGATAAAATGAAATTGCCTTAGTCCCATTACCAGGGAAAACTGATGCTTTACGAACTGCTTTGTAACTGGTTTTTCATTTACTTTTTGCTGTCAAACTTTCAGTATATTATTCTGCTTTAGAACTTTATATTTTCTGGTGCATCCTTTGCTGCTTCCTTAGCTGGTATTCCTAGAAATGGAATCCATGGCACAGACTGTCTAGTCTGTATCAATGCCCCCAGCGCACACTGCCAAGCAGCCCTCTGGGTCACTGAGTCTCGGAGGGTGGCTGCTTCTCCCCTCTTTCCCACCCTATTGCTGGGCACTAGGTTTCAAGAGGCTTGTCACTGCTCCCTGGGACTGTGACCTCTTCCCGGGTAACATGACCCTGTTGGACCCAGAGCAAGTCTTCCAATGCTCTGCTTCTCCCTGGGCCCCTCTCCTGACCCTACTCTCTTGGCATCATTGGATGCTCTGCCCAGCTTCCACCCCAAATTGACTGCAATCAGGATATATGTCTCCGTTTATCCAATGAAGGAGCTGGATTCCAGGCACCCTCCTACCATCCCCCCAAGGGACTGATGTCCAACCTCCAACTCCTCCCCACATCCATGGCTTCCTCCCCATCTCATTCTGGTTCAGTGGTCAGCCAGGAACCATAGATGCCCACATCTACTGGGTCCATGCCAGGCACTCAATGCCCTCTCCATGAGAACACTCAGCCTTGGGGTGGGGGATGACACGAAGAGAGCAAATGCGAAGAGAGACCGCAGCTGACTGGCTGAGCCCTGGGGTCCGACCATCCACTCAGCTGACACTGTCCCCCAGGTGCCCAGCCACGTGCTGGGCAAGGGGATCTAGAGATGGAGTAGTCCAGTTAAGGGAGGACCCCTTTGTCCAAGCTGCCCTCCCTGGACCCTGGGATCTCTCTCCATGACAAGGCACCAGAGCACCGGCCCCTCGTCTCCACTGTCCGCCTGTATCACCAGAAGTCATCCATTGATCCAGGCTTAAAATAACCCCTGGCATCTGCAGCAGGCCCCACGGGGCGGGCAGAGAAGTCGAGTCTCTGTTCATGAAGGGCACCTGCCCTGCCCCCAGCTCTGAAAGCTGGGATCTGGAGTGTGTGGGTATCTGAGTGTGCTCGAGAACATGAGTGAGAGTGTACAAGTCTGGGGCTGGCACGGCTGTGAGGGCCTTCACTGCATGTGGGCGTGTGGGCATGTGTGTGTGGCAGTGTGAGTGTGCCTGTGCACAGCCCTCCCTGCTGAGTCCTCCCCTGGTGCCCAGGTCTGGCTGGACAGGGCTCAGGGTCCCGAGAGGAGAGATCAGAGACGTACTCAGAGTCTGGATTCTAGGTGGTAGGTAACCAGTCTGCCTAGCCTTCCTAGAGAGAAACTCAAGACCCTGGGATGAGGAATGACTTGTGGTGACTGGTACACAGCCTGGAAGGGCCGGAGTCTGGCCTGGAACCCGCACTGTGTGCCCCAAACCTACCTTCTGACCAGTTCAGTCCAGAGAAAGCAGCTGGAGGCCCCCGGCCCAGAGGCCTGGCAGCACTCCCAATGCCTAACACCTAGCACATCAACTCCTCCATGACCTCCTGGGCCCTCCCACAGGTTGTTTCTTCCTGGAATGCCTTTCTAGCCTCTGACACTGAGAACTCCTATCTATTCTTCACTTTGGATCCAGACTAATGTGAGTTGGAATTCCAGCTCTAATAAGACCGATCAACATTTCTGGGCCTCAGTTTTCTCATCTGCAAGATGGGCTGCTAGCTCTTCTTCCACAGGGCTGCAGGGAGGGGCCAAAGGGTCTCCGGTTGAAAAACATCGGAACCTGCAGCCTTTTGGGAGCTCCCACTACAGCTGCGCTAAGAAGACGGTGATTCCACCGTGGGTGCCCTCTGTGAGTCATTGCCAAGCCCATCTTGCTCCCACTTCGTCTATGGTGGACAGTTACCCAAGAAGCAGACATTGCAGGGGGCATGGATTCCCGGCTAGTGCAGATGCCGAAGAAAGTACGTTGGGGGGAAGGTCTGCAGGGGAGGACCCGAGGCTCCTTTGTCTCCCTGAGAGGCAGTTCGTGACTCAGGCTCCAGCTGCCTGTGGGAGGGAAGGGACGCGCCCGGGCTCCAGAGGTCGCGAGGGAGCGGGGTGGGGCTGGGGGTTGGGAGGTGGGGGCTGGGGCTGGGTACTGGAACTCAGCTTCCTTTCTCAAACCCGCGTGCACGCAACCAAGGTGCAAGTCTGGAGCTGCCCGCAGTGACCTTAGCGCGGACACAGACCCAGAGAGGACAGCGTTCGGAGGAGGCCATACCGCGCCTCCACCCCGGACAGGTGGGCTCTGCTCCGCCAGCCTGCCGGTTCCTAGGACATAGCTCTGAGGTCCGCTTCGAGAGCGGAGCGCCGAGCCGGAGGAGAGGGACAGAGCTGGGGAGGACGCTTCTCCCCAGAGTCGGGACCAAGCCCCTGCGTTTGGACCCCTCCCAGCTCGGGTCGCGGTCCTCGGGCCTCGTTTGAGGACGGGCACCCCGCGTGAGCGTGGCGGTCCGGAGTTTGGAGTCTACGGTGATCTCGGTGCCCTGCTCCTACACGACCTCCCTGTTTCCCTATAGGTGGGCCTTGGACCCACCCCTTCCACCAGCTCCTGGCCCCGCCCCTTTCCTGCTACCCCGTGGCTTGGGGTTCCTCGGCCCCGCCTCCCTCCTTGACCCCGCCCTCGCCACGCCTCTAGCCCTGGCCCCACCCCCTCCCTCCCGCAGCCCCGCCTTCCGGTGCCCTAACGCAGGAGGTCCAGGTGCTCGGGGTCTCGCTGACCGCAGGAGCCGCCGACATAGACTTTCACCTGCGCCAGAGTCGTCGGCACTGTCCTGGATCCATGTAGGACGCCCGGGGCTTTTCCCCAGATTCTCTGCAGCTCAGGGGAGTGAAGAGATGCTCAAGAGGCCCGGTGGGCCCCGGGAACCCATGCAGAGTCCCCCGAGGAGTACGAAACAGAACACAGGCGTCTGTATCCTCTTGGCTTCTCCTCGACTCTCCATGTGATCCTGGGCAGTTGTTCCTACCACCCACCCCCTTGCAACCCCCCTTCCCCACTCCCAGGTCAGGATCAGGCAGCTGGGGAGCGGGCAGAGACGGGAGAGAGGTCAGATTTCGGTTCTGGGTAAGGAAGAATTTGGCCTGAGCCACTGACAACAGAGAAGATGGGAGTGGGTCCCCACCTTGTTCCCGGGGCAGGGTTAAAGGGTCTGGAGGTGACAGCAAGGGCGAGACCGAGCGAGGGAGCTGAAGGAGCGCCGTGCTCCCAGAGGTGGGTGCCCTTGGGTGCCACAGGGCGGGAGTGGCCACAGGGAAGGTTCTGACAGCCTCATCTGGCACTCAGCGGCCGTGTGCCCAAGTCCCCAGCCCCTTCCCCTACCCCGACTTCTCTGCACCTTTGCACACAGCTCCCTGGGCCAGGAATGCCCTTTCTCTGCTCTGTTCCAGCAAGACAGCTCTGCAGGACTCAGGGCATATCTCCTACTCTCCAAAGCACTCTAAGTGCTGAATTATCACACACAAACACGCGTCTCTCCCTTCTCCGTGCCGCTCCCAGCCCAACCCCCCACCCCACCCTGCCCCGCGCCTGCCTGGGGCATTCCCTGGCTCTGTTCTTGTGTCCCACTCTGTCTCTCCCGCTGGAATAGGACCTCAGGGCGGGGTCTGAGGCTGACCTCCTGGCACTGACCAGCATGGTCCTGGCACAACGCAGGCATGCTGGGATCTGGGATCAACGGGGGCAGTAAACAGGTGACAATGGGAGATGGAAGTGGTAATTCCTGAGACCACAGCCTCAGGCCAGCTCTGGGAAACTCACATGGAGGGGGTGGTTTCTGAGGGTTGGAGGGCTCTGGGCAGAAAAGTGTCTGCATCCCAGGGAAGGAAGTCAATAGAGACACTCATGCGGTGGAGCCCCGACTTGCCACTTGGCCTCTTTAATCTTAGACAGTTGCTTGGCCCTCAGGTTCCGTTTTGCTCGTGGCAGACAGGCCCCAAGAGATGCCACAGCTTCTAAAGGCAAGGGCTATGTGGGACCATCCCTACTGGGACAGAGGGAGGTTAGGGGTCATGTCCCTCCTCCTGGCCTCACCAGCTGGGCCTCCCCACCCCCACCTTGAGCCAGGAGCCAGGGCTGCCAGGCAGGAAGTGAGAGGTGCCTGCAGGAAGCCCCAGGAGGAACTGAGACTTCAGCCAGCCCCGCCCCCACCTGCAGGGCCCTGGGGACCTTGGGGACACCTGACCCTGCACCAGGAAAATCTGTCCAGAAACAGGCTGGGGGAGGGGGGCTACTTCCCTGGGTTCCAATCCCAACAAGCAGCTTTCCCAGTCTATCTTGGATCCTTCTTACTGCAGAAAGAGACCAGCCGGGGAGGGAAATCTCTGAATGGAGATGAAAATAAAGAGCAAAGCCTGGAACCAATGCCTGGAGTCTGCAGCTCCCGG
Organism: Moschus berezovskii; assembly: GCF_049115385.1. Lineage (NCBI taxonomy): Eukaryota > Metazoa > Chordata > Mammalia > Artiodactyla > Moschidae > Moschus > Moschus berezovskii. The sequence continues at coordinate 116,726,639 of NC_142465.1, forward strand.
GTCTGCTCCTGGGACCTTCTGGCCAGCGGGTGCCCAGGTCTAGCCCAGCTCCACCACTGCTGATTGTATCTTGAGCCAGGTCCCTTCACCTCTCTGGGCCTTTTCTTTCCTATCTGCAAAATGAGCCATTAAATCCCTGCTCAGGGACATGAACTGGTCCAAATTTTCAGGAAAGCAGTTTGACCAAGAGGGCTCTAAAAAAGGTCAAGGCCTTTTTAAAGCAACAACTCTCCTTCTGGGAAACAGAGACTCAGTGTCCTCTTCTGTAAATTGGAGGTGAGGAGTGGGGATCCTCTAGGTTTCCTTCCAGTCCTTGGAGGGCCACAGGCCAGGAGGAGAGCTATGCATCCAACCCCCACCTCCATTTTTCAGAAAAGGAAACTGAGACTGGACTAGGGGTTCAGTGGGGACACAGTGGGGCCAGAGGTTTGCATGTCTGGGCCCCAGGGGGCTGCACCCACTTGTGTGGCCGCCAGGGCCCACCCCCGGGTGTGGTAGCAAAGGTTGGGAGGGAGACGGGGGTGGCCGAGAACAGCTCAGGCTCCCCCAACTCTGAGGTGCAGAGAAATGGAAAGTTGGGCCCATTCTGGGCCTGCCCCCGACCCTCTTGCTTACAGCCCTCACCCTGACCTTACCTCAGCCACCTGGTGGCTGGGGGGATGGGGGAAGGCATCCGAGATGTGTTCAGGATGGAGAGAAGAGAGTCAGATGTGGCTGTCCGGGTTCTGGGGGTGCCAAACGTTGCTGGCCGCTATCTTCTAAGCTGGGAAAGGGCTGGGCTGGAAGGGCAGATGTCTACTTGGCAGCTCTGATGGGCAGGTCAGGGACAGATGGACAGAGAGCAACCGATGCATGGAACAGAACACGGTCAAGGTGGGAGTTCTCTGGCCGTCCAGGGGTTACGACTCCAAGCTCTCACTGACAAGGGCCTGGGCTCCATCTCTGGTCAGGGAACTAAGATCCCACAAGGCATGCAGCATGGCCCAAAAAAGAGAAAAGAATACGGTCAAGAACCTACAAGGGGGACAACATGGTACTCAGAATACCATCTTCTGACTTCCCAGTCCCTTAAGGGTGCTGCTGCTGCTGCTGCTAAATCACTTCAGTCGTGTCCGACTCTGTGTGACCCCATAGACGGAAGCCCACCAGGCTCCCCCGTCCCTGGGATTCTCCAGGCAAGAACACTGGAGTGGGTTGCCATTTCCTTCTCCAATGTGTGAAAGTGAAAAGTGAAAGTGAAGCCACTCAGTCATGTCCAACCCTTAGGGACCCCACGGACTGCAGCCTACCAGGCTCCTCCATCCATGGGATTTTCTAGGCAATAGTACTGAAGTGGCTTGCCATTGCCTTCTCCGCTTAAGGGTGCTAAGCTGTGACAAATTCCAAGGACACAGTCCAGGACAGAGTCCAGGTCAGGAGGAGCTAACCCTCATGATCGCAGGAGGTTCGGCAGGAAAGCCAGTGGCTGGCTGAGTGCACAGTGTGGTCCAGAACTGGGAGAGACGGTCTTGGTTCCAGGCCCCAGGGCAGGGGGCAACTCGGTCAGAGGAACAGTTCCACTGGGGTGGTGGATGCCTGACTTGGGGAGGACAGGCCACAGAGTGAAGGGCACTCAAAGGACATCGGGTCCAGCCTGTTCAAGGCCACAGGCCTGCCCTGGCCCCCTAACTAATGAGCCTCCTGCAGGTCCTGGGCCCTGCCCTGCATACAGCTCCGTTTGCCCTGGAGGCTGCTAGGACTCCAGGTGGGCTCTGATGCAGATGCTGTCAGCGTGCATCAGTGTGCAATTGCAGTCCAGCCCCACAGGCTCTAGACTTCCTCCCAAGTGTGAGCCTGGGGTTCTGGAAGCTGCCACCAGGGCGAAAATGGCATCATAGATCTTAGCAGATTGGGCCAAGTTCAGGGGTAACCCTAGGATACAGATACCCAAGAACCAGCACAATTCAGGCTATTTCTTAAACTCATCTTGTACTAAATCCCAAAGCAAATCAGTCAGTTGGTTATTCACTGCTGCCATTTGCATCAGTTTAAAAGCGGGACAGCTTCGAGAGCAAGTATTAAATACAACCCAGCTACAAATTAAGCATCCTCCTACTCAATATACTTTCCTAGATTCATTCTGGTTTATGGTGGTTTCCCCAAGCTTAAAGAAAAACTCTACTCAGAGTATCCCAACCACTCAAAAAGCACAGAGCTCAGCCATGACCTTTGAGGACTACAACAGATGGTATGAGTTTATTTTGTGTATTTGTGCTCAGACACTCAGTCATGTCCGAGTCTTAGCGACCCCATGGAATGTAACCCGCCAGGTTCCTCTGTCCATGGGATTCTCCAGGCAAGAGTACTGGAGTGGGTTGCCATTTCCTCCTCCAGGGGATCTTCCCAACCCGCCTCCGGGGATCAAACCCGCCTCTCTTAATGTCTCCTGCATTAGCAGGAAGATTCTTTACCGCTAGCGCCACCTGGGCAGCCCAGTATGAGTTTAAGCCAAATGCTGACATGCTGTACAATGCCATGTAGTCCAAACCCTGTGGTCTGGGTGCCTGTAGCTCTGCAGGGTTAGCTGGGGAGCAGGTGGGCTGCCAGAAGGGACAGTGGGCACCGGGGTGAAGAACTGAGTTCATCCTCCAAGTCTGGCTGGTGGCCCATAGAGAGGGTGGGGGCCACCTCCTGCCCTCCTCCGTTGCTACTGTAGCTCAGGCCCGGCCGTCTTGGTGGTCACCAGCTCAGTGGAACCCAGCTCTGTGGCTGGCACAGGGACGCTGTGGGCAGGTGGGATGGCTGCTGGGTCTTCAGTGGGCAGAAGCCAGATGGGAGTCGTGGCATCCAGGGTTCCGCGGGAGAGTGTGGTGTCAATGTCCAGGGACTCTGGGGGCGGGGGGTGCGGGGGGGTGCAGGGTCAGGATTGGCTTGCAGCCGACCCCACCCCCTGTTCTGGAAGCCTCCCTGCCAGGACAGCCCTCTGACTGATGGGAGAGAAGTCAGTTGATAAAGCCCCACTGGTGGGATGGGGAGGAGTGGCACGTGATGGGCCCTCAGGACGGGAAGTTTCTAGAGCTGGCTGGCAAAACGCCAGTGCTGACAGAGGGCGAGGAGAGGTGGGAACCAGTCTGGCTGTCCCAGAGAGAGGGCAGGACAGGCCACCCCCCCCCCACCTTCAACTGGGCTCCCTGGCCTCGGGTTTCTTGGTCTCAGAGGTGACACGCTAGAGCTGTGTCCCTCACCTGGACTGGGGTCTCTGGCCGGACTATTTCTCTCCACTCGGCCTTGCCTCCTTCAGACCACCCCTACCCCTTCACCCAGACCCCCTCGGACCCCTCAAGGGCCATGCCTCCCCTCCGACGGCCCCCAACCCTCTCCCGCCCGCTAGACGAGGAACTTACTGTCTGGCTCTCCGTCTGGGGCCTCCGGGGCCTCCGGGACCTCCGCGGCCTCCGGAGCCTCGGGGACCACCGCCGCGCCCGGCCGCCGCCGCCGCCGCTTCCAGGTCACCAGCCCGAGCAGGGCCAGGGCCAGCGCCAGGCCCAGCAGCGCGGGGGCCCCGAAGAGCAGCGCCGGGAGCGGCAGCGCCGCTTCGGCCTCCGCAGGGGTCCCCGGGCCCGCCGACTCCTGCGGCTGCGTCGCCGTCCCGGGCGCCAGGCTGCTCGGGCCGCCTGCTGGAGGGGACGGGCAGGGGGAGCAGGGGGCGGAGGGGAGCGGGGCGTGGGGAGGGGGAGGCCCGGAGGAAGGTGAGGCTGGGCGGCGGGGCGGGGACGGCCGGGCGCGGCGGCGCAGGCCGAGGGGCGAGAGGGGCCGTGAGGGCCACGCGCCGACGGCTGGTGCCCCCTCCAGGCCCCCGGCTCACACCGCCCACCCGCCTCGCCAGTCAGCCGAGGCCCCCGCGCCCTCCCCTGTCCCGGGACGGCGGGGGCGAGGGCAGGGCATGCCCGCGACTCTGGGCTTCACCCTCCTTCCCGCCCCAGGGCCGCCCGGTGCGGGCGCCGTGCGTCGCGCGGCTCGACTCTTACCCGGTCTAGGCTCCGTCGTCCGGAGGAGGCTGCAGGCCACGCAGTTGCGGACCAGCGGGTCGAAGCACTGGGTCTGCAGGCACTGCGTGGGTGCCGACCGGTCCTTGCCCCGCAGGCCTCTCCGCCCTCGCTGCATGCTGCCGGAGCCTCTAGCCTTCGGCGCGCACCCCCGCCGCCCGCGGGACCGAGTCTGGCCTCTGCTGCCCCGCGGGGAGGAAACCGGGCGGGGCCGCCACCCACTCCGCCCCAGCCCGCCCTCCTGCCTGCTGGAGTGGGACCACTCAGCCCGTGGACCAGCACCCCAGACCTTCTCTCTGTGGTTTCTCCATTCAACCATCACCCCTAGACAGCCACGGGGCGGGCCCTATTCTGGGCACTGAAATCAGGCTGGGACTGAGACCCGGGGCTTGATCTTGGGCATGCAGGATGGGCCCCTTAAGCAGGACACAGAGCGCTGGGGTGGCCTCCTCAGTTCTGCCCCCCCCACCCCGCCAAGGCCAGCCTGTAGTCCTAGGCCATCCTCACCAGTCCTCTTCCCCTTCCTGCCTCCTCCTCCGGGGAGCCCTCCTGTCCTTCTCAGGCAGCACTGGTCAGTTCCTCAAACACAACTGGAGCACCCACACTGTCCCAGGCCCTCGGGGGACTCCCGCACTAGGAGGTGGCAATGGGGGAGGCAGTGCCTCTCCGCCGCAGCATCACTGAAGGGGATCCCCACGGAGGGGACAGGGAAACTTCGTGGACAGGGCAGCTTTATGGACAGGACAAGCAGGTGTTTGCTGGATGGAGTGAGATCCACTGGAGCAGGCAGTGTAAACAAAGGCCTTCGGCCAAATCCAAAGGCCAGGTAGTGCTGGGACCAGAGGGCGGGGCTGGGGCTTTGACTGAGAGAAGCCAAGACTCTGGCTGCAAAGGCACTGGGGAGCCATGGAGGGCTTTCAGCAGGAAGTGTCCCAGTCAGACCTGCCTGTTAAGCACTGGCTGGAACGGAGTGCGTAGATGGGGTAGATCTAGGGACAGCTCGGTCTCTAGCTCTTAAGCAAGAGGGAGACTCAGACCAGCCGATAAACAGATAGACAGACCAAGGCTCAGGAGGCGGTAGGCAGCCCACCCACCTCGCCTTCTTTTTCGCAGGGCTGTGTGTGTTCAGGCCTGCTCACCCCTGCGCCTCATCGAGGCCCCTCCTGGCTGCCTCTACTCCCTAGTGTTTGGAGCAGCCCCACCTGACTCTCACCTGAGTCACTCGGATCAAGTCTCAGGCAGACACACAAGCCCCCTTGGCCTTCCTGGACAGATGCTGGACCCCCTACCTGGGGCAGCAGGGGGCTGGGGCTAGCAGAGAGCCTCAGGAAGGAGCATGGACTTGGTGCCCTCGTGGTGGGCAGTACCAGACCCCTAAGCACTCAGGGCTGGAGGTACACAGAGGAGAGAGTAACTTTCCAGGGGGCAGGGAGGGGGCTCAGGGCCAGGAGTAGATCTTTAGCGGCTCAAGCAGGAGGGAAACCTTCCAGACAGAAGGTGGGACGGACAAGTTCACAAGCAAGAGAGGGACAAGGGGAAGCTTGCCCTGGGGACTGGCTTGGCCGCTGCCTTGGGGGCCCAAGGCTGCGGATGGGCTGGGCCAGGCCTCGAGCCACAGGCCCTGGGGGGTGAGGAGCCCCAGGAGGTGTTGGAGTGGGTGAGATTCTCTGAGCTGTGCCTTTGAAGGGATCCTCTGCCTGCTGCTGTGGAGCTGCAGCTTGGCCAGGGTGGGCAGTGCAGCAAGGAGGCAGGCGCCACAGCCCAGGGCCGGGGAACAAGCCAGCAGTTGTTTCTGAGAAAAGAGGGATGTGATGGAATGAGGGGAGCAGGGCTAGCCCCCCTCCAAGGTTTCTGGCTCCAGAAACCCTGAGATGGCCGGCCTTCAGGAGCCTGGGGCCCACTGCCTCTCCGTCCCCTGCCCACGGGCCAGCAACTCCGTGGCAGGAAGGTGTAGGCGGTGGGGCAGCTGCAAAGGAGAAGTGGGTCTGGGGTGGGGGTGTGGGTGTCAGTGTGGGTGTGTTGAGGGGGTGGGGGAGCCAGGAGCCTTCACAGGGGCCAGCGCAGGGCAGGCCCTCCTTGGGGGGCAGGGGGGCAAGACTAGAAGACTGGGTCCCCCTCCCCACCCCCTCACAACTGATGCTGCCATTACCTGTTAGCCGGGGGCCGGCCGAGCCCCTAATAGCATCAGGCAATCTCTTCTAACCTCTGTGTGTGTGTGCTCTTGGCGACCCCATGGGCTGTAGCCCGCCAGGCTCCTCTGTCCTTGGGATTTCCCAGGCAAGAATGCTGGAGTGGGTCGCCTTGCCATCCTCCATCCAGAGGCTCTTCCTGACCCAGGATCGAACCTGCATCTCTTGTGTCTTCTCCCTTGGCAGGCTTGTTCTTTATCTCTGTGCCACCCGGGCAGCCCCTTCTTTGAAGCTGGGTGCCAGACAATTGGGCAAAGGGAGCTGAGTCTCAGGAACCTTGGGGAGAACCTCCGCTTGGGGGACGGGAGGTTCCCTGGGCTACACGCCTGGGGTCATGTACACAAGCCATCCCTGCCCGGGCGGCCCTGGGCCTCTGTCTTACTGCGGCCGCTCTGACCCTGGCAGAGAGCAGAGGAGGTGACCAGCAGGGCCTCAGGCCATTCGGGGAGAGTGGCACCTGGTGGTGCAGGCCTCCTGGAAGGAAAGAGGTCCTCATTGGACACACAGGCTTCCCGGGCACCTCCTGTGTGCCTGCAGAGGCAGGTGCTGGGGACAGAGCTAGCGACAGGACTCGTGTGGATGGAGCCTGTGGGGGCCTGACTCCAAACCTTTTCACTTGTGCTTCCTAAATAGGGAAGCAGGGAGAGCTTGAATCTCTGTTTGGATGACTTAGGGGTTAAGAAATTTTGGGACTTTCCTTGTAGGCCAGTGGTTGAGACTCTGAGCTTCCACTGTAGGGGGCATGGGGTTGAATTTCTGGTCGGGGAACTAAGATCCTACATGCTGCCACAAAAAAAATAAAATAAGAGAGAAATTTCACCATCAGACCATGTGGTAGAAGTTTATTCCTCAATGCCTTTTTTCATATCTCTGAAGTCAAATTTATTATTTTTAAAATTCACCATCTGTATCACTTTTTAATTGTGAGATATGAGCAAGAGGGAGGAGTTACGTTTCTAAAGTCAAATGTGGTTCAAGCAGATGTCCCCTGAGCTCTCAATAGTTTTTACTTTAACTTGGCATCATTGCTCTATGTATGCGCAAGTAGAAAATTAGGGACTTTGTTGCTGAAAAACCCTTCTAACCGAATCTATTAGTGTTCTCAAGTTTTCATTCACCGAGGTGTTTTTTTTTTTTAATATGATTAATTTGAGTCTGACAGAGAAAACAGAGTCTCCTTTGATCTGTGTCCCCCAAAATACCCACCAAAACACCCTTCCCATGGTTCTGGCACAGGTGCTATCCTGATGTCGTCTTTTTTCAGATGGGGAAACAGGGGCTGTGAGGGACAGAGGGATGACCCTGTACCTACGGGGGAGCCTGGCTGGGGTCTGTGTCCAGCTGACCATGAAGTGTGGCCCGTGCCCTTCAAGCCTCAAGGACAGGGTGGGGAAGTGAGGACATTCTGCCTGGTGGACAAGCTCAGTGTCAGGGGTATGGAGAGGGGAGGCCCCAGGGGCAGAGAGGCCCAGTCCCCAGATCTGGATGTGAAAGCGCTCTGAGACCTGGGATGCCTGTGTTCTTTACTTAAAAATTAGTTTTATTTGTAATTTTGTGAGTAATATCTGAACATGTTCTCATGAAAAAACCCTCACACAGCACCGACGTCGATGAGTAAGAAGGGGCGTTTCTCCGCCGCTCCCTGGAGGGAGGCCGTTCTCACTGTGTTGGAGTCTTTCACCCGTCTTATCTTTATGCCTTCACACTGTCTTGCACACATTGAGAAAATCAGCTTTTGTGTTTCACAGAGAGAGGGGCCATGGGCTGTGAACTGACCTGTTGGTCTGAGTGCTTGTGTTGGCTCTTGCATGTCATCTTTTTTGGGGCCAAACCACATGACATGCAAGATCTTAGTTCCCTGACCAGGGATCCGATCTAGGTCCCGGCAGTGGAGCCCTAACCGCTGGGAATTCTGTCTCATTCCATCTCATTTTGTCACAGCGGCCAGAGCCCCCAGAGTCGAGATTCCCTTTGCCTTTATTTTTCGGCTGTGCCGGGTCTTCACTCCTGTGAGAGGGCTTCCTCTGGTTGCGGTGTGTGGGCCTCTCATTTTGTGGCTTCTCAAGTTGCGGCGGCTTCTCTTTTTTGTGGAGCAAAGGGCTCAGTACTTGTGGGATGCAGGCTTAGTTACTCCTGGGCAGGTAGAATCTTCCTGTCCAGGAACTGAACCCATGTCTCTTGCCTTGACAGGGGGATTCCTATCCACTGTGCCATCAGGGAAAGCCCTCCTTTGCCTTTCTCATGTATTGGGATGGCTAAAAAGTTAGTTCAGATTTTTCCATAAGATGTTATGGAAACACCTGAACTAAACTTTTGGCCAATGGATGTCATTTTATCTCTGACATCCAGGACACTGCCAGAAAGTCTCCTTTGCCACCAGGGAGAGTGGGAAGGGTGTGATGTGGGGCCTCTGGACACAGGGAAGGGTTGGGAGTGGCAGGGAAGTCAGCTCAAAGTCCTGGTGAGGCAGAGGTCCCCGGGGCCCCTCTCCCCTTGAATCCAAGTCACACAAGGTGAGACCTAGGAACAGGGGGACAGAGGTGGGAGTGCTCCCTGAGGATGCCTGTCTAGGAGGCAGTTAGGAAGTCCTCGCCCAGGCTCTCAGGCCCCTCTGCCTTTCCTCAAGGGCCCATCCCTCCCCCTGCCACCAACTCACACACATGTAGTCCAGGGATTCTGGACCAGGGCAGCCCCAGCAGATCTCTCAGCCTGGCCCCAGGCTGGGGGACGTGGGCCCTCCATGTGAGGTCTGAAAGGAGACCCGGCCCCTCAGCGTCACAGGGAGAGGAGTCCCCCACCCTCTGGGGCCAGGCCTACAGGTATGTAAGGTGGACAGCGATGCTGAGACTTGGCGGACGGGGCAGACGGGGAGCAGGACCCCCCACAAGGGGCCAGCTGTCCCCAGGCCTCATTCAGGGCACCACCCAGGAGGGACCGGGGACATACCACGGGTCAGGCGGTGTTCTAGGTTCTGGGGCAGTGTCAGGGAACCACAGAGACACAGGCCCAACAGTAAGACCGCAGAGGAGGTAAGGAGGTGAGACGTGCTGGGGAGGAAATGTCAGGAGCACAGGGCGAGGAGGGGCTGGAGCCTCGGGGAAGGCCCGGTGCGACCTCGGAACAGCAGAACAGAGGTCCAGTGACCATGAGGATGTCTGGGGAGGAGCGGGCGATGCCCAGGGACCAACCGGCCGCACCAGCCAGGGAGATGGCAGCGTGCACGCCCACCACGGCCTGGCCCTGCACCCCCTTGCCTCGCTCGACCTGTGGGGGAGGTGGCCTCGTGAGCCTTCCTTTGCAGAGGACAAAGCAAATTCAGGAGGAGGGATGAGCCAGGCAGCCCTCGGGCCCTGAGCCGTCCTGCCACCGCCCCTCCATACCACTTCTGTTGGTTGATGACACCGCGGTGGGTGGGGGTGGGGGGTCTAGTCCAGCACAGAAGCGGACCAAGTGCTGGGTCCCTTCTCAGCCTGGCCAGGCAAGGCTGTTACCCAGTCAGACCAAGCACCCATTACATGTTAGCTCCAGAGCCCGCCCCAGATGTCTTTGGCACCCCCCCGACACCACAGGGGTGTCCCCAGGTCACGGGCACCAGGGATGGCCACCCACTCTCCCGCCCAGAGCGGCTGTTCAGGGACCCCAGCCCCCTTTGCTAGGGTCACACTCGAGTGGGCCTCACAGCCTCGGGGTGCAGCGGGCTCCACAGCCCACCCCTCCGCCTCCCCCCGCCTCGCCCTGTGTCTGTGAGAAGTCCTTTCACAATGATCCTCTGCTTGCACACTCGCAGCCCCAGGGGAGACTGAGCGGGGCGGGGACGGTGGGGGAGGGGTTAGGTGGGCAGGCATTTTCTGGACAGGGTCCGTTTGAGCTGGAGTCCTGCCAGGTAGGCCCAGCACCAGGTGTGTGTGGGCAGGGAAGCCCTGCGGCGGGGCTCTAGTTCAATCACCTCCTGCGCTCACCTCGCCCTCCACACCCCTGGCCTAGCCAGCCAACTCCCACCCCCGGGGTCACCATCTGCAGAGGGTGTGGAGGGCCAGACCCCGGCAGGTGCGGTGCCCGGCCCTTGGGTTTATCTGAGCCTCGCAGGGACCTCGCCAGGCCGCGCGGGGCCCGGGGGTGGGAAGTGAGCCGCCCCCGGTCACACTGCAGGTTGGCTGCAGACCCCGAGGCAGTGGGACGCAAAGGCCGGGTCCTTTCCCACTGCATCACTTCCCCTCTGTGGCCAGGCTGCCCTGTCTTAGCCACAGCCCCAGGCTGCCCCTGCCTCTGCTCGCTGAGGGGTGGCGGAGACGCAGGTGCCAGGCTCGGAGCCCCCTCCTGGGCAGGGAGGGGAAACAGTGTCAGCCTGGGGACGAGATGCCTGGTTCGAAGGAGAGCCTGAGCCCCTCGGGCCTGGGCTTGAGTGCTGCCTGCAACCAGATGGCCTGAAGACCCAAAGAAACCTGTGCCCCCGAGCGAGCCCTGCCCCTCTGGCAGCCTCGAGGCCTCATCCACATGGTGGGGGCCCCAACACCCCTCTCCCGTGTTCTCAGGGAGCAGGGAGCCTCGGGCTGCCCACCGCCTGGGACCTGCTGCCCGGGGGTCCCCGCCCACCATCAGTAACTGCCTCCGACGTGACCACCCCATGACTGTGGCCAGCCTGAGAAGTATTCCATTAGCTTTGAGTTTATTGGGTGCCGGGTACCACAGGGGAGTCGAGACAGGCCTTCCTTCACTTCCCTCCGGCACGCCAGCTCCCGGACAGGGTCACTGGCCTCCACTCCCTGGCTGGCTCCCGGGCCTGAGGGCTCGGCTCCGCTGTGAGGCAGAGGCAGGGTTCCAGGGTTCCGGGGCCCCCGCTGAGCTTGCTGGAGCCGTGACAGCATGGAGCTCCCCCAGCACTTGGAAGGCTCCCAGGTCCTCGGCTGGAAAATGTGATGCCATTTCTCTTGTTAAATGGCACCAGGTGGCGAAGACAATGTGGCTCAGGGACCAGAGAGAGAGACAGACAGAGTGCGCCCCGTGCTGGCTGGGGGTGGGGAGGGGTGAGGAGAAGGACCCCATGTGACCCCACCCCAGACGTGGCAGGCAGGGCGCGCCCACACCCCTGCTCATCCCCGCTCCCCTCCAGCAGCCCTGCGGGGCCCCAGCCTTGGTGGCCCAGGCTCCCAAGGGGCTCAGAACAAGGCTGGTTTCTAGAACCCCGGGTCCTTCTGGGAAGCTGACCTCCTGGGCCTCGGCTGATACCGTGCATCCCCGCAGAGACCCACTCCCCACCTCGGCACAGAAGGGGACCTCCCTCCCCAGATGCTGAGGGAGTTCTTGGCTCGAGCCCCAGGCTCCTACCCTGCTCCCCGCCCTCCCCTCCACGAGGCCTGCCCCTGTGCTAATGGGGCCCCAGCCGGTGGGAACGGCTCTTCAGACCATCTTTCCACACAGGCCGCTTTCTCCGGCATAAGGCCCGCGTGTCCACCACTGCTGGGTTCTCACTGCCCAGTAGAGATGACCAAACCTCTGCTCAATGATTGGGCGCACAAGAGAACCACCAGAGAGAAAAAGCAGAGAACTGGGACCAGGGTGGGCTCTGCCTCCGATCACCTGCGTGACTGTGGATGTGCCTCTGATGACAAGAGTCTCGGTTTCGTTAAATGTGAAATGGGGAAACACTGTCAACTTCACACAGGTCCGCGGGGAGGGCGGGTGGCAGGAGCGACTGTGAGAAGCGCTCTGTAGAGCGTGAAGCTCTGCGGAGGTCGGGTGACGTCTGAGACCTGAATCGAAATCTCCGCAGCTGAGGTTCTCGGTGGGGGCTGCTTGAAGACCAGCCAGGCCTCGCAAACCTCACCGAGCGAGCCAGAGGTGCAGAGCAGTCCAGGGGGAGGAGAAAGGCGGGCCCACCGTCACGACGCCTGCACTGGGTTTCAGGCTGGCCCATCCGTCAGTGAAGCGCGCGAGCTGCGGCTGCCACGGTGACGTCAAAGCAGGGGCCCTGCGGCGCTGGCACCGCCCAGGGCATCAAGCAGGGCCCATCCTGAGGCCTGAGGATGGAGGGAGGGCTGGGAGGGCGCTGGCACGCTCCAAGGAAACCAAGATCTGGCTCTCTTCCTTTTCCACCAGACCTGCTCCTCACCCAAGCTCCCATGGGAGTGTCCAGCCGGCCACAGGGGCTCGGCTGCAGCTCATACCTGGCTGCCAGGGTTTCTGCAGCCTCATCTCAGCATGGCCACAGATTCTAACTAGACCCTGAGGAGAAGGAAAGCAGCCGTCATCGCATAGTCTCTTGCGGCCAGCCCAGAAACCAGCCGTTGGTCAGGTTCTCTCACTTAAGACTTCATGGTGTAATTCCTGGATGTGCACCAGTTTTGTAACTTAGCTCTGGGTGATTTCACATAATAGTTCAAGTAACTGTTCATGGAGTGCTTACCTGGCGCCGTGCAAGCATTCACACATTTATTATGAAATACATGGAGCACCCAAACAAGCGCAGGAGTAACACAATACATCTCAGGCACTTCACCTTTACCACATCAATCCTTACGACGCCAGCAAGGTAAGCTGAACAACCTCCATCTAACACCTGGAGAAACTGAAGTTCCGCAGGTCCTGTAAGAATGGCAAGGCCAGGATGTGGAGTCAGACTCGGCTCATAGAGTTCAAGCTCCCGCTGCCCAGCTCTTTTTAAAATATTTGTTTATTTGGCTGAACCGGGTCTTAGTTGACGTATGAAGGACCTTGAGTTGCGACATGTGGGGTCTAGTAGCCTGACAGGGGTCGAATCCGGGCCCTCGGCATTGGGAGCGCAGTCTTAGCCGCGGGACCAGCAGGGAAGCCCTCAGCTACTCTCACTTTTAGGTGTTTGGAGTCAGTTTCCTCATCTACAAATCAAAGTGGTGGACAAGTTCAGTGACGCTCAAACTTTTAGCCACGGGCCCTTTGTTCAAATGAAGTCCCGAGAGGTAAGACGTCAGACGGATGAAGACTTGGGGCTCTGCTGGGGTGGGCATGAGAGTGGTGGGGGACTGGAGTCCAACCAGCTGGACTGCCCCCACCCCCCCCAGCACTTCCTGTTGGAACACGAGGACTTTGCGTCCTGAGGGAACTGTCCACTGACCCAGGCCTGCAAAGCCTTGGCACCATCTGCAGCAACAGTGACTGTTGGCCTGAGCGCCCAGCCACGGGGGAGGGCGGCCAGGGGATGGGGGCCTCACAGGTCCTCCAGGGAGGGGTTCTCGGAGCCCCTCAGCAGGGACAGCAGGTTCAGGGCCGAGACGCCAGGCACGTGGCCTGCGCAGATCTGCAGCAGGCGGACCAGACGCTGTGCCATGGCGGCACGGAAGTCTTCTACCTGCAGAGGAGGAGAGGACCCCAGTGAGGCAGCAGCCAGAGGGGAGCTGGGGGCTGAGACACAGGGACAGCCCTGGGCACCGCTGCCCCCAGGGCCACCCCCCTGTCCGCGCCACACCTCACCGAGCAGCTTCTAACCACCTCAGCTTATGGAAACCCTTCAGACACCCTCCAGGGATACCAGAGACGCTGACCCCTACTCCAGAAGAAATGAAGGCTCAGTAGGCAGGGCCGGCGAGGTCAGAGACAGCGTCCAGAGGCATGGTGAGCGACTGTCGAGCTGGGGTCTGAACCAGGGCTAGTCCCAACCAATGCTGGGGTGGCACCCACTGGGGGCGCTTTGAGACGGACACGCCCAGGTTGGAAAGGAGGGGTAGGGAGAGTGGCCCTCATGGAGGACAGGGAGGTGCCATCAACAGACGGTCCCTATACCAGGGCCACGGAAGGGCTAGTGGGCCCAAAGGAGCCGTGGGACTAGGCAGAGGTAATCAGACTGTGTGATGTGAGAGCTGGACTATAAAGAAAGCTGAGCGCCAAAGAATTGATGCTTTTGAACTGTGGTGCTGGAGAAGACTCTTGAGAGTCCCTTGGACTGCAAGGAGATCCAGCCAGTCCATCCTTAAGGAGACCAGTCCTGGGTGTTCATTGGCAGGACTGAGGCTGACGCTGAAGCTCCCGCTTTGCCACCACCCGACGTGCCACATCTCCACGCCCTAACGCATCACGCATTCTACGTCCTTACTGTTTCCTCCACCAGAACAGAATTGGGAGTGTTAACACTGCTTTGCTCTATGCTGCCTCCCGAGAGCCTAGAACAACACTGGACAGGCTGTAGGTTATGTTAAGAAATGTCTGTTAAAGAAATCCTTTGGGCTTTGCGGCCTTGGCCTCGGAACGGTCCCTCCAAATGGCCGCTGCTCTCACTCAGGCTCCACGGTATGCTTCCTGCAGCCTCGTCCCTGGCCCCCTGCCTCTGGCCAGGCCTCCTCCCATCCACACACCTTACTCCAGAGATGTGACCCCCAAACAGCTGAGCCCATTGTGACTGCCCCAACGCCGACGGGAAGGAATGGCTGGATTCACTGCCTGGCTTCCAAAGCCCTGCGGATCCTCCTGCCTGGCAGGTGCGATGAGTCGGTCTATCTCCCTCCACTGAGGGGCAGGGCCAGTGTCAGAGGCATCTGGTTCTCAGGGACTTGCACAGGGCCTAGTAGCGGAGGTGGAAAGTAACTGCACTGGGCGAATCCTGCACCTCCCTGGGTGTGTTTCCTGTCCTGTAAAACGGGGCCAGTGTTTCTCGCCATGCAAAGGCCTCAAAACACGATGAGGCGCCAGCTCATGAAGTGGGGGAAAGTGCCCTGGACAGGACCGCACAGGTACCAGGCACGCTGCGGTCCAAACACTGGGTGCTTCGGATGAGAGGATGCCAGGCCTAGGTTCTCAGCCCGCCGGCTCCAGGCTGGAAATAGAAAGTCAGCCACAGACCTTTTCTTGGTGGTTCAGATGGTAAAGAATCTGCCTGCCAATGCAGGAGACTCAAGTTCAATCCCTGGATTGGGAAGATCCCCTGGAGTAGGGCATGGCAAACCACTCCAGTATTCTTGCCTGTAGAATTCCATGGACAGAGGGGCCTGGCGGACTACGGTCCATGGGGTCGCAGAGAGTCAGACACAACTGAGCGACTACCATTCTCAGGCTAGAGGACAACACAGGACCTGGTACAGTCTGCCACCTCCTGGCCACGCGCAGAACTGCACCAACACGCACACCTCTGCGGTGGATTGCCATTTCCCTTGAGAGCTAAGAAAAGGAAGGCAGGGCAAGTAATCTGTGTGTGTGTGTGTGCGCGCGTGTGTGTGTGTGTGCGTGTGTGTCTGTGTGTGTGTGTGCAGGGCGAGTAATCTGTGTGTGTGCGTGTGTGTGTGTGTGTGTTGGGGGGAGGGGCTGACTTGTTCAAAGGCATGCAGCTAGCCCGCTAAGCCAGGAAAGAGTCAGCAGCACACCAACCTGGCTCTTCTGTTGACTAGCTGTGTGACTGTGAGCATGCCACCTCTCCTGTTGTGAGCAAAGCCGGCAGGGATGGGCACCTCAGGGTGCCTCAGGTCCTACCTGTGAGGTCAGAGCCTTGGTCGAGATGGGTTCTTAAAACAGTGACCAGACATGAAACACAGGTGGGTGACAGAGCAGTGTATGCATCTCAAGGACGCATTGAGTAAGAGGACCTTGGACAGGTTTAACAGCGTCTGCAGAATCGCAGACGCTCATGAGGTCCACCCTATCCCCACGGGACAGGCCAGTGTCTGCTGCTTCTGTCGCTAACAACCACAGACTCTGCTAACACCATCGCCTCCCATCTATGTCACAGTGCTAAATTCCTCCCAGAGGTTAGTGAAAACAGAAGTCATTTTTTTTTTCTTGTCCAAAGCCACACCTCTCCTGAATTCTTCTCCCTTCGGAGTAGAGGGGTCCATAGACCCCAGAGTCAGCACCTCTAGTCTAGATGGTGATGACGGACCATACGCTGACTCAGCTCCCTCTGCACCACATCACTTGGCCTTTGGGGACAGGTGTAAGACCCAGAACAGAAACACAAATCTTTAAAATGAAACTCAAACCAATAAACATAACTTATATGGGTAAAGAATCGGAAAAGAATGGATCCATGTATAACTGAATCACTTTGCTGTACCCCTGAAACTAAGATAACACTATAAATCAATATACTGCAATATAAAAATAAATAAACAGAACCCTAAACCAACTGAGCAGGTCTGGGGCAGGTGTGCAGGTGGGGCAGCCCAGGACCCGGGAGCCCTGAGCAGACCCCCAGAGGGAGCAGAATCAACTCTTGCCCAGAACCCTTTAGCAAAATGTCTTCAGGCTCCACACTATACAGAGAGAGGCTGAAGAGCAAAACTCATCAGCAAAGCAGAAATCTGCTGTGCTACCCTCACAGCTAGGATTCAGCTTGTGAGAAACCCCAGGAGAAGCGAGTCAAGGCAGAACCAACATCACAAGTATCCATTCAGCCATCTATCCACCCATCCACCCAACCTCCACCCTTGCTGCCTGCTGGACCCCCTGCCCCGGGCTGGGACTGGACAAGGTCTGCAATCCAGGAAGGGAAGGGGGAACGGAGGGCATCCTGACTGCTGGTTAATGATACAGACAGGATGCCTGGCCTCACAGCTCTTACACCCCAGCAGGAAAAGTGAGATATTAACAGGGACCTATAGACACACACACAAGACCTAGTCATGAGTACAGAGAAAAATGTCAAAGCAAGAGGTGACGGCACCTGGTGTACAAACGGAACTCAAGATGTACATGGAGTGTCACCCTACTTTACAGGAGTGCACCCAAGGCTTACGGTGACCCACCCAAGGACAGTGAGTGGAAAAGCCAGGATTCCAATGAGGATCTCGTCTCCACATCAGGAGCCCCTTCACTTGGGTATTCAGGATCCTCCAAGAAGTGCCCCGCCATGCCCTCTGTGTTCTGACTGTGCCATCCCACGGCCCACGTGAGCAGGTCCTCACCTCTAGGTCACAGAAGAGCAGGGGGCTCCGGTAGGTGTGGGCCAGCTTCACCACGGTGTTCCGGTGGACGCTGCAGTGGCTGTCCCGCCCAGCTGCAAAGAAGCCACGCCTGTCATCTCCACCATCGTGGCTGTGATGGAGGAAGCACTGGGCCTGGGAGGTCACGTCCCCTCTCTGGGCCACAGTTTCTACCTTCTTTGGGTGACAGGCCTGTTCTACTTTCTTTTCGGGGCAGTCAAGATCATCAGATCAGAAAACAGGCTAAAGAGACTTGATAGAGTCAGAATAAACACGTGAGTTTCCTCATCTATGAAATGAGGATCATAACAGCACCTACTCTGCTGAGTTACTATAGAAAGTCCGTGAACGAATACACAGAAGTGACCTGGCGTTCACTTCTCCACCAAAGCTTATTGAGAATAATGTGAGCCAGGCCCTTCATGCCAGGAGTTCGCAGGGCAGCTGGGGGAGGCGGGCAGACACACCATCAGTGTAGTAGAAGGGTGCGGAGTCTGACAGAGGCCTGCGTGGACACCCCGAGGGCCCAGACAGCAGGGCTGGCCAGGAAGGTGTTCCCCAGGGGGCAGAAAATTGGGGTCAGCCACATAAAAAAGAGGAAAAAGTATTTATGAGAAGCCACGTGGTATAATCATTACAGGCATGGGCCCTGGAATATGACCAGCTAAGTATGAACTCTGCTCTACCACTGTCTAGTTATGGGGCCTTGGACGAGTTACCTAACCTCATGACCAGCTTCCTTCACTGTAAGAGAGACAACAGTACTGACCTCAACAGTACTTTTTGTGAAAATTAAGTGATACAGAAACAAAGCACTTAGAACAGAGTCTGGTCTACAGTGAGTACTCAGTATAGGTTAGCTATATTTTCTTAAGGTTTTTTTTTTAATGTGGATCATTTTAAAAGTTTCTATTGAATTTGTTACAATATTGCTCCTGTCTTATGTTTTGGTTTTTTTGCCAGATGGCATGTGGGATCTTAGCTGCCTGACCAGGGATTGAAGTCTTACCCACTCAAGAGCCAGGGACATTACAGCGTCTCGGAGAACTATCTGAGGAAGAGGAGATGAGCCACCAGGCACCCCAGGGCAAAGAACTCAGCAGAATTAACCTGGCAGAACAATCAGCTCCGACTTGCTTTATGGAGACAGACAGCAGTCAGATTTCAAAGCCCAAGGTCTCCCCATCACCCAGGCTGCCTCTGCATGGACTCCACCACAGGCCCACCCACAGCAGCAGGCAGGGGAGGCACTCACCCCCTGTGGCGAGGAAGGTCACCTTCCCCAGGAAGAAGGCCGCATCCAGGTGGCACAGGGACTCCTCCACGTTTTGCAGGCTGGGGCAGCAGAAAACAAGCAGAGGACATACCTTACAACAGAGAAGGCAGAAGAAGCGCCCCCGCCTCTGATTCCAGAGAGGCCAGGGCACAAGACGAGGGTGACGGGAGACAGCCCTGGAGGAACACTTTTGTAGCTTTAAACTGCTTCTAATTACAAAGTGAGTCAAGTTTGTGAAACGATCAAATAGTAAATACTGGTGTACAAGTAAAAAGTAAAAGTCCCCGTCTCCAGCACCACCTCTAGTTTTAACTCCCCAGAGATGACTGCCACAATAGTTTGGGGTGTAATTCTTCTGGAATTTTCTTCATATGCAAATACAGACAGTGATTTGTATAAGTAGCCAGTTGGGTCTAATTGGGTTCAATGTCTCTGTTACATTCTTTGGAATGACCACAACATACCCCAAACTAACTGCTTGCCCTGTGGTGGACATTTAAATGGTCTCGTTTTTCATCATCACAAAGAACGCTGCATGAATACTGTTTCCTACATCTCCTACTAAGCAGATTTCTCTGTAGAACAGATGCTAGAAGTGGAAAAGCTGGGTCATGGTATGTGTCTTTTTCAAGTGTGGATCACTATTGCTGAATTGCTTTCCAGGAAGATGACAGCGATTTTAAATCATATCAGTTGTATGAAAACACTCTTTTCCTCTAATCAAGGGCACCCTGACCTGCTGGGTTGAGGCTTTCTCACTGGTGTCCAGGGAGTGATGAAAGATTCTGTTGTCTTCCAGGCCAAAAGCCACCTCAGTCAGGCTTCATGAATGAACAAAGCCTGAGACCAACAGCCCTGTGGCTCAGACGGTTCTCCGGTGTCCCTTCTGGTGAAGAAAGACCTCACCCAAACAGCAGCAGACCTGTGAGCCAGGGCGCCCATGGCAGGCCTCAGCCCTTTCCTGCCCAACCTGGGCCTAAGTCACTGCTGACCGGTTCCCAGCGGTCAGGTCGTGCAGTCTGGGCTCGATCCTTGTGTCTGGTGTCTCTGCCCTCCGGTCCTCAGGCGCTTCCACCACAGCCTTCCCTTACCCCCACCCCAGGACCAGGTGTCTGTCCCGGTTTCCTGCTGGACCCTGTGTCCTTAGCCAGCTGTCCCCAGGAAGGAGAGGGGAGACCTTCCACCTGTATTCCCTAGATTGGCTGCACTCCTGACCCCAGGGTTGCCAGGACCGTGCGGAGGCCAGGCCAGGCCACAGGCATCAATGTCATCCACGCTGCCACTGCCCCGGCCCCAGAGTGGACTGGGCTCTGACCTTTCCCAGGCCTGGACGGTCCTCCACACATGCTGTGCTCCTCCTGCCTTTACACCAGCCCTCCCCCTGGGACGTTCTGCTCACGGTCATCCTTGCCTGACTAACTCCTCCTCATCTCTCAGGTGTTTTGTTTTTTTTTAACTGATTGATTGACATGTGTGGCTTGTGCGCTTTTAGTTCCCCGACCAGAGATTGAAGCCAGGCCCCCAGAGTGAAAGCGCAGAGTCTTAGCCACTGAACCACCAGGGAATTCCCTCCGGTGTCTATGTAGATGTCACCTCCGCCAGGAAGTCTAGCTTGACCTAAGTCCTCAGAGTCAGAGGTCGTGTTCAGGCTCTCATAGTCCCAGGCTTCCCCCTTTGACAGTACACATCACAGGTACTGTAACTGTCTGTTCAAAAGTCTAGATTCCTCCCCTAACGGAGCTTGAGAACAAGGTCCATTTCATTCACATCTGTGCTGCTGTCAGGGAGGCAGAGTGGGCCCCAGAGAGCATTAGATAAATGACAGATGACACTGTTAGCATTTGTCAGCTCTTTGAAACATCTTGTGTTGGCACTGGCTCCTCCCTCCTCCCCCTCTAGGCTGCCCCCAGGCAGCCTCTCCCTGTCTCCTCTCTTTCCCTTGACAAGTGAAGCCACCATCCCAGTACAACCCTAAGCCGCATTTGAGCAATGACAGCCCCATCCCCTGGCTCTCACCTGTGTTTGCTGTGAAGGTTGACCACAAACACAATCAAGTCAATTCGGGGCCGATTCACGCTGCAGGGCAGAGGGAGGGCCCTTGCTAAGTGGCTGAAAAACAAGAGATTGCAGGACTCAAGAGACATGTACCCACATCACAATGACCATTCACACGCTACCCTCTGTAGGGGAAGAGGCTGTCAAAAGCTCCTCCCTATTCACCTGAAGCTTTTGTGTGTGCGTGTGCATGTTTTAAAAATTTGCAACCTGCAGGAATTTTTTTTTCTTAGTTGTGGCTTGTGGGATCTAGTCCCCAACCAGGGATCAAACCCGATCCCTCTGCATTAGGAGCATGGAGCCTTGGCCACTGCACCACCAGGGAAGCCCCCACAGGAGGCTTTTGTGGGCAAGACTCCTTAAGTGAGCACAGAGGCAGGGCAGAGCTCTTATTCAGATTACCCCTGCTTTACTCTCCCTGCCAGAAAGTTTAATAACTGCTTTGGCAAGAGGGGGTTTGGGATATAAGATGGCATCTAGCCATCTATCCTGAATGCTGGGAGGGAGGCCAGGCTCAGAAGGGGAGGGGAAGGTGTTAGACTATGAAGTTTAGGGGTGAAGACTGAAGCCCTTCGGAGTGAGACAGAAGTGGGTTTAAATCCCAGTCTGTCAACTATCAGCTGTGTGACACTGGGAAGTCACCCTCAACATTCTTGTCGGTACTTGGTCTCAGATTGTCGAATACCCACCTGAAGCTTTTTTTTTGGGAATCCTCTATTTCTGCCCATTTCTATTTATTCCTATTACTCATCTGCCTCTACCCCTCAGCTTCTAATTCAAGAATACCGAAAAGTATACAAAATATAACAAAAGTTAAAACACACACACACACACTCCTAACTCCTAAAAGTTCAGTTACCTAAAAATTACTACTATTAATGTTAGAACATTTTTCTAAATATCTTTCCATGTACAGATGTATACACATTCACACACTAGAATACAGTAGATGGAATCTAAAAATAGGATAATAGTATTTCCTTTTTTTGGTAATGATTTCCATCTTGCTCAAGGAAGGCAATTTTGTCCACATTTTCCTTTAACTCTGATGCTTATTATTTTTTTAATCTTTTCCTATTTCTGAGCTACGGGATTCAGTTTATCGGTGATTGTGTTTGGTGTTCTATAGCCTAAGAGCCTGGTAAGACAGGTAGGGCACAGATGGACCTATGAACAATCTTTATTTCAAGGGAAAGATGATGTTCTCGCTAGGAAAGCGCATTTCCAATTCCCATAAAGGAAATTTGCTTTAGATTTGGGTCATTCAACATAGACCCTTGGAGCTTGTCTTTCAATCAGGGAGAATGACACCCAAATATATTCAGTCACTTGACTTCTGCCAGCAGCTGTTTCTTCTCTGTATCAGTTAGAAAAAGGGAAGCAAAATATACTTTAGTCACCTTTTCTCCAAATTTGGGGAGTATCTGAGTAACTAACTGTTCTGGGCCAAGTACTGCTCAAGGCAGTGGGGCTTCTTCACCAGTCAGCAAAAGTGAAAGTCCCTGCCCTCAAGGGGCTAACCTTGGGGTGCCTCGGCGTGGCAGACTGGAAACAAGTAAACAAACATGTGAACAAGGAAATTTCCTTTTTTTTTTAAAACAAGCTCTGGCCAGTTTTATTAAAAAAAAAAAGGGTACATGATTTACTTTTCATCAGTCTGTTCTGGCATGCTTCTAATATCAGAATCACCTGGATCAATGACAGCCAGTGTGCATACTCTGCAGTATTTTCCACATGCTGTGCCCAATTCAATATTATTACCACTGCAGTGATGGACACCAGTTTTGGCCAACGTGGCATAATATGGAAATTTCTTTATAGTGACAAGTGCTAGAGGGAAACAGAAAAACTGGCATGACAGAGAAGTGACAGAGGATGCTTTACACGGGGACAGATCACGCGTCAGGGAGGAGACTCCGAGCGGTGGGTCAAAACTCGCCCCACCTGCGCTGGCCTCTCTGGCCTTCCGCTCCACCCACACCCACTCCACCCTCCTCCCCGCTCTCCCTTGCGCCCAGGCCAGCGATCGGACATCTCCAGCGCAGGCTACTTACACGTTCAGCTCCGAGGTGCAGTCCTCCTTGAGCATCGAATCGGCCAGTTGCTGCAGAAGAGCATCCTCTGTGCCCACCAGCTGCCCAGAGAGAGAAGGCGACCAATAGACCCCTGGATACAGCAGTGCCGCCGCTGGGCCCGGTCGGCCGCGACCCCGGGATTCTGGCTGTAGCGCACGAGGCACTCTTTACCGAGATGACTACGGAAGGCATTGGTGAGGGTCTGAGGTTTGCACCCGCTCCGGTTCCGCTCACTACCCGCCCCACTAGCCCCCGAACCCTCCATGGGACAGCCTCTTTTCTACCGGAGGCCTGACACGGATACAGGGGGAAAGCCACGTCTTGGACCGCCTGCATTCACTCTGCGCGCGGGCGCCCGGCCCAGCCGCTCCACCAATCAGAAACTCAGAAAGAGCCCGCCGCGCACTTATTGGTGGAGACATCCCACGGCGTCACGAGGGCAGCTAACTCTGATTGGTTCAGAGAGGGGCTCTCCCGCCCACCACACTCCGGCCGGAGCAGCCCGGGCCAGAATCTCAAGAGAGCCGCAGGAGGCCTGGCCGCTGAGGCGCGGCCCAGGAGGAAAGGCGGGCGCGGGAATCGGGGCTGCTGACGCCTACCAAGATGGTGGCCGTGTTCAGGCCAGGCAGCTTGTCCAGCGGCCGTAACGCTGACATCCTCGGTGACTGACGGAACTGCCGCTCGCAGGGTGCGCGCCACGCTTTCAAACCGCCCTCTGGCCCGTCCCCCGTGCGTAACCGCGGGTCACGTGACACTGTCTGGGCGGGGCTTCACGTAGGGGCGGGGCCGGGCAGGACCTTCTTAAAGGAGACACTACGCTTTTCCTTTTCTTTTTTAAAAATTTATCTTTTATTGGGGGATAGCCGATTAACAAACCATGTTGTGATAGTTTCAGGTGAACAGCGAAGGGACTCAGCCATACAAACACACATATCCATTCCACCCCCCCGCCTCCTCCCCTCCAGGCTGCCATATAACTTTGAGTGGAGTTACGTGTGCTGGAAAAGACTCTGATGCTGGGAAAGGTTGGGGGCGGGAGGAGAAGGGGACGACAGAGAATGAGATGGCTGGATGGCATCACCGACTCTGTGGACATGAGTTTGAGTGAACTCCGGGAGTTGGTGATGGACCGGGAGGCCTGGCGTGCTGTGATTCATGGGGTCGCGGAGAGTCGGACACGACTGAGCGACTGAACTGACTGACATGTGCTAGACAGTAGATCCTTTCTAAGGGGAAGTTTTCCACGGCTGGCCCTAGGCACCAAAGGTGCTGCCTGCGAGACAGGACTTTTATTTCACTCCTGGGAGAAAGACGGTATTCAGTGATTTGTTTACTCATTTTTCCCTCACTTATGATCATTCCAGGTGCTCTTGTTCAGTCGCTCAGTCAGTGTCCAACTCTTTGAGACCCCATAGACTGCAGCACACCAGGCCTCCCTGTCCATCACTAACTCCCGGAGTTCACTCAAACTCATATCCGTTGTGTGATGCCATCCAACCATCTTATCCTCTGTCGTCCCCTTCTCCTCCTGCCCTTAGTCTTTCCCAGCATCAGGGTCTTTTCAAATGAGTCAGCTCTTCACATCAGATGGCCAAAGTATTGGAGTTTCAGCTTCAGCATCAGTCCTTCCAATAAATATTCAGGACTGTTCAGTCGCTAAGTCATTTTTAACTCTTTGTGACCCCATGGACTGCAGCATGCCAGGCTTCCCTGTCCTTCACAGTCTCTTGGAGCTTGCTCAAACTCATGTCCATTGAGTTGGTGATACCATCCAACCATCTCATCCTCTGTTGTCCCCTTTTCCTCCCACCTTCAATCTTTCCCAGCCTCAGGGTCTTTTCCTATGAGGCAGCTCTTCACATCAGGTGGCCAAAGTATTGGAGCTTCAGCTTCAACTTCAGTCTTTCCAATGAATATTCATGGTTGATTTCCTTTAGGATTGACAGGTTTGATCTCCTTGCAGTCCGAGGGACTCTCAAGAATCTTCTCCAACACCACAGTTAGAAAGCATTGATTCTTTGGCACTCAGCCTTTTTTATGGTTCCAACTCTCAGATCCATACATGACTATCGGAAAAACCATAACTTTGACTATGTGGACCTTTCCTGACAAGTGCTGGCTCTGCTTTTTAATACGTTAAATTTGTCTCCTCCAGCTCAGTGGACTCATTCCTTGCAGCTGCTCAGAACAAAATCTTGGGTCATTCTTGGCTCCTTTTCTCTGCACCTCACAGCCAATTTCTGGTTCTGTTCTTAAAATGCATCCAGAAGCTGACTATTTCTCACCACTTCCACCCCCCAATCAGGAGAAGATGCTGGCATCTCTCATTGGGTCTACTGTAATAGACTTCTCACAGGCTTCCTGTGTCCACACTGATCTCCAGGGCTACTGGCTATTCTCATACAGCAATCAGAGTCTTCCTTTTGAAAGAGAAATCAGAGCAGGCCACTTCTCTGGTCAAAACCCACTGGTAGTCCCCCTCTCACTCAGAGTACGTTGCAAACGCCTTACATGACCTTTGAGGCTCTGTGTGTTCTGGCCCTTGACGGACTCCCCAGCCTCATCTTCTGCCTTTCTCTCTTTAACACCTGCTCCCGGGGGCTTCCCTGGTGGCTCAACTAGTAAAAAATCTACCTGCAATGCGGAAGACCTGGGTTCTATCCTTGGGTTGGGAAGATCCCCTGGAGAAGGGAAAGGCTACCCACTCCAGTATTCTAGCCTAGGGAATTCCATGGACTGTATAGTTTATGGGGTCGCGAAGAGTTAGACAGGACTGAGTGACTTTCACTTCATTCACCAGGACCTTTGCCCCTGTAGTTCTGGCTGAAATGCACTTCCAAACAGTCACTTGGCTTGTTTCCTCACTTTATTCATGTATCTGCATCAATGTCACTTGATCAGAAGAGGCTTTCTGAATGACCTCATCTAAAATAGCGAGCATGGGACTTCCCTGGTGGTCCAGTGGTGAAGACTGGGCTCCCAAAGCAGGGGGCCTGGGTTTGATCTCTTGTCAGGGAACTAGAGCCTGCATTCCGAGACTGAAGATTCTGCGTGCCTCAATGACGATCCTGTGTTCCGCAACAGAGACCCGACACAAATAAGTAGAAAATAAAAATAAAATAAAGTAGCAAGCCCTGGGATTTCCATGGTGGTCCAGTGGTTAAGACTCTGAGCTTCCAATGCAGGGGTCCTGGCTTCCATCCCTGCTTGGGTAACTAAGATCCCAGGTGCTGTTCAGCTCAGAAAAAAACATATATATATATAGCAAGCCCTCCCATAATTCCTCTCTCCTCTTTTCTGCTCAGTTTTCTCAAAAGCACTTCACATATTGCTTACAAATGTACAGCACCTGAGATTTTGCAAACTAATAAACTGTTTCTATTTATTACAGTTTAGCGAAAGTCTTTTCATGGATGCTGCAGGAGACATGGAACTCCTGGGTCAGGGACAAAGGACATTATTATTACTCATGGTAAAAGCAGTCGCTGATGCTTTATTTTTGTGTCATTTTCCCCCACATCCCCCAAGCCCTGCAAAGGATGCACTGTGTTTGTCTGTATACCTTGTGCATGGCATTATGGGAGAGGAACACAGAAGTTAATCCTGCTTTTATAGTGAGTGATAAGCATGCTTGTTCTTTTTCCAGGAGGAGATGTTACCTCATCCCTCAACATTGCTTGTTATAAACACAGCCCTGAGAAATGGCCTGGGTAGGCAGCTTTCAGGGCCTTGCTCTCTTGACTTGCCCAGCAAGAACTTGCAGGGACTCAAAGCCCATGGCAAACTGCTTCTCCTAACAGTTATATAGTTACTGGCTCATTCTCTCTCCAACTAAAGTATAAAATACAAAAGACAAGGATTTTGTCAGTTTGTACATCCAGCACTTTAGAAAGTGCTTGGTAGGGACTTCCCTGGTGGTCCAGTGGCTAAGAGTCTATGTTCCCAATGCAGGGGGCCCAAGTTGAATCCTTGGTCAGGGAACTAGATCCCACATGCTGAAACTAATGATCCTGCACTCCACAATGAAAACTGAAAATCCTGTGTGCCACAACTAAGGCCTGCTGCAGCCAAGATCAATAAATAAATATTTTTAAAAGGAAAGCCTTTCTTATTCATATAATAAAAACTTTTAAAAATAAATAAGAAGTACCTGAAACTACAGAGTAGTTGCTCAATAAATATTTGTCGAATGAGGCCCTTAGAGAGTCAAGGAAAGACTTTGGACCCTGCTCATCATGTTCCAGGAGGGGCTGAGCTGAGACCCATTCAGTCCCACCTGTGCAGAGTGCCTGCCTGGGCTGGGCCTGGTGCTGGGCTGACCTGGGCACAGAGGTGTCCTTCCTGCTCTCTGGAGTTTTCAGGGTGGACGGGCAGACAACAGCAATGAAAGGCAGCACAGTGGGTGAGAGTCACCCTGGCAACAGCTGGAGCCCAGATGAAGGTGCATGAACGCTCCCTGGGGAGAGCCCCGTTACACTTTACTGACTGTTGGCTGAGGCATCAAGGCAAGCTGATGCTTGTCCCCCAGGTAGTGCAATAGAAAACAGTGGTGTGTGAGATCCATCCTGTGATGAAGGGTAGAGATTGGCAGGTAACCCAGATCCAGGCCTAGAAGTTCTTGTATTAATATCATCAGAACCCAGAACTGGAAGGGCCATCAGAGACCCTCTGGGCCATTGTGTTTTGAACTGACTTTTGTGGAACCCTAGGGAGATGCTGCCTCGGTGGGCGGGCACTGTGAGGGCCACCATTAAACAGAAGCAGCTCTGGCTTTATTGCATATTGAGCTTCCCACCAACTTTTGTGTGGGACTTCCCTGGTGACTCAGTGGTAAAGAATCTGCCTGCCAATGCGGTGGACAAGGGTTTGATCCCTGATCCGAGAAGATCCTGCATGCTGCTAAGCAACTAAGCCTGTGTACCACAACTACTGAAGTTTGTGTCTGACAGCCGGTGCTCCGCAACAAGAGAAACCACCCCAATAAGAAGTTTGCGCACCGCAACTAGAGCGTAAGCTGGCGCAGCCACCAAGACCCAGCACTGCCAAAAATAAATGGATAAATAAAAATTATAAAAAAACCTTAGAGTGAATAAAGAATCACGTGACTAAAACAATATCCAAGGGCCATGGATCACTTTAAAAAAACAGATTTATTAAGGTGTCATCGACATGTAATAAGCTACACATATTTAATGTGCATGATTTGATAAGTTTTGACATAAAGATACACCCAGGAAGGCACCATCCCAATCATTTTATGAGCATATCCATTACCTCCAAAGTTTCTCTGTGCCCCTTTGTCATCCTCCACCACCTCCTCTCTGCCCTCCCACTCTGAAATGTTGAACAGCACTCCGGCAGCTGTGCTTACCAGAGTCCAACATTGGAAATGCCCCAAACGTCCTTCTGTGGTAAACAGATAAACAAGCTGTGGGGCGCTGGTACAGGCAGCATCATCAGTGGAGTGAGCATTGTGCTGAGCAACAGAAGTCAGACACAAAAGAGCATGGACTGTGAGATCCCATTTATGTGAAGTGCAAGCCCAGGAAAAACTGATCTATGGTGACAGAAATCAGATCACTGAGTGCCTCTGGGAAGGTGGTGTTGACTGGCAAGAGGCAGGAAGGAACTGTCTGGGATGATGAAAACACCCTAGACACGATCTGGGTGCTGCTTGCAGAAGTGTATACATAGGTAAAAATTCATCACTAAGGTTTATATTTTACAGGCTTCAGTTGGGCTTCCCTGGTGACTCAGATGGTAAAGAATCTGTCTGCAATGTAGGAGACCCGGGTTCGATCTCTGGGCCTGGAAGATCACCTGGAGAAGGAAACAGCAACCCATTCCAGTATTGTCGTCTGGAGAATCCCATGGACAGAGGTTGCCTGGTGGGCTACAGTCCATTGGGTCACAAAGAGTCAGATACGACTGAGCAACTAACACTTTCACACCTTATATCTTAATAAAACCCCTCTGGAGGACTTCCTTGGTGGTACAGTGGATAAGAATCTGCCAGCCAATGCAGGGGACATGGGTTTGACCCTGGTCCAGGAAGATTCCACATGCTGTGGAGTAATTAAGCCTGTGTGCTTCAAGTACTGAAGCCTGTGTGCCTAGAGCCTGTGCTCTTCACCAAGAGATGCCACCGCAATGAGAAGCCTGCACAGCAAGGAACAGTAGCTCCTGCTTGCTGAAACAAAGACCAAGCAGAGCCAAAATCATAATAATAAACATTAAAAATTAATTTAAAAATTCTTTGAAAAGATGTGAAAGTCACTCAGTCGTGTCTGACTCTTTGCGACCCCATGGACTATACAGTCCATGGAATTCTCCAGGCCAGAATACTGGAGTGGGTACCTTTCCCTTCTCCAGGGGATCTTCCCAACCCAGGAATTGAACCCAGGTTTCCTGCACTGTGGGCGGATTCTTTACTAACTGAGCTATCAGGGAAGTCCAAAAAGATGTCAACATTATTAAAAGAAAAAATCCCTCTGGAAACTAAAACTCATTCCCCTTGGATATAAGGGAGAGGACCCTTGCAGGACTCCCAGGTGGTCTCAGAGCTGGCAGGCTGTGTGTGGAATGGGGTGGGGGACCCAGAGACCCAAAGCCACTTTACCCATGGCCATTCCCGCCTGCCGTCCTCAGCTTCTGGGAATGGACTCCCTAGGGAGACAGTTCCTCGGAGCCTCTTCCCCACCCGGTGGGCCTCCGGGCCTGCTCTCTCCTCCTGAGACAGTAACCACTGCTGTTTCACGGAATGCTCACCAGGCATGTGAAACTCTTCACATATTCTGTCTATAGCACAGGAGGGAGGACCCAAGCTTGGGCATGGGACCCCCTCCCACCCCCGGCCCCTCTGGCTTTGTCACTGAGAAGCCGAATGAGCTTGGAGAAGGAAAGGGTAAGCCGCTGCACCTCTCTGAGCTGAAGCTGCGTCATCCCCCAAATGGGCTTCGACACCCACCCAGCTGGAGGAGCAAATGAAGTGATGTGGGGGCAAGGCCTGGCATGGCCAGGGAGGGCTCGGTGCCTGAAACCCACGGCCACCTTAGGCTGCACCCCTGCCCGGGGGGCTCTGGGGCTGGTGAGGAAGAACCCAGCCCCTGCGAGGGAGCCTGCAGCCCAGGCTAGGTCTCTGACCCTGGCACTGAGACTTTCTTGCCACGTGACCTTGGAGGACCAATAAATGAGTTAAGATAAACAAAGCACTGAAGCAGTGCCTGGCATACGATAAACACTACATTGGACCAGTGTGTCCAGACTCTCAGTCTTGGCTCTTCCCTCTTTAGCACATGACCCTCATTGGCTCTATTTGCTATTGCTTTGGTGTTCCGCCCCCATGCCAGGGACCCCAGTCTCCCCGTACCGTCAGACGACAAGCCTCCAAATCGTCCCAGTTATCTTGGCCAGGGCGGCTTCCTCTTGGGGTCCAGCAGCCTGCTGGGTGACCTCCATCCGTCCCAAATTTACCCTGCCCTGCCTGTCATCTCTGTACCACATGCACAATGCGGGGGATCCAGAAGAGAAGGCTGGTTGCCAGGGCAACGGAGGATAAAGCCCTTGCTCTGCCGGGCTGCTGATTGGCCGAGGCGGGTCCCGCCTCCTGCTATCCTGAGTGTGGGGGGCAGAGGGAAGAGTCTCCGATGGGCGGGGAGAGGTACAGGCTGCCCAGCCCAGGACCGCCCCCGGCCCAGGCAGAGCCCCTGGGCCCGAGAAACTGTCTCCCGTGGGGGGTGTTGGCCTCACCCCTTCTCTGCTTCCCGCACCCAGGGCGGCTGCAGATGGCAGCATCTCCGGGGACAGCAGCTGCGACTGAGTCCACAGGCCGACACTGAGCTGCTTGGGCTGAGCCGGTGCGCTCAGCCCAGAGACCCCGGAACAGGCTTCTGCAGGGCTTGAGGTGGGTCTTCGGGCGCGGGGGTTGGGCTGCCAGGTTGAGAGGTACGAGCAGCTTGAGAGGCAGGGAAAGGAGGTCTGTAACCCTTGCACTGTCCTGGATGGGACTTTCACTGGAATGAGGGCTAGAAAATTCCTTTAGGTCATCTGATAACCCCCATCCCTACCTCGTCATTGTGCAAGGACACACTGAAGTTCAGAGAGGGTGAGGAGAGACCCAAGGTCACACAGAAGGCCAGTGGAGGTTTTGCTTCAGCTGAGCCAGTCCTCTGAGAAACCAGGAGAAGGTCTGAGGTCCTCAGTTGCCCCAGAATGCCTGGGGTTTTCTTCGCAGAGCTGGAGAGTGTAGGAGACCCAGACCACTGCTCACGGGCCCACAGCACCACGGCTGAGACAGCTCCTGCTCGGTCCGTCCCCCATCCTCGTGTTTAAGCTCAAAGGAGCCTGGGGTCCTGGGTGGGCCAGGGGAGGGGGCATGAACCTCTCGGTCTCAGTCAGGCTAGCTTGGGGCAGCCTTCCTTCTCGTAGGTCCCGTTCTCCACCTCCCCCAAACCCAGGCCATACCAAGCAATTCAGAACCCTCTCTTTGGCTCTCCAGAAAGGCAGATGGTTAGGAGGACAGGCTTTAGCCCCGATGCTGGGCCGTTAGCACACTCTTCATTTTATTCCTCGGTGAAGAGAATAGGGCACCTTGAGCCACTGTGGTTCAGAGCAGCCACTGGGGGCCCCGGAGGGCATGGGAGGGCTTCTGGGTGGATGAAGGATTGGGGAGCAGCAACTCTCCCTCCCCTGGGGTCACAGCCCTCCTCGGAGACCCACCGGCAGTGGAGGGACAAGAGGGTGGGCATCTGGAGCCCGAGGTCTGAGAACCTGGGGCTTCTCCTCAGCCAGCCCTGGAGGTCGTTCTTGCCTCTCTAGAAGACAAGGTGGGCCTTTGCTCATTTCGTTCAGTTCAGGAGTCTTTCCCCATCAAACCTCAGGACATCGCCGGGGGACTGGAGTCCAACTCTATCACTTCTCAGCTGGGTAACTCAGGGCAAGTTAGCAAGCTTCTCCAAGCCTCAGTTTCTTCGTCTGTAAAATGTGGACAATGATACTTAACCCAGAGACCTGTTGTAAGGTCCGGGACTCCATTCTGACCGTGGTCTCCCTGCCTGGCGGGCAGAGGTGGGGCTCCTCACCCTACCCCTTTTTTATACCTCAGGAGCCATTTGAGGGTGGATTAAATGGGTCCTGATGTGTCCCATGTCTGAAGGAGATAATCTGTGGTGTGGCTTTTGAAGTATATATAGGAGTTTGCCAGATGAACATGAACGCAAAGGACATTCCAGGAAAATGAAAGCACATGCAGAGGTGGAGACTCTAACATGCAGGCACACGCAGGTGACTGACAGCTGGTTCCCTCTGATGGCGTGGCGTGCAGGAGATGAGGCTGGCAAGGTTGGCAGAGAGCAGGGGTGGGCCACTCTAAGGAGGTGGATACTTGTAACACTTGTGAATCTCCTTAAACCTGCCAGCTTCCATTTCCTGCTCTCCCCACCTCTGGTGCCCTGGAAATAACATCAGCTGGTATTCATCGAGTGCTGATTCTGCACCAGGCAGCATGATGCTAAAGGCACTTCAGGCACCGTCTTGTTAAACTTCACAGAGACCTTAAGAAGTGGGTCCTATTTCTATGCCCATTTTACAGATAAGAAAACTGAGGCTCAGAGAATAAGAACAAAGTACTATGTAGCACTCAGTAAGCATCAGGCACTGGTTCTGAGCATTTTATATAAATTATCTCTTTTAACAGTCACAACAACCCTATAATTTCCCATTTTTATGGATGTGGAAATCAAGGCCTGTCTTTGGGGGTTGCTGCCTGTGTCCACGCTCTTATAATTATGATGTGGGGCATGGGCCTGAATTCGGGAGTCTGTGCAGACCTTGTTGATATCAACCAGGTCCCCTGGGGATGGGTGGCTGTTCACCACACTTTCACCAAGCGACACCTGGCCAGGATGTGCGGGTGGCTGGGGACCCACTCATCTGTGAGGGGGCTGGCAAGTGGCAGCCTCTGCAGACGCCCAGTCAGAGCCGAAAGAGGGGGCTCGGAGGAGGACCACCCGAGTTGTCCTTTGCTGAGAGCTCTGAGAGGTAGTCACCTCACCTCTTCCCCTCAAGTCACTGGTAGTTAGTTGTCCCCCCCTTCTGCCGGGGACAGTGCTGAGGCCTGGAGTGGTTAGGCAACTGGCCTGAGGCCACACATTCTGTTGAGGGACTGAGCCATGGTGGGCCCTCCGCTATAGGCTTCCTTGTAGAGGGGTGAGTAGGCGCTGGGTGGGCCCCTGGGTGGGGCAGCTGTGTGCTTGCTCAGGGGCCAGGGTGCTGAGTCACTGCCCTCCACTCTCCGGGTGTCGGTCTGCCCACCTGCGAGGTGATGCTCTGGCCGCCGGGCTCCGTGGAGACCGCGGGTGCCCTCTCTGGGAGGGTGGGTGGCTGGACAAGCCGCCCCTCTGCTGGTTCTCACCGACCGTGTCTCAGCAGCCAAGGCCGCCGCGATGCCGCACTTCCTGGACTGGTTCGTGCCTGTTTACCTGTTCATCTCTGTGCTCATCCTGGTGGGCTTCGGCGCCTGCATCTACTACTTCGAGCCCGGCTTGCAGGAGGCGCACAAGTGGCGCATGCAGCGCCCCCTGGTGGACCGCGACTTCCGCAAGACGCTGATGGTCCGCGACAACCTGGCCTTCGGGGGCCCCGAGGTCTGAGCTGACCTCTGCTGGTGGCGGTGGGGGGTGCCCTCTCCCGTGCCGCCCAGCCTGGAGACCCTGGGGCAGAGGGAGGCCACTGCCGGTCCTCCTGGCGATCTCTCTGCAGCCTGGCTCCTCCCAGGAGGAGGTGCTCCGGGAGGACCCCGGCTGTGCAGGGATGGGGCACCTGGGGTGCCATGAGATGTCGCTGCTGCTGATGGCCCCGGGCTTGCTCTCCAGGTCAAGCCGGCTCACCCTACGCCTGCCCTCCCCAGCTCCAGGGACACTGTCCTGCTCCCCCCAGTGCCTTTGTGCTGCCCGGCACTCTTGGCCCTCCACCCAGAGCCAGGCACTCTGTCTGTCCTGAGTCTCCAGGTCTCCCACGTCCCTTCTGGATCCTGGGTGACACTCAGCTCCCCACTCCAGCCGATGGTCTCGACCCTGCAGCTCCACGGGTCAGGCTTCAAGGCTGCTGCAAGGAAAGGGCCCCCTTTGGAGGGAAGTCAGCTTAGGCCAGCCCAGCTCTACCACTCTGGACCCAAACTCAGCGTGGATGAGTGCGCGTGATGGGGCGTGCCAGGGGCAAGACCAGAGAGGAAGGAGGGGTGTGTGTGTGTGTGTGATAGAGGGAGAGAAAGTTTGGGAGGAGTGAGCAGCCTTGGGGGTGGGGGAGAAGCACGTGTGTGAGAGAGAGAGGGGGCCCCGGCAGGGTGGGGAGTGGGGGACACGGTGAGTTCCGTGGGCATTATGGGGCCGCCAGCTGCAGTTCCCGCCCCGCTCCCTTGGCTGGACTTCCCCTTTCTCTCCTCTCCCAAGACTGAGGCTGCTGGCCTCCTCTCCTGGTCCTGTGCTGTCCCCCCGAGCCCACCCCGGACCCCCTCCTTTGTGGAGCGCCACCCTTTCTTTTTGGACGCCTATTGGCCACCTGCCTCACTCTCCTCCTCTGGGGCTTCCACCTTAATTTATTGCAATAATAAAGACTCCAAGACTATCTCAGCAGGACTGTCTCCTTTCCTAAAAACAGGGTCATGTCTATCATCCCACAGGATCCTCAGAAAAAAAGCATGATAGTTCAGGGACTTCCCTGGCGGTGCAGTGGATGAGAATCCTCTTGCCAATGCAGAGGACACGGGTTCGATCCCTGGTCCGGGAAGATCCCACATGCCCCGGAGCAACTAAGTCCATGCACCACAACGTCTGAGCCCACGCTCCAGAGCCTGCGCGCCACACTGCTGAGCCTGAATGCTGCAACTACCGACGCCCGCGTGCCCAGAGTCTGTGCCCTGAAACCGGAGAAGCCGCCGCAGCGGGGAGCCCGAGCCCCACAACAAGGAGTGGCCCCCACTGGCCGCAACTAGAGAAAGCCCGCGCCCCTCGGTGCAGACCCGGCGCAACCAGAAACGAACAAAAACAAAGACCTGCGATCGCTCAATATCCCCATTTGGGGGGTGGGAACTGAATCGTAAGGAAAGCGCACTTTCTCAGCGGGTGCACCGGTGAGTTTTTGGATGAGACCATTCTTAGCTGTGGGGGGTTGTCCTGTGTGTGGTAGGGTGGTGAGCACCTCTGGGCTCCATGCACTAGAAACCAGTAGCCCTGTGCCCTCCCCTGACCTGGGACAACCAAAAATGCTAACTGGAATCCCCGAGGGTAGAGAACAAGTGAGGATATAAATTCAGGCACAAAGATGCAAAACAACACAGTCTGATGCCAAATAGAATGTCCTTTCTTTCTCATGGTTCTTTCCTATGGAGGTTGTCCAGACTGGTCTGGTGGCCAGGCCCATGCAGTGTTCAGAGACCCGAGTTGCTCCTCTCTTGCAGAAGGGATGTTGTTGGCTGGTGTCCCCTACCCCCAGGGGGTCTTCTGCATCCTGAGGAGCAGGGTAGAGGGAGGGTGGAAGGGGTCACCTGCCCTCTTGAGGGACACTGTGGCTGGCTGGACCTTTACTTCCCTTTACACCTCACCGGCCAATACTTAGTCACATGGCTACTCCTAGCCGCAAGGGAGTCTGGGAAGAGCTGTATCTCCATTAAAAAAAAGTCCTCCTCCTTTGAAATTTTGGTTCGACATGTACACACTGCTATGTTTAAAATGGATAACAATCAAAGTCCTACTGTACAGCACATGAAACTCTGCTCAATGTTATGCGGCAGCCTGGATGGCAGGGGAGTTTGGGGGAGAATGGATGCATGTATTAATATATGTATGGCTGAGTCCCTTCACTGTTCACCTGAAACTATCAGAGCTCTGTTAATTGGCTATACTCCAATATAAACTAAAAAGATTAAAAAAAATCCTCCCTCCTTGAAAGGGGGAGAATACATGGAGGCAGCTGGCATTCCATCTTTTCTTTTAAATTTTTGGCTACACCCCACAGGATCAGGGATCCTGCAACCAGGGATCTTAGTTCCCTAACCAGGAATTGAACCCATGCTCCCCACATTGGAAGGGAGAATCTTAACCACCGAACCATCAGGGAACCCTCGCCATTCCGTTTTCATAGGGATTTGCCAAGGGCACAGGGCAAGGGGCTGAGATTTGGATCGGATCTCCTTACCCCAGGCCCAGGCTTGCTCTTGAACAAGCCCCATCTTAGGAGTCAGCCAGGACAAAAGCTATCTTCTCTCACCTCGAGGGGTGGGGCTACCCACCTCCCTGGAGCGAACCCAGGAATTGCAAGGGCTGTCTTGCAGAACCAGGTTAGAGCCAGGCAAGAGAGGCACCAGTGCTGAGCACCTCTCTTGTCTCAACCCGGCTTGGCTCTGTTATTTCTGAGTCTCACCGCCCTGACCTCCGTCTGACCCAGCAGAGCGTTCTGTAGCTTTCGGAGATTCTCCCATACTACTGCCCAAGACTCCTGCAGCCACAAGGCACCAAACTGAAAACAGTTGCAATAAAAGGGTTTGCTCCTGGACTCAGCCTTGACTGGACCCTGGGGCTCAAGGATGTCACCAGTGCTCCATCGAGCCATCCTTCTCTCTCCCCGTCTCGCTCAACCCTGCGGGCTTCATCCAGGTGGATTTTTCTTCTCTACAAGGTGCTAAGTTGCCCAGACAGTCCCAGGCTCACACAGTCCTAGCGCCTTGATCTCAGGAGGGAGGGAGCGCACGTCCTGTTCAAGCAAAAAGTTCCCATCAGCCCCCGGGCTCTTGAGCTCAGAGGATGGGTGCTGATCACCAGGCAGCTCTGGCTTCCACCACAGGGGCAGGGCTGGAGTTGCTCTGCTGATCTCCTGGTCTGAGGGGGTAGGTTGCAGCTGTTACCTAAGGGAAAGGGAGGGGAGGGGAGGGGAGGGGAGGAATGCTGGGTGAAAACCAAGAGGGACTGAGGCTGCTGCTTCATGGAGGAGGATGCAAGGGCAGAGAGAAGTGAACCAGGATGACCCAGGGGTTACCAGCGCCTGGGTTTGAGACTGGGAGTCTGGGATGGGGAGGATGGACAGAAACCCTCAGAGTCTGGTGGGTACGTGAGTCGGGGCTCTCTGAATGGACTTTCAGGGCAGGCAGAGCATGGCGGAGGTAGGTGAGCAGGTGAGCGGGTTCTGTAGGGACCCACTGGAGGGCAGGGCCCTTCTAGTGTCTTCCATCACCCAACACCAGAATGAGGGGGGGACCAACACCACCCACACCACCCACTCGATAGCCAGTTCCACACGCCTCAGTGTCTCTGGCAGCACCAGCCCGGATGTGTTCTGAGCTCTCTTCCCCTCAAGGGGGCAGGAGGGGGCAGGTAATGAACTTCTTACTTTACAAGGCTGAGTGGGTAGAGGTGTGAGGCATGGGGGAGGGAGCTGGGAGGCCAGGACTAGGAGCTGGGTGCTGCCTCTGTTTATCAGGAAATTGGAAAGTGCTCTAGCAGAAGCCATGTGCATGAGTTAGGACCAATGATTGCCAGGGACAGAAAAATCCCGACTCACTAACTGACTTCAGTAAGAAGAGGAAAGTTATCACAAAGACACTGGGGTGGTCCAGCCCTGTAGGACAGGATAGTGGCAGGGACTCAGGACAGCTAGACCAGGTATTCCCTCTTAGGACTGTCTTTCAATTCTTTTTTTTCTTTTTGGCTACATCACATGACCTAGTTCCCCAACCAGGAATCGAACCCATGCCCCCTGCAGTGGAAGTATGGAGTCTTAATCACTGGGCCACCAGGGAAGTCCCCTCAAACCATTTTTTATTCCTGTTTCTGTATACCAGTTTCACTAACCACCCCTGCTGCCCCTATCATGGAAAATGCAGTAGCCAACTGGCTGGCAAATTTTATGTCTTACAGCTCCAGGCACTGGAGAGTTACCCTCCCCTCGCTCTGGCTGCAGGGCTTCCCAGGTGGCGCTAGTGGTAAAGAACCCCGCCTGCCAAAGCAGGAGACATAAGAGATGCAGGTTCGATCCCGGGATCGGGGAAGATCCCCTGGAGAAGGAAATGGCAACCCATTATATTCTCCAGTAAGCGTGCCTGGAGAATCCCATGGACAGAGGAGCCTGGCGGGCTACAACGACTTTTCTCGCACACACATGCTCTCTGGCTGCAAGCACAGATATCTCAGGGGAAGGATTCATGGCTCATCCTAGGTCAGACGCCCATTTTAAACTCACCACGCGAGGCTGGGGCAGGGTCCTCTGAAGGTCCAGCTTGGATCAGGGTCCTCTGGACTAGCCCACATGATCTGGCTCAGGTCCTCTCAGAACCTGACTCCGACTCCTGCTGTCAGGTCTCTTGGGATGTTACGGAAGGAAGTCAGGGCTCAGAAGGAATGATGAAAATTTCTCCCTCACCCCTAGTCCAGACTCATCAGACAGTCCCTCCTGGACTATTAGGCTTAACTGGCTGAATCAGGGAAGGCCTCAGACTAGATCTGGCCTTCAGCCAAGTTTGAACAAATGCAAATTAATTGGCAACCTTTTTAAGTCAGGAGATTTCTCATGAAAGTCTTTTTCTGATGCCGCTTTGTTTTTCAAGCTGTACCACACTGCTTGCAGGATATTAGTTCCCTGACCAGGGACCGACCCCATGCCTCTTCCGTGGGTGGAAGCGTGGAGTCCCAACCACTGCACTGCCCGGAAAATCCCCTGATTCCTCTTTAAAAATAAAAATTCTGGCCATACTGGATCTAAAATGTGAATGTGTTCAAGGTTACGAGCCTCACAGCCTCAGCAGGATTGCGGGGGGACGGTAGTGAAATGGGTGTACAGAAACGGGGAGATTGACTGTGACCCTACCTGAGGCCTGAGCAGTGGCGGGTCTTCTTCACAGTAAGGCTGGCTGTATCCATGAGTCTTGGCAGAATCTACCATCCCAGGTTGCCAAGGAGACTGAGGCTGAAAGGGTAGGGGATTTACCCAAGCCTTCTGCTCTTAAGCCTGGATCCTTTCCCAGTGCTTTCCCTGGGGCTTATCACATTAATATTTATTTAGCCTTTCTTCTTTTTTACTATTGGAGGACAGTTGCTTTATCCTGTGTTGGGTTTTCACCGTACCTCAATGAGAATCAGCCATAATTACGTGTGTGTATTTATATATATCCCTCCCTCAATATTACAGTAATCCAGGCCTATGCCCCAACCAGTAATGCTGAAGAAGCCGAAGTTGAACGGTTCTATGAAGACCTACAAGACCTTTTAAAACTAACACCCAAAAAAGATGTCCTTTTCATTATAGGGGACTGGAATGCAAAAGTAGGAAGTCAAGAAACACCTGGAATAACAGGCAAATTTGGCCTTGGAGCACGGAATGAAGCAGGGCAAAAGCTAATAGAGTTTTGTCAAGAGAACGTACTGGTCATAGTAAACACCCTCTTCCAACAACACAAGAGAAGACTCTACACATGGACATCACCAGATGGTCAACACCGAAATCAGATTGATTATATTCTTTGCAGCCAAAGATGGAGAAGCTCTATACAGTCAGCAAAAACAAGACCAGGATCTGACTGTGGCTCAGATCACGAACTCCTTATGCCAAATTCAGACTTAAATTGAAGAAAGTAGGGAAAACCACTGGGCCATTCAGATATGACCTCAATCAAATCCCTTATGATTATACAGTGGAAGTGAGGAATAGATTTAAGGGACTAGATCTGATAGACAGAGTGCCTGATGAACTCTGGACGGAGGTTCGTGACATTGTACAGGAGACAGGGACCAAGACCATCCCCATGGAAAAGAAATGCAAAAAAGCAAAATGGCTGTCTGAGGAGGTCTTACAAATAGCTGTGAAAAGAAGAGAAGCGAAAAGCAAAGGAGAAAAGGAAAGATATAAGCATCTGAATGCAGAGTTCCAAAGAATAGCAAGGAGAGATAAGAAAGCCTTCCTCAGTGATCAATGCAAAGAAATAGAGGAAAACAACAGAATAGGAAAAACAAGAGATCTCTTCAAGAAAATTAGAGATTCCAAGGGAACATTTCATACAAAGATGGGCTCGATAAAGGACAGAAATGGTATGGACCTAACAGAAGCAGAAGATATTAAGAAGAGGTGGCAAGAATACACAGAAGAACTGTACAAAAAAGATCTTCACGACCAAGATAATCACGATAACGTGATCACTGACCTAGAGCCAGACATCTTGGAATGTGAAGTCAAGTGGGCCTTAGAAAGCATCACTACGAACAAAGCTAGTGGTGGTGATGGAATTCCAGTTGAGCTATTTCAAGCCTTGAAAGATGATGCTGTGAAAGTGCTGCACTCAATATGCCAGCAAATCTGGAAAACTCAGCAGTGGCCACAGGACTGGAAAAGGTCAGTCTTCATTCCAATCCCGAAGAAAGCGAATGCCAAAGAATGCTCAAACTACCGCACCATTGCACTCATCTCACACGCTAGTAAAGTCATGCTCAAAATTCTCCAAGCCACGCTTCAGCAATATGTGAACCGTGAACTCCCAGATGTTCAAGCAGGTTTTAGAAAAGGCAGAGGCACCAGAGATCAAATTGTCAACATCCGCTGGATCATGGAGAAAGCAAGAGAGTTCCAGAAGAGCATCTATTTCTGCTTCATTGACTATGCCAAAGCCTTTGACTGTGTGGATCACAATAAACTGTAGAAAATTCTGAAAGAGATGGGAATCCCAGACCACCTGACCTGCCTCTTGAGAAACCTGTATGCAGGTCAGGAAGCAACAGTCAGAACTGTACATGGAACAACAGACTGGTTCCAAATAGGAAAAGGAGTGCGTCAAGGCTGTATATTGTCACCTTGCTTATTTAACTTCTATGCAGAGTACATCATGAGGAACGCTGGGGTGGAAGAAGCACAAGCTGGAATCAAGATTGCTGGGAGAAATATCAATAATCTCAGATATGCAGATGACACTACCCTTATGGCAGAAAGTGAAGAGGAACTCAAAAGCCTCTTGATGAAAGTGAAAGAGGAGAGTGAAAAGGTTGGCTTGAAGCTCAACATTCAGAAAACAAAGATCATGGCATCTGGTCCCATCACTTCATGGGAAATAGATGGAAAAACAGTGGAAACAGTGTCAGACTTTATTTTTTTGGGCTCCAAAATCACTGCAGATGCTGATTGCAGCCATGAAATTAAAAGACGCTTACTCCTTGGAAGGAAAGTTATGACCAACCTAGATAGCATATTAAAAAGCAGAGACATTACTTTGCCAACCAAGGTCTGTCTAGTCAAGGCTATGGTTTTTCCCGTGGTCATGTATGGATGTGGGAGTTGGACTGTGAAGAAAGCTGATCACCGAAGAACTGATGCTTTTGAACTGTGGTTTTGGAGAAGACTCTTAAGAGTCCCTTGTACCGCAAGAAGATCCAACCAGTCCATTCTAAGGGAGATCGATCCTGGGTGTTCATTGGAAGGACTGATGCTAAAGCTGAAACTGCAATACTTTGGCCACCTCATGCGACGAGTTGACTCACTGGAAAAGACTCTGATGCTGGGAAAGGTTGGGGGCGGGAGGAGAAGGGGATGACCGAGAATGAGATGGCTGGATGGCATCACCGACTCTGTGGACATGAGTTTGAGTGAACTCCGGGAGTTGGTGATGGACAGGGAGGCCTGGCGTGCTGTGATTCATGGGGTCGCGGAGAGTTGGACACGACTGAGCGACTGAACTGAACTGAACTCCCTTTTTCTGTTGTTGTTCAGTCATTAAGTTATGTCCAACTCTTTGTGACCCCATGAACTGCAACACTCTAGGCTTCCCCATCCTTCACTGTCTCCCGAAGTGTGCTCAAATTCATGTCCATTGAGTCAGTGATGCTAGCTAACCATCTCATCCTCCACCGCCCCCTTCTCCCCTTGCCCTCAATCTTTCCCAGCATCAGGGTCTTTTCCAATGAGTCAGCTCTTTGCGTGTTGGAGCTTCAGCTTCAGTCCTTCCAATGATCATTCTGCCCCTCTAGGTCATCACAGAGACCAGGCTGGGCTCCACGTGTTGGACAGCAGCTTCCTGCTAGCTACCTGTTTC
This sequence comes from Moschus berezovskii, assembly GCF_049115385.1. NCBI lineage: Eukaryota > Metazoa > Chordata > Mammalia > Artiodactyla > Moschidae > Moschus > Moschus berezovskii. Next base: position 116,768,196 of record NC_142465.1, read on the forward strand.
ACACATGATCATGTACAAATGTCAATGCTACTTCCTGTTTGTCCTACCCTCTCCTTCCCCTGCTGTGTCCACCGGTCCCTTCTCTACATCTGCATCTCCATTTCTTCTCTGTAAATAGGTTCATCAGTACTATTTTTCTAGAGTCCATGGATATGCAGATGTTTATTTATATGTACTCTTCCCATAAAGGACCTAAGAAGTTTCAGCTGAAGGAGCCACTTACACGGGGGTGAGAAGGAAATATTCTGACTCTGACTCCTGCTGTATTATTGCTGCTTGTCTCTGAGCTTCCCGGCAGCCAGAAGGGAAGAGGAAACACAAAGAGGTCATTTTATTCCCATTAGGTGCTAGAAGGGAGAGGTCGACCCTTAATGAAAGACAAGTTATCTGGTTCTAAATACAAAAAAGAAATGTCTCAAATGGGATGGTAAGAGCAACACAGTAGACGGCACCTTTAGCATCATTTTTAGGAGGTTGACCCAGATGGCAGAGGTCACAGAAACAGGCCAGTGTCCATGGAGGCAGACTTTTCCATCTGCCAGGGCTTACCAGGGAGTGACTTGATGTCAGGGCCCGATAATAGTAAAGCCTATAAAGCTGTTCATTTAAATTGCATTTTTAGGGGGGCTTCCCTGGTGGTCCAGTGGTTAAGAATTCGCCTGCCAATGCAGGGGACACAGGCCCAATCCTTGGTCCGGGATGATCCCACATGCCAAGAAGCAGATAAGCCTGAAAGCCACAACTGCTAAGCCGGTGCTCTAGAGCCTGTGCTCTGCAACAAGAGAAGCCACTGCCCCGCAAGGAAGAGCAGCCCCCACTCACCGTGACTAGAGAAAGTCCGTGCACAGCAACCAAGACCCAGTGTGGCCAAAAATAAAATAAACAAAAATCAGTTGCATTTTGGGGGGCAAGTTTCCTGTTCTCAGACACACAACTGAATTCACCAAGCATCTCTGTGTACCAGGCACAGAGATTTCATAGATGATTGAAGCCCAGAGAAATGCCCCTGCCGGCGCCTGCATCGTGCTCAGCCCATGTCAGGCTCCTGTAGCGCCCTGGTTGTTTGTATGTCGCTCCTGCCCTGCCTGCCTCACTGGGTTGTGGCAAATGTTAAAGGAGATAGCTGGCAAGAAAGCAGTGTATGAGTGGTATGCAGAATATAGTTCTTCTCCTGAACTCTGCAGAGGCATGTCCGTACCTGCTCCATGCCACCACTAGGCCTGGCACCAAGAATTCAAAGACAAAGAAGACATAATCTCCCAATCAAAGGAACTCCCGGACTGGAGGGGCAGATGGATATGTAAACAAATAACAACACAGTAATTGTAGAAAGAGAAGGACGTGTGAGAGACTGAAAATAGAACTGAATCCCAGGGAAGGGGTTTATCAAGGAAGATATGACTGCCGATGTGGGTTTTGAAGACTGAATAAGAGTTTTCCCTGTAAAGAGAAGAGGAGTTGGCAAGCGCAAAGCTGTGGAGGTTAGGGAGGACCCAGTCCTTTTAGAGGATTGCGAGGGGTGTCACATGGTCCCAGCACAGAATACCAGTGCCTATGTGGTGGGAAAGGAGCCTGAAAAAGCCGAAAGTTGTGTTTCAAGTAAGGCTTTGGTCCAGGGAGAGAACCTGATCACTCTCTAGTTGCCACCTCCTCCAGGAAGCCTTCCCTGACCCCACCAGTAGCTTTCCCCATTGTGGCCCTGGTCTTGTGCTGTGACTTTGTGCACATGTCTGTGGAGAGCCGGCGCAGGGAACCATGCTTGTTGGATGAGTGGTGCCAGTCTCTGTATTGCCAGGGGCTGCCCAGCTGCTGAGAGACAAAGATTTTAGAGAGGCTTAGAGGCTTCTTGGAGGTCAGGTTGTTATGTAGGTTTTAAAAGTACTTTGGGAGGTTTTGAAGAGCCTTGGGAGCTCTCCTTTCCCACCATCTGGTTGCTGTCAGGATACAGTGGGTGTGTCTGGGCTGGGCCCAGGACAGGAGGCGGGAATGTGCAGGGTCCCTGCGTAGGCTTGGCTGCAATGTTTGGACTCTGGCCCCGGAGGGCGGCATAGGCTGCTCATTGTTCTACCCCCTCGCTCTCCACTTGGACTGAATGAGACGGCCTTGGGAAGGCTTGAGGGACCAGCTTTGGGAGGAGGGTGGCAGCTACCCCCACCTCCCACCCCACAAAAGAGCATCACACGGTCAAGCCAGCATCCTTACCAAGAACCCTGGGAACACAAAGCCCCTTCTCCTACACCCCATCAAGTGAGGGACACGGGGCTCAGAATTTGGAGCCCTGGAGACGTGGGTGTCCAGCTACTCGTTCATTGGGTAAAGCCTGGCAAGTCCACTACCCTCTCTGTATCTGCAGCTGTAAATAGCTGGAATTGATGCAGGGGTCCCTGAAAATCACGAGGGTAAATAAAAGACGAAATCAGAATTACGAGCAATTATTGGGAGGTCTGGCGTGCTGTGATTCATGGGGTCGCGGAGAGTAGGACACGACTGAGCGACTGCTGAGAGACTGAACTGAACTGAACTGAACTGATTTTTTTTAAAGAGTTTTTTTTAATGTAAACTGTTTTGTGAAGTCTTCACTTTGTTACAATATTGTTTCTGTTTTATGTTTTGGTTTTTTGGCCACAAGGCACATGGGATCTTAGCTCCTCAGTTCAGTTCAGTCGCTTAGTCGTGTCCGACTCTCCGCGAACCCATGAACCACAGCACGCCAGGCCTCCCTGTCCATCACCAACTCCCAGAGTTCACTCAAACTCATGTCCACAGCGTCGGTGATGCCATGCAGTCATCTCATTCTCTGTCGTCCCCTTCTCCTCCCGCCCCCAACCTTTCCCAGCATCAGAGTCTTTTCCAGTGGCATTAAACCCACACCCCCTGCCTGCATGGGAAGGCGAGGTCTTAACCACTAGACCACCAGGGAAGTCCCCAAGACAGTAATTGCAGTGGCAAAGGACTGAATTCATTGAATGATGGTTAATGTGCTGGCACTTCTCACTGCATCCTCACAGCTGTGCATGGGGGCCAGCAGTGCTGCTCACAAATACCTCTGGTTGTTTAGTTCTTGCACACGGTAGGGTTAATCTCCTTGCTTCCTTGTAATGGCTGGGACCATTCCACTATTTCTTGCCAGTGAGTTGTGATCAGAAAAGTCCAGGCCAGTGCATTTCAGAGCTAGTGCATGCTTCACCACTGTCTGCTTCCTTCTGCTTCAATGACCAGCCCAGCTCCAGAAGGTGGCTGCTCCATCAGCCTGGGTCCCTGAGATGACATGGATCAGAGCTAAACCACAGTGGACCCAAACTTCAGTGGACACGAGGCATGAATCAGAAACAAGCATTTGGTATTACAAGTCATTGAGATTTTGGAATTGTTTGTGACTGCAACATAATTTAACCCGTCTTGACTGATACAATTTCCAATTCACAGATGAAAAAGCAGGAGCTCACAGAGATGGACTTGTTCAAAATTGCACAGCTGTAACACACCAAGGTTTGAGACTCTAGAGCTCGTGTCACTTGTCTGGGAGGCTACCAGGAGGATTTTTTGCTTGGGTGGAGGTCTGTTCTTTGAGGCCACTTTCAGACCTGTCAATCTTTCCTTTGGCGGCAAGGAAACGGGTACAGACACAAGGTGGGGGGGTGTGGTCATTGCCACTTTCGGCCACTAGAGGGCAGCTGAACCCAAGCTTGGAATTACAGGGCAGGCAGTTTTCTCTAGGCCCCCCAGAATGGAAGAGCGAGCTGGGGAAGATGGGCAGTAGGAATACTGAGATGAGCAAGATTCATACCTTGCTTTCAAGGCCCTAACATTCTGGCATGGAGCAAGATGGAGGAGTTCTAGACCTTCAAGAGGCCACATGAAGGCATCTGGTCCCTATTTAAAAAGGCAACTTGAGGCTCAGATGGGCAAGAGATCTGATAGAAGCCGCACACTCAGTCACTGGCCGAAGAGAGGAGAGATGCTAAGACCCCTGACTCCAGCTCAGGGTTTCTGCATCTCAGAGATAATGCGATCCAGTGGGGTGAGCGGTAAAAGCTCCCCCTAAACACAACCTATCCAGAAAGAGCTGTGCCAGCCCCTCCCCCAGCCTCCTCTGTTCTTCCGGGAACCAGGAGGTCCTCAGGCCTCAAAGGCAGGGGAGAAGGGGAGAGAACTCCAGGCAGATCCCCTCCCCCACCCAACCTTCCAGCAGGTTGCCCTGGCAACCAGAGCACAGCCAAGTTTGAAAACCTAAAGCTGGAGGGGGAGAGAATGGATGAGAAGAGGGACAGGTCCTAGGTCCACATATCCGCCATTCATTGAATCATTTTTTTCCCCGTTTCATTCACTCATTCTACAGAAACTTAAGAGGCTAATCTTTGCCAGGCCCTGGGGGAAGACCCAGAGAAGAATAAAATCCAGGCGCTTCAGAACTATGCTGTCCAACATGATAACCATAAATTAAAATGAAATAAACATTCAGTTCCGTGGTCGCTGTAGCCACAGGGTAAGTGCTCACTAGCCGCGTGTGGTCAGCGCCTATCACATTGGACAGCACAGATATAGAACATTCCCACTATCGCAGAAAGTTCTATTGACCAGCGCGGCTCCAGAAGCTCGCTGGCTAAGGAGAGCGACACGCAGGAAAATGGACCAGACCACACAGCACGGTGTGGGCCGCCATGTCCTCATCAGGAGAAAGCCGGGGATGAGGCGTAGAGCGAAGGAGATGCCGGAAGAATGCTGAGTCTAGTTCCTGGCTCGGGTCAGTGCTCAGACAATGTCTGCCGTCACTGCACTACAGCTACTGTAAGGATTGTTTACCTCCTCTCTCTGAGCCGGCTGCGTGCTCCTTCCCAGCCCTGAGGCAGTGCCGGCACATAGTAAGTGTTCAGTAGATGGCAGCTATCATTAGCACCACAATGATTATGACTATTCCTATGACTCACTGGAAAAGACCCTGAGGCGGGGAAAGACTGAAGGCGGGAGGAGAAGGGGACGACAGAGGATGAGATGGTTGGATGGCATCACTGACTCAATGGACAGGAGTTAGAGTAAGCTCCGGGAGTTGGTGATTCACAGGGAGGCCTGATGTGCTGCAGTCCATGGGGTCGCAAAGAGTCAGACAAAAAATGACTGAGGGACTGAACTGAACTGATTCCTATGAAACAGACAGAAGAGGACACCCAGCCCAGCCCAAGGGCCAGGGTCTGCGGACAGCCCACAATGCCAGCGCTGGGCTGGGAGGCCTAGTGAGTTTCCTCAACCCCAGGGGAGGGTCATCTTTGCAGGCTCAGGGGCCTTGTTACAGGGTCCGGCTGGAGTGAGCACAGGCTCAGGGGATAGTTGTTGAAGCAGACGGCCCCTGCTTTAGTCTCCAGCTTGCTCCATGGAAGACCTCAGACGGGTGGGCAAGATGGTCTGAGGGTCAGAGAGCTAAACAGGGTGCGTGGCGATGCAGAGGGCAGGCACAAGGGAGGTCAGCTCTGGGACCACCAGAGTGTGGCTGTGTTTGGAGTCTCCCTGTTCTTACTGCAGACAGCTCTCCGAGGGTCAGAGTCTGGGGGAGACAGAGGAGATTTGGGGAGGGCAGACAGCAGGGCACCACCCACCGGGTGCCCTTGAGTCCAGGGCGGCCCAGCCTCGCCGTTACAAGCCTCCCATGGCCCTTTGGGATTCCAGAGGCTCAGAGCAGCCATTCACTGACGCCCACTGCCGAGAAGCCAGCCCCTCCCTACCCCGGAGTCCAGCCCAGCTTGGGACGTCGCTGGTGGGACAGGTCAGGAGAGGGCTGGGCCCTGGGCCTAAGACCACAAGCCTGGACACTGAGCGAAAGCCCGTGAGGGGACCAGAGGGATGAGGCCCCTGAACCAGTCACCACCTGAGCGGGCCAGAATCAGGGTGCGGAGGAGGTGAGGGCCCCGCCCTGGAGTCCGCTTCCCAGACCTTTCCGGTTCTCTGATCAAGGCGGGTGAGTCTTTGTGGCTGGGGGGAGGACAGGACCAAGTGATTGATGGGGCGCGGGGAGAGGCTCAGTGAGGGGAAGGGATCTGGGGATGTCAGAACAGATTCACAAATTCTGCCCTCTGGCCAGCCGCGTGCATGTGTGTGTGTGTGTGTGTGTGTGTGTACACTGAGGGTAGATGTTTGTGGTCAAGTGCAGGGAAAGCGCGCCTGTGCCCGGGTGCATGTCATTGTGAATAAGGGCCGGCAAGCAGGGCTGCAGGGACATGCCAAGTGGGGAGGCGATAAAGGCCGGACAGCCCTGGGCACAAATATGTGACTGGAGGGGGACGAGGGGACGAGGGGCTGGGGCACCGCCATGAGGGATGATGAAGACCCTGTGGTGTCCTGCCTGGTCCCTGCTCCAGACCGTAGGGCTTAGCCACAGAGTCACACTCCCCCGTGAACCCTGCTGCCAGCCCTGCACCCCCACCCCCAGCATCACATCCCTGCCTGCTGTGCTGAAAGCAACAGAAACAACTTTGTTCCAGAAAGAGGGCTCCATGGAGCCCAGTGCGTGCACCAGCTGGCTGTCTGGGCGCTCGGGAGCTCCCCTCGGGGGATCGCTCACCCATGCAGACCACCAGCCAGATTCCTGGATGGCCCCCCTACCCCTGCCCCGAATCCCCGTGGCCAGGTGGTCCCTTTGCTTCTTCCTCTGTGCTGCTCAGCCTTCTCCAGCCCCACCCCAGCCCACAGAGTGGTTGCTCTCCTTGCCGCACAGCTCGCAGGATCTCAGTTCCCCCTGATTGAACTGGGGCCACAGCCATGAAAGCACCATGTCCTAACCATTAGACACCGGGGGACTCCCTCTTTGCCTCCTCCTCTGCTCCCCTGGTCTCTCTGCCACAGCCGCAGAGTGGCCACCTGCAAGATCCCACCAGGTCCCCTTCCAGGCCCAAGCATCGTGGCGGCCAGGCCTGGGTCCCAGCACAGCTGCAGCCTGGTCTCCCCTCTCCGCTAGACACAGCCTGGAAGCCCCAGGGAGGGTTTTCAGAAAGACGCCATGCTTCCTTGCCCTCGGACCCTCCGTGTGAATTCCCTCAGCCCCAGGTCAGCCTCCCTCCTTGAACCCCAAAGGCTGAGCTAACGCCTCCGCCACAGGGCTCACCTCTGATGTAACTCTGCCACGGGTCCCCCGGGGTGGGGACAGAGGTGCATTCACCCAACGAGTCCCCTGTGAACACTCGTTACTTCTGCACTTCCCAAGCCTCCCCTTGTCCCGGGCCTTCTTCAGCTCCAATTCCCGCTCTCATTTTGGCTCCAGAAGCAGGCAGCCCAGGGCTCTTCCCTGGTTCTGGGGGAGGAGCCCCAGATCTGACCCTGTTCCCAAGTGGAAGGGGTCGTCTCTCGGCCTCCTACCTGGAGGAGGCTCCTATTTTGGGGGCTGTGTGTGGGAACCCAGAGTCCTCTGGCCCCTTCTGGAAGAGGCAGACAGGCCTCCAATAACCACTGTCCTCCCCTGGGGTCCCCAGACATGTATATGTGACCTCCATGGAGTTGTCCACAGAGACAGGGGCCCAGGTAAAGAGAGAGGTTTCATCCATCACGCCAGGCAGCCTGCTCACTGGGTGCCACCTTCACCTGGCGTCCAGGTGTGTGTGAGGTGTGCAGGCATGCAGTGGTGGGAGCTGTAGGAAGGGACGTGTGTACCCCACTGAGGACCTGACTGCCCCCTGCAAACAAGGCCCCTTCAGAGGAGGGCTAGTGGCTGGTCAGGTAGAGAAGGGCCGGCACCTCCAGGCTCGACCACCTCACCCCTGTTTGGCCCCTTTGCTCTGTTGATCAGGGGAAGGTGGAAGACCTGGATGGACCACGACTTTGAGATGCAGCCGCATGGGGCCCCCAGCCCCGGAAACTCCTTCTCCCGCAGCCACCTGCTGGGCCGCCCAGCCCGCCCCTCAAAGCTCCCCGGCGGGGTGTCGCCCCTCATCCCTGTTCTCAGGAAGACCTTTCATCTGGATGCTTTTCCCCTGAGCCACACCCCGCAGGCTTCCAGCCGGCCGGGCCTTGGAACGAGGGCCTGGAGCATGTCCTCCCAGGAGACTGGCAAGAGCTTGGCATCCAGGAAGTTCAGTTCCATCTCCTTAACAGTCCATCCGCACAGCCAGGCACGGCCCCTGGGCCCCCTGCCTTCTCACTGGGAAGAGCTGTCCAGCCGGCGCAGGGAGGTGGCCGCCCACGGAGGAGGGAGGCTGCCCGCAGCTGGCTCGTCATCTGTGGCCCTAGTGCCAGGAGACGGGGTCCACTCCGAGGGCCCAGGAAACCCAGGTCTGGCCAAACCCGGCAGGATGCCCACAATGGAGAAGCCCCTGGTGAGCTCGTACCTGACCCTACCGTTCCAGTCCCGCTTGGCTCCAAGTCCACCAGGTCCTGCGGGGCCGAGCTCAGCGAGTCCGAGGCACCCCGTCCCAGTGACTGCACACGTGCCTGCCAGAGCTTCTCCGGGAAGAGGCAAGGCCCGGTCCAGGGGTATCCCGAGACCCCGGCTGCATCTCCAAAGGCCCTCCCCTGCCGCAGGGCCCGCGATGGCCATGGACTTGGCTGCTCTGGATACGAGGCCAGGCACAGCCAGCCGTTTATCCACAAGGGCCACCAACAGACCCGGCTTGACCGTCAACTTGGCTACACCAAATCCATCCAGACTGGACACAGGCATTGAGTCCCCTGATCTGGACGCCAGTCTGGGTTCTGCCATGGACGTGGCTACAGTAGGCACAACCAAGCCTGGTGGGGGCATGGACTCAGTAACCCCAGACCCGGACAAGGTGGGCAAAGCCATAGCTACAGTGGGCACAGCGAAGCCAGAAACCACCACAGGGGGTGCAGCCGTGGAACGGGCAGCCCCAGATCCAGTGAAGCTGGGCTCACCCAGGCCGGACACAGCCATTCTGGCAAACACAGCCAAGCTGGGCGTGACTACGAATTCTCCAGCTCTGGATACAAGCAGGTTGGTCATAGCCATGGGTCCAGCTGTGCCAGTCACCCCAGACCTGGCTGCTGGTGGGACCACACTGGACAGTGTCATTAACCTGACGACAGCAGACGTTGCCACCCACCCATCAGTGCTGAGCCGAAGCACAGACGCAGCCCTGGGCCACCCTTCAGCAGATGCTGGCACGGACTGGGCCAGAGAAACCAAAGGTAAATGCAAAGAGCTGGGCTGGGGGGGCACTGGATTGCTGAGGGTGGGCGGGCAGAGGTGTAAGGGCCTGGAGGTAGATTATGCTTGGTAGATCTGGAAAGGGAGGGAAGACTTTTTTTTTAAGGTGAGAATGCCATTTATTTTAATGTCTATGCATTTAGTTTATTTATCTGGCCGTGCTGGGTCTCAGTTGTGGCACATGCAACAAATGGGATCTTACTTCCCTGACCAGGGATCCAACCCGCGTCCCCTGCATAGGAAGGTGGATTCTGAACCACTGGACCACCAGGGAAGTCCTGGGAGGGAAGATTTCAAGGTCAGAGTTGAATGAGCTGGGGAAAGGGGATGGGATTGAGGGGCAGAACACAGGAGAGGCAGCCTGAGCTGGGTTCCAAACTGCCAGTCAGAGTTCAAGCCGAGGAAGCCGTCAGAAGGAAGGCTTGCAGGGGTAGTTTGTGGGAGAGCAATTATGCTGAGTTTGTCCTTTGCCATCTTCCATGACTATTTCTCTGTTCCCTGAAGACCTGAAATAATCAGGTGAGCTATAAGTGAGTCCACCTACACGAAAATGTAGACCAGCACTTCAGTAAGTGGTGATTTGTCTAACACTCAACACTGCCAGGCTCCTCCAGATGTGAATAGTGATCTCACACTATTAGTGAGACCTTCTAAATCATTCCTTTTCAGCCTTTCAGGAAGATAGCTGTTGCTTTTTCCTTTTTTTTTTTTTACAGTAAAAAGTTTATTTATTTGGCTGTACTGGGTCTCAGTTGCAGCATGTAAGATCTTTGATCTTCACTATGGCATGTGGAATTTTTCTAGTTGTGGTACATGCAACATGTGGGATCTTAGTTCCCTGACCAGGGATCCAACCCATGTTCCCTGCATTGGAAGGTAGATTCTGAACCACTGGACCGCCAGAGGAGTCCTGGGAGGGAAGATTTTAACTCTTAGTTAAAGATTTTAACTCTTAGTTGCAGCATGTGGGATCTAGTTTCTTGACCAGGGACCAAATCCAGAACCCTTGCATTGGGAGCTCGGAGTCTTAGTCACTTGGGAGAAACCCTGATAGCTGTTGCTTAAAAGGTGTCTTACTTGGAATTCTTTCTTGGTTCCCTAGCCCCTTCGCTGTAGTCCTAAAGGGTGAGTTGGAGATTTGTATGTTGGAAGTCCCACATGGAACCATAAACAGGTCAACACAAGGGCCAGAAGTTCATTTGGTCTTCGAGAGGCTGTGACTGGCCTAAATCACATAGCTGACATGTCTAAAGTGGCAGTAGTCGTAAAGAACCCGCCTTCAGTGCAGGAGATGTATAATAAGAGACTCGGGTTTGATCCCTGGGATGGGAAGATCCCCCGGAGGAGAGGGCATGGCAACCCACACCATGGGCAGAGGAGCCTGGAGAATCCCATGGGCAGAGAAGCCTGGTGGGTTATAGTCCATAGATGTCTCAAAGAGACGGACACGACTGAAGCGACTTAGCATGCATTCATGCAAGGTAACGGGGACCCAGCGATTGGAATTCTTCTGCAGTCTCATTCCCAGCCTTTCAAAGGCTCAGAGATTCTGGGTCTGGCAGATGCTCAGAAAGCATCTGGTCCTGTGGCTTACCTGGGGTTGGGGGTTGTCAGCCCCCTTCCCACTGCACTCTGCACACTCGGTCTGGGGGAGCCCACTCAGGCTCTCGTCTTCCCTTCTCTGGGACCCCAGCTCTCTCTCTATCTTCAGCCCAGCCCTCTCTTCTGAAATGCGGGTGTGGACAGCCAGCAGCCTGCTGGACCCCTCCACCCAGACAGCTCCCAGGCAAGTTCAGAGGCAGCCCTTTTCTTCCTGACTTCTGCCTTCCCTATTATCACCCCTGTAGCTGCAGGCCCCACCCCACTAGAGACCCGGGCATCCTGCTCTTTCTTTCCCCTTCATCCCAGCCAGTATGATTCCAACTCTGTGGCCCAGCCTCCTCAGCCCTAGGCTCTGTGTCCCTTTCTCTCCATCCCTCTGCCCCTGCCAGGCCACTCATCCCCTTCAACTGGCATGAGATGAGGGACACATCTCATGGGATCACTTTCTGCTTAACAGCTGTTGGTGACTCACCATTATCTTCTTTTAAAGTCCAGCTCCTCAGCTTGACTCCCAAGGCGGTGGACTTCTCCAGGCCTCTTATCTCTGTATCCCTGTCTGGAATTTTCCCTGCTTCTTTGCATCCAGGAGCTCTGTTGTCCCCAGCACCAGGCAGATCTCACCTCTGGTCTCCTCACCTCAGCCCTCTTCTCTCCATGAAATGATTTCCCTTTTTCCCTCCCACCTACATTTGTCTTTCCATCTTGGCCCTCACCCCCTCCAAGAAATCCTACAAAACCCCTCTGCCCAGGGTGCCCACTCCCTGCCCCCCCAGTTTCCCTGTGCATGCCCAACTCCCTGTATTAGGACAGTCCAGCTTTCTGTCTTACCCCACCAGACCCAGAGCTCTTTGAGGACATAAACCACGGTCCTCATTCCTATGCCCGCCTGGCCTGGCAATGTGCTATCCACTCATGTGGATTACATGCAAGAAAGATATTTTTCCCCCCTGATCGGTAAATTGAGGCCCAGTAAAGAAAGTTCCTGACCAGTTCAAGGTCATAGGGCTCGTCACCCCAGAGCCAGGCCCGGGCTCCTGAATCAGGCAGGGTTCTACCGGCACCCAAGCCTGGGCGGAACCCCACGGAACCAGCCCAACATACAAACCACCGCGTGACTCACGCTCGCGCACCGCATCCCGCAGCTGTCACCGGCCCCCCGCGCTCCCGCCCCACCCCAGCCTTAGAGAGTTAGAGGCCGGGAGCGGGATCCGGGCGGAGGCATGGGAGGGATGGGATGGGATGGGATGGGATGCGGAGGGAGGGAGGGATGGGATGCCCGCCCGGCATCTCGAGCCTGTGAGGCCCGGCGCCCCCGCGCAGCCGGCGCTGGGTGCCCGCGCTCCCGCGTGCGTGCGGGCGGGCGGAGAGCCGGTGCGGGCGCCGACGCCGTGGGAGGGGGAGGGGGAGGGGCCCTCGGCGGGGCGGGCGGCGCGCGGGTCACGTGGTGCGGGTGGCAGCGGCGGCGGCGGCGGCGGCGGCATCGGTGCGCGCGGGCAGGGGCAGCGCGGCGCCGAGCCACGGAGTCGAAGTCTCGGGCGGGCGCGGCGGCGCGGGGCGCTGGGGCGGCGCGGCCGGGCCGCGGGCCGGGCGGGTGGGCGGAGAGCGCCGAAGGGCGAGGCCCGGCTGCTGGGGCTACTCGGCCCAGGAGGAGCCCGCGTCCCGCTCAGCCTTGCAGCCCCGCGCCCTTGAGCATCTTCCCGGAGGAAACGGAGACAAAGGAGGATTCATGTCCAAAGGTAAGGAGGCCGGCCGGGCCATCGGCGCGCGCCGGGAGGCGGAGGCTGCGGCCCCTACCAGCCCAGCTGGAGATGCTACCGGGGGAGGGTTGACGCGCGGAGGAGCCCACGCACGGTGACATATGTGCACGGACACACACACGGTGGCACACTCCCCAAGATGTCCAAGCCCGGAGAAATGCACAGACGGGAAGGCGGAGAGACACGGAGACCCCCGAACACGCAAGCGGGCACCGCGATGCGCGCTGGAGCACACTGAGACGTGCACACACATGCACACCACGCGCAGGTAGCGGGACCACCTACAGCTGGGCTCAGAGACCTATGCGCTGACACACAGACCCCTTCCCCCACACACGGGGGCGGGCGGGCGCACGCTGACACAGGCACAAGCTGGTGGTCTCCAAGGGAACTCGTTGGCCTCCAGAGGACTGGGATGGAGGAAGGGTATATATCTCAGGGCCCTTTGCTTCTGTGAATGGGAAAGTACTAAGATATCTTTTGTGATTTCTCCGCTGAGAGCCGGGGGCTGGAGCTAGGATGGGTGGACTGAAATTGCCTCTGCGGGTGGGGGTGGAGTCTTAAAGACTGCTGGGGTCTGGGGGGTGGGAATGATGTCCGGCTCCGGAAGGAAGAGCCTCCCCACCCCCTGGATCCCCACGAAGCCAGGAAGGCAGGTGCTATTCTGGAAACGTCCCCTCCCTTTGCGTCCACCTTCCCAGCAGAGGGGTGGGGTCCCTGGGCCGGACAAAGACAAAGCCCATTCATTTCCCTGTAAGAGAAAGCACCGGGGCCCTTTCTTGGCAGGGAGGTGGGGGTGGGGATGGGGGGTGCCGTTTCTGTGGGGACTAAGAGCTGAGCAGTAGGGTGAACAGGGTTTCTCCCTGGAGCACGGTTGGGGCAGGTGGCTCCCAGTAGGAGGTGCTGCAGGCAGGGCCCTGAGAAAGCTGGGAGCTCAGAAGGAGCCCCAGGAACCATGTAGACAGGATGGCATATTTGCGTTATATCTGGCTGTGAGCCCATCCTGAGCTCTTCCCCACCCCTGGGGAGTCCCTCCTCCAATCCCTGTTGTGGAGGGAGGAGAAGGTCTCATAACAGAGTCTATCTCCGAGCCTGGGGCCCACCCAAGAGCCATTTGCTGGGTTGGAGGTCAGCCGCTCCACTGAGGGAGCAGTATCCAAAGGAGGAGAAGGGTGATGGCTCTGAGTAACGTCAGCCTTGCAGTGAGGCTTGCATCCGTTCATTCGTTGCCGAGTGCCTTGTTATACTAGGTACATCGGGGCACAGAAATCCATAAGACATGGCTCCTGCCCTGAAGAAGGCTGGCAGCTGGCATGTGTTCAGTGCCAGGTTTATGCCCACACTTTTGTGTAAGAATCAAAGCAACCCAGCGGGCGGGACTGTCCCTGTCTTCCTGAGGAGAACACTGAGGCTCCGGAGGCCTTCTGCCTGGGGGTCAAGGATGGGCCAGCTGCCCGTCTGGAGCTGGCATGGCTGGACCTGGAGGGGCTGCAAGGGGCAGAGGAGGGAGCTACAGAATTTAACTTTGGAGCTGCCTATGCCCTGTGCTCTGGAGGTCTGCTCACCAGACAGTATGAGCCAAGGACCTTATCTGGGGTCCAGAAGTGTCCTTGGTACTTAGTCTAGGGTTTGGCTGGAGTCGGCTCTCACTGGAGGGCCTATAGAATGGCCCAGAGGGGATGGAGTGAATGAGTGATGAATGAAAGAATGTGATGACTGCAGAGGTACTCAGGGGGCTGAGGCAGCACAGAGGGGAGGCATCCACGTGAGATGGGAAAGCGGAGGCTTTCCTGTATAGTGAAGGAAGAGTGGGAGGTCACCAGGGGCTGGAGCAGGCAAAGGGTCTTCCAGCAAAGGCTGTGACACCGTGAATTGCTGCAGGTTTGCAATACTGTGGCTGTTGGGTGGTCGTCCTTAGCACGTGACTGGCACATAATTGCCATGTGGTTGGGAGGGGCATCTTGCCAGCAGGAGCTCTGTGGGTGGTGACAGGTGCTCGATGGAGGAATGAAAGTGATGGACTCTGCTCCTGGCCTGCTGGAGCTCCTAGAAGTTGCCCGGGAATCTGGTCAGCTGTCCTCTTCTCAAAACCAGGTTGTGTTTGGGGAGTGGTCTTTGAGGATGCTGCAGTTGACAGGCTGGGGCTGAGCGGGCTGGGGTGAGGATGCAGACTTTATAAAAATCCTTATAAAAACTCCCATAAATAAATACCAGACTCATTTTCCAGGTCTGTAGAGTAAGACCTTGCCCCCCAAAACACACACGTGTGCACGGATGGCTCCATCTCACAACAGTGGTTGTGGTGACCCAGTGGGCTAGCCGCAGAGGCGTCCAGGGGATGAAGAGGGCTGGCCTGGCGAGCAGCTGGACAGGGAAATCGGGGCATTGGCCCCAGTGCAGGTGTGCTGAGTTGGGCTCGAGAACCACGTGCGGAGTGGAGGCGCAGGCCAGGCTGCTGATAGTCAGCTGCTTCAGGCCCGAGCCAATCTGGGTGCCTTCTGGAGCTGCCTGGCTGGCAACAACTTCCTGGGAAGCAGGAGGGAACCACGCCAGGCCCTGGGGAGGTCCCGAGACTCCGTCAGATTTGGCTGTGCCTGCAGATGACAAGGAAAGAATGGTTTCCAGCGGAGAGGGAGAGAGTCATGCCAGGACCAGGGAAAGGACCAGGTGGTGGGGGTACAAGAACAGTCTCCTGGCTGGCTTTGGGGTGGGGGAGGGAGGTGCTCCTGTCCCCTCTCTCTCTTTCCCATCTGCTGCTCCATCACTTCTCCCTGTGAGCCGGAGACCCTGCAGGGTGGTAACCAGGAGCCATAGGATTCTAGAATGGCCAGGCTGGAAGCGAGCCTCCAGAGAGCGTGGAGTCCAGTGACTGCGCTGGGTAATTAGCATCTAGGGCACCTCCCTTTAACAAGTGCGTCCACATGCACCACTTCATTCCCCTCCTGACTGGGAACTGGAAAGTGGCAGGACCCAGAGGGTTTGCAGCAGTGCTCACGTTGGGCGCTCCCCGCAGCCTTAATCACTATCCTACGCAGTTTACGGAAGAGGAAGCAGGTGCATGGGGCAGGTGGTTCACCCGAGGCCATGGAGAAGGCAAGTCACAGGGTCAGGCTCTTCCCACGCCACCACACACACCTGTCTTACGGGGAGGGAAGTGGGGATGCTGTGTCCCGAAACCCACCCTGGAGGACAGTGCCCTGATAAGGGAACACACAGCTTTTTCATGTATATGAGCATGCCCATGATGTGCCAGAGACAGAAGGGTGTTTGCCTTTCTCCACCGGGGAAGGGCTGTGATCTCACCACGCCAAGAACACAGCGTGTCATGTCATCTTAGGCCTATGACTGCCCCTACTTGGGCCTCATCCTCTCCTCATTGGTCAGCAGGGGAGACTTACTCCTCCTCAGATTTAAGACTAAGGCTTGGAGAGGACTTCCCTGGTGGTCCAGTGGTTAAGACTCCATGCCTCCACTGCAGGTGGCATGGGTTTGATGCCTGGTCTGGGAACTAAGGTGCTGAATGCTGTGGGGTACAGCCAAACAAAAAATCTGAAAGCAGTAAACAACTTAAAAAATAAAAATACGGTGTGGAGGCTGTTTGGGGCTCCTTGGGGCACGGAGACCCCGCCTTTGCAGCAGTGCTCATGGAATAGAGGGGACTCAGCCTGGGAGACACGGGTGATGCTCACTCTGCTGAGGCGGCCCCGTGTGCTTCTTTCTTTAAAAAGATTATCTTGTTGCCTCAGGTCTTAGTCGAGGGACGCTGGATCTTTCGCTGTAGCTCACGGACTCTATTTGCAGTGCATGGGCTTAATTGTTCCTCAGCATGTGGGATCTTAGTTTTCCTGCCAGGGATGGAACCCATATGCTCTGCCTTGCAAGGCACATTCTTAACCACTGGACCACTAGGGAAGTCCAAGACCCATGGGTTTCTAAAAGACAAAGCAACTGGGTCAGGGACAGGCAGTCAAGAGAAGGTAGGTCCAGAATCCTAAAAGGTCTTTGCTTTGCCTTTTATTTGGGTAAGGCAGGAATGTCAGTGATTCTCAGCTGTTGGCTGTGCCAGCCAATATCTGGCACTGTCTGAAAATACTTTTGATCGTTAAATTGGGAGCTACTACTGGCATCTAGTAGTGGAGAAGGAAATGACCACCTACTCCAGTATTCTTGCCTGAAAAATCCCATGGACAGAAGAGCCTGGTGGGCTACAGTTCAAAGGGTCGCAAAGAGTCAGACACGACTGAGTGACTAGTAGAGGCCAAGGATGTCCCTCAATGGACTTCAGTGCTCAGGACAGCTCCCTACTCTCATCATCTGACCTAACATGTTGATAGTGCCAAGGTGAAGAAACCCCTGGGTTAGAGACACAGATCTGGTGCTTTGGAGCAGCGAGGTGCATTTGAAAGTACCCCAGCAACCGGAGGGTCTGGGTACTGTGCAGATTTTCTATCTGACTTGCTCTATGTCCTTATGTGAGCCCTTACCACTGCTCCTCATCCCCAGGCCTCAGTTTCCACATCTATGATATGGGAGACCTGTACTGGAGGACATCCATGGTCCCGTCCAGGCTTAACTTTGTATAATTGTGTATCCAGAGAATAAAACTGTGGTGTCCACGTGACCTCAGCCTGCCTCTCCCACCTTGGCTTTGCAGGGTTCCCGGAAACCAGGACGGACACAGCCATGTCAGAGCTGGTGCCTGAGCCCAGGCCCAAGCCGGCAGTGCCCATGAAGCCCGTCGGCATCAACCCCAACCTGCTGGGCTACATCGGCATCGACACCATCATCGAGCAGATGCGCAAGAAGACCATGAAGACGGGTTTCGACTTCAACATCATGGTGGTCGGTATGGAGGCCGTGGGCTTCCTGGAGACCCTGGTGGCAGGCAGCATCCTTTAGAATCCCACTTCTTTCTTTAGGTTGGCCTTAGGCCTGGCTTCTCTAGAATGAGCTCTTCCTCAGAGGAAAGATCTCAGCGTGCTGATCACAAAGGCCTAACTCCTTTTTCCCCACAAGGCTGGCTGATCTGAGGATGGGAGATGTGGATGGACGACAGTCAACCTGGCCCCTTCATCCCCTGTCTGCTCAAGGCCTGGGAGCATCACCCTTGTTCTTCCCTATCTTCAAGAGTTGGGGGAGGATCAGAGGAAGGGTGGTCTTCTTTCTGATCTTTGGTAGTGCTTTCAAGCTTGAAGAGAATTTCCAGGATGTTGGTCACTAAGTAGGGTCACTGGGCCACAGAATATAAGAGCAGGGAGGGGCCTTTGCCTTTGATGCAATGACATCTCAGTTCTGAAGCTGGGATCTGGGAGTCATCCTTCTTCCTCCTGCTTTACCCCCCAATCCAGTCAGTCATCAGATACTGTCAATTTTACCTCACAGATCTCTCTCCAGTCTGTCTGCCCTCTCCGTCTCCACTGCCAGCATGCTAGGCTACCAGTTGCTACTACCCTGGGTTACCACGGCCACCTAACTCAGAGCTGCTCATACATCTGGGCCAGAGTGTAGATCATCTGGAACATCTTGCTCTAAAAAACATTGGCTAAACTAGACAGCGTGCGTGATGACATAACTTCTTTTACTCCTGGTTCTCTGTCTTCTTCAGTCCATTGTCTACCAGTGACTGCATAATTTTTCTACCCTGCAGAACTCATCATCACCCATCCTACTTAACAATCTTTCATAAGTTTAAGGGTCTGAATTCCTAGCCTGGCCTGGTACTACCTCTCCACTCATCTCTTACCACTTCCCATGTAGCATCTTATTTAATCGCTGAGCCATGTTTTACTCTTTGCAGTGCCATGGACTGCAGCACACGGAGTTCCTCTGTCCTTCACCATCTCCCAGAGTTTGCTCAAACTCATGTCCATTGAGTCAGTGATGACATCTAACCATCTCATCCTCTACCACCCCCTTCTTTTCTGCCTGCAGTCTTTCCCAGCATTGGGGTCTTTTCCAATGAGTCGGCTCTTGGCATCAGGTGGCCATAGTATTGGAGTTTCAGCTTCAGCATCAGTCCTTCCAATGAATATTTGGAGTTTATTTCCTTTGGGTTTGATTGATTTGATCTCCTTGCAATCCAAGGGACCCTTGAGTCTTCTCCAGCACCACAATTAAAAAGCATCAGTTCTTCACTCAGCCTTCTTTATTATCCTCTGATTCTTGTGCATGTTTGAGAAGCACTGCTCAGACCAGTGGTTTTCACCTATCTTTTAGTTGTGGAACCCTTCCTTGGAATAAAATCTTCAGAAGTGCAGTGTCAGTATGCAAAGTAATTCCATCTTTACTTTAAGTGTAATTAAAGACTAAACACCTAGGTCAAGCAAAAACGAAATGGAAAACCAGAGGTTGCCCCTTTCCCAGCGCTCCCAGGGCTCCAGAAGGAGAGAATGTGCAATTCGATTGACGTTTCCCCAGGTCCTTCACCAGTAAGTAGGAAAGCATTCCCACCCACTCGCTCTCCCTGCTCAGCCTCTAGCCTCGCTAGTGAGCATTCAGTCAAGGATCTGGATCACAGCTCTAGAATTCTGTAAGCTCAGGGGAAAGATGCTAGGCTTGGGAGCTGGGCCCAGGGTCTCCCTGCCTCTCATCCTCCTCCTGTCTTGCTGCAGGTCAGAGTGGACTGGGCAAGTCGACACTGGTCAACACCCTCTTCAAATCCCAAGTGAGCCGCAAGGCCTCCAGCTGGAACCGGGAGGAGAAGATTCCCAAGACGGTGGAGATCAAGGCTATTGGGCACGGTGAGGACCCGGCAGGGACCCTGATGGGCGTTGTTCCAAGGACCTCTGCCAGAAAAGGGGAAAAATGGGGCATCTAGGGGATGAGCCAAATGAAAGACGACCTGAAGACAGAATAGAATTAAGCCCTTGAACAAGATGGAGCCAACTCTTTCGACTGTAAGTCCAGAAAAGGGGGTGAGGGAATTAGAGAGGAATGAAGTAGGACTTGAGTGGGATGATAACGCCTGGTGGATTTTTTTTTTTTTAATTTAAAAAAGATACTTTTTTTTTTTTTGGCTGCACCAGGTGTTAGTTACAGCACGAGGGATCTTTAGTGGGGCACGAGAACTCTTTGCAGCATGCAAAGAGTTCACGTTTGCAACCCTAGTTCCCTGACCAAGAGTTGAACCTGGGCCTCCCTGCATTGGGAGCATGGAGTCTTAGCCACTGGCCCACCAGAGAAGTCCCAAGACTGGTTAGATTTAGACAGACAGAGGGGTAAGGAGGGCATTTCAGGTGCAGAGAACGGCATGAACAAAGGTGTTGAAGTGTTGAGGACCCTGAACTTGATTTTTCCAATCATTGGTCCTGTAGAAATAAGGAGCCCAGGACTCCCCCAGCTGGTAGGCAGTGGGGCACCTGGCGTCAGCTGGAGGAGTGACCCCCCCGGGTGCCTTTTCTGTTCACTCCCCAGTGATCGAGGAAGGTGGTGTCAAGATGAAGCTGACTGTCATTGACACCCCGGGCTTTGGAGACCAGATCAACAATGAAAACTGGTATGTCTGCCCGTGTGTGAGACCTCCATCCTAAAGACTGCAAGGCAGACCCTGATTGTGGAGCAGATCCACTCAGACTGAGACCCATCTGTGCCCTCCGTGCTGAGGGCTTAAGTGGCAAGACTTGCTGAAAGGAGCGGGGGGGCGTTGTCAGGAAACAAGCGGAGAGGACCAGATGGGGCCTGGGCGTGAGGGTAGAGCGGGACAGAGCAGAGGGAATGTCAGCCTGGAGATGGAAGTGGGTCAGCAACTGGAGCAGCGGAGCCGGGGGAGCTGGGGTGCAAACCCAGGCAGACCTGGAGGCTGTGGCAGAGAGCGTGGCCTGAGGGCCAGGTGTTGGCCACCTGAACAAAGAGAGGGCTGGAGGAAAACATGGGGGAGGGCAGTTTCCATGAGGAGAGAGCCCCTGGGGACCCAGCGTCCAGCCAAAAGTGGGGAGGTACACTGCCCAGGTGAGGATGGAAGTGTCGGCTGTGAACAGAACGCACAGTGCCTGCCTCATGGTGCAGCGCCCCCCGCCCCCCCAAAAAAAAGAAGCAGCAGCAGCACAATGTAAGATTTCTGAGTTGGGTCTTATTCATTCTTTTACTGAGGGCTCCCCAGGTGGCTCAGTGGTAAACAACCTGCCTGCCAATGCAGGAGACACAAGAGGCGCAGGTTCGTTCTCTGGGTCGGGAAGATTCCCTGGAGAAGGAAATGGCAGCCCACTCCAGTATTCTTGCCTGGAGAATCCCATGGACAGAGGAGCCTGGCGGGCTGCCATCCTTGGGGTCACAGAACCGGACACGACTTAGCGACTGAGCACATTGAGGGCTGCAGCCTGAGTCGGCCTCCCAGAAGGCTCGGAGGACCTGCTCTGAACGGTGGGCGGAGGCCAGTATGCATGTGATTGTTGACGGGGGATACATGCAGCCAAGCACACATCTCAGTCGAAGGCTACTGCCAGGCAAGAGGAACAGAGATCTCTGTTAATGATCTTAGTGCTTTTCTAAGTAGGGGAAGGTTAAGAATTTGGGTCCAAAATCTTTTTCCTGAAATACAACTATGGAAGGGCCTGTTTCCCCAAAGCACAGAGAACCTTATCTTGTTCTTTGTCCCAAATTCCTTCCAGGATAAATTGTAGGTGAGTGACTACAGTGGCTAATGACTTAATCCTTGTATAACCAGATGGCAAGTGACACTCTTTGCTTTACAGAAGGTTCTGGGTAGAAATTTGCTCCCAGACAGGGGTGAAGACAGCTGTGCCTCTGTGAGGGAGCCTGGGGCTGCCCCAGACAGACAGGGCCTCTCAACAACACACCTTGGAATTGGCTGTGTTGATCTCAGAAAGTGGCTGGTCACTTTCTTCTCTGGCTATCCACACACTCCTAGACAGGGAAAGGTTATTATTAAAGCAACTGCCATGATAATGATGAATTGTTACGCTGGGATTATTGTATGCTTATGATTATAATATGAATTATCATCACGCCAGGATTGAGTACTCTCTATGTGCCATTTCTCTGTTCAGTACTGTTGTTGTTTAGTCCCTCAGTCATGTCTGACTCTTTGCAACCCCTTGGACTGTAGCCCGTCAAATTCCTCCAGCCATGGGATTTCCCAGGCAAGAATACTAGAATGGAGGGCCAGTTCCTTCTCCAGGGGATCTTCCTGACCTAGGAAACGAACCTGCGTCTCTTGCATTGCAGGCAGACTCTACCACTGAGCCACCAGGGAAGCCCCGTTCAGTATTACACCTCTAATTCTTACATGACTCTCTCCAGGCACCTGTTGTTACTCTCTTTTCACTTATGAGAAAAGAGCTTCAGAGAAGGGCAGAGACCTCCCCAGAGTGGCCCAGCTAATAAGTGATGGATGTGGGGATGCAGTACTCCTGCCCTGCTGTCAGGAGTAGGGTGGGGATCTGCAGGTTCCCGTAGGTCAATCAGAGGGCTCGGGCTCCAGAGGAGTTCTGCCCTGGCTAACGGGGAAAGCCACCCATGGGGGCCGAGGGAGAATAGTCAAGAGGTCACCTAGAGCCCTCGGGAGGCAGGGAATGAGACGGAGGTGAGAGCCTGTCTCCCGACCCTGGTAAGAGGAGCTCCCAGGTCGTGTCCTTCTGGGACCTCCATTTGCTTTCTTCCCCCCTCCTCTAGCTGGGAGCCCATTGAGAAGTACATCAACGAGCAGTACGAGAAGTTCCTGAAGGAGGAGGTGAACATCGCCAGGAAGAAACGCATCCCTGACACTCGTGTCCACTGCTGCCTCTACTTCATCTCCCCAACCGGACACTCGTATGTACCAGTCCTGTCACCGTCCCTGGGCCTGCCTCTGGTTTGCATCATTTGATCCCAACCTACAGTGAATGAGCAATATATCTAGACTCAGCTAGGGAGGTCAGGTGGGGCCCCATATTGTCATGGCCCTGGGAGTCCCCCACAGATTCTCAACAGGAGAGAGAAGCTGACCACCAGCCCCCATGCTGCCCATCGGTGTGTTAGCACCATGGCACCACTCTGCCAGCAGACAGAAGTTAGTTGCTGTGGGCAAAGGGCTCCTTGTTTGTTCAACAGATATCTGCTATGCAGAGGCCTGGGGTCAGGGGCAGCAAGGATGAGATGGGAAGGGCCCGGGATACTGGATTGGGGCTGGTGTTTAGGTGGAGGTGGGGAGGGGGGACCCAGCTGTAGGCATTTGGAGGGTGGCCAGCCCAGCAAGAGGAGCCAGGTGTCCAGTGATGAAGGCTGACAACCAGCCGGGCCTGCTGGGAACTCTGGTTGTGAGTATCAGGCAGGGCTGAATGATTGGGAGTGCCTGCAGAGAATGGAGCCATCCAAATGGACAAGCAGGCTACCTTCCTGCTGGGGAGGTCTCCTAACTGTCACTGAGCCTGGCAGCTAGGCAAGAATTTCATTCTTGAGACGATGGCACAAGCGTGGCAGGCCCCCAGTTTTGGAGGAGCCAGACGTTCAGCAGGTTTTCGACGGTGCAGCTCAGGAACTCGGCAGGAAGGTTAGCGTTTATCCCTCCCTAGAGCCTGGACTCAAGGTCAGAGCAGGCCGGCAGGCAGCCTGACTTAAATGAGTCTGGTGGACTTCAAACTAGAGCCAGATCGGGGCCCCACAGTCCAGAGGTCCTCAGGTAGGGGAGGGGCCAGGCCCCAGCTGGACCCCTGCAGGACTACTTGGGGACCGGGGGGAGGCCTGTCCAAAAGTGCTGTCCTGTAGGCAGAATATACACACGTATAACCATGACACAAGAATGCATGGGTAGGGACGACAGTCCACGGCTGTTCCCAGGAGAAAGAGATCTCAGGTCAGAAAAGGTGTCATGAAGGAGTGGTTTGAGTGGGGCTTAAAGAAAGCCAGGATATGCCCCAGAGCCAAGGGAGAGAAAAAGGGAGTTGGTGGACTACGCATGGGTAGAGAGGTGGGTTCTGTTCTGCAGACAGGAGGTGGTGGCTACCTCCGCCAGTTCCCAGCCCAGTCCTCCTGTCCCAAGGGTGCCCCTGGAGTGGTGGCAGTGGCTGAGTCAGGGAGGGCATGGTGGCTCTGACACCCCGCCTTCTCTGGGCCCCAGCTTGCGACCTCTAGACCTGGAGTTCATGAAACACCTCAGCAAAGTTGTGAACATCATCCCTGTCATTGCTAAGGCTGACACCATGACCCTGGAGGAGAAGTCTGAATTCAAGCAAAGGGTGAGAAGGCCCCTCCTCCTTTTCCTGTCCCCATGCTTGCCTCTCCCCCTGGGTCCAAGCCCTCTCCTATCCTCTATGACTATATCCACCTCCTACCCCACTTCCCGCCTGGCTCCTACTCAACTGTTAAAGAGACGAGGCTGGTGGAGAATACAAGTTAGTGCGGCTCCAGCCTTCTCGCCCTCCAAACTTACCTGCAAATACCACTAAATGCATAAATCACCTTGAATGTGAGAAACCACTCCTCACCGTTAGGTTGCTTGAAGGACGAGACTAATTAATCAACTGCCCACCGGTCTTTGTCGTTATTTTCCATAAGCTCTGTCCTGTGTCAGACACACAGGGGACTGGGTTGGGGAGATGCCGGAGAAGTATAAAGACGGTACTGCCTTTAAGAAACTTCATAAAGGAGATTACTGAAAAGCACTGGATGGCTTCCTGGAGGAGGAGACCTAAGCTGAGCTTTGAAAGAGGACAAACGGGGAGAGGCTGGGGGTGGCGAGCTGGACCTCTCTTCCCTGCCAAGCGGAGTGAAGCAAGTATGGCACGAGCACTGCCCACGTGGAGTCAGTTCTCAGCGGTCCTGCTTGTCTGGATCCTGATCTTACACACCCTGAGAGGAACAGACCGCATCCCCAGATTCTTCCTCGTGGCAGGCTGGGGTGGGCAGTGGTAACTGTTGGGCTGGGGCTCCCATTCATTCAGGATCCTCCTGCTGCCCAGGGCCTCAGAGTTCAAAGATGACCGGACTGCCATTTGCCCCTCTGGCTTCAGTATGCACATATTTGCACACACATGTACATGCACACATAGCCCTATTTCTATCCTGACGCTTGGCCACCATGCTTCTCCTCCGCACCTCTAGGTTCGAAAGGAGCTTGAAGTGAATGGCATTGAATTCTACCCCCAGAAGGAATTTGATGAGGATTTGGAGGACAAAACAGAGAATGACAAAATCCGGGTAGGTGCCTAGGACTCTGTTCATCACATAGATGCCCACCTTGGTCCCCCTGGGATATGTATCAGGTACCACTTCTGTTTTTCCTCCTGCTTTCCCCTTTCCAAACTTCCTGCCCCACCTTGCCTGACCCAGACCAGAAGCGGCATAGGAGAGGATGAGGCCTAGGGGCCCTGGTTGTGACTGTAAAGCCAAATTCTCCTGTTCATCCCTAGAGCCAACAAAAGCCTCTGGTTCCCCCACCAGGCCAAGCAAAACCAGAGTATGGGGTGATGGAAGGATACAGGCAGAAAAAGCTTCAGGCAGAGCTCCTCCTCAGTTTCTCCTTTAAAATTCAGAGATCAGGCTAGATGAGTGGCTTATCAGCTCTTTTGCTCCCCTAGAAGAACCCTTTAAAAAAGCTAAGCATCAGACAGACTCCAGTATGTTGTTTTTCAGTTGCTCAGTCATGTCCAACTCTTTGCGATCCCATGAACCACAGCATGCCAGACTTCCCTGTCCTTCACCATCTCCCGGAAGAATTTGCTCAAATTCATGCATTGAGTCGATGATGCCATCCAACCATCTCATCCTCTGTTGCCCCCTTCTCCTCCTGCCTTCAATCTTTCCCAGCATCAGGGTCTTTCCAACCCTAACTTCTGAGCATCCCCTGAGGTGTTTCCTGGGAATCTTAAGGCTTCATGAAACCTGGCTGGGAAACCCTTGACCTTTGTGATTTCCGAGATCCCTCTCAATTCTAAACTTCCACTGTTCTGTGATTCCTCATCAGAATCCTGGGTTCTAGTCTAAGCTTTCCCACTAATCACTGTAACCTGGGACAAATCCTTCGCTTTGGCCTTGAGTCGCCTTCTCCATCAAGTGTGGTAACCTAGGAGATGCCCCTCACCTGATGTAGTTGAGACAGGTAGTTCATTGAAAAAATCAATTGAAGAAATCGTTTTAAAAATGAACCATACAAATCTTAAATGTTTTAAAGTAGATGTTTTACTGAATTACTAAATTAAATTATCAAAAACACATCATGTTCATGAAACATTCTTTTTATATAGAGACAAGGTCTCTTCTTGGGAGATAAGTCCACTCTTGTTTTTAATTCAGTGTTTTTCTAAAAAAACCACATTTTTTACTACGTCTAGTCTTAGTTGTGGCATGCAGGCTTTTCATTGCAGCTTGTGGGCTTCTCCCTAGTTGGGACCAGAGCACATGAGTTCTGTAATTTGCAGCACGCAGGCTCTCTAGTTGAGGCGCTTGAGCCCTGTGGCATGTGGGATCTTAGTTCCCTGACCAGGGATCAAACTCATGTCCCTTGCATTGGGAGGCAGATTCTTAACCACTGGACCACCAGGAAAGTCCTGATAAATCCACTCTTAATGCAAAAGGAACTCACCTTTATCAAGTCTTTCTGAAACATTCCATTTTCAGAGAAACAGATCTCCACACTGATATGTCCTCAGCTCATATAATAGTTAATTTATCCAAATGCAATAACAGTACACACCAGGCAGATCGACTTGGGAATAGACACCTGCTGGAGCAGAGGAGCCTAAGTACATCAGAAAGTGGCCTTTGAACTCTGGCAGGGCAGCAGGTATGGGCCTCTGCCAGTGCGGGAGACCATGTACAACTCATTACTTTGGCTGTCCATTGGGTGAGTGTCGTCTAAGAGGTCTGTCTTTCTTGGCTAGCTCACAGAGTTGTTCCAAATCAAACCAAACCTGTTAAAAGTGCTAAAGAGTACAAAGCATTCTCCAGTTATGGGAAAGCTGATTTACTGAGGTTAACCAGCCAGGCAGGGGAGCAGTCAGGTCTGGGACCCTGGGACTTCAGACTTCCAGTCCAGTGCTCTTTTTAAGAGACAAGAACCTGACCTCTGCCATCAGTGGGATCACTGAATGAGCTTCAGAAATGTACAGTTCAAGGTTAGAGGCCCAGGACGGTATGCCATCCTACCCTTGGAGGCGCAAAGTGTAGAAGGATGACATGTGTGTGTGTCTGCTTTGTCAGCAGGAGAGCATGCCTTTCGCTGTGGTGGGAAGTGACAAGGAGTACCAAGTGAATGGCAAGCGGGTCCTCGGTAGAAAAACTCCCTGGGGCATCATTGAAGGTAATTCAATGCATCTTCTTGAAGAACTGGTTGCCAGTCAATTATGCTTATTAATTAAGCATCTGTAGGTCAAGGCACAGTCCTAGGATGCAAGATATAAAATGAATGCCAGCCGGAGCCAGCCAGACCCTGCCGTAAGGGGCTTACAGTCTAAGAAATAAAAGATGGATTTAGCACCTGACCGGGAGGCACTAGCTCGAGGGTCAAAGGAGTTCAGAACATGGAGAGATTAATAAGGATCAGAAAAACCAGAGAAAGGTTTTCACATTAAAGGAGGCATGATCTGAAAAGCTGCTGAAGGGTTGTTCAGATGTTGCCATTTTCATTTTATTAGGAATGATGTGACCTTGAGAAGGTCACAGTGATTCTGAGAGCTCTCAGAGAATCACTTCGGTGATGAATTCATCATGATACCCTCGGAGGGGGGCAGGGTAGGCGTGACTGTTCTCAGATCATCCTCGCTGAGGCACTTGGATCTCAGGTTAAGTGTCCTGACCAAGATCACATGACTTATTAGTGGTGAAACCTGGATTTTAGACCTGGATATTTTGATTTCAAAACCAAGTTCATCCTATTATATCATGTTGTCTCTTATTTTTCTATCTTTTGTTGGGATTTTTTTTAAATAGCATTTTTCTCATCAATTACGTTGAATGAAATTATATCTGTCCTACCCATAGATTATGAGAAAGAGGGCTCATGAGTTAATTCTCTTCGGCTTCCATCGTCTTTGTCAAGTGATTTGCAAATAGTAGGCACTTGATCTATGTTGAATTAGATTTATCAAGCCATCATGACCTCTTTAAGATGGCTCGATCTTATTGTCTCTGTGTGTTTACTGTCTTCCAATCAGATTATAAGCTCCTTAAAGATAGAAATTGTGTCTTCAGCCTTGGGCAAGTTTCTTAGACGCCCTGTGTATTAGTTTCTTTTCCTATAAAATGGGGACTATAATACTACCTATAAGCTGTTATTCCACAGAGTCTAAAATAGTTTTGTGCCCTTGTCACTGCTTCGTGAATCCTTGTTCAATGAGTAAAACCTAGTGCAGTTGAGTGCCACGATGAGCACACCTCTGGAAGGTGACAGATGCCCGGCCTGTGGCTCAGTCCGTGGCCCGAACAGAAGTTCGCCTGCTGGTATCTGGTTAGTGAAGTGACCACCTGTTTTTGTCGTTTGTTTGTTCACAGTGGAAAACCTCAACCACTGTGAGTTTGCCCTGCTTCGAGACTTTGTCATCAGGTGAGACGCACCCCTCCCATCGATGGCAGGTTTAATTATTTGGGGTCCAGAGGCCACTTTTTCAGATCCACTTCCTCGGTCCCCAGGTCCCTCTGACAGAGCTTCTGCTGCAGTCCCAGCTCCCATCTTGAAGGACAAGGGGCTCAAGAGGTGTCATTGGCTGTCTAGTCCCAGTCACTGGGTCCAGACCCTGGAAGCGATGTTTTGACCTCAGGCATGGGTCCTCTCTTCCTCCTCCTACCCCTAATCACATCCCTCTTTCTCTTGCCCTGTGTCCTTCAGGACCCACCTCCAGGACCTCAAGGAAGTAACACACAACATCCACTACGAGACCTACAGGGCCAAGCGTCTTAATGACAATGGAGGCCTCCCTCCGGTGAGCGTGGACGCAGAGGAAAGCCACGACAGTAACCCATGACGGCCCTTCCTCTGTATCATCCCCACTCCACACACACATCCTCAGACCACCGCCCACCACCTTCTTCCTTTCTACGCTGTCCCACAGGCCTGTCTGGTAATTGTGGAGCATCTTGTCTACAGTGTGTGTGTGTGTTGTGTGTGTGCGAGAGATAGAGTGTGTGTGTGTGTGTGTGTGTGTGTGTGTGTGCGCCTGTGCAGGGCTGAGGTATGTATACTGCCTCCCTGGAAAGTTCCTAGTAAGTTTGTTTCCTCCATGGCTGTCCATTATCTGTCTCCTTTCCTTGTGTCCCAGAACAAGGCCGTGTACCTCACTCAAGAGGTCTGGGGGAGGCTTCATTTAAAAATGATGGGAGCAGGTGAGCCTCAGGTAACGCTTTCTTATCTCTGAACCCACCTGTGAGCAGGGACTGCAGAGATTCTCCAAAGATGGTCTGTGGAGCTCGACCTGGGATGGCGGGGCGGAGGGAGTTGAGGAGTTAACCCTCCCTGTAAGCCCGGGGTGATCTGTGGTGAGGCTAGGACTTTTTGGGAAAAGAAAGATCAGGGGAGAGCAGCGAATTCGGCCAGTGCTGGGCTCCTCCAGAATTAGTGCCTACAAGTGGAGGAGAGGGCGTCACCCTTCGGTCTGTGTGGCGTTCACTGTCCAGAAGCGACCACCTGTCTCTGTCGCGACTGCTGCTTTCCACATATCCCACCCCCAGCCCCCCGCCTCACTCTCCTCTGCTTCCACCTTCTCTCTTTCTTCCCTTTCCCTCCTTCCTTTGTCCTGCCCCCTCTGACTTCTTTCATTTCCTTTTAGCCTAATCCACTTGAGCTGCACTTCTATATTTAGGATTTATGTCCGGGTTACTTCCAAAAGTGACTTTAGGCCACTTAACATCCCCAGTAAAATCACAGGACAGTACAAAAGGAGATTTCAAGGGAAATCAGATCTGTAGAGAAGCATGGGAAACACAGTTTCTGCAGTCGAGTGATGAAAAGGGCCCTGAGCTTGTGGGCAGCCTTGCAAAGGATGGGACACAGCGAGCTATGTGGTTCCCAGTGTCTGGTTAAAGAAACACATGTGCTGGTCAAGTGAGATAACCTTTTTTTTAGGTG
This sequence comes from Moschus berezovskii, assembly GCF_049115385.1. Classification (NCBI taxonomy): domain Eukaryota; kingdom Metazoa; phylum Chordata; class Mammalia; order Artiodactyla; family Moschidae; genus Moschus; species Moschus berezovskii. The sequence goes on from NC_142465.1 coordinate 116,797,693, forward strand.
TTAGGTCCTCGCAGAACTGAGTCTAAAGAAGTATCAAGAACAATATACAGTGTGTGTCTTTCTTGGTCGTTTGGCTTCAGAGACAGTTTTGAACCTCATCTCCCTTCTGTCCATCAGGATTCTTCCTCCCTAAAGCTGGCTTCTGTTTCTCCTCCTTCTTGTATATACTTGACCCCCCTTTCCTTCTCTTCTATTCTCTTTCTCATGTTGAAGCTACTTGCATTTTTGTCTGTCTCTCTCAGCTTTCTGCACTTCCTCTTCCTCACCCCTGTAGACATGCCCAATGACACTCACAAGCCTACATGTAGCCTTTTCTTGCCTCCCCCTTCAGCCCTGTATTTATTAATGCATATATTTTCCATGTTGTTTGACACACAAGTTACTCTTTCTCCTTTAGTCTGTAAGGTGGCTGAAATTTCAAGCTGGGGAAACAGTTTAGCCTCAGGCAAGGGGGAAAATTGATGCAGTTTACAGTAACCTCTTACAACCTCCTGTTTCGTCTCCTGGTCCCACCCAAGGTGTTTTACTGGTCCTCTACAAATCCCAGCATTTATAGGCCCTTATCACTCAGGTGCTAGGAAAACATATAGACTTAAGACCAAGATTCAACAGACCAGGAGAAAGAGGTGGGTGATCAGATTGCTAGTGGCCCCCAACTCATGGTCTCCAATCTTTCCTGGAAGCTCATTACCAGTCCAACCCCTGTCTTCCCTCACCCACACAGTTATTCCAGGTTAGGCACCAGTCAGAGCAGAACAGCGCAGGGTTAGAGTCCAGAGGTTGCTAAGTTTCAACAGAAGAGGGACCCCTGGCTTATATGAAGACGTGGGACTAGACACCTTGGCCTCCCAGGGAAGGCCTGGGGTGGGAGTGGGGGGGCACTGGCGAGGCTGAGGAAGAGCATAGGAGAATAATGCTTGGTGCTCCTAAACCATGATCTCAGCCTCCCTGGAGAAGCTGTTCTGTATGTCTGCTGTCAGCTGCCGGTCTCCACACCCTCAACCGTTCTCAACCCCCCTGCAGGGAGAAGGCCTCCTGGGCACTGTCCTTCCACCCGTGCCAGCCACCCCCTGCCCCACTGCCGAATGAAGGCCATTCCAAGCGCCGCTCCTCCCTCCATTCCTCTCAGCTCTTCTTGCTGCAGGGCCACGCGCTCTTTAGTGCTGTGCGTGTCGGGCCCACCACCACAGCCCCTCTCAGCCCTCAGCAGATGGGAGGGGCCAGCTGCCTCTTTAGGACAGTTGCTGCTTTCATTTATCCACACCACCCCTCTCCTCCCAGTGGAATGGAGTTCCCACCAGCACTGCCCTCCTCCATCGTCTGTGTCAGCCGGTCCTAGCCCATCTGTAGGGTGAAAGAACTCACCAAGAGCTTCTTCTGCCCTTGCAAACCCATATCAGCTACTTGTAACCATCTCCAAGGGATATGGTGTTGCTCCCTGTCCATTCATCTGCATGAGCTGCTCTTGACTTCCTTAAAGGGTCAAGAAAGCAACTTTTCTGCTTGTCGGATTTGTTGATGTCAGCTGTGTGAGCCCCAACGTGGGACAAGGGTGTCTCCTTCATTGCTTAAAGCTTATTTGTAAGGATGGGTCACTCCAGATGTGGGGGAGCAAGGGCTTAGGATCACTTTTTTAAAAAAATCACTGCTGGTGACTGGCCCAGAGTACAGCCACACACCCTCCCTACCCCATATAGTGGCCATTTAGGAATGGTGGTTTTCCTGAAGAGACATTCCTGGAGTTGACTTCCTTATCCTTAGCTTTTAAATAAGAGCTACCCACACACACCGAATTCCAGAAGCTCACAAGATGTGAACTCTAGGAAGAAAAAAAGCACCCTTCTGTCCACTTAGCAATAAGAGGGAATCTTTTCCCACCTACCCTGGCTACTCCTACACCCCACCCCTCCCCCACTCCATTAATGTGAGGAATGAATTAGCCTGGCCACAGTCGGTCACTGTAGGCTAGTGGAAAATCCCCAGTGGAGGGCAAAGCCCTCCCATCAGATGCATGAATGTTTGCGAATGTCGGCTGCCACTGCCCACCCCTGCACTGTCTTTATGGACTACCCTTTGCCCACTGCCCGACCACTTCCACCTGGACACAACTTGCTCAAAGGCTGGTGACTTGTGGGCCATTCATCTACAACCAAGTCCTGGTGGAACAAGAGGCCCAAGCCTAGGGGATGCAAGAACGACCCATTTCTTAAATGTTACCAGTCCCAGCCAACCTTTTGGTGACATTACAGTTAATTTTCCCAATTGAAAGTAAGCCAACAGACACTCAAACTGGTTGTGTAAATGTTGCTAGAGTTTATGTGTTGTACAACTAAACATTGCTGTTTGAACAATAACTGCCTGAAATGTGTTTTATTTGTGCTCCTCAATCCTTGGCCAAGTTAGCTATTACATTATCTCACTCACGTGGAGGGTGAGACAGGACCATGTTGGTAAGAAGCAGATACAGAAATTAGAGATGGAAAAATTTTGTTAATCTTCAGTTGGCAAGAAGTTGGTCGCCAGGCATTATTCCCTGGAGTTTTGTATCCAAAATGAGTTATAGATCTTTCACACGACCTTGAGGGATGTGGTACTCTACGTAGCTTGTCTCCTCCAATGGAAACAATGGTTATTTTCATTCAATTAATTTCTGAGCTTTCCCTCCTCCTTCTTCCAAAGGCATAAAACCAAAACTGTGAGAGGAGTGGATCCATCTTGCTAGAAACCTGCTTATGTTGCACCGAAGACTTCTTAAGAGTTAAGAATTTAAACTTAAAGCACTAGCTTTTCTCTTGTCTTTTTTGAACTTAAGTCAGTCCTTCCTGTCTATGAGGTTTACACTCTCTTCTATAGCCAGCAAATAACACAACTCTGCTGCTGCTGCTAAGTCACTTCAGTCGTGTCCGACTCTGTGCGACCCCATAGACGGTAGCCCACCAGGCTCCCCCGTCCCTGGGATTCTCCAGGCAAGAACACTGGAGTGGGTTGCCATTTCCTTCTCCAATGTATGAAAGTGAAAAGTGAAAGTGAAGTCGCTCAGTCGTGTCCGACCCTTAGCGACCCCATGGACTGCAGCCTACCAGGCTCCTCCATCCATGGGATTTTCTAGGCAATAGTACTGGAGTGGCTTGCCATTGCCTTCTCCGACTACTCTACCTGCACATTATTTCTCTGAATTTGAATGTGACAACCATATGCAATTGTGTTTGGGTCCTCAACGTTCTGTACGATGATCTCAAGGCATAAATGAATGGTGGGGGTCAAGACTAGAGGAAGCGAGGTCAGTAGGCTCTTGGAGTCATTCAAGTTAAATGATGAGGGCCGGAACCAGAGCCACAAGGGGAAGGAGAAAAGTGAGAAGATTTGAGAGACAGTTTGGCAAACATAAAATATTACAGCTGAAAGAAACCTAAGAGTTCTTCTTTCTTCAAGCAGATAAGGACACAAGTCTAGGAAGCATGATCATCTTGCCCAAGGTTATATACTTAACAATGCAGGACAGGACCCAGAGAGCAATGCGCGATGTTTGTTCCACTGCTTCACACCATTCCTATGGTAGTCATACTTAAAAATATATGTATACACATATATATTTCTGAAATCAGGATACATCTTACAACAGATGTCAGCGGATTTAGCAGCTTTTCCCCCTTAGAGTTACACTTTAAAATGGTGCATTTTATAACTTGTTTAGTTGCTAAGTTGTATCTGGCTCTTCACAACCCAATGGACTGCAGCCCACCAGGCTCCTCTGTCCAGGGAATTTCCCAGGCAAGAATACTCAAGTGGGTTGCCATTTCCTTCTCCAGGGGATCTTCCTGACCCAGGGATCAAACCAGTGTCTCCTGCTTGGCAGGCAGTCTTTACCTCTGAGCCACCTGGGCAGCCCCTATTTTATAACTGACAACATCTTAAATTTGCTGAAATATATGGTAGGTGTTAGGCCTTCTCTGGTGGCTCAGAGGTTAAAGCGTCTGCCCGCAATGCGGGAGACCTGGGTTCGATCCCTGGGTCGGGAAGGTCCTCTGGAGAAGGAAATGGCAACTCACTCCAGTATTCTTGCCTGGAGAATCCCACGGACGGAGGAGCCTGGATCGCAAAGAGTCGGACACGACTGAGCGACTTCATATATATATATATAATATATATATATAATCCAGATGTTAACACCCTTTTGTTGGAAGACCTCTGGTGCTATTGGTGAAGTTCAAGGAAATAAGCAAACACACAACATTTTAGTCTTAAAAGCAACTCTGATAAAATGTATCACCTGATTCTCACAATCACCCTTTGGAGGAGCCAGGGCAGGTATGATGGGAGACACAGAGACAAAAGGCTCTCTCCATCTTGGAGCTGGAACGGACTCACTCAGGGTGGAAATCTCCCCTTGGCTTTCCTCATCCAGCTCATGCACCATTTCCTGGACGCTGCCTCACAAAAAATCGGCTCTGATTTCAGTCTTTCTCTGGGGAGAGTTCTACTCGCCTCAGGAGAAGTGAGGAATCATTTCGAACTCTTTCTCCAAAGGGCAACAGTTTTCTGACCCGGGTCAGGAAGGGCGTAGGAAAATCCCGCTTTTAATTTTGATTCCTGACAGGGCAGCGGGGCAGCTAGGCAGGGGCGACAGAGCAGCGGCCAAGACTGCGTCTGGCTGTGGCGATCACCGCCTCGTCCCTTACTCCTCGATGCTCTGGGGGCGGAGCCAATCCCCTGGGCCCGCCCCCTTCCCCCTCACGGCTGTCTCGACCTTGACTCTGTCGGGTCCTCTGACCCAGGTCCCTCACGTGACCAGCCGCCTCATTCGCTCACTCCGGGTCCTTGCGCCATAATCTCCGCCCTCCCCTTCAGAACCCCACCCAAAAGCCTGGCGCAGGCCCCGCCCCTTCCCATCTGCAGGGCGGCACGAGGGGGCCTGGGCAGGATGGCAGTGAACCAGAGCCACACCGAGAGCCGTCGTGGGGCCCTCATCCCCTCTGGTGAAAGGTGCCTGAAAGGAAGCCCGTGGAGCTGTCGGAGGGAGGAGAGGCCAGGAGAAATGGCGGCACACAAACTCTCAGCCAGGGGCTTTCCCGCCTTTTTGCGCTCACGGCAAGCGTAGCTCTTCCCCGACCGTTAGGGCCGGCGCTGCCTCGCGGATGTTCTGGATGTGAATGTGGTGGAGGCAGGAATAGGGGTGTCGCACGTGTGAAGGGCACGTGCGCAGCGAGTGAGCCATGTGCTGCCTCAGAAAAAAGTTGGAAGTGCAGCAGCAGGAAAGGGAAGTCACACCGACCCTCGGGGTGGCATGCGGTGCCGTTAGGAGTGCGCTAGCTTTGTAGAGTGACGGCAACAAGGTCCCAGGCTTCTGGGAGGTAGAAAGGGCACGAGTGTGGATCTTTCTAGAAAGATCCTGAACTGTCCAGGGCCTCTCTTCACCCTCAGAACTTCAAAAAGCCCTCACTCTATTTCGCCTCCAAGGAGATGGCTGGTCTTACTTTTTTGAAAAGGTGGGGACCAAAAGAAGACACGTCTGGGAAGAGTGATGTTCTCTCACCTCCCATGGCGGCCCTGGGGTTTGCACCCATGGCTTTGTGTGGTGCTAGCAGTACCTGCCGCTCACTTGTTTCCTCCAGCCTCAGTCAGGTTCAGCCCAGAGTTGCCTATTTTTACTTCCCTACCCAATACCTCGGCCTCTGCTTCACTCCCCTCCTCAATCCCCTGCCCAGGCTCTTAGAGTCCTGTTCCAACGCCCCAACAGTTCTTGAATATGCTCCTCTCTCTGCTCAGATTTGCCCTCATTTTCCTTTGCTCTCGCCTAGCTGTGAGACTCTGAAGCCCAATGCGGTGCTCAGGTGAGGCAAAACACACCCAGATTGCTTTGAATGCATCTATCAGGAAGATCCTTTAAGACAGTACATCATGCTGATGTCCAGATCTGTTTTTTCTATGCTTCCTTCCTCAGAATATTTTCTTGACAGATTTATATGCTCTGTCAAGGCTGTACGTCCTCCCTTGGCCCCAAAGGACCGCTGCTGTTTTATTCAGTTTTCCTAGTAGTGAGATGATTGCCCACCATGCTGACGCCCTGCACGCTGGCCTGGAGAACTGTGACCTGTGTGCCTGTGGCTCTGTGCCTAGAAGCCACTTCTAATCTGGTGTTTGGGTGTCTTCTCAGCTGGGCTACGGGTTTGTCTCTCTGCTTTTCTGTTTGTGTGCTGGAAGCAAGGAATGAAGCGTGGTCTTAAAAAAATTATAACAAATATTTATTTTATGTGAATTATCTTTGTGGAGTTCTTTCGGTGCTCTCCAATGGTTGACCTTATTGGGGCACTGTTCTAAAGGCTTTATGTTTATAACTGCTCTATCTGCAATGAGGATCAGTACTATTTTCCTCATTTTCCAGGTGGAAAAACTGAAACAAAAAGTAATTTGCTTAAAATCATATGGTCAGGCATGTGGGAGAGCTCTGAATTTTGGTAGTGTGTATTCATGTCTCTATGCTGGCTGCCCCTCGAAAAGGATGAGGACTATGTCTCTTTTTTTTCTCTGCAAACAAAGCTCTGTCATTGCTCTAGCTTTTTGGATAGAAACTACTTTACAGAAATAGCTTGAGAGGGAGAAGATTGGTTATATTTTGACTTCTCCTGACTATTCACAATACGCAGCTAAGAAATTCATCACAGCTTGGCTGTGTTGTGTGGAGATTTTTTTTCTGATCCCAGCTGAAAAGTCATAAATGTATGAGCCAGACTGTACTGGTAGAAAGGAAGATACTGACTGAGTTTTGTTTTTTTAAAAAATCCATATTCTAAAATGTGCAGATAATACCATGTAGAAAAATTGGGAAACATTTAATTACCCCAAATTATTACATTCAGTGCTTTTTATATTTTGATATATATCCTTTGGCACGTCCCCCTGTGGAAATACACACACCTTCCCCTATCAGGCTGCTTTGTAATTTGTTTTTCTCATTTACCGATGTATTGAGAGTGCTTTGCAGTATTGGCATCTATTAATACATCATTATTTTCAAGGTCTGGTACTCCAATATGCAGACATTTTTGCTCAAGCCACTATCTGGGATAAGTCTGGTTTTAATTTGTCATTGCTATAAACATTGCCACAGTGAATTTCTTAAAGATTTATTTTTTTTTTCACGTGTCAAAATGTTTCTTTCAGACATATTCCTGAAAGTGAAATTGTGGGGTCAGAAGACATAGATTTAAAAAAAAATATGTTTGTTATTTATTTAAATATCTATTTTTATTTATCTGGCTGTGCTGAGTCTTGATTTTGGCACACACACCTTTGTTGCATCCTGTGGGGTCTTTAGTTGTGGTGTGCAGGATCTAGTTCCTGGACCAGGAATTGAACCCAGGCCTCCTGCATTGGGAGCTCACAGTCTTAACTGCTGAACCACAAGAAAAGTCCCCAGAGGACATAGACTTTAAACAAAAATTTTATATATTTATAATATAAAAATCGTTGTAAAAATATTTTTCAATATTACACCTATTTTATGGTTAACATATTTATAAATGGAAATATATGTATTGCAAAATCCCCCTACAGTTTCAGTTCAGTCGCTCAGTTGTGTCTGACTCTTTGTGACCCCATGAACCACAGCACGCCAGGCCTCCCTGTCCATCACCAGCTCCCAGAGTTCACCCAAACCCATGTCCATTGAGTTGGTGATGCCATCCAACCATCTCATCCTCTGTCGTCCCCTTCTCCTCCTGCCCTCAATCTTTCCCAGCATCAGGGTCTTTTCAAATGAGTCAGCTCTTCGCATGAGGTGGCCAAAGTACTGGAGTTTCAGCTTTAGCATCAGTCCTTCCAATGAATATTCATGACTGATCTCCTTTAGGATGGACTGGTTAGATCTCCTTGCAGTCCAAGGGACTCTCAAGTGTTTTCTCCAACACCACAGTTCAAAAGCATCAATTCTTCGGTGCTCAGCTTTCTTTATGGTTCAATTCTCACATCCATACATGACCACTGGAAAAATCCCCCTACAGAACTGTATCAATTTACATTCCTTTTAATACTTTGTGTCCAATTTCACTTTGCCAACACTGAATGTTAATCTTTGATAGCTCTGCCAGTTTGATAGGAAAGGAAAGTGAAGTCACTCAGTCGTGTCCAACTCTTTGCGACTCCATGGACTGTAGCTTACCAGGCTCCTCCATCCATGGAATTTTTCAAGCAAGAGTACTGGAGTGGGTTGTCATTTCCTTCTCCAGAAGATCTTCCTGATTCAGGGATCAAACCCACGTCTCCTGCGTTGTAGGCAGACGCTTTACCATCTCAGCCACCAGGGAAGCTAGTCTGATAATGTAATCCAAATAATGAAATCTTTTTTAAAAGTTTTATTGCTAATGAAATTATTTTTGTCTTATGGTTATCGACTATATATGTATTTGGTGAATTTTCTTGGTTCATAAATATCCTCCATTTTTTGGCTAATTTGTTCATCATTTCTGTGTGCTAAAAACACATAACAAAATTTACTATCTTAGCTATTAAAAAATAAAAATTGTATATAAAGTATATAACAATAATGTAATGTACACAGTGAAATGATTATTACAGTCAAGTTAATTAACATTTCATTTCCTCAAGTAATTACCTTTTTCTTCTAGTGTGATGAAAGCACTTCAAATCTACTTTCTTTGCATATTTCCAGTGTTCAATACAGTATTATTAAATATAGTCTTCACGCCTGCATCTTAGATCTCTAGACTTATTCATCTTCAGTTCAATTCAGTTCCTCACTCGTGTCCAACTTTTTGCGGCCCCATGGACCACAACACGCCAGGCTTCCCTGACCATTAGCAACTCCCAGAGCTTGCTCAAACTCATGTCCATTGAGTCGGTGATGCCATCCAATCATCTCATCCTCGGTTGACCCCTTCTCATGCTGCCTTCAATCTTTCCCAGCATCAGGGTCTTTTCCAATGAGTCAGTTCTTTGCATCAGGTGGCCAAACTATTGGAGCTTCAGCATCAGTCCTTCCAATGAACAGCCAAGACTGATTTCCTTTAGGATTGACTAGTTTGATCTCCTTTCAGTCCAAGGGACTCTCAACAGTCTTCTCCAACACCACAGTTCAAAAACAAATTCTTCTGCACTCAGCTTTCTTTATGGTCCAAGTCTCACATCCATACATGACTACTGGAAAAATCATAGCTTTGACTAAATGGACCTTTGTTGGAAAGTAATGTCTCTGCTTTTTAATATGCTGTCTAGGTTGGTCATAGCTTTTCTTCCAAGGAGCAAGCATCTTTTAATTTCATGGCTGCAGTCACCATCTGAAGTGATTTTGGAGACCAAAAAAATAAAGTCTGTCACTGTTTCCATTGTTTACCCATCTATTTGCCATGAAGTGATGGGACCGGATACCATGATCTTTGTTTTTTGAATGTTGAGTTTCAAGCTATCTTTTTCACTCTCCTCTTACATCAAGAGGCTGTTCAGTTCCTCTTCACTTTCTGCCATAAGGGTGGTGTCAGCTTCATATCTGAGGTTATTGATATTTCTCCCAGCAGTCTTGATTCCAGTTTGTGCTTCATCCAGCCCAGCATTTTGCATGATGTATTGTAATAAGTGGGGTGACAATATACAACCTTGATGTACTCCTTTCCTGATTTGGAACCAGTCCGTTATTCCATGTCCGGTTCTAACTGTTGCTTCTTGACCTGCATACAGATTTCTCAAGAGGCAGGTCAGATGATCTGGTATTCCCATCTCTTTCAGAATTTTCTACAGTTTGTTGTGATCCACACAACCAAAGGCTTTGGGGTAGTCAATAAAGCAGAAGTACATGTTTTTCTGGAACTCTCTTGATTTTTCAGTGATCTAGCAGATGTTGGCAGTTTGATCTCTGGTTCCTCTCCCTTTTCTAAACCCAGCTTGAACATCTGGAAGTTCTTGGTTCAGGTACTGTTGAAGCCTGGCTTGGAGAATTTTGAGCATTACTTTGCTAGTGTGTGAGATGAATACAATTGTGCGGTAGTTTGAGCATTCTTGGGCATTACCTTTCTTTGGGATTGGAATGAAAACTCTCCTTTTCCAGTCCTGTGGCCACTGCTGAGTTTTCCAAATTTGCTGGCATATTGAGTGCAGCACTTTCACAGCATCATCTTTTAGGATTTGAAATAGCTCAACTGGAATTCCATCACCTCCACTAGCTTTGTTCATAGTGATGCTTCGTAAGGCCCGTTGGACTTTGCACTCCAGGATGTCTGGCTCTACGTGACTGATCACAACATTGTGGTTATCTGGGTCATTCCAACCTTTTTTGTATAGTTCTCATGCGTATTCTTGCCACCTCCTCTTAATATCTTCTGCTTCTGTTAGGTCCATACCATTTCTGTCCTTTATTGTGCCCATCTTTGCATGAAATGTTCCCTTGGTATCTCTGATTTTCTTGAAAAAATCTCTAGACTTTCCCAGTCTATTGTTTTCGTCTGTTTCTTTGCATTAATCACTTAGGAAAGTGTTCTTATTTCTCCTTGCTATTCTTTGGAACTCTGTATTCATATGGGTGTATCTTTCCTTTTCTCCTTTACCTTTCGGTTCTCTTCTTTTCTCAGCTATTTGTAAGGCCTCCTCAGACAACCATTTTTCCTTTTCGCTTTTCTGCTTCTTGGGGATAGTTTTGGTCACCGCCTCTTATACAGTGTTACAAACTTCCATGTATAGTTCTTCAGGCACTCTATCAAGATATAGTCCCTTGAATCTATTTGTCACTTCCACCATATAATTGTAAGGGATTTGATTTAGATCATACCTGAATGGTCTAGTGGTCTTCCCTACTTTCTTCAATTTACTCATCTTACATAACTCTAAATTTGTATCCTTGCCTAGTATTTCCCCATTTTCCTCATCCCCTCAGCCTCCAATAACTACTGTTATACTCTTTGCTTGTATGAATTTGATTTCTATTTAGATACCATATGTAGGTGAAATCATATAATTGTCTTTGTCTCTGCTATTGCACTTAGCATAATGTCCTCAAGGTTCACCCATGTTGTGGAATGTGACAAGATTCCTTCCTTTTTAAGACTGAATAATATTCCATTGTATGTATATACCACATTTTGTTTCTCCATTCACTGATAGACTTTTAGATTGTTTCTTTCTCTTGGCTATTATGAATATGAGTGCACAAATATCTTTTTGAGACCTTGTTTTCGATTCTTTTTGATATATACCCAGAAACGGGATTGCTGGATCATGGAGTAATTCTATTTTTAATATTTGAGGCAACTCCATACTGTTCCATAGTGCCTGAACCACTTTACAATCCCACCAAGAGTGCACAGAATTTCCAACCTGTCAATATTCTAGGCCACAAACACCTAGGATATCTTTTTCAATAGTAGTCATCCTAATAGGTGTGAGGTGATATCTCATTTGTGGTTTTGATTTGCATTTCTCTGATGATTAATAATGTTGAGCATCTTCTCATATTTTTTACTATTTATATATCATTTTGGAGAAATGTCTATTTAAGTCCTCTGTCCATTAAAAAATTTTTTTTCTTTTAAACTTTTTATTTTGTATTGAGGTATAGCTGATTAACAATGTGATAGTTTCAGGTGAACAGCAAAAAGATTCAGTCATGCATATACATGTATCCATTCTCCCCCAAACTCCCCTCCCATCCAGGCTACCACATAACACTGAGCAGAGTTCCATGTGCTATACAGTAGGTCCTTGCTGGTTATCCCTTTGTCCATTTTTAAATCAGATTTGTTGTTGTTGAGTTGCAGGAGTTCTTTATATATCCTAGATGGGCTGTATGTATGTGTGTGTGTGTGAGTCAGTCTTTGTCACTCAGTCAGGCAGTGTAAAACTGTCTTAATTTTTACTTCCTGATTGGGCAGAGCCTCATTGTCAGACAGAGGTAACAGTTCTAGAGCCTTCTCAGGTTTCTTCCGAGCGTGAACCCGGCCCTGATATGTGAAAGCAACAGGTCTGTGATGCTTTCTAGATTCCCATGAACACGTCAGAGGTTTCCAAAGCCTTTATTCCTCAAAGCCTCTCATTCCCCAGTCTTTTCTTCCTGTATTTTAAGTTTTTTATTGTTTGCTCCCCAAAATCATCTTTTGCCCCACTTAACAGCTCTCACACATTTGGAAATGTTGTTTAACAAATATGCCCTGGGTAGCTGCCTTAATCCCGAGAGAATTCTGAGCTAGTCCTCCAGGGAACCACTGGACAGGTCAAAACAGAAAACCACAGTAAGGTTTGTTCTCCTCCCCTCACCCCAGTACTTTGTACTCAACTGAGAATGTGGGTTGTTGTTTTCAGAGCTGTGCCAAACTAGGGAGTGGAGGAGTACTGGAGTAAGTTGAAGTGCACAAACCTTTTATTGATGCTCTTATTTTTTTTCTTGGTTAAACATTAAATTGAAGAAAGTAGGGAAAACCACTAGACCATTCAGATATGACCTCAATCAAATCCCTTATGATCATACAGTGGAAGTGAGAAATAGGTTTAAGGGACTAGGTCTGATAGATAGAGTTCCTGATGAACTATGGACAGAGGTTCGTGTTTTTGTACAGGAGACAGGGATCAAGACCATCCCCATGAAAAAGAAACGCAGAAAAGCAAAATGGCTGTCTGGGGAGGCCTTACAAATAGCTGTGAAAAGAAGAGAAGCGAAAAGCAAAGGAGAAAAGGAAAGATATAAGCATTTGAATGCAGAGTTCCAAAGACTAGCAAGGAGAGATAAGAAAGCCTTCCTCAGCGATCAATGCAAAGAAATAGAGGAAGACAACAGAATAGGAAAAACTAGAGATTTCTTCAAGAAAATTAGAGATACCAAGGGAAAATTTCATGCAAAGATGGGCTCGATAAAGGACAGAAATGGTATGGACCTAACAGAAGCAGAACATATTAAGAAGAGGTGGCAAGAATACACAGAAGAACTGTACAAAAAAGATCTTCATGACCAAGATAATCACGATGGTGTGATCACTCACCTAGAGTCAGACATCCTGGAATATGAAGTCAAGTGGGCCTTAGAAAGCATCACTATGAACAAAGCTAGTGGAGGTGATGGAATTCCAGTTCAGCTATTTCAAATCCTAAAAGATGATGCTGTGAAAGTGCTGCACTCAATATGCCAGCGAATTTGGAAAACTCAGCAGTGGCCACAGGACTGGAGAAGGTCAGTTTTCATTCCAATCCCAAAGAAAGGCAATGCCCAAGAATGCTCAAACTACCGCACAATTGCACTCATCTCACACGCTAGCAAAGTAATGCTCAAAATTCTCCAAGCCAGGCTTCAACAGTACCTGAACCAAGAACTTCCAGATGTTCAAGCTGGGTTTAGAAAAGGCAGAGGAACCAGAGATCAAATTGCCAACATCTGCTGGATCATGGAAAAATCAAGAGAGTTCCAGAAAAACATCTATTTCTGCTTTATTGACAGAAGCAGAAGCCTTTGACTGTGTGGATCACAATAAACTGTGGAAAATTCTGAAAGGGATGGGAATACCAGCCCACCTGACCTGCCTCTTGAGAAACCTGTATGCAGGTTAGGAAGCAACAGTTAGAACTGGACATGGAACAACAGACTTGTTCCAAATAGGAAAAGGAGTACATCAAGGCTGTATATTGTCACCCTGCTTATTTAACTTGTATGCAGAGTACATCATGAGAAATGCTGAGCTGGAAGAAGCACAGGCTGGAATCATGATTGCCAGGAGAAATATCAATAACCTCAGATATGCAGATGACACCACCCTTATGGCAGAAAGTGTAGAGGAACTAAAAAGCCTCTTGATGAAAGTGAAAGAGGAGAGTGAAAAAGTTGGCTTAAAACTCAACATTCAGAAAACTAAGATCATGGCATCTGGTCCCATCACTTCCTGGGAAATAGATGGAGAAACAGTGGAAACAGTGTCAGACTTCATTTTTCTAGGCTCCAAAATCACTGCAGATGGTGACTGCAGCCATGAAATTAAAAGATGCTTACTCCTTGGAAGGAAAGTTATGACCAACCTAGACAGCATATTAAAAAGCAGAGACATTACTTTGCCAACAAAGGTCCATCTAGTCAAGACTATGGTTTTTCTGGTGGTCATGTATGGATGTGAGAGTTGGACTGTAAATAAAGCTGAGCGCTGAAGAATTGATGCTTTTGAACTGTGGTGTTGGAGAAGACTCTTGAGAGCCCCTTGGACTGCAAGGAGATCCAGCCAGCCATTCTAAAGGAGATCAGTCCTGGGTGTTCATTGGAAGGACTGATGCTAAAGCTGAAACTCCAATATTTTGGCCACCTCATGAGAAGAGTTGACTCATTGGAAAAGACTCTGATGCTGGGAGGGATTGGGGGCGGGAGAAGGGGACGACAGAGAATGAGATGGCTGGATGGCATCACCGACTCGATGGACATGAGGTTGAGTGAACTCTAGGAGTTTGTAATGGACAGGGAGGCCTGGTGTGCTTCCATTCATGGGGTCGCAAAGAGTCGGACATGACTGAGTGACTGAACTGAACTAGTTGCTATAAGCTTTTGATTAGATTCTAGAGTTCTAGACTGGCTTTTAGAGTTCTCTATTGCAGTTTTGTTGCTGATATCCATTTTTTCATAGTCTCTTAAGAAGCACTCTTTAGCCATATACTATCACCCTAATTCCAGTTCTTATTACCTCGTACCAAGACTATGTTAGTTCTTAAATGGATCCCTCTGACATATCACCATTTCCCTGATCATGTGACCTACCTGTTGAGACAGCTGCAGGTCACAGTTCTGCATTGCCTGTTGAATGATGTCTCTAGCTCTAGTCCCAGCGCGGGTCCAGCTTTATCTTACTATTCCTCCTAATCACACTTCCATGTTGCTTTTATAAATTCACACAGGTAGGCTGCTCCCAAGTATACAGTGTTCTTTCCACTGATGCTGCTCCTGCACTTCCACTAATGCTGTTTGCACCCCATCAGGACTGTCCCCTACCCTCACTTCTGCCCACTGAAACACTATTCATCTCTTAAGAATCAGCTCAAATTTCAACTTTTCTATAAAATCATTCCTAATTACTTCTACCAAGAGCTGACCTCTACCTGCCATGATATTTTGTTCTGCTTATGTGATGCAAATCATGTTTTTCTTGCATTATTACCTATATTCATGTTTTCATTCATTCTTTCAATAAATATTAATAGCATATATATAACTAAGAAAGGGAAAAAAAAACCCAATAGGATTCTGTAAGAGTAGGATGAGTCCAGGTTTTTCAGGTTAGGAGTGAAGGGAGAACATGGCAGACATATCAGAGGATTCTGTAGTACACTTCATATGTCTCACCTTCTTTACCAGAGTCCAAGAAACAGTTTCATTAACGCAGTGCTTTATATAAAATGCACAAGAAGTATAAGAATTAGTGGACTTTAAGAATAGAATTAGGTTTGCTAAGAAAGAAAAAAAAAGAACCCAGTGATAAAGAGGAAGACAAGCGTGAGTTGTCAGAGAATAAGATCATTTCAGTTCCTTTCTATTTTAATAAAATAGCAGCAGTAGCACCAGTAGCAGCAAATAACATTTATTAAAATCTCCCTCCAGGCTAGAAACTGCTCTGAGAGCTTTGTTTATATCTTTTTATATAACTCTTAAACCGTGTGCTCTCTGCCTTTTCTTTTCTGCAGTGTCTTGAAGCAGTGTGAGGATGTGGACCTCTGCTTCCTACAGAAACCAGCGGAATCGTCTCTCTTTAATGGTACAAAGAAAGGAACGCTCTTTCTCACTTCATACCGGGTAATTTCTCTTTTTAATCTAATTTATTTTTCATTTTTTTCCGCTGTGCTGGGTCTTCATTGCTATGCCCAGGCATTTTCTAATTGTGAGTGGGGGTTACTCTGTAGTTGCGGTGCTCCGGCTTCTCATTGCAGTGGGTTCTCTTGTTCAGGAGCATAGGCTCTAGGGCACTCGGGCTCAGGAGTTGTGGCACACAGGCTTAGTTGCCCTGTGGCATGTGGAATCTTCTTGGACTAGGAATCGAACCCATGTCCCCTGCATTTGCAGGCAGATTCCTAACCATTGAACCACCACGAAAGCCCCATACCAGGTAATTTCTGCTTCTCCTTTGATCTAATTAACTCTACGTTTGTTTCCCTTAAAACGGAAAGAGGTTAAACCTTGACTTTCAGAATGTTTTGAAACATTTCCACTTGGAGATTTTCCCTGTTGAAGAGTGATGGAAGAAAATCGGTGATTTTCTCAATTAGGCCAGGATGTGGAGAAGGAAATGGCAACCCACTCCAGTGTTCTTGCCTGGAGAGTCCCAGGGATGGGGGAGCCTGGTGGGCTTCCGTCTATGGGGTCGCACAGAGTCAGACACGACTGAGGTGACTTAGCAGTAGCAGGAGCAGCCAAAGCAGCCTTGACTTTAGAGTTGCTCTTCTATGTCTCAACCCTTGGATGAATTGCATTCCTTTCCCAGAGTTTCTTTCCTTTCTTAGGTGGTCTTCGTGACTTCACACTTAGTCAATGACCCCATGCTTTCTTTTATGATGCCGTTTGGCCTGATGGGTGACTGCACCATTGAACAACCAATTTTTGCCCCCAACTACATTAAAGGAACCATACAGGCAGCTCCGGGTGGTAAGTGTTCCCCTCAGAAGTGTATTTTTTCTCAAAAGCTTACAGAAAGTTTAAGATTCAGACTTCACTGGGTCATGCTTCTCTCCAAGTTTTTGGCAGTGCTTGTTACCAGCGTGCCAGCCTCTTGGTAAGAGTGTGCCATTTTTCCCCCCAGGTGGCTGGGAAGGACAAGCTGTTTTTAAGTTATCCTTCAGAAAAGGAGGTGCCATCGCATTTGCCCAACTGATGGTAAAAGCTGCCTCTGCTGGTGAGTGATGCTGATAAAGATATCAAACGCTTTGGGGTTTGGAGACCTGTATAATTGGAGTAGGATTGTTAACTAGTGAAGACTTCTGGCCTCTGTGATCAGGACGTTGGTATTTGCCCAAGTTGTTGTTTAGTCGCTAAGCTGTGTCGCCTTTTTTCAGCCTCATGTACTGTGTTAGCCTGCCAGGCTCCTCTGTCCATGGGATTTCCCAGGCAAGAATACTAAAGCAGGTTGCCATTTCCTTCTCCAGATTTCACATGTATTCAGTGGGTATTTCCTGAGCCCACTGACTATGTACCAAGTACCCTACTACATGCTAGGAGCATAAGGGCTTCCCTGGTGGCTCAGAGGTTAAAGAGTCTGCCTGCAATGCCAGAGACCTGGGTTCAGTCCCTGGGTTGGGAAGATCCCCTGGAGAAGGAAATGGCAACCCACTCCGGTATTCTTGCCTGAAGAATCCCATGGACGGAGGAGCCTCGTGGGCCACAGTCCATGGAGTCACAAAGAGTCAGACACGACTGAGCGACTTCACTCACTCACTTTAACCTGAAGGAGTTCACAATCTAGTGGAAATTTACAGTCAGACACCCGAATGATTATACCTGATAGTCTTTTGTCCATTTAAGTGGCTGTATCATTGAGTACTCTTGTTTTTGGTAGAGTTACCTTGGCTCTTCTTCCTCTGGCATGCCTTCTTGTCTTCTCTCTGGCTATACCTTTGCTCTTCTTGGGTTTAATTCTCATTTTTCATGGGACTAAAGCATGTGAAGAGATACTGTCAAGTCCTGCAGCACTGATCTAACAGATGTACCAGAGGACTCTTTCAAACTTAGAATACAAGTAATCTTTTAATTCAGTGTAGCTTCACTTTATATCCCTTACTCTCTCAGCTTTTGTATTCCAATCCAACTGGACTTCTTTGCACCTTGCTCTCCCATCTCTGAGCCTTCAGGCTATTTGCTGTCTTAAATGCTCTTCCTTTTTCTCCCTTGCTTTCCACCACCAACTCCAATCTAGTTAAGATGCACATGGTTTAGTGGAAATAGACATATGCAAGAATAATACATTATTCTATCTTATGGTGGGGCTTCCCCAGTGGCTCAGAGGTAAAGAATCCGCTTGCAATGCAGGAAATACAGAAGTGGATTTGATCCCTGGGCTGGGAAGATCCCCTGGAGAAGAAAATGGCAACCCGCTCCAGTATTCTTGCCTTGGAAACCCCATGGACAGAGGAACCTGGCGGGCTACAGTCCATGGGGTCACAAAAAATCAGACACAACAGCACATCTCACCCAGTTAAGATAATGCTAGTTATTGAAACAGATAAACCCCAAATTATCAGTGACTTAAGATAATGGTGGAGAAGGAAATGACAACCCATTTCAGTGTTCTTGCCTGGGAAATCCTATGGACAGAGGAGCCTGGCTGGCTGCAGTCCATGGGGTCGCAAAAAATCAGACACAACTAAGCGACTAAAACAACAATAAGTTGATGGATATTACTACTTATATAAAGGCAAGTTGGGAACTTCTCTGACAGTTCAGTGGTTAAAATTTCCCCTTTCGTCGCAGACAGTGTGAGTTCTATCCCTAGTCTGGAGCTCAGACCCCACATGCCTCAGGGCCAAAAAAGCAAAGCATAAAACAGAAGCAGTATTGCAACAAACTCAATAAAGACTTTAAAAATGGCTCACATCAAAATAAATCTTAAAAAGAGGCCAATCAGCAAGGATTAAAGGGACCTCTGTTCCACACAGCCCTTCAGGGACCCAGGGTAGTAGAGTCTCATCATTAACACATGGCTTCCACAGCCTCTTTGGGTGGTCAGCAGAGTGAGGAAGAGAGTCAAGATCTCACTTGGGAAGTTTTCATGGGCCAGACATGGAAGCTGTGTACATTGTTGCTGGTCATATGCCATACGGCAGAAATTAGTGTGGCAGGCTGACAATGCTCTGAAAACATAATCCTCAGAATCTTTGAATGTTACTTTGTAAAAAAAAAAGGGCTTTTCAGATATAATTAAGGATCTTGAGATGAGACAATTACTCTAGATTACTCAAATACCATCAAATACTAAATACCATTAAAGTGGCCTTATAAAAGAGATGCAGAGGAGACCAACACAAGCTTTCTTTGGTAATGCCCTTGTTGTTGTTCAGTTGGTAAGTCATGTCCAACTCTTTATGACCCCATGCCAAGCTTCCCTGTCCTTCATTATCTCCCAGGGTTTGCTCAAACTCACATCCACTGAGTCAATGATGCCATCCAAACATCTCATCCTCTTCTTCCCTTCTCCTCCTGCCCTCAACATTTCCCAGCATCAGGGTCTTTTCCAGTGAGTCACCTCTTTGCATCAGGTGGCCAAAGTATTGGAGTTTCAGCTTCAGCATCAGTGCTTCCAATGAGTATTCAGGGTTGATTTCCTTTAGGATTGTCAGGTTTGATCTCCTAGCAGTCCAAAGGACTCTCAAGAGCCTTCTCCAGCACTACAGTTCAAAAGCATCAGTTCTTCAGTGCTCAGCCTTTTTTATGGCCCAACTCTCACATCCATACATGACGACTGGAAAAACCATAGCTTTGACTATATGGACCTTTGTTGGCAAAATGATGTCTGCTTTTTAAAACACTGTCTAGGTTTGTCATAGCTTTTCTTTCAAGGAGCAAATGTCTTAGTTTCATGGCTGCAGTCACCACCAGCAGGGTACTGCCATTATGTTGGCCTTTAATGGAGTTATCTTGACAACTTGATAGAATCCTCACTTGAAAATTTTTTCTGAATCCCTATTATCCTGGGTGTTATGCTAGGCCTTCAATAAGCACAGGAAAATATACACAATCACTGTCTTCAGGAAGCATACAGTTGAGGACAAGAATAGAGTATATTTTAAATTTTGTCTCCTGGGAGCATTGCCGGACACTCATGTAACATGTTGGTTAATACTCTGTTAATTATTTGGTTGATAGTTGCTGTATATCTGTCTTGAAAGAATTAAAGAGCCCTTATTTTGCCAAATTTGTCTTCTCAGCTGCCAGAGGAATTCCACTTGGAAGTGTAAATTACTGGTTCGACACTTCAGGACTGTACATAGTTACTGTCCCAGGGGGTGCAGTGTGCTCCCCACAGACACCTTGTCCAGGTAAGGTATGGCAGGGAGATTTTTCCTGGGAGGTGGAAAGGTGTGCCCAGGGCTCACAGATCTAATCGCGGAGAGCTTGCCTCCAACTCTGCTGCAGGAGAAGTAGCAGAGTTTTGGGGAAATAGTTGAGTCCATGATTTCATTTCCAGATTCAAACCCGGTGGCAAGTCAGTAAGTGACCGGCTTTCCATTTCAGACTTTGTTGTTGTTCAGTCACTCAGTCGTGTCCTACTCTTTGCAACCCCATGGACTGTGGCACACCAGGCTTCCCTGTCCTTCACCATCTCCTGGAGCTTGCTCAAGCTCATGTCCACCGAGTCAGTGAGGCCATCCAACCATCTCATCCTCTGTCGTCCCCTTCTCCTCCTGCCTTCAATTTTCCCAGCATCAGAGTATTTTCTAATGAGTTGGCTCTTCGCATCAGGTGGCCAAAGTATTGGAGTTTCAGCTTCAGCAGCAGTCCTTCCAATGAATATTCAGGATTGATTTCCTTTAGGATTGACTGGTTTGATCTCCTTGCAGTCCTAGGGGCTCTCAAGAGTCTTCTCCAACACCACAGTTCAAAAGCATCAACTTCAGGCTTACTTTGATGTACAAATATGGAGGCTATTGGGCAACTCTCATCAGTAGGAAGTCACTTCTGCTTACAACCTGAGCAGAAACGTGTGCTCTTGCATGCTTCCCCCTTCCTCTCTCGCACAAGCACAGCCATCATGCTTGTGCTGCGCCCTTCATCCTCACTGAGGACTCCAATCCTGGGCTTTGTGACCTGTACCCTTTCCTGTAGCAGTTGTGTCTGTCCACAGATGCTGAGCCATGTTCCCCAGAGATGTAGATCAGTACTCTCAAATGTGGTTCACAGTCTGTGGGTGGACTGCCAAAGGTCTCCTAACAGGCTGCCAACAGACACCCAGATGCAGGCCATTTCTCGGGTCTTCCTTGGAGCATGACATGCATGTCCATCAGCATTTTGTTTGTATACAACTGATGGGTAGTTATTTCTGGCCTTTATAGTTACCTTAATTTTTAAGTGTTAATCAACTGACATTCAAAATTTTGAAGTAAGTATTGCTAAGGTTTTATAAAAATGTTTTAAGTTGAAATTTGTATAACATACAATTAAGCATTTAAAAATGTACAATTCAATGGTATTTAGTGTATCACAATGCTGTGCAGCATCAGCTCTCTTCAGTTTCAAAACTTTTCCAGGACTTCCCTAGCAGTCCAACAGTTGACTCTGCCCTTTCACTTAGGGGGTGCAAGTTTGATCCCTGGTCAGGGAACTAAGATCCTGCGTGCTGTGCCACACAGTCAAAAAGCAAACAAACAAAATGGAAAAGTTTTCTGTTACTCTATAAGAATACCCCATACCCACAAAGTAATCATTCCTCATTGTCCCCTCTCCTTTTTCTCTTGGTTTCCTCTAATCTGCTTTTTGTCTTTGCATGTCCTGTGTGTATCACATAAAAGAAGCCAAGCAACATGTGACTTTGTGTTCGGCTTATCTCACTTAATACGATGTTTTCAAGGCTCATCCAAGATGTAGCATGTATCAATACTTCACTTTTTGTGTCTGACTAGTGCTCCACTGTATATACCATAGTTTGTTTATTCATTCGTGCACTGATGCACATTTGGCTTGTTTCCACCTTCTGATTATTATGAATAATAGCTGTTACAGCATTTGTATATAGGTTTCTCTGTAGACACAAGTTTTCATTTCTCTTGAGTACATACTTAGGTTTGGAATTATTGGGTGATATCGTAATTCAATGTTTAACTTTTTTGAAAAACCACCAAACTCTTTTTCCACAGCAATTGCACTGTTTTTTAACTCTCACCAGCAATGTACAAGTTCCTGTTTCTCCATATCATTGTCAATGCTTGTTATTTTCCTTTCTTTTTGCTTGTTGTTTATATTAAAGTCATCCTAGTGAGGTGAGGTGATATTTCATTATAATTTTAATTTGCATTTTCTTAATGACCAATGGTATTGAACATCTTTTCATGTACTTGTTGACCATTTGTGTATCTTCTTTGTAGATGTATCTATTCAAGTCCTTTGCCCATTTTAAAATATTTATTTATTTATTCATTTTTGGCCACACTATGTGTTTGTTGCTGCTCTTGGGCAGCAAGCAGGGACTACTTTTTTTGCATTGTGCTTCCTTGCAGGCTTCTCATTGCAGTGGCTTCTCTTGTTGCAGAGCATGGGCTCTAGAGAGTGTGGGCTTCAGTAGTTGTGGTACACAGGCCTAGTTGCTCTGCAGCATGTGGGATCTTCCTGGACCAGAGATTGAACCCATGTCACCTGCATTGGCAGGCGGATTCTTAACCGCTGGACCACCAGGGAAGCCTGAGTGTGGTGTTTAATTTCTAGAAATTTGTGAATTTTCCAGTTTTACTTCTGTTGTTGATTTATAAATTAATCCCTTTGTGATCAGAGAAGCAACTTTGTATGACATCTATCTTTTAAAATCTATCCAGACTTAATTTGTTACCTAATATATGGTCTATTCTGAAAAGTATCACATGTGTCCTCAAGAGTACCAGGGTTCCAGGTAGCACTAGTGGTAAAGAATCCGCCTGCCAATGCAGGAAACATAAGAGATGTAGGTTCGATCCCTGGGTCGGGAAGATCCCCTAGAGAAGGGAAAATTCCATGGGCAGAGGAGCCTGGTGGGCTACAGTCCATGGGGTCACAAAGAGTTGGACACAGCTGATCAACTGAGCATTTGAGAGTGATGTGTATTCTGTTGCTGGGTAGAGTGTCCTATGTCTGTTAGATCCAGTTGGTTTGTTGTGCTTTTTCAGATCTTCTACTTTCTTATTTATCTTCTCTCTGGTTGTTCTATCCATCAGTTTGAGTGAGAGATATTAAAGTCTTCAACTATTATTGTAAAATTGCTTCTTCCTTCAATTCTGTCAGCTTTTGCTTCATATATGTGATGGTCTGTTATCAGCTGTGCAAATGTTTATAATTGTTATATTCTTTTGCTGTACTGAACATTTTATTAATATGTAATTTTCTTCTTTATCTCTTAATCTTTTTGATGTAAAGTCTATTTCATCTGATATTAGTATAGTTACTTTTGCTCTCTTTTGGTTACTATTTACATGGAATATCTTTTTTCATCCTTTATTTTTAATTTATTTATGTCTTTGTATCTAGAACAAGTCTCTTAAACACATAGCATGTAGTTGAATCATGAATTTTCATTCATTCTGCCAATCTCTGTCTTTTGATTGGGGAATTTAATCCATTTGCATTTAAAGTAATTACTGGGGGCGAGAGACGCCCGGCTCCCGGCGGCGCAGACGCGAGAGACGCCCGGCTCCCGGCGGCGCAGACGCGAGAGACGCCCGGCTCCCGGCGGCGCAGACGCGAGAGACGCCCGGCTCCCGGCGGCGCAGACGCGAGAGACGCCCGGCTCCCGGCGGCGCAGACGCGAGAGACGCCCGGCTCCCGGCGGCGCAGACGCGAGAGACGCCCGGCTCCCGGCGGCGCAGACGCGAGAGACGCCCGGCTCCCGGCGGCGCAGACGCGAGAGACGCCCGGCTCCCGGCGGCGCAGACGCGAGAGACGCCCGGCTCCCCGCGGCGCAGACGCGAGAGACGCCCGGCTCCCGGCGGCGCAGACGCGAGAGACGCCCGGCTCCCGGCGCAACCGACCACGTGCAGAATCGTGGCTGAGAGGAGCTGCCCCGCACCCAGGGTTAGGGCGGTGGCCGAGAGGAGCTGTACCACGTCCAGGAGGCGGTGGCTGCTTGGGCACCGGAGGGCCGAGAGGAGCTGATCCACATTCAAAGCAGGAGGGGCAGCCTTGAGGAGATACCCCTCGTCCGAGGTAAGGTACAGCGGCTGCGCCTTGCTGGAGCAGCTGGGAAGAGGTACTCCACGATCAAGTGGAATATAAGAATCCAGTGTTCTGGGGAGGAAGGAACAAGATGGCGGAGGGATAAGACCGCGAGACCACTTTCTTCCCCACAAATTCATCAAAAGAACATTTGAATGCGGAGTAAAGTCCACAAAACAACTTCTGAATACTGGCAGAGGACATCAGGCTCCCAGAAAAGCAGCCATTGTCTTCTAAAGGAAAGAGAAGAAATCAAGCTCCACCCACCAGAACACTGACACATGCCTCCCTAACCAGGGAACCCGGACAAGTCACCCGTCCAACCCCACACACAGCGAAGAAACTACATAATAAAGAGAACTCCACAAACTGCAAGAAGAGGGAAAGGCCACCCCAAGCAAAGCAATATAAGCAAGATGAAGAGGCGGAGAAATACCCAGCAAGTAAAGGAACAAGATAATTGCCCACCAACACAAACAAAAGAAGATATAGGGACTCTACCTGATAAAGAATTTCAAATTTTGATGGTGAAAATGATTCAAAATCTTGAAAGCAAAATGGAGTTACAGATAAAGAACCTGGAGAAAAGGATTGAGAAGATGGAAGAAAGATTTAATAAGGACTTAGAAGAAATAAAAAAGAGTCAATATACAATGAATAATGCAATAGATGAGATCAGAAACACTCTGGAGGGAACAAACAATAGAATAACAGAGGCAGAAGACAGGATTAGCGAACTAGAAGATAAAATTGTAGAAATAAATGAAACAGAGAGGAAAAAAGAAAAACGAATTAAAAGAAATGAGGACAATATTAGAGACCTCTGGGACAATGTTAAACGCTCCAACATTCGAATCATAGGAGTCCCAGAAGAAGAAGACAAAAAGAAAGACCATGAGAGAATACTTGAGGAGATAATAGTTGAAAACTTCCCTAAAATAGGGAAAGAAATAATCACCCAAGTCCAAGAAACCCAGAGAGTCCCCAACAGGATAAACCCAAGGCGAAATACTCCAAGACACATATTAATCAAATTAACAAAGATCAAACACAAAGAACAAATATTAAAAGCAGCAAGGGAAAAGCAGCAAATAACACATAAGGGGATTCCCATAAGGATAACAGCTGATCTTTCAACAGAAACTCTTCAGGCCAGAAGGGAGTGGCAAGACATACTTAAAGTGATGAAAGAAAATACCCTACAGCCCAGATTACTATACCCAGCAAGGATCTCATTCAAATATGAAGGAGAAATCAAAAGCTTTACAAACAAGCAAAAGCTGAGGGAATTCAGCATCACCAAACCAGCTCTCCAACAAATGCTAAAGGATCTTCTCTAGACAGGATACACAGAAAGAGTGTATAAACTTGAACCCAAAGTAATAAAGAAAATGGCTACGGGATCGTACTTATCAATAATTACCTTAAACGTAAATGGGTTGAAATTTTCAAAAAGGCTAGGAAACAATTCTCATAGCCATCAATAGTTCAGTGTTGAGTTCATGAATTGTTTTTAAAGTTTGGGACAAACTGTAGTATTTGCTATTTGAAGTACTATTTGTAATTGGCATATTACGATGTAACATTGGTCTTCATTTCCAACTTAAAACGCCTAAAAATGCCTAACAGATTTTTAGATTTGTGAATTTTAGTTGAAATGTATTTTACGATTTACTAAACCTGCAGAAATATTGAAATATTTCAGAGAACTTATTCACTGTACATTTAATTTATTTTATTTATAAAAGTTATGATCTGTAGAAAGTTTTACTTGTTGGGTCAAATGCTTGTTGCTTCAAATGCTTGTTGCATTTGAAGTGCTAGTTACAAGAAAATCAAATACCTTCAATGTATAAATGCTATTAAGTTTTTAAAGGACTCTGGAGTATAAGTAAGTTTGTTTAAAGAAATTTAGTCTATTCAACCTGAATCAGCTCTGTCAAACAGTAATTAAAAGCCTCATTTAAAAAAAAAAAAAAATAAATAAATATCTTTGACATAAAAAAATAAATAAATAAATAAAGTAATTACTGATAATGGGAGCCTTACTTCTACTGTTTTACTATTTGGTTTTTATATGCCTTATAGCTTTTTTGTCCCTCATTTTCTGCATCACTGTCTTCTTTTGTGGTTAGTTGATTTTTTGATAGTGAAAAGTTTGAATTCCTTTCTCATTTCCTTTTGTTTATATTTTATAGCTTTTTTTTTTGGTGTGACTACCATGGGGGTTACATTTAACATCCTAAAGTTATAACACTGATTTGAATTTTACAATCTTAACTTCAATAACATACAAATATTCTGTACCTTTATGAGCCCTCCATCTTACTCCTTTTAGTTGATATCACAAAATTATATCTCTATACACTGTGTCCCCAGACACATAAACTAATATTTCCTTTAAATGCATTAGTCTCTTAAGTTATGTAGAAAACAAAAATGAAATTACAAACCTTTGTTATAATAATATTGACTTTTATAATTGCTCAATGATTTACCTTTATTGAGATATTTATTTTTTCATATGGCTTCAAATTATTATCTAGTGTCCCTTCATTTGACTCCCTTAAGCATTTCTTGCAGGACAAGTCTAGTTGTAATCAACTCCCTCAGGTTTTGTTTATCTGGAAACATCTTACTTTCTTTCTATATCTGAACGGAGTTTGGCCAGATATAGGATTCTTGTTGGATAGTTTATTTCTGGCCTCCAACATTCCTGAAGAGAAATCTGCTAATCTTCTTATTGAGGCTCTCTTGTATGTGATTATTCACTTCTCTCTTGCTGCTGTCCCTTGGACTTCAAGGAGATCCAACTAGTCCATCCTAAAGGTAATCAGTCCTGAATATTCATTGGAAGGACTGATGCTGAAGCTGAAAGTCCAATACTTTGGCCAACTGATGTGAAGAGCTGACTCATTTGAAAAGACCCTGATGCTGGGAAAGATTGAGGGCAGGAGGAGAAGTGGACAACAGAGGATGAGATGGTTAGATGGCATCACCGACTCGATGGACATGGGTTTGGGTAGACTCCGGGAGTTGGTGATGGACAGGGAGGCCTGGCGTGCTGAGTTCATGGGGTTGCAGAGTCGGACACGACTGAGTGACTGAACTGAACTGAACTTGCTACTGTCAAGATTCTCTTTTTTGTAAGTTTGACTATAATGTGTCAGTGTGGATCTCTTTGAGTTCATCTTATTTGGAGTTTATTGAGCTTCTTGGATGTTTATATTCATGTGTTTCATCAGATTTGAGAAGTTTTCAGTCATAATTTCTTCAAATACTTTCTCTACATCTTTCTCTCTTCTTTTTCTGAAACTTCCACAATGTATATGTTGGTGGCCTTGGTAGTGTCCCACTGGTCCCTTGGGCTCTATTCACTTTTCTTTAATCTTTTTCTTTCTATTCCTATCTACAGCTTTTATTGTTCTGTATTCAGGTGTACTGGTTCTTTCTTCTGCCTATTCAAATATGAGTTTGAATCCTTCTAGTGAATTTTTCATTTCAGTTATTGTACTTTTCAGCTCAGAACTTTGTTTGTTTTGGTTTCCTGTTATGTTTTCTCTTTATTGCTGTTTCTGTCTTGTTCATATATCACTTTTCTTGACTTTATATACATTTTTCCTTTTGTTCTTTGAGCATCTTAATGACGATTCTTTTAATTTTTTTTAGATAGCATAAATATTAAATATGGATTATAGAAAAATAACTTGACAGTTATCCATTCACATTGACACAGTTAAGTCATTTTGGTAATGTAGCCAAGGAAATAAATAAAACCCATGTTTATTATAATATTAATTGGAAAGTTGGAAGCACCATAACTCTCTGACAATCAGGTAGCACTTATCATAAGTAGCATTTATCCATATGATAAAATATTGTTCAGATTTTAATTTGTGAAATATATGAATGATATAAAGAACTTTCTTGGCAGTCCAGTGGTTAGGACCTGGCATTTTCATTGCTGAGGGCCACGTTCAATCCCTGGTTGGGAAACTAAGATCCCACAAGCCATGCAGAGCAGCCAGGAAAAAAAGAAAAAATAATATAACGAACATTCTCACAATGTCAAGAAAAAAGAGCCAGATTTTTAAAAATTGTATGATTGTCATAATCATGACTGTATAAAAAATATTAACAGAGATCCTACCTATAAATATACCAAAATAATAAGTTTTTGTCTTTGATGATGGAATTATAAATGACTTTAAAAAATTTATCTCTTCTCTATTTCCCAAATACATATTCCTCATTAAGCATTTTTTTTATGATCAAAACAAACTTTACTGAGTTAAATATGTATCTGTGTACAACTATTAGTATTAGAGATTTAACTATAGGTTATTTTCGTGTTAATTTGAATTCCTCCACAACAGTAAATGTTAAAGCATCCAACTGGTGATGGCTGAAGGATAAGGCTTTTGCATTGTTCTGTCTGAATTCTCTTCCTGTGTCAGTCTGTTTCAGTATTTTTTTATCTTCCACCTCCTTCTTACTTATTCCTTGTCTGCTCTAAAAAATGAGTAACTGATTTTTTTTCCTTCTCAGCATATCCAATTGTGAACTATGGACCTCCGCCACCAGGATATGGAGCCCAACGAGGGGAATATGGAACTCTACCAGAAGGATATGGAGCCCAACCAGGGGGATATGGAGCCCCACCTATGGGATATGGAGCCCCACCTGTGGGATATGGAGCCCCACCTGTGGGATATGGAGTCCCACCTGGGGGATATGGAGCCCCACCTGGGGGGTATGGAGCCCCACCTGGGGAGTATGGAGCCCCACCTGCAGGATATGGAGTCCCACCTGGGGGATATGGAGCCCCACCTGCGGGATATGGAGCCCCACCTGAAGGATATGGAGCCCCACCAGCTGGAAATGAAGCCCTACCCCCAGCATATGAAGCGCCATCTGCTGGAAATACAGCTGCCTCTCACAGATCTGTGGCAGCACAGCAGGAGACTTCTCTTCCCTCTACCTCATCTTCTCAGGTCCATTTACCACCTTCTCAGAGTTAAACTTTGAAGATTCACCAAGCAAAGGGCACCCTAAAACTGAAGTCACAGTAAGAAGGAAGACTCAGGTAGGTGGTTGAAGTCCCATCCCAGGTAGTTGTCATACCCTTTGGAAGGGCAACCTTAGAGGGAATATGAAGCTTTACTTCCATGCCTAGATTTTAGAGGCCAAGTCATTTCTTGATTGGGTTTCCCTGGTGGCTCAGTTGGTAAAGAATCTGCCTGCAGTGCAAGAGATGCAGGTTTGACCCCTGGGTCGGAAAGATCCCCTGGGAGAAGGAAATGGCAACCCACTCCAGTATGCTTGCCTGGGAAATCCCATGGACAGAGGAGCCTGGCAGGCTACAGTCCATGGGGTTGCAAAGAGTCAGACACAACTTAGTGACTAAACCACCACCACCACCAATTCTTGATTCAGTTCAGTTCAGTTCAGTTCAGTCGCTCAGTCGTGTCCGACTCTCCGCGACCCCATGAATCACAGCACACCAGGCCTCCCTGTCCATCACCAACTCCCGGAGTTCACTCAAACTCATATCCACAGAGTCGGTGATGCCATCCAGCCATCTCATTCTCTGTTGTCCCCTTCTCCTCCCGCCCCCAACCTTTCCCAGCATCAGAGTCTTTTCCAGTGAGTCAACTCATCGCATGAGGTGTCCAAAGTATTGCAGTTTCAGCTTTACCATCAGTCCTTCCAATGAACACCCAGGACTGATCTCCTTTAGAATGGACTGGTTGGATCTCCTTGCAGTAGATGGGCTAAAAGAGAAGTACATTCATACAGCTAATTCTCCAACAATTTGGTTGACATTGGCTGCATTTTTTTAATTACATTTTTTTAATGTGCCTTGAGTCAGAGAATGAGATGGCTGGATGGCATCACCGACTCGATGGACATGAGTTTGAGTGAACTCTGGGAGTTGGTGATGGACAGGGAGGCCTGGCGTGATGATTCATAGGGTCGCAAAGAGTCGGTCATGACTGAGCGACTGAAGTGAACTGAACTGAGTCGGTTTGGAAAAACTGTTCTGCATTTTCCCCTCTCCAATTCAAGAAACATCCATTATGCTAAGTTTGCCAGGAACTAAGATATATGTTAAAAATATCAAGTTGAGGCATTTTCCTAGAGATCCAGTAGTTAACACTTCATGTCATGGCCAAAATTTTTTTTAAATCAAGTTGAACACTTATTTTTCATAGCATTATTTATATTAGTGAAAGGATATAACAGCTTAAGTTTTCAGTAGTAAGAGAGAATTTCACAAATTATACAATGAAATGTTGTGCAGCCATTGAAAATGATATCTAAAGGTAGGGGAGGCCTTCTTTAAGAAGACCAAAAACAATGAAACAATAAAGGAAAACAGTGATAAATTTGACTATATCAAAATTTTAAACTTCTGTATGACCAAAGTTAGAAGATAGGCAATAGACTAGGAGGAACTAATTGCCAACATATATATTAAACAAAAAATTTGTAGTTAAAATATAAGAAGAACTTTACAAATCAACTCAAAAGAAAATATGGACAAAAGATGTGAATTCTCAGTTAACTGAGGCAATAGCCTCAAGAAACATTTGAGGACTTCCTTGGTGGCACAGTGGATAGAAGTCCACCTTCGAATGCAGGGAAGATGGGTTCAGTCCCTGATTTGGGAAGATTCCACACGCCAAGGAGCAGGAAAAGAGGTTGGACTTGACTTTTGTTAGAGAAATGAAACTTGAAATGAGAAACAATTTTTACCTCCAAAGATTCAGAAGTATTAAAAATATTGAGACAGTCGATGAGGTGACTTCCACCTTGGGCCTTTTTCCATGCTCCTTGTTACAAACTGCTTGTGAGTTGCATCCATCCAAGTGAGAAACTGGTGTAGGCTGCCATGGAAATCACTGAGCAAGGTAGCCCCAGCTGGCTAGGGATGGTCTGGGTTTCTGGACTCTGTATTTTTCTAATAAAGGAACCCAGCTCTTGCAGGTCTAAAACCATGGCCCATGGACCAATGACATTCAGGTATATAGAGTTCTTTTAGCATGAGTTGGAATTTCTCAACCCTGTTCCAAAGTTGTACTGCAATGAGAACTATAGTAACTTGGCTTCACTGGGCCATTACATTTCTTTTTAAAGTATTTATTTATTTGGCTATACCGAGTCTTAGTTTTGGCATGTGGAATATAGTTCCCTGACCAGGGCTTGAACCTGGGGCCTCTGCATTGAGAGTGTGGAGTCTCAGCCACTGGAGCACCAGGGAAGCGTTCCCAAGTACCTTTTAAAAGTTAAAATATTTCTACTCTTGATTTAGCAGCTTCACTCAATATCCATCCCTAAGAAAAGGAAAGATATACCCATTTGAATGCAGAGTTCCAAAGAATAGCAAGGAGAGATAAGAAAGCCTTCCTCAGTGATCAATGCAAAGAAATAGAGGAAAACAATAGAATGGGAAAGACTAGAGATCTCTTCAAGAAAATTAGAGATACCAAGGGAAAATTTCATGCAAAGATGGGCTCAATAAAGGACAGAAATGGTATGGACCTAACAGAAGCAGAAGATATTAAGAAGAGGTGGCAAGAATACACAGAAGAACTGAATGACCCAGATAACCATGATGGTGTGATCAGTCATGTACAGCCAGTCATCCTGGGGTGCAAAGAAGCAGAAGATATTAAGAGGAGGTGGCAAAAATACACAGAAGATCTGAATGACCCAGATAACCATGATGGTGTGATCAGTCATGTACAGCCAGTCATCCTGGAGTGCAAAGTCCAACGGGCCTTCAGAAGCATCACTATGAACAAAGCTAGTGGAGGTGATGGAATTCCAGTTGAGCTATTTCAAATCCTAAAAGATGATGCTGTGAAAGTGCTGCACTCAACATGCCAGCAAATTTGGAAAACTCAGCAGTGGCCACAAGACTGGAAAAGGTCAGTTTTCATGCCAATCCCAAAGAAAGGCAATGCCCAAGAATGCTCAAACTACCGCACAATTGCACTCATCTCACACGCTAGCAAAGTAATGCTCAAAATTCTCCAAGTAGGCTTCAACAGTACCTGAACCAAGAACTTCCAGATGTTCAGGCTGGATTTAGAAAGGGCTGCTGCTGCTGCTGCTGCTAAGTCACTTCAGTCGTGTCCGACTCTGTGCGACCCCATAGACGGAAGCCCACCAGGCTCCCCCGTCCCTGGGATTCTCCAGGCAAGAACACTGGAGTGGGTTGCCATTTCCTTCTCCAATGTGTGAAAGTGAAAAGTGAAAGTGAAGTCGCTCAGTCGTGTCCGACCCTTAGCGACCCCACGGACTGCAGCCTACCAGGTTCCTCCGTCCAGGGCAGAGGAACCAGAGATCAAATTGCCAACATTCACTGGATCATCTAAAAAGCACGAGAGTTTTAGAAAACATCTACTTCTACTTTATTGACTACCCCAAAGCCTTTGGTTGTGTGGATCACAACAAACTGTGGGAAATTCTGAAAGAGGTGGGAATACCAGACCATCTGACCTGCCTCCTGAGAAATCTGTATGCAGGTCAAGAAGCAACAGTTAGAATAGGACATGGAAAAACAGACTGGTTCCAAATCAGGAAAGGAGTATATCAAGGCACGGTATACCATCACCATGCTTATTTAACTTATATGCAGAGTACATCATGAGACATGCTGGGCTGGATGAAGCACAAGCTGGAATCAAGACTGCCAGGAGAAATATCAATAAGCTCAGATATGCAGATGACAACACCCTTATGGCAGAAAGCGAAGAAGAACTAAAGAGCCTCTTGATGAAAGTGAAAGAGGAGAGTGATAAAGTTGGCTTAAAGCTCAACATTCAGAAAACTAAGATCATGGCATCTGGTCCCATCACTTCATGGCAAATAGATGGTGAACAATGGAAACAGTGACAGAAATTTTTTGGGGCTCCAAAATCACTGCAGATGGTAACTGCAGCCATGAAATTAAAAGATGCTTACTCCTTGGAAGGAAAGTTATGACCAACCTAGACAGCATATTAAAAAGCAGAGACATCACTTTGCCAACAAAGGTCCATCTAGCCAAAGCTCTGGTTTTTCCAGTAGTCATGTATGGATGTGAGAGTTGGACTATAAAGAAAGCTGAGTGTCAAAGAATTGATGCTTTTGAACTATGGTGTTGGTAAAGACTCTTGAGAGTCCCTTGGACTGAAAGGAGATCAAACGAGTCAATCCTAAAGGAAATCAACCCTGAATACTCATTGGAAGCACTGATGCTGAAGCTGAAACTCCAATATTTTGGCCACCTGATGCAAAGAGCTGACTCCTTGGAAAAGACCCTGATGCTGGGAAATATTGAAGGCAGGAGGAGAAGGAGATGACAGAGGATGAGATGATTGGATGGCATCACCGACTTGATGGACATGAGTTTGAGTAAGCTTGGGAGTTGGTGATAGACAGGGAAGCCTGGTGTGCTACAGTCCATGGGGTTGCAAAGAGTCAGACACGACTGAGCTACTGAACTGAAGCAATACTTGCCCATGTGCACAAAGTTGTATGTGGGAAGATTTCACTATATTCAATGTTTCTAACGGCACCAAATTTAAAATATCCCATGTGTCTGTTAATAGTAAATATTAAATAAACTATAGTATGTCCATACATGACCACGGGAAAAACCATTGCCTTGACTAGACGGACCTTGGTTGGCAAAGTAATGTCTCTGCTTTTTAATATACTATCAAGGTTGGTCATAACTTTCCTTCCAAGGAGCAAGCGTCTTTTAATTTCATGGCTGCAATCAGCATCTGCAGTGATTTTGGAGCCCAAAAAAATAAAGTCTGACACTGTTTCCACTGTTTTTCCGTCTATGTCCCATGAAGTGATGGGACCAGATGCCATGATCTTTGTTTTCTGAATGTTGAGCTTCAAGCCAACCTTTTCACTCTCCTCTTTCACTTTCATCAAGAGGCTTTTGAGTTCCTCTTCACTTTCTGCCATAAGGGTAGTGTCATCTGCATATCTGAGGTTATTGATATTTCTCCTGGCAATCTTGATTCCAGCTTGTGCTTCTTCCAGCCCAGCGTTCCTCATGATGTACTCTGCATATAAGTTAAATAAGCAGGGTGACAATACCGAGCCTTGACATACTCCTTTTCCTATTGTGGTCATGTATGGATGTGAGAGTTGGACTGTGAAGAAAGCTGATCGCCGAAGAATCGATGCTTTTGAACTGTGGTGTTGGAGAAGATTCTTGAGAGTCCCTTATACTGCAAGGAGATCCAACCAGTCCATTCTAAAGGAGATCAATCCTGGATGTTCATTGGAGGGACTGATGCTAAAGCTGAAACTGCAGTACTTTGGCCACCTCATGCGACGAGTTGACTCACTGGAAAAGACTCTGATGCTGGGAAAGTTTGGGGGCGGGAGGAGAAGGGGATGACGGAGAATGAGATGGCTGGATGGCATCACCGACTCTGTGGACATGAGTTTGAGTGTACTCCGGGAATTGGTGATGGACAGGGAGGCCTGGCGTGCTGTAATTCATGGGGTCGCGGAGAGTCGGACACAACTGAGCGACTGAACTGAACTGAACTGAACTGATAGTATGTCCATGCTATGGCATGGACCAGTGGTTAAGGCTCTGAGCTTTCACTGCAGGGAGCATAGGTTTGATCCCTGGTCAGGGAAATAAACTGCATGCCACTTGGCCAAAAAAATAAATAATTTCTTGAACTGAATAAAAATGAACATACAGCATACCAAATTAAAAATTTATATGGGGAAAGTAATAACTTTTTTAAAATAAAAAAGATATAGAGAGCAGCTGGCTGGTGCTCTTCCTATTTAAGTTACCTGCACTGAGTCATGTATGAGTTTAGGGAACTGGAATGTCAGTAGCACAAGGGAATGTCAATAGCACTGCCAGTATGCCCAGACTGGCACATTATGCTCCTTAGTATTGAAGGCCCTGCACAATCTGGCCCTTCCAGTGACTTCTCCAGCCGAGCGATCCAGCAGAGCCTGACCTTTGCCTCTTTCCTCTCTGCATGTTCTACTCATCTTTCAAAAGAGCCCAGACGAGCTTTTTCTGAACTCCCCTTCTAGCATAATTGGGCTTCCTTGTTGGCTCAGCGGTAAAGAATCCACCTGCAGTGCAGGAGATACAAGAGACACAGGTTCAGTCCCTGGGTTGGGAATATCCCCTGGAGTAGGAAATGGCAGCCCACTCCAATGTTCTGCCTGGGAAATCCAATGAACAGCGGAGCCTGGATGACTAGAGTCCATAGGGTCGCAAGGACATAACTGAGTGCATGCACGCGTGCGCGGGTACACACACACACACACACAGACACACACACACAGACACACACAGACACATACACCCTCCAGGATAACTGCACTTCTGCTAAACTTGTAACACACACACACACACACACCCTCCAGGATAACTGCACTTCTGCTGAATTTGTATTGTAACCCTGGAGTGTTTCTCGTGAAATACCATGCCAATCTTATTGGGATCGTTTGTGTGCTCATCTCCTCCATAACCTGTGAGCTCCTTGAAAGCAGAGCCTGTATTGCAGGGGCCCCTAGCAGAAGGCAGAGCATAGAGTGGGTGAGTAAACATTCCTAGAGTGAATAAAGACATGAATAAATTGTGTTCCTTGATTTTTGATATACACATACAACACATTCATACCTCCCTGAGTTCTGGTCATCAACTGAAGATTATAATTTGCAGAATCAGTTTTGCTTGGCAGACAGAGAGGATTAGAAATTAAAATTTCAGGGACTTCCCTGGTGGTCCAGTGCACTGACTAAGATTCCAGGCACCCAATGCAGAGCACCCAGTTTCCATCCCTGGTTGGAGAACCAGATCCCACATGCCGCAAATAAGAGTTCTCATGTCACAGCTAACGATCCTACATGACACAATGAAGATCAAAGCTCTTGCATGCCTCAACTGAGACTTGGTACAGCCAAATCAATAAATATTTCTTAAAAGGAAATTAAAATTTCAGACTTTGTAACAAGTGTTGGTGAGGATGTGAAAAAAAGGGAACCTTTGTAAACTATTTGTGGGAATATAAATTGGTGTAGCCACTGTAGAAAACCGTATGGAGTGTCCTCAAAAAACTAAAAATAGAACTACTGTATGACCCAGCAATTTCACTCCTGGAATTTCATTATCTGAAGAAAACGAAAACACTATTTCATAAAGATATATATACGCCAGTGTTCATAAAAGCAACCTAAGTGTCAATCAACAGATTAATGAATAAAAAGGATGTGATACACACACACAATGGAATACTACCCCACCATAATAAAGAATGAAATGTTGCCATTTGCAACAACATGGATGGACCTGGAGGATATTATACTAAGTGAATTAGGTCAGACAAAGACAAATACTGTATGGTATCACTTATATGTGGAATCTAAAAGATAAAAATATAAAATAAAGCAGTGAATATAACGAAAAAAGAAACAGACTCACAGATACAGTGAACAAACTAATGGTCACTGGGGAGAGGGAAGGGGAGGGGACAAGATAAGGGTAGGGTTCATACTACTATGTATAAAATAAGTTACAAGGATATACTGTGCAGCACAGAGAATTTAGCCAATATTTTGTCATAACTATAAATGGAGTATAATCTTGTTTTTTTCTTGGCTGTGCTGCACGTCTCATGGGATCTTAATTCCCCGATAAGGGATTGAACCAGGGCCCCGGCCTTGAAAGTGCCAAGTTCTAACTACTGGACCACCAGGGAATTCCCAAATGGAGTATAATCTTTAAAAATTGTGAATCACTATGTTGTACCCTGAAACATATAATATTGTAAATCAACTATACCCCAATTAAAAATTAGTAAATAAATTGACAAACAAAAAAATTATTTTTTCAGATTTTGGAGAAAGCTGTTCCCTCTCTGGCCAACTGAGCTAAACAGTTCTGAAGGCATGATGTGTTTCTCTCCTTCCTATCTCACAGCCATAGTTTGTATGCTCCCTACTGGCCTAAACCACCACTGGTGAGGTGGTCCTATAGAACTCATCTGGTGTTTGAAGATGACCTAATGAGGTGCCAGGCACATGCTAAAGCACTTCAGAACTGTATCTCACCGTTAACAATCCAGTGAGGTTTTACTATCTTCATGTTACTGCTAAGCACAATGAAGCTTGGAGACCTTAGGAAACCAAAGAATCCCAACTGTTGAGCAGTGGAGGCAGGATACGGGACCCTAACCTCTGACCTGGGAACTGCTCTTTGAGCATCTCCTTTTCATCCCACAGGTGCCAAGTGGTAGGAGGTGTTCGTGTGCACGCAGTGGCCTGATCTTCTCCACACATCTGTGAGGTCCTGGTGAGCTGAGTCCCTTTCCCTGCTGCAGACTTGATCAGAGGGTTAGAAAATCGAGTGTGTCAGAGGTGGTTTAGCAGGTCAAAGGAAGGCTCATATTTCTCACAGGATCAGAAGACTGGTTCCAGATCTGTGGCTGCCATGTAACTGAGAGCTGAGAGTCTGGGGTCAGCTGCCCGAGTCAGCTCAAGTAGCCTAGGAAAAAGAACCCCAAGATCTCTGGCTATTCATGGCCTCATGCCCTCCTGCCCTTCACAGCCTCAGAGTTGACAGCTCTGATGCGTTAATTGCCTCTGTGATGGCCCTGAGTAACGGGTACTTATAACAGATGGAAGGTGAAGAGTTTGAGAGGCAGTGATTATATCAATTGGCCAGAATGGTTATTAACTCTCTCTCCATGCCTAGCATCCTGACAGGCACTTCACATGCATAATCCAGTGAGGTGGGTGCTTGGACTCCAATCTCATAAATGAAGACACTGCGGTTGAGGGAGAAGCAAATTGCCAAAGGCACCCAGCCAGCTAATAACTGAGAGGGCGGGATCTGAACTTGGGTTTCCCTTTTCATTCACACACTTGAGTGCTTTTTGTGTGCCATTTCTGTGAGCTTTGGTGGTGGTGGTTTAGTCACTATGTCGTGTCTGACTCTTGCAACCCCATGGACTGTAGCCCGTCAGGCTCCTCTGTCCATGGGATTTCCCAGACAAGAATACTGGAGTGGGTGGCCATTTCCTTCTTCAGGGGATCTTCCCAACCCAGGGACCTAACCCGAGTCTCCTATATTGCAGGCAGATTCTTTACCACTGAGCCAACAGGGAAGCTCTCTGTGTTCAACAAAATGAACAAAAATTCCTGCTCTAATGGAGCTAACATTCTAGTAATACTGAAACACTGTCTATATGTATATATACTATATGTATTATATATTATATAATGTGATGATATAACTAGGCATATCATATTCAAACTGCAGGAAAAGCAAAGACAGAGAACTTACTGAGAGCTGTGAAAAATACAGAGCAAAGTAAGGGACATTGGGAACCCTGGGGGTCGGCAGAGGAAGCAGATTGTACCTTGCTGAGAAGGTGACATTTCAGTAACGATCTGAAGGGTGAAGGAGATGAGGGAGGTGGCCATGCAGATATCTGGGGAAGAGTGCCCTAGGCAGAGGGAACAGCGAGTCTAAAGGCAGCTTAATTCCAGGTGCCTCCCCTTATACCTAGTGCCTCAGAACATAGACGAAGCTGAGCAGACGACTCCTGTTCTCGAGGAAGGAAGATCCTTGAAAACAGACC
This sequence comes from Moschus berezovskii, assembly GCF_049115385.1. NCBI lineage: Eukaryota > Metazoa > Chordata > Mammalia > Artiodactyla > Moschidae > Moschus > Moschus berezovskii. Next base: position 116,836,165 of record NC_142465.1, read on the forward strand.
ACAAGCCAACTAGAGTGAGAGCGACGTGAGCTGGCACAGAAAACAGCTTGGGATGGAGACTGACTCTCTTCAGAAAACAGGCCTTCTTCCTGCCTCTGACCTGAGCAGAAAAGAGGACTCGCTGGAACCAAAAAGGCTAGGGTCACCCTGCTTAGACACCCTCGATTAAAGCCTGCTTGCTGTTGCATACTGTGGCCGTGGCCCTGGCTCTCTCCGTTTCTGAGGGCATCTCTGACAGGCATCACCTGGTGCTTGGGGCCTCCCAGGAGGGCAGCTTGGATGTACCCAGGCTCTCAGCTTCAGGGCGGGCACCACACTTGTCTGGTTCCCAGAGAGTTGGGTCTTAGTGCTGAGGTCTCTGAATCCTCTTGATGGAGCACTTGTCCAAGTCAGGGAAGCCTGTTCTCTGACTCTCCGTGGAGAGGAGAGCCAGAGTAAATTGACGTGAGAGCTTGTGCAGTGACCACTTGTTTGTCGTATTGCCCCATACTGTACTGCCGTGGGCTTCCTAAGGATCAGTTCAGGTTAAGTATGTACTGAGGCTGCTTTCTGCCAGTCCTGTGCTCTGGAATCTGTCATGGAATCTGACACGGCCTGATCTTGAGGACTACACAGACTGCTCCAGAGATAGATAATTTCATTACATTTCCCAAGTGTCCACCTTATCCTGGACTCCACCCACCCCTAAAATGTAAGATGGAAGCAGGTAGGTACTGCACCCTCTGTGTGGTCCCCCTGGGGAGGTTGTCCAGACCTCTCCCTGTTGGCTTGCTCTGCTGATCTTATTTTCCCTGGTCCTCAGACCTCTGATATGGTCTTGGCATACCTCAATATAAGAACTATTTTAGAAATATTTCTGCTCAAACTTGGGTTTCTCCCTTAGACCTAATTCTGGCATAGACTCCTGGCTTTAACCTGATGACCAGTAAGAGAGACACTTCTAATTCCAGACAAAGGTGCAGTTGACAGAGGTCTGCACAGGGTTTGGAGGAGGAGTTCTGGCCAGCTTGAGCTGGCTCTGTAGGCTTCCTAAAGAAGGGGATGCCTGTGTTGTTTTGTTTTTTAAAAAATATTTATTTATTTCGCTGCACTGAGTCTTAGTTGCTACATGCAAGATCTTTTAGTTGTAGCACACTAACTCTTCATTGCAGCATGTGGGATCTAGTTCCCTGACCAGAGATTGAACCCCGGCCCCTTGCTTTGGGAGCTCGGACTCTTAGCCACTGAGCCACCAGGAAAGCCTCCCCTGTGTTGTTTTGATGCCCCAACCAGGAAGGCCTTTGTGGCCAGTCTTAGTAAGGAAGCTAGTCCATGTACAGGGATAGGAAAAATCAATGCTGTCAAGATGTCAGTTCTTCCTAATTTGGTCTATTGATTCAACATAATCCTAATCAAAATTCTAGCAATTTATCTTGTAGATATCAACCAACTGGTCCTAGATTTTATATGAAGAAGCAGAAGACCAGTAATAGCCAACCCAATATCAAAGAATGGCTACAGAGTTGGAAAACTGTCTCTATGCAACTCCAAGACTTTATATAAAGCTACAATAATCAAGACAGTATGGTGTTGGTGAAAGAATAGACAAACATCAATGAAACAGAATAGAGAGTCTAGAAACAGACAACACAAATGTAATCAACTTATCTTTGAAGAAGAAAGACAATTCAGTGGGCAAAGGATAGTCTTTTCAACAAATGGCACTGGAAAAACCGGATATGCACATGTAAAAAAAAATCTAGACACAGATATTTTACAAAAATTAACTCACTGTGCATCAAAGACCTAATGTAAATGCTAAATTATAAAACTCCTGGAGATAACATAAGAGAACAACTAATGACCTTGGCTTTGTGATGAGTTTTTAGAAACAACACCAAAAATCACTATGCATGAAAGAAAAAATCGTTAAGTTGGACTTTATTAGAATTAAAAAATTCTGCTCTGTGATGGATACTGTTAAGAAAATGAAAAAAGCCACAGACTTGGAGAAAATATTTGCGAAAGACATCTGGTAGAGGACTAATATCCAAAATATATAAAGAATTCCTACAACTGAACAATAATAAGAAAAATGACCCAATTAAAAATGGGCAGAAGGAACTTTCCTGGTGGTCCAGTGATTAAGAATCCACCTGCCAATGGAGAAGACAGGTTAGATCCCTAGTCTGGGAAGATTCCACCTGCCACGGAATCCTGTGGAATCTTCCAAGTGCTGTGCCCCACAACTACTGAGGCCCTAACACTCTAGAGACTGTGCTCAGCAACAAGAGAGCAGCCCCCACTAGACACAACTAGAAAAGACCCGTGCACAGCAGCGAAGACCCAGCACAGCCAAAAAGAAAATGGGTACAAACAGCTGTTTCACCAAAGAAGATATACAGATGCAAATAAGCATATAAAAAGATGCTCAGCATCATGTGTCATTAAGGATTGCAAATTAAAACAATGAGTTACAACTACACATCTATTAGAATGGCTAAAATTCAAAACACTGTCCATACCAAATGCTGGCAAGGATGTGAAGCATCCATTCATTTGCTGGTAGAAATATAAAATGGCATAGCCACTTGGAATACAGTTTGGTAGTTTCTTATAAAACTAAACATAGTTGGGACTTCCCTGGCAATCCAGTGGTTAAGACTCTGTGCTTGTATGCAGGGGATTTGGGCTTGATCCCTGGTCGGGGAACTAAGATCTTGCATGCCACATGACTTGGCGGGGGAAAAAAACCCTACAAACAAACAAAAAACAACTAATCATACTTTTACCACATGATCCAGCAATTGAGCTCCTTGGTATTTTTTTTTTTTATCTAAAAAAGAATTTTATTAAAAAAGCACAAATGCAAAGAAATGAACAGAGGAAAATTTATGCGTCGAACCTGGGCTGGTCACTTATGATAATATACATGCTACAATTCCATTGTCTCCAATCATTCCACCTTCACCCTCTCCCAAACTTATCCAAATAAGTTGAAAAACTATATCCTCACAAAACTCAACATAAATGTTTATTGTAGCTTTATTAGTAATTGCCAAGATATAGAGGCAACCAGATGGCAGTTCTTCAGTATTCGAGTGGATAAACAGTGGTACATCCATACAATGGAATATTTTCAGCTATAAAAGGAAATGAGTTATCAAGTCATGAAAGCGTACCTTGAAGCAAATTGTCAAGTGAGAGAAGCCAGTCTGAAAAGGCTGCTGCTGCTAAGTCACTTCAGTCGTGTCCGACTCTGTGTGACCCCATAGACGGAAGCCCACCAGGCTCCCCCGTCCCTGGGATTCTCCAGGCAAGAACACTGGAGTGGGTTGCCATTTCCTTCTCCAATGTGTGAAAGTGAAAAGTGAAAGTGAAGTCGCTCAGTCGTGTCCGACCCTTAGCGACCCCACGGACTGCAGCCTACCAGGCTCCTCCGTCCATGGGATTTTCTAGGCAGTAGTACTGGAGTGGCTTGCCATTGCCTTCTCTGCCGAAAAGGCTACATACTGTATAATTCCAATTCTCTTTTTTTTTTTCAAACAAAAAAGAAATTCAAAAGCATTGACTTTTATTCATTCATGTTGTCACCTGAAATGATATCTATTGCATTTAAATGCTCCTTAATGTAAATGGCTGAGCAAATCCACTTTAATGGATATCCAATCCATTAAAAAAAATTCAATATCTGCATAGTTGCAGTCACTTCAATTCTCTACATTCTGGAAAAGGAAAAATTATGAAGGCTGCCAAAATTATGGAGACTGAAGAAATGGGTGGTTGGGGGGCTGAGATGGGGGTAGGGAGGGATGAGGAAATGGAGCACAGAGGAGTTGAGGGCCGTGAAACTTTCGTGCAGGGCTGTAATGGTGGCTACAGGTCAAGACCTATAGAATGTACAACCCGAAAGGTGAATTCTAATGTAAATTATGGACTTTATTTTATTTTTTAAAATTTGTCCACGCCATGCAGCTTTTGGGATCTTAGTTCCCCAATCAGGTATTGAACTCTGGTCACGTCAGTGAAAGCACCTAACCGCTGAACCACCAGGGAATTCCCTTAAGGACTTTAGCTAGTTGTATACATCAATGTCATCATCGGTTACAACAAATGCACTACACTAATGCAAGATGCCAACAGTGAAGATACTGGAGGAGACCTGAGGGAAGAGAGGGTGTATGGAAACCCTCTTCCCGATTTTTCAGTAAGCCTAAAATTGCTCTTTTGAAAAAGGGGATGGGGGGAGACATAAGGACTGGGAAACCCATTAAGGGCGAGAGCCTGTCACTTCCCAAGGCTTCCCACTGAGCTCTTCTGGGCTTAGTGGCAAAAACCACAATGTGGAAACGTCAGGCCTAAATAATGACTTATTCAGGTGCCCTTCTAAAGTGCTTTACATGAATGATCTCATTTTATCCTGTAGTACAATCCTATGAGGTAGGAACTATTAACAGCCGTGGTTCATAGAAGAGGAAGTGGAAGCACAGAGAAATTAAGTAACTTGTTTAAGATTGCTGTAAGTGGAGCCAAGATTTAGATCTAGATACTAGAATATATAACTAAGTCACCATATGCAACTTTTTTCTTATTCTATAAACTAGACAGTCCATTTTAGTGAGGCAAATCATCCAAGTTTATTATATTGCGCATCCTGATTCAGTACAAATAACCTCTGTTCCAACCTGGGCAGTATAGGATCTCTTTCAGCTAGGAGGTCAGTCTTTGCAGGACCCCTCTCATATACAGCCTCTCCAGGGACTGTATGGGGAAATAGTTTCTGGAAATGGGTTGAGTTTCTTTAAACAGGAACCCAGTTTTATTGTTTTTATCAGGGGAGTCTAGAAATGTTAAACTGTTGCTAGAGGCAGTGTTATGAAATAGGTAATTTTCAACCACTCCCTAACACTTCTGTCTTTATTTACCACCAGTGTCTTCTGCCCACTGCCACTCAATCATGGGGGTCTGGCCAGTCCCTCTTTCTTCATCTTTACTACAATCACCCCCATCCCTGTCTTCCTGTCTCTCACCTGGATCTTTGAATGGCCAGTTCCAGGCTCCCGGGTACCTGTTAAGGTCCAGCCAGGAATCAGAAACCACACCAGTTAACTGAAGAGAGGCCGTTCTGCTGGTCCACTGACACCCTCTACTGAATTTTTCATTTCATTCGTTGTATTCTTCACCTCCAAAATTTCTGTTCTTTTTAAAAATGATTTCTGTCTCTATCAAAATTCTCATTTTATTCATGTGTTATTCTCTTGATCTTGCTGAATTGCCTTTCTGTTTTCTTGTCACTCACTGAACTTCCTTAAAACAGCTATTTTGAATTCTCCATCAGGTAAACTGCAGATCTCCACGTCTTTGAGTTGTCGTTGTTATTCAGTCACTCAGTCACGTCAAGCTCTTTGCCACCCCTTTGCCTGCATCATGCCAGGCTTCCTTGTCCTTCACTATCTTCCAGAGCTTGCTCAAACTCATGATTTCGTGGCTGCAATCACCGTCCACAGTGGTTTTGGAGCCTAAGGGAATAAAATCTGTCACTGTTTCTACTCTTCCCCCACCTATTTGCCATGAAGTGATGGGACTGGATGCCATGATCCTAGTTTTTTGAATGCTGAGTTTTAAGCCAACTCTTTCACATTCCTCTTTCACCCCCATCAAGAGGCTCTTTAGTTCCTTTTCAGTTCAGTTCAGTCGAGTCGCTCAGTCGTGCCCGACTCTAGCGACGCCATGGACTGCAGCATGCCAGGCCTCCCTGTCCATCACCAACTCCTGGAGTTTACCCAAATTCATGTCCATTGAGTCAGTGATGCCATCCAACCATCTCATCCTCTGTGGGCCCTTCTTCTCCCACCTTCAATCTTTCCCAGCCTCTTCACTTGCCACCAATAGAGTGTCATCATCTGCATATCTGAGGTTATTGATATTTCTCCCAGTAATCTTGATTCCAGCTTGTGCGTCATCCAGTCTGGCATTTCGCATGATGTACTCTGCATATAAGTTAAATAGGCAGTGTGACATATATCTGAAACCAGTCTGTTGTTCCATGTCCAGTTCTAACTGCTGCTTCTTGTATTGTTACAGGTTTCTCAGGAGGCAGGGTGGGTGTTCTGGTATTCCTATCTCTTTAAGAATTTTTCAGTTTGTTGTGATCCACACAGTCAAAGGCTTTAGCATAGTCAGTGAAGCAGAAGTAGATGTTCTTGTTGAATTTCCTTTTTCTATGATCCAATGGGTGTTGGCAATTTTATCTCTGGTCCCTCTGCCTTTTCTAAATCCAGTTTGTACATCTGGAAGTTCTCAGTTCATGTACTGTGGGAGCCTAGCTTGAGCTATCTTCAAAGAAGTCAGTTCCTAGAAGACTGCTGTGATCCTTTGGTCGTGTCATGTTTCCTTGGTTATTCATGTTCCTTGAAGTCTCGAATGGTTTTCTTCACACTTGCAGTAGCAGTCACCCCTCCAGATTTTTTACCAGCTGACTGGGAGAGAGAAATCCCTTCTGTCAGTGCTGCTAGAATCTGAGGCTTTCCCAGACCTCTATGGATACACCGCCACCATACTTGTTGCTCCCCCTTGTGGCAGAATTCTTAAGCTTGTTTGCCTTCCCTTGATTCTGAGATACACCAGGCCAGGAGCTGACGGCCTCCGTTTGCCCAAGTTCTGAGTTAAAGCTCAAGTTTGTGGTCTCTCCCTGGCCTGCAGACTCAAGCTGGCTTTCTACATGCACTCAAAAAACCATCTGCCAAAGGTCACACTCACCACTATCAAGAGTGTGCACAGAGAGCTGGCCACAGAGTAGTGGTGTGAGTGGGTGAGGTGCATGGAGCTCGGGGCATTGAGGGCAGGGTGCATTGTGGGGGGTCTATGATCCGGGTGGGGGTACCTGCAGCCAAGGAGTCCCCAGCAGCTCACAGCAGGCTGCATGGAGCCTGCAGCACAGGTAGTGGGATCTGCATCCTTTAATGCCCTCCACGAGTCCTATCGGCCCCTCTCCCAGCCTTTTCCCACCCCCGCATCAGGCAGCCATGACCCTGGCCTCTGGGTGGAGTGAGAGAAGTGTGCCTCTTTGGCACAGCCAGGAAGTCAGGTGCGTGTTCGCACACTTCCCCTGTGGGAGAAATCAAGAGCCAGGAACATCTCCCTGGGCAGAGCTGTGCTGCCTTGGGGGAGGGGGGATGTGTAAGTCTTCCTCTTTTCCTCTCAAGTGTGTCCAAACCACTATTCCCTTTCTGCAGCAGAGCGCTAGAACTTCTCCACTGGAAACCTACACTTCCACAAAGGCTGTCCCGTCTGTGGGTGATTGTCTAAGACAGCGTTCGTTCTCCAGGGTCTCCCAGACTGTGGCTGAGAGGGACTGGGGCCAGTTCAGAGACCACTTTCTACAATCAGGACGGGAGTCTATGCCTATTACCTGATGCATGGGTGGGTAAGGCTTCTGGGTCCCTTGACATATGGTTTTACATTCCTACCAGCAGCATATCAATTATCCAATTTCTCCACATCCTTGCCAACACTTATTATCTGACTCTAGTCATCCTTTTGGGTGTGAAGTGGTATCTCACTGTTGTTTTTATTTACATTTAGTGATGGCTGTTTGCATATCTTCCTTGGAAATATGTCTATTCAGATCCTTTTCCCAGTTTGAAATTAGGTTGCCTTTTTATTGAGTTACAATTTCTTAATATATTTTAAATACAAGTCCCTTATCAGATACATGAATTGCAGGTATTTTCTCCCATTGTGTAGGTTGTCTTTTCACTGATTCTAACATGGGAAAATTATGGCTATTAATTTCCCTCTGGTTATTACTTTGACTCCATAAGCTTTAGTATGCTCTGTTTTAGTATTTTTGGTGTTTTGCATTCATTCTCATTCATCTCAAAGTGTATTCCCTCGTATGTGATGAGTCACTTCTGTCTTTCAAAATTTTCCCTTTATCTTCTGGTTATGATATGTGGTATGGTCTGTCGCTCAGTCATGTCTGACTCTTGGTGACCCTTTGGACTGTAGCCCTCCAGGCTCCTTTGTCCATGGGATTTTTTCCCAGGCAGAATGCCGGAGGGGGTTGCCATTCGCTCCTCCAAGGGATCTTCCCCACCCAGGGATCGAACCTGGGTCTCCTGCACTGCAGGTGAATTCTTTACTGCTGAGCCACCAGGGAAGACTTTGTCTTCTGAGAGTTTGATTATGCTGTGTTGACATAAGGATCTCTGGCTTTATCCTCCTGGTTGTTGAGCTCCTTGATGTGCAGATTGGTATCTGTCATGAAACATGCGAAGTTTCCATCCACTGTTTCTATGCCGTCTCACCCTTTCTCTCCTCACGTCTGTGCTGCATGGCACCTCACAGGTCTCTGAGCCTATTAATGTTTCTCCATCTTCCTTTCTATCCTGTGGATAGGTTAGTTTCTATGGACCTATCTTCAAGTTTGTTGACTTTTTTTTCTGCGTGGTTATGTCTGATGAGCCCCTCTAGTGAAATTTCTGTCTCAGTCATTATACATTTCAACTCTAGAATTTCTGTTTAGTTCCCTTCTGTCAGTTCTGTCTCTTAGCTGGTATTCTCTATTTGGTGAGACACTATTCTTATTCTTTCTTCTAGTTCTTTGGACACGGTTTCCTTTTGTTCTTTGAACATATTTTAAAGCTGGCTTAAAATCTGGTACTGTTGTTGTTCAGTCGCTTGGTCATGTGACTCTTTGCCACCCCATGGACTGCAGCACGCCAGGCTTCCCTGTCCGTCACTGTATCCCAGAGCTTATCAAACTTATGTTCTTTGAGTCGATGATGCCATCCAACCATCTCACCCTCTGTCACTCTCTTCTCCTCCTGCCCTCAATCTTTCCCAGCATCAGCGTCTTTTCCAATGAGTCAGCTCTTTGCATAAGGTGGCCAAAGTACTGGAACTTCAGCCTCAGCATCAATCCTTCCAATGACTATTCAGGGTTGATTTCCTTTCAGATTGACTGGTTTAATCTCCTTGCAGTCCCAAGAGTCTTCTCTAGCACCATAGTTCGAAAGCATCATTTCTTCAGGACTCAGCCTGCTTTATGGTCCAACTCTCACATCCACCCATGACTACTGGAAAAACCATAGCTTTGACTTTATGTACCTTTGTCAGCAGTGATATATCTGCTTTTCAATATGCTGTCTAGCCCCAAGACAGTATCTGGTACCAGGGTAAATTAAACTACAGAGCTTACCATTCTTACCAACATTCTACTGTCTTTCTTGACTGAGCACTCTCTGGGTTACTGGAAGCCTTTGGTTATTTTCCAGAGTTTAAAGCTAATTCTGATTATATACGGCAGAGTTTTCATTGCTTTTATAGAATGAGAAACTTTCAGTGGTTCTTACTGGACCACTTTTTTGACCCTTTGCTTGGATTTTGATCCAAATAAACTATAGAAAAATATTTTGGAGACAACGGTGGGAGTTCCCTGGGGGCCTAGTGGTTAGGATTCCGGGCTTTCACTGCCATAGCCTGGGTTCAATCTCTGGTCAGAGAACTGTGATCCTGCAAGCGGCACAGTGTGGCCAAAAACAAAAAAGCAAAAAACCCCTAAAAAACCACATTTGGCAAAACTGAACACAGAGTGGTCATCAAATTAAAATTTTTATTAAGGACATATATTCTTTTCAAGGCCCTATGGTCAGTTAGAGCTACACAGTGGTGTTTATAGAGTTTTCTTTGATTTGTTCTCAAATACTCCGGCTCATGGGCAAAAAAGCATGTGTGGGATGAAAGATAGGAAACAATGGCACAGGCTGATGGTTGTTGGATCCGGGTGATGGGGACATGAAGGTTTAATTACCAGTTTAATTTTATTTTTAAAAATTTCCATAATAAAAAGTTTTTTTAAAAAACAGAAGGGGTACTCCTGGGTCCAAAGGCTGAACTTGGGAAAAACAATTGAGTTCCAAACTGGCTTTTGGTGAAAGGCAGTAAAACAGTGTCGTAGAAGACAGGAACACTGCGTGTTAGAGAATAAAGGCTAAAGCTGCAGTATCGGTCAGGTACCTCAGGGTAAAGTTAGACAGCAAGGAAAAACTGTCTCTGGGACTGGAAAGTGAAAGAGAGTGAAAGTGAAGTCGCTCAGTTGTGTCTGACTCTTTGCGACTCCGTGGACTGTAGACCAGCAGGCTCCTCCATCCATGGGATTCTCCAGGCAAGAATACTGGAGTGGGTTGCCATTTCCTTCTCCAGGGGATCTTCCCGACCCAGGGATCAAACCCAGGTCTCCCACATTGCAGGCAGACGCTTTAGCCTCTGAACCACCAGGGAAAGAAGGGCACAGTAATCAACTGGTCAAATCCAGGCTGATCCCTGGCCCCAAGTCCCGAGTCTGTTGTTCTCAACCACTATATACCACATCCCAGGGTGGTGGAAAAGATTTCTTTCCTGGGGCTGGCAAAAGAAGTGTTCCTGCCCAGACCGTTCCATCTGGCTCGAACAGCACTATGACCAAGACCTGGAGCTGGAGCTGACAGACCTCAGAGGGCAGAGGCCCGGGCTAAGTAGGCGTCGGTCCTCCTGAGTGACCCACAGTCTCCAGACATCAACTGGGAAAAGGGAGCGTCCTCTGATGACCCTGGACTCCAGAGATCTTAAATCACACTATAAAAGGCACATTTGAGAGTTCTTTCCACCATACTCTAAACATAAGGACCTCAGACCCCCAAGAAAGGGAACATGGGAGAGCCCCCCGAAGAGTTCCTACAGGGAGGACCACGCAAAGCCTGGGGCCTGGGTGCCCCAGCGTGTGCTCCAAAGCACAGGGAGAACCCACCTTGCCCGCTCTGCTGCCCCTTTCCAAAGGGGAATGAGAGCCACCATGGAAGACAGACGCCCTGAGGCCCTAGCTAAAGAGAGGGCTTGGGAGCAAGAAACCGAAGTCAAGAACCAGCCATTCTTTGGATACCCCTTTCCCTAGGAGGAGGAGCAGGAAATATACTTCAGGTCACAAAGACAGCCCTGGACCTTCCTTTGGACACAGCTGAGGGATCTGAAAGTCTTCTCACCCAGGTTAGGAGAGGAGAAACTAACGGGGAGCTGGGAGCACTGAGGGGCCGAGGACAAGCTGTGTGGGCCCTGGGGGGAAAAGGCAGAACTCCCAGCCCGGGGCACCACTGACTGAAGGCGCCAGAAAAGGGCCTGGGTATAACATCCCTCAGCAGACCAGGGCCTTTCCCTGTGCAGCCGAGGGAGCCGCCGAGTGCAGTTGTGGCAGGCGGACCCTGTAACATCTGGATGGGGTCGGGGAGAGGGCCCGGGACATCACTAGCCGGCCGCACTGTGCTGGCACCACCACGATGCTGGGCGCAGCAGGGATGGCCTGGGGTGGGAGGCAAGCCTGGCATGGTCAGAAGTACAATCTGATGGTCGCTGTGGAGTGAGGGGCCGGAAAATGCCATATGTCTTCCCTGTGAGGCGAAATCTGAAACCGGTACCTTGTGTCGTGCTCCCCAGAGTCCCTACCTGAAGGTGCCCATGGCCCCAGATCCATGATGCAACTACTTGACAGAAGAACAGCTTTATTGGTGACCCGAAGGAGCCAAGATCACTCCCAGGCCACGTCAGCCTACAAGGCCTTCTCCGGGCAGGAAAGTCAATCACATAATTCATGGGGGTTCCTGACAAGAGATCAGAGCTCCACTCCTAATTATAAGAAAAATTCCCAAAATTCCTGATTTCAGAGTCAACAAACAGAAGGTCCAAGGCTCGTGTCCTGACAGATACTCTTGTCCCTGCCTGTTCCCACAGGGGAGGCTGACTGAGCTATTCAGCAGTACCTGTGGGGCTGTGCAGACAAGGTAGAGGCCCACAAAGCCACTGGAAGTCTCCCCAAGACAAGTTTCCTGGAGAGTTCACACTCCAGCATGGCGCAGGACCTGGCCCTCAGCTTGCACCCCAAGTCTGATGAGGTCGGGTCGCCGAGTGGGCCTGGGTAGCAGAGGACCCCACCACACTGGCCCTCAGCACATGGACCCTCCATGGTCTGGGCTCGGTGGTGCCGCCACAGCCTGTCATTGGCCCCAGCCCCTCACTGCTGGGGTATCCCCAGCTTCCTGATGGGGTACAGGTACCACATCACCACCCCCGAAGGGTTGATGATCACAGTGAAGTTGGTTTTATGCTGGAGGCCACTGATGATGTCACCCGTGTAGACGTCCTGGGCCTGCAGGGGGAGGACAGCACCAATGCCACCCTAAGAATGGCTGCACGGACCCCACCCCACCCCGCAGAGGATGTAAACGCCTGGACTTTGGCCTGTCTGTGTGGAGCCTCCAGTATGACCTACAGAAATGGGAGTGTGAACCCCCAAGCATGTCCCCTCTGGCCAAGCCAAGCGGTGCCCAAACACAGGCGGAGGTAAGAACCAAGAAACATGCCAGCAAGACCGAAGAGGGGAACCCACGGCCTCGGGGGCTGGCAGGACTCAGTTACACACAGCAGTTCATCTGTGTAGCTTGAAAACACCAGAGCAGAGAACCGCACCATCCGGAGGACCCACGGCTTAGGTGGGCAGGTGTGTGAGTGAGGACCCAGCAGTGCCCCCAGAGAAGACTGGAGTCCTGAGATGGCAGAGCACTCACCTCATACACCACGGAGCTGCTGAAGTTCAGGCGGGCGAGGGAGGAATGGTAGCGATAAGGCATGTCCGTCCTGCGGCTGAAGAAGACGATGGCGCTGGCCTCACTGGCCAGGGGCCGCAAGTACACTTCAATGTGGGATTTCTCCTGGGCACGGAAGACGGCTAACTGGCTGGGGCCCCTGCTCAGCAGGCCGCGAAGCCCCCTTCCCAACCCTCGAGCTCTGGGTCCCGCCAGCCCATAGAAGCTCAGAGGGAAAAACACAGCCCTCCAGCACCAACTCCTCTAACTCCACCTTCCTTCCTCCTTTTTCTTTCTTCCCTCCTTCCTTCCTTTCCTTCTCTGACTCAACAGACGCTCCTGGACACTTCCTCCGTCGCGTCCTCTTTGGGTGCGACAAACGCTGCCTGAGGTCCTAACGTCGGAGAGCTCACAGGGTAACAGGAGGGACACCCGTGGACAGCCCTGGCACTAGACCGGGGGGCACAGTCCAGTGGGAACGACGAGCTCCGCTCCAAGGAGCCCGGACGGGGAGGCCCCATCCTCCAGAAGGTCTGCGGGCCTGGCTCCAGCGTCAGCCCCTCTGCGGGATCAGATGCCTCCTCTGGGCATCACCGGCTCAATGGGTGCCCTCGAGAGTGGTGGAGATCCCTTCCCACTAGGGGCAAGGGCTCCGTGCAGAGAGCACAAGCTCTGGGGCGACGCTGCCGGCCTCTAGTCCTGTTGCGCCACTTACTAACCATGGCCTTGGGACGAAGTCACTGAGGCTCTTCCAGTGTAAGTCTCCTCATTTGTAAAACCAGGAAGGAGCACCTACTCTCTGAGAAAATGTATCTAGAATGCCTAGCACACAGCCGGTGCTCAAAAACTAGTAAACACTACTACTAGTAGTAGTTATACTCCTTGGTTCAAGCCAACTCCTAAACTCTGAAGGCAAGCCCCAGTTCTCTGCCAGACATCACAGACTTATGCGGACGTTTTGTATTAATACTTCCAAACCAGGGGGCCACGCTGTTCCCACGTGCATTTGTGGTGATGTCTCCCTTCCCCCCGTCCCATGAGCTGTCCTGCTCTGGCCCTGCTATTACCCGGGTAAGTAGGGGACAGTCAGAGCAGCTGCCAGTAGAGCCTCCGACTGAATGCAACCAGGAGGGACTGAGTGGATTTCAGAGACCCTGGTCCTGATTCCTTAACCTCCAGCTTGCAGCCTTGTTTTCAGGGAAGCCCAGTCTCTCAGCCTCTCCCCCTTCCCTGCCCCCATACCCCAGTACCCTGATAATCCTGCGTCCCTGGATGCCTAAGGGATCCTGGTTGATTTTGATCATGAGTGGATTCTGCAGGATGTCCATGTTCTGGGCGGAGATGGTACGCAGGTCTGTGGACATGAACAGGGGGGCCGCCAGCACCGTCCACAGGGCCATCTGGGCTCGGGCTTGCTCAAAGCTGAGGCCAAAGTTCCCGATGAGCAACTGGGGGCAGGAGAGAGGAGTGCTCAGCTCTGCCCTCTACAGAGCAGTGGGCATGGGGACCAACCCTAAACTTGTAGCAAAACAAGAGAGCGATGGGGAGGACAGTCAGGTATGGGCCCTAGTTCTGCCAATACCATTCCCTGGCACTGTGGCTTTGGGGTGGGTCAAATCACTTTTCAGAGCCTCAGTGTTTTTTGTCTCCACCAAGAGCGTAGGAGTGATAATATGCTCTGACCATGTCACAGGATGTTGAAAGGAGCCAATAAATCCTACTGCCGAAGGCATTTATAAACTGGAACATGGAAGAAATACAGCCAGGGTGGTAGGTCAGACCTGAACAGTGTCTGCTCCTGCCATCAGCTACCCACCTGCCCTAAAGATAGCTGCACCAATGGGCACTCCTGTCCCCAGGGCAATCAGTATACCTACAGGACACAAATGATTATTGCTAACTCAACACTGTTGTGTACTTAATGAGAAAAATTTAGTTACACACTGCATATGTGCCAAACGGTGCCAAGCATTTAAAGGATTATTCTTTTGGGGACTTCCCTGGTGGTCAGTGGTTAAGACTCCACGCTTCCACTGCAGGGGGCATGGGTTCTATCCCTGGGCAGAGAACTAAGATTCTGCATGCCATGTGGCACGACCAAAAAATAAAAGTACTTGGCCTTGGGCCTAGCGCTTAGTAGTCAATGAAGGTCAGCTCCTCCCTAACCTCTGGGGAGCTGAGTCCTGTTTACAATAACAGACATGCACTGGCCTAGAAAAATTAAAATAGTCATCCTTTCAACCCTCAAAACAACCTTGTTACAGGAGCTGCTATTATCATTTCAATTTTCCAAATGACAAAGCTGAGGCACAGAAAAAATGAAGTCAAGTGCCCAAGGTGCGTGGCGGAGCTGGAGCTCGGACTCTGTGAAGCAGGCCCATTTCTCACCCTCTCCACCCGTATTCGTAATTATTATAACCATCGCTGGGGGCGAACACCTGGTGACTAAGTGAAGAGACAGCTATAAAACTGTAGGAGAAACTGCAAGGGAATTTAAGTGGTCAGGGCTATGAGTGAGGCAGGTATGAGGGGCCAGTTCTGCCGGTGGCGGGAACAGCACAGAGCACTGAGAGGGGGCTCAGAGGCAGACCTGGTGAAGACAGTCTAGGGAGAGAAGGACAGGAGAGAGAGGGCTCATCGTGCTCTCCACCCTATGGAGGGAAGAATGCACCAGAGTCACTCCAGACCAAGTTCTCAAGTTTCAGGAACATCAGAACCGTCTGGGAAGACTGTTAACAATGGGCATTCCCAGGCCCTCCCTGAACATTCTGATCCAAGAGGTGGGGGTGGGGCCCTGGGAAAAGAACGGTAAGCAAGCTCCATGGCATGTCCCACATGGTGGTTCAAGGACACGCTTCAGAGGTGCCGAGTGAGAGCCTGGCAAAAGGCACCCAGGAAGACACCATAGGGCCGTGGGCCTCGGGCCAGCCCCTTCCATGCTGGTACCATGTCTGGGTCGTTCCAGTGCCCCGGGCCAGCCACCGGCTGCAGCACATCCTGGTGGGTCACAAACCAATCCAGGACAGACAGCACGCTCCTCCAGGAGTCCTGGATGTCTTGGAAGTTGCGCCAGAGGTTGCAGATCTCTGCCAGCAGGGTGTAGTTCACCTGGATTTGGGGGCAGGCAGAGAGTCCCGGGCCAGTGCCACACTCTGTGGCCCCGAGGCCTGTCCAGGGGCTGGGGAGCCTCAGCAGGGGACACAGACGGTGGGAAGGGGGAAGAGATCAGTCTTTGAGCGTGCTCATGATAAGGAAGGGCCTCGGAGGGAGCGCTCCTCCTCTGGGGCTGCCCAGGCCTCCCCTCCAGGTGTGCTGCTTGCAGGAAACTGACCCTTCTCTCTCATGCCAGGAGGGATCAAGCCCAGGGTATAGAAACCCAGGCTTGGGTACCCATAGCCTTCCTCCCACATGCCCTCCCCTGTGTTCTCTCAGGGAGAGTGCCACCCTCCACCAGGGTTCTCAAGTCTGCACATCTGATTCCACCCTTTCTAGCATCCCACATGCTCAGGGGCCCCTGGTGAGGTGCCCACGAGGCCTTCCGGAGACTAGGCCCCACCTGCCTTGGCTTCACCAGTCTTCTGGCCCTCCAAGCCCACTCAGTACCACCCAGGATTCTGACTACTTGCAGGGGTGCCGTATCAGCACCTGACACATGGCTCCCATGCCCTTCAGCCCACCTGACAACTGTCTCCTCTAAGATTCTGGGCTGGCTCAGGCCCCTTGGGTACTTACGACCCTCCTACAAATCAGCACGTGAGCAGTGAAGATGCCAGCAGCTCGGGCTGCACAGAAGGCAAGAAGGCCTGGGTACGGGGGGGGGCATGGCCAGGTGGGTGCAGAGAATGGCTCACCTTTGGGGGGAGGCCCCCTTCGTAGGCTGGCCAACTGCAGGAGAAGGCGATGGGGCGGCCTGTGGCATTCAGGGCAGCGGCCATCTTGGGGTACCCTGGAGAATTCCAACCATCACGTTTTAGAATGAAAAGACCAAGGTGATCATGGGCCTCAGCTCAAACCTCCCCCCACATGTGAGGAGACTAATGCTCAAAAGAGGAAGTACCTCCCCTGTACCCAGAGCTGCACACACACCCTGGGAGGAGCAAGGCATCAGCCCTCTGGGAGCCAAGAAACCCCTAGGCTCTGCGGGAGAGGAATTGGGAAACGCTACCCCCAGGGGCCATATAGACGGGCACTGGGGACCTTCCACGGCCACACCTCCCTGTCTACCAATGGCTCCCAGCCAGCTGCGGGACCCACCCTCGGCCCGCTCATTGGGGCTTGAGTAACAGCCATCCAGCTTCAGCATGTCCACCTTCCACTCAGCAAAGGTTTTCGCGTCCTGCACCACCTTGTCTAGCGTCGTGCCAGGGAAACCCATGCAGGTGAAGTTGCCCAAGTCCTCGTAGATGCCCAGCTTCAGGCCCAGGGAGTGAGCCTGGGGCGGGGGGCGGGGAGGGGTTGAGAACACAGTGGATACCTCAGGGAACCACTAGCAGGCACAACTGACCAGGCCCCATTACAACCTTCAGAGGCTCCCGAAAGACCGGAGGGAAGGGTCCCAGCTTTCTGGCCTGGCCTTGCCTCTGCCACCATGACCCTTCCCCTCCCTCCTAAACACACACCTTGCGTGAGCTGTCTCTGGCCTCTAGGCATTTCCTTCTGCCATCCCCTCTGCCTCGAATGCCCTCTCTGGGATCAGCCTCCTCCAGAGAACCTTCCTGAAATCCCAGGCTGAATAAGAGGTCCTTCATTGCTCCTGCTCAAGACCATGGCTCACAACTACCTGTTCACGTATCTATTTCCTCCACCAAACTGTTCTCAGGCTGGGATTATAGAAATGAGCCCTAAGTAGGACGGGGTGGAAAGAGTGGTCTGGCCTGCAGGTCAACATGCAGGACAGGGCTGGGGTCGGGGGCTCACATAGTCAGCCAGGAAGGCAATGCCATGGGGGAAGCGCTTGTGATCCGGCACCAGGTTGCCCTTGGCATCACGTCCACCAATCCAGCAGTCATCGATGTTAAGGTATACGTAGCCCAGGTCCCGCCATCCATCCTGCGCCAGCCGGTCAGCCATCTCCATGAAGAGCTGCTCACTGGCGAGGGGCAGGGGACAGGGCTGCTCAGTGGCCCAGTGTGGGCCTCGCCCTAACCCCACCCTCCTTCCTCAGAGTGTTTCAAACTTCTTAGATACTCTGAGTGTGGATCCAGCCTGTAAGTACCACGGCCTTTGCTGTCAAGCTGGAGACTAAGCCAGGCAACCAGGGTTATGTCCTGAGTCATAAGCAGGGTGGAGCGAAAGGGGTGATTTGGCTTTCAGGCCAAGAGGCAGGACTGAACCAGTGGGAAGCACGTGGGTCAGGTCTGACCCTTAACTGTGACCTCCTCTCCCTTATCTCAGGGGCTAGGTCCCCTACAGGCCTGAGGTCACCAGAGATGCCCCCATGCTGGTCATGAGACTGTGTCAGATGTCTCAAAAGTTACCTCCAGTTGCTTCCTCTCTGGGATGGGGGGATGGCCCTAACCCTGCCCTCTTTTTGAGCTCACTCCCACGCCCGCCTGCCCCCACTCTTGTCTGGTGGTGTAGACCTGACTCACCTGATGCAGTTCTTCGGGTCCTCATTGCAGTCAATGTTGCAGCGGAAGCGTTCCCAGGCCAGCCAGCCCATGGGTGGCTTCCGCAGGAGCCCATTCTCCAGGACCAGCACCTGGGCCACCAAGGCCAGCAAGAGCACTGCGGAGGGGGGTGGACTGTGAGTGGCTCCCACAGCCCCAGCCCTCTCCCCACCCCATCCACATGCCGCTCAGCCCCCACGTTAGGGGAACTAGACTCTCCAGCTTAAGGTGGAATGGGCTCTTCCTGAAACTGCTGGCTCCCACCAGGCTGTGAGTGGGTGGACAGTCCCAGGTGTAGGGCGGTGTCTGAGGCCTGGAGTCCCCCCTGCTGTCGCCACACCAGTGCTGGGATCACCAAAATCTAACACCTGGAGTCACAGCCTTTCTGCACCAGCTCTCCCCACTCCATTCACACACAACTTGACACTGTAGCCAGGCTCCTGGTCTCCTGAGCCCCATCCGGGGCTCAGTGTTCCCTGTAGGCACCCAAGAGGCTTCGGAAAAGCTTAAGAAGTCAGCTGGTGAAAACAGCACCATAGGGCCTTAATTTGCTTATCTGTAAAACGGAATTTCCATACTGACTTTATAGGGTTGTTCTCAATACACATTGATGTTACAGAAGATAAGGTCTCTGGCTGTTAGGTAGAGGGGGTAAGCAAAGAAGAGGTCTCTTTGGAGGGGAACTGATTCTTGCCTGAGAAGGATCTCCTCCTTTCCTGCCCCACCTCCAAGAATGAGAGAGGAACATGTCTCCCCATAGGTCCACATCAGGGAAGGAGGCCCAGAAACCACAGGAATGGCACTTCCTCCAGGCAGCCCCCACCCCCGCAGTGGTCACTTACCCTCCCAAAGCCACCCCCCTCCTCGCCCCCACTCCCCAGTCCGTGTAGGTACCTGTCTTCAGCAACATCGCTCTGGACTCAGCGGTCTCAGGACCTGACCAGATCTGCTTTTACCAGCTTCCTTATGTTGGGATTTGGAAGCTAAGAAACGTTAGAAAAGCACTGAAAAAAAAAAAAAAAAAGAAAAGCACTGGGGTCCCTTCTGTTTGGCTAGCCCTGCCGCCCTTACTTAACCTTGGGTGTGGATCCCACACTGGGTGCCCAAGCCGCCCTCACAGCCCCCAGTCTCTCCCCCCAGCCATCACTTCCCCGAGCCTGGGTTCTTCCGTAGGAAATACTCAACAAGGTATCGTGGACGTTAGACCTCACCTCCTCTGCCGTGCTGGGAACCCCGAGTGCCCAAGGGCGACCCTCTGCCAGGCTAGGGTCAGAGAGAGGCAGCGACGCACTCATGGACTCCCAGGAAGAACGGAGGCGGCGGGCCGGGCGCCAGGCCTCCGCTCCCACCGGGGCTGGGGTGCCGCCCGCGCCCCCCAAAACCGCAGGCCCAGCGCCCCAGCCCTGGGATCCCACCCAGAGTCGCCCATCCTCGGCAGCTCACCGACTCTTCCGCTGCGACCTCAGCCTCCGCCTGGTTCGGCCTCCCGAGTAGACTACAGCCGCAGGCACCTGATTCGTCTACCGCGTTCCAGCGGGGCGGGCCCTGACGGACGCAAACCTTCCCGGCGGAACCTATCAGAATCCCCCCGGCAACGTCCTGCCCCGCCCTACACGGGCCCAGAAAGCCCTCGGAACCTCCCACAGCCCCTCCTCCGCGAGCTCCGGCTCTGCGCGCTCCCGAGGCAGGCACGCGCCCACAGCACAGGGTCCCCGTCTCCGCCGAGCCAGTCCTTTCGCTTCTGCCGGGCCAGTTCAGTTCAGTCGCTTAGTCGTGTCCGACTCTTTGAGACCCCATGGACTGCAGCACGCCAGGCCTCCCTGTCCATCATCAACTCCCGGAGTTTACTCGAATTCATGTCCATTGAGTCAGTGATGCCATCCAACTATTTCATCCTCTGTCGTCCCCTTCTCCTGCCCTCAATCTTTCCCAGCCTCAGGGTTTTTTCCAAGGAGTCAGTTCTTCACATCAGGTGGCCAAAAGTTTTGGAGTTTCAGCTTCAGCATCAGTCCTTCCAATGAATATTCAGGACTGATTTCCTTTAGGAAGGACTGGTTGGATCTCCTTGCAGTCCAAGGGACTCTCAAGAGTGTCTTCTGGATAGGATACTGTAGATGTTCATTTAATAGCTGTAGCGTGGATACTTGCTGAAAGAAAAGAAAGTGAAAACAAAGTCTCTCAGTCGTGTCCGACTCTTTGCGACCCCGTGGACTGTAGCCCACCAGGCTCCTTAATTCACGGAATTTTCCAGGCAAGAATATTGGAGTAGGTTGCCATTTCCTTCTCCAGGGATCTTCCCGATTCAGGGATCAAACCTGGGTCTTCTGCATTGCAGGCAGAGGCTTTACCGTCTGAGCCACCAGGGAAGCCTGGATACTTGTTGAGGGCTTTTTTAAAGAAAAATGAGAGCATGCCCTGGAGTATGGCCCATAGTAAACCGCTCAGAAACTGTAGTGGAAGATGAATAGGTGCTACGAACCTCTTTTTAAAGCCAGGAGATTCTCCTACCTTGCCTGACACTTCAGTTCAGTTCAGTCGCTCAGTCGTGTCCGACTCTTTGCGACCCCATGAATCACAGCACGCCAGGCCTCCCTGTCCATCACCAGCTCCTGGAGTTCACTCAAACTCACCACCATCGAGTCAGTCATGCCATCCAGCCATCTCATTCTCTGTCATCCCCTTCTCCTCCTGCCCCCAATCCCTCCCAGCATCAGAGTCTTTTCCAGTGAGTCAACTCGTCACATGAGGTGGCCAAAGTATTGGAGCTTCAGCTTTAGCATCAGTCCTTCCAATGAACACCCAGGACTGATTTCCTTTAGAATGGACTGGTTGGATCTCCTTGCAGTCCAAGGGACTCTCAAGAGTCTTCTCCAACACCACAGTTCAAAAGCATCAATTCTTCGGTGCTCAGCTTTCTTCACAGTCCAACTCTCACATCCATACATGACCACAGGAAAAACCATAGCCTTGACTACTGCTGCTGCTGCTGCTGCTAAGTCACTTCAGTCGTGTCCAACTCTGTGTGACCCCACTGACGGCAGCCCACCAGGCTCCCCCGTCCCTGGGATTCTCCAGGCAAGAACACTGGAGTGGGTTGCCATTTCCTTCTCCAATGTGTGAAAGTGAAGTCGCTCAGTCGTGTCCGACCCTTAGCGACCCCACGGACTGCAGCCTACCAGGCTTCTCCATCCATGGGATTTTCTAGGCAAGAGTACTGGAGTGGCTTGCCATTGCCTTCTCCAATAGCCTTGACTAGACGGACCTTTGTTGGCAATGTCTCTGCTTTTTAATATGCTATCTAGGTTGGTCATAACTTTCCTTCCAAGGAATAAGCGTCTTTTAATTTCATGGCTGCAATCAGTATCCGCAGTGATTTTGGAGCCAAAAAAAATTAAGTCTGACACTGTTTCCACTGTTTCCCCATCTATTTCCCATGAAGTGATGGGACCAGATGCCATGATCTTAGTTTTCTGAATGTTGAGCTTCAAGCCAACTTTTTCACTCTCCTCTTTCACTTTCATCAAGAGGCTTTTTAGTTCCTCTTCACTTTCTGCCATAAGGGTGGTGTCACTGCATATCTGAGGTTATTGATATTTCTCCTGGCAATCTTGATTCCAGCTTGTGCTTCTTCCAGCCCAGCGTTCCTCATGATGTACTCTGCATATAAGTTAAATAAGCAGGGTGACAATATACAACCTTGATGTACTCCTTTTCCTATTTGGAACCAGTCTGTTGTTCTATGTCCAGTTCTAACTGTTGCTTCCTGACCTGCATACAGGTTTCTCAAGAGGCAGGTCAGGTGGTCTGGTATTCCCATCTCTTTCAGAATTTTCCAGTTTATTGTGATCCACACAGTCAAAGGCTGGCCACCTGTTATGCTCATCCAGACACTCTGCATTCTTTCCTCTTTCATCATCACATACCTATTGAGCAACGACTAGATACCAAACACTTTATTTTTGGCACCTTCACTTGGATGGTCAAAGGCATTTCAAACAGAACTGGCTCCAAACACCTGCCAATTTCATATCTCAGGTTAATGTCAACTTTCCTTCCAGATGCTCAGGCCAAAACGTTAGAGTTCTCCTTGACTTCTCTTCCCCTCACTCCCTATGTCCAGTCTCTGCAAACCTAGTACTCTCCACCTTCAAACCCCATGCTAAGCACTCACCATCCTCCCCCTCGCCCATGCTTAGGAATTTCCCTGTGGTCCAGTGGTTAAGACTCCCTACTTTTACTGCAGAGGGCTCTGGTTCCATACTTGGTTGGGGAAGGAAGATCCTGTATGCCCACGCAGTGTGTCCAAAAAAATAATCAAACAATCCTGAATTTGGCCATGTCTACTCTTCCAGCCCTCATCACATCTTACCTGGATTACTCCAGCATCCTCCTCATTGATCTGCTTCCACTCATATTTTTTTCTTCCTAGCAGCCAGAGAAATCCCTTAAAACATAGCTCAAGACCTCACTCGAAGGCTTCCCTGGTGACTCAGTGGTAAAGAATCTCCCTGCCAATGCAGGAAACATGGGTTTGTTCCGTGGTCCAGGAAGATTGGACATTAGCACAGCAACTAAGCCCAAGAGCCACAACTATTGAGCCTGTGAACTGAACTACTGAGCCCATGGGCCGCAACTACTGAAGTCTTCTCACCCTAGAGTCAGTGCTCAGCAAGGAGAAGCAGCGGCGATGAGAAGCCTGCACACTCCAACTAGAGAGTAGCCCCCGCTCCCTGCAACTAGAGAAAAGCCCTGGCAGCAATGAAGATAGAGCACAATAAATAATTATTTAAAAAAACAAAACAAAAAAAACTCACTCAAGACCTGGTGATGGCTATTCATTTAAGTCTGGAGTAGCAACCCACACAGATTTACAAAGTTCCACCCCACACATTCTAACCCGATATCCTGCTGCTCCTGCCACCCCCCAACACACACACACACACACACACACACACACACACACACACAGACGTCTCCTTGCAGTTCCTCAAACACAACAGGTCTCAGAGCCATTGCACTAGCTGTTCCTTCTGCCTGGAATGCTCTCCTTCCAGATTCTGGCATGACTGGCTCCCTCGTTTCCTTCAATTATTTCTCAAATGTCACCTTCTAGGTGAGGTCTACTGTGACCATTCTGTTTAAAATTGCAATCTTCCTACCCCGTCCCCCCCATTCCCAGACTCCTTGCCCCTGCTCTGTATTTTCCACAGAACTTATTGCCTCCTATCTCATTTATTATGGTGTCTATTAGTAACTGAATAAAAGTTAGTGGAGGAGATAGATAATAAACAGGAAATAAAAGCATGGATGTAGGTAACTTTTTTTTAATAAGTGGTTAGTGTTATCATGCAAATATAAACCAGGGATGTGATAGAGACCTGCAGGCAGGCTGCTTTCTCATGGCTGGGGAGGGGACAGGCACTGAGGCCTAAATAATGTGAAGGAGGAGTTAAGAGCCTTGGGGTAGGGTTGGGAAGGAGGAGCACTCTTGCAGTAACTGTCAGGGCCAGAACTCTCTGAGGTGACAACCAGCAAGTTCATGGGCAGATGTTCTGAGCTCACCAGGCTCCCAGGGCTGTCAGGAAAGCTTCCCCGTCTTTGGTTGTGCACTCCTGCGTCCTTTTACCGCAGGCCTAGCTGTCCACTGACCCCAGGCACAGCCTGGGCGCTGAAGATGGGCTGCAGGCTGGCAGGAGTGAAGGCAGCAGAAATGGATAATCCCCCCCACCCCGGAAGCGGAGATCCAGCCGACTCCAGGGGGGCCGAATTGGGTGGCTGGGAAGCTGGGCTGGGCCTCACGGAATGGATAGGAGCCCGCCCAGAGGAGGCGTCTGGGCCGAGGCCGTCCCAGACTTGGCTCTGTGCGCGAAGTGGGCCGGGCGGGGAGAGGGGGGCTGGAGATGGGGAAAGAGAAGGTCTCGAAGTTCTGGGGAGGTGGCCTGGGTACGAGGCCGCCGGATGGCCCGAGGTGGGACTCCGGGTTCGAGGCCGGCCACCGCTGACCAGCACTGGGCCTCAGGCCGGGCACGGCCGGCCGGGCCTCAGTTTCCCCCCGGCGTGGATCGCGGGGCCTAGTGAGTCGTGGGCGGGGAGGGGTGAGGGCGGTAACTCGAGTCGCTCAGGCGGGGTCTCTCGGCCACGTTTAGCGGCCCGAACGCACGGAGGCTTGGGGCCCGGAGTTGAAACGGCCCCGGGCCACCCCGCGGGCCGCGCTCCTGGGCTTCGGGGGCGTGAAGGTGAGAGCGGGCCCGGCGGGCTCGGGAGGAGGCGGCCCCGGAAGGCGTGGCCCGCGGGGACGTGGCGGGGCCGCTCCCCGCGCGATGGGGAAACCGAGGCGGCAGCCGCGCCCCGAGTCTGCGGCGCGGGCCGCGGAATTCCCGGTGAGGCCACCCCGTTTCTGGGCGACAGCGGGTCAGACACCCCCACCCCCCGCGGTGGCCGTGCCCAGGGGGTCCCACGCCCCAGCCCGCCGCTCCTCTAACAAAAGAATCTAGAAAAATGCGGTGCAGCGAATTCCCGCCGCGGTTGAAATGCGGGCCTCGTTAACCGGGGAAGCGGGTGGGGAGGAGACGCCCTTCCTCGGGGAGCGGAGAGTTAGGTCGGCTCCGGATCTCCTCTCCGCGCCCTAGTGCTGGACGGCCGGGAGGTGAGGCCACTGCTCAAGGAACCAACCGTCTGTGTTCTTCTCTTCCTTCTCCTCCGACCACCATCGGAGACCGGCCCCGCCCCCATCTCAGGACCCTGCTTGCTTCTCTGCATAGCCCTTTCCGAGACGGGCCTTCACGTTAATTGATTTTAAAAGACACGAATTTTTATTTATTTTTGTCTTTTTTTTTTTTTTCCTTTACATCGTGCCTCCCCTTTGGAAATGTAGGCTCCAGGAAGGAGGGGCTTTATTTTGTCCACTGTTTTATTCAGTTATTTTAACAAATACTTTCTGAGGGCCTCCCTAAGCCCTGCAAAGGGCTGGATATTGAGGAGGTTCCACCTGAACCAAGTCCAGTTGGTTGGTTCTAGACATTCTGGGGCTGGGGACAGCGCTGTAAACACAAAGGAGATCATTGTGGGATGAAGGCTGCTGTTGGGTCACCTTAGATCAGACCACCTTCCTGATCAGGACCACCTTACAAATAGTGATCAGGGCAGGCCTCTCAAAATAGGCCACTTAAAGACCACAGATAAACTATGTGGCAAGTACTAAAAGGGAAAAGCAACAAGCCATGTGGGCACTTAACTCTGACCTAGCCTTAGACGGCAGGGCGCTGAGGTCCAAAGAGTAATGATCAGGACGATGGGACTCAGATCCTTAAATTGCTCGTAAGTGCAGGGCCTGGGTGGACCTGTGTGTGTATGCGTGTTTTGGGCAGGGCAGTAGATTATCAGGGGTCAGGGAAGGCTTCCTGGAGGAGGTGGTGGTTTCATTTGACCTGAGGCTGGGTAGGAGGCTGAGTAGGAGTAAATCCAATCCTTTAGGATAGATTGACTGTATTTGAGAATTCTTTTGCAGGTGTCCTGGAAACCACATGGTCAAAGGGCTGAGCCGTGTGGCCAGACAAGAGAGGCCCCCACCCCTGCCCGGGGAGCTCTGCGGGTAAGTGAGTAACTGCCAGGATATGCCCCCCAAAGAGGTGAGGGAATCAGGAGACCAAGCTCTGCTTCTCACTGGCCACGTGATCCTGGGAAGTTCACCTTCACTGTTCTGGTCTCAGTTTTCTGTGAGTCAGGAGAACAGTTGGATTTTATGTCACTTGTGTGGGCTTCCCTGGTGGCTCAGATGGTAAAGAACCTGCCTGCAACATGGGAGACCTGGGTTCAATCCCTGGGTCTGGAAGATCCCCTGGAGAAGGAAATGGCAACCCATTCCAGTATTCTTGCCTGGAGAATCCCATGGATGGAGGAGCCTGGCGGGCTACAGTCCATGGAGTCACAAAGTCAGACACAATTGAAGTGACTTAGGCTTCTATCGGGGACCAGCCTCGATATGGCCCAGGGTATCCTCGGGATGAACGGCGTCGGCGTCAGAGAGAGAGAGAGAGACAGGGGCTGATGATCCCTTGGTTTACGCTGGAAACCAATAAAACCCCAGCACGGGGTTTGCTGTTTACGTAGGCCACAGGCGCCCTCTTGAATCACTGGAGGCACCCCACCAGGGCACCCCCTCGAGTGGGTCTTAGAAGCCCAGGCAGATAAGTAAACTCAGAGGGCCCAGCGCTCCAAGGATCTCAACCAGAAAAAGAATAGAGAAAAGGACGGAACAAGAGAAAGAACGACACGGGGAGACCAAGCTTCAGTGAGCAAGGCCCAAAACTTTATTTTCCAGTGCTGCTTTTATACCCTAAGTTATGCGCATAAGAAACAGAGAAAGGGAGGTATAGAGTCACGCTAAAATCAAGTGGGGTCAGCAGTCTTGATTCTTATCAGGATCAGGGCTTATTTTTGTGTGTCTCGTGATAAAAGTTTTAGGTGGTTTACATCATCTTCTGGCCAGGGGGCCTGCTAACAGTTTTATGGCCCTTTCTCCTGACAATAGGTTAGTTAGCAAGTAAAAGCCTTTTCTTTTAAGGTGACTTTCCTAAAGTTAGGTGCTAGACACATAACAAAGTTACATTCCTATAAGGCACCGGTGTAGTGAGCTACAAGAAAGGAATTTATTAACTTAAGATCTGATGTGGTTAAATCAAAGGCTACTACTTATATTCTCTATATGTGATTAATATATTTCCAAGGATACAATAGATAGAGGAAACTGCAGCAAGCATTGATTCAACAATGAAATCTTTTTTAGTACTATTCTAATGATTTTAACTTCTTCAACAGATTCCTGTATTTTAGAATATTAGGCTTTCTGTCCTTGCATGGCTGGGAGGCTATAAACAGTCACACTCATAGTTGTAAGAGCCCCGACAAACTTGTCATGCAAGTTAGAAAGCTATCAGAGGGGCTTGGATTGGAACACTCCTATTAAGCCGAGGAGAACTTTTAAACTACAGCTCTGAATTAATGTTTTCAGAGAAAGGTGGTTGGGGGGAAGCCCCCGTAAGTATTAGAGGACTTGATAAGAGGCGTAAGATAGTAAGGCAGTCAGACTCCAGTTTTCTTTGGGGTAGATGCTCAGGTAAGTCCAGGGGGTTCCTCGAGTCCTGATTAGCCTTTGCCCGTCAGGCCTCTTCCCCAATTGACCTTTGCCATGGGTAGGATTTCCCTCGCTGGCTCCCGGCAGGCTTCCCTGGTGGCTCAGAGGTTAAAGCGTCTGCCTCCAATGCGGGAGACCCAGGTTCGATCCCTGGGTCGGGAAGATCCCCTGGAGAAGGAAATGGTAACCCACTCCAGTATTCTTGCCTGGAGAATCCTATGGACGGAGAAGCCTGGTAGGCTACAGTCCACGGGGTCGCAAAAAGTCGGACACGACTGAGTGACGGAACAAAGCACACACGTATGGGGCACCAACACTCCGTAGTTGAGGTTGATCCTACTCCACCACGCCCTGTGTTTGTACTTGTTTACTGAGAAGGTCCCTATCTGAACACACACTGATTAAGGAATGAGGCAGGCCTGCCCCACTCCAGCCCTATCTGGCCCTGCAGGCAGCTAAAGGACAACTGTGCCATTATCAAATGAGAGGCCAGCAGGGACCCATGGAGCCCACGGAAACCCTGGATGTTTGGCTTCAGGGTTGGAGCTAAGGGGCCCTCAGATTAGGGGGTGATGTAAGCACAATGGTTTTTATGAGTTTGGGGTCCATTTCAGCCCAGCTGATGCCTTTTCCTTTGGGTTTTAAAAAGCTGTTCACAGCCCTGCCATACTTCCTGGTCTGACACAAATGACATTTTCCTTTTCTCTGAGTCCTCTGATAACCAGGTTGTGTTTTTTTTTTTCATGATCCTCACAACCCTTTGAGAACAAAGGCAGGGAGACTAGCCCATTCCATTTCACAGATGGAGACACTGAGAACCTCAGGGCACAGAAAGTAAGACGAGGCCACGGGGCTGGGGCCCAGGTCTCCTCCAGAGCCAGTACTCTTTTCCCCATGGGGCAAAGGAGCTGCCTCGCTCCCTGATCACTGTTCGCCTCTGTCATCTCACAGTTCTCATGGGAGCCATGAAGCTCAACGAGAGGAGTGTGGCCCACTACGCACTGAGCGACTCCCCAGCAGACCACACAGGCTTCCTGCGCACCTGGGGAGGCGCAGGGACACCACCCACCCCCAGTGGCGCCGGCCGAAGGTGCTGGTTTGTCCTCAAGGGCAACCTGCTATTCTCCTTTGAAAGTCGAGAGGGCCGGGCCCCTCTGAGCCTTGTGGTGCTGGAGGGCTGCACGGTGGAACTGGCCGAGGCTCCCGTGCCTGAAGAGTTTGCCTTCGCCATCCGCTTTGATGCTCCTGGGGTGCGTCCACACCTGCTTGCGGCAGATGGGCCGGCGGCCCAGGAGGCCTGGGTGAAGGCGCTGTCTCGGGCGAGCTTTGGCTACATGCGCCTGGTGGTGCGCGAGCTGGAGAGCCAGTTGCGTGAAGCCCACCACAGCCTGGACCTGCACCGCCGCTCATCCTGGAAGGCCGTTTCCAGCCGCTGCAAGCCCCAGGCTCCTGACCGCTGGTCTCCTGGCCTGGAGAACGGCCACTCCCTCTCCAGAGATTGCAGCCCAATAGGCTTGGTGGAAGAAGGGGGCAGCCGGCCAGCAGGGCGGGGCTTGGCCGAGTGGGAGCTGCAGGGCCCTGCCAACCTCCTCCTAGGCAGGGGGCAGAGCCCTGTGTCCCCTGAGACCTCCTGCTTCTCTACCCTGCATGAGTGGTATGGCCGGGAGATTATGGAGCTGAGGCGGGCCTGGCTGCAGAGGGCCCAGGAGAACCAGCCAGAATGCAAGGACCAGGACAGACCCTGAGCCTGGGCCCTTCGGGTTCAACCCTTGTCCTGCTGGTCAGGACACCAGGGCCAGTGCTTTTTCAGGAGTTTAAGGTTTTACAGGTTCATTTTTTTTTTTTTAACTGGTTTCTGACGTTGCTTTTGAGGTGAGCACTCTCCTTCCTGCTTTTTAGGTTTCCCCCCCAGGTTCCAAGTCCACCTTCATGCCTAGAGGGAACTGAGAAATCTTTCAAGCCATTTATTTCCTGAGGCCCAGAGAGGAGACGTTGCTTGCTCAGCAGTCATAGAGCAAGACTCAGGTCTGCTGACTCTGCGCTGGACTGCCCTTCTCTCAGGAGATATTAATGAAGTGGGTAATATCACATGACCACAGGCCACTCCGCATTCACATATACGATTCTACAGTTTCCAACATGGGGAATCTTGTGTAAATACCCCAAGTTGCCTGCAGTGTTGGCTTGAGGGACTGACATTGTCAGAAAAAGTGAATTACTTTGTCACAGGGGTTTCTGGGGCCTAACTCCTCCTGAGTGGTGAGAAGATTGAACATGGGACCCCTATCCTGCAGTGAAGACAGGGCCCTTTGGAGGGAGAGGGCCTTTAGCTAGTAAAGGGGGATTTTTCCTGATTAGAAAGTGTTAGGGCCCCTCTTCTTTCCCTGACTGCCCTGTCAACAGATGGTGCTGGTCACTGCCCCAGGAGGGGCCAGTAGCTTTTCTGTTAGCAGAAACTCTGTCCTCAGCTGCCAAGTGGGAAGCTGAAGTGGACTCCCTGGGAAAGTCAGTGACTTTGAATGTCAGTCCTGGGCATTTTAGAAGCTTGGACATAGGATTCCTGGCACCCTGTGATAAACTCTTCTCTCTTGACTGGGCCCCTAAAGGCATTCCCAATCCAGAAACCCCTAGGAACTCCTTCAGCCTTTATTACCCAGCATGTATCTGCCAAGACCCTCTGGTTCCTACTCTCACCAGCACTGTGCCAAGCATTTTCTTTACCAGTTGTTCTGAGAGGCAAAGAGACTGGGTAGACAGGGCCGGAGGCCGATCAGCCTGGCACCCTAAGGATGCTGGTGGCAGCGGCTGGGTGGAAGATTCACAGCCTGGTCCAGTATACACAATCTCTCCCTTAGCCTCTTTCCCTCACTGGGGTCTTATGAGGCCTGACAAGGGGGCAACTGGGCCTAGAGTCTTCAGCTTAAGAGCCTCTTTCAGTCCAGGAGGCTGAGATCTGCCCAGGGTCCAGGACCTGCTCCGAGGAAGCTGGGTTTGTTTCCTAAGAAGAGGGGCTACCTTCCTAGCCCTGTATGGGAGCCCCTCAGCCTGTGTCTCTTGTTTTATACCTAGGTATTATAGGTTTTTTGGTTATATTTCTTATTGTTACAGTGCTTTTTATACGATTAAAACACCATGTTTATTACTCGTATTGGTTCGTTTTTAGCAGTTTATGTGAAAGCCCCCATTCCCTCCCTTTTCAGATATATTTTCCATTTGGTTGTACATAACATATACCGTGGCATGAAATAAATTTCCAAAATCATTTAAGTAGCACAAATAATAAATTTGAATTGTATTTTTAAAGTGTTTAAAAAATACGATAGTTTGAAGTTCAATTAAAGTGGTCTTTCATTTCAGTAACTCCCTGCTCGGCCAAGCCCTGGCTGTCCTGGGTGCGGGAACAATAACAGAAATCTGCAAGTTTCACAAGAATACCGCAGTCAGATGGCCCCACCCACCAAGCCTGGAATGAGGCGTGTACCCGGGCCTTGGCGTCATCCTCGTGACGTCACCATGTGCCGCAGCAGGAACTAGGCACACTGCGCAAGTCTGTGAGCTGGACCTCTCGTCTGATCCCTACAGTCTCGCGAGGCTTGAGGCGGCGTTCTTCCTGAGGGTGTCACTGGGGCCGGGCAGTGGGGTCCTGGGGCCCGGACTAGGGGCGGAACTGGGGGATGGCGTCCGGAGCTGCTCGGTGGCTGGCGTTGGTACGCGTCGGATCTGGGGCTTCCTGGAGCGGGCTGAGCCTGAGGAAAGGTGGTGATGTCTCCGCCGGACGGAGCTGCTCAGGTCAGAGTCTGGTACCGTCGAGGTCAGTCATCGTTACTCGCAGCGGCGCCATTTTGCCCAAACCGGTGAAAGTGAGTGTCTGCCTTGAGGCGGGGCGAAGGGGCCGAGGCCAATCATTGTGGGGAGTGTGCGCAGTTGACGTTGATTGACAGGAGCAAAGGCCCGTCGAACGACTGCCTTAGACCGGAAGCCTGATCAAGGACAAAGTTTTGCGCTGGTGCGCTGATAGTTTTGACAAATGGGAGGAAGTGGCCGTTTGAGTTAGTGGTCGTTGTTGAGCCGGGTACAGGGAGACAGAAGATGGGGGTCAAGAGCGGAGAAAGATGGCACTTTGCACTCGTTCATCCTTAGGAGCGCAGTGCCCTGGCTCTTTGGAGCCAAAGGAGTCGGCTTTATGCATACAGTAGAGACAAGTCTTGTTACTTCTCTACTTCGTAGTTGATGGGATGAAAAAACGAATTTGTAAATAAACAGTTTGTGGGACAGACCTTATCTTTTTGTGAGTTTGGACCTAGTATTTAATTCATGTGACTAGGTGTGCAGAAGGAAATGGCAACCCACTCCAGTGTTCTTGCCTGGAGAATCCCAGGGATGGGGGAGCCTTGGTGGGCTTCCGTCTGTGGGGTCACACAGAGTCGGACACGACTGAAGTGACTTAGCAGCAGCAGCAGCAGGTGTGCAGGGAATTATTACAATCAGTGTTTTTACAAATGAAAAATGAGGGGCCAGAGTAGTGAAGCCAGTGTGCAAAGCTAACAGCTGAGTTAGGTTCTGGAATTCAGACTTCCTGTTGGTACACCCCCCACCAGATCCTGTTTTCCCATTACTGGGTGTTATTACATGCCCTCAGCACCCTTGGAGTTTTTTAGGTAGAATAAGAACAATCCCTTATACAGGGATTTCTTTTTTATTCCAGGGCTGTGTGAGAGTTACAAAACAAAAATTCTTTTAAAGCTATTGTGGCCGACACAAGCTTATACAAAGTGAATTCAAGCCTGTTTTGCAGCAAGAAACAGGGTCCATGTTAGGGAAAAGCTGCCTTTAAAGAGGGGGCTTTAAAAAAAAAATTTTTTTTTTGCCGGGGGGAACGCCTGTAGGGAAATAATGAGAGGAGATTTTATTGGAACTTCTCAAGTCTATTTAAATAGTTACTCCTTTACTATAAAGTCATACTCAATTGTCAAAATAAACCTGTTTCTAAAATGTAATATCCGGTTCCGTCGCTCAGTCGTGTCCGACTCTTTGCGACCCCGTGGACTGTAGCCTACCAGGCTTCTCCGTCCATGGGATTCTCCAGGCAAGAATACTGGAGTGGGTTACCGTTTCCTTCTCCAGGGGATCTTCCCAACCCAGGGATAGAACCCAGGTCTCCCGCATTGGAGGCAGACGCTTTAACCTCTGAGCCACCAGGGAAGCCCAAAATGTAATATAGTGAAGTCAAATTTGTCAGGCACCAGGGAACCAGTTAAAGAACTATACAGAATATCTCTTCAGTTTATATGTTCATAATTTTGTAATCTATTTGCATGTATTTAGTGACTTAAGCAGAACTGAACTGTTACTTCCCTAGTCCACCTCATAGTACTTTGTCACCTGTTTAAAAAGCATCTGCAAGTAATTAATAGCTTGTGCTTTAATTTTTAGATGTCCTGTAAGAGTGCCTTGTATTTTTCTTTCTGGTGTACAGTTTGAAGGCCATAGAATCACTTTGTCTCTTCTTCTAATCATTTTTCTTGCTCCGAATTTTTCCAAGGACTTTAAAACCAAGTTGCTTATGATGAATCTGAGGTCCGCAGGAGGGAATGCCCTTGAGAGGGCCAGGCCTTCTGTGGTCTTGCTAGAGTGGGCACTGGATCTCACAGCCACCACTCTGACCCTCTGCAGATGTCCTTCGGCCTTCTCCGCGTGTTCTCCATTGTGATCCCCTTTCTCTATGTCGGGACGCTCATTAGCAAGAACTTTGCTGCTCTACTTGAGGAACATGACATTTTTGTTCCAGAGGACGACGATGATGATGACTAACAGGTAAGACTTGCTTCTCCCCCCTACATGGATCAGGAGCCAGAAGTGGGGTGGAGCATCTGAACTGTGATGTGGTTTGGACACTCCATGCAGGAGCACAGACTTTTAATGAATTGACACACTTCCTGACTAATGTCTTTTATGTCACCTTTTCTCTATGGTGGATGAAGGAAACTATCTTATTGACTTACAAATTCACTGGGGTCTCTTCCAACCAGGTTGAATCCCAAATACCCTTTTCTGTTTGCCCTTTGAAAGTGTTAGTCGCTCAGTTGTGTCTGATTTCTTTGTGACCCTGATGAACTGTAGCCCTCGAGGTTCCTCTGTTCATGGAATTCTCCAGGCAAGAATACTGAAGTGGGTAGCCATTCCCTTCTCCATGGGATCTTCCCTTCTGACCCAGAGACTGAACACTGGTCTCCTGCATTGCAGGCAGATTCTTTGCAGTTTGAGCCACTAGGGAAACCCATTTGCCCTTTCAGTTCAGTTCAGTTGCTCAGTTGTGTCCAACTCTTTGCGACCCCATGAATCACAGCACGCCAGGCCTCCCTGTCCATCACCAACTCCTGGAGTTTACTCAAACTCATGTCCATCGAGTCAGGGATGCCATCCAGCCATCTCATTATCTGTCGTCCCCTTCTCCTCCTGCCCCCAATCCCTCCCAGCATCAGAGTCTTTACCAGTGAGTCAACTCTTCGCATGAGGTGGCCAAAGTATTGGAGCTTCAGCTTTAGCATCAGTCCTTCCAATGAACACCCAGGACTGATCTCCTTTACAATGAACTGGTTGGATCTCCTTGCAGTCCAAGGGACTCTCAAGAGTCTTCTCCAACACCACAGTTCAAAAGCATTGATTCTTTGGCGATCAGCTTTTTTCAGTCCAACTCTCATATCCATACATGACCACTGGAAAAACCATAGCCTTGACTAGACGGACCTTGGTTGGCCAAGTAATGTCTCTGCTTTTTAATATGCTATCTAGGTTGGTCATAACTTTCCTTCCAAGGAGTAAGCATCTTTTAATTTCATGGCTGCAGTCAGCATCCACAGTGATTCTGGAGCCCAAAAAATTAAAGTCTGACACTGTTTCCACTGTTTCTCCATCCATTTCCCATGAAGTGATGGGACCAGATGCCATGACCTTAGTTTTCTGAATGTTGAGCTTCTCAATTCTCTCAACCCATAAACTTTGTAGACAATTTAATATGCCTTACATACCCACCACAGCTTCATTTCACCAGCTCCATATTGAAATTTAGAAACTCCAGGCCCTTATCAGTGAGCTCT
Source organism: Moschus berezovskii (assembly GCF_049115385.1). Taxonomy (NCBI): domain Eukaryota; kingdom Metazoa; phylum Chordata; class Mammalia; order Artiodactyla; family Moschidae; genus Moschus; species Moschus berezovskii. The sequence continues at coordinate 116,870,597 of NC_142465.1, forward strand.
GGTTACCAGTACAGTCTGTACACAGGCACTGCAGCCTGACTTATACACTGCTCACAAACCTTTCCCCAGGGCCAGTTCCATTCAGCTTTCTCTGTTGACTTCCAGTGCCCTAGTATGTGCTGATTGGCCGTATTACTGTTGTAAATAACCCTCCTGACTCTTTGGTCTGGTTTTTAAGGCTTGCCATGATCTGGTTACACCTATTATTCCAGCCTTATCTTCCGTATTATCTTCCACATGCCTATCCCCAGTTATTCACTATTTCTTGAATTCCCCACATTCTTACCCACTCCCAGGTAGTAGTAGCCCATTATTCCTCCCGACTGAAAGGCTATTTCTACCAGTTCTTCATTATCTTTGATGAAGATCTTTCCTCATTCCTCCACTTGAAAGTGACTGCTCCGCTCCCTTACTGACCAGTACCTCTTGTGGTATTCAGTATTATACGCTTAAGATATACCCTAAACTCTACTCGACTACATTCTTGCTGTAGAAAACATGTTTTTTTTTTAATATATATTTGGGGCCACAGTGCCTGGTCTGGTGAATGTAAATATATGAATGAATAATTGAATGTACTCAAAACTGCCTTTCTCCTGCCATGTTTGGTAGAACCTTTGTGGAATTCTCTTTCAGTATATGGTTAGTGATCTGTTCTGTCAAACAGTTCATTGCTGCTTTCCTTTTTTGCAGGGCGTGGAGGAAGGACAGAAAGGAGAAAGTCCTAACTTAAGAAATGGTGATGCTTGCAGCCTCTCCTTCTTTCCCATCAGTAGATGGGCCCAGGGAAAGCCCTCAGCCTCCCAACCCCAGTGAAGACCCCTGCATGGTCTGTGACCACAGCCCAAATCCCCAGGCTCTGGGAGGTTCCCAGAGATGCGCTGTCCACTGAGCATAATCAGATTATGAAAAAACATAATAAACATCAGCTCTGTGTGACTGAATGATGGCTGAAGTCTCTTGACTTGGCTGTAGCTGCAGTTTCTTGTCCCTGCTGTCCTATCTCTTATCTGCTGAACAAATAGGTCTTTGATTTACAACCCAGGGTCTTCAGGCCCCTGTGGATCCACAAAGTAATTTGGGGAACCTGGGACAAATTTTCATTATTTACAAAAGCCTAACAGCTGCACAGGTTAACTAAAGGCTGAAGCTTTTGTGCTGAGTAACACTGGCTAGCTAGCACATGCAATCAGAAGCTTTGAGTGTTTAAATAAGTCCTTGAGAAATACCACTTTTTAGCAAAATGTGGGTTCCTTAGCTGAAAAAATAATAAAGGGGTTGTTGGTGCTGAAAAATTTGGGGCTCCTCAGGGTGATTGGACCTACAGATACTGAAGCCCCTTCTCCAGCATTCAGACTGTCCAGAGATGGAACAGAGACCACCACCATCCAGAGCCGACAGAGTTCTTTAAATGGGGTCAAAACGCATTCTTGTCACTTGAGCTACACCTCAGTTTGCAAAGGGAATATTTCTGTTCTGTGTGTGCACTGAACAGCTGTCTCTAGCAGAATGCCTGAGACGGAAATTAACTTCATTTTAAGGACCAGCACTGTTGCAAGTAGAGGGCTAGGCTGCCGAGCAGACATTTCCTTCAGAACCCAGGGAAAAACAGCCCAGCTTGTCAGCTCCACCTCTCAGCTCCTAGTGCTGCTCTAACCCTTTCCAATAGTAAGAGCTGGTTAATTTGGGACAATCTGTGCCATTACACCAAGCTATCCACTCCTGGTGGCTGTAGAAACAGCGAAGTTAACGAAGCCATCCAGCACCATACCCAGAATGACAGTTTCTGAGCAGATGGCCTCTTCCTTCTGTTTACCGACATGCAAGGCTTGGAGAAAAGAGAATCTAATTTACTGGAAACACCACACTTCAGGAAAAGGGAAAGAACAGGTGGTGTGTATACCGGACCCAACTTGTTCAGACAAAAAGTGAGAGACTGCAGAAGTAGGGCTTCCCACTGGGGAACCAATGGAATATCTTGAAATGACCGTCATACAGAGTTTATTTTTGCTTTAAAATATTTAAATATCAACATGCATCTTTTCCATTGAGTGATTTCATGGGTCGTGCCCAACATAGAACTTGGACAGGAAATCCTTTGGCCTTGGTGCTTCTGTTTCATGGAAAAATCGCATAACATGTGTCCGCTGCTTCCACACTTTAATTGTTTCTTCCAGTTCCATCTTTCCCTGTACAAGTGAGGGGACAGGTCTCAGTCAAGAGTGGCTCGGTGGAACGAATACAACACTGAAGGCCAGGGTTAGATCACCTCTAGCACTGACTTGTTTAGTGACCTTGGGCAAGTAATATCCCCTGTCCAGACCATAGCTTCTGTATCTGGAAAACGAGGTGGTGGACTAAATAATCTCTGAGGCCTATCAAATATATATATTTTTAACCCTCTGGCTGACTGGTTCCAAGGGGAAAACTTTTGGTCACCAGGCCTCTGCACCATGACTGCCTAACCTGACTGACTTAACATGTATCATTCTTTCCACGTTACTTACTGGCCCATGCTGAAGTTGCCATTGATGCTAGTGAGACAGACCAGAGAGACAGAATCAAGCCCAGGATCTGACTCCACTTACTCAGCCAACTGGCCTGCTCTTCTGGCTGTAAACTGGCAACGTGGTGAAGCGGTAACTTGCATGGATGAGGTTTAAGAAGAATTCAAACTTCCCTCTTTCTTTTTTTTAGTTTTAAAATGCAAGCCCCAGTGAATTTTCCCTTGAATAATCTTATAATCTATTTAACCTCTATTGGAGGTGAGAACCTCCAATCAGCTGTTCCTTTGAAACACTAGATAACAGTTGCTGACCCAGTTGTTGCTTTTAAACTTGGTGATAAAATATTCATCTGGACAAGCTGGCTCCTCTTTTAAATCAGTCAGGGAGAGTCAGTTACCTTAATTACCAGAAGATCAACCACCCTGGGGTCTGTGACGTGCGCATTCTTCTTAAACATTTCCCGAACTTTATCCCGTCCCTGTTTCACAGAGATGTCTAGCTGGAATAAATGCACTAGAGAGAAAACATGATTCAGGGTAGAGACGGTTAAAATGTGTTTTTTAAAAATTGAGTCAATGTCTACTCACTGAATACATAGGTTGCTCATTTACTCCATTCACCAAATATTAGCCTGACCCTAAGCTAGGTACTTGAGGATGTGAAGAAGCGTAAGACATGGTACTATCTCAAGAGCTTACGTTTTGTTTGGGGAAACAAGCCCACTGCATTTGAAGAGGCAGCGTAGCACAGCTCAAGAGTATGAATAACCTGTGTTCAAATCCAAGCTTTGTTGTCTATCAGCTATATGATTCTGTATACATCTGTGCCTGAGGGTATTTATTTGCTGGTGGAATGAGGAGGAGAGCTGCTGCTGCTGCTAAGTCGCTTCAGTCGTGTCCGACTCTTAGCGACCCCATGGACTGCAGCCCACCAGGCTCCTCTGTCCATGGGATTTTCCAGGCAAGAGCACTGGAGTGGGGTGCCATTGCCTCCTGAGGAGGAGGGCAGCACATGTTAACTGCTGTTAACTGCTGTGAGGATTCTGTGAGAGAATGAAAGGTGCTTAGGCCAGTGCCTGGCATGGAATAAGCTCTCAATAAATGTCAGCATTATTATTACACAGAACAACTAGCAAGAGATGCAGGGCTGACATTAACGTACGACGACATGGTGTAGGTTTGTGTACCTACAAACCTGGGTGCAAGATTAAGAGCTGAGGGAGACTGCTGAGGTGCAGGTAGGGAAAGGTGTCAATCCAGCAGGCAGTTACTACCATACTAGGTTTACCAGGGGGAAGGAGAAGGAAGTTTAAGATGTAACAGCTCCTGCTTTCTAGGTCTTAAATCCACCAGTACAAATACTGCAAAAGTCACAATATTCAGTAATCCCTGATTAAGTGCTAAAACAGTGGGACAGACTCAGTGGCCTGGGAGTTCGACAAAGCACATATATGTCTTTGAAAATTAGGTTTTAGTCATTTTATTCTCATCTTCTGGCAGCTGGCCTTCAGTGGATTTGCTGATGACGAGGACATGAACAGAGCCTTGTATGGTAGGTAGATGGGATAAGGAAGGAAGAAAGGGGCACGTGAGGCTAAGCGGTCAGCATAACCAGGCTCATAGGCTAGAATGAGCACTGTGGTTGAGACAAGTGGGCTCATCGGTGAGAATACCCCGCAGTATGGCCATTCCTGTGACAGGTCCACTCTAGTCTATGGAGCTATCACAGTCAGTTCTGAAAGCCACAAGGGCCATCTCATGACTGAATTAACCAACAAAGTGTGAATCTTTAATTATACAGGTAGTTTAGTGACAGCAATAGAAAAATAAAGCTTCTGCTGAGGGAAAGACCATGCCAGGCTGAGTCAACCAGAGAATAAGCAACTGCAGAATCTAACAGGGGAAACTGCATCTCAGCTTTACAGGAAAGTGTTAACAGAGGACAGAAGATCATATGAGAAAGAACTCAGTCTCCAGTGGAGTGCTAGAGGAGCCTGCCATGATGAGCCAGTTATACACAGCTCTTCCCAAATGTGCCGTCAGCGACTTCACTGAGAGCCTAAAATCAACCGTGGGGGGAGTATTCATGGCACTGAAAATGGCAGGGTCTTTCCTGGTGGTCCAGTGGTTAAGAATCCGCCTGCCAATGAAGGGGACACAGGTTCAATCCCTGCTTCGGGAAGATCCCACACGCTGGAGCAACTAAGCCCCTACACCACAACTATTCAGCCCACGAGCCTAGAGCCCATGCTTCTGGGATAAGAGAAGCCAGTGCACCACAATGAAGAGTAGCCTCAGCTCTCTCACGGCAGCTAGAGAAGGCCTGTGAGCAGCCACGAAGACCCAGCACAGCCAAAACCACACCATAGTGTCACATTAGGAATTTGAGAAAAGAGCCAACAGAGACAATAAGACAGAGACACGAATTAATGCAAACTAACATGGATCCTGAACGTTGGAATCTTACCACTAGAGCGCTGTGGGGACTTGCCTGAAGTCAGACAACTGAGCCCTGGCAAGCACAGGCCAAGAATCCAGGTTTTTGGTTCTTTAACTTACAATTTTGTGTTCTTTTAAGGAAAGGAGTATGAGGAATCTTCCCCTGCTATCAGTGCTTACCTTTTCTATATTTTCATACTAGAATTTGGTCCAATCTTAGGAGAAAAAACCAAGGTGCCTTATGCACACAAGGGGAGCTGGTGTCCACCCGACTCCCATTCCCCAGGGTCTCCCAAACCACACACCAGCGCACTGGGTGAATGAATCTTCTCAGGAAAATGTTCACAGGCACAAAGGCAAAGTTTTGCTGACAATGTTGTTCAAAGATCCCCGAAAATCCCTCCCGTCAGGTTAAGAATCCTTGTTTCTAAAGAGATGAATATCATAGTTTTGTCCCAGCCGTCCCCCTCCTATCCCACCCCCTAACACACCCCTTCACCAGTGAGAAAGGCTGTGGGAAGGCAATCAGAACAGCTAGGCAACAGTCTGCTGAACTGTTCTTTGGTCTAAATCGGTGGTCGTCAAACCTTTGATGATTCTGCCCACCAGAACATTTGGCAACATCTGGAGGCATTTTTGACAGTCACAGTGATGGGGGAAGAGTGCTAATGGCACCACTGGGTGGAGGCCAAGCATGCTGCTAAACATCCTACAAGGCACAGGGCAGTCTCCACAACAAAGAGCTACCCAGCACAGATGCTGCTGTCGAGAAGCTGTGGTGTAAACCAATTCCAGCTGTTCCTTCTTAACTCACAGATTCCTGGCTTACTCTGAATCCTGAATATTTTAATTTCAATTTTAAAAACATCTGTGAGGTTCAAAAGGTATGAAAGTGCGCCTTCTGGATGAAGGTGACTTCCACAGTGTGTGTCTTCCTCAAGTTACTGTTAAGGCTTTTCTGAATCAGAAAGGCTCGACACATTAGGAAGGATGACACTGGTAGGGTTCTCAGTCATTTGCTCCAATTCATTTTGGGAGCATTTATACCAAGTGCCAGGAGATCCTTAGACGGGAAAGTAGCATGCTGTGATGAAAAAGAGCATGGGATCTGGGGTCAAATGAGCTGGGGTACAACCTCCTCAGTCTGTTTCCTCATCTAAAACATAGGAGAGAAAGTAACCTCTGACCTAACTCCTTTACAGGAATGTGGTAAAAATCAAGTGACAACATCTGATTAACAGTAAAGCACTGATACAGATGTTAACTGTTACAAACCTCAGCACTTATTTCCCATACCTCTGTTATGTTTGGGTTTTAATGATCTGGTTATACGCCTATTTTCCTGACTAGACCATAAGACTCTTGAAGGCAGGGTTGTGTTTTAATCATTTTTCTATATCTCTGGGCACCTAGTACTGACCCTGGAGTACAAGAAGTGCCCAATAAAATGGAAATTAAATGAATAGTTTCTATAGAAAGTCTCCTGTTACACTGTAACCAGCAAGCAGCATGTATTATATTTTTCAAAGGAGGGAATCTGGGGTGGTTTTGTTCTGTGCTTCCATGCAGAGGCAACCACCGAGGCAAATGGCAGTCTGTTTCAAGTGTGCAGCATAACTGGGCCCTGTGAGAAAACTCCAGCAGGAGCTGCGCTAAGCATCACAGCTGACAATCAGGGTCTGATGGTGTGATGTGAGACAAGCTTACGTGCCTCAGTTTTCTCATCTGTAAGCCAGAGAAACAATTGGAACCCACACTACAAAAGGCAATGTAAAGCATTTGGCATAGTGCTGGGCCATATGTTTGCATTTCGATGAATGCTGTGTGTGTGCGTGTGTGCGTTCCATTACTCAGTTGTGTCTGAATCTTTGTGACCCCACAGACTGTAGCCCACCAGGATCCTCTGTCCATGGAATTCCCCGAGCAAAAATACTGGAGTGAGCTGCCATTTCCTCTTCCAGGTATCTTTCCAACCCAGGGATTGAACCCGGGTTTCCTGCATCTCCTTGCACTGGCAGGCGGATTCTTTACCACTGAGCCACCTGGGAAGCCCCAATGAATGTTGCTCAGGCCAGTGTGTACACTGGTGTCATGGTATCCATCACTGGGGATTTCAGCTGAGGATCCAAACTAAGGACTGGGAATAAGTAGAAGTATAGCATTGCTAATAGATGGAAAAACAGTGGAAACAGTGTCAGACTTTGTTTTTTTGGGCTCCAAAATCACTGCAGATGCTGATTGCAGCCATGAAATTAAAAGACGCTTGCTCCTTGGAAGGAAAGTTATGACCAACCTTGATAGTATATTAAAAAGCAGAGACATTACTTTGCCAACCAAGGTCCGTCTAGTCAAGGCTATGGTTTTTCCCGTGGTCATGTATGGATGTGAGAGTTGGACTGTGAAGAAAGCTGATCGCCGAAGAATCGATGCTTTTGAACTGTGGTGTTGGAGAAGACTCTTGAGAGTCCCTTATACTGCAAGGAGATCCAACCAGTCCATTCTAAAGGAGATCAATCCTGGATGTTCATTGGAGGGACTGATGCTAAAGCTGAAACTGCAATACTTTGGCCACCTCATGCGACTAGTTGACTCACTGGAAAAGACTCTGATGCTGGGAAAGGTTGGGGGCGGGAGGAGAAGGGGACGACGGAGAATGAGATGGCTGGATGGCATCACCGACTCTGTGGACATGAGTTTGAGTGTACTCCGGGAGTTGGTGATGGACAGGGAGGCCTGGCGTGCTGTGATTCATGGGGTCGCGGAGAGTCGGACACGACTGAGCGACTGAACTGAACTGAACTGAACATTATACTTATTATGCAATTGTGCAACCTCAAAAACGACAGAATCATCTTGGTTTGTTGCTAAGGCAAACCATTCAGTATCACAGTAATCCAAGTCTATGCCCCAACCACTAATGCCAAAGAAGCTGAAGTTGAACAATTCCATGAAGACCTACAAGACCTTCTAGAACTAACACCAAAAAATGATGTCCTTTTCATCACAAGGACTGGAATGCAAAAGGAGGAAGTCAAGAGATACCTGGAGTAACAGGCAAGTTTGGCCTTGGAGTACAAAATGAAGCAGTGCCAAGAGAATGCACTGGCCATAGCAAACACCCTCTTCCAACAACACAAGAGACGACTGTACACATGGACATGACCATATGGTCAATACTGAAATCAGACTGATTCTATTCTTCGCAGCCAAAGATGGAGAAGCTCTATACAGTCAGCAAAAACAAAACCGGGAGCTGACTGTGGCTCACATCATGAACTCCTTATTGCAAAATTCAGACTTAAACTGAAGAAAGTGGGGAAAACCACTAGACCATTCAGGTATGACCTAAATCAAATGCCTTACGATTATACAATGGAAGTGATAAATAATTCAAGGGATTATATCTGATAGACAGAGTGCCTGAAGAACTATGGACAGAGGTTCCTAACACTGTACAAGAGGTGGTGATCAAAACCATCCCCAAGAAGAAGAAATGCAAAAAGGCAAATAGTTTTCTGAAGAGGCCTTACAAATAGTTGAGAAAAGAGAAGCAAAATGCAAAGAAGAAAAGCTATATCCATGTGAATGCAGAGTTCCAAAGAATAGCAAGGAGAATTAAGAAAGCGTTTTCAAGTGATCAATGTAAAGAAATAGAGGAAAACAACAAAATGGGAACGACTAGACATCTCTACATGAATATTAGAGATACCAAGGGAACATTTCATGCAAAGATGGGCACAATAAAGGACAGAAATGGTATGGATCTAACAAAAGCAGAAAATATTAAGAAGATGTGGCAAGAATACACAGAACTATACAAAAAAGATTTTCACGACCCAGATAATCACGATGGTGTGATCAGTCAGCTAGAGCTGGTATGTGAAGTCGAGTGGGCCTTAGGAAGCATCACTACGAACAAAGCTAGTGGAGGTGATACAATTCCAGTTGAGCTATTTCAAATCCTAAAAGATGATGCTGTGAAAGTGCTGCACTCAATATACCAGCAAATTTGGAAAACTCAGCAGTGGCCACATGACTGGAAAAGGCCAGTTTTCATTCCAATCCCAAAGAAAGGCAATGCCCAAGAATGCTCAAACTACCGCACAATTGCACTCATCTCACATGCTAGCAAAGTAATGCTCAAAATTCTCCAAGCCAGGCTTCAACAGTACCTGAACCAAGAACTTCCAGATGTTCAAGCTGGGTTTAGAAAAGGCAGAGGAACCAGAGATCAAATTGCCAACATCTGCTGGATCATGGAAAAATCAAGAGAGTTCCAGAAAAACATCTATTTCTGCTTTATTGACAGAAGCAGAAACCTTTGACTGTGTGGATCACAATAAACTGTGGGAAATTCTGAAAGGGATGGGAATACCAGACCACCTGACCTGCCTCTTGAAAAACCTATATGCAGCTCAGGAAGCAACAGTTAGAACTGGATATGGAACAACAGAGGAAAAGGAGTACATCAAGGCTGTATATTGTCACCCTGCTTATTTAACTTGTATGCAGAGTACATCATGAGAAATGCTGAGCTGGAAGAAGCACAGGCTGGAATCAAGATTGCCAGGAGAAATATCAATAACCTCAGATATGCAGATGACACCACCCTTATGGCAGAAAGTGAAGAGGAACTGAACAACCTCTTGATGAAAGTGAAAGAGAAGAGTGAAAAAGTTGGCTTAAAACTCAACATTCAGAAAACTAAGATCATGGCATCTGGTCCCATCACTTCCTGGGAAATAGATGGGGCAACAGTGGAAACAGTGACAGACTTTATTTTTCTGGGCTCCAAAATCACTACAGATGGTGACTGCAGCCATGAAATTAAGATGATTGCTCCTTGGAAGGAAAGCTATGATCAACCTAGACGGCATATTAAAAAGCAGAGACATTATTTTGCCAACAAAGGTCTGTCTAGTCAAAGCTCTGGTTTTTCCAGTAGTCATGTATGGATGTGAGAGTTGGACTATCAAGAAAGCTGAGCACCAAAGAATTGATGCTTTTGAACTGTGGTGCTGGAGAAGACTCTTGAGAGTCCCTTGGACTGCAAGGAGATCCAACCAGTCTATCTTAAAGGAAATCAGTCCTGAATATTCATTGGAAGGACTGATGCCGAAGCTGAAACTCCAGTACTTTGGCCACCTGATGTGAAGAACTGACTCATCTGAAAAGACCCTGATGCTGGGAAAGATGAAGGCAGGAGGAGAAGGGGACGACAGAGGATGAGATGTTGGATGGCATCACCGACTCAATGGACATGGGTTTGAGCAAGCTCTGGGAGTTGGTGATGGACAGGGAAGCCTGGCGTGCTGCAGTCCACGGGATCGCAAAGAGTCGGACACGACTGAGCTGAACATAATAATTACAATGATGAATGTTAGTTATTATCAATACTTTTACTTATTCCCAATCCTTAGTTTGGATCCTCAGCTGAAACCCCGTGATGGATACCATGACACCAGTGTACACAGGCCTGAGCGAACAAGCTACAGATCACTGATCCTCCCCACAAAGGTGCTGCACCCCCTTGAGCCACCCCTACCTGGAATTTCCCCTGCTCTACAGGCTCCTATAATCCCCTGGTTTCTCCTCCTCGTCTCAGGACCCTCCTGACTCTGGGCTTATCTTCTCAAACAGTATTTGAGGGACAGTTTTGAAGGGTGTTGGTTCTGAATTAACTGAATACCTGGGTTCTAGCCTCAGTTCAGCCATTGATGTTTTACCCTCTGCAAAGTATTCTTCCTGTCATCTGGGTCTTGTTCCCCACCTCCTGTCCTCCCTGCAACAAGAAAACATTTTTGGGCACCCACGAAGTGTTCTGCCAGACAAACCTATTTTTAAACATCTGCATTTGAATACACACACCACCTCACACACTAGCTACTGTCACTGCCCTACACTTATCCATCTGTTCCCAGGAGGTCTGTGAATTTGTAGTCTCTGAACCCGCAGATCACTCAGGTTTCTCCCTTCCTTGTATCCTATGGGTTTCAAGTTTAAAGTCTGATCCTTGATAACCTCTTAAAAAGTCAACCTGAGGGCAGTGACACTGTGGAGCAGCCACAGCTCTCATACAGTAAATAGCTGGGTTCTGCATGGAAAGTAAGCCCTATACATAACAGTAACAATAACAAGACAAGAGAAGCAGCCAGCATTTAATGAGTGTCTAAATATCAGACCGTATGCCAAGTACTTTAGATGCATAAACTTATTTAATAGAGCAACTCTCTGAAGGTAGTATTATTATCATTCTAAAGATGAGGCAACTGAGGCATAGTGAGATGAAATAGCTTGCTCATGGTAACACAGCTAGTAAGGGCCAGGGTTTACAGGCAAGTTCACGTAACTACATTCTACTGCTTCTCACACACAGGCAAGGAAGTGGCAGCCCTGAGAGCTATGGTGCTTAGGTCACTTAAAAACAGGTCTCCTCTCAGACCACCAGCGGTGGCCTCCATTAAAACACACTTCTCCAGGGGATCTTTCCAACCCACGGATCGAACCCTGGTCTCCAGCACTGCAGGCAGATTCTTTACCGACAGAGTTAGCAGGGAAGCCCTAAAACACACTAAGTCAGATTAGGCAATTACAAAATATCGACAGTGCCTGACATTTGTACTCCCTTGACAGTTTGCCCAACTTTTCTGTGGTCAGGGACACTGGGCAGCAGCACTGATGGAGATGCCAAGACAAAATCTCTCTGAACCCAGGGAACTTATGTTTCAGTCGTTCAGGAGGACAGACTGGTTCTCTGACATCTAAGTGAAGGCAGGAGTTCTGGTGGGGGCAGGGAAAGGAATTCTTAAAGAATATTAGGGACCTGTGGAGCCAGGTAAAAAGACCTGGGAGAATGCAGGAGGAGGCCAACTAAACCGGAGGGACTGGAAAAGGCACCACAATCTTACTGGATGACCTTGGGAAACTCACTTCCCTTCTCCGGTACTGTTTCTTCTCTGCGGTGGATGTGGGAACCGGGTGGTCGCTGAAACCCCACAACTCCTTTGTTTATATAACCTAATGGGAGTCTGTAAATACATTCAGGAACTCCAGTTGGGTTCCAGATCCACCAGGGGCGGGCCCTCGGCCTTGCACAGATCACTTCGACTCTAAGTGCCTTGACTGCTTCATCTAAAAAACGAAGGGTGTCACTGACAGTCCCTGCTCTCCCTCCCAAGGGTTCAGGAAGAATTAGGGGGCCAAAGAGCGAGGGCGCCTAGAAGCGCGGTTCCGACGCACACAGCACGGCTGGTCTGAGCCCCGCGCCGCCGCCAGGTCAGGTCCACCAAGGCTCGTGTGACCCTACTCGCCTGAAGCGCTCGGAATCACCTCTGCTCAAGTTGGTGACCCCAGCTCTGCCCGGCATAAACAGGAGGCCGGGACCGCTGCGACCTTGGGCGGCTGCCTCCTGGGCCCCGCGTGAGCCGCTGCTTCTCACCAGTGTTCGGCACCTCGCGATACCAGGCGCGGTAGAGCTCTCGCACCCTCCGCTTGGCCTCGTTCATGTCCCGACTGAAAATCGGCTTCACCGAGGTGCTGGCCGCAACAGCTGCCTGGCGAAGCCCGCTCGCCGCCATCTTGCTGAGAAAATCACTTCCCAACTCCACCCCGTTCGGACCTGCAAGTGCGGCCGAGGGACGAATCATTTTTCTCATTGGCTAGAACTTAAAGTCCCGCCCCTAAGTGCCAACGGCTACAGGGCTCTCTGATTGGCTGAGAAGCCTCACTCTCTGGATGGAGATAGGCAGGTGTAGGCTGCGCATGCTCACCTGCGGAATCGTAATGTCGACCGTTGGGCGTCCTAACTGTCGCCTGACCGCGCTGACAGGGGGCGCTCGGGCCCAGGCTGGCGGCAGTGCCGCGAGCTGGCCCCCTGGCGTCCACTGCATCACGCCCGCGAGCCGCCCCGGGCGCTGTTGTGGTAACGTACATCGGCGCACACTTCTTGGAGCTTCTATATTAGCTCCGTGCGCTCGGGTCACGGGCCCTCCTGAGGTAGATAATGGCGCCTGGGCTGCTGTGTCGTCGGCCTGGCCCCTCAGCCGATTTTCTGCAACAGTTTTTCCCCACCTTTAAGCCAACTCTTTCGGAGCTCGGTATAGATGTGCACGCGCTCTCCTGGCCTTGACCTTCTCTGCGCTTCTCCACAGCCCAGGGAGGTAGCTTATATCATCTGTTCCCATTTTAGACGGGGCCGTTTTCATCCCAAAGTGTGAAAACAGCCCTGAATTTTGGAGCTGGAAGGAAACTTAGGTCATCCATTCTGAGTACCTCTCTTTTTCCTGGTATTTTTCTTTCTTTATTTAGTTTTCAGCCACGCCTGCGTGGCATGTGCAGTCTCAGTTCCCCGACCAAGGATTGAACCCATGGCCCCTGTAGTGGAAGCTTAGAGTCTTAACCGCCAGACTGCTGGGAAAACCCCTTTCCTGACATTTGCCCACTGAGGCTATATCTGAACGTCAGGGAGGGAGCCTGGAAGGGTAAGAGGAAAAATAACAGCTAACAACATGTCAGGCGGTGGGTAGATATTGTTAAGTCTTCCTTCATCTCCTAGATCAGGTAGATCCTGTTAGCACCCCCGTGTTACAGGTGAGGAAGCTGAGATGGTGCAGGCTAGGTCACCTGCCATTTAAGGTTCCGCCCCAGACTGACTGCTGTCTGGAGTCCTATCTGTCTCTTCTGAAAATGCAGTTGAAGAACACCTTATGAGTGTTAGGGAAGGAGAAGAAGTCAGGGCTGCTTAGCTTTGAGACCTCAGCCATCATAGTGGATAGACTAGCATCTAGCCCAGTCTTTCCCGTTTTAAAGGGTAAAAAATTGGATTTTTCCCCTTGTGTAATTTTTTTAATGTACATTTAAATGAGTCGTGCATTTAAAGAAAGCACATAACATGTGTAAGTTATAAGGGATACCAGAATGGGAACTTTTGAACTTTAGTACCCGCCTCAAAAAGTTGTAGTACAGTTAAGATTTATGTAAACTGTTCAGTTGCTCAGTCATGTCCAACTCTTTGCGACCCCATGGACTGCAGCAGGCCAGGCCTCCCTGTCCATCACCAACTCCCAGAGCTTGCATTTAAAGTGTACAGTGCTCCTATTAACCACTGTTTTACATTTTTCAAGCACATTAACTAGTTGAAGCTTCCCGACACACCTGTGAGATAAATGCTGTTATACCCACTTTACAGATGAGAAAATTGAAACATCATGGCCAAGTTACTTGACAATATTGAATTGAGACCCAGGTAGCTGACTTGGTTCATGCTCCTGCCTCCTCTCGGAGTAACCACTATCATGAATTTAGTGTTTAATATTCTTATCCATTGAAAAAAGTAAGGTCTGAACTTCCATGGTGGCTCAGTGGTTAAGAATCTGCTTGCCAAATGGATTTGATCCCTAGTCCAGGAAGATTCCACATGCCTCCAGACATCTGGGGCTTCCCTTGTGGCTCAGCTGGTAAAGAATCCACCTGCAATACAGGAGACCTGGGTTACCCACTCCAGTATTCTGGCCTAAAGAATTCCATGGACTGTATAGTCCATGAGGTCGCAAAGAGTCGGACACAACTGAGCATCTTTTCTTAATAGGCATCTAAGCTGTTGTGCCCTAGCACCTGGGAGCCACAACTACTGAAGCCTGCACGGCTAGAGCCTGTGCTCTGCTGCAAGAGAAGCTGGTGCTATGAGAAGCCCATGTACCACAACGGGAGGAAAGCTCACATGCAGCAATGAAGACCCAATGTAGTCAGAAATAAAGTCTGTGGGGAAAAAAAAGTCTCTAAAACAGCTCACAACTAGAGGGAGAATATTTGCAAATCATCTATTCCATAAGGGACTTCTATCTAAGACATATAAAAGACTTACAACTCAATTTTTTAAAAAGCCCTATTTGAAAATAAAGGTGACACCATCAAATGCTAATGAGAATGCAGAGCTGCAGGAACTCGCATTGTTGGTGAGAATACAGCCAGTGTATAAAACAGCTTGGCAGTTTCTTACAAAACTAGCATACTCTGGACTTGCTGGTGGTCCTGTGGTTAAGACTTCAATCTTTCACTTCACGGGGCTCAGATTTGATCCCTGGTTGGGAAACGTTAAGATCCCACATGCCACAAGGCACGGCCAAAACACAAAAAACTAGCATACTCTTACCATATAAGCCAGTAATCAGACACCTTGGTATTTACCCAAATGAACTGAAAAATTATGTCCACACAAAAACCTGTACATGGATATTTATAACAGCTTTATTTATAGTTGTCAAAACTTGGAAGCCACAAAGAAATCCTCCAGGAGGTGAATGAATAAATAAACTGTGATACATTCAGACAATGCAATATTCTGGAGCAGTAGAAAGAAATGAGCCATGAAAAGATGTGGAGGAACTTTAACAGATATTACTAAGTGCAAGAAGTCAATCTGAAAAGGCTACCTTTATGATTCCAGCTGTATGACACACTGGAAAAAGGCAAAACTATGGCGGCAAAAGATCATTCATTGTCAGGGACTAGGGTGGAGGGAGAGAGGAATAAGTGTAGTACAGAGAGATTTTAGGGCAGTGAACCCATTCTGAATGATACTGTAATGGTGAATACATGCCATTATATATTTGTCCAGATCCACAGATTGAACCCTAATGTAAACTATGGACTTTGAGTGGCAATAATGAGTCAATATAGGTTCTTCCATTTTAACAAGTTGTACCACTCTGATGGGGGATGTTGATAGAGAGGGAAGCTGGAGAGTGGGCATGGCAAAGGGTATGTGGAAACTGTACTCCACTTAGTTTTTCTGTGAACCTAAAACTGCTCTTTAAAAAGTCTTTTTTTTTTTTTAATGGGCAAAGGCTTTGAGTAACTGTTTATCCCAAGAAGTCATACAAATGAGCAGTAATACATGAAAAGACACTCAACATTATTAGTCATACGTAAGGCTATGGTTTTTCCAGTGGTCATGTATGGATATGAGAGTTGGACTGTGAAGAAAGCTGATTGCCGAAGAATTGATGCTTTTTAACTGTGATGTTGGAGAAGACTCTTGAGAGTCCCTTGGACTGCAAGGAGATCCAACCAGTCCATCCTAAAGGAGAGCAGTCCTGAATATTCACTGGAAGGACTGATGCTGAAGCTGAAACTCCAGTACTTTGGCCACATGATGCGAAGAACTGACTCATCTGAAAAGACCCTGATGCTGGGAAAGATTGATGGCGGGAGGAGAAAGAGACGACAGAGGATGAGATGGTTGGATGGCATCACCGACTTGATGGACATGGCTTTGGGTGGACTCCGGGAGTTGGTGATGATAGGGAGGCCTGGCGTGCTGCAGTCCATGAGATCGCAAAGAGTTGGACATGACTGAGTGACTGAACTGAACTGACTGAAATGCAAATCAAAACCATAAGAAGATACCGTTTCTTACCCACTAGAATACATTTTTTTGGTGGGGGATATTGATATAGGTTAAGGAATAACTGCTTTTCTGTGCCCCTTCTTGCTGCTGTCGTTGGTGCCCAGTGAATGTTAAATTGGTTTGAATTGAAGACTTCGGCATGTAAGAGACTTGTGCTGTTGGTAGTGGAGTGAGAACCAGATCCCACAACTTTTTACCTGGGCCTAATGTTTTTCTTCTACTCCATCCCTCCTCTCACCTCCTCTCACCTTTTGGCCTTGATTTGAAGCTCGTGTAAGATGGTTGCATCCTTCCTCCTGAGACCACCTTACAATCAGAGATTCAAGCCGAGGGTCTTTTGGTTTCCAGTGGTTTATGAGGTCATGGGGTCCCAAGATGAAAGCAAAAACAAGGGGTAGGTATCAGGAACTGATTCATGAGGGCTGAGATACACAGCCACGCGTTGCCTTATACCCTTTTCTTTCTGGCCTCTATTATTTTTCTGGCCTCTATAGGGACAGGAACGGAGAAGGAAACGGCAACCCACTCCAGTATTCTTGCCTGGAGAATCCCAGGGACAGAGGAGCCTCGTGGGCTGCCGTCTATGGGTCGCACAGAGTTGGACACGACTGAAGCGACTCAGCAGCAGCAGCAGCAGCATAGGGATGGGAAAGCAGCTTTTATAATTTCCCTGTGTCACATTTAGGGACTTCCCAGGTGGTGCTAGTGAAGAACCCACCTGGTGAGAGACACAGGTTTGATCTCTGGGTCGGGAAGATCCCCTGGAGAAGGGCATGGCAACCGACTTCATTATTCTTGCCTGAAGAATCCCATGGACAGAGGAGCCTGGAGGGCTGCCATTCATAGGGTCACAAATAGTCGGACACAACTGAAGCGACTTAGCATGCGCTTGTTGTGTACTGCACATTTATTTTTGGCTGTGCTGGGGCTTCGTTGCTCCATGGACTTTTCTCTGATTGTAGCGAGCAGGGGCTACTCTCCAATTGTAGTGTACACTTTTCTCATTGTGGTGGCTTCTCTTGTTGCTGAGCACAGGCTCTAGGGTGTGTGGGCTTCAGCAGTTGCTCCTTATGGGCCCTAGATAGCAGAGGCTCAGTAGTTGTAGCGCACTGATGGGCTTAGTTGCTCCGAGACATGTGGAATCCTCCAGACCAGGGATTGAACCCATGTCCTCTACATTGGCAGGAAGATTCTTAACCACTGGACCACCAGGGAAGTCCCATACTGCACATTTTAAATTAAATTTATATGATAATTATAGATTCATATGTATCGAAATAACAGAGAAAGGTCAGATGCACTCAGTTTTTCCCAATGATAATATATTGTAAAACAATAGTACCATATCACAAGGATACTGACCCTGATATAATCAAGATACAGAACATTTTCCTCACCACAAGGATCCCTCGTGTCACCCTTCTCCTTGGTTGTTCAGTTGCTGTCATGTCCAACTGTTTTGTGGCCCTGTGGACTGTAGCCCGCCAGGCTCCTCTGTTCATGGGATTTCCCAGGCAAGAATACTGGAGTGGGTTGCCATTTCTTTCTCCAGGGGATCTTCACAAGTCAGTGATAGAACCCATGTCTCCTGTATTGACAGGGGGATTCTTTACCCCTGAACCCCCTGGGAAGCCCTCTCCTTACTTATTCCCTCCCTAATCAGGGGACTCCACTTTGATAATTTTGTTAATTTCTAGAATATTGTATAAATGAAATCATACAATATGTAACCTTTTAGATAGGATTTTGTTTTGTTTTCCCTCAACATAATTCCATTGAGATTCATCCAGCTTGTTTTGTGTATCAGTAGTTTATTCCTTTTTTTTTTCTGAGTAGTATTCCATGGTATGGATTTATCACAAGTTATCATTCACCCTTAAAGGACATCTGGGTTGTTTCCAGTTTGGGGCTATTATAAATAAAACTGTACATATATATGTACAGCTTTGTGTTAACACAAGACTTCATTTCTCTAGTATAAATGCCCTGGAATGCAATTGTTGGGTCATGTATTTGTTGAATATTTAGTTGTGTAGGAAACTACTAAATTGTTTTCCAGAGCAACTGTACCATTTTGCATTCCATTTAGCGATATACGAGTGACCCAGTTCCTGTTCTACTTTTGGTGCAGCAGCTTTTTAATTTTAGCCATTTGATAGATGTGTAGGGATATCTCATTATTGCTTTAATTTACATTATGGCTAGTGATAAGCGTCCTTTCACATGCTTATTTCCCATCTTATATTCTCTCTAGTGAAATGGATTTTCATGTCTTTTGCTCCAACTAAAAAAAATATATTTTTGCTTATTTATTTTTTTGGGTCTCCACTGTGTCATGCAGGATCTTTTGTTGCAACACACAGACTGTCTAGTTGTGGCATCCTGGCCCAGTAGTGACTTGTGGGCTGCAGAACAAGACAGCTTCAGGCTTAGCTGCTCCACGGCATGTGACAGTGTTCTAATCAGATTGTTTACTTGTTGAGTTTTGAGAGTTCTGTGTTCTAGGTGCTAGTCCTTTGTCAGATACATAGTTTGCAAATATTTTCTCCCACTCTGTAGCTTGATTTTCTATCTTTTCAGCAGGGTCTTTTACAGAACAGGAGTGTTTAATTTTGATGAAAACCATTTTTTTTTCCTTTTATGGATTGTGTTTTTGGTGTCAAATTTAACAACCCTAGCTGCAGGTTCAGCAGATTTTCTTTGATTGTTTTCCTAAGAGTTTTATGTTTTACATTTAAGTACATGGTCCGCTTTGAGTTAATTTTCATATGGGGCATTAACTTAGATTGAGAGATTTTTGTTTTGTTTTTGCTGATGGGTGTCCGATTACTCCAGAACCATTTGTGGAAAACCCAGCTTTTCTCCACTGAATTGCTTTTGTACCTTTACCAAACTTCAGTTAAAAGCTACAATAATCAGGACTTCCCTGGTGGTCCAGTGGTAAATAATCCGCTTGCCAATGCAGGGGACATGCATTTGATCCCTGGTGCAGGAAGATTCCACATGTATGCCAAGGAGCAACTAAGCCCGTGGACCACAACTACTAGCCTGCACTCCAGGGCCTGCTAGCCACAGCTACTGAGTCTATGTGCTACAACCACTGAAACCTGCACACCCAGAGCCTGTGCCCCACAACAAGAGAAGCCACCACGATGAAAAGCCCAAGCACTGCAACTGGAGAGTAGCCCCTGCTCACTGCAACTAGAGGAAGCCTGCAAGCAGCAATGATGACCCAGCACAACCAAAAATCATAATAAATAATTTTTAAAAAGTAAATTCTAACAGTTCTTATAACAAGGGGAATTTTTTATTTTATCTATCTGAGAAGATGATGTTAACTGAACCTATTGTAATTATTTTCTCAATATATGTAAATAAAACCATCATGCTATATGTGTTTAAGTTTTACAGTGATATATGTCAGTTATTTCTCAATACAACTTAAAAAACTAAATAAAAATTATATAATCAGGATTTTGATTGAGATTGCATTGAATATGGATTGAAATTGAATATAGAAATGACATCTTGGGAATCCCTGGTGGTCCAGTGGTTAGGATTCCATTCTTCCACAGCCAAGGGTGTGGGTTCAACTCCTGGTGGGTTTAATCCCTAAGAACCCGTGTGGTATGGCTAAAAAAAAAATAGAAATGACATCTTTATACTGTTGAGTTTTCCAAACAGAAAACACAACATATTTTATACATAGTATGTTTATGTATGTTCACACTCTAAGAGAAACTTAAGACCTTTGGATAGGGATCAGAGAACAGAGCATTTATTACTCACAAAGCATCTTGTACTTGTTCCCCACATTAACTCTATTTTCTGCTGTATCTGCTGTTAACCCCTAAGTTCAGAGAATTCTTAATGTCAGATATTGTATTTTGTGTTCTAGAATGTCTATTTTATCTATTGCTATGAACAAATTACCTCAAAACTCTCAGCTAAAACAATAAATATTTATTATCTCACAGTTTCCTGTGGACCAGAAATCCAGGTGAGGCTTCTGTGTGCATCTGTCTCGAGGTCCTCAGGAGGTGGCATTAGTCAGCTGGCACTGTGGTATTATTGAGGGCTCACCTGAGCCAGGGAAGAGAGTGTGAGCTAGTACCCACATCATGGTTGTCGACAGGCCTTGGTCCCTCATCACTTGGACCACTCCACAGGATACCTCATTATAAGACAACTGTCTTCCCCCACATGGTAAGTGTTCAGAGAGTGAGTGAGTATTCAAGATGGAAGCCACGGTCCTTTTTTTTGTAAACTTATTTGGGAAGTGACATCTCACTTCTACCAAATTTATTCGATAAATCCAGGCCACATTCAAAGGAATAGTAGGAGGTTGAGATTATTAGGGACTGTCTTAGAGATTGTCCTACCATAATGTCTATTTGATTTTGTTTTTACAGGCTTGAATTTTCTGTTGAATTACTCTTAACTATTCATTTGTTTTGTCTATCTTTTCATCTATTTAACATGCTAATCATGCTGCTACTGCTAAGTCACATCAGTCGTGTCCAACTCTGTGCGACCCCATAGATGGCAGCCCACCAGGCTCCCCCGTCCATGGGATTCTCCAGGCAAGAACACTGGAGTGGGTTGCCATTTCCTTCTCCAATGCACGAAAGTGAAAAGTGAAAGTGAAGTCGCTTAGTCATATCTGACTTTTAGCGACTCCGTGGACTGCAGCCTACCAGGCTCCTCCGTCCATGGGATTTTCCAGGCAAGAGTACTGGAGTGGGGTGCCATTTTAAAGTCCTTATTTAGTAACTCCAATATCTAAGTTATCGTTGGGTCAACTTCTCTATTTATCTCTTAATTATCATTTAAATTTTCCTGTTTCTTTGTAAGTTTAGTAACTTTTTACTTTAAGCTTGACATCATGGATATGTTGTAGATTATGTTAATTTTTCTCTAAAGGAATATCAAGAAAAAGGATGTGTGTATATGAGTAACTTAATCACTTTGCTGTACACCTGAAATTAATACAACATTGTAAAGCAACAATACTCCAATGCAAAATAAAGCCAACCACAAAAGATAAAAAGGAATGTAAAGTTTTGTTTTGACAGGCTTTGAGGCTTGAATTTAGGCTTTGTTGATTGGAGCTGTTTTAATTCTGCCTATACTTGTAGGTGTAGTCCTTATTCCTAGGGCGATGCTTTTCTGGAGTCTTAACTGATGCCTGGAACACACACCAAAGTCTGTTCACTTTCCAGGCCCAGTCTCCAGTGTCATCCAGCAGGTGTGTTGGATCCCTAGGTTGGGAAGATCCCCTGGAGAAGGAAATGGCAACCCACTCCAGTATTCTTGCCTGGAGAATTCCATGGACAGAGGAGCCTAGTGGGCTATAGTCCATGGGGTCGCAAAGAGTTGACTGCAACTGAGCACGCATGACTATAAGTAGTTGAATGTATTTTGTCCCCTTTTGTATTTGTTTATTGTGGGAGGGTAAATCCAACATGAGCCACTCCCTCATGGTTGAAACTTTTAAGTTCTCCAAAAGTTTAAGTGTAATGAAAGAAAATATTTTACCAGCTTTATTTTTATTTCCACAGTAGCTGTTTATTTTCCCCAATAGACAAGTCACTTTCTAGGGTTGCCACATCCTTTCTTTTCTTTTTGAGAATTTTAATAATGTTTAAAGTTTCTTGTGATTTTTCTCTATTCACTCTTTTCCTAGTCCTTAGGGTTTTTTCTTGTTTCTTTGTATAGTGTTCCTCTCTTTTTTAGTATTGATTTTCATAAAATATTTGGCAAGTTCTGCTCAAATGTTCAGGTCTGTCTTTGAGAGTCTGTGATGGATTCTTTTCCATGGGGATGGTCTTGATCCCTGTCTCCTGTACAATGTCACGAATCTCCATCCATAGTTCATCAGGCTCTCTTATCAGATCTAGTCCCTTAAATCTATTTCTCACTTCCACTGTATAATCATAAGGTTTGATTTAGGTCATATCTGAATGGTCTAGTGGTTTTCCCTACTTTCTTCAATTTAAGTCTGAATTTGGAAATAAGGAGTCCATGATCTGAGCCACAGTCAGCTCCTGGTCTTGTTTTTGCTAACTGTATAGAGCGTCTCCATCTTTGGCTGCAAAGAATATAATCAATCTGATTTCGGTGTTGACCATCTGGTGATGTCCATGTGTAGAGTCTTCTCTTGTGTTGTTGAAAGAGGGTGTTTGCTATGACCAGTGCGTTCTCTTGGCAAAACTCTATTAGCTTTTGCCCTGCTTCATTCTGTGCTCCAAGGCCAAATTTGCCTGTTACTCCAGGTGTTTCTTGACTTCCTACTTTTGCATTTTAGTCCCCTATAATGAAAAGGACATCTTTTTGGGTGTTAGTTCTAAAAAGTCTTGTAGATCTTCATAGAATTGTTCAACTTCAGCTTCTTCAGCGTTACTGGTTGGGGCATAGGCTTGAATTACTGTAATATTGAATGGTTTGCCTTGGAAATGAACAGAGATCATTCTGTCATTTTTGAGACTGCATTTTGGACTCTTTTGTTGACCATGATGGCTACTCCATTTCTTCTAAGGGATTCCTGCCCACAGTAGTAGATATAATGGTCATCTGAGTTAAATTCACCCATTCCAGTCCATTTTAATTCACTGATTCCTAGAATGTCGACGTTCACTCTTGCCATCTCCTATTTGACCACTTCCAATTTGCCTTGATTCAGGGAACTAACATTCCAGGTTCCTATGCAATATTGCTCTTTACAGCACCGGACCTTGCTTCTATCACCGGTCACATCCACAGCTGGGTATTGTTTTTGCTTTGGCTCCAACCCTTCATTCTTTCTGGAGTTATTTCTCCACTGATCTCTAGTAGCATATTGGGCACCTACTGACCTGGGGAGTTCATCTTTCAGTATCTTATCATTTTGCTTTTTCATACTGTTCGTGGGGTTCTCAAGGCAAGAATACTGAAGTGGTTTGCCATTCCCTTCTCCAGTGGACCACATTCTATCAGACCTCTCCACCATGGCCCGCCCGTCTTGGATGGCCCCACACGGCATGCCTTAGTTTCATTGAGTTAGACAAGGCTGTGGTCTGTGTGATCAGATTGACTAGTTTTCTGTGATTATGATTTCAGTGTGTCTGTCCTCTGATGCCCTCTCACAATACCTACAGTCTTATTTGGGTTTCTCTTACCTTGGTCGTGGGGTATCTCTTCACGGCTGCTCCAGCAAAGCGCAGTTGCTGCTCCTTACCTTGGACGAGGGGTATCTCCTCACGGCCGCCCCTCCTGACCTTGAACGTGGAGTAGCTCCTCTCAGCCCTCCTGTGCCTGCGCAGCCGAGACCACACCCATGGAAAAGAAATGCAAAAAAGCAAAATGGCTGTCTGAGGAGGCCTTACAAATAGCTGTGAAAAGAAGAGAAGCAAAAAGCAAAGGAGAAAAGGAAAGATATAAGCATCTGAATGCAGAGTTCCAAAGAATAGCAAGGAAAGATAAGAAAGCCCTCCTCAGTGATCAATGCAAAGAAATAGAGGAAAACAACAGAATAGGAAAAACAAGAGATCTCTTCAAGAAAATTAGAGATTCCAAGGGAACATTTCATGCAAAGATGGGCTCGATAAAGGACAGAAATGGTATGGACCTAACAGAAGCAGAAGATATTAAGAAGAGGTGGCAAGAATACACAGAAGAACTGTACAAAAAAGATCTTCACGACCAAGATAGTCATGATAACGTGATCACTGACCTAGAGCCAGACATCTTGGAATGTCAAGTCAAGTGGGCCTTAGAAAGCATCACTACGAACAAAGCTAGTGGAGGTGATGGAATTCCAGTTGAGCTATTTCAAATCCTGAAAGATGATGCTGAAAGTGCTGCACTCAATATGCCAGCAAATTTGGAAAACTCAGCAGTGGCCACAGGACTGGAAAAGGTCAGTTTTCATTCCAATCCCAAAGAAAGGCAATGCCAAAGAATGCTCAAACTACCACACCATTGCACTCATCTCACACGCTAGTAAAGTCATGCTCAAAATTCTCCAAGCCAGGCTTCAGCAATACGTGAACCGTGAACTTCCAGATGTTTTTAGAAACTGGTTTTAGAAAAGGCAGAGGAACCAGAGTTCAAATTGCCAACATCCACTGGATCATGGAAAAAGCAAGCGAGTTCCAGAAAAACATCTATTTCTGCTTTATTGACTATGCCAAAGTCTTTGACTGTGTGGATCACAATAAACTGTGGAAAATTCTGAAAGAGATGGGAATCCCAGACCACCTGACCTGCCTCTTGAGAAACCTGTATGCAGGTCAGGAAGCAACAGTTAGAACTGGACATGGAACAACAGACTGGTTCCAAATAGGAAAAGGAGTACGTCAAGGTTGTATATTGTCACCGTGCTTATTTAACTTCTATGCAGAGTACATCATGAGGAACGCTGGGCTGGAAGAAGCACAAGCTGGAATCAAGATTGCTGGGAGAAATATCAATAACCTCAGATATGCAGATGACACCACTCCTAAGGCGGAAAGTGAAGAGGAACTCAAAAGCCTCTTGATGAAAGTGAAAGAGGAGAGTGAAAAGTTGGCTTGAAGCTCAACATTCAGAAAACTAAGATCATGGCATCTGGTCCCATCACTTCATGGGAAATAGAGGAGAAACAGTGGAAACAGTGTCAGACTTTATTTTTTGGGGCTCCAAAATCACTGCGGATACTGATTGCAGCCATGAAATTAAAAGACGCTTACTCCTTGGAAGGAAAGTTATGACCAACCTAGATAGCATATTAAAAAGCAGAGACATTACTTTGCCAACAAAGGTCCATCTAGTCAAGGCTATGGTTTTTCCAGTGGTCATGTATGGATGTGAGAGTTGGACTGTGAAGAAAGCTGATCACTAAAGAATTGATGCTTTTGAACTGTGGTGTTGGAGAAGACTCTTGAGAGTCCCTTAGACTGCAAGGAGATCCAACCAGTCCAGTCTAAAGGAGATCAGTCCTGGATGTTCATTAGAAGGACTGATGCTAAAGCTGAAACTGCAATACTTTGGCCACCTCATGCGAAGAGTTGACTCACTGGAAAAGAGTCTGATGCTGGGAGGGGTTGGGGGCGGGAGAAGAAGGGGACGACAGAGAATGAGATGGTTGGATGGCATCCCCGACTCAATGGACATGAGTTTGAGTAAACTCCAGGAGTTGGTGATGGACAGGGAGGCCTGGCGTGCTGTGATTCATGGGGTCGCAAAGAGTCAGACACGAGTGAGCGACTGAACTGAACCGAACTGAACTGATGGATTCTTCTTGAATGTTCTCATTTACTGAGAAGTATCATTATTCTCTGTGGAGCCAGGATAAGACATTGGTAGCCAGGGTATACTTTGTGGTTAGTTTGGGGGCACTGGGGCTTCTGTTCCTTCCGGTGTTACCAACTATCCAGTACTTCTCTGACCAAGGAGTCTCACAGTCACTATTCTTACCTGGTGCTTGATACATCTATCTTGTCTGCTTGCCTTGGGTGGAAAGAGAGGAAGTTGCTTTTTGCTTCACATGAATCCCCAAACCAATCATCCTGATAAGTTTCTTGCCTGCTCCCCAAATCTGTCACTTTGATGGACAGAGACACCCAGGGACCCTCCACCTCTCACAGTGATGTCCTCCTTCCTGTATTTTGTCCTTTGGTTTCCTTTGTCGACCTCATCCTGCCTGACTTCCATTTTTGAGAGATTCCTTATGGCTTCTGATTCAACAGGGTATTATTTTTTGCTTTCTGGAACTATTTTGAATTTATTTAAAGATTTGCTTTATTTTACCTCTGTTGTTTGAGGTAGGAGACAGAAGCAGTGTACACAGGTGGCAGTCTGACATCTTGGACTTAGTGGCTTCTGAGAACCTTTCTGTTGTCCTGATGCCAAAAACTGACTTGGCTCACAATAGAATTCTTGAGTCACAATCATTTTCCCTCAAAACTCTATAGAACAGTATCTCACTGTGCTTTAACGCTTAGTTCTTCTTGTGATAATTCTGATGTTGTTCTGATTTCTGACTCTTATTCTTTTTAGGTAACCTATGTTTTTTCCCCCCTATCGTAATGTTTTCTTGTTCTTTATCTTAAAAAATCTTACCAGGGTATGTATACATATGGAAAGTTTTGTGTTACTTTTGCCTCGTTAACTTAAAATTATGTGATTTAAGAGTTAAGGCTTCCTTCACTTCAAGGAAAAATTAATTGCCTGAAATCAATTAACAATGCATGAGTCTACATCCAATCTTTATTCTGTTCCATCTGTGTTGACATCAGTAATCCTATACTGTATTGATTATTGTCTAACTTTGTTTTTTCAAAATTCTAAGTCCTTGGTGCTTCCATATGAACTTTAGGAATAGCATATCCATTTCAACAACCAAGAAAGTCTGCTGAAATTTTTATTGAGATTACACTGAATCTATAGGTCAATTTGAGGGTGGAATTCACATTTTAATAATTTTGAATCTTCTGATTCATGACCATGGTATATCTCTTCACTTGCTTAGGTCTTTAATTTCTTTTAACAGTGTTTTGTAGTTTTTAGTGTACAGATCTTCCACATATATTTTGTCAGAGTATTTCATATTTTTAACACCATAATATGTTTTTAAATTTTCTATTTCCAATTGTTCATTGCTATTATATAGAAATATATTTGATTTTTAATACATTTTTAGAGCAGTTTTAGGATCACAGCAAATGCAGTTGACTTTTATATATTGATCATATATCCTTCACTTTGCTAAACTCTAGTAGCTTTTTGGATGACCCCACAGGATTTTATATATGATCATGTTGTCTGCAAAATAAAGGTAGCTTTACTTCTTCCTTGCCAATATAGTTACCTTTTACTTCTCTCCTTTATTTTTTATTTTATTTATTTGACTGCACCGGGTCTTAGTTGCTGCACACAGGACCCCTAGTTGTGTCATGTGAACTCTTAGTTGCGGCATCTGGGATCTAGTTCCTTGTTCAGGGATTGAAACTTGGGCGCCCTGCATTGGGAAATCGGAGTCTTAGGTAATGGACTACCAGGGAAATCCCTATTTTTTTTTTTTAATCTTTGTAGTTCATTGAAAGTAATGATCATTATTTAATGACTGAATGTGTCCAATTTGAAAAACATTAGTGTAATCAATAAGTAAACTTATGATATAGATACAAGTGAAAAGTTTTGTCTCATTTGCAATTTGCAGCAAAATGGAGAAAATGTTATATAAAATTAACACCAGTAATTTTGTAAATTATACATGTAAAGGGCTGAATCACTGCAATCATGAGGTTCTGCTTTTTTTTGGTTGTTGTTGGCCTCTCCACGGGGCATGTGAGATCTTAGTTCCTTGACCAGGAACTGACCTCTCACCTCTGCATTGGAAATGTGAAGTCATGACAACTAGACTGCCCAGGAAGTACCCCACATATATATATATTTTTAAATTGTGGTTCTGACTCTAGAAATCTGTTATTCAAAGTATACAGTTTGACTTCAGGATAAAGATCAACAAACGATAATAAATTAGGTTTTAAAATGTTAGGTTGATTTCTGGCTTAGACTAGGCATGGGAAAGGACGTCACAGTTATGTGAACCGTGAATTTCCAGATGTTCAAGCTGGATTTAGAAAAGGTAGAGGAACCAGAGATCAAATTACCAACATGGATGGCATATTTTCTAATTGTGGTTCTGACTCTAGAAATCTGTTACTCAAAGTATACAGTTTGACTTCAGGATAAAGATCAACAAACGATAATAAATCAGGTTTTAAAATGTTAGGTTGATTTCTGTATTAGACTAGGCATGGGAAAGGACGTCACAGTTATGTGAACCGTGAATTTCCAGATGTTGAAGCTGGATTTAGAAAAGGTAGAGGAACCAGAGATCAAATTACCAACATGGATGGCATCACCAACTCAATGGACGTGAGTTTGAATAAACTTCTGGAGTTGGTGATGGACAGGGAAGCCTGGCGTGCTGCAGTCCATGGGATCGCAAGGAGTTGGACACGACTGAGCAACTGAACTGAACTGAACTGAGGCATGGGAAGGGAAGTCTGGTGTTAGGCTTCTATTTGACATGATTACCCCATTCAGGAGTATGGTAGGTTTACTGATGGGGTGAGGGAAAATAACTTCTCTTTCTTGACTTAGTTTACGGTCCAAAACCTCCAGTACCATGTTGTATAGAAGCAAAGAGGGCTGATATTCTTGCCTTTTTCCTGAATTTAAGGAGAAAACATTCAGTATTTTACCATCAAGTATATTGGTAGCTCTGTTTTTCATAGATGTCCTCCATCAGGTTGAGGATGTTCCAACTACTCCTAGTTTGCTGGGAGATTTTTTTTGTTTCAGGAAAAGATGTTGACTTTGTCAAATGTTTTTTATACATTTGTTGAGATAATCTTATGATTTTTGTTTTTTAGTCTATTAATATGGTAAACTATATTGATTGGTTTTGGAATGTTGAAACAGCCCTGTGTTCCTGAGGGTAATGTATTATCTTTTTATATGTTGCTGGTTTCAATTTGATAAGATTTTGTTAATAATATTTGATCAATGTTTATGAGAGATGCTGTTTTGTAGTTTTCTGGTGTCATCTTTGTCTGGTTTTGGTACATCCAATAATGCTGATGCTGCGTTCAGAGAATGAGATGGGAAACACTTCCTCCTTTTTTTCTGGAAGAGTTTGTGTAGAATCAGTATTATTTCTTCCTCCAAAGTTTGGTAGAACTTACTAGTGAAGCCATGTGGGCCTGAAGTTTTCTTTGTGGGAAAGTTAAGTAAATTCAACGTATTTAATAAATATAGAATTATTCCAGGTTATATGTTTCTTCTTGAGCTCTGGTACTCGGTGTCTTTTAAAAATATTATCCACTTCATCTACGTTGTCAAACTTATTGGTATAGCGTCTTGTTTATAATGTTCTCCACATCAGTCACGTTTACCATTCTTTTTTTTAAATTTTTATTTAATAAATGGTACAAAGCACAATGCCAAAAACTTTAACAGTTAAAATTTCACCAAATGAAAAAATACTATAGAATACACAGTTATAAAAAGCTACATTTAGTTATTTTACAACTGCCTCAAGTTGCAAAAAATACCATTCACGTTTTAAAATAGTTTTATTTATTTGTTAATTTTGACTGCTGGGTCTTTGTCACTGCTTGGGCTTTTTTTTTTTTCTCTAGTTGCAGTGGGCAGAGGCTACTCTCTAGTTGTGATGAGTGGGCATCTCATTGCCGTGACTTCTGTTGTTTTGGAGCACAGGTTATAGAGCATAGGCTCCGCTGGGCTTATCACTCTGTGACATCTGGGATCCTCCCAGACCAGGGATCCAACCTGTGTCTCCTGCATTGGTAGATGGATTCTTTACCACTGAGTCACCAGGTAAGCTCCACCTTTATCATTCTTGATACTGATCATTTGCATTTTATTTTTTTCCCTGATCTATCTAGAGGATTGTACATTTTGTTGATCTTTTGATTTTATTGATTTTAGTTGAGGCATGTGGAATCTAGTCCCCTGATCAGGGATTGAACCTTGGTCCCCTGCACTAGGAGTGCAGTGTCTTAGCCACTGGACCACAAGGGAAGTTCCTCTTTTTCTGTTTTCTGTTTCATTTCTTTTCACTCTGATCTTTAAAATTTCTTGTGCTTACTTTGGCTTTTATTTGCTCTTTCATTTCTACTTTCTTAAAGTAGAAACTGAGGTCATTGATTTGAGTCATTTCTTATTTTCTTTTTTAATTAATTATTTATTGAAATATAGTTGATTTACGATGTTGCATTAGTTTCCGGTGCACAGCAAAGTGACTCAGTTATATATACATATGCTTTTTAATATTATTGTCCATTATCATTTTTTACAGGATAGTGAATACAGTTCCCTGTGCTCTACAGTAGGACCTTGTTGTTGATCTATTATATGTATAGCAGTTTATATCTACTAATCCAAAACTCCTAATTTATCCCTCCCCAACTCTCTTTCCCCTTTGGTAACCGTAAGTTGTTTTCTACAGACATTTATTATTTTCTAACATGGGTATTTTAGTGCTGTAAATTTCCTTCTATGTACTGCTTTAGCTGCATCCCACAAATTTTGATATATTTTAAAAAATATTTATTTATTTGGCTGTGTTCGGTCCTAGCTGCAGCATGTGGGATCCTTGAGGTGCACAGAAGTTGTGGCACGTGGGCTTTGTTGCTCCTCAGTATTCAGGATCTTAGCTCCCTGACCAGGAATTGAACCCATGTCCCCTGCAATGCATGGCAGACTTCCAACTACTGGACCATTAGGGAAGTCCCTGATATATGTATATATGTCTTTTTTTCTTTTCTTTTTGTTTAACATTCTTTCTTTTTTATTTTATAAATGTACATGAAATTTTTTTTTTTAAGGCTGCACTGCAAAGCTTCCAAGGATCGAACTTGGGCCCTTAACAGTGAAAGTACAGAGTTCTAACCACTGGACAGCCAGGGAATTACCTATTTCATACACACGCACACGTATACATGTGTGTTTGTTTGTTTTTGTCTGCACTGGTCTTTAGTGCTTTGCTAGACTTTCTCTAGTTGCCGTGAGTGAGGGCCACTCTTCACTGTGTGCAGGTGCTTCTCCTGTTGCAGAGAACGGGCTCTAGGCCAGAGGGGTTCTATAGTTGCAGCACGCAGGCTCAGTAATTGCAACTGAGAACTTAGTTGCTCCATGGCATACGGAATCTTCCCAGACCAGGGATTGAACCCATGTCCCCTGCATTGGCAGGCAGATCCTTATCCACTGCACCACCAGGGAAGTCTTATTGTTATTATTTTAAAATTTATTTGGCTGCACTGGGTCTTAGGTGTGGCACGTGGAATCTAGTTCTCTGGCCAGGAATAGAAAATCTACATTGGGAGCGTGCACCACTGGATCTTAACCACTGGACCACCATGGAAGTCCCCACACATACATTCTTTAAAGTGTGTTGTTTCGTTTCCAAATATTTGGGGATTTTTCAGGGATCTTTCTGTTACTGATTTATAATTTAATTCTGTGTGGTCCAAGAACATGCTTGCAATTACTTAAAAAGTTTAAGTGATAGAGGCTTGTTTTGTGGTTGAGAATATGGTGTTCCATGGTGAATATTTCATATATAAGTGGAACTGAAAGAGATGGGAATACCAGACCACCTGACCTGCCTCTTGAGAAACCTGTATGTATGCAGGTCAGGAAGCAACAGTTAGAACTGGACATGGAACAACAGACTGGATCCAAATAGGAAAAGGAGTACATCAAGGTTGTATATTGTCACCCTGCTTATTTAACTTACATGCAGAGTACATCTTGAGAAACGCTGGGCTGGAAGAAGCACAAGCTGGAGTCAAGACTGCCAGGAGAAATAGAAGCCGAAGTTGAACGGTTCTATGAAGATCTACAAGACCTTTTAGAATTAACACAAAAAAAGATGTCCTTTTCATTATAGGGGACTGGAATGCAAAAGTAGGAAGTGAAGAAACACCTGGGGTAACAGGCAAATTTGGCCTTGGAGCACGGAATGAAGCAGGGAAAAAGCTAATAGAGTTTTGCCAAGAGAACGCACTGGTCATAGCAAACACCCTCTTTCAACAACACAGGAGAAGACTCTACACATGAACATCACCAGATGGTCAACACCGAAATCAGATTGATTATATTCTTTGCAGCCAAAGATAGAGAAGCTCTATACAGTTAGCAAAAACAAGACCAGGAGCTGACTGTGGCTCAGATCATGGACTCCTTATTTCCAAATTCAGACTTAAATTGAATAAAGTAGGGAAAACCACTAGACCATTCAGATATGACCTAAATCAAATCCCTTATGATTATATGGAAGATTATGATTATAGAGGAAGTGAGAAATAGATTTAAGGGACTAGATCTGATAGATATAGTGACTGATGAACTATGGATGGAGGTTCGTGACATTGTACAGGAGACAGGGATCAAGACCATTCCCATGGAAAAGAAATACAAAAAAGCAAAATGGCTGTCTGAGGAGGCCTTACAAATAGCTGTGAAAAGAAGAGAAGTAAAAAACAAAGGAGAAAAGGAAAGATATAAGCATCTGAATGCAGAGTTCCAAAGAATAGCAATGAGAGATAAGAAAACCTTCCTCAGTGATCAATGCAAAGAAATAGAAGAAAACAACAGAATAGGAAAAACAAGAGATCTCTTCAAGAAAATTGGAGATACCAAGGGAACATTTCATGCAAAGATGGGCTCGATAAAGGACAGAAATGGTGTGGACCTAACAGAAGCAGAAGATATTAAGAAGAGGTGGCAAGAATACACAGAAGAACTGTACAAAAAAGATCTTCATGACCAAGATAATCATGATGGTGTGATCACTCACCTAGAGCCAGACATCTTGGAATGTGAGGTCAAGTGGGCCTTAGGAAGCATCACTACAAACAGCTAGTGGAGGTGATGGAATTCCAGTTGAGCTATTTCAAATCCTGAAAGATGATGCTGAAAGTGCTGCACTCAATATGCCAGCAAATTTGGAAAACTCAGCAGTGGCCACAGGACTGGAAAAGGTCAGTTTTCATTCCAATCCCAAAGAAAGGCAATGCCAAAGAATGCTCAAACTACCACACCATTGCACTCATCTCACACGCTAGTAAAGTCATGCTCAAAATTCTCCAAGCCAGGCTTCAGCAATACGTGAACCGTGAACTTCCAGATATTCAAGCTCATTTTAGAAAAGGCAGAGGAACCAGAGTTCAAATTGCCAACATCCACTGGATCATGGAAAAAGCAAGCGAGTTCCAGAAAAACATCTATTTCTGCTTTATTGACTATGCCAAAGTCTTTGACTGTGTGGATCACAATAAACTGTGGAAAATTCTGAAAGAGATGGGAATCCCAGACCACCTGACCTGCCTCTTGAGAAACCTGTATGCAGGTCAGGAAGCAACAGTTAGAACTGGACATGGAACAACAGACTGGTTCCAAATAGGAAAAGGAGTACGTCAAGGTTGTATATTGTCACCGTGCTTATTTAACTTATATGCAGAGTACATCATGAGGAACGCTGGGCTGGAGGAAGCACAAGCTGGAATCAAGATTGCCGGGAGAAATATCAATAACCTCAGATATGCAGATGACACTACCCCTAAGGCAGAAAGTGAAGAGGAACTAAAAAGCCTCTTGATGAAAGTGAAAGAGGAGAGTGAAAAAGTTGGCTTGAAGCTCAACATTCAGAAAACTAAGATCATGGCATCTGGTCCCATCACTTCATGGGAAATAGATGGGGAAACAGTGGAGACAGTGTCAGACTTTATTTTTTGGGGCTCCAAAATCACTGCGGATACTGATTGCAGCCATGAAATAAAAAGACGCTTACTCCTTGGAAGGAAAGTTATGACCAACCTTGATAGTATATTAAAAAGCAGAGACATTACTTTGCCAACCAAGGTCTGTCTAGTCAAGGCTATGGTTTTTCCCGTGGTCATGTATGGATGTGAGAGTTGGGCTCTGAAGAAAGCTGATCACTGAAGAATTGATGCTTTTGAACTGTGGTGCTGGGGAAGACTCTTGAGAGCCCCTTGGACTGCAAGGAGATCCAACCAGTCCATCCTAAAGGAGATCAGTCCTGGGTGTTCATTGGAAGGACTGATGCTAAAGCTGAAACTGCAATACTTTGGCCACCTCATGCGAAGAGTTGACTCACTGGAAAAGACTCTGATGCTGGGAGGGATTGGGGGCAGGAGGAGAAGGGGACGACAGAGGATGAGATGGATGGCATCCCCGACTCAATGGACATGAGTTTGAGTAAACTCCAGGAGTTGGTGATGGACAGAGAGGCCTGGCGTGCTGCGATTCATGGGGTCACAAAGAGGTGGACACAACTGAGTGACTGGACTGAACTGAACTGAACTGAAGGTATTCTTCTGTTTTAACCACCGTGGTTTTGTGATTATTATTTAGTTACAGTTGTAGTAATTGGGGAGGGTGTAAAAGTTATTGTCTTGACGCAGAAGATGTTTGTTTGGTGTCTTCAAGCTCCGCAAGGGCAGTCTCTGTCTTGTTTACCTGTGTGCTCAGTTGCTCAGTCATGTCTGACTCTTTGCGACCTCATAGACTGTAGCCCGCCGGGCTTCTCTGTCCAAGGGATTCTCCAGGCAAGAATACTGGAGTGAGTTGCCATTTCCTTCTCCAGGGGATTTTCCTGACCCAGGGGTCGAACCTGCATTTCCTTATGTCTCCTGTATTGGCAGGCGGATTCTTCAGCACTGAGCCACCTGGGACCCTCACCATATTCCTGACCCAAACTGAAAGCTCAGCAGACATTGTTTGAATAAATGGATGACACTTAGAAATGGTCCAGTTGTGTTCTGGCTTTTTATTTAAAAAACAAGATTATTGAGTCATTTGCATGAGTCTTATGCACCTTTGTGTCCCTGCAGGACTGCGTGGAGCTTGGCACATCGTGGGTGTTCAGACAGCACTGATGCCGTTGAGTGGGCCCGAAGAGATACCTACAAAGGTGCCGCCTCTGACTGGTGGGGATTTTCATCCACCCTGAGGCAATGACAAGCTACTCTGGTCAAGGTTGTCCTGTCATAAAGCCGCCAAAGACATGATGTCACACACAGACACTGCTTGTGAAAGGGAGGGGCTGTGTGCTGGGCTCCCAGGCTTAGCTGTGCTCTAGTGCCCTTCTCAGTGTGTCCTGGAGCCTGAGGGGAGGTGAATAGGCTGCCTGCACACTGATCTGATCAAAGGATACTCTGCAGATCGCTAGCATCCTCAAGGTTTGTAGATCTGGTGAGCAGTTTCAAAAGGCCGCCCTCAGTAAAGCACCCAAGCAGGTGGTAATTGTCTTGACGACTCCCAGACTAGCTTTTCTGCCTCCCTTCCTGTGTGGTGTTCTCGCTTCCCTCCTCTTCTTCTTTCACTCAGGTCTCATTTTCTCTCCTCCAAACCTTCGTTCAGAAAAAGCCTGATATCTTTTTGAAAGCTTACTGAAAGCTTACCGTTGAATGTATTCAACAGTATTCTCAGAGAAGGTGGTTCAGTAGGAAGGGAGGTCTGGTAGTGCCCCGGAGAGAGACGAAATGAGCTGAAGCCCCAAGAAGGCCCCCTTGTTTTGGGGACTAGGAGCTTATTGATGACTTTGGTGAGAGAGGTCTCAGAGGTCGATGGGAACAGAAAGAGACTGAAGTGGGTTGTGGAGTGAGGGAGTGGTGGAGGGGAGCAGAGACGTGCATGGCAGAGTCTCTCACGGAGATGGCGTGACAGGAAGGGGACAGTTAGGATGGCACCTGGAGAAAGGCTGTGGGCTGGAGGGGCAGGAGCTGGGTGACATGATTACACACAGATGGGAGAGAAGGGAAGACACGTGAGCGAGGGTCCCCAAACACCAAGGTGAGAGAAGACCAGAGGGATGGAGCACAGGA
This sequence comes from Moschus berezovskii, assembly GCF_049115385.1. Lineage (NCBI taxonomy): Eukaryota > Metazoa > Chordata > Mammalia > Artiodactyla > Moschidae > Moschus > Moschus berezovskii. The sequence goes on from NC_142465.1 coordinate 116,906,349, forward strand.
GGGGGCGAGCCCCAGAGAAGGGGGCGTGGTCCCCGCCCCTGAAGAGGAGATGGCCTGTGAGAAGCAGAGAATGGGCGAGTCTAGTGGCAGAAAGTCTGCAAACACCTGTCTGATGGAGCCTGTGGGCCTGGGTGAGAGTGAGGACAGCAGACAAGAGGCTGGAGGTTGAGAGAGAGATTCTACCTGCGGAGAAGAGGGGACTCAAGGGGAACAAAGGCTCCGCAGGCCACGCTGAGGTCCACCTCATCCTGGAGACCTTGACTTACCCAGGTGTCAGTTTATACGCAATTCAACGCTGAAGGTGGGATTCTAGACAGAGAGGGTGCTTTCGAAAGGCTAGTGAATCTCCTCCTGTCCTCCCAAGATTATTCCAAATCTGCTGCATAACACCGAAAATACTCTAAACTGGTGGTAGTTTTTAATCATTTTTATTTACTATTATAATTAGCTGCCTACTACCTGGGGTCATTTTACATCAGATGTTCAGTAGAGCTGTACTTTTTCCCTTAATCCTCTCCCAATCCGCCCTCCCCATCCTGACCCCTACTTTTCCAGTGGGAGGTCTGAGGTCTTGGGAGAAATTCCTGAGCATTTTCCAAGCTCCGAGTACTAACCCACTCCATTGTCCTGAATTTAACCTCAAGCTGCAACCGGCGTGCTCTCCCTTGGATGAACCCTGCTGGCGGGGGTCCTGCCATTCCCCCAGCTGCCTCTGGCCCATTACAGTCCCTGCCAGCCACTGAGTAAAGGAATATCAGGCCCCTGGGGTGACATGATGCACTGACTGATTCCCACTTTCTCTCCTTAGACTGAAAATGGTGTTTGGTCTGTGCAGCCAGAGAGAGAGGTAAAGTTTACATGGGCCCTGTTATCATACCCTCATCAACCAGGAAAGGGGGCCCTTTCACTGGGTCCCACGAGGAAGGGGTTTTGTATGGCCCTTTTCCTGACTGTTACAGTGTCTCTTGGACTCAGGGTCAGAATGGAGAGCCTGGTACAGACAAATGGGACATGCCTCTATGTGTGTGTGTGTGCATGTGTGTGTGTATAGACAGGGTGCCAGCATCCTGGCAGTGCCAAGACATTGTGTTCGAGGGGGTTCTCAGGTGGTCTAATGGTTAGGATTCAGCACTTTCACTGTGGGAGCTCGATCTCTGGTAGGGGAACCATCCCACATGCTATTCAGAATGGCCAGAGAAAGTTCTGTTTGTCCCAAGGGAGGTGTTCTAGAAGAGAAAAATGGATAATGGGATATTATTTCTAATCCAGGCTGGAGGACCTGTCAGTCCAGAGGAGGGAGGGAAGGCTTTGGGGGGCTGTGGGCCAAAGAGCTAATACAACCCTTGAACGAACAGCTTTGAATGCTGAGCCAAGGCTAAGCCCCTGCCTTCAGGCTGGAGAGGCAAGATGGACCTGTGTAAACAAGAAGGAAAGGAGAAGGGAGTGGGTCAGAGGGGCCGTGTGGGCTCCAGGCTCCGAGTCTGGCCTTCTGACTAAACAGAGGCACAGAGTCATGACGGCCAGTCAGCAGGGAGCCTGGGCTGAGCCCTGTTACAGCTGCAGATTTATTCATCCACAAGTGTTGACTGGACACTTCCTGGTGGAGTAAGTGCCAGGGCTTGGACGGGGGAGGAAAACAATGAGGGTATGAGGCCCCAGCCTCACACTCTGCTCCGCTTTCCTTCCAGGCTCTGTAGTCTCCTCTACGCAGTACAAATCCTCATTCTCACAGGTGAGGGCCTGGGTGCTGGGTGGTCGGTGCAATGATGCCAGGCCCAGGGAATGGGTGCTCGTCTCCGAGCCACTTCAATCCCCAGCTACTGCACAAGACTCCCAGAGGCCCCCTCCTGAGATCACCATGTGCCTGGCTCACCAGGGCTGGTCACACTGCTCAGAACCAAGGCTGGACTTTTTTCTCTCTTTCCTCCCTCTGTACCTCCATGGAGAAGTGGGATTTGAACCTGTGTCTGACTCTAAAACCCATACATCTTCCCAAAAAACTCATAAACTACCCCCTCAAAACACATATAACCGAGTCACACCCTAAAACAGTGATCTTCAAATATTTACTTATACTTTTTGAATAACACCACTTCCCTGGTGTCTCAGATGGTAAACAGCCTCTGCCTACAATGCAGGAGACCAGGGTTCAATCCCTGGGTTGGGAAAGTCCCCTGAAGTAGGAAATGGCAACCCACTCCAGTACTCTTGCCTGGAGAATCCCACTGATGGAGGAGCCTGGTAGGCTACTGTCCATGGGGTCGCGAAGAGTCGGAAACGACTGAATGACTTCACTTTCTTTTCTCTCACTTTCACTTTTGAATAGCTGTCCCCTCACACATTGTAAGTTAATGCCTAATGTCCTTCATCACACATCAAAATAGTTTAGAAATATACCATTTCTGCCATATTGTACATGCTGACATTTAAAAATAATTATGTTACTCTTTTAAATGTTTTAACTAGTCTGTCTTCATCTACCTGCAGGCGTGGTGTACTACTATTTGCAGGGGTCTGTGGGCAAAACAGCCCCTCCCCATGAGATTGCTGTGGAGTCATCACAGGTGGGGACCTCTGTCAGGGGCTAAGGGGACCGTCATGTTGCACAAAGAGTGGTCAGACAGCTTGATCAGAAATGGTTGACCAACTGTGTGTGTGTGTGTGTGTGTGTGTGAGGACTCTGGAGAAATTCCCTGTGTTCTCGGCAAAGTGTCAAACAATGCCCCTGCTACCACCCGCAATCGCTGCCCCCCCAGGGGCTGGCTGCATGGTCATCTCAGGGCTCTGTGGCATAAGCTCAGCTCAGGGCTCCGTGGCAGGAGCCTAGACGAACTGACAGGAACAGATGACCCCTGATGTGTGAGTAGTCTTGGAATATGGTTCCACATCCGCACGTGAAGGGGGTGGTGGGGAGCAGGACCCCTGCCTGGGGTTACACATCCTCTTGGACATTCCAGGCCCAGGAACCGATGACTGCAGCCCCTACTCCCAGCCCTCTGTCAGGAAAACACACATGGAAGCTGGATGTCCACTGAGGGCCGCATGCCAGGTTAGGTGTTGCCCATCTGTTGAAACCTCTCAGCAACCCAGCAGCATTTTGTGTGTGTGTTGGAGTATAGCCAGGAAACATGTTGTTTCAGTTTCAGGTAAACGGTGAAGGGAAACTTTATTTTGTATTGGGGTATAGCCAATTAACATGTGACGGTTTCAGGTGACCAGCGAAGGGACTCAGCCATACATGCACATGTATCCATTCTCCCCGCCTCCCACCAGCAGCTCCCACTTTGTAGAGGAGGAAACTTAGGCTGCCCAAGATGACACGTTAGAGTCACATGCCGGGTCTCTGGAGGCCTCCTACTCACCCTCTGGTCCTACTGGGAAGAGAGGATTTTCATGGGGACAAGCTTCTCTGTGACTCAGCAACATGGAGACGTGTGGGCTAGGTAGTTAGGGAGTGACTGTCAGAGGTTGGAGAGCCCCTCAGAAGGCCCAGGTGGGCAGGTGCCTTAGGGCTTCCCTGATAGCTCAGTGGGTAAAGAATCTGCCTGCAATGCAGAAGACCCCAGTTCAATTCCTGGGTCGGGAAGATCCCCTGGAGAAGGGAAGGGCTACCCACTCCAGTATTCTGGCCTGGAGAATTCCATGGACTGTATAGGTTTAAAAGAGTTGGACACCACTGAGCAAATTTCACATTCGGAGACAGAGTCTGGTGTTTTTCCTTCATGGTTTTTTTTTTTAATTAACCAAACTTTCATTAAAAAAAAAACTTTATTGTCATCAAAGAAATGTGAATACATAGATGAGTCAAAGGTTTAAGACTTAGAAAAAGTCTGCTGTTTGTCCCGATCCTCTTCACCCACAGTTCCTGCAGCCCAGGGTAGAAATATTTCTAGCTTCCAACTTTCTAGCTGAAGCCGTTGATTTTGCCTCCACTGTTCTAAATAAAAAGTTTATCTTGCTTTGTCTTGATTGTTCAGATTTAAACATTATGTAATGGATTATTACAACGAAAAGTGAGGATTTAGCTCTCATAACAACTGAACACTTACTGCCACCTCCAACATGCGTTTCATCTCTCTCTAGTCTTCCTCATGATTATATCCTAGGTTTTGGCATTCTAAATATTTTGAGTAATGACATCTTTAGTTGTTAAAAATTTTTTAGTATCATTTTTGCTTTTTTTTTTTTGCTGATTTTTATATAATTTTGGCTTTTAAATCCCTCTCCAGCACAGTGGGCTCTTTTTAATTCAATTTTTAAATTAAGAAACTATTTAAATAGAGTGAAATCCATTCTTTTTAGCGCACAGTTCTGTGAGTTTTGACAGATGTATGCAACTGTGAAATTGCCACTACAGCTGAGACACAGAACAGCTCCAGTCAGTTCAGATATTCCCCCCGTACTCACTAAACTCAACCCTTCCCCAGCCCCCAGACCCTGGCATCCAGTGAATGGTTTTCTGGCCCCATAGTTTTGCCTTTGCAAGATGATCATATAACTGAAAACATCCCAGTACTTAGTCTGTATTCATTTGGCCACACAGCAGGCTTGCGGGATCTCGGTTCCCCGACCAGGGATCAAACCCGGGCCCCCTGCAGTGGAAGCACAGCGTCCTAACCACTGGACCACAGGGAAGTCCCCAGTATGTAGTTTTGAGTCTTTCACTGAGCACAGGATACCTAGTTGTGTGTCGTGGTAGTTTGTACCTTCTCATTACCGAGTAGTTGTCCCTTGTATGGATGCACCACAGTCTATCCTCCGACAGATAAGAAGCATTTGGATTGTTTCTGGTGTTTGCAGTTTCAGATAAAACCACTATCATGTTCGTGTACAAGTTTTGTGTGAACATAGGTTTTCCTTTTACTTAGGTAAGCACTTCGCAGGGTGGGGGGCGGTCATGTGGTAATGTGTACTTAGCTTCTTTTCTAGGAAACGGAAACTTTCCAAAGTGGCTGGTATCCACTTTGCATTCTCACCAGCAATGAACAAGAGGATCCATTTGATCCATATCATTTCCAGTATTTTCCTTTTTTAAAGTCATTCTAATCGGCTTGTGGCGTCATTTTGTTTAGCTCGGTATTGAGGGTTTACATTTTAAAACTATGCACAGTATTCCTGAGTCATGTAGTATACTATAATCAGTCTTTGTGTATAATTTTGCCTTTTCCCTCTTTTTTAAACTTTAGTTTTCTCTGTACCTATAATTAATACAGCTAAACTCTATTAAAAACAATCTCCTTGTGATACACTTAAGTTAGGTGGTTTATCAATATGATCATTTCCCTGGGGACATATTTCATGGAGCCCTCCACCCTTTTCCCACCTGGACGGCCGTCCTTGAGGTCGGAGTCTCAGCTGTCCTGGGACCTCCCTTCACCATCATTCTGTGGAGTACGTCACTTCGTTCGTGTGCGGACCCATGTTATCTTTTATTTTGGGGGCAGCGCAATCGGCACTTGTGCTGAGGGGTAGTCCTGAGATATTCCAGAGGCGTAGTCCTGAGATATTACCTGTCCGAAAAGGTCTTACTGCGTATTTAACTCAGCTTGGCTAGGTACAGAATTTTAGATTAGAAATAATTTTCTCACAGATTTTGAAGATCCTCATTTTCTTTTGGCTTCAAAGGTTGGTGTTGAAAAGTCTGATGAAACTTAATAGACTTCTTTCTTCATATCTCTGGAAGTTTTTAGGTTCTTCTTTTCATCCTAGGTATTTCAGTACTTACTGATGACATCATCTGGGGTGGGTCTCCATCCATTTTCCTGGACACTTGGCGATTCCTTCACTTCTACAAACTCAGGCCCTGCATCTTTGGGGAAATTCTCAATAACGCATGAGTGGTATATATTTGGGATCTTTCCCTGCCATCCCAATTTGTTGACTCTGCTCCTTCTTTCAGAAAGATCTATGAGTTAGCTGTTGGACCTCCTGATCTCTCTCTTCTGGGAGAAATTCTTTTTCAATTTTACCCTCTACGCTGTGATTGGATTTTTAATTCCCATGATCATATTTCTGTTTTTGAAGAGTTAGAAGTTGTAGGGACTTCCTGGTGGCCCAGTGGTTAAGAATCCACCTTCCAATTCAGGGGATGCCAGTGCGATCCCTGGTCAGGGAACTAAGATTCCACATGCCATGGGGCAACGAAGCCCGCGGCCAGCAAGTAGAGAGGAGCCTGTGCACTGAGCTACAGAGAGAAAAAAAGCCCAAGCGCCGAAATGAAGAGTCCATGCACCACAGACCCAATGCAGCCAGAATGAAATTTTAAACAAAGAAAGAATTAGAGTTTACTGTTGGCACATTTTTATTTTAGCACCTGTCCTTGTTTTGTGATTGCAGCGTTTTACGTTTAAAGACATCAATCGTTTGTTGGTATGAAGCTCCTGAAACCCTCATAGTCTATAGTGTCTGCAGCACGCGTTGACAGTGGCCCAGTGCATGACTGAGAGCCCTTGACATGTCACCTCAGCCTTCTCTCTTTCCCCTTGTCATACAGCCCATCGAGGAGAACTTAAGGCCAGTGTGGGGGCCGATGGATAAGTGCTACCCCGTGACCACTCAGGTGGGTAAGGGCTGGGGACTCCTCCTTCCCTGGAGTGGGGTGGCTGTCCTGGGCCTCCTTGGGGGGCACACACAGACAGAGTATGGGCCAGGCAGGGAAGGACTCCCGGGCACTCTCAGCTGTATGTGACGGCCCCTGTTTCCCTCTGTAGAGACGCAGAGTCAGCAGTGGGAAGAAGCACGACTCCGAGGTGAGTGAGGCCTGGCCAGGAAGGGCCCGGGGCTGGGGGCTGTCACCTGTCAGGGCTCCCTGAGACAGGAACTCTGTCCAGAGCATGCTCAGGGTCCCAGGGATAGTGGCGGGGCTCCTTTAGGAAACTTACAGCCCGACCACACCTCGAGCTGAGAAGGGAGGGACTTCCCTGAAAAAACAAAGAACTACCCACTCCAAGAGTGCACAGCAGCAGGGGAGGGCTAGGGCATCAGAGGGCCTTTCTGCCCGTATTCCGCCCTCTCGCCTCTCCTTGCAGGCCGTGACCCTCAAGGCAACGCGAGGACCAAATGATGCTGCCCCCAAGGAGGAGACTGCTGTCTTGTCTAGGGAGGAGGGGCAGGTGGAGCCCCCGGGGGAGGAACCAGCCAGCCTCATTCCTGGTGCAAAGGGAGTGACTGAGAAAGAAGAGGTGGCAGGGACCCCAGGATGGCAGGTAAGGAAGCCTGGTGCTCACTGGAACACCGTCCCCGTGTGGGTCCTCCTGGGAACCCCCCGGGCTCTGCAGGGTAGAGGGGAGAGGCCAGGCCCACGCCACCCTGGCAACGGTGGGGGGAGGCCAGAGCACTCCAAGACCACTGAGTCAAACTGCCATCCTGATGGCGCAACAGCTCTGTGGAGCTGAGAGGTGCAGACGCGATCTGAGCGGCGAGTGGATCTGAACCCTGGCCTCCCCCGACTTCTCGTGAAGTGAGGCCCGTTTCCCCATCTGCACAATGTAGAACCTGCCTCATGCCACCCCGTGCCCTTCTCCCTTCCTAGGAGAATAAGAAGGCCCAAAAGGAGATGGCCATGTACGTTTCTGGTAAGACAGCAGACCCCACCCTTTGCAGCAGGACTGCCCTGCTCCCTCATCTCAGGGACCCTGCCAGGTTACAGATCGCTGGGCTCCTCCCTGACCCTCCTGGCCCAGGGAGGGGGCGGGAATGAAGCCCAGGTAGCCTGATGCCTAGCTTTTCCTGAACGAGCCCCCTGCATCCTTCCTCCTTCTTGGGTCGGCAGGACTTGGGGCTACTCCCCTTGGACTGGAGGAAGGTTTCTGCTCTTTTCGCAATGCTGACCTGTTCTCCTGGCAACAGAGGATACCCTAGCCTTCGGCCAGGTTCCTTCCAGCAGGTACCCACAGGGCATGTCTGATTGTGCCTTTTAGATGCTTCCAAGGAGGACATCGTGGAGGAAAGGCCCGGGGGCTGGGTCCCCCAGCTCTTGAGGAAGCTCTGGCTGGGCTGGTTTCCCGCCTCCGACATCCTCAAGACTCAGAGCCATGAGTGACACTGCATCCAATAAATCCACAGTTGTTGCTTCAGCATGCCCGTTTTCCTCCTTTCAGGGCCCTCAGTTTCTACAAACTCAGTGTGGCTTTGTCCACGGCCCCGGTCCCAACAAGCTGCAGGAACACCACCTCCTGCCACTAAGCCCCCCACAGTGGGTATGCTGGAGACTCTAGGGGGCCCTGGCTGGTCTTCTGAGTCAGTGCCAAGGGACAGACAAGGTTCCCTGAATGTTGAGAGCTGACTGTCATGAAGGCACAACTGGCTTGATTAGGGGCGGTGCTTCTGACCTGTCTGGGGTCTCCCAGCTGTTAACCTCAATGTGCCAGGGAGTCTGCCTAAGACTCAGGTGAGCAGACAGTCATTACAGCCATTGGGTGGTGTCTGTGTGAGCTCAGTCCAGACCAGACTGGGGGCTGGAGGTGGTGGTGGAGGATGGGAGTCTCTGCCCTTGGCCGAGGCTCCAGGCTTAGAAGGTCACAGCCTCAGAGTCGGCGCAGGAAGACAGGACCTGGCAGCCATCAGAGGCAAACCTCCTATAGGCTGAAGGGGAAACAGAAGCCCAAGGTCACAGCAAGGACAAGGGCCATGGTGTCGTCCTCTGAGCTCTGCAGGGCTTCCTTCAGCTCTGCCATACCACTGTCACAGGGCCAAGGGTGACCCTGTCCCGAGGCCATGCCTGTGGTCCTCAGGGGCTCATTTCTGGCCCCTGACTACGCTCCTGAGAGCCTGGCCTCACCTGGCCACTCCGAGGATGAAGCCCCGTGTTGGAGCCAAGCTCTAGCGTGGCCGTGAGTGGGGACTCCTACTGGGCAGGCACTGGGGGATGAGTGTCCTTAAGGGGCAGGGAAATGGGGCCCATCCTATAAAGAGGCCCAGGGAGGTGGCTCCCTCCTAGGAAGAGCTCTGGCCTCAAGAGCAATGAGCCCTGGGGGTTTACCTGGTATATCGCTTCCCAGTCCCATCCTGTGTTCTGGGGCTGCAGACTTGAGGTGCTGGCTGCGGCCTGTGGAGCCAGGTGGCTGTGGCTAGGCCTGAAATGTGGGTGTCAGAGCTGATGGGCCCCCCTTATCCCATGGGGGCTGAAAAATCTCCCCAGACTATGTGGGCTCCTCCCAGCAGAAGCCAGGATCTGTTTATATAGGCTTGGTCACTACGCCCAGGAACCGAGGTTGGGTCTCCCAGGGTGTACTAATCCTCAGTACACCCATCTCACAGCACACCCCACTACACCTTCAGAGCCTCAGTACACCCATTGGTTAACGGGGTCAAATGACAGGTAAGGATGAATCAGGCTGAAGATGTGGGCTGGTTTTGGGGAGACTGCTGAGGTCACATGACTGCCAAGGAGCTGGTCAGGGGTCACAGGTGGGACTCAAGTCAGGGTAGAGCCACCAGGCACAGGTTTATTGAACATCAGGGCTACCGCTGAGGTTGGGGGCTGGGTGCCTGCATCTAGCGGGGCACCGCACAGAGCTGGTACGGGCCTGGGGTCACCAGGAAAGCAAAGACACCATGGTCGCTGGGGCAGGGCTGCCCGGTAGGCACCGAGAAGCTGAAGTGCTGCAGGAGGCTGGTGAAGAAGAGGAAGAGCTCCATGCGGGCCAGGGGCTCCCCGAGGCATGCGCGGCGGCCTGTGGGTGGTTACGGGGCTCTGTGAGCCTGGGCTCTACCCCTCCAAGACCCCCTCAGGATGGGGAAGCAAACCGGGCACCCCCCCACCCCCAAGGTACCTGCAGAGAAGGGTATGAAGGCTTCCTGCTTGACGAAGCGGCCCTGGGCATCCAGGAAGTGCTCCGGGTGGAAGCGGAAGGGTTTCTCCCAGATGGTCTCGTCCTTCAGCACTGATGACAGGTTGGTGATGAATATCGTGCCCTGGTTGCAAATGTCTGGCATGGGTGAGGTCTGGACTGGGTGGGGGGTGCCCAGACCCCTGCCGCCAAACACACATGGGCACACACACTGCCTGGCACACACTCGGATTCATCAAGTAACCCTCAGCCCAAGAGGCTTCTCAGCACCTTCCCTGTCCCCATGGAAGGGTGCCCTTACTGCCCCTCTGCACAGGCTCCTCCAACACTGTGACACATTCTAGTTTGTCTTCCCTGCCCGACCAGGGGCTCAGAGTGGACAGAGCCAGCCCTGCTCCTCACTCCTCTCCACGCCCACCCAGGCTGGGACATTCAGTACCCGCAGCCATGAGGTCGGGGTGGCTTGGATTCCAGTCCTGACCACATTGGCAACACTCACACTGGGGCTACCAGGTGGCAGGTGGTGCAGAGCTGGGGTTGGGAGAGCCACAGGCCTACCTTTGGGATGTGGAAGCCCTGCACCTCGATGTCACGGGATGTCATGTGTGGCACTCCCAGTGGGATGATGTCCGCAAAGCGTTGTACCTCATGGACCACGGCCACGGTGAAGGGCATGAGGGCCTGATCCCCCATCTCTGGTCGCCTCACCTGCCCTATGACCTCATCGACTTCCTGCTGGACCCGTCCTGGAAAACAAGTGTCCTCGTGTGGTCAGACCCAAGGGCTGGGCTCCCGCCGCCTCCTGATGCCAGGTTAGGCCTGCGTCCACTTGGAGGAAGGCGCTGTCACCTCTGCGCTGTGGCTCATCCTCTGCACAGAACTGCTGACTGTGGCCAAACCAACCGAATCAGGGGCCTCGGGCTGTCCCCTTCCTACCTTTCCCATCCACCCCGCACCCCAGGCTAGACTCACGCTGCACGTCTGGGTGCAGGATCATGAGGAGGAGGGCCCAGGCCAGTGTGGTTGAGGTGGTGATCATCCCGGCGGAGAACAGGTCGGCCACCACCAGGCGCAGGTTGTCATCATTGAAGCTGCTCTCGGGGTTCCCCTTGGCCTGGGTCACACTGGGAACGTAAGCTCAGGGACAGGGATGAAATCCCCACATGGCCTCCCACTCTGCTCCGGACACCCAGGGTGTCTGATCCCTCGGTGATACACAGGCCTGAGTTTGCCTTCTGGGCCCTCAACACACATCCCTGTCCCGATCACCTTACCTCCTTCATCTCATCCAGGAAGGCGTCAGTCAGGTCTCGGGGTGGCTGGGTTGGGTCCCGGGTCATCTTCTGCTCGGCGATCAGCTCATCAATCAGGGCCATGAAGGCCTTCTGTGCCGGGAAGACCTTGGCGGCCAGCCCTGGGATGCGCAGGAGTACTGGCACAACTTCCACCACCTGTGCGGGCCACAGCCATGGGGCCCTGGGACCTGCTGGTGCTCAGACGCTCACCAGTCAGGTCCCAGCTTCCTCCAGTGTCCCCACCATCGACCTTGTTCCTCCCTAAGTTCACACCCTGCCCCTCTCTCCTGGTCCTGAGGCCAGAAAGATAAACGTAAAATGTATATGTCATGAGTACTGCTGCCTTGCAGTGAAAGAGTCCTCCCTCCCCTAAGTGCGCTGACCCCGCCCGGCCTCTTCCATCTGGGCTGTCTGCCATCTCCTGACTTCCAGGTCTTTTCCTTGCAGGTGCCTTTCCTGGAAAGCCCTTTCTTGCGCTTACCCTCTACACAAGTCCTCCTCCGGGGGGGACCCGTTGGAGGACCGAGGCCGCCTCTAAGGATCTCCCTTCCCGCACCTGGCGCACTAAGCTAGACTCTTCTTTCAGCACATCCTCCATCACGTCCAACAGATTAACAATGCGAGGATCGTTGTACTCGAAGCGGCACCCGAAGGTCAGGGAGGCGATCACGTTGCTCACTGCTTTATTCAGGAGGTCCTTGGGGCTAAAGGGGCGTCCTGGAAGGGGACGGTGCAAGGTAGGGCGTCGCCTCCATGTCTTCGTTCCCAGGCCTCTCCAAACCTCCCAGACCTCCAAGTCCCTCAGCGCCAGCACTCACTCACCGGCCTGGTCGGCGAAGGCGGCACAGAGGCACGAGGCCTCCTCGGTCACCCACTGCTCCAGTGACTTCTTCCCCAGGCCGAAGTTGCGCAGGGTGGACAGGGAGAAGCGCCGCTGCTCGCGCCACGCCTTCCCATAACGCGCCAGGATCACCCCTGGGGGCGGGGCGGGCACGTGGGCGGGGCTCGGGTCTGGCCCCGCCCCGCCGGGCTCTGCTCGCACCCCGCCCCCTTGGGGGAAGGTCTCCGCCCCTGCCCGCCCACATAGGCCTCGCCCTCCCCTCCCAAATCCCTCCCACTTTGACACCCCCTTCCATCAACGGCCTGGTCCCATTCGCTGTCGGCCCACACTGACGGGGCGCCTCTTGGCTCCACTTATATTTTACCACGTGGGGAAGGTCCTGGCCCACCCTGCCCTGCCCACCCCGACTTAGTCCTCTTTCCTGCCCGCCCCGACGTCCCCTTCGCGCTCGAGTGGCCCTGGGCCGCCGTCTCTTAGTGAGGCCCCGCCCTCTGCCTCCTCCAGTTTCTCCTCCCGCGATGCTCCGCACAGTCCCCTTTCTCCACCTGCCGCCCCCTCAGATTCGTTGGCTCTTTCCTGCACCGAATGTCCGCGACCCTGCCTCCGCCTGCAGGGACGCGGCCTGCCCTCTCCGCTTGCCTTCGGCGCGCGGCCCGTAACCCAGGTGCTCGTAGACGGCCGGAGGTGGACGGTCGGAAGTGTCCTGGCTGCGGTACACCAGCGCCTCGCGCACAGCCGCCAGCCCGTTGAGCACGACTACCGGCGTCCAGACCTGCTGCAGGCTGAACACGTTCCCGAAGCGGCGCCGCAGCTGCAGGCCAAAGGTCGAGGGTGTTTGGCAAGCCCAGGCCCTGCCAGGCTGTGGGCTCCGCCTCCTGGCGTCAGCCTCGGGGCACCTCTGGGCTCCCCTCCAGCAGCAAGCAACTGCAAGGACTTTATCTAGTCTTGTGAGCCCCAGGGGCGTTACATCCACTCGTTTTGAGGATCTCAAGTTCGATCAGACCATCCTAGTCCTAGACCCACCTATGACTGTGCAAGGGTCACCAAAATGGTCAGTAGGCCAAGTGAGCGTCCTATTTCACAGGTGAAGAAACTGAGGTTCATAGAGGGGAGCAGGGAGGCCCAAGGTCTCATGGAGGCAAAAGATTTGAACCGGATCACTGTGCCTCTCTCAACCTAGGCTTTCTGATTCAAATAGGGCTCATGACCAAACTCCTGTCGCCCATTCTCAAGACGTTTCCTCCCAACGTGACCCTCAGGGACTCAGGCTCACGTCACTGAAGAACAGGCCGGCTGAATCCCCAGCCTGTTGCCATGCCGTAAAGCCTCCACCCCCGGCCCTGTCCTCTCTGACCTCTGTTTGGAAAAGCCAAACTGTTCTCGGGCCCTGAACAAACGCCCTCCCTCAGGAAGCCTCTCAGATCCGCCTCCTCCTCTTGGTCCAGTTCCTCTTCCGGCCTGTGGCTTCACCCAGCGCCCACTGTCCGCTGCTGGGTGGGGCCCTAGGACCACCGCTGCGCACTCCCCACCCCTCCGTGCTACCTGGTTAAAGCTGGGACGCGGGTCCTCGAAGTCCACCTGCAGCAGGTTACCCAGCACCGGCAGTGGCGTGGGGCCTGGTGGGTAGCGCGCGGCCCAACGTGAGCGCCGGTGCATCAGGTCCAGCAAGAGCAAGAAGATGAGCACGGCCACGGCCAGGGGCCCCAGCGTGTCCCCAGACAGCAGCCCCATGGCTGCCTCCGTGTGCGCTGGTTCCTCACCACACCGGCACCCAGGACCAGGCCAGCAAGGCACTCTCCCTCCGCCTCCAGGGCTCCGCCAGTCTGGGGCCTCTCTATAAAGGGAGCGGAGAACCGGCCTTTGCCCTCTGCCCTGAGGTATCTTGTCAGGGAGATTGGGCTGCCAGAGGGTGCAGAGCGGGGTCAAGGAGAGTCAGGTGCACGGGTGGCCACCGTCCCTCACCTGTGCTCTCCACGTGCTTCTGGAGGGTGGCTGGAGACCCCAAGAAGTTCCCCCTCCCCGGCCTGACCCCCCACTTTGGCAGACCTGTCACCCTCTAATGTGGTCACAGCTTCGCTCCCAGAACATGTCCCTGTCTTCCTCCTGAGCGGCCTTCACCTCCCAAGTATGGTGCTGGCCCTTGCCCCGTGCTGGAGGGAGGACCTAATGACCAGAGGGACCCCCGATGGAGTTCCTGGTGTCCCCTCACTTCCCACTAGTACACTCAACACACACACAGAATCACACACTCGGAAACCACATTTACACATAGTCACGTACTGACTAGCCCGTGCTCACATGCATATCTACACACCCACAAAACCACATCCATGAACGCCTGTGTTACCACCTTCCACTCACAGAGACCCAGCACCAAGGTCTCTAGTTCTCAGTGGATTCCTGGACTCCACCGACCTCCCTATACCTGGAGGCTGTTCACCGTGATGCTGGCAGCTTCACCTGACTGGCTCTGTGCTCAGTTTCCACCTGTTATGGCTGTGGGAAGTTTGAATCTGGGTTACAGAGGCAGCAGGATTATTTTCTAAAACCCATGCATCCTCCCAAAACACATCCTCGCAAACTACCCCCTCAAAATACATATAACCAAGTCCTATCCTATAGCAGTGATCTTCAAATATTTACTTATATCTTTTGAATAGCTGTCCCCTCACACATTGTAAGTTAATGCCTAATGTCCTTCATCACACATCAAAATAGTTTAGAAATATACCATTTCTGCCATATTGTACATGCTGACATTTAAAAATAATTATGTTACTCTTTTAAATGTTTTAACTAGTCTGTCTTCATCTACCTGCAGGCGTGGTGTACTACTATTTGCAGGGGTCTGTGGGCAAAACAGCCCCTCCCCATGAGATTGCTGTGGAGTCATCACAGGTGGGGACCTCTGTCAGGGGCTAAGGGGACCGTCATGTTGCACAAAGAGTGGTCAGACAGCTTGATCAGAAATGGTTGACCAACTGTGTGTGTGTGTGTGTGTGTGTGTGAGGACTCTGGAGAAATTCCCTGTGTTCTCGGCAAAGTGTCAAACAATGCCCCTGCTACCACCCGCAATCGCTGCCCCCCCAGGGGCTGGCTGCATGGTCATCTCAGGGCTCTGTGGCATAAGCTCAGCTCAGGGCTCCGTGGCAGGAGCCTAGACGAACTGACAGGAACAGATGACCCCTGATGTGTGAGTAGTCTTGGAATATGGTTCCACATCCGCACGTGAAGGGGGTGGTGGGGAGCAGGACCCCTGCCTGGGGTTACACATCCTCTTGGACATTCCAGGCCCAGGAACCGATGACTGCAGCCCCTACTCCCAGCCCTCTGTCAGGAAAACACACATGGAAGCTGGATGTCCACTGAGGGCCGCATGCCAGGTTAGGTGTTGCCCATCTGTTGAAACCTCTCAGCAACCCAGCAGCATTTTGTGTGTGTGTTGGAGTATAGCCAGGAAACATGTTGTTTCAGTTTCAGGTAAACGGTGAAGGGAAACTTTATTTTGTATTGGGGTATAGCCAATTAACATGTGACGGTTTCAGGTGACCAGCGAAGGGACTCAGCCATACATGCACATGTATCCATTCTCCCCGCCTCCCACCAGCAGCTCCCACTTTGTAGAGGAGGAAACTTAGGCTGCCCAAGATGACACGTTAGAGTCACATGCCGGGTCTCTGGAGGCCTCCTACTCACCCTCTGGTCCTACTGGGAAGAGAGGATTTTCATGGGGACAAGCTTCTCTGTGACTCAGCAACATGGAGACGTGTGGGCTAGGTAGTTAGGGAGTGACTGTCAGAGGTTGGAGAGCCCCTCAGAAGGCCCAGGTGGGCAGGTGCCTTAGGGCTTCCCTGATAGCTCAGTGGGTAAAGAATCTGCCTGCAATGCAGAAGACCCCAGTTCAATTCCTGGGTCGGGAAGATCCCCTGGAGAAGGGAAGGGCTACCCACTCCAGTATTCTGGCCTGGAGAATTCCATGGACTGTATAGGTTTAAAAGAGTTGGACACCACTGAGCAAATTTCACATTCGGAGACAGAGTCTGGTGTTTTTCCTTCATGGTTTTTTTTTTTAATTAACCAAACTTTCATTAAAAAAAAAACTTTATTGTCATCAAAGAAATGTGAATACATAGATGAGTCAAAGGTTTAAGACTTAGAAAAAGTCTGCTGTTTGTCCCGATCCTCTTCACCCACAGTTCCTGCAGCCCAGGGTAGAAATATTTCTAGCTTCCAACTTTCTAGCTGAAGCTGTTGATTTTGCCTCCACTGTTCTAAATAAAAAGTTTATCTTGCTTTGTCTTGATTGTTCAGATTTAAACATTATGTAATGGATTATTACAACGAAAAGTGAGGATTTAGCTCTCATAACAACTGAACACTTACTGCCACCTCCAACATGCGTTTCATCTCTCTCTAGTCTTCCTCATGATTATATCCTAGGTTTTGGCATTCTAAATATTTTGAGTAATGACATCTTTAGTTGTTAAAAATTTTTTAGTATCATTTTTGCTTTTTTTTTTTTTGCTGATTTTTATATAATTTTGGCTTTTAAATCCCTCTCCAGCACAGTGGGCTCTTTTTAATTCAATTTTTAAATTAAGAAACTATTTAAATAGAGTGAAATCCATTCTTTTTAGCGCACAGTTCTGTGAGTTTTGACAGATGTATGCAACTGTGAAATTGCCACTACAGCTGAGACACAGAACAGCTCCAGTCAGTTCAGATATTCCCCCCGTACTCACTAAACTCAACCCTTCCCCAGCCCCCAGACCCTGGCATCCAGTGAATGGTTTTCTGGCCCCATAGTTTTGCCTTTGCAAGATGATCATATAACTGAAAACATCCCAGTACTTAGTCTGTATTCATTTGGCCACACAGCAGGCTTGCGGGATCTCGGTTCCCCGACCAGGGATCAAACCCGGGCCCCCTGCAGTGGAAGCACAGCGTCCTAACCACTGGACCACAGGGAAGTCCCCAGTATGTAGTTTTGAGTCTTTCACTGAGCACAGGATACCTAGTTGTGTGTCGTGGTAGTTTGTACCTTCTCATTACCGAGTAGTTGTCCCTTGTATGGATGCACCACAGTCTATCCTCCGACAGATAAGAAGCATTTGGATTGTTTCTGGTGTTTGCAGTTTCAGATAAAACCACTATCATGTTCGTGTACAAGTTTTGTGTGAACATAGGTTTTCCTTTTACTTAGGTAAGCACTTCGCGGGGTGGGGGGCAGTCATGTGGTAATGTGTACTTAGTTTCTTTTCTAGGAAACGCAAACTTTCCGAAGTGGCTGGTATCCACTTTGCATTCTCACCAGCAATGAACAAGAGGATCCATTTGATCCATATCATTTCCAGTATTTTCCTTTTTTAAAGTCATTCTAATCGGCTTGTGGCGTCATTTTGTTTAGCTCGGTATTGAGGGTTTACATTTTAAAACTATGCACAGTATTCCTGAGTCATGTAGTATACTATAATCAGTCTTTGTGTATAATTTTGCCTTTTCCCTCTTTTTTAAACTTTAGTTTTCTCTGTACCTATAATTAATACAGCTAAACTCTATTAAAAACAATCTCCTTGTGATACACTTAAGTTAGGTGGTTTATCAATATGATCATTTCCCTGGGGACATATTTCATGGAGCCCTCCACCCTTTTCCCACCTGGACGGCCGTCCTTGAGGTCGGAGTCTCAGCTGTCCTGGGACCTCCCTTCACCATCATTCTGTGGAGTACGTCACTTCGTTCGTGTGCGGACCCATGTTATCTTTTATTTTGGGGGCAGCGCAATCGGCACTTGTGCTGAGGGGTAGTCCTGAGATATTCCAGAGGCGTAGTCCTGAGATATTACCTGTCCGAAAAGGTCTTACTGCGTATTTAACTCAGCTTGGCTAGGTACAGAATTTTAGATTAGAAATAATTTTCTCACAGATTTTGAAGATCCTCATTTTCTTTTGGCTTCAAAGGTTGGTGTTGAAAAGTCTGATGAAACTTAATAGACTTCTTTCTTCATATCTCTGGAAGTTTTTAGGTTCTTCTTTTCATCCTAGGTATTTCAGTACTTACTGATGACATCATCTGGGGTGGGTCTCCATCCATTTTCCTGGACACTTGGCGATTCCTTCTCTTCTACAAACTCAGGCCCTGCATCTTTGGGGAAATTCTCAATAACGCATGAGTGGTATATATTTGGGATCTTTCCCTGCCATCCCAGTTTGTTGACTCTGCTCCTTCTTTCAGAAAGATCTATGAGTTAGCTGTTGGACCTCCTGATCTCTCTCTTCTGGGAGAAACTCTTTTTCAATTTTACCCTCTACGCTGTGATTGGATTTTTAATTCCCATGATCATATTTCTGTTTTTGAAGAGTTAGAAGTTGTAGGGACTTCCTGGTGGCCCAGTGGTTAAGAATCCACCTTCCAATTCAGGGGATGCCAGTGCGATCCCTGGTCAGGGAACTAAGATTCCACATGCCATGGGGCAACGAAGCCCGCGGCCAGCAAGTAGAGAGGAGCCTGTGCACTGAGCTACAGAGAGAAAAAAAGCCCAAGCGCCGAAATGAAGAGTCCATGCACCACAGACCCAATGCAGCCAGAATGAAATTTTAAACAAAGAAAGAATTAGAGTTTACTGTTGGCACATTTTTATTTTAGCACCTGTCCTTGTTTTGTGATTGCAGCGTTTTACGTTTAAAGACATCAATCGTTTGTTGGTATGAAGCTCCTGAAACCCTCATAGTCTATAGTGTCTGCAGCACGCGTTGACAGTGGCCCAGTGCATGACTGAGAGCCCTTGACATGTCACCTCAGCCTTCTCTCTTTCCCCTTGTCATACAGCCCATCGAGGAGAACTTAAGGCCAGTGTGGGGGCCGATGGATAAGTGCTACCCCGTGACCACTCAGGTGGGTAAGGGCTGGGGACTCCTCCTTCCCTGGAGTGGGGTGGCTGTCCTGGGCCTCCTTGGGGGGCACACACAGACAGAGTATGGGCCAGGCAGGGAAGGACTCCCGGGCACTCTCAGCTGTATGTGACGGCCCCTGTTTCCCTCTGTAGAGACGCAGAGTCAGCAGTGGGAAGAAGCACGACTCCGAGGTGAGTGAGGCCTGGCCAGGAAGGGCCCGGGGCTGGGGGCTGTCACCTGTCAGGGCTCCCTGAGACAGGAACTCTGTCCAGAGCATGCTCAGGGTCCCAGGGATAGTGGCGGGGCTCCTTTAGGAAACTTACAGCCCGACCACACCTCGAGCTGAGAAGGGAGGGACTTCCCTGAAAAAACAAAGAACTACCCACTCCAAGAGTGCACAGCAGCAGGGGAGGGCTAGGGCATCAGAGGGCCTTTCTGCCCGTATTCCGTCCTCTCGCCTCTCCTTGCAGGCCGTGACCCTCAAGGCAACGCGAGGACCAAATGATGCTGCCCCCAAGGAGGAGACTGCTGTCTTGTCTAGGGAGGAGGGGCAGGTGGAGCCCCCGGGGGAGGAACCAGCCAGCCTCATTCCTGGTGCAAAGGGAGTGACTGAGAAAGAAGAGGTGGCAGGGACCCCAGGATGGCAGGTAAGGAAGCCTGGTGCTCACTGGAACACCGTCCCCGTGTGGGTCCTCCTGGGAACCCCCCGGGCTCTGCAGGGTAGAGGGGAGAGGCCAGGCCCACGCCACCCTGGCAACGGTGGGGGGAGGCCAGAGCACTCCAAGACCACTGAGTCAAACTGCCATCCTGATGGCGCAACAGCTCTGTGGAGCTGAGAGGTGCAGACGCGATCTGAGCGGCGAGTGGATCTGAACCCTGGCCTCCCCCGACTTCTCGTGAAGTGAGGCCCGTTTCCCCATCTGCACAATGTAGAACCTGCCTCATGCCACCCCGTGCCCTTCTCCCTTCCTAGGAGAATAAGAAGGCCCAAAAGGAGATGGCCATGTACGTTTCTGGTAAGACAGCAGACCCCACCCTTTGCAGCAGGACTGCCCTGCTCCCTCATCTCAGGGACCCTGCCAGGTTACAGATCGCTGGGCTCCTCCCTGACCCTCCTGGCCCAGGGAGGGGGCGGGAATGAAGCCCAGGTAGCCTGATGCCTAGCTTTTCCTGAACGAGCCCCCTGCATCCTTCCTCCTTCTTGGGTCGGCAGGACTTGGGGCTACTCCCCTTGGACTGGAGGAAGGTTTCTGCTCTTTTCGCAATGCTGACCTGTTCTCCTGGCAACAGAGGATACCCTAGCCTTCGGCCAGGTTCCTTCCAGCAGGTACCCACAGGGCATGTCTGATTGTGCCTTTTAGATGCTTCCAAGGAGGACATCGTGGAGGAAAGGCCCGGGGGCTGGGTCCCCCAGCTCTTGAGGAAGCTCTGGCTGGGCTGGTTTCCCGCCTCCGACATCCTCAAGACTCAGAGCCATGAGTGACACTGCATCCAATAAATCCACAGTTGTTGCTTCAGCATGCCCGTTTTCCTCCTTTCAGGGCCCTCAGTTTCTACAAACTCAGTGTGGCTTTGTCCACGGCCCCGGTCCCAACAAGCTGCAGGAACACCACCTCCTGCCACTAAGCCCCCCACAGTGGGTATGCTGGAGACTCTAGGGGGCCCTGGCTGGTCTTCTGAGTCAGTGCCAAGGGACAGACAAGGTTCCCTGAATGTTGAGAGCTGACTGTCATGAAGGCACAACTGGCTTGATTAGGGGCGGTGCTTCTGACCTGTCTGGGGTCTCCCAGCTGTTAACCTCAATGTGCCAGGGAGTCTGCCTAAGACTCAGGTGAGCAGACAGTCATTACAGCCATTGGGTGGTGTCTGTGTGAGCTCAGTCCAGACCAGACTGGGGGCTGGAGGTGGTGGTGGAGGATGGGAGTCTCTGCCCTTGGCCGAGGCTCCAGGCTTAGAAGGTCACAGCCTCAGAGTCGGCGCAGGAAGACAGGACCTGGCAGCCATCAGAGGCAAACCTCCTATAGGCTGAAGGGGAAACAGAAGCCCAAGGTCACAGCAAGGACAAGGGCCATGGTGTCGTCCTCTGAGCTCTGCAGGGCTTCCTTCAGCTCTGCCATACCACTGTCACAGGGCCAAGGGTGACCCTGTCCCGAGGCCATGCCTGTGGTCCTCAGGGGCTCATTTCTGGCCCCTGACTACGCTCCTGAGAGCCTGGCCTCACCTGGCCACTCCGAGGATGAAGCCCCGTGTTGGAGCCAAGCTCTAGCGTGGCCGTGAGTGGGGACTCCTACTGGGCAGGCACATGGGGGATGAGTGTCCTTAAAAGGCAGGGAAATGGGGCCCATCCTATAAATAGGCCCAGGGAGGTACTCCCTCTTGGGAAGACTTCCAGTCTCAAGAGCAATGGTTTACCCAGTATACTGCTTCTCAGTCCACCTGTGTTCTGGGGCTGCAGACTTGAGGTGCTGGCTGCGGCCTGTGGAGCCAGGTGGCTGTGGCTAGGCCTGAAATGTGGGTGTCAGAGCTGATGGGCCCCCCTTATCCCATGGGGGCATGAAATCTCTTCCCAGACCATGTGGGCTCCTCCCAGCAGAAGCCAGGATCTGTTTATATAGGCTTGGTCACTACGCCCAGGAACCGAGGTTGGGTCTCCCAGGGTGTACTAATCCTCAGTACACCCATCTCACAGCACACCCCACTATACCTTCAGAGCCTCAGTACACCCATTGGTTAACGGGGTCAAATGCCAGGTAAGGATGAATCAGGCTGGGGGTGCAGGTTGGTTTTGGGGAGACTGCTGAGAAGGAAATGGCAGCCCACTCCAGTGTTCTTGCCTGGAGAATCCCAGAGACGGCAGAGCCTGGTGGGCTACCATCTATGGGGTCGCACAGAGTCGGACACGACTGAAGTGACTTAGCAGCATCAGCAGCAGCTGAGGTCACATGACTGCCAAGGAGCTGGTCAGGGGTCACAGGTGGGACTCAAGTCAGGGTAGAGCCACCAGGCACAGGTTTATTGAACATCAGGGCTACCGCTGAGGTTGGGGGCTGGGTGCCTGCATCTAGCGGGGCACCGCACAGAGCTGGTACGGGCCTGGGGTCACCAGGAAAGCAAAGACACCATGGTCGCTGGGGCAGGGCTGCCCGGTAGGCACCGAGAAGCTGAAGTGCTGCAGGAGGCTGGTGAAGAAGAGGAAGAGCTCCATGCGGGCCAGGGGCTCCCCGAGGCATGCGCGGCGGCCTGTGGGTGGTTACGGGGCTCTGTGAGCCTGGGCTCTACCCCTCCAAGACCCCCTCAGGATGGGGAAGCAAACCGGGCACCCCCCCACCCCCAAGGTACCTGCAGAGAAGGGTATGAAGGCTTCCTGCTTGACGAAGCGGCCCTGGGCATCCAGGAAGTGCTCCGGATGGAAGCGGAAGGGCTTCTCCCAGATGGTCTCGTCCTTCAGCACTGATGACAGGTTGGTGATGAATATCGTGCCCTGGTTGCAAATGTCTGGCATGGGTGAGGTCTGGACTGGGTGGGGGGTGCCCAGACCCCTGCCGCCAAACACACATGGGCACACACACTGCCTGGCACACACTCGGATTCATCAAGTAACCCTCAGCCCAAGAGGCTTCTCAGCACCTTCCCTGTCCCCATGGAAGGGTGCCCTTACTGCCCCTCTGCACAGGCTCCTCCAACACTGTGACACATTCTAGTTTGTCTTCCCTGCCCGACCAGGGGCTCAGAGTGGACAGAGCCAGCCCTGCTCCACACTCCTCTCCACGCCCACCCAGGCTGGGACATTCAGTACCTGCAGCCATGAGGTCGGGGTGGCTTGGATTCCAGTCCTGGCCACACTTGGCAACACTCACACTGGGGCTACCAGGTGGCAGGTGGTGCAGAGCTGGGGTTGGGAGAGCCACAGGCCTACCTTTGGGATGTGGAAGCCCTGCACCTCGATGTCATGGGATGTCATGTGTGGCACTCCCAGTGGGATGATGTCCGCAAAGCGTTGTACCTCATGGACCACGGCCACGGTGAAGGGCATGAGGGCCTGATCCCCCATCTCTGGTCGCCTCACCTGCCCTATGACCTCATCGATTTCCTGCTGGACCCGTCCTGGAAAACAAGTGTCCTCGTGTGGTCAGACCCAAGGGCTGGGCTCCCGCCGCCTCCTGATGCCAGGTTAGGCCTGCGTCCACTTGGAGGAAGGCGCTGTCACCTCTGCGCTGTGGCTCATCCTCTGCACAGAACTGCTGACTGTGGCCAAACCAACTGAGCTCAGACACCTCGGGCTGTCCCCTTCCTACGTTTCCCACCCACCCCGCACCCCAGGCTAGACTCACGCTGCACGTCTGGGTGCAGGATCATGAGGAGGAGGGCCCAGGCCAGTGTGGTTGAGGTGGTGACCATCCCGGCGGAGAACAGGTCGGCCACCACCAGGCGCAGGTTGTCATCATTGAAGCTGCTCTCGGGGTTCCCCTTGGCCTGGGTCACACTGGGAACGTAAGCTCAGGGACAGGGATGAAATCCCCACATGGCCTCCCACTCTGCTCCGGACACCCAGGGTGTCTGATCCCTCGGTGATACACAGGCCTGAGTTTGCCTTCTGGGCCCTCAACACACATCCCTGTCCCGATCACCTTACCTCCTTCATCTCATCCAGGAAGGCGTCAGTCAGGTCTCGGGGTGGCTGGGTTGGGTCCCGGGTCATCTTCTGCTCGGCGATCAGCTCATCAATCAGGGCCATGAAGGCCTTCTGTGCCGGGAAGACCTTGGCGGCCAGCCCTGGGATGCGCAAGAGCACTGGCACAGCTTCCACCACCTGTGCGGGCCACAGCCATGGGGCCCTGGGACCTGCTGGTGCTCAGACGCTCACCAGTCAGGTCCCAGCTTCCTCCAGTGTCCCCACCATCGACCTTGTTCCTCCCTAAGTTCACACCCTGCCCCTCTCTTGGCCCTGAACCCAGAAAAATAAACCTAAAATGTACATTTCATGGTTACTGGTCCCTTGCAGTGAAGAAGTCCTCCCACCCCCAAGCGCACTGACACCCCCCCCCCCACCCCACCTCTCCCATCTAGGCTGTCTGCCATCTCCACAATCCAAGCCTTTTCCTTGCAGGTGCCTTTCCCGAAAAGCCCTTCCTCCTCCGGGGGGGACCCGTTGGAGGACCGAAGACGTCTCTACAGAACTCTCTTCTCGCACCTGGCGAACTAAGTTAAACTCTTCCTTCAACGCATCCTCCATCACGTCCAACAGATTAACAATGCGAGGATCGTTGTACTCGAAGCGGCACCCGAAGGTCAGGGAGGCGATCACGTTGCTCACTGCTTTATTCAGGAGGTCCTTGGGGCTAAAGGGGCGTCCTGGAAGGGGACGGTGCAAGGTAGGGCGTCGCCTCCATGTCTTCGTTCCCAGGCCTCTCCAAACCTCCCAGACCTCCAAGTCCCTCAGCGCCAGCACTCACTCACCGGCCTGGTCGGCGAAGGCGGCACAGAGGCACGAGGCCTCCTCGGTCACCCACTGCTCCAGTGACTTCTTCCCCAGGCCGAAGTTGCGCAGGGTGGACAGGGAGAAGCGCCGCTGCTCGCGCCACGCCTTCCCATAACGCGCCAGGATCACCCCTGGGGGCGGGGCGGGCACGTGGGCGGGGCTCGGGTCTGGCCCCGCCCCGCCGGGCTCTGCTCGCACCCCGCCCCCTTGGGGGAAGGTCTCCGCCCCTGCCCGCCCACATAGGCCTCGCCCTCCCCTCCCAAATCCCTCCCACTTTGACACCCCCTTCCATCAACGGCCTGGTCCCATTCGCTGTCGGCCCACACTGACGGGGCGCCTCTTGGCTCCACTTATATTTTACCACGTGGGGAAGGTCCTGGCCCACCCTGCCCTGCCCACCCCGACTTAGTCCTCTTTCCTGCCCGCCCCGACGTCCCCTTCGCGCTCGAGTGGCCCTGGGCCGCCGTCTCTTAGTGAGGCCCCGCCCTCTGCCTCCTCCAGTTTCTCCTCCCGCGATGCTCCGCACAGTCCCCTTTCTCCACCTGCCGCCCCCTCAGATTCGTTGGCTCTTTCCTGCACCGAATGTCCGCGACCCTGCCTCCGCCTGCAGGGACGCGGCCTGCCCTCTCCGCTTGCCTTCGGCGCGCGGCCCGTAACCCAGGTGCTCGTAGACGGCCGGAGGTGGACGGTCGGAAGTGTCCTGGCTGCGGTACACCAGCGCCTCGCGCACAGCCGCCAGCCCGTTGAGCACGACTACCGGCGTCCAGACCTGCTGCAGGCTGAACACGTTCCCGAAGCGGCGCCGCAGCTGCAGGCCAAAGGTCGAGGGTGTTTGGCAAGCCCAGGCCCTGCCAGGCTGTGGGCTCCGCCTCCTGGCGTCAGCCTCGGGGCACCTCTGGGCTCCCCTCCAGCAGCAAGCAACTGCAAGGACTTTATCTAGTCTTGTGAGCCCCAGGGGCGTTACATCCACTCGTTTTGAGGATCTCAAGTTCGATCAGACCATCCTAGTCCTAGACCCACCTATGACTGTGCAAGGGTCACCAAAATGGTCAGTAGGCCAAGTGAGCGTCCTATTTCACAGGTGAAGAAACTGAGGTTCATAGAGGGGAGCAGGGAGGCCCAAGGTCTCATGGAGGCAAAAGATTTGAACCGGATCACTGTGCCTCTCTCAACCTAGGCTTTCTGATTCAAATAGGGCTCATGACCAAACTCCTGTCGCCCATTCTCAAGACGTTTCCTCCCAACGTGACCCTCAGGGACTCAGGCTCACGTCACTGAAGAACAGGCCGGCTGAATCCCCAGCCTGTTGCCATGCCGTAAAGCCTCCACCCCCGGCCCTGTCCTCTCTGACCTCTGTTTGGAAAAGCCAAACTGTTCTCGGGCCCTGAACAAACGCCCTCCCTCAGGAAGCCTCTCAGATCCGCCTCCTCCTCTTGGTCCAGTTCCTCTTCCGGCCTGTGGCTTCACCCAGCGCCCACTGTCCGCTGCTGGGTGGGGCCCTAGGACCACCGCTGCGCACTCCCCACCCCTCCGTGCTACCTGGTTAAAGCTGGGACGCGGGTCCTCGAAGTCCACCTGCAGCAGGTTACCCAGCACCGGCAGTGGCGTGGGGCCTGGTGGGTAGCGCGCGGCCCAACGTGAGCGCCGGTGCATCAGGTCCAGCAAGAGCAAGAAGATGAGCACGGCCACGGCCAGGGGCCCCAGCGTGTCCCCAGACAGCAGCCCCATGGCTGCCTCCGTGTGCGCTGGTTCCTCACCACACCGGCACCCAGGACCAGGCCAGCAAGGCACTCTCCCTCCGCCTCCAGGGCTCCGCCAGTCTGGGGCCTCTCTATAAAGGGAGCGGAGAACCGGCCTTTGCCCTCTGCCCTGAGGTATCTTGTCAGGGAGATTGGGCTGCCAGAGGGTGCAGAGCGGGGTCAAGGAGAGTCAGGTGCACGGGTGGCCACCGTCCCTCACCTGTGCTCTCCACGTGCTTCTGGAGGGTGGCTGGAGACCCCAAGAAGTTCCCCCTCCCCGGCCTGACCCCCCACTTTGGCAGACCTGTCACCCTCTAATGTGGTCACAGCTTCGCTCCCAGAACATGTCCCTGTCTTCCTCCTGAGCGGCCTTCACCTCCCAAGTATGGTGCTGGCCCTTGCCCCGTGCTGGAGGGAGGACCTAATGACCAGAGGGACCCCCGATGGAGTTCCTGGTGTCCCCTCACTTCCCACTAGTACACTCAACACACACACAGAATCACACACTCGGAAACCACATTTACACATAGTCACGTACTGACTAGCCCGTGCTCACATGCATATCTACACACCCACAAAACCACATCCATGAACGCCTGTGTTACCACCTTCCACTCACAGAGACCCAGCACCAAGGTCTCTAGTTCTCAGTGGATTCCTGGACTCCACCGACCTCCCTATACCTGGAGGCTGTTCACCGTGATGCTGGCAGCTTCACCTGACTGGCTCTGTGCTCAGTTTCCACCTGTTATGGCTGTGGGAAGTTTGAATCTGGGTTACAGAGGCAGCAGGATCATTTTCAGAGTTCCCTAGTCTCCTGACCAGCCAGTTTGGTGGTCCTGAGGTCTTTTCCTAAGTTTGTTACAAATTGGTCCTTGGACTTTCCAGCTCTTGTGGTATTGAGGTGATGAATCTCCTCATGCAGGTGTCCATTTCCTGACTTGGAAAAATGTAAGGTGGGCACTTTACCTTGTTGGCTGGGCTGTCACTGAGCTCAGGGCACTAGGGTGGCTCAGCATTTGCTGTCATTTTCCTTAGAGATGTGGGCCTGCTTCCTCTTCCTAGATTTTGTCCTTCAGTTCAGATGCTCAATTGTGTCCAAGCCTTTGGAACCCATGGACTGTGGCATGCCAGGCTTCCTTGTCCATCACCAACTCCCAGAACTTGCTCAAACTCATGTCCATCAAGTTGGTGATGCCATCCAACCATCTCATCCTCTGTCGTCCCCTCCTCCTCCTGCCTTCAGTCTTTCCAAGCATCAGGCTCTTTTCAAGTGAGTCAGTTCTTCCCATCAGGTGGCCAAAGTATTGGAGTTTCAGCTTCAAGATCAGTTCCTCCAAAGAATACCAGGACTGATCTCCTTTAGGATTGACTGGTTTGATTTCCTGCTTTCCAAGGGACTCTCAAGAGTCTTCTCCAACACCACAGTTCAAAAGCATCAATTCTTCGGCGCTCAGCCTTCTTTATAGTCCAGCTCTCACATCCATACATGACTACTGGAAAAACCATAGCTTTGACTAGACGGACCTTTGTTGGCAAAGGAACGTCTCTGCTTTTTAATATGCTGTCTAGGTTGGTCATAGCTTTTCTTCCAAGGAGCAAGCATCTTTTAATTTCATGGCTGCAGTCACCATCTGCAGTGATTTTAGAGCCCAAGAAAATAAAGTCTCTCACTGTTTCCATTGTTTCCCCATCTATTTGCCATGAAGTGACAGGACTGGATGCCATGATCTTAGCTTTTTGCATGTTGAGTTTTAAGCCAGCTTTTTCACTCTCCTCTTTCACTTTCATCAAGAGGTTCTTCAGTTCTTCTTTGCTTTTGTCCTTGAACATCAGCTGTTAAAACTTCAGAAGACAAGGGGATGAAAACCAGACGGGGATGTAGTTTCTTGGCCCTCTCACAGGCCTGCCGAGGACCTCAAGGGATGGATTCCTAGGCCTCCCCCCTCTCCGTAGGTCCAGTCCACTCTGGCTCCAGCACATACCCCCCGACCCTGACTCTCTGGTTCCTTCCAGTCCTCCAGCAAAGGTGCAAATGCAGACCTTGGTACCACCCTGCACCAGTGTGTATCACCTCCAGATTGGAATTATGGCTGCCAGGCACTCCCTTTTGGTCAGCCTCTTGCCTGCTCCAGGCAAGAGGTCGGTCACATTATGCCAGGGTTCTGCTAGCCTCAGAACCCTCCAACAACTCAAGAGGTAAGATTTGACGTTGAGTTTTTAAACCAGTGAAGCTGATGGGAACTCAGGGGCCCAAACCCATTCAAATGTAAAGGCATGGGAACTCAGAGGGTGGGGAAGGGGGCATTTCCTGGGCAGGGGTCAAGACCCCTGCCCGCCCCCCGCCTCCCCCCCCACCTCCCCCCCACACCCCGCCATTCCCGGAGTATGTGAACACAGCTGGAGTAGTTCAGGGTCCTGGAGGCTCTCCCCTAGTTGACTGAGAGCCTGGAGGAGGCGCTCTGCCCTCCTGTACCCCCTCTTACCCTGTTCCCTCCCTCGCACCCCACCCCCCAACAGTGAGAGAACAGGACAGAGTGCTTGTGGTCTCCAGGTGTGGGTCGTCAACATTTGCAATCCCTGCTTGGCTTGTGCAAGAGGCTCATCCCCTGCCAAATTCCCACATCGCCAAACTCCTGCCAGGCCCACGGCCAGTGGGAGGGGCTGGCTGGGGCCCAACTGCTCTTCCTCAGTTTATCCAGCCTTTCCTGCCTCTTGCCTTGGTCAAGGCTTGGATTCCGTTCCACTCTATTGGGCACATCCTGTGCCGGTTGCTGGGCTGGGTGGAGGGATGGCAGGGGTGGGCCCCTGCTTCAAAGTGCTCACACCAAGAGGAGGAGGGGGAGCCAGGGAGGTGACACGCCAGGCCAGCAGTTGCAGGATGGCTTTGAGGGCTGCAGGGACGTTTCCCCAGGCTGGAGTAGACTTTCTGGGAAAACTTGGAGGACTTCGGGTGGCTTGGGACTACAAACCGAGGTAACCTGACTGCGGGATTAAGGCACCACTGCAAAGCAGCAGGACGGTGGCAGCTCCAGGTGGGGCTTTTAGTCTGGCAGAGGACTGGATCGTGGGAAACTCGGGTTCTTGGGCCTCAAGGAGGCAGGGAGACCAGCTTTGAGGCCAAGAGGGGAAAAGACCAAGAGGGGAAGACCCGTGGGGAGCCCTGGGGACTTCTCAGAGCCAGTCCGTGGTCTCCCATCCTGCCTCAGTTGAGTGTTTCTGTCCCCATTGGCAGCAATCTTCCACCCTGGACAGCCAGAGAGTCCAGTGGTACTGGCGGGGCTGGCAGGATGGACATCACAGCTTTGTCACAGTGGCCCCGTTAAACTGCCTCCATCTACCCTTTGTGTCAAGCCCTCTGCAAACAGTCACCCTAATGGACGTATGAAGGACAGTGACAGATACTCTTGTAATTCAGGCAGTGCCCTCCAAACACCGGGGATGGGGGCTCTAGTCCAGGACAGGGTGGCCTTGACGAACACCTCAATCGTGAAGCCAACGGCCTGTTTCAATCCTTGTGCAATCGTAGCCTTGGATTACCCTGCACTCACATGCCAGGCACTGCTGTTCACACCCCATCCTCCCCACCCCCTGTAAGATAAGTGGCTTTATGGTTCCCAAGGCACGGAGTCTCAGGGGTCACAGCAGCGGGTCAAAGTCATAGAGCACCATTAGGGTCGATCTCAAAACTCAGGCTCTGGACCACTGCTCTACAGTGGAAATAAACCTTCTTTGAGGCCGGAGGGCTAGCATTTAAGTTGCTGCAGGCTTACTGTTTTAGAAACATAGGCGGCTCTTGCTGGCTTCTGCCCTGGTGAAGCGGCTGGTGTTGGAGGGATGGGCACCCCTCCCTCGCCGCGCCGCCCCCCCCCGCCCCCACTCCCCCCGCACACCTCGGGGTTGTAGGTGTTGGCCCCGGCAGGGAAGGTGCCTCCGATCCCGAGACCTGGGCCCGAGTCCTGAGTCCGGGGAGACGGAGACGTCAGCAAGATGGCAGGCGAGCAGCGCCCCGGGCCTGAGCCCCCAGGCACAGAGACCCGGCCCTGGACAACCAAGTCTCGATGCGGAGCAAGCTCCCTGGAAAGCAGGTGGGCAGCTGCAGTGCCCAGCGAGGGCGCGGGGAAAGTTGGTGGCTTTTCGCTCGCCCCCGCCCCCGCGGCAGACACCCATTCAGTCCCCACTCCTGCCTGGGGGCGGGAGGAGTGGGAGCCGGCTCCGGCCGGGGCGGGGGTCCCGCGGGCCCAGCGGTCTCACCTGACTCCGGTACCGCCCGCGGGGGTCCAGGCTGCGACCGAGCCTGCGAGTCCGCCCGCGGACAACGGGGGGCGGGGCCAGGAGCCGCGGGGTGCAGGCAGATTCCTGGGATTTTCTGGGAACTGGGCTGGGCAAGACGGGCAAGTTCTGGAGCTTGCCTGTACAACGTGAATTTACCTCAGGCTACTCAAGGTGGTCACCTTAATCTTGTGTTTTTGAACCGTGGTTTAAAAACTTAACTCTTAAAAAATACACCAACACTGCGCACCTATCATAGAATGGTCAAAATCCAGAACACTGGCACCACCCAACTCCGACAAGGGTGAACTCTCATTCCCTGCGGGTGGGTGGGAATGCAGACTGGGGCAGCCACTTTGGAAGACAGTTTGGCAGTTGCTTATTAAAAAAAAACAAAAACCTGAACACTTGTGTTTATAGCAGTTTTATTCATAAAATTGCTGAAGAGTGGAACAGCTGTCTTCCAGTAGGTGAATGGATAAACTGGGGTGCATTCAGGCAACAGAATATTCAAGAGAAACTGAGCCTCTTAAAGGTGAAAGAGTGAAAAAGCTTAAAACTCAACATCCAGAACACTAAGCTCATGACATCTGGTCTTATCACTTTGTGGTAAATAGATGGGGAAAAAACGGACACAGCTTTTCCTGGGCTCCAAAATCACTGCGGATGTGACTGCAGCCACAAAAGTAAAAGATGCTTGCTTCTTGGAAGAAAAGCTATGACAAACCTAGACAGTGTATTTAAGCAGAGACATCACTTTGCCAGCAAAGGTCCATATAGTAAAAGCTATGGTTTCCCAAGTGGTCATGTATGGATGTGAGAGTTGGGTCATAAAGAGGGCTGAGTGCTGAAGAACTGATGCTTTTTAACTATGGTGCTGGAGAACAGTGTCTCTTGGACAGCAAGGGACCAGTCAGTCCTAAAGGAAATCAACCCTGAATATTCATTGGAAGGACTGATGCTGAAGTTGAAGTTCCAATACTTTGGCCAATTGATGTGAAGAGCCAACTCATTGGAAAAGACTCTGATGCTGGGAAAGATTGAGAGCAGGAGAAGGGGATGACAGAGGATGAGATAGTTTGATGGCATCACTGACTCAATGGACATAAGTTTAAGCAAACTCTGGGAGATTGTGAAGGACAGGGAAACCTGGGGTGCTGCAGTCCATGGCATCAGAGTCGGGCCCTGAGCAACTGAACAACAAAAAGAAACGAGCTATCATGCCTTGAAAAGGCATGGAGGAACCTTAAATGCCTATTACCAAATGAAAGAAACCAATGTGAAAAGGCTACATACTGTGTAACTCCAACCATGTGACATTCTGGAAAAGACAAAAACTATGGACACAGTAAAAGGCCCGTGGCTGCCAGGGGTGAGGAGGGAGGGATGGAGAGAGGGAGCACAGTTTTACAGCCGTGAAGCTGCTCTGTGCGGCACTGTTGGTGTACACACGTCACCATGGGCTTCCCTGGTGGGCTCAGAGGTAAAGAATCTGCCTGCCAGCGCAGGAGATGTGGGTTCGAACCCTGGAGTCGAAAGAAACCCTGCAGAAGGAAATGGCAGCCCTCTCCAGTATTCGTGCCTGGGAAATCCCATGGACAGAGGAGCCTCGCGGGCAGCAGTCCACGAGGTTGCAGAGTTGGGCAGGACTTAATGATTAAACAACAGCAAACCCATGTCATTGTGAGTTTGTCCAGACTCGAAGCGCCCACCACCAAGAGTGAACCCCGACATGAACTATGGGCTGTGGCTGACAATGCTGTGTTGATGCGAGTTCACCAAAGAAAACGCACTGCTCTGCTGGGGAACATTGAAGCTGGGGGAGGCTGTGCAAGCGTGTGGGGGCAGGATACATGGGGAATCTCTGTGCCTTCTGCTCAACACTGCGGTGAACCTAAAACTGCTCTAGAAATAAAGCCTGTCCAAAAAATATAGAGAGCTCGAGTGGCAGCAGTTGAAATGCCCATGAATAGTTGAAGCTTCTTGCAGAAGCTGGAAAGCTAGAGTTGGGACTGAGGCGTGGAACAGGGCCACTCCCCAGTGAATGGTCATTTCAGGAGCCAGTTTGAGGAACCATCACAAGCGTTTTACTCAAAGTATCATCAGCCCGGTCAAAAGTCTTTAAAAAAGGCAAAATGAAGAACCAACCATCTGCTGTCAGGAAAGTATTTTCCTGAAGATATGTTCAAGGTTTGTGGTTTAAGCCCAACACCTGCAGTCTCTCAATCTCATCTGAACTGTGTTAATACCAAGACCAGATGGGATGCCAAGGAAATAAAAAACCATCATTCCTATGCAGGTTCCGTGGCCCACAAGCACACCCGCCCACACCTCCACCCTGCTGGAGCAATATGAGAAATGGACCACACTGCTGGATGGAGCCGTTATTCATTTGCCATTTCTGCAGCCTCAAACTGATAAGCACACCAGAACTCATTCATAATTGCTTATTTCTACCTCACAGCATTCCTTCCAGTGTTTCTGTTCTCTAAAACAAAGTCCACTAACACTGCATTATTTTTTAATAAGCTTTAAAATTCACGTTGATTGGAATTTTGTCCTCCTTTCAACTTAAGTAATCTGGCCATCCCCACACACACGGCTGAGTTTCACCCACCAGGCGGAGTGGCTAGAACTGTCCTTGGCTGGGATCATTCCAGGGTCTGCTGCAAGGCCCTGGGCCTGAGGGAGGCCTGGCTGGAGGCAGCGACCTCTGCAGCAGAACCAGAGTCAGCCTGGGGGCTGGGATGGGAGGAGAAAGAGACGCGTTTGCTTCAAACAAAAAAGGAAACAAGGTTAAAATGAAGTTTATTATTTTTTTGATTTTTTTGTTTGTTTTTTAAATAAAACTGTTTGTGAAACAGCTATTTTATCCCCACGGCAGAGTGACCCCTGAAAGATGCACTAACCCCTTCTTAAGGCCTTAACAAGATTTTTTTTTGTACTTTTTTCTTTTTTTAAAACTCAGATATTTAAAAATTATACAATTTACAAAACAAAACAAAACAACACAACATAGAGAATCCTGTAGCGCGGGGCCGCTCAGCTGACAGGCTCCCTCTTCCTTTACAAAAATGAAAGCGAGAAGAAAGGGTGCAGTGGGCGCTCCTGGTCGGCCTACCCCTCGGGGCCACACCTGACACTGGCCCTCCCTGTATCCACTCCTACGGCTTGGGTTCGACCCGTCCCCCTGGGGGTCAGGGCACAACAGCTGCCTGGAACGTGCCCAGGGTGGCCATCCCTCCATCCTGCCGGCCGAGTCGCTTTGGTGGGACACTCGGGGCTCTCACCAGCCAAGGACCCAGGACACAGTTGTGACTGTGGGGCCTCCGTCTTGGGGCATCCGCCAACGTTCCCCCCCCGAAAAAAAATTTAAAAAATAATAAATAAATAGTGTTTCTGGAAATGAAAAAGATTTATTTTTGTGTTTAAACATCATTCTCCCATTCTTGAAAACACGGACCATCCCTCACTTCCCTCCCCCTCGACCTTCCCTCTTTCGAGACAAATTACTGACAAACACATGGTTTGGTGTGGTTCGTCTGTTCTTCTGACCCCGGGTCTAGAGTCTCTGAATTGTGTGAGCTGGGCCAAGGATCTAAGCCACCCCTGTCCTTGTGAGATCAGAGTTTGTTCGGTTCAATTTCACATTTAAATTTCATGTTATTGGAACAAATTTGGAGTTCTTTAACTAGATAATTTTAAAATAGAATCAAAAGGGATAGCGCACCTTTCATTTAAACAAAGTCTTTCCAGACTAAAAATAGATTTATATATATATATTTTTATCCCTCCCTTTTAATTCCCCCCACCCTTTCCCATCATCCCACCCCTCCCCCCTCCCCCCACACTGTCACTATGGAGATTGTGTCCATGGAAACAGCCATTCCGACTTCTTGGGTCTTTCTTTCCTGTGGTGTCACCAGTTTGAGAGTGATGTAAGAACTTAGGAAGGAAGTGCTGGCGCGGGCAGGCACGCGGGGTGGGGCGGGGTGGGGTGTGGCTGCACAGGAGGACCGTTTCCATTCCATCACGAGTGTCCACCACCTTCTCATCTCCAGAGTCTCACCTGCAAGACAGACAGACACACTGGGCGCTGGGAGCCTCTGCATGGCGCTGCAGCCCACAGCCCCTGCTCGGCAGTGGCCCTGGGGTGGGGGCACTCTGCAGGGCCTGGCAGCTGGCACCGGACACACCCAGGGCCCATGGTGGAGCCGGCTGCGTGGCCTGGGCCTGAAACAGGGCAAAGGCAGCAATGACCTGGCCAGCCACACCGGGAATGGACTCGGAGTGCCCCTCTCCAGTGCGGTGGAGGGAGCTGAGACCAGGAGAGACTCCCCTGACCCCCGAGGTGGGGCTGCCCGCAGTGGGGCAGCTCTTGGGATGACCCTTGCTCAGGACGCTGCCCCCTGGGACCTACAGTGGGACTCAGCACGTGGACCCGGGGACCTGTCCTCACAGAGGTAGTTGAGCACCCAGCTGATGTGGAAGAACCGGCTCAGGACCACACCCGGGTCGCCTCCAGCCACAGGCGGCTCTCACACCTAACAGAGAACACTCCTGGGAGTTCTGAGGGGAGGGCAGCTCTCAGGTCATCCTCTGGGGCTCCCCAGGTCCTGCCACTGGCGTCTGTCTCTCCTTCCGGCCCGGGCTCCAGGCTTAGGAAGACTCTCCTGGTGACCATGGAGGGTACGCGGGCTTGTACCAAGGGCCTCCTCAGGACACTTCATGGGTCCTTACATGTGCAAAGATCTCAGAGACACAGCAGTTTCCAAGGAATTCAGTCCAGAAAAATTAAGCCAAGAGCCACATGTGGTGACACCCTTGTGCATGCGTGGGGAGGGGGGCTCTCCGGGCTTCTCTCTCAAACCCTTTCCGGTACCCTCCACCAACCAATAAAGCTCAGGAAAACCCAGGCAGCACCAGTCCCTTTTCTTACTTCTGTAAAACTTACTCATACCCAAACTAGTTAAGGCTAGCCTGTATATACAAGCTAAGAACAGACCTTCCCGCCTGCCCTTGCCAGAGATTCCTAACTGCTTGGCAGAAAGCATGAATAAATAGTAAGAGACTTGCAGGGACAGCAGGACCGTGTCACATCTCTCAGGTAAAAGCAAACCCTGGGCCTCCTGCTGCCTGGGCCAGTAGCTGAGCCGCCCTGCCATGGGCCACAGTGTGGCTTCCCCCGCACCCAGGGGGTCATCCCAGAGCCCCCTCCCCCAGCACTGAGGCTGCCAGGGAAGGGCGAGAAGCAGCCTTCTCTAGTGTTGCCCCAGGTAACCAACGGCCCTCTGTCAAAGCGATGCCAGGGCAGGGCTGGCAGGGCGCCTCAGACAAGACCAAAGGGGTCTAATCTTGCCGGGGATGTGGGCCACTGCGGGAACAGAGGACAGGGCCCGCACATCCTGCAAAGCTTGGCTTGTGGAGTGAGGGCCAGGGTGGAGTCTGCCCTCTCCACAGCGCTTGGCACAGTCTCCCGCCTGCACCCCCCAGAATGCAGGTGGTCTCAGCACCAGGGTCTGCCTGGCTGGAGGGCTCTGCAGGCTGCTGGCCTGGACTCCTTCCCTTGGTGCCACTGGGGGGCCTGGTGGTCTGTCCACACCCCCTGCCTGTGCCTGGCCTTCCCCGCAGGGACCTCCCCAGGGTCTGACACTTGACTGGCCCAAACTCCTGGTTCCCTGAATATAATGGGACCCTAACTTCTCCATTATTCCTAAAAACTATTCCTTTAGTAGGAAGAATGGGAAGAAACCTCTTGAAACATCTAGTAGGGGCCAGGCACTATGCCAGGAGCCCTACAGACACTTCTTCACTGGAACACTGCGAGGCCTGCCCCCGATTATCTTGGAGACAAAGCCCTGAGGGGGTGCCCTGTGCGGCCCAAAGTACTGGGCTGGCTAGACTTGGGCCTGGGGCTCATGGCCAGCAAAGCTCTTCTGACTGGGCCCCTGGGACTCTGCCTCAGAGCGTCCATCGTTGCAGGTCTTGTCCAAAGGTGCCGGAGGTGGCTGAGGAGGCAGCACCCGGGCAGAGCCGCGGTCCGTGAGTGAGCAGGCGGCCCTCTGTGCTGAGGTCGCGCTCTTCTCTGTAGAAAGGCACCAGCGTGTTTGGCTGTTGGCGAGCAATTGGGCCTTCATCCCAGGCCCAAGCGCTCCCATCCGCCTCCTCCTGCTGCCCTTCAGCTTCACCGTGGTCGCCTGGACCTGGGCGGCCACCACCTGGCTGAGGCTGCCCTCTCCTTTGTAAGCTGAGACCCGAGGCTGCGGGGGAGCGCATGAAGAGCCTAGCCCGCCCGACACCATCAGGTCAGCGCCCTCCTCCCAAGGCCACCCCGTGAGGACAGGAACCACCCTGCGCGCCCCGTTCCCCCCAAATCCTGGGTCAGTGATGAAGAGGCAGAGACAGCCGCCTGTGGGAGGACAGTCGAGTGGAGACGCAGACAGCACGTGAACATATCAGTGACTCGAAACCGTGGTGACGCCAGGGAGGCGGCAGAGTGGGGACAAGGGGACTGGGAAGGCTGCTCCGAGGACGTGCCCTGAATCTAAGACCCAGAGCGGAGACGAGGCACAGCGCTGTGGCCTGGGGAGCCGAGTGTGGGCACAGGAGCCCGGAGGGAGGTGGCCAGGCACTGAGGAGTCGGAGGTGGTGACCCTAGGGCCCTCGGAAGTGAGCTGAGGAGCTGCACTTGGCCCTATAGGTGGCGGGAACCTTAAGTTGAGGAGAGACAAGAGCTGGTGCAGAGCGGCAGTGTGTGTGGGGCCGCGGGGTGGGAGGGAAGGGGGACCTGGGACATGACCCTGGGCACTAACCTGGCACCCAGGCCAAGGCAGGGCTGGAGGGAGGTCATGGCTTCCTGCCCACTGGGTGGGGGCCGGCTGGGAACGGGGCCTCCATGTCTACTGCTGATGAGAATGGGGGATGGGTGAGGAGCCCCGTCCACTAGCTGCCCCGAGCTGGGGAGACGGTGGCACTGCCCGGCCAAGGCTTCTGCACCCGCAGACCCGGGAGGGGGCCGCCCACTGACCTTTCCTCCCGGGCCTGGTGAGGGACAAGCGCCAGGTACCTCATGCGGCAGTGGGAGATGAGAACTCGCATCCCCATGCCCGCAGCCCAGGGGTTTTCTGCCAGACAGGGCTGCGCCGGGCATGGTGGAGACA
This sequence comes from Moschus berezovskii, assembly GCF_049115385.1. Classification (NCBI taxonomy): domain Eukaryota; kingdom Metazoa; phylum Chordata; class Mammalia; order Artiodactyla; family Moschidae; genus Moschus; species Moschus berezovskii. The sequence continues at coordinate 116,943,819 of NC_142465.1, forward strand.
TTTCTTAACTGCATCCTCACAAGGTTGGCCACCGTTACCCTCTTTTCACAGGAGAAACTGAGGCACAGAGGCGCTGAGCGGGCTGGCCCCGTCACACTGCGCTCTCCACACCACAGGGGTGACCACCGCCCCTTCCTCGCCGTGTGGTGGTGGGTCTGCGCCCCCAGCACAGACCCCAAGGTGAGTGCTCCGAGGGGAAGGGCTGTGTCTGTCCCTCACGCTGGGGCTTCCTATCGGCTGCGGAGGGCGACGGGCGAGCCCAGGAGAAGGGCCCTGCCTTGACGAGCACATCAGGGGCACAAGACAGCGTTCTGCCCCTCCCTTCCCTCCAAAAGGGAAAGGTCTGACCTCAACAGACTTGAAACAACCCCAAATTGAGGGACAGGCCACTTAATCACTCGGTGCCTCATTTCTTTGGTATAAGCAGGACAGCAACACCAACCCTGTGAGCAGTGGGCCACGAGGCTTGTTGTCCTGTTAGAGCTGAGGGCTCTGGCGGCTGGCGGAGCCCAAGAATGGGCAGAGGAAGGTGAGGATGAACAAAATTAAAATTCCCAAGAGGAAACTGGGCCCAGACTTCCTATTTTTCTCAAACACAGGCTGGGATTCCAGGACAAGAACAAAAGGCCCCAGGTAACCCGTGGTTCTCCCCCAGCCAGCTCTTCCCGGACACTTCCGGGAACACTCCCTGTGGCCTCCGCTCCAAGCGGCTCTAAACACCAGGGCCGGGAAGGTGGCAGAGTCGCCCAGAAACAGTGATGCCATCAAGCCCAGGGACATGTGGAAGGGCCAACAGAAATGGGCCTGGAAACCCTGAGACTGCTGCTGGCCTGAGGGTCACTGGACCCCGCGGGTTTCAGACACGTGGAGAGCTTCACGTGGGGCCAGCCTCCCGCCCCCTCCCACCCCCCGGAAGAGCAGGAGAGGAGAGCGCGCGGAGTCCTCACTGGACACCTTCATGGGAGCAGTGTAACCCCACGGGCTCGTCACCCAGGGAGGCCTCCTCTGGAGGCTGGTACCGGGACCCAGCTAAGAAACAAGTGACTCCCCAGATGAAAACTGCCACATCCCAGATAAACTGCAGGCAGCCTCCCACCCCTTGTAACACGGATGCTCAGTCCAATTTTTTGTGACCCCATGGACTGCAGCCCTCTAGGCTCCTCTGTCCATGGGATTTTTCAGGTAAGAATACTGGAGTGGGTAGCCATGCCCTCCTCCTGGGGATCTTCCTGACCTCCTGCACTGCACTGCAGGTGGATTCTTTACCCTCTGAGCCCCCAGGGGAAGATTCGTAACAAGGGGGAGGTAACATTCCAGAGACTCAGGCACACAGTGCTGCCCCAGAGAGCCAGGCCTCGCATGGGTGTGTGGAGCACAGATGTCTGGAGTCAACACAGATGCCACCATCCACAGAGAAATAATCCCCTAAGGAATTACTGAGACAGCTGGCTACCCACCCCATCCTGCAGAGGCAAGTGCCCCACGTTAGTTACCTTGTGCTGCTGCTTCTCATAATCTGTTTTGCTTTTCCCTCAGTGACTCAGTAAGGAGGGGGAGGACGTGGAAGGCGGGGTGGAGGTAGGCACTGCGGACCCAATGCTTTAAGAGACCCAAGGCATATAATCCTGCCTTCACAGGCACACGCTACCAGCCCCGACCACGAACCCACAGACACACTCATGGAAAGGACAACTCAATCTCCTGAGATTTTTAAAAGTAAAATTAAATGTGGTGCTAAAATCTACTAAATCTTTGAGGGGATTTTCCTTCCCTTTGTACGTCTATGAAAGGAATCTTTCATAGCACCAGGAGGCGGGGGAAGATTTCACATAACAAAACTTGGGGAATTTTTTGTTTTTCAAAGGAGAACTCACTCAAAGGTTTAGAGCTGTGGTGGCGGTGTAGTCGCTAAGTCGTGACTCTTTGCGACCCCATGGACTGTAGCCCGCCAGGCTCCTCTGTCCATGGGATTTCCTAGGCAAGAACACTGGAGTGGGTTGCCATTTCCTTCCCCAGAGGATCTTCCCGACCCAGGGATGGAACCTGCGTGTCATACACTGCAGGCAGATTCCTTCTGGCTGAGCCACCAGGGAAGCCCAAGCTTTAGAGACATCAAGCAAACTAAAAAAGAAAAGATCTCTGGTGAGAAGCCTTTCTGAGATGGGGAAAGAGCGAGGGCTGCAGGCAAAAGTGCCCCCATCTTAGAGGCTCCATCCCAGAAGCCAGCTGCCCCTAGGAGCCCCACCCAAGGCCTGCCTTCAGCAACAGCCCCCTAGGGGACCCTAGTGGACAACGGAACAAGCCCCACATTATCTTTCTACATGTATGCTGGGGGGCTAAGCAACAAACAGAGAAGTGCTTTATCCACTGGGTGTTGGCCTCATGCAATTAGATACCCAGATGCCGCCTGGCCTGGGCGAGCAGGAGGCAGAGGCCACGACACCCCCTCGCAGTCCGCAGGGGCGGCGGCTCCAACTCACCTGTGCTTGCTGTACTTTCCATTCCCACGAGCACACTGCCCCCCTCACCCCCGCTCCGACTGCTCTGTGCTGAGGCTGCCTTTCGCTGTCTTGTTCTGCAAGGGGGGGACAGGGCATGGGAGGGGAGGCTGACGCCGGCAAAGCCAAGGAGACGAGACAGGAGGGACAGAGAACGAGCGTGCGGGTCAGGGCGGGCAGAGGTGAGGCAAGGCACGCACATGGAAAAGGAAAGAAAAAGCAGAGTCAGTACTGAACGACATACAGGAGACACTCAAGACAGGGTTTGCTGAGGCAAAATGCGACCCTTTAAAAAGGGGAGTTTAACAAAATAAAACTACAAATTAAGTAAAAAATAAAAAGAAAACTGTGAGATCCAAGGATCCATCTCGGAAAATAATTTTTAAAGAAAAGCATCAGTAAGCATCCTTCAGAAGCAATTTGAGGGCAGACTGTCAAGATGACCTCTTTCTAGTACTTTCTGGCCCCACTGAGCGGAGACTGAAGACTGTGAGCACGAGTGGCCACCAGGGGTCAGTGTGACCTCAGCCAGAGGAGAGCCGCTGCTGCTGGAGCGCCAGGTGGAGGTCTCCACCAGCCCAGCCCTTGCCCGGGGTCCCTTCTCCACACCCTTCCCTCTCCACACCCGTGAGAGGTGTCTTGGAAACAAGTCATTCAACACACCCCGCCCGTATCTTCCTTCCCTTCCTAAATTTGAGAGGCGACCAAGAGACCAACCAAATGCAGACACTGTGGGCTGCGCCTGCGGAAGCAGAACCTGGCGGGGACGTTTCCCCGAGAGCCGGGAGTCAGCTCTCTCGAGTCGGGGAAGACGCCTCTTGCTCTGCATCCAGGCCTACAGCCAACCTCACCCCACGCCAGTCTGGGGTCTGGGGTCCCACTAAACTGAGGCGGAAACCAGGAGTTTTGTGCGTTTCTTGTAACAGACAAATACCTTCTCCCCAGCTCCGCCACCACACGGTGCCGACCCCACATCACAGGGCTCCCTCCTGTTTGCCCCTCTGCCCCCCGACCCCTGGCCTGAGACTGAATATCAGGTCTCCAGGTCTTTCAGGAGGAGCCCCCGACCCCCTAGTCCTGTGGGGAGCACTGGCTCTGCAGGCTGACTCACCTTGTGCTTGGGGCACCTCACCGAGAAGTTCTCCTCGTGGAGCAAACAATCTGCAAGACAGAGGGGACAGTCAGGAGGAGCCTGGCATGGGGCACAGCCCGAGGGGCGTGGGCTGGGGGGGTTACACATGGAGACGGAGGACACTGCACTGTGATTTCTAATAGAAGAACATGAGAGACACCCCCAAATAACCTAAGGCACCTCAACATGGTGGAATATCAGTCGGTTAGACAGGGTTTCAGAAGAGGTAACAGCATGGGGAAACACGATACCAAGTGCTCGGATACAGACATGTCCAAGTACGACCCCATTCGTCACACTGTTTATATGCATAAAAGGACAAAGGAAATCTACCAAAATATGACAGTATCCAAAATCTTACTCTTTGGAGAGTAAGATTATAGGTGACACTAATTTTATTTTTTCTGTATTCCCATGATCATATCCTGTTATTTTAAGAATCTCCAGTAAATGTTCTTTTTAGAATTTCTTATCCTAGGCTAAGCCCACTCCACAGGCCCACGTCAAGGCTTCCTTCTGAAAACACTGAATCTGCAGGCCTCTTTTCTCCTGTCAAGTCACAGTTCAGAGGCAGAAAGGAGGCCAGGCCCAGCCCTGCTGCCGCCCTCTCCCCCCAGCCATGGAGATGCTGGAGAAGCTCCGCAAGCCATGCTAAGGGCTTCAGGGGAAACTGAAACCCCATGAGGGGCTGTGAATCCTCAGCCCCAGAGCCAGAGGTGGTGGCAGGACGTTAATACTGGTCACACGTTCTCAGAGAGCTCCCAGGCACCATGGCAGGAGGTGGCATGGTACTCAGCCTTGTTAAATTTACAATTTAACTCAGCTTTAAAGCGAGGTCCAGATGAGCGGCCTGTGTAGCCAGAGATTTCAAGTGAAATAATAATAAGCAAGGGGATATACAAATGGAAACTTCTCAGGCTCTCTACATTTTATATAAACCAACAGAGACCCTCTCACAATTTGGCTAAGCCACCTCCCCTCTGGAGTCCCAGGATCCTAGAATCGGGCGGGTATAGCCCTCTCAGCCCCAGGCAAGCCTGAAGGCTCCGGAAACAGCAAGTCCCGCTCATCTTTGCCTCACCCCCCACCCCTAAGCAAACAGCACAGCAGTAAATTAAATGTGCTAATTTACAACCCACGAGTACACAGTGTGACCCAGGCTCCTGCCGCTCCAGTTGGCCAGAGAGCTCCCGGACAACAGGGACGGACAGCTGGAGCCCAAAGGAGGCGCCTTCGCCTCACCTGGGCGGTGGCCATAGCATGTCAGCAGAGATGGCACAGGCCATGCGGGGTGAGGCCACCCTCCCACCCGAGGGGTTTACAGAAATGAGGAGGGGGCATGTGAGTTGGAAAAGATACCATCAGGAAAGCAGAGGTCTGAGAGGGCCCTCACACAGCCATGGAACCAGCAGCGATGAACCATTAGTAAAATGTGCTTCTAGTTGGGAAACATGTTCCCTCGAAGTTAAAAAGCAGAAAAGAAATAAAACAATAGAAGTGTATGCTAAAGGCAACTTGGAACTAGTGCCTGGTACTTCTGGAAACGGAGTGTCCTGAACCAATGTAGGAGACCTTCCGACAAGGCCTCCCACAGGCAAAGGCACTCCTCATTCTGGTGAGGTCACAGGCCCGCAGGACAAGCACTTCCCCTTCCTGGCAGGACAAGCAGCACGGCTGAAGAGCACAGACACCTGCAGGGGCCGGGGAGCCTCTTCTTGACTGCCTCCCGCCAAGGGGAGAGTGGGGAGGGGTGGGAGGCTCGCAGCAGGAGCTAGCCGCTCACTGGCTTCCGTGAGCCCCCGGCCTACCCAGTGCAGAGGGCCTGGTCAGCACTTTCCCATGGTGAAGTCAGATCACCACACAGGCCGGCAGAGACTCACCAGGCCGCAGGCCGGTGCTTGGCTTTGAGAGTCCTCTCTGGGTGCAGGGGCAGAGGACTCTGCTGAGCTCCTGGCAACAGGCTGCGTGGAGCCTCAGATGCCATGCGCTCCAGCTAGGGTGGCGAGCCCAAGAAGGGAGAAAACGGAAGGACGTCCAGTGCCCTTGGGATCTGCCGAGCCCTGGCAGTCTCCAGCTCATCTACAGTCTCTCATGGCTACACTGAGTGCTCACATTGGCAAAACCAGGCTGGGACTGGGGGATCCGCCAGCGTCACCCCCCCTCACCAAGCAGCAGTCTTCTGGGGCCGGAGGAAGGGGGAAGAGGGCAGAAGGAAGGCCTTGAACTGGCTTCTGTGATGCAGACAGCTCTTCTCCAGGGAGTGGCCAGACCACCTGTCGGTCGTTTCACAGAGCCCATCAGGGGCTCTAAACCTGCTGCCAAGATCAAAGTCGGCAGCGAGAGCAGCTCTAAAATGCTGCAGGAAGGGAGGCCACAGGTGAAATCCCCAGCTGTGTCTCCTCATGAAGTCCCTCTAGGCAGGATTCTTGATGCGCAGTGGGGTTACTGCAGAGCCACCGCAGGCCTGTCTCTGGTCTCTGTGTCGGGGCTCGTTGCATTAAATACGTTCCATCTTTTTCTTTTTTAATGGTGCTCATGCTCTTATTACTGCCTCTTCCGCTGGGAGATAAATCCCGTGTCTGTGACGCAACGAGCAGCACAAGAGAGCGAACCACGACGTCACAAGTGTGTGACTGTGGTTAGCAGAAGCCACAGATCCTCAGGTTTCCATGGAGATGCGCCCAGAGGTAAAAGTTTTCCCTTCAACACCAACGGCTCTCTAAGGTTTAGGCAGCTGGCAAGAAGGCAGAGATGAAAATGCTAAACTGCTCCTTAGTCTGCACAGAGATGGGGGACTTGACTAGAGGACTTATTTTTATTATAATGAGAAAGAAAAGAAATCAATGACGGCTTTTCCAGACACAAAGACTCACCACTCAGAATTCCTGGGAAGACTGTGGATAAATCCAGGCATCAGTCCGCAGAGTGACGCAGGCTCTGGGTCACTGTGACTCAGGTCATCAGAGAGACCAATACATGCCCAGACATGGTCACCCTGCGAAGCTGCTGCTCTGGGGCCAGCCCCGCGTGGAGGAGCAGTGTGTGCAGTGGCTGGGGCAGCAAAGCCAGAGGGTCAGGGCCCTGACCCGGACAGCCCCTCTCTGCCTGGACAATCGGCCACCAACTTCCGCCAAACAGAGATGTTACTAGCTTACCTGGCAGGCCACACTAGACAGGCTCAAAGAGAGTGACGAGGAAGTCACTGACTTCCTAGCCCTTAGCTGGCAAAGTCAGCCCTGCCTCCTCCATCAGAGGGAGGAGAGCCCAGGCCTTTTCCAAAGAACCCCCACCACCCCACCTGACCACGGTGGCGCCGGGCCTGTGCTACCGGCCACCAAGGGAAGGAAGATCAAATAAAGACGCAGTCTCTCCCTTCCCCCAGCTACCTTCCAAGCGCTCAGTGCTGACACATGGCTTGTGGCTGCTGTGTTAGACAGTACAGGTCTAGAACACTCCCCCACTGCAGCCCGTTTATCGAGCAGCACTGCTCAATCCCGGGAGGCACTACCTGTAGGCATGTGCCCCGAGTGGCACTGTGAGCACATCCGCAGGGGGCGAGGCGGCCTGCCTGCGGCTCACCTGGTGCTTCTGGGCAGAGCCCCCGTGCAGGAGACCTCTGCTCACTGGCCACTAACGGGAGAGGTAATTCTTGCTGCATTGCCCCCACAAAACTTACAAACCACTGCCAAAAACCCAGGACTTAAAAATCTTCATTTAAAGACCACGAAGCTTAAACTAGAAAAAGAAACAGAACATTCTGACAGAACCCTGACTGTATCATGAAAATGAGAAAAGGCAAGGGTTGGCCCTGAGAGAGAAGATTTAGTGGCTGCTCTACAGAACACCCCAGACCATGGTCCAGGTGAATTACAGCTCAGATTCAACCTGGAAACAGAGGAGGACAGAGGACGGAAGGGACAGGCCGGAACCCAAACTCCCTGAGCTGGCGTTTCAAGGTTCTCTTCTCATGCCCACTTTCCTCTCTGGTCACACGGGGCCCTGGCCACCAGCTGCCCTTCAGCATGTGCAAACACACTTTCACCAGAATGTAACTTCAGCATAAAGTTAGAGAGCATTATCTTTCTCTTTTTTGTTTTTTGGCTGTGCCATGTGGCTCGTGGGGTCTTAGGTCCCAACCAGGGACTGAACCTGGGTGCCTGGCAGTGAAAACCCAGAATCCTAACCCCTGGATCGCCAGGGAATTCCCTTTCTTATTTTTTTCAGCTGCAGCCCCTACAGAAACCTGGAAAGAGGAGAAAAGGGAAAGTGAGAGGAGAGACAGTGAGACGGACGTGAGAGGCAGCGGGCGCGCTTCAGCAAGTGGAGGTGAGCGGGCTGCAGGGCGGGTGAGAACAATGTGGACTCCTCTTGGCCTGCCAGATCCGATTCCAAGGGCTCTGTGCTCTGCGCGGCTGTCGCCTGCTCAGCCCCCAGGCCCCGTCAGCACTTTCGTTGGTCTTCCCCCTTTCTCTTCCTCCATCCTGACTGCCAGCATTATGAGTGACCTGCTAGGTGACGGTGTCAGACCCATCTACCACCCAAAAAGTAACTGGTGAAGACAATCAACAAAGAGTTATGAGTCAGGAGAAAGAAGAGGATTCTCCCAGGCACTGAAGCCCTGAGTCAGACTCGAGTCTCCTGCACTGCTCACTGGATGGCACTTCTCAGACAGAAGGGATCCTTCTTTCAACAGTTGTCACACTGCAAAACACCACTCTGACTACCTCCAGAGACCTGGAAAGATGTCTGACAAAAGCCAACACCAGTTCATGATAAAAAACACACATCAAACTAGGAGCAGAAGGGAACCTGCTCAGCTACATCAAGAACGTCTATGAACACAGCTATCATCATAAAGGGTCAGAAACAAGGCAAGCAAACCAGCTCTTGTCACTTCTATCCAACATTATGTGGAGGATCCAGCCAGAGAACTAAGGCATCTACCTGATTGGAAAAGAAGTAAAACGACCTATTTGCAGGTGACGTATCTTGTCTATGCTGCTGCTAAGTCGCTTCAGTCGTGTTCGACTCTGTGCGACCCCATAGACGGCAGCCCACCAGGCTCCGCCGTCCCTGGGATTCTCCAGGCAAGAACACTGGAGTGGGTTGCCATTTAAATCCACTAAACCACGATTAGAACTGATCAATGAGTTGAGCAGAGTTCCAAGATCCATGATCAATACATATACCTCAATCAACTGTACTTCTATACACTCACAGTGAACAACCTGAAAACTGACTTAAAAAACCAATTCTATTTATAATTGTACTAAAAATAATCAAAATATTTAGGAATAAATTTAACAAAGAAAGTGTAAAACGTCTACTCTGAAAATTATAAAACAGTATTGAAAGAAATTAAAGACTGAAATAAATGGAAAGACAGATACCTCATGATCATGGATTGGAGGATACATTATTACCAAGATGGCAGCACTCCCTAATTGATTTTCAGAATCAGTGTAATCACTATCCAAGTTTCAATGGCTGTTTCCCCTCTCACCTAGAGAAATGGACAAGCTGATTCTAAAATTCATCATAGAACAGCAAAAGATCCAGAAGAGTCAAAACAATCTTGGAAAAAAGGAACAAAGTTGGAGGACTCACACTTTTCACTTTCAAAGTCTACTACAAAGCTATACAAAGCTACATAATCAAGACAGTGTGGTACTGGAGAGTCCAGAAATAAGCCTATACATCTACAGTCAACTGGTTTTCGGCAAAGGTGACAAGGGCAGGGAATGAGCAGAGTAGCCTTTTCCACAAATGGTGCTGGGACAACTGGGATCCATGTGGAAAGGAATGAACTAGACACCATATACAAAAAATAGCTCAGAGCAGATCAAAGACTCGAGTAAGGGCTAAAACTAAAACACAGATATAAATCTTTGTGATTTTTGATTATGCAATGGTTCTCAAATGTAAGAAAAGCAACAAACAGCATAAGCAGGAAAAGAAAAATAAACTGGATCTGCTTAACGTCATGAGCCACCAGGGATGTGCAAACCCACATCACAAAACAAGATACCACTTCACGCCCACGGGGATGGCCATGGGGAAAAAGACAGATAAAAACAGGTGCTAGTGATGCTGCAGAAACTGGAACCCTCACACACTGCTGGAGGGATGTAAAATGATTCAGCCACTTTGAAGAATGGTCTGATCATTCTTCAAACAGTTAAATAGAGTTACCATGTGACCCAAAAATTCCCTAGGTTTATGAACAAGAGAAATGAAAACACTAAGTACACACAAAGACTTGCCTATGAATGCTCACAGCACCACTATGCATAATAATAAAAAAGTGGAAAACCTAAATGTGCACCAATGGAGTGAGAAATAAAATACTGTTTGAAAATAAAATGAAGTATGACGCGTTATGATGTGGATAAATCTGAGAACCAGGAAGTGAAGTGATACAGAAGCCCGTCATGAAGACCACATAGTGTGTGAGTCCACGTACATGAAACGTCCAGAATAGACAAATCCATGGAGACAGAAAGTAGACTCGGGGTTGCCAGGGGGTGGAGGGTAAGAGAGAGACCACCAACGGGTAGGATTTAAGAGGCGACGAAAATGCTCTAAAATTAACTGCGATTTGTGCCTGCACCACTCTGTGAATACAATGGTAAAAATCACTGAATTGTACACTTAAGTAGTTGAATCTTTTACGAATTACAGAACTTATAAAAAAAATCACCCCATTTAATTCATTTTTAGTATCTTCTCTGCATTCCTTCAGAATTTACAAATAGAACAGGGTTAGATGAGACAAAACAAACAATAAAGAAGAGAGAGAATCACAGTGCACGTCCTACCCTTCAGGTGTTCTGAACAAGGGTCTGTGGTCCCATCTTACCTGCGTCAACGGCACACGGGTAATGGTATCGGAAGGAGCAGCCTTTGTTGTAGCAGCCCAAGGTGGCGCCTGCCTCCTGGCAGTGGGAACATTTCTGCAAGGGAGGAAGAAGTCAGGCGTGTCAGCATCCCAGACACCCTCTCCTCCAGGCGTGCCCCAGACCCCGTCGGTCAGACCTCAGCGCGTGTCTCTGCAGTTAACGGAGTCTGGCGGCAGGACGGGCTGTCAATTTCCAACCGCCACTCACTGACCGCATCGTGGATGCCATCCAGCAGCAGCCTCTCAGGCCAGGCCTCCCGAATGTCCACAAATAAATCAAACAGAACAACACACAGGCCCCCAGCCCTGCCTCTGGTGTTCCTGCTGCCTGCCCGCTGGCGAGTCTGGCTGTTCTTCCTTCCCTCCATCCTCACCGCTTTGGTGAACTGCTTACAGATCCTGCCCATCTATTTCTGCTGTGGAAGTCTGGGGTAGGAGGAGAGGGTGAGATAGTAGAGTTATATATATAAGTCTTTTAGAATTAAAAGTGGAATTTGGTTTCTAGTTCCTATTTTTGTAAGAAGAATTTATTTTTATTCTGCTTATCCCAAATGCCCAATACAAGTATATTTCTCTTTTCAGAAAATACGGGCTCCTGTGTGCACACGGTATTTTTACACCCAAATCCTATTTTAAAGGCACTAGGAGACCTGCCATGAGTCTCTGGCTGAAACTTGCTCTGGTAATTGAGACACTCCTCCTCCTATGCTCAGGTTTTCGTAAAGCGGGGCACACCTCTAGCGTGTGATGCGGCTGCCCGTGCACGCTCGTTCTGTGTCAACAAGAATCACATTTGTGAAATGAGCCCCACTGAGCAAAGGCGCAGACTCTTCTGGTGGCCGAGGCCACATAGATGAGGCTACCTGAACGAGATGGATGCTTGTTCTTGATTTTAGGAAAAATAAAAAACTGCTCCATAAGCAGTTACACTTGTGGAGAATGGCTCCCCCCAACACACATCGCACCCCTCCTGGGACAAAGGGGACCAAAAGGTGCCCTTCTGTCTCTGCTCTGTTGCCTGGGATGGCAGCCCAGGGGCAGGAAGAGGGTGCTGAGAGAGCCCTGGAAGAGCGACATCCTTTCAGGTGCCCTCACACCCTTGCCAAGAAATAAAAGACTTCCTGGCCTAGGGTAAACCAAGGGCGGTTGGCAGCGTCTCAGGCAGCCCTTGTCAGTGCCACAGGGTCCCTTCAGAACAAAGGTCTCAATCATCAGCCGGAGAGAAGGAACATGGCTAACTCCTCCATGGTCACCCACAGCCCTTTCTGCTACACCCCTTCTCCTAAAGGAGCCCTGAATGGTCAGCCACCCAGGGGGCTCACGCTCTGGGCCCTCCCTGCCCTGGTGGCCATTGAGGAATGGGTGTGTCAAACATTTCTGGTAGTAAAGTCTGAAGAGAACAGAACTTCTGAGAAAGTTTAGGCCTCTACCAAGGGACAGGAAGCAGGACAGTAAGTCGCCTTCTCACTTGGCCTCTGTGAGGAGGAGATGGTGAGATCTGTCACAACCATCTCGTCACCACATGGGGACAGTCCGGGAGACAGAGCCCAACCTGCTGAGCACTGCAGCGTGACAGGGCGGACAGTCTGGATTTCTGGGACATAATCGACACCAGGACCACCTGTGTCCAGACCTGGTGAGGAGGAGGACACTTTTCTTAAAACACACACACACACACACACACAGTTTAGTTTAACTCTGTAACTTGCAGTCCAAATACCCTGACAAGCAGCAAGGGACCCCGTACTTGAGGCCCTGCTGTATTTTGGTTACAAGTGTGGACTCTGGAATCCAAGTCACTCCTTGGTTAAGTGACTCCGCTGCTGCCCATCTCTGCTGTTCTTGGTCAAAGTCCTAACTTTCGTCTCTTCAGTCTGCAGACATGGACCTGATACTATGATCTACCTCACAGAGATGTTGGGAGGGTCGAATGTGTTAATTCAGGCTTTTAACAGTGGCTGGATCAAAAGTGCTCAGCAAACCTGACCCGAGACACACATGTGCCAGACACAGGCCGACAATGAGCCACCAGTGGAGCAGCCTTGTCATCCCCTTGGGTCTGAACACTGTCCATTTCCTTCCCACCTCAACACATGCCCCTTTGCCCCTGGCAGGGCTTCACAAAACTTCTTGCCCAGAACTAGCCCACAGGCCCCATTTTTCTCATAAAAAAAAAGAAAAAAAGCAAACTCCCTCACCAGGGAATTATATCAGTAAAATGATGCTTGCTTCTTTTAATTAAAAAACAAAATAAAACCATGCAATTAATTTACTGTATTACTTCCAGAGGAGAAAGACCCTACAGGGCCTATTTGGGCCTTAGAGAAAGGACCTTGTAACGTTTAGTTCAGGGCTTTTCAATGTGTGGTCCCTGGACCAGCAACGTTGGCATCACCTGGAAACTTGTTAAAAATGCACATTTTGGGATTCTGGGCAGATTGTAGAGAAGGTAGCACCGAGAACCTGTCTCCACGCCCAGACAGTAACTGCACTGGTAGAGTCTATCTGATGTAGCTGCTCCAGAGCCCTGGAGTCTGCTGAAGGCCTGCAACTTCCCAGGGAGACATGGATGGAGAATGGCATCCACTCCCAGCCAAGTGCAGGCAACCTACCTTTATAACTTTGTAAGTTAACTACAAAAAGAACAAACTAAACCCAAAGCTAGCAGAAGGAAGGAGATAATAAGGATTGTAACAAAGATAAATGAAACAGAGAAGAACAGACTATGGACAGAGGAAAACCACACTGAGGAGGTCACTATCGATCCTATAGAAATAAGAAGGATCAGAGAGAGCACTGTGAGCAACTGTATGCCAGCAAACTGGACAACCTACATGAAATGGACAAATTTCCATAAACACAAAATCCACCAAGGTTAAATCACAAAACTCCCGAAAAAGAAACGCCCTGGACCTGATGATGGCTTCATTGGTAAATTTCACCCAGTGTTTAAGAAAGAACTAATATCTGTCCTTGTGAAACTTCTTCCAAAAACTGAAGAGAAGGGGATATTTTCAAAATCATTCTAACGAGGCCAGCACTGCTGCTGCTGCTGCTGCTAAGTCACTTCAGTCGTGTCCGACTCTGTGTGACCCCATAGACGGAAGCCCACCAGGCTCCCCCGTCCCTGGGATTCTCCAGGCAAGAACACTGGAGTGGGTTGCCATTTCCTTCTCCAGTGTGTGAAAGTGAAAAGTGAAAGTGAAGTCGTTCAGTCGTGTCCGACTCTTAGCGACCCCATGGACTGCAGCCCACCAGGCTCAACCATCCATGGGATTTTCTAGGCAAGAGTACTGGAGTGGCTTGCCATTGCCTTCTCCGAGGCCAGCACTAGCAGATACCAAAGCCAGAAAAAGAAAAACACACACACACAGACACATAAACCCTACAGACGAATATCCTTTATAAACACTGATGCCAAAATCCTCAACAAAACACTAGCAAACAGAATTCAACAGCACATGGAAAGATTATATATCCTGACCAAGTGGGGTTCATTCCTGGACTGCAAGGATGGGTCAACATACAGAAATGGATCAGTGGCATGCAGGAAATAACTACATGAACACCTCAACAGATGCAGAAACAGCATCTGACAAAAATTAACACCCTTTTATGATAAAAACACTGAACAAACTAGGAATAAAAGGAAACAAAAGAAATATATGAAAAACCTACAAGGAACATCATACTCAATGGTGAACGACAAGCAGTGTTTCTTCTAAGATGAGGAGCAAAACAAGGATACTTGCTTTCACCACTTCTAATCAACATAATAAGTTCTAGCCAGAACAACGAAGAAAGAGAAGGAAATAAAAGGAGTTCAAACTGGAAAGAAAAAGGTAAAATTATCTGCTTGAAGATATGAATCTTACATTTATAAAAACCCTAGAGTTCACAAACTCACACACACACACAAACCCCTAGAATAAACTGATTCATTCAATAAATGAATAAATGAATTCAGCAAAGTAGCTGGTTTAACACAGAAAAACCAGTTGCCTTTCTATATACGAACAATCTGAAAAGGAAATTACAAAAACCATTTGATTCTCGATAGCAAGAGAAGGAAATGGCAGCCCACTCCAGTGTTGTTGCCTGGAGAATCCCAGGGATGGGGGAGCCTGGTGGGCTTCCGTCTATGGGGTCACACAGAGTCGGACACGACTGAAGTGACTTAGCAGCAGCAGCAGCAGCAGCATCAAAAAGAATAAACTACTTAAGTATTAACTGTGGAAGTGAAAGACTTGTGCAATGAAAACTACAAAACATTACCAAAAGGAATTAAAGAAGATACAAATGGAAACACATCCTATGCTCATGGATTAGAAAATTTAGTATTATTAAAATATCTATAGAGTGACCTACAGAGTCAACACAATCAAAATCCCAACGAAGTTTTTTGCAAAAGTCAAAAAAGCTATCCTAAAATTCATGTGGAATCTTTTTTGTTGTTGGGCCTCATAGCTTGCAGGATCTTAGTTCTCTGACTAGGGATCGAACCTAGGCCCTCAGCACTGAAAGCATGGAGTCCTAACCACTGGACTGCCAGGGAATTCTCACGTGGAATCTTAAGGAAACCTGAATAGTGAAGACAATTCTGAAAGAAAAAGAACAAAACTTGAGGACTCACGCTTCTAACTTCAAAGCTACAGTAATCAACAGCGTGGCATTGGCATAAAAACAGAGATATCGACCAACAGAATAGAGAGCCCAGAAATAAACCCTTCCATATATGATCAAACAATTTTTGACAAGAGTGCCAAGATCATCCAATGGGGAAAGGACAGTCTTTGCAACAAATGGTGCAAGGAAAACTGAAAATTCACATGCAAAAGAATGAAGCTGGACCTTTCCCTAACAGCATGTACAAAAACCAACTCAAACTGGATGAAGGTCCTAGATGTGAGACCTAAAACAGTAAAGCTTTTTGAAGAAAACATGACACCAATGTTTCATGACACTGGATTGGCAATGATCTTTCTTTTTTTGGTTATGAACCCAAAGCCCCACATAACAAAAAGTCGGCAAATTAAACTTCATGAAAATTTAAAAATGTTGTACATCAAAATACACTGTCAATGGAGTTAAAAGGCAACCTACAAGTTGGGAGAAAATATTTAAAAATCATGTATCTGATAAGGGATTAATACCCAGAATCTATAGAGAACTCCTAAAACTCCACCAAGTAATAACAATAAAATCCCCAAGCAAAACAAAAAACCCCAACCCATTTCAACAATGGGCCAAGGACTTGAGTAGATACTTCTCCAAACGAGGTAGACAAATGGCCAAAAAACAGGAAAAAATGCTCAACATCACTCATCAGTGCATCAGTAACGAAGTGCAAATTAAAACCAAAATGAGATACCACGTCACACTCAAAACCACTATCAAACAGGAAACAACAGTGTTGGCGAGGAGGATGTGGAGAAACTGGAACACTTGGGTACTACTGGTGGGAATGTAAAATAGTACAAACACTGGAAAACTATACAGTAGTTCCTCAAAAAATTAAAAATAGAATTACCATATAATCCAGCAAGTCCACTTTTGAGTATATATCTCACCAAAATGAAAGCAAAGTCTGAAAAGCATCTGTACACCCTTGTTCGTAGCAGCACTGTTCACAATACCTACACTATGGAAGTAACTCAGTGTCCACTGATGAGTGAGTGGATAGGGAAGTACAGCATACACACACAATGGAATGTTATCTGGTCATAAAAAGGAAGGAAACTCTGACACACGCTGCACCGTGAGGACACTGTGCCAAGTGAAGGAAGTTAGCAAAAATCAAGTAACACATGATTCAACTTACGAGGTATTTAGAATAATCGTAGTATACTGGTGGTTGCCGTGGTCTAGAGGGAGGAGAAACTGGGGAGTCTTGTCTAATGGATACAGAGATTCAGTTCTATAAGCTGAAAAGAGCTATGGGAAAGTATGATGGTGATGACCGCACAACAGTGTGAAGGTATTTAACACCACGGAACTATGTACTTAAAAATAGTTAAACCAGGACTTCCTCAGCCATCCAGTGGTTAAGACTCTATCCTCTCAATGCAACGGGTGTGGGTTCAATACCTGGTTGGGGAACTAAGAGATCCTGCATGATGTGTGGCACAGCCAAAAACAACAACAAAAAATGGTTAAACCTACAGCTAACAGACTCAATGGTGAATAGCTGAACATTTCCTCTAAGATCAGGAACAAGACAAGGATCCCCACTCTCTCCACTTTTATGCAACATAGTTTTGGAAGTCCTAGCCACAGTAATCAGAAGAAAAAGAAAAGGAATTCAGGTTGGAAAAGAAGTAAGACTGTCACTGTTTGCAGATGACATACTAAACATAGAAAATTCTAAAGATACTAACAGAAAACTACTAGAGCTCAGCCGTGAATTCAGTAAAGTTGCAGGACACAAAACAAAATTAACACACAGAAATTGTTGCATTGCTACAGATACACACTAACAACAAAAGATCAGAAGCAGAGATTAAGAAAACAATCCCACTCATCACATCAAAAAGAGTAAAATCAGGAATTCCCTGGTGGTGCAGTGGTTAGGACTCCAAGCTTCCAGTGCAGGGGGCATGAGTTCGATCCCCGGTCGGGGAAGATACCACATGCCTCGAGGCAACTAATTGAACCTGCACTGTACGGTCTGTAAGCCACAACTGCTGAAGTCACTTGCAGCGGGGCCCAGCCAAAAAGTAAAAAAAAAAAGAATGAAATTAGAATATTATCTAACACTATATACAAAAATAAACTCAAAATAGATTAAAGACCTAAATGTAAGACTGGATACTATAAATATAATTCCAAGAGGAAAATACAGGCAGAACGCTCTTTGACATAAATTGCAGCAATATCTTTTTGGATTCTCCTCCAAGAGTAACGGAAATAAACAAATGGGATCAAATTAAACTTAAAAGCTTTTGCACAGCAAAGGAGACCATAAACAAAATGAGAAGAGAACCTACAGAAGAGGAGAAAATATTTGAAAACGATGCAACTGACAAGGGATTAATTTCCAAAATATACAAACAGCTCATGCAGTTTAGTATCAAAAAAATAAACCACCCAATCAAAAAATGGACAGAAGATCTGAATAGACATTTCTCTAAAGAAGACATACAGACAGCCAATAGGCACATGAAAAGATGCTCAACATTGCTAATTACTAGAGAAATACAAATCAAAACTGCAATGAAGTACTAACTCACTCTGGCCAGAACAGCCATCATAAAAATAATAATAATAATAAAAAAAAACCCTGCAAATAATAAATGCTAGAGAGGATGTGGAAAAAAAGGAATCATCTGGTGGGAATATAAATGTATAGCACAGGGAACGATACTTAATATTTTGTAACAATACGTAAGGAGGAAAAATTTAAGAATATATATATATATATAATGTATATATACATACATGCAATATATAACGGAATCATTGTGCTGGACACCTGAAACTAACATGACATTGTAAATCAACTATACTTTAATAAAAAATAACAAAAATGGTTAGGATGGTAAATTTTATGCTGTCTATTTCACAACAAAAATCCAAATTCTCAAGCTCCATGTCAAGCCTCCAGGCAATTCTGATGCTCTAATACAGTTTGAGAATCCCTGGTCCAATTTCAACTCCCAAACTTTCTAGATGAGGGAAAACAAAGATGCTATGGCTGGCTGAGGTAGAATTTCAGGTTTCCTGGGTGCCACTGAGTGCTTTTTCCATTACGTGTCTGCCCCTTGCAGCTTAATGTAGACAGTGGGCCCTAAGAGGTAGAATGGACCCCCACAGATGTCCGATCTCATCCTCAGAAGCTCTGCCGCATGGCCGCGGACCCTGCAGATGTGGTTCAGTCAAGGAGCTCAGATGGGGAGTGTTTGCTGGATGATCTAGGTGGCCCTAATCTAATCACGTGGGTCCATAAAAGGAAAGAACCTCTCCCAGAAGAATCAGCATCACAGCACCAGGGAGATGTGCTCTCGATGACGAGAGCAGGACCAGAGAGATGCAGCGCTGCTGACTTCAATGGTGGAGGAAGGGGCCATGAGCCAAGATGCGGGCGGCCTTCAGAAACTGGAAAAGACGAGAAAAATTCTTCTCTGGAGCCTCCAGAAAGGAGCACAGCCCTGCCAACACCTTAACTTGAACCTAGTGAGACTGTGTGGGACTTGTCGCCTACAGAACTGTAAGATAACAAGTGTGTTTTCAGCCACTGAGGTTGTGGTAATACATTACAGCAGTGACGGAAAACCAGTGAGTGGGGATTTCCTGAGAAATTCACAGTAAGAGAAGTGACTGTTTATTTTTCTCTTACATTCCTCAATGTAATAAAATTTCACTCACTTTTTCTTAGGCAAATTCTGGCATCAGATCAGTGACACTGGAACTAGAAGGGGCCCTGGGTCTGTCTTCAATGACTTTTTTTTTTCCTGGTTCAAGAAACAGACTAGAAGCAAGATGACCTGCTGAGGATCACATAACTAGAAGTACCAGAACTTAGAACTAAAGATGCTCTTCTTCTGAACTCCAAGTTCAACCATTCTTTATGCCACACAGTGCTGCCTTCCAGTCCCCTGCAATTACTCAGCTACCTAGCATTTGAAAAGCACTTCCTACATGCCAGGAGCTGAAGATAGAATATAAACAATTTCTCCAACAGCTTCTGTGTCTGATCACCCTTTCTACACTAAAATCAATCCCAAGCCAATACTGCTTCCAACTGGATTTTTCTTCTTCGCTTTTTAACCTGCAGAAGTTAGGATGCCATTCTTCCACAGTGAGAATAATGCGATAACATCAGTGCACAGCCAAGTGTCCTTGGTTTTGACGCCACTGTTGTCACGAGTTTAATAATATTCACTCCTA
The DNA here is from genome assembly GCF_049115385.1 of Moschus berezovskii. Classification (NCBI taxonomy): domain Eukaryota; kingdom Metazoa; phylum Chordata; class Mammalia; order Artiodactyla; family Moschidae; genus Moschus; species Moschus berezovskii. The sequence continues at coordinate 116,963,233 of NC_142465.1, forward strand.
GGAGAGTTAAGTCCACACAGTACTGCTCCCCACACAGGGCAAACACACAGTGGGACTTTTCAGTCATGGCTGCTATTAATAAATCAAAGTACTTTTTCAAACAAGCAATGGTCCAATTACTTCAACAGTGAATCTTTCACTTATTTAGGGGGTGGAATAAAGGTTATTTTTTAAGCAACTCTACATTTTGTGATTCTTTAAATCTTGGGAAATAAACTATAAAATATATCCTTAGCTTTGGGACATGTTTAAACAAGAGAAAGTGACCAAACACCCTCCCTAACCCTTTCACCAGCCCTTGTCACTGCCCAGAGGCAGGGCTCATTGACGAGGTGGCAAACTGCAGGGGCAGAATCTCAAGAGGGAGACTTTTACATGCCTCTTCATTCACAGAAACGTCTTTCCTATGAGATGCAGCAGTGACCTGAATAATTGCTTTGTTTTAATGAGCATCTCTGAGCAGCCTCCGTGCACTGAAGCATTTGGGTCAGGGTATTATTAGTGCTGACGACAATCGGTTCTATTGGAGCTTCAGAGATCACATAGGTTGCCACTACTGTGCCCAAGATGGCTTTCCCCCAGCACTGCACAGACTTCTGCTCATGCTTACGGCATTAACCTCTTCATATCTGCCCACCTCCCAAAAACTGCGAGACTCATTCTTGTACCCCCAGGGCCTGGCACACTGCAGAACTGTGAATGTGGCCAGACAGAATGAACATGACGCCTGACACATTTGAGCGTGGAGAAGACTAACGAGGCTACTCTTCAACATGAACTAAAAAGCTGCTGCCGGTCCAGCTGGGAACATCTGGAACATGGTATATGTTAATTTCTGGCCACCAGTGAGAGCTTCCTTTCCTCTTAATTCCACCTTCTGTATCTAGGACAGAAGCCTCTGCCCCAAGTGGTCAACTCCAGCCACATGGCAGTGACATAGCCCACCTGCAAGGAGCTGCCCTCTGTGTTTTGCCCTCCTAACTTCTTTGAAGTTAGATAATCTCTTTACGTTCCCCGAAAGCCCGTGAGTCCAGCTGGGAAGCTCTGCAGCCACTCACCATTCTCACAGACACGGAAGGAAGGCGCGGCACCAGCCTCTGGAGCTCACTCCACGGCCCAGAGCTCCATCAAGGCTTCAGACCCACTCTGAGGGGCGAGACACTGGGTCTTTCTACCTGCACTTACTCCGTGCTATGAAGAGGTATATATTACAAAGTGGCATCTATGTCTCATAGCTGTTTCAGCAAAACCATTACATCTTGAAAAAATTATGACAATACTAGTTTAAATGCCAGCATTCATGTCAGCAGCACACACTGGCTAACAGCTAACTGTGTGCCTTAAGATGAGAGCTTCAGGTCCATCTGGCTTTTTAGAATAAACACAGATGGTCTAATGAAAATATTACCCATGTGTGAAGCAGCACAGGGGCCAATGGGAAGAAAACCTGAGGTGTAAAAAGCCAAAAAAAGTTACCACCTCAATTTTATCATCTGCAAAATGGGGATAACAACACCGCTGACCCTTGAACAAGTCAGCTTTGAACTGCTGGCAATTTTACGTGGATGGTTTCAACAGTAAACACTACAGAACTACACAGTCCATGGCTGGCTGAATCTGCAGAAGTGAAGAAACCAAGGATATGGAGAACTGACCATCGGCTATACTGAGATTAACCCCTGTGCTCTTCAAGGGTCTACTTGTCTTCCTTTCTCATCAAGATGCTCAAAGTAACTGTGACAGTGTTTCATAAACTACAAAGAGTTCATATAATTGTTAGGGCTTATGAAAACATGTCGTATAATGTGTCATGTTTTTGATAGTTACGTCAAAAATAGACATAACACATACCAAGTAGATCCTATTAAATTAAGACAAATTAAGTTTAAAAACTGCTTTTTGGAACTAATTTTTCCCTTTAGAATACTGCCGGAAACAAGCAGACCCTAGGTGGTCCTGAGTGTCTGCTGTCAGTCTTTCTGTAACTTGATTTGCTGTGTATGTGTTTCCATAGCATTTCAGCTCTGAGGGTGTGTATGAACAGCTATTGGCCAAATCTCTGAACACTGCATCTCTTAGCTATTAGCTACTGGTAGAGGGTTAGTTGCTAAGTCGTGTCCAACTCTCTGTGATCCCATGGACTGTTACCCACCAGGCTCCTCTGTCCATGGGATTTTCCAAGCAAGAATGCTGGAGTGGGTTGCCATGCCCTGCTCCAGGGGATCTTCCCGACCCAGGAATCTAACCCATGTCTCCTGCAATGGCAGATTCTTTACCACCACCAGGGACTCTCACTATTAGCTATTATTTTCATTTCACTTCTCTTTCTACTTCTATCCTTGAACAATACAGATGCGTGGGAATTTCAATATTTTGTGAAGCACTTCTGCATTGGAAGGGAAGGTGTAAATAAATAAGGAATAAGGCAATCAAGTACAAATTAAACACGAGCAGGAGGCCAAAAGTGTCATAAGCTGAGCACAACCAGCGTGAGGAAAAGGTCCCCTCAGGCTGGTCTGCCACCTGTGCCAGTGTCGCCTGCTATCCCCCTAGCCACGGCTCTCCACAGGCCCCGCCTTTGTTATGCAACTCCCTGACTCTCATTAGCATCATCTCCCTTCTGCCACTGCTTCTGCACCCCTCACTACGGTGGGCCGAGGCCCAGCAGGCAGTCCTGCTCCTCGTCACGACACACCTGGACCCCCAGGAGAGAGTCCTCTGCTTCTCCTGGAAACCAGGAGAGAAAACATACATGCACAAACTCTCTCTAATCTGACTGTGATCCTTCAGTTAGAAAAATCTGGACTAAAACTATTCATTTAGATTCCCATTCCCCTCCCATAAAAATCCAAGTCAAAATGAATGGTTCTGCTGCTGAAAATAATAGTTTCTGAAAAATATTAGTTTCTCTGAGAAAGCTTTTTAAACCACATTATAAACCTATAAAAAAATGTGGTTGAGTGGGGGTGGGGCTTTGGGTGACTGGCTTCAGAAGTGGAGCACAACACAGACAGTATGACCAAGGTCAAAATCAAAGTGCTGCTGTTGAGGCAGCGTCTCCCAGCTACCACCCTGGCCCCTGTTCCCTGAGTTCCCTTCTTACTGTCTTTGTACTTGCAGATGGGTTTACACCGAAGTTACAATGCTTTGAATCATAGTACAATGCGTGAGATTTAAGGACTGTTTTTCTGTCCTTTCTTATTTTTTTGCACTTCGTCTGCTGAACAGAAGAGGCCAGAATTTACCCTCAACCTTGAGCACATGAGAAATATTACAGTGCATACGCTTTTCTATGACGGATTAGTTCATTTTATCATTCAGCAAGCAAATAATGAAAACATTAGGACGCAGCTGGGGAAGGATGTTTTTTCTCTAGAGGATTCTATCACATACATATCTTTTCTTGTGGTTGCTGTTTTACAAGTCCGGACCCTCATGTGTTAGGTGTGTTAGAAGTAAGGCACATCTGTTGTACCACCATCAGATGCAAAGGTGAGTAACCACTGGCTGACAGTCAAACCCAGGCTGGCACTTCTTTACAGAATCACGAAATACAAGTTACTCTACTCTACTGAAAATGAAGAAAGGATTCTGACTTCCTAACGAGCTGCTCTTGGGACTTTTAATTTGCCTTATTAACCTGTCAATTCTGCATCTACAGCATAAAACTGCAAAGCCGAGAAACTGGAAACACGGGATAGCAGAAAATTAGTAAGAACCCAATTAGTTTGGTCTTTATTGGCTCAAGTTTTCTCTATTCCTTATCTTTCCCTCTAATATTTCGATTGCTGTAAAGGTTGAAAGAGACTTCAAGGTGCCTTTGATTATTCTTCTTAAATTGTATGAACTTCAGAAATATAATCATTTTTCCTTTCTATTCATTCAACAAATTTTACCTGCCTACATGCCAGGCAAGGGGGCTGAACTCAAGATCAAAAGCCTGCCCTCGGGGGGACTTACAGAAGGGCTTGCAGGTAAGACTCCAAAATTGTGATGTGTCAAGATATAAATAGTACTTTAGAGCTTAGAATTGGGGTCCCTGACTTAGTGAGGCAGGTCAGGAAAGTACTCAGGTGTGAGGGCAGAAGGGACAAGCTGCCTTGCAGGAACAAGCACTTTGGCGTGTGGAGGGCAGGGGTGGAGAGCTGATGAGCAGGAAGGTGGGATCAAAGATGCTGACTGTTCAATCAGGGGTGTCATGGAAGAGTCGGTATGGGGGGTGGGGGCGGAAATGCACTCAAGAGGCTGCATTTAGAGATTTGGAGATAAAACCAATAGGACTTGGTGATAAGCGACAGCCATGGAGGTCTGAGACAGGGGTCTGAGATGTGTCTCGTGGGTCCTAGGTGTGTGTGGTGAAGTGGGGGGATCCTCACTGGGCAGGCATGGTGGAAGGGGAGCCCTTCCAGCATCTGTGCAGCTGGATTCTGAGGAGGGGAGCACACAAGGGGCCTTTCAAAAAGTCCAATTAAGAAGAGAATGCTTTGGACTTTGGAATGGTGAGGAAAGGGTTTAATTGCAAATGACATTTTCTGCGTAATTGAAGGTAAAACTAGAAACCTTTCTGGAAGACATGGGTCTACATTACTTTGAATTAAACTGATGATCCTCTACTGCCCAGTGATGATTCTGTTACTAGGGATAAGACGTCTTGTAAGGTACAAGGCAGAGACTAGGCTTTTTTTTTTTTTTTAATCAAAGTGACTCCCAGATATAACTTAAAACTTGCTTTTAAAAATAAATCCCTGCTAGTAAGCTTTTTTCCCAATTATTCTCTTATTTACCCTAAAGTGGAAGGAAGGAAAAAAAAACCTGGTTAAAGACATGCTCTGGTTCGTTGCTGCATCTCCTGGGTTTGCCTGCCTTACACTCGGCGGGCTCTTTCGCTCTACTCCTGCCTCAAACACAGGCAGCCTAAAGAGAGACAAGACGCAAAAAGAGAAAAACGGAGAGACAGTGGGCGAGGAGAGGGGGCTCTGAGCTCCTTCCTGGGGCGAGCCGTCCAGGGAAGCTGCGTGGTAGTGGACTGGCAGGCAGCAAAGAGCTCCGCAGGAGAGGAGACCAGGGCTGGGCGGCTACCGCCCTCCTCCGCAAGACCAGCCTGGGGGCCAGTTAGTTAGTTTTAGCCTCAATTTCCCCCCCACAACAGTAAACTGGGAACAATACTCAGATGGGGAAAAAAGGAGGAAGATGGAGAATCTTTCGAGAAAATTAACAAGAAAAACAAACCAAAAGTCTCCCCAATCAACCCAGAACATGCTTGACAATGAAGGAAAAAAAAAAAAAAAAAGAGTATCTGTTTAAATGACATGGAGGGGATTCCTAAGACACTGTATAAAAACAGAAGGGAAAAAGAAGGCCCAGCAGTGTTCCCAGGACAGGCCCCGAACAGGAGAGCCCTGTGGGCTGGCCTGAGAGCTGGGCACAGTGGCAGTGTAGACATCCAGGAGGAGGAAGCCTGTAAAACACCCCACTGCTACTGCCTCCACCCAGCAATGCTGCCATTTTCATGCACTGGTTTTGAACATTTATCTTTTTATTACAATAGCATTTTTTAAAAACTGGCCAGGCACATTCTTTTTCTCAACCACTTTTTTTTTTTCACCGATAATGTTCTCTAAACACGTACCAGTATTAGTACGGGTCCTAGTAATTATTTCTACCAAGGCGCCCACAAAGTTGAAAGTTTTAATTACCACATGTGGTATGAACTTCAAATGTTGCTGTGGTGGGCACAGATACTGGCCATTCACTGTGGGTTTTAAATGTTCTATAATTTCCTGTCTAACTCTAATTCTCTTCGGTTTATAGTCTCCAGGTTCAGCAATAACACATTTACAGAGGCAAAGTCAAAGCAATACAAAGCAGGTTTCCCAAGAAAATACATCCACTCACCACAATTTAAGTTAAAACCAGTCTTCATCCCCACTCCCTTCTAGAATATTAAAGTATATAAAAGGCTGGGTTCAACCATTTTTCTCCTGCTCTTGAACTGTATACTGTTACGTTAACATGTATTCTTCATAACTCCACTTAAGAGAAAGTCAATACTGGCCTTACTAATGAAGTTTCTTTGGTTTAACCAGACTTTGGTTTTTTCCTGAAACATAGTTTGCATTTTATCTACCCACAGGTATGTATACTCCATTAAAATAATTCTAATCAGAGGCTTCCTTTGATATCTGGAGAAGAAAGCTGTAACTCTGTTGAGAACATTATATAGTTTGTCTAAGGGGAGTCTCCACATGGTAGGAAGAAAAGGAATAAGTGCCCTTTAAGAAGTTAGAAAGGAGGTTTGAGGCAGTAATTAGCACGTCAGCTCTGAACAGCAGCTGCGAACCTGAGAAAGGCCAGCCCAGCAGGAGGAGGAGCACTTGGCAGCCCAGTGAGAAGAAAGACGCGCCTTTTCTCTAAGTGCACAGATAAACGATTATACACAGAGTTTAAAAGAAGACTACATACTAGCTTATTTTTTACCCCTTGCTCAAAGAGTGGACTGGCTCGCAAGGAGAAATAACTGCTTTCTGAATCTAAAAAGGCATCTTTTAAAAGAAATTACAAGGAGCGGAAAGTGATTTCCGCTCCTTTCCAAGGCTCCTCCAACCCAGGAGTTGGGTCTACGCATCTAGAGAGGTGCTCGTGTTTTAACTCTTTTATCATTTCAGCGGCCAGAAAGATGATTTCCTTTAACAACATCTCAAACCTGCCCAGCTTATCCTGGAACTTCTATCTCCGAAGACCTTCCAAACTCTCGGAGATCTTTTCCCTTATTTCACTGCCTCTCTCCCTACTTGCATTTGTTTTATCCCTTCTTGATCAGATCTGCCTCTACCTCACCCATCCCCGACTCCCCAACGAAACAACGGAGTTCTTTCTGCAAGTCCAGATCTTGCCAGGCAAGGCCACCCTATTCCTGGAAGCAGCAGGTTCTTCAAGCGGAGGGCAGCTTGAACAGGCACAGAGGGCAGAAGCACTTGTACACAGGGACACAGTGCCAGCATAAAGGAATTTTTAAAAACAGGGACGTCTTGGCATATTTAAGTGTATTAAGCCAGTGTAACCATCCACATGGTCACTGGCCCCACATCCAAGAGCCAGATCCCACCAACCCTCTGTGTGGGCTGCACGGGGCCACTTAATGAGACAGGGCCTATTCTTTCCAGAAACCTTGCACTGAAAGGGAAAACTTGGTCCAAACCTAGCATGGAAACTTCGGGACTGAGTTAGTTGACTAGCTGACGGTTGAGCTTTAGTCAACTAGCTAAACAGTGAGTTTTCGGGGTTGATTCCAGTCTGTCGCCTGCCCGGGCATCACCACCACACAGAAAAGACTGAACGTGCAGCAGCCCAGTGTTTCTTCCACCCAAGGAAGTCCACCAGCTATTGGCTCAAACCACCTTCATGGACGTGGACACTTTTCTTCTTCAGGAACAGGAAGATACTCAGCAAGAGGCCACTGCTCATTTCAGCAGATAGAGGAAATGAGAACTTGGAAATTATATGACCAAAGTCACAATTATTTAAATTCAACAACTACCTTCGCCACCACCATTTTGCCATTTTCTAATGTCAAGTGACCGCTGGACATATTTTATCCCCACAACAATCTGACAAGGTAGCCCAGTTTCTACCTCCACTTCATAGGTTAAGAAATTAGGCTGGCAATGGGAATTTGCTGTATGGCTCAGGAAACTCAAACAGCGGCTCTGTATCAACCTAGAGGGGTGGGATGGGGAGGGAGATGGGAGGGAGGTTCAAAAGGGAGGGGACACATGTATACCTATGGCTGACTCATGTTGAGGTTTGACAGAAAACAACAAAATTCTGTAAAGCAACTATCCTTCAATTAAAAAATAAATAAATTTTTAAAAATGAAATGATGGGGGGAAAAGACTAGAAAAATAATTAGGCTGGGACAGGCTAAAGTGACTTGTGTTCTGTTACAATTTTCCAAGAACTCAATCCTTATCAATATTTGGATGAAGGAAAAAATTAGATCTACAAAATTCTGTACCATTAATGCTCCTCAACAATCTCTTCCCGTGTATTCAGAGGTATCAGTGGGATAAATCCGAGAGCCTCTTCCATTCTCCGCTGGTCCCTGTTCTTGGGGCAGCCTGTGAAGTGATGTGATGAACAGGGATGTGATGAAACGTGGTTCCACCATATATACGGGTTTACTTCCAAGAGTGAGATTACAAAGAGACAACAGAAAATGGGGCTTCACAATTCCCAAGTCAAAGGAAGAGGCTAAAGGCAACAACTGGTGTTCGCTGCCTGTGTGTGTGTGTGTCTCTGTGTGAGAGTCTGGATCATTTCCTGGGCTTCTGAGAGTTAATTGGGAAGGTTGTGAATGGAGAGTCTTCCAGAGCTGAGCGATGAGATCTTGTTGACATATTCACCTTTAAAGGAACTCTCTTTTTCCAAAGTGGGGGTGGGGAAGGTGGAATTCCCCTGCTGGAGAGGCAGCATCCTGGAGAGGAGGGGCTTTCATGAGGAAAAGGTCTGCAGCACTGCAGGGCTTTGCCTGCCAGGAGGCAGAAGGAGCAATTCACAAAGATGCCACCTACAACCACATGGTGGTTTTGAATATCGTTCCTTAGTGGCTGCCTTTTCAAGGCATTAATATATTTTGATTCCTTCCAGAGAGAACTCTATCAAGAAACAAGCAGAGAGAACCATCTGGCAATTATCCTATTGCTTACCTTAAATCAGTTTAAAGCAATTTTTGAATGAAAAAACGCAGTCACTCTCAAGTAAACCAAGGACCTACATCTGACACCCGTCTGAATCAAGATTTAAACTTCTTAGACTACTTTCCAAGTCTGGAACCACCTGGCATCTCCATGGAGCCAGTCACAGTGAATATGCCTGACAGTGGTTAATTGAACATACATTTTCCTAAAACTCTTCCACTAGCTGCTTAGTGAAACAGATAAGAAATTAAATGCCTTCAAAGCTGATGCCACAGGAGGAAAGGTAACCCTCCTACACTGTTTGAGGGAATGTAAACTGGGGCTGCCACTTTGGAGAACAGTATGGAGGCTCCTTAAAAAACTAAAAACAGAGCGACCATATGATTCAGCAATCCCATTCCTGGGCATATATTCAGAGAAAACCGTAACTCGAAAAGATACATGCACCCCAATGCACTATATACAATGGCCAAGACATGGAAACAACCTAAGTGTTTATCAACAGAGGAATGGATAAAGAAGATGGGACACACGCACAGCAGAATATTCACTTCAGTTCAGTTCAGTCGCTCAGTCGTGTCCGACTCTCTGCGACCCCATGAATCACAGCACGCCAGGCCTCCCTGTCCATCACCAACTCCCGGAGTTCACTCAAACTCATGTCCACAGAGTCGGTGATGCCATCCAGCCATCTCATTCTCCGTCGTCCCCTTCTCCTCCCGCCCCCAACCTTTCCCAGCATCAGAGTCTTTTCCAGTGAGTCAACCTGTTGCATGAGGTGGCCAAAGTATTTATTACTCAGCCATAAAAAGAACAAAATAATGTCATCTGCAGTAATACAGATGGGCCCAAAGACTGTCATGCTGACTGAAGTAAGTCAGAGGAAGACAAGCATCGTATGATATCGCTTATACGCAGAATCTAAAAAATGGCACAAGTGGCGGGAGGAGAAGGGGACGACAGAGGATGAGATGGCTGGATGGCATCACTGACTCGAAGAACATGAGTTTGAGTGAACTCCGGGAGTTGGTGATGGACAGGGAGGCCTGGCGTGCTGTGATTCATGGGGTCACAGAGTTGGACACGACTGAGCGACTGAACTGAACTGAAACGCCTCTACAAAACAGAAACAGAATTACAGATGTAGGAAAGCAAACTTATGGTTACCAGGGGGCAAGCCGGCGAGATAAACCCGAGATTGGGTTTGGCATGTACACACTACTATACGTAAAACAGGTAACTAATGAGGACCTACTGTGTAGCAGAGGGAATTCTATTCAATGTTCTGTAAGGACCTATATGGGAAAAGACTCTAAAAAAGAGTGGCTATATATACACACATATATATGTATGACGGATTCACCTGGCGGCGCACCTGAAACTCACAGAACGCCATAAATCGACTGTACTCCAAAAAAAAGGGAAGGCTGACATCACTGCAGCCACTCCCATCAGAATGCACCACACCACTTCAGACTCGAAGTCTATTATTTTGCTGGCCCTGGCTCAGGCATCTGCTTATGTGTCAGTTCTTTAGTTCTGTTCTCATGAGGCACATTATTTGACAGCAGTGTGCTGTGGGTATATTCAAATCGAGTGTCAGTTGTAAGCATACACAGACTATACCTGGCTTCCTGGGACAGGGTCCCAAAGGGCTGAATTTTCTCTTCAGTTTGACTTCTACCCAATAAGCTAATGACAGGAACACGTTTACTAAAATGACACAGGAGGACACCTTCTAGGATCGACATCAGCCCACAGTACTTGTTTTGTCCAAAAACCACAACTCAGAAGCCTCTATGAGTAGTCTGGAACCCACCAAGGAAGCCGCCTGATCTCCAGTGAAGTTAACTTCAGCCCGGCAGTCCTCTGTCATCTCCCTATTTATAGACGAGAAAACCACCTAAGAGCCCTTCTGATGCCTCACTCAGGGGGCGCTCCTGAAGAAAGCGCTTTCACACATCCGACACTTCCAGGTAACTGGAGTTATTCAGACTGGGCAAAAGATGCACAGAAAAATGGCAACACCCTGAGGAGAAACTTCAAAGTTCTAAACTAGTGATCATCAGGCATAAAGCTTTAAAGCAGGAAACAGCCGTACCACCAATACAAGAAATAAAATTAAAAAGAATAAATAAAAAAATTTTTTAAATATCCAATGTCATGAGACTGTAGTAAAACATACACTCACATGGATGATGATAGTTTGGTACGATCCTCTTCAGTTAAACCACAAGATAATGCTTATCAAAAACCATAAAATGGTCACTTCTTGATTCAGTAGTAGACATCTTAAAAATTTCCCCTAAATAAAACTCCTTGAATAAAAATGTATACTCATCTGTTTGCATAACAGAGGAGCCTGGCATGCTGCAGCCCATGGGGTCACAAAGAGACAGACATGACTGAACGACTGAACAATACAGATAGTAAACTAACTGGAAACCTCAATGTCCAACAATCTAAGAACGCCTGCAGAAATTACAGTGCATTAAAACAAAAAACATTAACATTGTTATTATTTACCTTTATGTAGACAAATAACAACTTTATAAATGGTATTTCATATTTGCACAACATGGGAGTAAGGCTGGGAACTCTGACCCCAAGGACCCTGCCAGGTGGCTCCTCAGACCCTGAGGCCGGTCTGCCCGGTTCTCTCTTCGGCCGCCCTCCTCCACATTGCCTGTGAGTGCAGCTGCCTCAGGCCCTCAAAAGACAAGTGTCCGTCCACGGACGCAGCTGCAGAGCCCAACGGACCGCCTGGTAAAGTGTGTGCACTCTGTCTAGTCTCAATTCAGTACACAGCAGGCTTAAGCTACGTTCTGGAACTCTGAGAACATGGGTGCCTCCGTGCACCACAGAGCCTTTTTCAGACCCACCTATCAGCCAGCCCTTCCTCACCATAATTATATGCAATTTGGTATTCCACTGTGTTGTCCATAGTGTCAGTATCTTGGAAAAAATTATTCAAAAACCAAAACCAGCAAATTTCCCCTTCTGTCCCACCCCACCCTTCCACAATCATATTTTAGGCAGTGATTACAATGATAAGCTTAATTTCTTTCTTTAACACCTTTTCAGGGTTCACTACATGAGATTTTTAAAAAATGACACAGATCTCATGATTTCCTATTTCCCCTCCACTTTTCTTACAACTTAGATTTAAAAGTTTTCTAGTTTTCATATTAACTCAAAAAGCGAAATACAAATCAACAAGTCTTTGCTAAAGAGGCCTAGCGTGCTGACTCATGTGAACTGCTTTCGCACCAGCACCTTTGGTCTGCTTCGCATCAGCCACAAAGCGCGACGCCGCCCTCCTCTGCTTCAACCTCTCTCTCTGTGGTTGCGGTCCTACGCACACTCACATGCCCACTGGCCTCACTTTCTCTTACCTGCCAGGTCTAGTCAGTTTCTAGATGCTATGAACTTTAAAATGTTGTTAGCATCTGTCCACTCCTCTGATTCCTTCACTACCCCTTCTTCAGCCCTTACCATCTCCTGTATAAATTAAAGCCACAGCCTCTCACCCGGTCAGCTTCTCATCTCTCCCCACGTCCTTCCTGAATCTCTTTCATACAACACACACCTGATCATATGATACACGCTTAGAAATTGTCAGTGGTTGTGCGTTGCCCATAAACTAAAGGCCAGGACAGAGCCCTCCACTCTCCATATATAAGACACATAGTAACTATTTTTGGTGGGAGATGGAGTGTGGCTGTCCCGAATCATTCCATGAATTCTTATTTTGCATCTCCGTTTACAGGGCTGACCCGTCAAAAATGCTTCTTCAAAGAACTGTATTACTAGGTAGATTCTTTACTGTGGTCTTAGGTAATCACTATCAAAATTTACCAACTCACAAGAATATTAATGCTTTTACTTAGTGTGCAGGCAGATTTTATTCTCTTCCTTCTGCTCCTCTCCTTTGAGGAGTCTAACTCCTGAGGGTATTCATGTGGACTAAGGCTATTTCATGAGACAGTAATTAATACTGCACCTTACATACCAGAATCCCTGCTCCCCTCAAACTAGAGCCTCCCACAAGATTAATAAAAATTAGGAGAAACTGTTTGTTTTATGTGTAGGGCAACTTTGCTATCCAGGAGGATATGTTCTGGACACTCCTGGGACGAACCACTAATTGTGCTGGGATGAAATGATAGTAACCACCACTTACTGAGTGAGTTTACAACGGGAATATATCTTCGCCAAAACAACACATGAGAATGCCACTCTAGGGCAGACGCCAGCCCACAGCACACGCCAAGCCCTTCTCTAGGCACTTTCCAAAGAATACCTGTCTCACGCTCAGGACAAACTGATTTACAGCAGGTGCCGTCTGCTTCCATATTTCACAGATGAGGAAACTGAAGTACAGAGGTCAGTGGCTTGAGCAAGTGACCAGCTAGGAAGTTCCCCAGGAGCAACGTGATTCCAGGTCTGACCCAGGCCTCTCAATGCACCCCCCAACACACACGCGCACGCATGGTGGTTGAGCCACATGGCGAAGGCAGGAAGGGGAGGAGGGTCTTTGAGGGCAACCATTAAGCTGACTGGATTTTCTCTTCTCAGACTTCTTTCCAATAAATGGGAAGATGGGAAGAAGCTGGCCTGCACCTGTGACCTTCAGGGTCCTGTAAAACTGGCCTTGGCATGGGGAAGGCGGAGCTGGGGCGCGCGGAGGCCGTACCTCCCTGGCGCAGGAGTTGTGTGGGGCAACACACCGCGTTCCACAGGAAGCACGCGGACCTCCCCGGGGAGTCCAGGAACCCTGCGCCTGCCACTGTTCGCACCCCAGCCCTGGGGCTGGGCCGAGGCCCCTCACCTGTGAGGGACAGGGGTCCTCACCTCACCCGAACCTCAGACTCTTGGCTTTCTACGGACTCAGACATGTGCTGAACTGAAATGAATAACTTAACTTTTATGTGCTATTTGATCCCATGAGCTCCTTAACATTAACAATACCTAGTTTAACCTCCAGGGATGAATTATTCGGCCTAATACACAGTGACCTGTCAATATTCTTATTTATGGTCCTTTAGCACTAGAAAATCCCATGGATGGAGGAGCCTGGTAGGCTGTAGTCCGTGGGGTCGCTGAGGGTTGGACATGACTGAGCGACTTCACTTTCACTTTTCACTTTCACACACTGGAGAAGGAAATGGCAACCCACTCCAGTGTTCTTGCCTGGAGAATCCCAGGGACGGGGGAGCCTGGTGGGCTTCCATCTATGGGGTTACACAGAGTCAGACATGACTGAAGTGACTCAGCAGCAGCAGCAGCATTTTCAAAGACTAGTCTGAGCCTTATAAGTTTTACTTAAAAATCAGGGGTAAAGCTTCTCTCATCATCCCTCCACCCCTAAAAGAAATAAAGAAATAGACCGTAGGAAAACTCTTCCAGTGTATAAGGTAATATAAACAATAAGATTAAAAACTTCCAAGTTTCACAGGAGATTCCCTAGAATTCAGAAAAGCCAAATTCTGAAAGAAAATTAACCCTTTCTCTGGAGGTTTGGTCTTAAGGCCATCATGTAGGAATAGAAAAAGAGATATCACATGGATAAAATGTTAAGAAAAATAGGAAATAAGATAATTACACAACCTTCTGCTGCATGATAACATGGCAACAGAGAGACGAACAGACCTTGGTGCCTTCATGTTACTGCGGACAGGCTGTGCCAGCTGTGGTGATGGCGGCTGGGGGTGGGGAGTGTGAGGAAGGCAGGAGAGGGGCAGGAAGGCAGAGAATAATGCAGGAATGAGGGAGACGGAGAGGAGCGTGCAGGGGCAGCGCAGGCCAACGGGCAGGCACAGGCACCAGGGCAAGGCGGGAGACTAGAGCTGCGGGCAGACACCAGGAGTCGAAAGAAGGTTCAGGAGGACCTGGGCTGCTGGCTGCACCTTTGCGAGGCTGCTCGCTTACAGAGCACACAGATGGGATTCAGGGAGAATATGGGAAAATGTCTTTATTTGACAGATAACAGGAGAAACTAACCAACCTGTTTTTGACATTTTAACATCCAATCACATGTTCAAGATAATCAATGCGTTAGTACTTTTACACTTGTCAAATTATGTTTTTTGTCACAGTTTAAAGTAAATTAAGGGGGATGTTAGCCTGTTAGATGTAAGAGGGCAATTATTATTGCCCATTATTTAAACTTACAGACACTCAGAAACGTAAAGAGAGTGAAAACCGTTTGTACAGGAATGTTCTAGCTTTCAGCTATTTTCAGGTTAGGGTAACTTAGGCTTACAGGGAGAGGGACTAGTGTGTTTCGAAGACTTTGTATTATTTTGCTAAAATATCCCACTTGTCAAAACACCTGATAAATACCCAGGCCAAAATGGATCTTTAATCAAATATATGTGGCCTTATCTCAACATGATAGGATTGAGAACACACTTACTGAAGTGCATTTGCTAAAACCTAAGATAAAACTAGACTCAAAGTGACCTTGACAAATTGAAACAGCATCTATCAAATTAAATAAAAGAAGTCAAGTTAGTGTCATTTTAATTTGTTCTCAAGTACATTACGGAGAATAAAAGCTAGACAAATAAAACTGAAAAAGATCTTGCAGTCATAGTGGAACATCAGTTCCAAGAGCCAAGAAGCATAACTTTTTTAAACATTTTAAAAACCAACACATCACTGGGGCCAATACTTCCTAAGCATGTGTCACTAACGCCAAGCCATTCTGTATTCTGAGGATAAGGGACTGGTGTCTTCTCTCTTCCTATCTCACTGGGAGGCTTGTGAGAATAAAACAGATGTGCAGTGTATTGGAAAATTAAATTCAATATACCAAGCTAGCATTCTGTTCTAACAGAGGGATGTAAAATACAGAAAGGGATCAAGAGAAGAGAAATGCAGTATTCTTAAAGGGCACTGGAAGAGTACAATACAAGATAAAGAGGCAGTATGAGATTTATTTAAGAGATTGGTCATGAAAGTAATACAACGTTCTATGTCAATTACATCTCAATTTTAAAAAACAAAAGTAGGTCAACTGTCATGAAACCTGTTACTAAAGGAGACAATGGAACCTGTAGTCCTGATGGCATCACCATGGAACCTTGAGGTCTAAGTTCGGGTCTCTACTGTGAAGAGAAGTGTAGGGACAAAAAAAATCTGTTTTCGTGCTTTTTACCTTTAAGTGAAACATTCCAACTGAGTCAATTAAGGCTGCAATTAATATTTTAAAAATCAAAAACTACTTTCAATGTTCTCTACCTAATGTGCTTCATAAACCACATGAGCGATGGGTTAAAGAAAGAGACTGCTTTCTTACATTCAGCGTATTTGTTTCAATTACAATGTTCTGGATTTTATTTTGGGATCAAAGCTGACAGTAGAAGACTAAACTGTTACTTTCGGAAGACAGGATTCCTGACTAGGAAGTCCTTACTCCTGAAGATGGGGGGGTTGTGATTTAGGGTGGTCACTTCACTATAGGGTATTCGCTACCTTCCATGAACTAGGCTTGAATTGAGACAGAGGATCTAGTGATCTGCTGAGAAGGATTTAGCCTGCTGATTTAGGATTCAGGCCATCAGCTGGACAGGGACACACACCAAAAACTAACAACAAACTAGCCCACCAAATACTGTAACCTTCAGAGGAAAGCAGGCATCAACTGGGCAAGATGATGATCAGGGAAGATCACTGAGCTCTCAGAACCAACTAAAGAATTTTGTACTGACTTGGCCAAAAAGTTTGTTACAAGAAAACTCATAAGAACCTTCTGGCAACCCAATACTTTAGGGTGTTAAATTTTATGTCCCTTTAGGACTTTCACAAATGCCACTGTGGGGGAGCTCCTTGGTGTCCTAGCGGTTAGGATTCTGGGCTTTCACTGCCATGACCCAGGTTCAACCCCTGGTCAGGGAACTGAGATCCTGTAAGCCAAGCAGTGTGACCAGACAAAAAAAAAAAGCTGTGTGTCTAAGAAGCAAATCTACTTCAAACTTGGGGTTTTGGAGTGACACTGATGGTGGAGAGGGGAAAGGCGGAGGAAAAAATCCTGTGAGGAAGTAAGGGGATAGGGAAAAGGTCTAAGAGGGAAAGGCGAGCTCCTTGTGAGGCAGAATTAGAATGTTCTCATTTTAAATATATGTAAATTTCACACTAATTACATCCTTGACTATAGTTTACGAGTACTTCCTTTTTCTCAGACACTGTTATAAATTCTGGGGATAATGCAGTGATAAAACAGAGCTTTGTGGAGAAGACGTAGTGGGGAGGGAGAGGACAGTATAAAGTGTCCACGAACACTATGATCCTAGCTGATAAAACACTTATTAAGTGTGACTGGAAGTCATCAGTACATGTGTCAAGTATGTTTTAAATATAAATCAACACAAAAATCTCTCATCTGACTATACATCGTAGACTAAACAAACATGTACACATCTGTTTCCTTTCCACTAAAAAAGGAATAAACTTATCAATGGAATAGATAGATTAATGAGGACATGAAGAAAGGGCAGGGAAATAAACGACGCACAGGAGATGTCCAAATTCTAAAAACCAGAAACAGAACAGACAGAACAAGAACTTCAGCTGACGGAAAGCAAGCAGAAAATGCATGCAGGATAGGAGCCACTGAAAGCCAGTCACCTCGTGGCCTGGAGTCTGGGAATTGCAACGCTCAGAAAGTGGGGGTGTAAGACAGGGCTGGAAACCAGAACATTTGCTCCAAGTTTTTATGAGGAGCTAGGTCCCTTACTTACCCCAATTTAACCAGGTAACTGTCTCCTGAGAGAGACAGAGAAGAAAAAAGTTGTTGAAAATATCAGAAAAGAAGATAAATAAAAGGTTGATCAGATGAAGCCGAAGAAAGCATGGAGAAATCAGAACAAAAGGAGCTAGAACACAGAATAGCAAAGAAAACACAAAGCCAGAAGGTTAAGCCAGGAGGTACAATTCCTAATCAATAAGAATGCCAGCAGAAGGAGAGAATAGAGAAAACAGGAAATTATCAAAGAAATAACACCTGACAATCTTCCTGATCTAACAGCTGAGTTACAGATGGCAAGATCTCATAGCAGCCACCCAGTACATGAAAAGGCCAACAAAGGCCTATCGTTTGAGATTTCAGAACTCTAGGGAAATAAGATCTTCAGACTTTCAGAGGAGAAAGACTCAATGCAAAATTAAGGCCTGAAAATCAGAGCAGTTCTAGTCAACTATAACACCTCCTTCTCTAGGAACTAGAGAACAGGTCAGGAACCACGAGTCCAAGACAGTGAGAGATAACTAGATTCTATACCCAAGCAACCTTCTGTTAAACAAGAAGATGGAAAAAAGATATCCCGATTCACAGGATCTCAATATACTGCCTTCCAGGCATCCTTTTTCTCATGAAAATGCTAAAGGATGATGCACACCATTAAATGACGGCCCAGATCAAGTAAGGTGAAGACATGGGTAAGAAAACAGCATTCAACAGAAGAAAGAAGTAGATGATGATGATGATGAAGAATGCCCCAGAAAAACAGATACAAAACAGACCTGAAGAACAAAAACCCCCTTGGAAAGTTTGAATCGGAAATGTGTGGTCCAAGAAAATAAAAAGCAAATAAAAACATGAATTAGTAATTCCAGGGAAGTAAAAAGTTTTAAGGGCTTCCCTGGTGGCTCAGAGGTTAAAGCATCTGCCTCCAATGCGGGAGACCCGGGTTCGAGCCCTGGGTCGGGAAGATCCCCTGGAGAAGCAAACGGTAACCCACTCCAGTATTCTTGCCTGGAGAATCCCATGGACAGAGAAGCCTGGTAGGCTACAGTCCACGGGGTCGCAAAGAGTCGGACACGACTGAGCAACAGAACACACATACGAACACACACAAAAAGTTTTAAAAGAAAGAAGTTATAACCACAGTATTAATTTCATCAGTATTCCAGAGACAGATGTTGAAAAATGAAAAAAAGATCCATAGATAACTCAAACAGCAGTAAAAGCTCATTTTGTTCAGAAACAGAGGAAACTGGCAGAGGACAGGCTTGAGAAGGGGTGAAATACGGACCTTTGTCTTAATGAGCCAGAGGAGACTAACATGACCCTGTAACCTGTGAACACAAATTACTGATAACAATAAAAGCTAAACAAATGTCTAAATTACTTCATTTGCTGTCCATCATTTGGGCCTGGGGCTTTATTATTATTGATATACTGTATTATAGAAGTTACAGGTATACAGCACAGTGATTCACAATTTGTAAAGGTTACACTCCACTCAGAGTTATTGCAAAGCACTAGCTATATTCCCTGTGTTGTCCATCAGTCTTGGGGCTTTACTGTGGAGGAATTACCGTGCGATTTGTAAGAATAAAAAGTACGGCTGAAACAAATGAAGGTGGGAAAAAAAAGAACCCAAAGGAAGTAACCGCAAGCCACAGTGGCGGGGATTTCTCATACTCACCATCTCTCTGGCTATTTCCAGCGCTTCCTGCAGGCCATAGAGCCGGCCACAGACCAGGTAGATTCCATTGGCCCAGAGAATACAACCCTCGTGGACCCAAAATTCATTGCTGTCGAGAGGTAGTTCAGGGATTTGTAACTCCAACTCGGGGCCACCATCTGAAGTGGTGGGCACGGAGGGCTTTGAGTCCAAAACAGTCTTTTCGCTGCTGCCCTCAGTGGTGGCTTTTTTACAAGGGAGCCCCCTGGACAGGGACCGGGGGCCTCCGGCACAGTCTTCCGAGCGGTGTCGCCGCTTAAACCTGGGGTGCGCGGCCAAGCTCCTTTGCTCCTTCTGCTGCTGCTGCTCTTCCTCCTCCTCAGTGTCCGTCTTGGAGCCGTTCGAAGCACTTTTGTGCCGGACCTTCACCTTGCTCTGCGTTTCTGCGGCCCTCTTGGGAGGTGGATTCTTGGGGAGAGTGGCTGCATAATCCTGGGGGTAAAAGGGTCCAAAGAGGTCGCCCATGTTCCGGTAACTGGCCCACTTGCCACACAGACAACAAACCAGGTGCCCCATCACAGAAGACTCTGTCACCACGGGGCCCTGCAACACGAAGGACGAGGCTGGGAGAGCCTTGCTCTCAGTGCCGCTGGGCGGAGGCGTCAGGGACCGCTGGCCCTTCCGCCCCCTCACCAATTTGGTCTGCTCCTCCTCCTCGGCATTGATGATTGTACACACGGCTCCAAGTTCACACTTATTTACTACGTGGATATAAGGGAAAAAAGACTTGTTCTTGGCATCGGTTTTATCCAGGGGCTGGGTAGCGTACTTCAGCTTGATCTCCGGTTCTTGGGGTTCTACAATGGGAACGGCCTGTTTGGTTTTCCGCTTCCTGGGCTGAGCCCCAGGCTTCCTTCGCTCCCTCCGCTGCCTCTGCTTTTTTGGCTTTGGCTCTCCATCAGCAGAACCTTCTGGTATCTGAGGGGGCTGAGGGGGTGGCGGTGGGGGCTGCTGTTGTTTCTTCTGCTTATTCACGCTACCAATGGGTCTCCCTTTCTTCTTTCCTGAGGGGAAGTAACCCTTTGGGGGAAAGCCCTCCTGTTTGGGGGAAATTGTCACGGCATCGCTCTCTTTCTCTTCAGCCTTGGGGTTTGCCTCGGGAGCCAACGTGCCCACTGGAGGTACATTCTTTGAGTCAGGAAAGATCAAAGGTGCTGTCCCGCCGAGGGACCCGTCTGGTCTCCCTTGGTTACTCCCAGGCTTCTGAGAGGTTGCGGATGCCATGGCACCAGGGGGCTCCTTCCCAGTGGCGACCGCGTCGGGGTGTGTCTCCGTCTTCACCTTGTCGTCCCCACCACTGCGCCACTCCTCCGAAGACCGGGCCAGAGGCTTTTCTCCGCTCAGCTCCTGGCTTGCGGGACAGGCCAGCTCAGCTATAACCTCGCCTTTTCTCTTCTCCAGCTCAGCGTCCGGAACAGCACCGCTCCCACCTTCCGGAGGGCCGCTTTTCAAAGACAGGATGTCGTCAAGAGTAACCGTGTCTCCCCCGGCCTCCGCACTGTTCGAGGCCACACTCCTCCTAATGTTTGGGGATGTGATCTTCTGGACGATAGCTTCCAGTTTCAACCCCCGGCCTTTCCTCGGGGGCAGGATTTTGGTCTTAGCAGGACTTGTAAGGGTAACCGCGGGGCAGTTTCTACTATCTGGACTCGGAAGGTCCTTGGAGGACTCCCTCTTAGGGATGGACTTGATCTCCTGACTGTGAGAAAGATGGGCATAGGAATTGTACGCTTTATCAGTGCCTTCTTTTGACGGGTGAAGGAGGCGCCCTTTATCTTCAGCGTTGCTGTTCTTCACATCCTGTGACTGTCTTTTACTGGGAATGGGAGAGATAAAAGAACGGACACGCCTCCTCATGATTAAGGGGTTTTGAGAAGAATGATCCTCTTGACCTGGAAGTCTTAGCATAACGTTACTTGGTTTGGACGACTGTGTAGACTCTGCGAGCCCGTGTCCGTCGGTCTCGTGGGGTGGTCCGTACCTTTTCTGATTGGACATTCCTGGGGGGCCACTGCTTTTGGCTGGAGAAGTCTGCCGAGAAAGATCCCAACAAGATTCTTGCTGTAACTTCTGGGAGCCGTGCTTCAGTTCAATGCCTTTGTTAGAGAGACCATCACTAGACACGAGGCAGCGCCCACCATCCTGACCGCTGGGGTCATGGTACGTCCCCATTGGTGGGCCATACATCATGCCATCTTTGTCATTCTTCAGGGGGCTCCGGACCCGGTCGAGAAACTGCTGCTGCCGTGGACTCTTGCGGGGCCCCTCCTGCCGGTGCTGAGCCGCAGCGATCACTCCCTGCGCAGGACTGCCGCCCCAGTCCTTGTACTCCTCTTGCTGCTGTTGGTACATCTGCCTCTTGTAATGGAGTTGGGAATTCAAACCTGCACTGGGGTCCCCGTAAGCATGAGCACGCGTGTTTGTGTGATAAGCAGATGCCAGGCTTTCCGAATTGGGAGAAAAGGGAGCGTGCAAAGAACTCCTGTTGGCCCTCTCGGAGAAGGTCATGTGTGGGCTCATGTGATGAGGGTCACCCCCGGGGCCTCTGCTCCTCCCAGGGGACATCTTCAACTTCTCTGAAAAATCATGATACTGAGAAGGGGACCGACCCCTCATGCCCTCCCGACCGCCAACTCTGCCAGGGACTCGCCGCATCGGCGTGGGTCTGCTGTCCGGGCCGTAGTCTGAGATGGAATCGTGGGCTGCCGCTCCGGGGCTGGCATTGCCTCGGTAGGACTCGTGCTTGATGCTAGCAGGGTGGCAGTGCTCTCCCGATTTTTTGTTGTTGAAACTAGTTTGGGACTTGGACTGTTCAAAGTCTTCCTCTTTTATCTGCCCACTCTGGGATTTCAGCTTTGTTTCCATGGACACCAGCCCACCTGGAAGAATGACCGACTGACTTAAACTGGGATTGAGACGCTCATTCCTCCCGAGTCTGGCGTCGGTGCCCATGTGTCCCAGTGAGTGAGCCCCTGGGTCTCTGACAATCTGTCTTAGTGGAGAAATGTCGCAGATGACCGATCTTCTCTCAGAGAGGGAACCCCCGGGCTCATGGGCTGATGGTGGAGGCTCTATTTCAAACTTTCTGGGAATTGGGTAGTCGGCCAAATTGATCTGTTTCATCTCAGGAGCTGTGCCACTTGACTTCCTTTCCCAGGGGCCCCAGTGGGGGTTTTCTAACAGGGACCCAATGCTTTTGTTCAGAAGTCCCCTGCTAGCTAACTCATTGGTCTGACTCACTAAGACATTAGGCCGTGTGGCTCCTTCAAGGCTGCCAGCCATGGCCTGGTGCTCCTGAGAACTCCGGGAGTACCTCCTGTCGGGGTGGTGGTGGTAACCCTGAAGCACCTCCTGCAGGAGGCTGGGGAACTTCTCATTTCTACCCTTTCGCTCCCCGTGGCTGGTGAAGTCCCCTTTATCTTGTCCTGTAGGATACTGAGCAAAGCCGCTAATGTTTCTCGGCACGGCTGACCCAAAACTGTCTTTGTAACTATAGCGCAGGCTTCCAGGAGATTTGCTGGACTCAGTCCTGCCTGTGAAACCAGAGCCCCCTGCAGGGTGCCCAGTCTGGCCATTCCCTTCCCCGTTGTGGTTGGAGTTGCTGTCTCCACTCTTGTTTCCTTTACTGCCTCCTCCCGGAGGCTCTGGCTGTGGAAGTGATGCGTGGCTGGTTTCCTTTGCCGCCCCAGTGCTGGGCGGCCTCTGCGTGGCTGCAGGATCCTCCTCCTGGGAGCCTTTGTCCTGCCCACCAGGCTTTTCCACCCGGCCTGTCATGGCTTCCCGGGAGACAATCACCCCGACTGTCTTCTCGTTGACTTTTGGGTTGCCTTCAGATGACAGTGGTGTGTCCTTGGCACCTGGTGAGGTGGTCTCTTGGGCTGCGGGACTGGCGCTGAGTCGGGGGGCTTCATTCTGAGCACCCTGTGCTGGTGAGGAGCCTGCCTTCTCCGAGGCCCCGCCCTTGTAGGTGGTGTCCGAGCTCGTGCTCTGGCCACTCAGCTGCCTCACCCTCTCGCCTTGATCCTCAGAACTGCTGGAACAGCCTCCATCCAGCGACTCGGCCATCGGGGACTTCAGTTGTTCTTCGGCCTGCGAGGAGCCTTCCGAGTTTGGGCAGCTGTCTGTTTTCTTGGATGACGAGGAAGGCCTCTTGGAGGTCTTCTTCTGAGGGGTCAGGGCGTCGGAAAGTAGCATGTGCTGAACCGTATTAGGAAGGTTGGCCACCTGCGTACTCAGGGCACTCAAGCTACTCAAGCCGGGATCGGTCAGTCGCTTTTCAGGCACCCCTTCCAGCCCGAACCCTTTGAAGCCCGCAGTGTGAGAGTTAGGACTGGGCATCATCGACGGGGTTGGGCTGAGCTGGGGCATTAACTGCAGGATTCTGTTTCTGGAGCCCATTGGCACACTGCCTTGCCCACACTGGAGGTTCTCCCCACTCTGCGTGAGAGGAGATGGGGTAGAGCTACAGCTTGGAGACTGAACCACAGAGGCAGCTGGGGAAGGGTTAGAAATGGGGCTGAAGTTCTGGTGAAACTGCATGGGGGACCTCACGGGAACCTCGGGCTGGCTATACTGCCCAACCTGGCTTTGCAGGGGCAGTTTGGTGGCGGTGTTGGAATACTGCATCACATGCTGAGGGGGGTGCTGCTGCTGCTGCTGCTGCTGCTGCTGCTGTTGCTGCTGCTGCCCCTGCTGGGTCCCTGGTGGAATCTTGGCCTGTTCGAAATTCTTCATAGATTGAGGCTGATAGCTGTAATTGGATTGTGTTCCGTAAGCCTGTGCACTGGAGCCCACATTATGCCCTTCATACTGAGATCCGGCATTCACGCTGTAACTGCCGTCATAGCTCTGCCCGGACTGACTGAAACGCTGTGGTGACGGGAAGGAGGAGGAGGCGGCGGTGGCAGAAGACTGGTAGTGCTGGCCGAACTGCCCCACTCTCAGCTGGTAGCCGGCAGCAGAGGCCGGCAGAGTTGAGGGCCGCTGCATGGGCTGCAGGTGGGAGGCGCCGGACGTCGGCTGGCTGGCGGCCTGTGGCAGGGGCTGATGGGACTGGTAGAGCTGCTGTCGCAGCTGCTGCACTTGCTGCTGCTGCTGCTGGCTGGAAGGCTGCTGCTGGTACTGAGCGCTCCCCGGAGAGAACGGCCCCGTGTAATCCTGTGAGTAATGAGACACACCGCCCAGGGCAGAGTGCTGTGCTTGAAACTGGCCCACGTGACCCTCACTGCCGTACTGATTGCCAAAGCTGCTCCCCTGGGGGGGCCCATAGCTCTGCACCGGCCCGGAAGGCCTTCGCGGAGGAGGCTGCGGGGTTCCTGTGGCCACGGGGTCCTTGTTGCCTGTCATGTAGTAGAAGTCTCCAGCCTCCTTCCTGAAGCCCTGGTAGCCCTGATGGCCGGAGGTCTCACTGGCCATCGCGGCCGCCGCCGCCGCCGCTGCTCGTCGTCCACCACCGCTGCTGCCACCACTGCCACCACTGCCACCACCACCACCCCCAAAATTCTGGAACATCTGGGCCTGGCGAGGGCTGAACTCCTCTATCCGGGACGAGCCGTGCACCTCCTGGGGGTAGCTCTGCTGGTTCCCGTGGTAACTGCTTTGCTCCCGGAAGGACTGCATACTGCTCAGCAGTGCAGCAGCAGGCCAGCAGCCCTCCTGGAACCAGAAGGAGAAAAGAGAAGCATTAGACACGTATCTCCCCAGGACAAACAAAGCCAAGTTTGGAGATGGAGAGGACACGGAAATTCAGATGTCCAGGTAAAGTTAATCACATCTCCTTTATTTCTTATCTGGGCTTCCCTTGTGGCTAAGCTGGTAAACAATCTGCCTGCAATGCGGGAGACCTGGGTTCGATCCCTGGGTTAGGAAGATCCCCTGGAGAAGGGAAAAGCTACTCACTCCAGTATTCTGGCCTGGAGAATCCCATGGACTGTATAGTTCATGGGGTTGCAAAGAGTCGGACACAACTGAGCGACTTTCACTTTCCTATTTCTTATCCTCTCCGTTTCTAAAGATGCAAACACACAGAGAAATGGCCATAAGTGTGAGGCCAAAGTCTATGGTAGTAGAAAAAGAAAACACTCTGGGTAAATACAAACTACAGTACACTTCACTAGAGTAAAGACCTCACTCTTAAACAAAGGAGCCCCACCACCCATTCAACTGGGTTAAAATATGGGGCTATATTATTATTGTCAATAAAATATCCAGCTATTTTAAAATAAGTCTTCCAGTTATGGTGGGGGAGGGGTGAGAAAAAAAACACATTCATTTAGTTTGTTCCATATATTATTAGACTGATCACTGAACATCATATGAGAGCCTCACATAATGAGGAGGCAGTCACTCCCCTGGCCTATTCCCTCCCCGACTTAAAACAGAATCCTAATGCATGTTCTTGCAGGTTTACTATAACTACCAACAACCTGTGATGCTGGGTGACCCCAGGACACTCAACTCTTATCACCGCATGGGTGCCTTACTGCTTCAGCCAGACAAAATCTTAGGGGGTTAACCTCTTCTTGACACTTAAGTATGTCCAAGACCGCCCCCCCCCATGCCCCCATCCTCAATTCCCATGCAAATGGACTAGGCAGCACAAGCCAAAGTAGCTTGATTATTAAAGTAGCAGTGATTATTCTCCCAGATTTTTCCGGAGGTGTGCAAGAAGTTTCAGCACCTCTGACCCCCATGTAGTTTCTGACTCACCAATACAGTATTCACAAAGTCACTACTGGTCATTCCTATGAAAGAGGGAATTCAAACAAGTCACACGGGAGGACAGCAAAAGATACAGAGGAAAATTAGAATTCACCGAGCTTAGGACCTAGACTCTTCCCAAAGTCATCTGAGTCGGTCAGCACTGCATTACCTTAGTCAATGTAATTCTCATGTAATGTAATAGTCCTCTTACACAATTAATCAAGAGCTGATTTTATTTTGCCTTTCGCCTGGGCCTGTCTCCTCAGAATCAGAGATGAAGAAGACAAGGCCAAACTGCTCCAAAGGATTTTTAAATCAATTATTCAAAACAGAAATTATAAAACACACACGGGTAGGTTGAGACAAAGTTTCCCTACCTTTTAAATTCCCTCTCAGGAGAGCTGAAAAAGGAGTTGCCAGCAGGAGAGACCATGGTCCTTTTTAAAGGTTAAGTCGATTCCTCAAGTCCAAGCCCTGCAGCAGCTCCCCATCTCATCCCAGTGAAGCTGGCCTGGGAGGGCCGCCCCACCTCATAGCCTCTCTGACCTCCTCCTCTGCCACCCTCTGCTCTAGTTCTGTTGTCGTCTCCTTGCTTCTGGAACAGGCCACCAGCCTTTCCACATGGAAGCTTATTAGCTTTTCCTCCAGGCACCGGCTGGCCCCTTTACTTCCTCCCCAGTCTCTGGACAAACGTTACCTAACCGGTTTGGCCTTCCCCTGGCCAGCCTATTAAAAAACAGCTACCTCCACGAGCTCACCTGGGCCTTCCTGATCCCCCTGCTATGTTTTCTCCCCAGTATTTATTCCCAACAAGCACAGATACACACAGCCCCCCTACACCAACAGAATGCAAACTTCCAAAGGGCAGAGATCTGGTGCCTTGCTGTAGTCCTCCTGTCATGAAAGCAGTACGGAGCACAAGGCAGGCCTTCTGTAAACCAGCACAAGCACAGGAGGTAAGCCTTAGAGACCTGGGCTACAACTCCCATGCTCGAGGCGGCAGAGTGGTACTGACTATGAGAAGAGGGCAGGAGGGAAGACAGAATACGACAGATCGGAAAGCTAGACGACGCTTAAGACTCTGCCTGTGAAATTCTCCAGTTCCAGGGGGAAAATACCCACTCAAGTCCACATGACGGCTGCGAGGAGACTGCAGAAAGCAGACAGGGATCAGAGCTGAGGACGGTCAGGGACTCCAAACTCTGAAAGGCCTGCGCCACTTCCTCCTGAAATATCTTAAGTCTACACAGCTAGACAAAAGTCTACCACTTGGATATTAAGTTTGATGATATGATCACATGACCCAAAGTCACCCTTAAACATTCAAGTATAACCTCAGCATCTAAAGGAAACCGCTTCTCAGCCTCCTCAGACTGCTATTCTCTGTGTTGCAGCGGATCTGCTGGGCACCAGGTAACTCCTACTGGAGTGTTTGCTGCAGTGCCTGACACTGTACCAGCACTTTGCCAGCACCAACTTATGGAATCCTCACAAAACCGGTATCCTCATCCTCTAGGAGACGAAACCGAAGCTCAGAGTCCACAGGCTGGCTGGGCAGTCTGCCCCTCAGGCCACATTCTCAGCACTACAAACCAGAGGACGGAAGATGTGGTCAGTGACAACTGTACTTGTCCAGTCACAGGTCAGCCTGGAAAATGGGTGCCTCCACCTTCTCTGTTTCCTTCTCATAAGGAGCCCCCGAATAAGCCACCTGGGTAGGAGTTAAGATAATCAGGTCCGCTTCTGTCCACACAGGTTATCTTTCCTGTTTGTGGTGTTCTACCCTGGCTCTCAGAGCCAAAGGCCTTCTCTACATAATAAAAGGCAGCTGAAAGGCTGTGGACAGAGGAGCTGGCCAGCTACAGTCCATGGGGTCACAAAAGAGACACAACTGTGAGTATGCACGGCTTAAATAGAACAAAAAGACTATAAATCTGGCAGTTTGATGGAAAGCTTCCTTGAGAGATAATCTCTCCATAAATAAATACCTTACATGTAGTTTAATTAATCGTTCTGCAAATAAAATTAGGCTTCTGAAAACTGAATATATAAACAATGTTGCCAATTGCTCCAAATTTTTCCTAAATAAGCAATGCTAGGAAGCAAGAACCCTTAGCATCAGTACTCCCCACCTCTGGCTGCCGGACTCCTTGGAGAATCCCATCTCCAGAGAGGGAGACAGGTGTGGGTGTGGTTCCTTCAGAGGTCTGCTCTTGGCCTTACTTGGAGGTCTCCTGTCCTGTATAACGATGTCATCCTCCCTACTATTATAATTGTGGTTTTTGGACTACATGAGGGGGAAAAAAAATCACTCCCAAGTATACTAGCAATTGAAAATATAAACCCAGAATATTTTAGTTTCAGCATTAGCATATAAATAAGCTACTAATCACTAGTGGTAAAGAACCCGCCTGCCAATGCAGAGACGCAAGAGATGCGGGTTCAACCCCTGGGTCGGGAAGATGCCCTGGAGAAGGAAATGGCAACCCACTCCAGTACTCTTGCCTGGAGAATCCCATGGACAGAGGAGCCTGGCGGGCTACAGTCCATGGCATTGCAGAGTTGTACACAACTGAAGTGACAGCAGACAGTGGGCAGGCAGGCAAGCTGCTAACACAATGATCCAATACTGTCCCACCATTTAAAAGAAGCAAAGCCGTCAGTATGATCAGTTTTACAGCATTGTGATTCACAGTGATAAACATCTGAATCTCCTCGTTTGAATGAGTACACATGTAGTAAAGAAAATGTGATACTCTAAAAGGAAGCAGGCCACACACTGAAAAGTTTACTAACACTGCCTCCCTCCCCAGTTCTCCCCTTTCCTGGTTTTCTCCCATTTTCCTAACCTCCTGAATGGTTTCAGGAGGGCTATGGAGGTGCACTGGTGAGGTCCAGAATTTAGCCTTTTTTGTTTCAGGGGCCACGATCCAGAGTCCACGTGAGACCTCAGGACAAGCACTGCTCCCTGTCGGCACCCACACTGCCCACCCTACGATTGTGCCAGCGGCCCTGCCGGCCGGCGGAAAACCAGCACTAACCTTCTCTGTCTTCCTGCTTGTGTCCAACGCAGCCCCACTCCCCAAGCCATTCTTTTCTCCACAGTTTTCCAAACTCTCTTCAGAGAGTTTCCTTGAGAGATCTTTTCAAGTACCTGCTTCCTCTTTTATTTCGGGTTAACCCTTGATTTTCTGCTCATATGCTTCCTTGCCTTGAAAAAAATGCTTTAACCCCTAAGATGTTAACAACACATATGGCCCTTGTCTGGTGGATTATTCTGCTTTCTCTCCAACTTTACTCCTCAGCAACCTCCATCCTACTCTTTGTTCTGGAGGGTCACCATAGGGACTCAGGAGGCTCCACCGCCCCTCTGGCTTCTGGTCCAGTTGTCTGGGAAGAGGCAGAAGAGAGTGAGAAAGAGGAATTTACCGTCCTGGTGCCCCCCCTACAGTGGCTGAGACCCCTCTTCTCCAGCCTCCAGAACGGTTTCCTCCTCCCGCCTTCCAGGCGCAAGGGTAGCAACCCTACTGCTGCTGGACCAGGAGACGCCACTTTCCCCACTGGTGTCCCCGACCCCCGCTCACCCTTGGTAAACAGTCCCAGTCTGCACTGTGAGACAACTCAGCAGCACTGTGAACACCCTCTTTCTAAGTTTTCTGCAGATCAGAAGCTGGAAGCTACCTTTCCAGAACCCTTTTCCAGCATAATCTGGGCTAGAGTTTACAAAGAGAAGCACAAGAAAGATTTGAAAGGCAGAAGAAAACGAGAGGTTTTACACTCCCAGAGGTGGTTGCAGCAGACACGGATTCACGGCAGCTTCCCCATGAGTTCCTGAGAACCATTCACTGGGGGGCTTCTCTGAATGGCCAGAAGAGGCTTCCCTGACCAACCCAACCGCGGTTCTCCCAACAGCCGGGCAGATCCTAGTTCCTCTATCACAACTCTTCATATCTGGAACAGAAGCTTCCAGATGCCTGAAGGAAACAAACGCTCCTGAAATTACTCAGTTTCTGTGTGCCATCTGTTTCCTACCAGGACTCCGACTAGTATCGTTCCTCTCTCAATCCTAGGATTTCAGAGTAACATATTTTTTATTTGGGGAGTGAGAGACTTCTAGTTCATGCAATATACCACAAGATCTAAAAGTCCTCCCATAACAAAACACCTAGAAACATCAGACACGATGCACAGCCAAGCTGTGAGGAAGAAAGAGATGCCCAGGATTCTAAACTGGTTGGTACCCTGACCACGAGGGATGGGTTGGGTCAGGTCTACAGGACTTATTAATTGCCATGAACATGGTAATGCTTTTAATGATCACACAGGGATAGCAGACAAGGCCTCCAGCCCTCTTTTGGTGGTGGTGGTGGTGAAACAGAACGGTCACTTTTGCACTCAAAGACTCTAGACAGAGTCACTTGTGGCTGGATTAATCTCTATAAAGATGACAAGATACATTTTTAGGCAGTCACCAACTCATTCTCAATGACAAAAATGTTCTTTCCTCAACTGACCCAACTTCCTATCCCCAAGGAGAACCACGAACATCTCTTAAGATACTCTAAGGAAGATGCCCTAGAATGACCCAAACTCATTTTTTGCTCGAACTCTCTGTACTTCAGGTGTCATCTAATCCTGCAACTTCTCTGCCACCTGTATTTGCCCTTTGCCTCTCCAGCCTTGTCACTGCCGTTTTCATCCTTCTTGGACTAGAGTGGCCTCTCTCCCCCCAGGACCAGTCTCTTGGAACAGTTTTCCTTCGCCAGCTGTTTTGATCGCACTGCCTCTCCACATGCCATGTGGCCCTCTGGCATCTTCCCAGCCAAGTTTCTGCTCCTCTCTACCCTTCGGAACAAACCTGCTCAGCTCCCTCTGTGCTATCGCCCTGCCCTCACCTTGAGGTCATCTCTGAAACATCCCTAGGTCCACAGTTCCTTCCTACTAAGTCAGGTCACATGGTTCCCAGAAAGAGTGCTGGAAATGTGACCTTTTCCACAAGTCTTCCTTAAAGCAGGTCATCTGTTGGCTTTTCTCTGTTAATAAAACAAACAGTGAAGTGCATTTGCCTTTGTGCTTAGTCGCTCAGTCGTGTCCAACTCTGTGCGACCTATGGACTGTAGCCCACCAGGCTCCTCTGTCCATGGGGATTCTCCAGGCAAGAATGTTGCTTGGAGTGGGTTGCCATGCCCCCTCCAGGGATCTTCCCAACCCAGGGATCAAACCCAGGTCTCCCGCATCACAGGCAGATTCTTTACCATTTGAGCCACCAGGAAGTGGAGTCGCTCAGTCGTGTCCGACTCTTTGCAACCCCATGGACTATAGCCTATCAGGCTCCTCTGTCCATGGGATTTTCCAGGCAATAGTACTAGAGTGGACTGCCATTTCCTTCTCCAAGGGAAGCCCTTTAACCATTTGGGAAGGATTTGCCTTTAACCACTATCTAAGGTATGTGCTAGTAAAGTCATGCTCAAAATTCTCCAAGCCAGGCTTCAGCAATACGTGAACCGTGAACTTCCAGATGTTCAAGCTGGTTTTGGAAAAGGCAGAGGAACCAGAGATCAAATTGCCAACATCCGCTGGATCATGGAGAAAGCAAGACAGTTCCAGAAAAACATCTATTTCTGCTTCATTGACTATGCCAAAGCCTTTGACTGTGTGGATCACAATAAACTGTGGAACATTCTGAAAGAGATGGGAATCCCAGACCACCTGACCTGCCTCTTGAGAAACCTGTATGCAGATCAGGAAGCAACAGTTAGAACTGTACATGGAACAACAGACTGGTTCCAAAGAGGAAAAGGAGTGCGTCAAGGTTGTATATTGTCACCCTGCTTATTTAACTTATATGCAGAGTACATCATGAGGAACGCTGGGCTGGAATAAGCACAAGCTGGAATCAAGACTGCCGGGAGAAATGTCAATAACCTCAGATATGCAGATGACACCACCCTTATGGCAGAAAGTGAAGAGGAACTCAAAGGCCTCTTGATGAAAGTGAAAGAGGAGAGTGAAAAGGTTGGCTTGAAGCTCAACATTCAGAAAACTAAGATTATGGTATCTGGTCCCATAACTTCATGGGAAATAGATGGGGAAACAGTGTCAGACTTTATTTTTTTGGGCTCCAAAATGACTGCGGATGCTGACTGCAGCCATGAAATTAAAAGACGCTTACTCCTTGGAAGGAAAGTTATGACCAACCTTGATAGCATATTAAAAAGCAGAGACATTACTTTGCCAACCAAGGTCCGTCTAGTCAAGGCTGTGGTTTTTTCAGTGGTCATGTATGGCCATATGTGAGAGTTGGACTGTGAAGAAAGCTGATCGCCGAAGAATTGATGCTTTTGAACTGTGGTGCTAGAGAAGACTCTTGAGAGTCCCTTGGACTGCAAGGAGATCCAACCAGTCCATTCTAAAGGAGATCAATCCTGGGTGTTCATTGGAAGGACTGATGCTAAAGCTGAAACTCCATACTTTGGCCACCTCATGCGACGAGTTGACTCACTGGAAAAGACTCTGATGCTGGGAGGGATTGGGGGCGGGAGGAGACGGGGACGACAGAGAATGAGATGGCTGGATGGCATCACCGACTCTATGGACATGAGTTTGAGTGAACTCTGGGAGTTGGTGATGGACAGGGAGGCCTGGCGTGCTGTGATTCATGGGGTCGCAAAGAGTCGGTCACGACTGAGTGACTGAACTGAACTGAACTGAGCTGCAGGCATGTGCTATTGATGATAATATCTACCATTTATTCTGTGTGTGAGGCGCTGGTAGTTTTACATGTATTTCAACTTATGGATAAAAAAAAGATAAATTATGTTATTTGCCAAAAGTCATCCTTCTAGGGTAAACTGAAGCTGATAACCTATAGCTCAAATTCTTTTGGTTCTAAAACCCACTTTCCCTTCTCTCACTGTACCATAAACTGAGCAGGGAGCACTTGTTCCAGGTTTTAAAAACTTCTAATACTTTGGGACTTCCCCGGCGGTCCAGTGGTTAAAACTCTGCTCTTCCACTGCAGGAGGCATGGGTCTGCTCCCTGATTGAGGAACTTAAGATTCCCCACGCCATGCACCATGGCCAAAAACAAAAAACCTAACAGACAATAACTACAGCTGTTGCCTATTTTCTGCATGTCTAACACAAGTCACAAACTGCACCAGGCGCTTTATATAAATATTAACGTATTTAATCCTCACCATGCTCTAAACAAGCGTTAGCGCTCCTTTTTGTAAAGTGAGGCTCAGAGAAGTTTAAACAAGGAAAACGTTCATAGTAAACGTCCAGGTGGGATATGGAATCCCCACCCCAACCCAGCCTGTACTTCTGGCAGAAGCCTTCCGTGAAACAGCAGCAAGACCAGCACAGATTGGGAGGCATTTTATAAAGGAATCGTGTCATTTCCTAGAGTTGACATTTCCTAGACAGAGTTTACTGTCTATACCTGGGTAGTGCTATGTTATTTGCTCTATGTATGTGCAAATATGGGATCTTCTTAAGCAGATCAGGCAAAAAGATTTGCTTGAAGATTTGACTTAGTATTTCAAATTCTATGTTCTATTTGCTGATGAAGACAGCTTAGATCTTTCTCAATGGTTTACAGGTGTCTTAGTACAATTAGGCCTTAAGAATAAGATAATGTGCTGATGGTGCTGGCTTGTCCCCTGGTTTGGGAGCCTAGAGAACAACTTAAGGAACCAACTCAATCAAAATTTGCAAGTCAATAGTCTAGAGGAAAAGACACCCACTAGAATATCACAGATCTAAGAAGTCTTCTCTAAAGGTGAAAACCTGAATTATATTAGCCATGCAAGCTACAAAAATCACCACCTTCACCTGTGATCAAATACATGCTGGCAAAAAGTGGGTACACAAAACTACAGCTTTAAATTTTCAAAAGAAGAAATGATATGATACCTGGTGAGGTTTGGGTGAAGCTGGTACAAACAATAACAAAAGCAGCATGAATTATTACAACCCTTTGGAAAAGCAATTTGGTAATAAAAATATTAATATCTTTCGACCCAGTAATTCTATTCCCTAGATTTTTATCCTCAAGAAATCTCTAAACAACCAAGCAAAAACCAAGGTACCAACATATTCACTCTAGTGATATCTACAAGCAGTAAAGACAGGCAAGAATCTAATTTTCTATCATCTGAAAATGATTAAACATATTATGGTATTTTCACTCAATGAAATGGTACATACTCATTGAAAACAACTGTGAAGATTCTAGCACCATAGGAAATGCTTATTTTATATACTAAGATGAAGAAAAATAACCTGTGCTATTGTTGCACCTATCTAGAAATCATTTGGTCCAGGGCCAATCAGCACGGAAAAATGAAAACCCTTCCATTCTTCAAGGTGGCAGGATGTGGATGCATTTTCTTCCTTTTCATTTCTATTGACATTAATTCTTGTGTAGAAAATAACCACTTTAAAATTTCATTAACCTTATTTTAAAAATACACCTCTCACCCTATCTCAAAAATATCTTGTCCAGGGGCAGGTGGGGGAGAGAGGCACCTATAGAAATCCTCGCCTCAGAAAACCTGGCACTAACATGCACATGGCACTGCGGTGCCCAGGTGAGTGTGCACACACAAAACACCGCCTCTGAGCTGTTTTTCAGAATTAGGCATAAAGACAACTGCCTTCCACCCCGGAGTGGGCGGTCCCACTTTAGACATAATCTCAGACAGCAAAGAGACTAGCATCCTGTCACTGCATGCGTCCATGACCGCATGGAGGCGCCACAAACCTGCTCCCGGGCAGGCCAACGGGGCCCAACGCCGTCCACAGATGCTGCCTGTCCCGGGACCGCAGGGTCAACTTAGATGGCCACCTCTGCGGGCAGGGTGGCCGAAGTTGCTGGGAAAAGGGCAGGCCCAGTGGTGTGTCTGGGACCCGCGGAGCACGGGCTCCCTGTGGGTTTTTCCTAAGTTAAGCCTGAGGGGTTTTGACATGTTATTAATTTTTCCCCTCACTTAAAGGCTGTATGAGTACATAATTTCTGAACCTTCACAAGACAAAAAGGGTCACAGAAAGCAATCCGTGTCACCACTTGTAGGCAAAAACAGCTCCATTTTATAATAGCAGCAACAACAAAAAATACCAAAGGACTAACTCAAAGTAGAAGGCAAAAGCTACACGTATAGATAAACTACTGAAGGACCCCAAAGAAGAGCTCAAAAACAAACGAACCCACCAGAGAAACACAGAGATGTATCTACATGCAAAGACCCGGTATCATACAGAGGTCAAGTCCCTACAGACTAGCTTATAAAACTAGTTAGTAACATGCCAGTCAGAATCTCAGTAGGGTCTCAGAATACAACTTATTTTGAAATAATTTCAAATTGTACAGAAAAGTGCAAGAATAGTACAGGGCTTACATAGCCCCTTCAACAAGATTCCCCAATTGATAATATCACTTCATTTTTAGTTTAATGATGTTTTATATCATTCGCTCCATTACCTATCACAGTCATTACCTATACAGTCAGCCCTCTTTTATCTATGGGGTCTGTATTTGTGGATTCAACCAACCGCAGAACAAATGAATGAGGGGAGAAATTACAGAAAGTTATAAAAAGCACAATTCGAATCTGCCACATGGCGAGCAATTATTTATACAGTACTCACATTGAGTTTATAACTATTTATGTAGCATTTACATTGTGTTATATATTGTCAGTAATCTAGAGATGATGCATGGAAAGATTTATATGCAACTACTATGCCATTTGATATAAGGAACCCAAGCACCCAGAGTTTGGTGTCTGAGGGGGTCTTGGAACCATTCCCCTACAGATACTGAGGAAGACGATATATACCCTGTATAGATACCCATTAGCTTCCTCCTGACCTCTTAGAGAGCAGGCTGAAGACTGAAGCCCAATCACCCCCAACCAGTCCAGTGTGCATTTCCCAAAACAGGAACATTCATCTACATAACCAGCATAAAACCCTCCACTCCAGGAAATTAACATTCCTTTACCACTGAGCCACCTGATAAGGTCCTCTGGAGAAGGAAACAGCAACCCACTCCAATATTCTTGCCTGGAAAATCCCATGGGCAGAGGAACCTGGCGGGCTACAGTCCATGGAGTCACAGAAGAGTCAGACATGACTTAGCAACTAAACAGCAACATCAACGATACCACCAATCCAGTGCACAAAGTCCATTCCAATTGTGTGAACTGTCCCAACAATGTTTCCTTTTCCTTTCTGGCCCAGGATCCCACCCAGGAGCATAAGTTGTCACGCCTCACCAGTGTCTCGCCCATGTGAAATCGTCAGTGTTCTCCTGACTCCTGTGTCCTTGACAGAGCATGGTCCTCTCACTCTGCAGGAAGCATGTCCAGCCTCAGGCCCCACTTTCTTGGCAATGATACCAGAGACGTGGTTCTGCGCTCTGCTCAGGGCACCACGTCAGGGAGGGACGGCAAGAGCACCCTCCACTGGTGATGCCAATCACATTCACCCAGTCAAGCTCATCCCTGCCAGGTTTCCCCACTGCAAATTTACCACTTTACCTTGGTAATCAATCAAGTATCTTGTGCCAATAGCTTGTTCTGTCAAACATCCACTTATTGATGACTCCCACGTCAACCAAGCACCACTATGATGAGTCACTGTTGTTGTTTAGTTGCTCAATCGTGTTTGACTCTGTGACCCCCTGAAATGTAACCCTGCCAGGCTCCACTGTCCATGGAATTTCCTAGGCAAGAATCCTGGAGTGGGTTGCCATTTCCTTCGCCAGAGGATCTTCCCAACCCAGGGATCGAATCTGCATCTTCTGCATAGACAGGCAGATTCTTTACCGCTGAGCCATCTATGGGATGCCAAACGGTGATTCTCTGTCCATCATTATCTGGCAGAACTTCTCCTCCTAACCCACATATCCACTCATCTATTTGATTCTCAAACGATCCAGCTCTGGCCAGTGGAGACCTCTTCAAAGTGGCCCCTATTCCCTTTGGACATGTTCCCTCCCTTGAGCATGCCTTTGTTTCCTGGCACAAGGTGTTCCAGGCTCATACTGCCACCCCCAGGAACAAGTCATATCTCCAAGGACACAATTTATTTTAGAGAAGGATAATATATAGAAACAAAGATCTGGATGCTAGGATTGTTCACTGCTGCTGGGATGTCAGTGCCTCTAGCTAAATATTATGTATGAGCACCCACACCTGTAACTATCTCCATGCCCACAGCTGTATATATGTTTACGAACCACGGGTTCATCGTGAGACCTCCAACTCCAACCCAACACCCTCGAGGATCTTTCCAACCTTTTATCTTTCCATGTTTGCAACTTCCTCTTCAAACAGTTAAGGCACCTGGCTCCCATTAGCCTCAATATATACTTATATACTTGCATACTCAATTTACTTATTTTGCTCATTTGTTCAGTAAAACTGATCTCCCAGGCTCTGCAGCCTCATCCTTCACGGCTCCTCACCATCAACCCCTCAACCAGAAGACTCTCCACTGCCTCTGTGAGGCTCTGATAAATGAATTATTATAAAGTTCGATTAAAGGAAATACATGAAGCTAGTCAAGAAAATTTGGGAAACTATGGAAAGTCAGAAGATACTTGCTCTACCATGGATTGTAATTTTTTCTAAATTATAATTAAAATTAACTAAAGGGTATTGGGATAACACGCTACCTTTCTGGTGTTTTTCAGGGAGAAAAATAATTGTGTTAGACCCATCTCATGATATCCATAAAAATAAACTCCAGGTGAATTAAAAAGCTAAACATCACACTCTCACACACACACATAGAGGCAGGGCAGTTTTAAAAGAAGACGTTAATTAAAGGGAAACAAGCTAACATTCAGTTTTGAGTTTATAAATGCCATTCCTCACTAAATGGAACCCAGGCTAGAAAAATGTCTGATTCTCCAAGGGGAAGACAAGCACAGGGCATAACCCTATAATACTTGAACCACGCCAGAAAGCCAGGGTACAGTTTCAGCTGACTGCAGATATGTCAAACCAGACTGAGGGGGTTCTCGTCATTTGGTGGGATCAAGCTTGTATTCCTTTTACTGGATTAGATGAATGAGCAATGGAAAACTTCCAAACCAGTTCTGTAGCTCTGTATGTATGGACATGGACACATTTTAGAAACAACATACACAAAAACAGAGACAAAGAGCCCGACGACTTTGCGACTGAACAACAACAATACATGGAAAAGGCCGGGTGTTTGGGAATACGGATCTGAGTGAAGGAGGGAGACGCTCAGAAGGACCTGGTGTGACACTGTTGGGTCTGGGTGATGGGTATACAAGTGTCATTAGTCTTTGTGCTTTTCTGTGTGTTTGATGTATTTTGTAAATAAACAGAAATCTGGTTTCCCACTTAAACAGTTTGAGGAAACATCACCAGTTCATGGCATGGAATTTAAGATCCTTCAGCTTCTGACATGAACAGAATTTCTAGCTCCACATCTCAAGACCTCATTTTGCACCTCCTACTCCAGTGGGCTTCCCTGGTGGCTCAGCTGGTAAAGAATCCACCTGCAATGCAGGTGACCTGGGTTCAATCCCTGGGTTGGAAAGATGCCCTGGAGAAGGGAAAGGCTACCCACTCCAGTATTCTGGCCTGGAGAATTCCACGGACGAGTTCATGGGGTTGCAAAGAGTTGGACACGACTGAGCCGCTTTCACTTTCACTCCAGTGGAGAATGAACTTCTCTCCATTCCCCAAAGGTGCGTCAGACCTCCAAGTCTTTGTCCAAGCTGTTACCTGTCTGGAATGCTAGTTCCCTGCCCACTTTCACCATCCGATTAATGCATATGCTTCTGTGATGACCTGCTCAAACATCCTTTCTTCGAAGCCTCCTTCCAGTGAGTCAAGCACTCCAGTCTCTCTCTCCACAGCTCCTGGGAGCATGAAGCAGTGGAAAGGGCATGCCTGGACCATGCACTCAGACACAGTCAGCTTCTGAACTGGGTTTTGCAGTTTAATGCTAGTGAGCTCTTGAGCAACACTGCTCACTTCTCAAGCCCTGGTTTCCTCAACAGAAACGCCCCTGGAGTTCTCCTGTGGTGTGGTGAGACACACAGTGCACTATCCCACTAAGACGACTTCCGATGCCGAAAGGGAGGCAAGTCCCTCCCCGCCTTTCTCTTATTCATGACACATTTCAAAATAGTAAGTGGGGAAAATGGCTGGAAAGGATACATAGCAACATTAACTAGGGTAGGAATGACTTTTTAATTGTTTTTTATTTTTAGTAAGACTATAGTCATGTGTTATGCAGAGAAGGAAGTGGTAACCCACTCCACTATTCTTTTCTGAAGAACCCCATGGACAGAGGAGTCTGGTGGGCTATGGTCCACAGGGTTGCAAAGAGTTGAACATGACTGAAGCGACTTAGCACACATGCATGTGTTCCTTACATAAAAGTACGGTTGTAAAACACACAAGGGTATCGAGAGCCCCGAGCAGAACAGCCTAGCAAACAGCAGCTAACACTCACTGAGGACTGCAGCTCTGAGGGTGAGGCAGGCTGAGAGAGGCCTGGAATGAGGATGCAGGCTAACCACCTGAAAAGCAGGAGGAGTACGGAAGGCTCGCTCCCTCCCTCCAGGGGCCCGTGTCTAACACAGGGAACATGTACACACATGCATAGTCATCCTTTAATACACATTCTGAGCAAATACCACACTCCAGGCACTGATTCTAGGTTCTGGAGATACAGCTACAATAAGCAAGTCTCAAAAGTCCCGACCTACCACGAAAATAACAAATAAAGACAGAACAATTACAAATAGACACTGGGTTGGCCAGAATCTAAGCAATGCTTAGGGAAAACTAAGGGAGGCTAAGGGGACAGAAGCGTAGAGGGAACAGGATGGTTTACACAGGACAACCCCTTTTAAGGAGGAGAAAAGTGACTGGAAGGAGGGGTGGGGACGGGCTGTGCAGAGACCTGTGGAGAGGTGGGCGCAGAGGCGAGGTTGGAATGGGCTTCCCAAGAGGATCCGCAAAGTGGCTGATGTGGCAGAGGCCAAGTGCAGGGAGGAGAGAGAGAGGTGTGGCCAGAGAAAGGGACCCTGAGCACACAGGCCCTGCTCTCGAGGGGGCCACAGACCCGTAGCACTGCCGTCTGGCTTCCCATTGGCAGTGCAGAGTCTCGGGTCTTGGGGACCGACTGAACCAAAATCCGCATGTTAACACGTTCACCAGTCAGTCACATACACATGACAGTTTGAGTACAGATGAAGGGTCTTTTAAGCCATGTAAGAACGTCAGATTTTATGAGGAGGCTTTGGAGGGTTTGAGCTGGAGAGCAACACCCTCTGGTTTCAATTCTCAAATGGCCAACTCGGCTCTGGTTGTTTTGTGGAAAACAGACTTTGGGAGGGGCGAGGGCAGAAGCAGGGAGTTAGTGAAGAAGCTATTTTGGTCGCCTGGGTAAGGGTGTTGGCTGCAGAGACGAATGTGGTGTTGATGGAAGTGGTGATATGTGGGCAAAGAAAGGACATATTTTGAAGTCAGAGCCAATGGGAATTGCTAATGCATCAGAAGTGGATGTGAGGGACTTGACAACGATGACAAACTGCAGCAGCCATGTGACAGTCACTGCTCCGTGTCCTCTACAGGTAAAAGTCTATTCAGGCTTCACAGCAGCCCTGGAAAAGGTACAGCTGAAAACCCTGCTTTATTAAAATGAAGACAGCCAGGCAGAGAGAAGTTCAGTGACTGCCCAAGGCCCGCAGACGGCAGCACCAGGCCCAGGGAGCTTGTGCTTGGGCACCGTCCCGTACTGAGCGGCTGGGGCCACGGCGCCGTCTGTGGCGCGGGACCAGGCGGGGAGGGGAGGGGCTGAAGGAACCAAGGGTGCTTTTCTGGACACGTTAACTCTGAGATTCGTCCACGTGCAGACATCAGGTAGACAGCTGGCGTGTCTGGACCTCCGGGGAAGGTGGGGATGGAGATACATATGGGAAAGTCATCAGCACAGAGATAGGACTTGAAGCCAGAAGAGTGGATGAGATCACCCAGAGCAGTTTTTCAAACTGGAGGTTGTGAAATCAATTTAGTGGGTCATGAACAGCATTAAAAAAACAAAATAAAATAGAACAGAATGGAAAATAACAGAGATGATGGCTCAGAGTAAGATGCATTAGAACTTCATTGTGAAACTTTTGTTTCAGGCTTGAGTTTAGGTGCATAAGTGAACGCAGCAAGCATACACCAGGCTGGCGTGTAGTTTGGTCAAAAACAGTGTAAAGCCACTGGTCTAGGGGCCGAGAGCAGGACTGATCCCTGAATTCCACCAACATTTGGAGGCTGGCAAAGAGGAAAGGGAGCCAACAAGGGAGAGTGAAGGGAAGAAACAGCTAGTGAGGAAGAAAGGCCATGGGGGTCCCCGGAGCTGCAGGAGGGGGACGTGCTTGTGTGAGCCCACACAGGTGTATACAGATTATTGGACGGAGAGGTACTCAGGGGAGGGTGACCTGTTTGAGGCCTTGCAGCTGAGGGAAGACTGAAAGGGGGAGAGAGATGAGAGTAGGGTTTTTAGACCTTAACTTGTGGGGACAACAGGGTATCCAGTCATAATTTCCATAAATAGCAAATACTCGGCTGTTGTTTTTTATTTTAAAGCATCTAATATGTATTGGGCCCTTTACCAGGCCAGGGAGCACAGAGATGACTAAAAACTCTGCTGTCTTTTTTAGAAAGCTCACACTCTGGAAAAGGAGAAAACTGAAGTACAGTGAGGTCAGGGCCACGGGGCAGAGCGTGAACAGGTCTGACGAAGGCACCAGTCACATTGCTGGCCAGCTGAAGCCCACCACTCCACCCAGACCGACTGTCGACCCCTGCTCTCCTGCCTCTTGACTCGCGCTTTGCCCCTCCCAAACACTTCCCAAATCGGAGTCACTCTTCAAGGCTTGGCTCACACTGGCACTTCCTGTCCACACGCCACATCAGTGCCTGGTCCCTGCCTGGTCCACACTTCCCTGCCTCAGGGAGCACCTCATTTCCCCAACGAGGATCACATAACGGTTGGAAGCAGGTTAACAAACCTTTTCAACATCTGCCTGGTACTCGAACAGCCAAGCAAAGACTTGCTTCCCCACTACAAGCCGACTCATGTTATTATTCAGCATTATTACTGAAACAGAGCTGATCATATACTTTGACCATCTGATGCAAAGAGCTGACTCATTGCAAGACCCTGATGCTGGGAAAGACTGAAGGTGGGAGGAGAAGGGGATGACAGAGGGTGAGATGGTTGGATGGCATCACTGACTCAATGGACATGAGTTTGAGTAAACTCTGAGAGTTGGTGATGGACAGGGAGGCCTGGTGTGCTGCAGTCCATGGGGTCACAAAGAGTCAGGCACGACTGAGTGACTGAACTGAACGGAGAGCTGATCATGTCACCCCTGACTCTAAAACCTTCCCTGGCTCCTGATTATTAGCACAACACATAGTCAGCTCAGTCTTGTCTTCTAGAAACGCCACACAGCCTTGCCCTTCCCTGTCTCCCAAACTCCCTAATGCTTGAACAGACACAATCAAAACAAATCTGAAAAAGATGTACAGAGTTGAAATTAGAAAGAAGACATTCCTCAAACTGTTGACAACAGCTGTCTTTGGAGTGAGACTGCAAGGGACCTTCTAGGAACTGATTTAATGAACGTGTTAACTTTAAAACAAAATTAAAAAGCAAAGAAATTTAATGACCGCAGTTGCTAATTTACTGAGTGTTTACCCTATGCACCAGACAACGTGTCACAGTCTCAGTTAATTTTAACCAGTCTGTGATGCAGGTATCAGCCATTCTGCAGAGGGAGACACTGAGGCACAGAAAGTTGAAGTAACTGGCACAAAGTTACACAGCCAGTCTGTGAGGAAGAGACACTGGGACGCGAACCCAGGTCTAATTAAGAATGTGCCCTTCACCCCTCCCGTCCTAGTCCTGTTCTGTGCGTCCCCCAGCGCCCTGCACGCACCGTGCAGCCCTCCCTTTGTTCCAGCTGGCTCTTCTGCCTGAATAACTGAGCTGTGCTGACACGCCGCCAGCCTCTAAGGTCCAGGGCAAATCCCGCCTTTCCCCTGACTCCTCCCCGCCCTAGAGGTGTTTACCAACACTGCTCAGTGCTGTCCGACTCTGTGACCCCATGGACTGTAGCCCCCCAGGCTCCTCTGTCCATGGGACTTCCCAGGCAAGAACAGTGGAGCGGGTTGCTGCTTCCTACTCCAGGGGTTCTTCCCAACCCAGGGATTGGACCTGCACCTCTTGTGCCTCCTGCATTGTCAGGTGAATTCTTTACGACTGAGCCACCTGGGACGCCCTCACCAACATTACCTGAGAGTAATTAAACCCTCTACTTCCCCAATAGAGGAAACATGGAGCATTCAAATCCTGGGTGAATTAACTTGACAATGTAATCTCTTTCTGACAAAAGCAAAGAAAACAGAGACCAAAAGTTCTCATCTGTGAGAGAAGTTAACCTTAAGAAGGGAGTTTCTGTGAGCCCGCCCTCACCCCTTCCCCCACTTTCAGCCTCAGCTTCCTGCACTTATTAAAGGAGCTGAGCATTTTAGATTGCCACTTCTGACAATAAAAACCACTTACTATTTAAAAATGTAAACAATGTAAATCAAAAGGTTTTCTTTTTAAACATCTCTTTAAAATTGGTTACCTTTTCCCAAAGGCTCTGACCTTTGAAAGAAAGTACTTTTTAAGTTCAGCACAAAGAAGCGTGAAAACATTAAGACACTTTACATACACAGAAACG
The DNA here is from genome assembly GCF_049115385.1 of Moschus berezovskii. Classification (NCBI taxonomy): domain Eukaryota; kingdom Metazoa; phylum Chordata; class Mammalia; order Artiodactyla; family Moschidae; genus Moschus; species Moschus berezovskii. Next base: position 117,006,888 of record NC_142465.1, read on the forward strand.
TGGAGAGGCGTGACCCCGAGACTCAGACCTGCCTAAAAACGCAGAAGCTCTTTTAACACCAACTGACCACACCTGAATTTATGAGTAGAAGTACGGCCAGACAAACAACACACAGTAAAACAAAAGCACTGCCCCAGCAAGCTTAGAAGGAAATATAGGACGGAATGAGCAGATTCTAACGTGTCCTTGGCCTTCCTGGGCAAAGCGATGAGAAATGCAGTCAACCGAGCAGTAAAGACTTGATTTTACTGGAGGTACCAAGACCAGAGGTCAGCCCGTCGAACGAAGCAGAGGCAGAGCTGAGCTCTAAATGTGCAGTTCACTCCCGATAAAAGCCAATGGGCCTTTTTACAGTTTACGGGATCCTCTGCATATGGCTGGGGAGGCAGGCACGGGAGGAATATTGCCTGGATGACTGATTCCTGTGAAAGAGCACAGGTGTCAGCAGAAGATGAGGTGAGCCGAGTGTCGACAGCTTGGACCACTGCCTCAAACTCACAGCTTGAAAATACTGAGGAACAATGTGTTAGTTCTTGTTAAATGCATCTATAAGCTAAGTGTCCTAAAGATTACTGAGTTTTCCACTTAAAAACAGAGAAACGAAAAACAAAACAAAAAAACCCCACAAAAATCCCACACCTATAAATAGCTAAAAGATTGTTCTAAACATGCTAGCAAACTTCTAAACTCCAACTCCAAACTAAAGAGAGTCACCGCTAAGCCTCCAAGAAGAGCCTCAAGAATCAGCAAATTAATTTGGGGTTGGAGAACTTTAAAGAGATAAACAGCAGATCATTTCAGTAGTGTATGATATCTCAGTGAATGGCTTTAGCTCTGCACTGTATTTTATGCTCTCATTGCATTTCAAAAAGGATAAAGAGGGGAGGGTGCCAAATATACCAGTAACAGTCACTGACAGCAGAAGCCACTCCTGACAACTGTTCGCTGTCTTTCTCAAGAGATTCGCAAAGCAACAGCCATAAAAACCCTCCTTGACTACCCCCACCCCATCAGCACAGAGTCCTCTCTCCCCTGCGGGAGAGCGCAGCACCAAGCATCGCTCTCCCCTAACCAGAGGCAAGCCAGATGTCTTGAAGAAACCAAGAAAAACATGCTTAAAAAACCTTCTGGAAATAGAATTTTATTTTAGCAAGCAAGATGAGCAAAAATACAACTTTATTTTTGCAAGGTACAATTGCTTTCCCTATTAAACCTGTTTTCAATGGATTCTCCTGGGTGATGCATTGGAAAAAAATACTACATTCAGAATCAGGAAACCTATATTTAAATGATAGTTTTGCCACTTGTTCTGTGACTTGGGCAAGTTCCTTAACTTCAAAGTCCCACTTTCCTCATTTGCAGAAACGGAGTTACCTACCTTGCTGCTTCACAGGAATGCTCAATAATAAATTTGTAAGCTGCTAAGCACCATATAAATTCAAGTGATCATTATCAGTATTACCATCATCTCTTTCCCAGATAAAAGTCTGAACGAACAAGAAAGGCAAAAGACAAACAATGAGGGAAAATAATGGGAGAAGTTACTTATCAATCAAACAAAATACAACCAAACAAACCCTAAAAAACAAAATAACTAATGACTAATAGAAAACCACTCTATGACTGTTAATTTCTGTGTCATTCTCTCCTGCAATGCGGGAGACCTGGGTTCAATCCCTGGGTTGGAAAGATCCCCTGGAGAAGGGAGAGGCTACCCACTCCAATATTCTGGCCTGGAGAATTCCATGGAGTTCATGGGGTTGCAGAGAGTCAGACCTGTCTGAGCGACTTTCACTTTGCTTCACTTTACTTCTCTAACTAAGAAAGCTCCCATACTCTGGGGTCTATAGTCCATTCATAAAAACCACATCACAGTTAATCAGTGCTCCCAATTCACAATCAAAACGCCAATGGAGCGCATTCCTACTCTACAGGCAGGAGCCACCAGCCACAAGACAAATCCCTGCCCTCCCCACCAAGGGAGGGACCCACTTGGAGGCAGTCGGTCTCTGACAGCAGTGGAATGTCTCTTTCTTCCCTGACCACTGGCATGGAGTTAGCAAATACCAATCTCAGTTCTTCTGAAATAAGCCCAAAGAAAACAGGTGGCTAATAAACCGGCATCATCACTTGCAATTCCAAGTTTTTTTAAAAAAAGTTAAAACAGAAACATTTAACAGTAACTAAACTTTATCTGGTGATTACTATGAGTGAGGCAATATTCTAAAAGCTTGAGTTATTAACAAATTTAATCAGCGCAACCACAGGTTTAAGTACATTCATGTCTTCATTTTTTAGACAAGAAAAGAGAGGCACAGAACTTGCTTACGGTCACACTGCTAATAAGTGGCAGAGCTGGGATTCAAAAATCGGGTAACTGGCTTTGGAGACCATCTCCAGATGCTGATTGCCGGAGAATCCTCCGACCAACAACGTCTGGTTTTCCTGATCAGTTGTGCTACCCTGTACTTGGTGTCACACTGGGTATGTAACTGAGACTATGGCGTAGTATCTCTCCCCTTGTGGTCACCTGTGTCAAAGTGAACATTAGAATAACATGAGCCCATGAAAATAGGGTTTCCCTCTCTGCATTCAAAATTGATGGATTAAACAACTTGGGGAAAAAAACTGGATGAAATATATATATATCTTTTAGAAAGTAACAAGAAGCTAACAGGATAGTGAGGCATTACCTAGCTAATACCCTAGAAGGAATGGAAACCCAAAAATGTGATAGAGACTCGAAGGCAACTGCTGATCTGCCAGATGTGGCCAAGAGGCCCAGGGGGCATGTCTGCCCTTCCAGACCATGTAGAGGAGATGCTCAGTAACCAAGGCCTGGCCCCAAACCAGGGGACTGAGGCCCTAAAGGTCTGCATCCTAGGGCTAAAAGTGAACTAGAAGTAAACGAGTCTTCTCAGACTCAGCATCCAATCAGCTGGATAAAATCTCAAACTCTCAACCTGGATTAAAATAATCTTGGTTTGCTAGTGCCCTCAGGCACCTGGAAAAAGTAAACAAAAATCTTCCCTGGAAAAAGACATCTAAAGCCTCTAATTATTTCTATAAATAATGTTTCAAATACTACATCCAGCGCACAAACACATGAATAGAGAAAATACCATGAGTAAAAACCATCAAAAACAGTCAAAGACACAGGTAACGGGACTGAGAAAGTTCAGTTCAGTCGCTCAGTCGTGTCCGACTCTTAGCGACCCCATGAACCACAGCACGCCAGGCCTCCCTGTCTATCACCAACTCCCGGAGTTCACTCAAACTCATGTCCATCGAGTCGGTGATGCCATCCAGCCACCTCATTCTCTGTCGTCCCCGTCTCCTCCTACCCCCAATCGCTCCCAGCATCAGAGTCTTTTCCAGTAAGTCAACTCGTCGCATGAGGTGGCCAAAGTATTGGAGTTTCAGCTTTAGCATCAGTCCTTCCAATGAACACTCAGGATTGATCTCCTCTAGAATGGACTGGTTGGATCTCCTTGCAGTCCAAGGGACTCTCAAGAGTCTTCTCCAGCACCACCGTTCAAAAGCATCAATTCTTCGGCAATCAGCTTTCTTTAACTCTCACATCCATACGTGACCACGGGAAAAACCACAGCCTTGACTAGACGGACCTTGCTTGGCAAAGTAATGTCTCTGCTTTTTAATATGCTATCTAGGCTGGTCATAACTTTCCTTCCAAGGAATAAGCATCTTTTAATTTCATGGCTGCAATCAGCATCTGCATTGATTTTGGAGCCCAAAAAAATAAAGTCTGACACTGTTTCGACTGTTTCCCCATCTATTTCCCAAGAAGTGATGGGACCAGATGCCATGATCTTCGTTTTCTGAATGTTAAGCTTCAAGCCAACCTTTTCACTCTCCTCTTTCACTTTCATCAATAGGCCTTTGAGTTCCTCTTCACTTTCTGCCATAAGGGTGGTGTCATCTGCATATCTGAGGTTATTGATATTTCTCCCAGCAATCTTGATTCCAGCTTGTGCTTCTTCCAGCCCAGCGTTCCTCATGATGTACTCTGCATAGAAGTTAAATAAGCAGGGTGACAATATACAACCTTGACATACTCCTTTTCCTATTTGGAACCATTCTGTTGTTCCACGTCCAGTTCTGACTGTTGCTTCCTGACCTGCATACAGGTTTCTCAAGAGGCAGGTCAGGTGGTCTGGGATTCCCATCTCTTTCAGAATTTTCCACAGTTTATTGTGATCCACACAGTCAAAGGCTTTGGTATAGTCAATGAAGCAGAAATAGATGTTTTTCTGGAACTGTCTTGTTTTCTCCATAATCCAGCGGATGTTGGCAATTGATCTCTGGTGCCTCTGCCTTTTCCAAAACCTGCTTGAACATCTGGAAGTTCACGATTCACAGTATCAAAAGGCAAAATGATAGGATAGTGAATGAGGAATTCCCTAGGTCGGTAGGTGCCCAGTATGCTACTGGAGATCAGTGGAGAAATAACTCCAAAAGAATGAAGGGATGGAGCCAAAGCAAAACAAATACCCAGTTGTGGATGTGACTGGTGATAGAAGCAAGGTCCGATGCTGTAAAGAGCAACATTGCATAGGAACCTGGAATGTTAGGTCCATGAATCAAGGCAAATTGGAAGTGGTCAAACAGGAGATGGCAAGAATGTACATAAACATTCTAGGAATCAGTGAACTAAAATGGACTGGAATGGGTGAATTTAACTCAGATGACCATTATATCTACTACTGTGGGCAGGAATCCCTTAGAAGAAATGGAGTAGCCATCATGGTCAACAAAAGAGTCCAAAATGCAGTACTTGGATGCAATCTTAAAAATGACAGAATGATTTCTGTTCGTTTCCAAGGCAAACAATTCAATATTACAGTAATCCAAGTCTATGCCCCAACCAGTAATGCTGAAGAAGCCGAAGTTGAACAGTTCTATGAAGACCTACAAGACCTTTTAGGACTAACACCCAAAAAAGATGTCCTTTTCATTATAGGGGACTGGAATGCAAAAGTAGGAAGTCAAGAAACACCTGGAGTAACAGGCAAATTTGGCCTTGGAGCACGAAATGAAGCAGGGCAAAGACTAATAGAGTTTTGCCAAGAGAATGCACTGCTCATAGCAAACACCCTCTTCCAACAACACAAGAGAAGACTCTACACATGGACATCACCAGATGGTCAATACCGAAATCAGATTGATTATATTCTTTGCAGCCAAAGATGGAGAAGCTCTATACAGTTAGCAAAAACAAGACCAGGAGCTGACTGTGGCACAGATCATGAACTCCTTATTGCCAAATTCATACTGAAATTGAAGAAAGTAGGGAAAACCACTAGACCATTCAGATATGACCTAAATCAAATCCCTTATGATTATACAGTGGAAGTAAGAAATAGATTTAAGGATCTAGATCTGATAGATAGAGTGCCTGATGAACTCTGGACGGAGGTTCGTGACACTGTACAGGAGACAGGGACCAAGACCATCCCCATGGAAAAGAAATGCAAAAAAGCAAAATGGCTGTCTGAGGCCTTACAAATAGCTGTGAAAAGAAGAGAAGCGAAAAGTAAAGGAGGAAAGGAAAGATATAAGCATCTGAATGCAGAGTTCCAAAGAATAGCAAGGAGAGATAAGAAAGTCTTCCTCAGTGATCAATGCAAAGAAATAGAAGAAAACAACAGAATAGGAAAAAACAAGAGATCTTTTCAAGAAAATTAGAGATATCAAGGGAACATTTCATGCAAAGATGGGCTCGATAAAGGACAGAAATGGTATGGACCTAACAGAAGCAGAAGATATTAAGAAGAGGTGGCAAGAATACACAGAAGAACTGTACAAAAAAGATCTTCACGACGAAGATAATCACGATGGCGTTTGATTACTCACCTGGAACCAGACATCTTGGAATGTGAAGTCAAGTGGGCCTTAGAGAGCATCACTACAAACAAAGCTAGTGGAGGTGATGGAATTCCAATTGAGCTATTTCAAATCCTGAAAGATGATGCTGTGAAAGTGTTGCACTCAATATGCCAGCAAATTTGGAAAACTCAGTAATGGCCACAGGACTGGAAAAGATCAGTCTTCATTCCAATCCCAAAGAAAGGCAATGCCAAAGAATGCTCAAACTACCACACAATTGCACTCATCTCACACGCTAGTAAAGTCATGCTCAAAATTCTCCAAGCTAGGCTTCAGCAATATGTGAATCATGAACTTCCAGATGTTTAAGCAGGGACTGAGAAAAGGAGATCATTAAAACAACTACCTTACTCTGTTTTAGGAAATAAAAGCCAAGCTTGAAGAATTTAGCAGGGAACAGGAATCCATAAAAAGCAACAGAGAAAATATGAAAGGTCCCAAACATCTCAGTTTTTGTTGTATTTTTTCAAACTTATCCGTTGAGTGTTTAATTTCAGTTAAACACAGATTAGGCAGAAAGAACTGGTTAGACTGGGATACAGGTCAGAAGAAACCACCCAGAATGAAAAATGGAGAGAATAAAAAAATCAAGGAGAAAGGAAGAGTGTTCAAAAGGAAACCCGGAGAAGGTCAAGCATATCCATGTAAGTGGAGCTGCAGAAGGAGAAGAGAATGGGGCCAGAGCAGTGTGTGAAGAGCATCACTGGGGATCCTCCAGGACAGACGAGAGAAGTCAGGCCACAGACTCAGGAAGCCTGCTGAATACAAAATCAACCATCTTTATTAACCTGGAAGGTCTTCTAAAAACAATATGGCCTGTGCTGTAAGGTTAGTGCCACAGCTAACTGAGCATCCACTGCAGTCCTATGAGGGGCCAGACATGGACAAGAGAAAGATACAGTGCTCCCAGCACGTGAAGAGCTCAAGTCAAGCCTTTAGACACAATAATCTAACACTCTCTCTACATCTGCACTACTGAAAATAAAGGGGGTGGGGTGGGAAGAAAAGGAAAAGGCAGAAAAAAATGCTAGAGGGAAGTGTTTAAAAAGAAAATGGGTTAAGCTTAAAAGCAATAAACTAAAAGGCGCTTGCAGGAGTAAAAGGAAGGACATGCCAACATGAGCCAAGGCCCAGGCCTAGACGCTACTTCCATTCCCTTCACCGTGCCAACGAAGAATCCTCACAAGCTAGACTCAAGTCCATGGCATGAGAAAGTCAAAGAAGAATCATTTCTTTATACCTCCTTCTCAATCTAAGTAAAAAATTTTTTTAAATGTTAAATCTAAACAGACAATTCTTACTGAGAAAGAAGACCTTGGTGTTGGGAAAGATTGAAGGCAGGAGGAGAAGGGGACGACAGAGGATGAGATGGCTGGATGGCATCACCGACTCAATGGACATGAGTTAGGTACACTCCGGGAATTGGTGATGGACAGGGAGGCCTGGCGTGTTGCGGTTCATGGGGTCACAAAGAGTCGGACATGACTGAGCAACTGAACTGGACTGAACTTAGCTCTACTAGTGGTGACATCGTAATTATAATGATCATTTTCTCCTCTATTACTTGAGACAACCTGGAGAAGCTGGCTCTGGAGGAACAGGCAAAGGAAGGAGAGTTCCACCAGGAGCTAGCTAAATGAAGAGGAGAAACAAGCAAAAATGTAATACACGGAATCCTCAAGTTATAGGAAAATCACACTTGTGAAAAGCCAAAGGTCTCTGCCTTCTAGAAAGCTCAAAGTGCGCAGGGAACTCTCTCATCCAGAGAGAGGGGTCAGGGAGGGAAACAGCCTGCACTGCTGCCGTTCCTGCAAGCTTCTGTGGCACGTTCATCCCCACACAGGGAATCAAGTGGAAGAGGAACTGGCTGAAAGGTTAATGCAGAAACCCTGCTCCCGAGTCGGAAAGCTGACATGCAAAGAACCAGGTGATACAGTGACCAATGTGTTGATGAAATAAAACAAACCCTTCCTGAAGCCTAGTGCCACTGAAGTTTCAGGACAGGCTGTCCATCACTCGGGAGCGCGCCTGTGTTTCTCTGTTTGGAATATGACCTTCAGACTAAAACACAGAGACATGATTCAATATATAACTGGAAATGTCTGTCTTGGGTATAAAGTGGCTTAGAATAAATATCTTATGTATGCTAGGTTTGCCTCTCAAAGCATGGTCTCTCTAGATCTCATGAGTCTTGTGAGCTGTATAGGCTTCCAAGAGATCAGGAAAGGATACAATGACTAAATAAGTACACAGACATCAAACAAACTTCAAAATCGTTCAAAATTTCTTCTATTTCTGGGATGCAAATACTGTTCAAATCTGCATACAGGCTTATTCATATCTAAACCAAAGTGTCTCGGGAATTCCCTGGTGGTCCAGTGGTGAGGACTCAGTGCTTTCATTGCCAGGGTGCGGATTCAAACTCTGGTCAAGGGGACTAAGGCAATGTGTCCAAACTTGTTCAAATGATACCGGAAAAAAAGGATCCCAAATTCTCAGACAATATAAATCACATATCTAATATCTGATTAGAGTAAACATATAAAGAACCCTTACAACTCAACAATAAAGACAACAACTCAAAAAAATCAGTAAAGGACTTAAATAGACGTTTGTCCAAAGATACAAAAATGGCACTCTAGAACATGAAAAGATGCGCAACATTATTAGGGAAATGTAAATCAAAACCACAATGAAAATTACCAGTGTTGAGCAGGATGGAGAGAAACTAGAACCCTCATACATTGCTAGTGGGAACGGTATAGCCACTCTGGAAAACAAGCAGATCCTCAAAAAATTATACACAGAGTTACTATACGACCCAGCAATTCAACTCCTATATACAGGCAAAAGAACTAAGAACAGACACACAAACAGATACCTGTATGCTGGTGTTCACTGCAGCGCTATTCAAAATAGTTAAAGGGCGGAGGCAACCCAAGCGTCCATCAGACGGACGGTTAAACAAAACGTGGCACATACATACAATGAAGCATTACTCAGCCACAAGGAGGAATGACGTTCTGATAGGTACCATAACATGGACAAAACTTAAGAACATTAAACTGTGTGAAATATGCCAGATACTGAGATACATATTGTACGATTTCATTTATGAAATATCTAGAATAGGCAAGTTCAAAAAGACAAAGTAAATTAAGATGGTCGAAATGGCAATTTTGTCATATATTTTCTTAACCAAAATTTAAAAAAAGAAAAGCTAACATTCAGCCTTTATTTTTTTGAGCTGCATTGTTTGGTATGTGGTACCTTAGTTTCCCAACCAGGGATCGAACCCATGCCCCCCTGAAATGGAAATGCGGAGTCTTAACCACAGGACTACTAGGGAAGTCCCACACGCAGCCATTCTGGAAAACAGTTTCACAGTTTCTTATAAAGTTAAAACAGTCTTATACAATCCAGCAGCCATGTTTCTAGCTATGTATCTAAATGAATTGAAATTTATGTAACACGGAATCTTACATGTTTACAGCAATTTAGTAAGCTACCAAAAATTGTAGGCAAGAGAAAAGTCCTTGAATAAGTAAATGGATAAACAAATTGTGATACATACATAAAATGGAATATTATTCACCCAAAAAGGAACACACATGCTACAAAGTTGCTGCTGCTGCTGCTAAGTCGCTTCAGTTGTGTCCGACTCTGTGCGACCCCATAGATGGCAGCCCCCCAGGCTCCTCTGCCCATGGGATTTTCCAGACAAGAGTACTGGCGTGGGTTGCCATTTCCTTCTCCAATGCATGAAAGTGAAAAGTGAAAGTGAAGTTGCTCAGTTGTGTCCGACTCCTAGCAACCCCATGGACCACAGCCCACCAGGCTCCTCTGCCCATGGGATTTTCCAGACGAGAGTACTGGAGTGGGTTGCCACTGCCTTCTCTGAGGCTACAAGGTAGATGAACCAAAAAACATGCTGAATGAAAGTCGGGCACAAAAAGCCACATACTGTATAATTCCATTTATATGAAATAATCAAAACAGGCAAATCTATTGACAGAGAGCAGATTGGTAGTTGCCAGGGGTTGGGGGAAGGCAGAAAACTGAACTGTCTGCTTAAGGAGTATTGGGGTTTCTTCTGGAAGTGATGAAAATGTTTTGGAACTAGACAGAAATTTTGGGTATGACTTTATTTTGGGGGGCTCCAAAAATCACTGCAGATGGTGACTGCAGCCATGAAATTAAAGACGCTTACTCCTTGGAAGGAAATGACCAACCTAGACAGCATATTAAAAAGCAGAGACATTACTTTGCCAACAAAGGTCCATCTAGTCAAGGCTATGGTTTTTCCAGTGGTCATGTATGGATGTGAGAATTGGCTTGAGAAGAAAGCTGAGTGCCGAAGAATTGCTGCTTTTGAACTGTGGTGCTGGAGAAGACTCTTGTGAGTCTTCTCCTTGTACTGCAAGGAGATCCAATCAGTCCATCCTAAAGGAGATCAGTCCTAGGTGTTCACTGGAAGGACTGATGCTGAGGCTGAAAATCCAATACTGTGGCCACCTCATGTGAAGAGTTGACTCACTGGAAAAGACCCTGATGCTGGGAGGGATTGGGGGAAGGAGAAGGGGATGACAGAGGATGAGATGGCTGGATGGCATCACCGACTTGGTGCACATGAGTTTGGGTGAACTCTGGGAGTTGGTGATGGACAGGGAGGCCTGGCGTGCTGTGATTCATGGACTCACAATGAGCGACTGAACTGAACTAAATGTTGTGAACGTACTAAGTATCACTGAATTGTTGAACCATTCACTTAAAGAGTTGATTTTGGTTGAAGGGCACAAACTTTCAGTTGTAAGATGAATAAATTCTAGAGATTTAAGGTATGGCACGATTAGTATAGCTAATAGTGTTGCTGTTTAGTTGTTCAGTCGTGTCTCCTTGCGACCCCATAGACTCTAGCCCACCAGGCTCTTCTGTCACAGGATTTCCCTGGCAAGAATACTGCACTGGGTTGTCATTTCCTTCTCTGGGGGATCTTCCCAGCCCAGGGATCAAACCCACCTCTCCTGCATTGGCAAGGGGATTCTATACCACCGAGCCACTTGGTAAGCCCCAGTTAATAATATTACATTAAAAAAGATTCACTTTATATTGTGTTTCACATAAATTTTTTAAAAAAGAAACAAACCAAACCCAAAGGAGGTGCCTTAACGAACCTAGACACCGAAGAGTGAAGTCACCTCACTACCTGGTGCCCCACTCTCCCTGAGTCCTGCTCACAGCCAGGACTTTCAATCCCCTGTCCTGCAAACACATGAGGTACTTAAGAACAAGCTGCTGTATGGGTTGCAAACACTAAATTCACCACTGTTTCTGAGAACACTAACCTACTTCTCCCTTAAGATCTGAGTCGGAACACCAAGAGCTAACATTTCACCATCACTGTTCTAAAACAGCTTTGAGATGCCCTCTGTCATGCTCATTTACGGGGACAGGAGAATGCATGTTCTGACCCTAAGACTGCCTCCTGTTGCATGACGTCAACCTTTCTGACCACCTGTCAGCACTACAATCTTGCTAAGACTGCTGGTTCTTACTGCTATCACTTCTCTAGAACCAACAAGCGTTTTCTAGCACCTTCTCTGTGGCCAATATTTTTACAATGTATAATCACTGATCTGCCTGTTTGCTTCCTCACTACACTACTGAACACCCTGAGGGTAAGTGCTAGGACTCATCCCAGAGCTCTGAAAAACAACTGCTGATGGTCACCTGGTCATTTCTGGCTTCCTGTTGTATATTCCAATGTACGAGACCTGCTACTCTTCATTCTTTACCTACCTTCGTCCTGATTTCTTTTCTAAAAGGTTCCTAACCACCAAAACAATCTTTGGTTAAGGACAATACTTCCCTGTGCCCAAACCAAATACAATTGGTTCTCTGTATCCACGAGTTCAGCCAACCATATGGGGGAAAAAAAGATTCCAGAAAGTTTTAAAAGTAAATACTTAAGAAGTCTTCAGGAGATGAACCACCTGCAAATAGAAACCTCCGAATATTTTGTAGAACAGTACTAAGAACCACCTTCATTTGCAAATAAAGACAGTTTTGTTGCTGAGTGCTAAAAAGACCTGAGCCATCAAGCCATGAAAAGACAAGGAAGAAATGTAGTGAAAGAAGCCAATCTGAAATGACTATGTACTGTATGAATCCAACCATATCATGTTGTGGAAGTCAAAACTACAGAGACAATAAAAAGATCATGGTTGCCAGGGATGACGGAGAGGGAGGGATGAACAGGTGGAGCACAGAGGAGTTTGAGGGCAGTGAAACTACTCTGCAGGATCCTGTAATGATGGCTACAGGTCATAAATTTCTCCCAAGCCACAGAATATACAATGTAACACTAAGAGTAAACTATAATGTAAACTATGGACTTTGGTGAAAATGTGTCAAGGTACGTTCATCAATTGTAATAAATGAACCACCGTGGTGGGAGATGTTAATAAATGCGGGAGGCTACGCATGTGTGGGGGCAGAGGGTATACAGGAAATATTTGTATCTTCCTTTCAATTTTGCTGTGAATCTAAAACTGCTCTAAAAAATACAGCCTATTTTTTTTTTTAAAGTACTGGATATGCACTAAGCTATAAACATAGCTATATCCAAAGAGTAGGATTATATACCCATGTACTGTTTGAATTTTATACCAAGAGCATACACTAATTTTATAATAAAAGGATACATTTCAAGAAAAAAAAGTTCTAAAAGTTGTTTTAACTAAAACACTATGCTAACATTCTTGACATTTTTCTTTAACATATATAATTATTTCCATGTACAACTATTTCAACAAAAGTAACTATTTTCATATGACTATTTTAACTCTAGAACAAAAATGCTGTTAAGAGTAGTGGGCTTTTTTTTTCTTCAAAGTTTTAATTTAGCAGATTCTAATCTCATTCTTTTTTTGGGCTCCAAAATCACTGCAAATGTTGATTGCAGCCATGAAATTAAAAGACGTTTACTCCTTGGAAGGAAAGTTATGACCAACCTAGATAGTATATTAAAAAGCAGAGACATTACTTTGCCAACCAAGGTCTGTCTAGTCAAGGCTATGGTTTTTCCCGTGATCATGTATGGATGTGAGAGTTGGACTGTGAAGAAAGCTGATCGCCGAAGAATTGATGCTTTTGAACTGTGGTGTTGGAGAAGACTCTTGAGAGTCCCTTGGACTGCAAGGAGATCCAACCAGTCCATTCTAAAGGAGATCAATCCTGGGTGTTCACTGGAAGGACTGATGCTAAGGCTGAAACTCCAATACTTTGGCCACCTCATGCGACGAGTTGACTCACTGGAAAAGACTGATGCTGGGAAAGGTTGGGGGCGGGAGGAGACGGGGACGACAGAGAATGAGATGGCTGGATGGCATCACTGACTCTGTGGACATGAGTTTGAGTGTACTCCGGGAGTTGGTGATGGACAGGGAGGCCTGGCGTGCTGTGATTCATGGGGTCGCAGAGAGTCTGACACGACTGAGCGACTGAACTGAACTGAACTGAATCTCACTCTTAAAATACTATAAAGTCCATCTCAATAAAATGTTAATAAGCTGAATCAAGTCAACAAGAGAAACAATGTACTGGCTTACAGAACCAAGTCTTTCCTAATCTCTAGATGGAAAGACAGAATTTCCCATTTTCCTGTTCCCAAATGATTTAATTTAGAATGAACTAAAGCAGAGAGAAAACATTAGTCTCTCCTCCTCAGAACCGGTATCACCTATTAATTTGCTAATGAAATCAGATATACGACTTCTACACAGTCAATATTGTGACTTTACATTAGCGGAAACACCCCTTGAGCTGTATTATCACAGGCTTCCAAGAAGAGATTTCCTGATGAATTACTCACTGAGGAAGATTCTTGAGTAGATACAGAAGGACCGGTATCAAATATTAAGAATATGGCAAAAAAAAAAGGGAAGTACAGATAATGTTTGGTCTGTTGAGAAAAGATTCAATAAACATATAATCAACTTCTATCATTTTAAGTCAATTTCAATTCTCTTTAACATTTTCAAGGTTTACATCTTAAATATAAGCAAGAAGCATCAACCAAAGAAATCTTTTCTATATAAAAAATTTCTGATGAAATCTTCAAACCCAATATTTTGATTTTGAAAACAAGCTGTTGATTTTTTTTTTAATCCAGAGAACAGTGGACTGGGCTGGCATTCTTTGAGAGCTGAGCAAGGTGAGTTCAAGCAAGTAAGAAACGCATGGAACCCATTAATTCAGAAAGGAATCACGAACAATGAGCCAAAGGGGAAAAGAAACTGAAGCTCCTATGGCACAGTCCTTTGAAAGCTGGCAGGAAACCTCCATTTATTAATTCACACAAAACTATTTGCTGAGCACTACCTATTTGCCAAGCACTATTCTAGATGCTGGGGATGTGGCGGGGAACAGAAAGTCCCTGCCCTCACACGGATGATGTTCTAACAAGCAGGCCCCAAAATGGCACTTCTGGACCCCACTCTACTTTCTTCTAAATCCAAACCCAAACTCTTTCCTTCAAAGGTATCACAGAGCAGGGAGTTCTGTGGTGTGTCCACCCAAGCCACTAGCACTCCCTCTGACCTCACCTGCTGTTTTCCTTGTCAGAGTAGAGGAACAGCAGGCCGTCACTCTTTAACATACCTTAAGATCCTCATCAGCTCACTGCTGAGAATACTTTATCAGGCTCAATTAACTCATTTCTTTGACTGATACTGTCTCTGAATTTTCCCTCCATCCTTCAACTATTTTAGCTACTCTTAGAGACGCTTTGCAAGTTTTTTTTTTTTTACAACAAATTCTAATTTAACATTACTTTAATACCTACTATGTGAAGGGGACATAAAGAAATAAAGATTAACAAAGTGCGGTGGCCATCTAAGAATACAATCTTGTGGTGAAATAGACACATTCCACATTAACTGTAACATATGACATACATCCCTGTTAACACATGGCCAGCCACAGAGGAGAAAGAGAGGACAGTGCAGGGAGAGGCTGAGGCGTCCACCCTCCACGCACTGACAGGCAGCGTGCCAGCTGCAGGCACTGTAAAATACAACAAAACACAGCCCTGACCACAGCGACCTCAGAGCCCCGTGCAGTAGTGTTTGAAAATATTTTGCAGTTTTTCCAGCAAAAATCTTACAGATACCCAAGATAAGAAGAGACGGATGATGAGAGGTGCTAGAGTTGTGGAGCTCAGAAGATGATACACTTCTTCCACTACAGCCAGGCCACCTGGGGTTCCCAGGTCCAAAGGGATAAGAGTATCCCCCACTTTACCTGTGCTGACACAACACTGAGAACCCTGCCACCCACCTAACACAGAGAATGCATGGAAGCAGTGGTTAAGTCAAGTCTGAGAGGTCTGGGGTAATTTACAAGCCACTGGTCTAATAAACGGGAAAAGCAGAAGCATATGGGGACACAGGCAGGAATAGCTGAGTCTAAATCACTGGAATCCAAAACTAGACAAACAATTGTCAAAGTCTGACCAGTTTCTCTAAAATCCCAAGAGGCAGCAAGCTCATCTTAACTACTTTCTACTTAACCCCTGCAGACCTTGTTTCCTCAGCCGGCTCTATCTGCCTGCCACAGCAGTCTCTTCAAAGCTTCCCTTGTTCAAGCTTCCCGCTCTCCACCTCGCCCTTGCCCGCCAGCAGAGACCTGCAGAGCTCACTGGAAAGCACGCTTGCCCACTGCCCCCAGGCCCACATGTATGTCACCCACACAATTTGCTGTCCCCCAGAAGAGGGTATTCCTACAATTCAAAGCTGATCGCCTGGATCGCACAGGGCCCTGAGATCTCCTGGAAGGTCCTCAACCCAGTGATCTTCTGCATCTTCAATCAGCCCTGTGCTGGCTCCTTCCCACGTCCGTTTACACGTGCTTAAGTTTTTCTTATGTCTAACAAACTCTTCGCTTAACCCCAGGTTCTCCCTATAGTTACGTTTTACTTTCCTCAGTGGCCAAATTCTACACAGGCTTGACTCCACACTTTCTGTCTCCACTTCTTCATCAACACACAACCACCAGGTTTTAGTCACCCTTCTCTTTTCAAATGACATGTTTCAGTAAGCTGAGCTAGCTACCGCCTCTGAGGCTCTTCTTCATGCCAGGCTGTCTGGGTTTTCCTGCTCACCTGCTGGTTGCGTCCTCTCTGCTCTTCTTTAAATGCTGCCCTGCTGCCTTAAGTCGTCACATTGCTCAGAGTTCTGCCCTGACCCTTTGAGCACCTGTCATTATTAGCAGCAACAATATAGCTGGGGCACAAGGTTGGGGGGCGGGGCGGGTGGGAGTGTCAACTAGAAGACCCGTGAGGGTCCCTCTTACTGGTGGCAGACGCCCATCACTCAGGCGGGAGAGAGGCAGGAACACTGCCCTACAGACAGACATCCCGTGCTCACCCCGAGAGCTGCCTCATCTACCCCCAGGCTGGACAGACGTGCTCACCTCCATGTCTGACCCTACAGCCCAGGCCCTTCGCCTGATGTCTGTTTCGTGCCTCAAACACCTGATGCCGTCCTTACAAGCATTTCGAATTTAAGTTCAACATTAAATTTATCACTTTCTACCACGGCCCAGTCTTCTCATTCCCCACTGTTTTCTATTTCAGTGAATGGCACCACCACCACCTGGTTTCCGAGCTACAAGTCTGGACTCTCCTTGATTCCTCCTTCTCCCTCACAAATCTACTTCCCAGTCGGCCTTTTCTCATCCCACGTCACCAGCATCAGTACCTTCACTTAGTCAATACAGACGGCCTTGTTGTTTATTGAGCCACTAGGTCGTGTCCGACTCTCTCCCTCTTGCTCTCAACCTCTCCCAGCAGCGGGGCCTGCCATGTGCCAAATCAACCCACTCCAGTATTCTTGCCTGGGAAATCCCATGGACAGAGGAGTTTGTCGAGCTACAGTCCATGGAGTCACAGAGGAGTCAGACACGTCTTAGTGACTAAACAACAACTGCTATGTGCCAAAATCTTCCTTCGTACCTCAGTTGGTAAAGAATCTGCCTGCAATGCAGGAGACCCGGGTTCAATTCCTGGGTCGGGAAGGTCCCCTGGAGAAAGAAATGGCAGCCCACTCCTGTATTCTTGCCTGGAGAATCCCATGGACAGAGGAGCCTGGCGGGCTATAGTCCGGGGGATGCAAGAGTCGGACACGACTGAGCGACTACACCACCACCACCACCTCGATGGGCCAGACACCGCTGCTGACATTGAGTGCACGACAGTGAGGGGGCCAAGCTCATCCTGGAGGAGGGGCGGGCAAACAGTGAAAGGGTGAGGTAATTTCAGGTGGTGACAAAAGTTATAAATAAAATAACGCAGGCTGACGTGACGGAGCACTACTTCAGACCGTAAGGGCTAGAGAAAATGCACAGAGAAAGAAATACTTAAACGGAACCTGGGGACTTCCCTGGTGGTTCCTTCATTAAGCCTCCCAATAGAGGGGGTACAGGTTCGATCCCTGGTTGGGGACCTAAAATCTTGCATGTGGCTTGGTGTGGCCAAAAAAGAAAAGACAAACTGAACCTGAATGGCAAACTGAAACAAGTCTCACACAGATTTGGGAAGTAGGATGCCCCAGGCAGAGGGAAGGCTGAGTGAACAGCTCCTAAGGTAGAAATGAGCCTGAGGTGTTCAAGAAACAGAGGGAAGGTCAAAGAGGCTGGAACTGAAGGGAGCAAGGAGGAGGCCACGTCAGATGGGCTCAGAGGAAGGCAGGGGTCAGAGACCCTTGCTGGTCACCACGAAAGCAATGGAAAGCTGCTGAAGGGCTGCGGGAAGACAACTGACAAAACCCAATGTGAATTTTTAAAGATCATTTTAGCTTAAAAGCAGAAAAAATTATTTAGTAGGGCCAAAAATATTGGGGGCTGAAAATCCAGTCAGGAAACTAGTAGTACAGTAGCCTAGATAAGAGGAGATGGTACTTGAGATGGGGGTTTGGGGGGGCAAATTCAGAATGTTTTGGACATAGAATGAACAGAATTTGCTGGGAGATTAAATATTGAGAGTGAAAGGGAAAAAGAAATCTAGGACAACTCTTAGGTTGTTTTTACGTATAACCTACATACAGCAAAATTCTATACAGTATACAGCTCAGTAAGATTTGATGCATGCTTATCAGGCGCAAAACATTTCCATCACTCCAGAAAGCCCTCTCACGTCCCCTTCCTGGTGAACCCCCTTCTACCAAGAGGCAAGCACTGAGGTGATTTTGGTATCACAGACTTTTGCCTATTTTAGAATCTCTTATAAATGGGATCATCTGTTATGTACTTTTTTGTGTCTGTATGAAGTTCTTCTTGTTACACTTGTCAGTAGTTTCTTCTTGTTGCTGAGTGGTCTTCTACTGTATGAATATACCATTCTGTTTATCCATTCTCCCAATGACGGACAACTGGACCCTTTCCAGTTTTCAACTATCATGAATGAAACTCCTATGAATATTCTTGAGCAAGGCTTATTTGTGGCCGTAGCTTTTCATTTCTCTCAGGTAAATACCTACAAATGGAACTGCTGGGTCACAGGGCAGACATATTTAACCTTTTAAGAAACTTTCAAAACAGTTTTCCAGCGGGATGGCATCATTTTAAAGTCTCAGCAGCAGTATAGGGAGTCCTGGCTGCCTGACTCCTAGGTGTTTTGCTTGAATAACTCCACCTGCAACACAACCAAACTCACATTCTTTTAGCTCTTCAAACATTTCTCTTTTTTTAAGACTCTGTGAAGTTCCAATGAAGCTCTGATACTTTGGCCACATGACGGAAGAGCCAACTCACTGGAAAAGACCCTGATGCTAGGATAGATTGAAGGCAAAAAGGGAAGAGGGCGGTAGAGGATGAGATGGTTGGATGGCATCACTGACTCAGTAGATACGAATCTGAGCAAACTCTGGGAAATAGTGGGGGACAGGGAAGCCTGGCATGCTGCATCCCATGGGGTCGCAAAGAGTCAGACACGACTCAGTGATTGAACAACAACAGATGGACTTTAAGGACACTTTCCTCCTTACTGTATCCCCTTTACTGCTATGTATTTTCATTCCACAAATATCCTGAAGGATGAGAAAAGGCTGGGTTGGCCAGTGTTCTGAGCAGAGGAAATAGCATACAAAGAAATCCCTGAGTTAAGCAAGAGTTTGGGGCCTTCTGGGACATAGAGAAAGTCAATGTTGCTGAAAGATGGCAAGCAAAAGCAGCAGACAGGCAACCAGGGAGGTGGGCAAGGGCCGGGGTGTTCAGAGCCTTGTGAGAAATTGGAAGTCTGGATTTTCTATTTAGTGCTTTAAGAAACCACTGAATGATTTAAAGTGGAGGAAAGACAAGTGACTCTGGCTGCTGTGGGCAAAGCAGAATAGAGTCAGATGGGCAGAAGACAGGGGACCACGCTAAGAGGCAATCACAGTGTTCCAGGTAAGAGATGATGGTGGCTCAGAGACTGGCAGGAGAGTGGACAGATTCAAATCATATTACGGCAACTGCACTGACAGTAACGTGATAGATTAGACATGGAGGGTGGTGAGAGAAAAGGAGGAATGGGATCTGAGAAAGTGGTTAGATGTTAAAACCACTTATGGAGAAGGGAACAAATAAAGGAGAGTTTAAGGAGTATGTGTTAGTTTTGGACTTTCAAAGCTCAACCTACTGATAAGCTATCCAAATTGCAGCATCAAGCAGGAGTTGGAGGAGCTAGGAGTCTGGCTGAAGATATTAACACGATGGTCATCAACTTATGGGCAATCATCAAAGCCTAGTGGTATCTGAGAGCACCTGGAGAGCGAATGCAATGAACTAAGAGGATCCAAAGAATGCCAACAGATAAGCAAAATCGGAGGAACGAGCCGCAGAGGTGGGAAGAGACTGTTGAGAAAACAAGTGTCAGGACAAAAAAGGCAATGGCCCTCCTTTGAGAAGCCTCGTATGACCGTTTGAGTTAGAATAACATGTCTTGGTTCAGCTCCATGTATTTCCCCATTAGAGCACTTCCAACAGCCCTGTTTTAACTGCCTTTCTCTACTGAGCAGATGGCTTCCCAGGTGGCTCAGTGGGAAAGAATCTGGCTGCCAATACAGGAGACTCAGGTTTGATCCCTGGGTCGGGAAGATCCCCTGGGGTAGGAAATGGCTACCCATTCACTCCAGTATTCTTGCAGGGGAAAGTCCATGGACAGAGGTGGGCTACAGTCCATGGGGTTGCAAAGAGTCTGACACAATTGAGCATGAGCACTGAGCAGATGTTTGAGGATGTAAAATCAACAGGATTGGCAGGAATCAGTCAGTCACTCAGTCAGGTCTGACTCTTTGCAACCCCATGGACTGCAGCACGCCAGGCTTCCCTGTCCATCACCAACTCCTGGAGCTTACTCAAACTCATATCCATTGAGTTGGTGATGCCATCCAACCATCTCATCCTCTGTCGTCCCCTTCCCCTCCTGCCTTCAATCTTTCCCAGCATCAAGGTCTTTTCCAATGAGTCAGTTCTTCGAATCAGGTGGCCAAAGTATTGGAGTTTCAGCTTTAGCATCAATCTTTCCAATTAATATTCAGGGTTGATATCCTTTAGCATGGACTGGTTAGATCTCCTTGAAGTCCAATGGACTCTCAGGAGTCTTCTCCAACACCACAGCTCAAAGGCATCAATTCTTCGATACTCAGCTTTCTTTATTATAGTCCAAAGTAATGTCTCTGCTTTTTAATATGCTGTCTAGGTTGGTCAAACCTTTTCTTCCAAGGAACAAGTGTCTTTTAATTTCATGGCTGCAGTCACCATCTGCAGTGATTTTGGAGCCCCCAAAATAAAGTCTGTCACTGTTTCCATTGTTTCCCCATCTATTTGCCATGAAGTGATGGGACCGGATGCCATGATCTTAGTTTTCTGAATGTTGAGCTTTAAGCCAACTTTTTCACTCTCCTCTTTCACTTTCATCAAGAGGCTCTTTAGCGCTTCTTTGCTTTCTGCCATAAGGGTGGTGTCATCTGCATATCTGAGGTTACTGATATTTCTCCCGGCAAGCTTGATTCCAGCTTGGGCTTCATCTAGCCCAGCATTTCTCAGATGTACTCTGCATATAAGTTAAATAAGCAGGGTGACAATATACAGTCTTGACGTACTCCTTTCCTGATTTGGAACCAGTCTGTTGTCTCATGTTCAATTCTAATTGTTGCTTCTTGACCTGCATACAGATTTTTCAGGAGGCAGGTCAGGTGATCTGGAATCAGCTCTGCTCTAAAGGAAATCAATTCTGAATATTCATTGGAAGGACTGATGCTGAAGCTCGAATACTTTGGCCACCTGATGCAAAGAGCCAACTCACCAGAAAAGACCCTGATGCTGAGAAAGACTGAAGGAAGGAGGAGAAGGGGATGACAGAAGATGAGATGGTTGGATGGCATCACCGACTCAATGGAGATGAGGTTGAGCGAGCTCCGGGAGATGGTGAAGGACAGGGAAGCCTGGTGTGTGGCAGTCCATGGGGTCACAGTCAGACACAACTGAGCGACTGAGCAACAAGCTCCGCTCCAGTCAGTGTCTTGGCACACAGCACAGTGTGGAATGCTTCAGTGGGCAACTACCATTCACCTATAGGTGGTGCACTCCACTATATACTTTTCCTATTTCAGTTCCTTTTCCCATCGGCCCTGAGGAAGATGTATCTCCATTTTACAGACAAGGAAACTGTGGCTCAAGCAAAATGTCCAAGCTCACTCATGCTAATAAGTGATGGAGCCAGACTGATGCCACACGTTCTCCTTCACACTCTTCTGCCTCCATCAACTGCCCATCACATAGACTTTCTACAGCAAGAATACCCTTGCACATTATTGCAAAAGGGATACAAAACCTGCCCCCAGGTAACTGACCAACCTGAGCACTAAGTCAGGCAAACGTCCAGGGATGCAGTCCTGCTCAAGACCCCCCACTCTGATCAGGCACCGTGGATGATCTCCAGGCTTCCAAAGGAACGCTTTAGCTTGGGGTGCTTCCAAACATAAAAGTGAAATCTTCCCTGAAACTGAGGTTGAGAGGTGAAAACCTTCGGACTGCCAGGGCCTTACCTCTTTTGAATTCTAGAACTCATTTTTAGCCACGTACCAGAAATCTCTCCCTACATCTAAAGGCCCTAGCATGAACTTCACAACTAATGCTAAATGTGGCAGAACTTCCCCATGTCATCCATTCTGGACCAAGATAAAATCAGGGTAAGATTATGTCTTTGGTGGGCCCAAAGAAACCGACACTAAATATATCTGTGCGGAAAAAAAAGAGCAGCACAATTCTCTATGTCCATACTCTGCTTTCCAGGTGGATGTGTGTCTTCTCCCTGACTTCTTAAGACTGGAACTACACAGGCTTTTCCCTAAATGAGTACATTAGCAACCCAAGGCTGCCTTTCTTTTTCTACTCAGGAGCAAATGTTAACAACCAACCCTCTGGTCAGGGCATGGGCTACAGTGGAAAGAACACCAGTCTTGCTGGCAAAGAACAGGGTCCTAGCCTTGACTGTCAGTGTAAAGCTACGTTAACTATGGGCAGGTCCCCACCTCCCTGGCCCCTTCCCTGAGTTGTAAAGAGGTTGTAAAGTGCCAGACGAGACGATTTCTTTCAGCTCTCTAGATAACTGCCAGACAGCACAGAAAGAGTGGGTGAAGGTATCTGGATGCCACTGGCTGGCTGGCAAAAGTGCAGAGGACGGGCCCTCTCAGCTGTGGATAACAGAGCTTCTCTGACTGCACTGTCTCCTCTCCCGCCAGAGTCCCCACTCTCAGATACTCCTGCTTCCTCCACCCCCCTATCCCACCCAAGGTCACTTGGGATCTTCTCTTTGAAGCATCATCTAGCAGAGTGTCCTACATACAGATATCACTAATTTTTGCTAGCTTCAGAAGTTTTAACCAAGAACAATGATTGTTAACACTGCAAACCAACTTCTAAACAGAGAAACGTAAACATAATTAAATGATGTCTCTAATAATACCCAGCACTCATCAATATAACAACACATCTCCATGGTTTTGCTTTTTCTTTTGCAGGGTTGGGGTGCACCGTGCATGGCTTACAGGATCTTCGTTTGAACCCACACCCCCTGCAATGGAAGAGCAAAGCCCTAGCCACTGGACCACCAGGGGAATTCCCTCCACATTTCTGGGCTTTATCAGAACAATTTTAATAAAGCACACACATTTCTCTTTCTTACCCTTTATAAAGCACCACTAATAATCCCTCTTAAGTTCTTTTGAGCCAGGTCCCCATTCACAAAGCAGAGATACATACAGAGGGAAGACTTCAACCAACCCACTTCTATTCTTTGGATTAACTTCTCAAGATGCTCAGGACTAAAGCAAATCATTTACTTTGTTTAATGCCATTTTCATCCATCCCACAAATCCAGTCTGACTACCCTACTGGCAGAAAATTCTCCAAAAGAGAGGATATCTTTATGACTACTCTGAGCAGCTTCCCTTAAGTCACTATCACATTGTCTTTTTATTCTCTTCATCACTATGTTCACTGCCAGACACACTTACTTACTGTCAACAGTTCAACTCCAGAGCAGGCTCCTTCTCTATCTTGCCCAGCACTGCACCTCCCATATTTTAGAACAGTGCTTACAAATGTTTGTCAATGAAACTTAGAACACAGAGAACCTTAATCCATATTTAGGGATGTGTTGTTCAAACACACAGAAAACAATCTTCCAATCAGGCTGATTGCAATAACTATTGCAATAACTTCCACCCTTTCCCACAGAATAACTTACATATGCAGACTGCAATAAGGATATTTTCCCCTGTAGCTAATGTTTTCTCTTTCTTAACTTTCCCACAATGAAGCATCAGATAACAAGCCACAGATACACCAATAAGTCACTTTACAGTTCATCTTCCTGCTGGGCCATGCACATTACCTACAAAGTAAACACAGCTCTAATGCAGAAAGCACTGATCGTGTTTGTCGCCATGAGAATCTTTCCACCCATACTGCATGTACCATAGGTATTAAGATGATCTTCAAACCTAATAATAAAAAAAAAAACCCTATTCAGTCTAAATGCAATGTGACCAAATTATGCTCTATGAAAGGCTTGATTTCATTATATTTCAAATGTATGACTTTTATGTGTACAGTTCTGCTCCAATATGAATAGCATTATGCGGTTTTCCTTTATTTTGTTACTTTTACCTCCACAAAAAGGAAATGAAGGCACACAGTCAGAAGCCCCAGATAGATCTAACAATCACCAAGGTGTCTTGAACAGAAGCCCCCATGAGGAATAGAGCATACTGGGGAAGGGCTGTCTTTTATAAACGTACCTTTTGAATACCATCTGGCCAAAATGAGAGCAGATACCAGATAATGATTCCTGTATACTGTAAACCAGTAACACAGACAGGAAGGGAGACAGCCTCTTATATACTGTGTCACTATTTGAGCTGACAGAAGTTTTCAGCTCAAGACAGAATGGCAGAATTGGGTATGAAAGAGAAACTTTTCTGATTAAATCGCAGGTGCACTGGCAAAACTGGCCAAGTATGAGGAAGGTGAGATTTTAGAAAACTTGCGGGGATCACTAAATCACAAGGCACAGCCTTCCTGAGTCCAGGTTTCAAATTCTTTATAACTTTTAAATTAGAAGGGAGACACAGCAGTAAATTTGGATTCCAAAGCCAACCCACTAGCTGATTTGTTTCCTGAGCTGGCAGTGAGCTACAACGGACCTAACAAAGGCATTGGAGTCAGGGGGAGGACAGTCACAACCAAACCCTGACCTCTCAGCAAAAGAAGAGCTGATCTCTCTCTCAGGTCTGCTGGGTGAAATTTGTTAGGTAAGTTAAAATGCCTTGGACAGAACATACTGGGGTATTTCTGGTTTTGTTTTTTAAAACAAACGCTCTAGCATCCTCTCCTCTCCTTAGAAAGAGAAGGTTGAACTTAGAAAAAGTCCAACTCTAATTTCTTGATCTACATTCCACCACACTTTATGAAGGTTAAAAAAAACAGGTTACAGAACCTAAAATCCTTATCTCCTGACATCTTACCGCGTTGGCAACCTTCTCTCACAAACGTACACACAAACAAACGTTTCCTCTGTAAGAGTTTTATAACTTCCCTCATAAGTTACAACAAAAATGTAAATTTATGTGAGTAGGATAACTGTCTATAATTTAAGTAACTGTAAGGTTTTTAAAAGCCCACACAAAGCAAGGTCATAATTCAAATACCAACATAAATTGTTTATTTTGGAAAACTCCAAATAATCAATCTGCACAGCCACATAAAAGCGTCTACCTATGTGACAGGCCTGATGTCAACACACAAGGAAAAGTCTACCAATCTGTCTCCAAGGTGAGCATTATGAGCATACCTCCCAAAGCTGTGACCCTTTTTGAAATGTGTGCATAGGAAGAATTGAAAAGTGGCCTAAGAAAGACATGTCACACGTTAGGCACATGTCCTTCAAGAATCCCAACACTGGAAATTTAAGACAAACAAGACCAACCTCTGAGGTAATTCCAGAAGGCCAAGCCAGTCAAAGGCATGGCCTAAGGCCCTCACACACCATAAAATCAGTGAAATTAATTGGGGTTCTTCAGCATCTGAGAGGAAGCATCCAGCTACCGTTAAGGAATAAACTGGGGATGCAAATAATTAGTGCACCCTGAGGTGATAGTTAATTCCACTAGCATGCCACTTCACAGAAGATGTTATAGAATTCCTTCTCTGAGCATACTAAAGCTGGAAATTTAGAAAGTTAGCCAAATATCCCTTGAAGGAACTTTAAATAAGATCCCTTCGTAATACTCTGCAGAGAAAGATCTTGGATTTCCTTGAAGCTAACCAACACACACAGAATCAAATACACATTATCCACAACTCCAAGTAGTCAGATGATGACTGAAAAACCTTTTCCCTAACTCCTTCCTGCAAATACAGAAAAAAAAAAAAAAATACAAGGCACATTCAGCCCAGGTTAGAATATACTTTCTGAGAGGCACAGAACAGCATCCTGGAATTTAAGGAAAAACTGCACACTGACGAAGTCCTACACTCTGTCCGAGTAGAGGATGAAAACTAAAAGGTGAGACAGGCTTTTAATAGCCAGGTAAGGAACAGTCTGCATCTCCCAGGAAGTCACCTACCACTAAAAAAAAGCATAAGACAGGAGGGACTACCTAAAACCCCTGTAAAGTTTGACCTAGAAGGGAGCCTTTATTTAATCGGACAAAACTGAAGTGTTGAGGAGGTAGGTAATTTGGTCAGGGTTATAGTTTACTTGGTGGCAAAGCTGGAAGTAGATTCCTGGGTCTTCCAGGTCGAACTTCATTCAGGGCAGTTTCCCACTTCAGCCAGCTGCCACTCCCTTTTAAGATCCTCACTGAGGATCTTAACTGAGGATCCTCCCTTTAACTCCTCACTGAGGCTGTTAACAGAAGGGTCCGATTATCATTCAAAGATCTGCCTGTTAGATAACAGCTCGAAAATTCCATCCATTTTACAAAAGTTATCAGAGGCATCTAATCTTCGCGAGGTGGGGGGGGAGGCGGTATCCTAATTTTGATCTGTCCCCTAAGGGCAAACTAAAGGGCTGCAGACAGTGCTAGTATCCACAACCACAAATTCAGACAATAATCCCCACCCACAGGCCCAGGAAGGCGGCCGCTCCTCTGCGCCGCCTCCCCACACCACCACCCCCCCGCCCCTCAACTCACTAAATTCCACTCCCATCCCGGCGCACGGGAGACATTCCACCTCCATCCCCTGCCAGAGCGGGCTGGGCCGGACCGGCCGCTCTCCTTCTACCACCACTCCCCACCGTCCCCCAAAAGATAAGAAGCCTAGAGAGCCAGGCACCCCCCCTCCCAAAACGAGCCGTCCGCTCGCGCACGGGGGACCACCGGATCCAACACGCACAGCCCTGCTCACCGCGGCGGCGGAAAAAAACCCCACGCAGGAAGGGTGTCCCGCGCTCGGCTCTCCGCCCCCGGGGGGGCCCGGGACCTTGAGCCCGGCCAGCCAGTACCTACCCTCCGCCCCCAACAGGCGAGAAGCAGCCGCGTCCACATGGCTTCAGGTGTTCACATGGCAAGAAGCGGGCCCTCGGCCCTCCCCGCGGCGGGGGCGCGCGACGGCTCCCCAGCTCCGCTCCCGCCCGCGGGAGCCCGGCCGGCCCCTCCCCAAGCCCGGCCCTCCGCCCGCCCGCCCGCCTCGCCCCCAGCAAAGCGGCGAGAGCTGCGGGATACACCCGGGGCTGCCAGGGGGCACCCCCCTAACCCGGGGCGGGCGGCGCTGACCCCGCCGACACCCCGGGCGCCGCCCGCGCACACCCGCCGCCGGTGCACCCGAGGCCGCGACGAGCAGGTACCTTTCTCCCGGCACCCTCAGGCCAGGGCCGGTGCCCAAGCCCGGTCAGACCGAGACCCCCAGCCCCCACCCCCGCCGCAGCGCCCCGAGGGTGCCAGGCCGGCCCTTGCCCCTCAGCGCCCCGAGGCCAAGGCAGGCCGCTCCTCTCTGCACTCCCGGGTCGGGTCGGGCCGGCCCCTCAGCACCCCGAGTCCTGGCCTCGGAGTCCGGGAGGCTCGGCGCACTCTCAGGTCGGGCCGGGCAAGGACCTCTGTCCGCCCCCAGCCCCGGAGGCCAAGACACCCGGCCTGGCCCCCCGCACAAGCCCTCAGCCCCTGAACCCGGCCCCTCCCCCTCGGGCGCGGGCGGCGGTTACCTGCGGGAGCCCCCCGCCCGGTCCCTCGGCCTCAGCCGGGGGCGGGAGGGGAAGGAGCGGCGGCGGCGGCCGGCGCTGCGCGGGGTGGGGGTGGGGGAAGCCTCCGCCGCCTCCAGCTCGGGCGCCCGGGGCCGGCGGCGGGGCGGGCCGGGGGGCCGCGGCCCCTCGACGCTCGCTCCGGCCCGCGCGCTCGCGCGCGCTCGCTCGCTCCCCGGTCGGGCGCGCCTCAGGGCGGGCTCCCCCGGCGGAGGCCGCGGCCGCCTCGCAGGGGCCGAAAGCCGCTCGGCTCGGGGTTTTTTCTCTCCATTCTCCCAACACACAGGAAATAACAGAGCGTCAGGTGACGCCGGACGGCCAATCGCGGGGCTCCGAGCCGCGGCGCGCGCGGGCGGGCGGGAGCGGGGCGCGCGGCGGGGGCGGGGCGCGCGGCGGGGGCGGGGCACCGGGGGGCGGGGCCGGCGGGCGCGCGCGTGCCCACCCGCGTGCGAACGCGCCGAGGCCTGCGCGCGCCTGGCCGGAGACCTACCCGCGCCCCCTCGCCCGCCCCGCCCGCCCGCCCGGCGGCCGGGGTCGCGCGCAGGCGGCGGCGGGTCCCCCTCGGCAGCTGCGGGGTGCGGCGCGCGTGTCTCGCCGCTCACCCAGTGCCATCTTGGCCCGCAGATCCCGGCCGTCCTGGGAGTGGCCGCGAGCCAACTTTCTGGGGAGTTGGTGGCCCGGAATCTCTCCTTGCGATTTCTGGAGTTCCCTCGGAGCCGCCAAAACCAGGATCGCGCCTCTGGCCCCGCGTGGGGAGCCCCACCCGCGCGGGGCCAGGGGGCCTGCTCTCTCCCCCTGTAACCTGGCTTAGTGGGGCCGGCTCCTGCCCGTCCTAGCGCCCTCCGGGCCCGCAGGCCTACTTCCCTAACCGCCCTCCACCCCTTGGCGCCGCGTGTCCTTGGATGAATGACTTGGGCCCTCTTGGGACTCAGTTTCCTCCGCAATAAAAGCAAGGATGAGGAGGCCCACCAACCTCGCCTGTAAAATAGATGCTCACCAAATGCCAGTTGCCTTTGCCTAAGGCAGCCTTAAAAAAAAAGCTGCCACGCCTGACTGGCTGGACCCAGGGTCCAGAATTAATTTGGAGATGAGGTGGAGGATTTGTGGCGCCAAGGCCTCGGGCCGTTCCCAGCCTTCTTTTGCAAATCTCATGTACGTTTTATGGAGCAAAGGAATGGTTGACTTTTTTTTTTTTAAGAAAATCTCAGTTGTAAAACAACCGGAGATGTTTCTGCTGCGTGACCCACTGCGATCACCAGTGAGATGACCAGTGAGGGTCGGTTGTGTTTGGAGTGTTTGTGATCCCCTCTGTCGCTCACCCAGAAACCTGGTCAAATTCTCTCCCCACTCTAGGCCTGTTTCTGGTTGGTACAGTGGGAAGGAGGAGCATGTGGACTAGATGTCCCTAACGTTGACTAAAACTGCTAATTCTAAATTAGGCCCCCATCTGCCCTAGATGTTAAGAGAGTATATGTGGCTTCCTTTCCTGGAGCAACCTGACTTGAAAGTAAACGAATTGGGAGAAGTGGGCAGCAGGTGGAGGCTGATAGGAAGCAGGTGTGGCCTGGGGTGCAGTTTCAGAGTATTTGAGGTACACAGCTCCCTAGGGCCTGGCTCTGCCCTTTCACCTCTCACCCCACCTAGACAGAGACATTAGCTTTGTCTTGCCCTGGGCCACCAGAAGAGGATTCTGGCTGTGGCAACACCTGCCGCCAGCAAAAGGATCCAAAGCAGGGCCTGAGTTGCTGCTGGCACCCCAGGAGGATGTGGCTGGGGAAGGCTGTGATTTCTCCTGGCTTCTGTCCAATCATACAGAGTGGGGGCTGGCTCCAATGTGGGTCAGAGCTATTCTTGGACACTTGGTCCCCCAGCACCTCCTGCATGCCAGGTGGGGTGCCGGTCTCTTCCGGGGTAGAGCTTAACAGGCCGCCAAGCCCTGCCCTCTGGCTGTTCCCATTGTTCTGTGAGTTTCATTTTCAAATTCTTTGGCACCAAGACTTAAAAGACCAGTGCTGACTTTTGTTTGAGTCAGAGCTACAGAGGGAAAGAGGGAACTCTTAGCACAGACCCATGTTTTCTGGACAAACACAGAAAGATGTGTGAGAGCTCCCATTTGGTGTTGGGAGCTCCCTCAATTTCTTGAGAGAATTCGTGAAGAAAAGGGAAGCCCACTTCCTAAGTCTCCTGCCCCCATCCTTCTCCCTTTCCTATCCCTTCTTCCTCAGCCCCTTTGGGTCTCAGACTGGGGGACCAGAACATGAAAGGGATGGTGACAAGCCATGCAAAGCCTCATTCAGAAGGGAAGGAATGCAGACAGGTAACTCAAGTCCAGGCTTTTGTTTGTTCCTGCCTCCTGTCCTGAGACTGACCCTACAGCCCCCTCCCCCCGCCTACTCTGGACCCTGCTGGAAAATGGCTAGCTAACCTCCGACCTGGAAACTTCCCCAGTCCTCAGGCCGGGCAGCCTGGACATCTTCCCCTTAGCAGCCTACCGCTCTCCCTTCCAGTGTCATCTGGAGAGAGAACACGTGCGGGCATCATGACCGACACAGACTTGGGCTGTGGTCTCTCTGAGCCTTGGTAAAAGGGGACAATGTGGCCTCACTCATAAGGTGTTATGGGGATCTAAAGAGACGGATAAAGAATCCAGTACAGTACCAGGCACACATTAGCAATAGCAAGTTACATGATACGGACAAACAAGCAGACTGAGGTTCAGAGAGCCAGTCAGTCACTGGTAAAGACCCCATAGTGGCCAGAGCACAACTCACCGGGGGCCTCTTTGACCACATTGGTGTCTTCCATTGTTCTCTCACTGTCTCATCTGTGAGAAACCTGTTTTTCCGACCATGCTTGAACAACAGTAGATTAGTTGGGTTTTTTTTTTTCTTTTTCTCCCTCTCTCTCGTCTAACCCAGTCCCCTCGAAAAATACTTATTGAACTGAATCAGTGGTTTCAATTCCAGAAGCAAAATTAATCCTTTCCCTCCTCCCCCAGCTCCGAGATGGCTTTTGGAAACCCCGTGTCACTCCCTTTATTACAAACTCCTCTGCCCTCCGCCAGGCGCCTGAGCCGCTCCGGGATTACAAATGGAGCCTCCTGCCTCTAGGTCAGTGATTCCGCTACCATCTGTCAGCGCGGATTGATTGAGGAGACTGGCCCTGCCCGGCATATCAGTGACTTGTGCGAAGTGAGTCGGCTGCGGAGCCTTCAGCGGCAGGCGGATGTCCTTCCTCTGGTTCCCTGGCTCGCTCTCGAGCACACGTACCGCCCGCGCGCACCTTTCTCCTTCAGTGGGCCCCAGCTCTCCTTCCTCTTGGGAGGGGCCTCCTGCTAACTGAAGACGAAGGCGGAGGCCTCCTGGAACTCCTGCTCGTAGGCCTCCAGGAGACGACGTACCAAAAAAAGCCTCCGCTTACCGGAAGTGGGGGAAGCCCCCACCCGCATCCTGCAGAGCCTGTCCCCAGGCAGGCACTTTCCCCACGCAGAGCGCAAACAGCAAGGGTGGCCAGAACCTCTGTGGGCACGCCTTCCTTCCACACAGAGCACCTGTGTGCCAGGCTGCGGGCCTTGATGGAGGAAGGACCTCAGAACAGGTCTTTCCCAGGCAAGGGCAGGGCGGGCAGGAAGGCGCAGGGGGTGGGGACGGCTCCAGATAGAGTGTCCGGGAATCCCAGGACGGAGCCACGTGCGGACAGCCGCTGCAGTTCCCAGGAGAACTTCAGCGCAGGGCCATGGGAACTGGAGATGGCGGTGCAGAGGTGGGCAGGGGTGGGATCCTACAGGGCCTAGTACCTGGGACACTTGGTTTCACGGGGTCCCCCAGTGACCTCTGACCCGGAGCTCTGCCCCTCAATCCTGCCCTCCCCCTCATTCCTCCAGGGCTCAAGTGGTGGCTGCCTCCTCCTTCGCCCTCGCTGGTTGCACTGGGCTGTCTGTGCTCGCATCCGTTCTTTCCCACAGGACCGTGAGCACCGGCAGGCAGACCCCTCTGCTTCCCTCGGGTCTCCGGCATTCCAAGGCAGGGCCAGGCACCATCACCATAACAACGATCCCATTAGAAATGGATCCCCAGCCCAGAAGAATCCAGGCTCACTGGGAACAGGCACTGTGGGTTTGCAGTGACACGATGAGGCTGGTACTATTCCCATCTCCACTTTACAGATGGGACCACTGAGACACAGAGCTGGACGGCCTGTCCCAAGTCACACTGCTCGGAAGAGGCCGAGCTGGGTGTGGAGCCCGGGTCTTTAGAGGTTGCACTCTTAACCACCAAGTTTCCCAGCACTCATAAACATGGGAAAGATGGATGGACACAGACAGTGGGCCCCAAAGCGTGCAGGCAGATGGGGAAAGAGATGGGAGGGCACACAGCAGGGTGGGAACCGGCCTCTCCCCAAAGTAACACTGTAAATCCCTGGAGCCTGGGCAGTTTGCAGGCGTTGGACCCTCAGACCCACACCTGGAAGACCACGGCCTGACCACCAAGCAGGGGCCGGGCATCAGCGTACTCAAAACACTGGAGAAGACCCAGCTAAGCAACGGGAGGCCCCTATCACGGGACAGATCACCCTTCAGCTCACTCCCCACTCCTGCCACCCGTGGCTCGAGTCTCCCTGGGAAGTCCCTGGCGTGGTGGCCCAGCACAGGGCGCTGAGCTGGGGGCCTAGCCTGGTATTACTGACAGTGTCTTTCAGCAAATCATCCGATGGCCCAGAGTCTCATTTCTTCAAATCGGAACGGGTGGGAAGAAGGGCCGAGTGGTCTGCCTGCCTCCGGGAAGTTGGGTCCCTTACCTGGCCAACCTCAGTCACTCCTCCCACCCCCAACCTTATGAGGCAGGGATTGCCATCTTCATGGTGCAGAGCAGGAAATGGGACACACAGAGAGGTTAAGAAACTTGCCGGAGGTCACACAGCTAGCAAGCCGCAGAGATAGTCTGAACTCAGCCTTCTGGCCCTGGAGCCCCCGCTGAGTCACTTGCAGCCCAGCAAAGTATTAAACTGAAGATGAAACAATCTAACAATAGTAGTGACAAAGGCGTGTTCTAAGCGCTTCACCTGCATTAACTTGCTTAATCCTCACCAAAGCTCCATGAGGTGAATACTATTATTAGCTCATTTCGCAGATAAGGAAACTGAGTCACAAGGCAGAGAGGAAATCTGAACCCAGGCAGGTCGGACTGCGGAGCCCCTGCATGGCTTTATCACAGGCGAACAATAGGGAGGTTCCTTTCCATCGGGATTATTTCTGCTTGAAAGCTCAAGACTTTTAGCCCCGTCCCTGTTGGGCTCCACGGGAAGGCAGTGCTGCATGCTGAGGCATGCTGGGAAAAGACTTTGTTCCGTCCTGTTCTGTTGACACGCTCTTCACTTTAAGCCTGAAACCCCAGCTTCCTGCGAAGATTTCAAACCGTGGAGAAAATACGTAGCCATGATAACAGCCACAACTTCCCGCGCCTCCAGTGTTCCCCACGCTTGGGGCTCCGTGTGTGTGTCCTCACCCTTGACCCTTCACGACACCCAAGTAGCCCCCCGCTTCACAGCTGAAGACACTGAAGCCCATAACTGCTAACAAGATGCCCCCCCGCAATGGCACACAGCTGCCAAGTTGCAGCTCCGGGTCATTCTCGAGAGTCCCGGTTCTTCAGACCGCATTGGCCTCACCCCTCCGTGGGGGGCACACAGGTTGCCCTGGCATGCTGGGCTTTGATGGAGATGCTGCTGTTGCTCTTCGACTGCACATGTCACAACTCCCGGGCCACAGGGAAAGCACTGGGACGCAGGTGTGGGAAGCGTGGACGCCAGCGTCCGCTCCGCTCCACCTCCCTCCCTCCAGGGACTCAGGCGTGGCTGCCCCGAGGTGAGAGCCTTCTGGAAGCAGTCCTGCCCTGTGAGGTTCCACATCACTGTCTGCGTCTCCCCAGGAGCTCGCAGGATAACTCCAAGGCACATGTGTGATGCCGGGGAAATAGAAAGCAGCCAAGTCAGTGGATTCTCCAACTCCCAGCTGGTCTTCTGGATGGCAGCTTCTCTTCCCGGCCCACCCCTCCCTGCTGCAAACTCATTACAGTTTCCAGAAGCCAGCTTTGACCCTACTCCCCCCACCTCAGGCTCAAAGGTTGTTGGTGGGTCCCAAGGAATTTCAGAATTCAAGTAAATTCTCAAAGCCCTCGTCTGGCCCCCGCCACCTCTCCAGCCTTCTCCCACATGTCCCATCCTGCTTCTTTGCCAAACCAAAAGAGTCGTGTCCCCACCGTGTGGCTGTCTGCTACCCAAAGCAGGAAGCCCTTCCCTCTTCCCTACAGACTGAAATCATGCCTTCTTTCAAGTCTCACGCAAATGCTACCACCTCCACAAAGCCTTACCTTAACACTCATCATAAATTCATTCAACAAACAGTAATTGAGCCCTCACCATACATGAAGTCTTGAGCCCAAGGGTCTCTATTGTCATGGAGCATATAGTCCCCTGGGACCATTAGAGCAAAAATCATCACATAACGAATCATTTGGTATTAGCCATGAAGGAGACACAGAAGATGCAGGTTTGATCCCTAGGTCAGGAAGATCCCCTGGAGGAGGAAATGGCAACCTAGTCCAGTATTCTTGCCTGGAGAATCCCATGGACAGAAGAGCCTGGTGGGCTGCAGTCCATGGTGTCTCAAAGAATCAAACATGACTGAACGACTAAGCACGCATGCAAGCACGCATGCACGCACAATACACATTGATAAGAAAGCGGGCAGGTGCTCAGAGGGTATGTAATAGGAGCCAGGTCTTGGGGGATCCAGGACATTTGAGCTGAGACTTGTAGGACAGATAGGAGGTTGCCAAGCAATAAGGTTGGAGGAGAGAGCTCCAGGCAGTGGGCACAGCACGGGCAAAAGCCCTGAGGCAGGAGGGAGCGAGCAGATTTCCAGGAAGGGAAAGGAGGCTAGTGCAATTCAAATGAAATGAGTAAGCTGGAGGTGCAGCTGGAGCAAAACAGTGCAAACCGCGAAAGGCTTGGGGACCTATCCCAAAGACAAAACGAGGAACTGCAGAAGGTTTCCAAGTAGAGAAAAGAGTCAGTGTTCATTTATAAACGATCCTGCCAATTGCTCCATGGCTGAGTGTCTTCTGAAAAGCCCATGCTTTGCATCCAGCCGCCCCTGACCCTTGGCCGTCTGGTCATTTAGGGGTGGAGTTTTCAATCCCTTCCTCCCGGACTGAGCTCTCAAGGGTAGAGCTGACCTCTGGGTCTCCAGCATCATTCTTCGTGTGTGGAGCTGCTCCAAAACTGTTTGTGGAATGAGCTAACAGACACGACACTTACCAGCTTTTCCCCGGAAGGGGCCAGGCTGCCTGGGGGGGCCTTCCACATTCTCTGGAAATCACAAAATTCAAGGGTTTCAGTGAGGTCACTCCTCAGGGAGCCCTTGCAAGTACAGGCGGCATCTCACTGAAGCCCGCATCCAGGGCCAGCACCCAGCCATGACACCACACTGGCGTCTGCCTGTGACCGTGTCCCAAATGACCAGAAACAGAACTGAAAGAGCCCAATGGCTGTAAGGTGCTTTCGAGTTTACAAAGCACATTTCACACACGCAGCCTCACACAGGATCAACCCTCATGGGTGGATTTGGTTCCTGACCTGTTTTAAAGATGGGGAAACTGAGGCCCAAACAGGGGAGGGTTTCTGAAAAGTCATCTCAAAGCCAAGACTGGAACCCGACAACCATTCAGGCTATGTATGGTCCCCATGAGGTTAAGAGAGCGTTCCGGAAGCTTCTTTTGAAAAATGTTTTAAAGTGACATATTTCATCAGGATGTCTGTCACGCCAGCAGTGGGAGCCAACACACCAATTCTCGCAGGCCGTTCCCCCTGCATGTCAGATCTGTTGCACGCTCAGCCCCAGGCCCTGGCGGCTTAGCCCAGGGCGTGGGAGGGGCCTGAGTGATGGAGCCTCAGATCCCTGGGCTGGGTGCTGGCACAAAGCAGGTGCTTGGGAGACTCAAGAGTTCCCCAGGGCAACCTGGGTGGATTGGAGGGCTAACAATAGAGAACATTCCTACAGCTCTCCTGTGCACCAGGAGCCACGCTCAAGAGTTACCTGCATTGGCTCAGGTCTTCCTTACAACAAGCCTTAAGAGGTGAGTACCACAGTCACCTTCACTTTTGTTGTTGGGCTTCCCGGGTGGCTCAGAGTTGGACATGACTGAGTGACTAACACTTTCTTTCAGTTTTGTTGTTGTTTAGTCACTCAGTCGTGTCCAACTCTTTGTGAATGAACCTTGGACCATAGCCTGCCAGGCTCTTCTGTCTGTGGGATTTTCCAGGCAAGAATACCGGTGTGGGTTGCCATTTCCTTCTCCAGGGGCTCCTTCCGACTCAGGGATTGAACCCATGTCTCCAGCATTAGCAGGAGGATTCTTTACCACTGAGCCCACCAGGGAAGCCCAATTATCCCCACTTACAGATGTGGAAACTGAGGCTCAGAGCAGTAACTAATTAGACTGCAGTCCCACAGCCAGAGAGTGGCAGAGCTGGGATTTGAACCCTTTAAGAAACCCCATGCCCTGGCTAAGTAAAAGTGGGCAGAGACGTCCCTAGCAGAGGAAATGACAATTATGCATCCTCCAGGACTGGGACCACATGGGGCACCCCTCCCCCACACACCTGATGACCATTATTTTTTTTTCCCTTCTTTCTTTTCTGTTTTTTGCTTTTTCTTTTTTATTTGATGACTGTTATTTGGGGCTTCCCTGGTGACTTGAGGACTTCCCTGGTGGCTCAGATGGTAAAGCGTCTGCCTACAATGCAGGAGACCCGGGTTCGATCCCTGGGTCGGGAAGATCCTCTGGAGAAGGAAATGGCAACCCACTCTAGTACTCTTGCCTGGAAAACCCCAAGGATGGAGGAGCCTGGTAGGCTACAGTCCATGGGATTGCAAAGAGTAGGACACAACTGAGTGACTTCACTTTCTTTCTTTCTGGTGGCTCAGTGGTAAAGAATCTGCCTTCCAATGAAGGAGATACAGGTTTGATCCCTGGGTCTGAAAGACCCCCTGGAGAAGGAAATGGCATCCCACTCCAGTATTTTTGCCTGGGAAATCCCAAGGACAGAGATGCCTGGTGGGTTAGAGTCCATGGGGTCGCAAAAGAGTCGGACACGACTGGGCGACTACACCATAGCATTCTTGTTCCAGTGGTGTGCTGGCATAGTAACTACTTCATTGCAGGCTTCACGTCTCCCGAGCCTCCTTCTCCCACCTCTACCCCATGGTCTCTGGGCTCCTTTACCTGTCCTGCTACCTGTGAGCTCCAAGCATTAGAATCTATCCCACCTCCGTTATGGTAGTTAGGTGGGGTGTACAACAGGCTTCCCAGGTCATTCAAGTGGTAAAGAACCTGCCTGCCAATGCAGGAGACATGAGATTTGGGCTTGATCCCTGGGTCGGGAAGATCCCCTGGAGGAGGGCATGGCAATCCATTCCAGTGTTCTTGCCTGGAGAATCCTATGGACAGAAGGGCCCGGCAGGCTACAGTCCATAGGGTCACAAAGAGTCGGACATGACTGAAGAGACTCAGCACACATGCATGGCGTATCCAAAAGAAAGGGCGGGCAGAGAGTGATGCTGCCTTGAGAAGCTCCCTAAGCCCTGGAGATTCAGCTTTTTCATCTGAGGAGTGGGGACGTTAACATCGCCCACCACAGAGGGCTGCATCCACGCAAGTGCTTACTCTGCGACCTCGCACCTGAGTGCTGGTTCCCTTATTCTGACTTCAGGTGCCCTCTGAGGTGGAATCACTCGTCCCGTGAGCAGGCAGCATCGGTCACCCAGCACAGCACAGTAGGACAAGGAATGAGCAGTCTGCTGCTGCTGCTAAGTCGCTTCAGTCGTGTCCGACTCTCTGCAACCCCAGAGACGGCAGTCCACCAGGCTCCCCCATCCCTGGGATTCTCCAGGCAAGAACACTGGAGTGGGTTGCCATTTCCTTCTCCAATGCATGAAAGGGAAAAGGGAAAGTGAAGTCGCTCAGTCGTGTCCGACTCTTAGCGACCCCATGGACTGCAGCCCACCAGGCTCCTCCGTCCACGGGATTTTCCAGGCAAGAGTACTGGAGTGGGGTGCCATTGCCTATCTGACCCCAAAGTTCGAGAAGAGGGAGGACAGAGGAACCCTTTGGGTCTTCCAGGCAGCTTAGCATCACCCTGCTGGGTGTAGCTGGACGTGCCTCCCAAGTCCTGTACCCGCCCACTCCCACGACTAGCCCCAGACGGTGCACGTCGAGTGGTGTGGGGGAAGCCCTGTGCCCTCCTGGGTGCCCCTATCTCACTGGACCTGATCAGCCCCCTCCTCCAGCCCAGGTGAGGGATGCTGGTGGGGCGGGAGGAGCAGTGGGAAGGCTGGATGCCCACGTTGTTCAACTGTGGGCTGACTGCAGAATGGAAGGGAGGAAAGCATCCTTTCTGGAAAAATCTGGACAGAGGACACCTGCCCAAGTCACAGCCTTCATGGAAGCCAGCCAAGAAAACCAAAGAGACCAGAGAAATGGGCGGCCCTTACAGCAGCTGACAGGTGAGCGAGCCCAAGCCCCCATCAGACAGACCTAGGGTGGGGCCACGACTGACTTGGAGCCCCAGGTGTGTCTGAGGCTCTGCCCTGTATAAAGGGGTGTCTGGTTCCAGGTGGCCCATTGACAGTGGTGGGTGGGCCCTTGTGTTCCTCGTGCCGCACACCCCAGCCTTCCAAACCCTCTGGTCTGGCTCACAGTACCAAGAGTGCCAGCTTAGCCTTGCCCAGAAAACAGCAAGTCTCTGGGGCTCTTCCCTGCTTGCTTCTGGCTTCTGGGATCCCCTGCCCACCCCACCCCCACCCTCACGTTAGTCAGTTACTGTATTCAGTAAGATACTACATAGTTATGCAATTAGAACAGAGCCTGCCTGACTCACAGTGAGAGTTCCTGTGTGTGTCTGTGTGCGTGCATGCGCGTGCGTGCGTGCTAAGTCGCTTCAGTTGTGTCCGACTCTGCGATCGCATGGACTGTAGCCCACCAGGCTCCTCTGTCCATGGAATTCTCCAGGCAAGAATACTGGAGTGGGTTGCCATGCCCTCCTCCAGGGGATCTTCCCCGCCCAGGGATCGAACCTGCGTCTCTTACATCTCCTGCATTGGCAGGTGGGTTCTTTACCACTAGCACCACGTGGGAAGCCCAAATGCTCATAAATATTAGTTATTATTACCAGGCATGATTATCTTCGCCACTTTACAGCTAGGGAAACCGAAGTTCAGAAGGATTGAGTGACTGGCCCACAGACATGAGATGCTACACTCTCTTGGGCTGACTTTTCTTTGAGCTAACAGTTTTTGGGTGGCTCTTGGGGAGCCGGGCTCTGGGCTGACTCCTCTGTGAGAGTTATCTCCCTTAATCTTCACCACAGCCCTGTGGCCAGGAAATCGAGGCTCAGAGAGGGCAGGTGATTTGCCTGAGGCAACCCAGCTGGTAAATGGCAGAGCCAGGGTTGAAGTAGGCAGCCCGGCTCCTTTTGTGAACTGGGGAGAGTAGTGGCCCTGGCCTCTTGCAGGAACTTCCAGTCACGTCAGGGTCCCAGGCTAGAGAAGCTGCTCCAGGAACCCTCGCTCAAGTTGGGACCAGGTGGCTACCCTGATTCCCCAGCAACGCTGGCCCCGGCTCAGAGAGGGGACTGGGCTGGCTCTGGGTGCCAGAGATGTCCTGAGACTGCAAATTAGGAGGAGACCCAGGCTGGTCCTTAAACTCCCAGGCAGTCCAGGAATCCCAACAGTACAAGGCCAGCCTGCAAGGCTGATTTGGGAGGAGCTGGAGTGAGCCAGCTTTGTGGGCAGCCTGCCCACTCTCATCAGGTCAGTCTCTCCCTCCTCCAGAACTGGCTCCCGCTGTCCCTCCCCCTCCCCTTCCTGGGCTTCAGCCACTCGAGGTGACTGGCCTTTCACACCTACAGCTCTGCTGTTGCTCTTCCTTCCGGTGATACACCTTCCTCTGCCTTAGCCTGGCAGACTCCTACTCATTCTCCAAGACCTTCAAACGGCACCTCCTCTCTGAAGCCCCTCTTGATTGACTTGTCAGAATTCACAAGGGTACCCTCGGGGGAACTTTTTGTTGTGCCTCTAGGTTGCTGGCCCAGCCATTTTCCTCACAGCGACGGCTGCCATTCGCTGAGCACCTGCTGTGTACAGGCACGGCACCTGTAGTCTCCTTAACCCCATACCAAGCCTGCAGGAAGCGCTTACTACTAGTAAGTCACTGCATCTCTGAGAGATTAAACAACTTGCCTAAGATCATATAGCTAGAGAACGGCCAGGGAGAACTGTAACTCAGGTCTGCCTGCAAAGCTCCTGGGGTCCATCAAATTGCAGGCATACAGAGGAGAGGGGCTTGCTGTGCATCTCCCTTCTATGTAGGCCGGAGGGGTGGGCACACAGCTCCAAGGGGGCAGGCTCTGTGAGCCTGGACTGGGTGAAATGAGCTGACTGGCCAGTTGGAACCTCGCCTGGCGCTCCCAGCACCTCTGGCAAAAGGCTCTGGAGCCCAAGCCTGGAATAGACCCAGAACCTCAGCCTTGAGGAGAGTCTATCAACTGTTCCTTCCTTTTCCATCTGGCAAAGGAGGCTCTAGGTGGGCAGCTGCCCCTCACACACAGCTCCTGGCTCCCCCATGCAGGTTGCTTGTGGGCCTAGGACCTGAAGACAACTTGGGGAGATGAGCAAGCCCACCACCACCAATTTTCAAAGGGGACATTAGCCACAGGAGGCTCTCCAGCTCGGGGCAGATGTTCCGGCCACAGACACAGCTGTGACTTGTCCCCACAGGTCAGGCTCCATGGGGGAAAGAATCCCCTTCTGGCGGGTTTGTCCAAAGGAAGTGAGCCCATGACCACTTCCAGGGTGCGAGGCGGGGCAATGTTCCATCTTGGTGGCCCGCCTTCCTGGGGTATCGGCGAGTCTGGATCTGCGTCCAGCCCACCCACCACCCCTGGTTTCCAGGCACAAACCTCTGTGCTCAGCTGTAGGCAGGTTCTGGGAACACTGAGGATGTCTTAAAATTCCTGTCGCCCAGGACCTGACAGTGATGCTTCTCACAGCACTGCGTGTGTGTGTGTGTGTGTGTGTGTGTGGTGAGGATGGGCAGGCCCCCAGCTCATTCACACTGAAGGCAGAGAAGGCTTCCTGGAGGAGGCTAACTGAGTCCAGAAGGACTTGACCAGGTGAGAGAGGCTGTGAGGAAGCAGCTCCTGAGGACGGAGACCCAGAATGAGAGCCACAGCCTGAGGCCTAGTGTGCGACAGGCCAGACCCAGAGGGCCACAGCCTTCCCCCCGACCCTCCATGTCAGGTGGGCTCCTGCCTCGACTGCTCCCATCCCTACTGGGGCCTGAGGTCTATGGCCCAGCCCTCTCTGTGTCCTCTGACCTGCTGTATGCTTGCTCCTGCCTCCGCCTGAGCCCTGTTGGCAACCACAGCTAAAGGGCTATGGCTGCCCTCAGCTGGGGTCAGGCTCACGCACTCTGCCCTCATGGCTCTGTCAGAGGAGACGGGGTCCCGGGACGCTCTGCCATCACCCGCCTAGCCACAGAACCCATGGCCCGCCTCCTGCAGCTGGGGCAGGCCCATCTCTGGCCTCGAGAAACCCCCTCTGAGCCCCAGCCCCTGGCTGTCTGTCTCCAGTTACCCTGGGGAAGCAGCTTGGGTGGATGTAGCCTTCTGAGACCTCAGGCCGCCCCAGTCAAGCGCATGACAGGACGGTGACCCTGGGTTGGAGAGACAGCCAAGAGGGGAATGGCTGGGGGTCAGGAAAACCCCCGCTGGGGGCCTCCCGCGGAGTGAGGAGGGGGCTGGTGGGCCCGGGAGGAGGGGGAATCAGCTCCTCCCCACCATGCTGGCCTGTCTGTCTCCAGCACTTCACTGTAAAAATAAATGGAAGAAGCACACGCCAGACAGGAAAAAAAGGAGGAAAAAAAAAAAGCCCCAAACCACCCCACATGGGGCTTCCTCGGCGGGTTTGGGCCAAGGCCTTGGCCTGGGTTACTCACTGCCGCTTCTCCCAGGGAAGCTGCTGGAGCCAAATTTGCATTTACCACAAACAGAGACAACACAATGTCATAATCCTTCTCCTGTCATTCTCCCCTCTCTTCCTCCTCCCACCTCAGACACACACACACGCACACGCTAACACAAAATGACGGCTCCCTCGACAGCCTGAATGAGCAAAGCCCTAGCTCGGCCTCTTAATCGTTGGCGCTTCTCTCCGGCCCGGTGCTCCATGCCCCTCGCCCAACTTGGAGCGGACCACCCACTGCCCCGTCCTTTGTCCCGAATCACCGCTGACAAATGGCCTGCTGGAGGGGAGGAAGAAGCCTTAGAGATAACGGTGGTGGTGGTGGTGGTGGTGGGGTTGGGGGGGTAGCAGCCAGCCTCCACCCCCTGCCGCCTCTGTACCCTCAAGGCTGGGGTCCCGGCCGCAGGATGCTGGCCGGACTGGAGGGGACCGGAGGGGATGGGCAGCGAGAGTGACTCGGCCCCTGGGACTCTGACCCGGAGCCCTGGCCTTCACGCCCCTGCCCTGCCCCTGCCGCCCCGGCCTCCCGGGCTCCCAGAGCAGCGCCCCCGCCCGCCTCTCTCGCCCCTCCTCTCCCGGCCACCCTCCGGGCCCTGCTCTGAACATCCCCCGCGCTCCCCTCCCGCTACCGCTCTTTATGGCAGTTTCAAAGCTGCAGCCGCCACTCGAGCAGCTGCGGCCTTTGATGGGGGACAAGGCAGTGAAGGCCGCCCGGGAGGCCCCTGCCCGCCCGGCCCCGGCCCGGCCCGCCCCCGGCCGCCCCCGCCGGGAGCCTGGGCCAGGCAGCGCGGCGCGGTGGAGCGCCCAGCGGGCACGCCTCACACGCCAGAGCAAACTTTCGTGACCGCAGGGAGAGACACGGCACACACGCCGCCTTTACCTTTGCAGCAGCATCCTTCCGGCCACTTGCTCCAGACCCCTCCAACAGCCCCCCGGCCCGGGGGAGGAAAACAACTCCGGCGCGAGGCTGGGGAGGAGGGGGAGGGAAACAAGGAGCAGGAGAAGGAAAGGGGGGCAGTTTCTCTCTTCTCTCAGCCTCCTCGCAGCGCCTCCTGCCCGAGCCGGCAAGTGAAGTCACAGGGCCGGGGCGGTGACATCAGCTGAGCCTCTGACATCACGGGCCCCTGCCCGATCTCACCTCTGCAGGGTGGAGATGGAGGAGCAGCGGGGAGGGGGGATGGATGGAGGAGGGAAGGGAGCACTGATCTCTCTCCATCGCCCTCAAATGCGGAGAGCGTGC
Source organism: Moschus berezovskii (assembly GCF_049115385.1). Lineage (NCBI taxonomy): Eukaryota > Metazoa > Chordata > Mammalia > Artiodactyla > Moschidae > Moschus > Moschus berezovskii. The sequence continues at coordinate 117,049,896 of NC_142465.1, forward strand.
CAGCGTGGTAGTGGTGGGGGAGCTGGGGAGGGGCGGGCAGCTCATCTCTGAAGAATTATGTTTTATCTCTATAGATAGGGGAGATTATGTGTCTATTTATAATTGGCCCTTGAGGGAATGGCTTAAAAGAGGCGAACGCCCTCCAAGACGAGAAGCACACCTCACCCCACCGTTCTTGGTGCCCAGCAGGTAAAGGTCAGCAGTCATGAGCACCTACTGTGTGCGGGAACTCGCACTCAGCCTCTTGGGCAGTGATGGCAAAGACCTGGTGTGGCTCCAGGAGGGGAGGGCCTCCCCGAGGCCACGCAGCAGGAAAATGAGCTGGGATTTGAGGTTGGGGCACAGAGGGTGAGAAAGGCCAGTTCACAGCCAGCACGGGGGCCCAGAGCTTGAGCGGGGGCCAGCCAGGCAGCCCTGGGGCCTCCTGAAGCCTTTCTCCAGCTGCTGGAGCGAGGCCTTGGGTTTGATCACTCAGCCTAGGCTGCCTGTCCCCTCCACCCCCCCAGGAACGATGGGCTTCCCCGGGGCAGGCAGAGTGCCCCAGATTGCATCTCCAGGGGTGGCAGCAGCAGGCAGCCTGCCCTCGGCGTGCGGCCAGCAGTGCCGGTTCAGTGGGCTGAGCACCCACTACCACGTGCGGTCCCTGCAGCAGGCGTCCACACCCCTTCTTACTCCGTGGCCGTGCCTAAGAGGGAGACACCAAAGCCCCATATCAAGACAGGGAAACTGAGGCCCAAGGCACGGTGGGACAAAACAAAGACCCAGGTGTCTAGTGCCTAGGCACAAGACCATGGCCAGATTCTTGGCCCTGCAGTGCCCTCGGCCTGAGCCGCTTCCTCCATGGCTGTGCAGACCATCTGGATGCCCACTTCCTTTCAGGAAACTGCGTGCTCGAGCCTCTGCCCTCTGATGAGTGCCCGCACAATCCACTCTGCTGTGCTCCCTTCAGCTCAAGACCCCAACCCCACAGGCCCCCTAAGGCAGCACCCTCCTCCTGGCACCGCGGGGCGTCTGGGCTGCTGACTACTGACTGCCCCGACTCAGCTCACAGCTTCGTCCGAGCTCCGGGGACTGGCATCGGCCAAGGACCTACGAAGCGCCAGGCTCCAGTTATCTCACTTCATCCCTCCCATGTCCCAGACGTCAGGGGCAGAGGCCAGGAGGCCGGGCTGCTCCCGCTGTCTGGAAAGTCATTCCCTTTCTCCCAGGCTTTCCCTGAAGCCCAGAGCAAATGGCTCCACCTCAGTTCTCAGGACTCCAGCCATGCTTTGCACTGGTCCTTTCCCCACCTGGTGGCTCAGTTGGTAAAGAATCCGCCTGCAATGAGGGATACCTGGGTTCGATCCCTGGGTTGGGAAGATCCCCTGGAGAAGGGCAAGGCTACCCACTCCAGTATTCTGGCCTGGAGAATTCCATGGACTGTACAGTCCATGAGATGGAAAAGAGCTGGAGACGACTAAGTGACTTTCACTTTCCCCCACCAGGGCCTGACATGGTGCAGAATCTACACCAGGCACTCAGTAAATTGGCCCTATTCACAGAAAATGCGCACACAAGCGCAAACCCCAGGGAGCAGACAGGAGAAACAACTCCATTCAGTTCCCTAAACAAACCACGTTCCCTCTCGCCTCCAGCCTTGGCACCTGTGGTTCCTCTGCTTGGAACACCTCACCCCACCCTCCCCCATTCCCTGGCCACAGGAGGGTCTCCACTGAGACATCGCTTCCTCTAGAAGCATTTCCTGAATCCCAAGTCCAAGTGAGGTGTGACTTTCCATGTTTATCCCCCGTTGTAGCTCTTACTCTGTCCTGGGAGGCAGCAGGAAGTGATGAAAAGAGGGTGGGGCTCCAAGGCAGAAGGCTGGGGTTCAAATCACGGCTCCCCAGCTCCCTCACTGCGTGACCCTAGACAAGCACGTGACTCCTCCAAGTCTGTTTTCTCCTTTGTGAAGTGGGGCCAAGTGCTGGTGGGAGGGCCTCAGCGCAATGCATACCCTCAACAGACCCAGCAAAGCCGCTTCTCCCTGTTCACCTGCCTGCCTCGCCAGCCAGGCTGTGACGCCAGCCAAGCAGATGGCTCTGTTTGGTTTTCTGACCCCTGGCATGGTACCAGCACACAGTGCGCACTCAAGAAATCTGCACTGAGGAAATCAGGCAAGGTTGGTCGACACAGGGGCTTTTCATGTTAATTCAGTTCGGCAGTGCCTGGTTTTAAATCTTGGTTCCACCACTTCCTTCCTGTGTGATCATGGGCAAGTTACTTAACTTCTCGGAGTCTCATATGTTCCACCTGTAAAATGGGTATAAGACTAGACCCTACCTTATAAGGTTGTTGAGATGACATGAGAGAAGGGATGCAAAATGCTTAGCCCAGTGCAAACTCATAGCAGAAGCCAGATCCGTGTCGGCTGCCATCGTTATTACCGGGCTCCAACACAACCTCCCAGTAATAATAATGGGAAAAAGCAAAAGCAGTGACAGATACCATTTTCCTGGGCTCCAAAATCACTGTGGACGGTGACCGCAGCCATGAAAGGAAAGCTGTTACCAACCTAGATGGCATATTAAAAAGCAGAGACGTCACTTTGCTGACAAAGGTCTGTCTAGTCAAAGCTATGGTTTTCCCAGTGGTCATGGACAGATGTGAGAGTTGGACCATAAACAAGGCTGAGCACCAAAGAATTGATGCTTTTGAGTTATGGTGTTGGAGAGTCCCTTGGACTGAAAGGAGATCAAACCAGTCAATCCTAAAGGAAATCAACCCTGAATATTCATTGGAAGGACTGATTCTAAAGTTCTAATACTTTGGCCGCCTGATACAAAGAACAAGCCCATTGGAAAAGACCCTGTTGCTGGGAAAGATTGAGGGCAGGAGGAGAAGGGGGCAACAGAGGATGAGAAGGTTAGACAGCATCACTGAATCAATGGACATGAATTTAAGCAAACTCTGGGAGAGAGTGAAGGACAGAGGAGCCTAGTGTGCTGCAGTCCATAGGGTCGCAAAGAGTCGGACATGACTTAGCGACTAAACAACAACACAACTTCAGGGAGCCTCACCTTCCCACTCTTGAAGGAATGTAACTAACATTCCTTACTTGGCTGAGTTTTTGAGTGGGTAACTGCAGACAAGGAGGATGAATGAGCCGAGCACAGAGTGGGCGCTTAGTAAACACAGGATAAATACAGGTTCCCTTCCGTTTCCTCAAACTAGGGACACACATGGACAGTTACTCAGTAACTTTTCACAAACATGAGTGAGGTGGGATCACAAGTCAGGAGCAACAGACGCAGAGAAGAGGCTTAGGAGGGAGGGCAACTGGGGGAGGAACCAGGAAAGGCTTCGTGGAGGAGGTGTGTGATCTGGGTCAGGAAGGTGCAGGGAAAGCAGGGAGGTAGAAGTGAACGTATGGACAGAAGAGTTGGGGCACCCACCCCCGCAAAAGCAAAGCAGATTTCAAAGCAGCGTCTCAGAGGTTAGGGGAGATGTTCCCATTGCCTCTGTTTGGGAACTTGGGGTTTGATAGCACAGTGGCTGGAGAAGGCAATGGCACCCTACTCCAGTACTCTTGCCTGGAAAATCCCATGGACGGAGGAGCCTGGTAGGCTGCAGTCCACGGGGTCTCGAAGAGTTGGACATGACTGAGCGACTTCACTTTCACTTTTCACTTTCATGCACTGGAGAAGGAAATGGCAACCCACTCCAGTGTTCTTGCCTGGAGAATCCCAGGGATGGAGGAGCCTGGTGGGCTGCCGTCTATGGGGTCGCACAGAGTCAGACACGACTGAAGCGACTTAGCAGCAGCAGCAGCACAGTGGCTGAGCTGGAGAGCTCCATGTGCACGGAGCCTCTGTGCTGGGAATGTTGTCATGGATACAGGCCAACAACACAGACAGCAGAATAACTGATCTGGGGTGGGGGGGACATGCTGGAATCATCTGCCCCAGTCATTCTTCAGATGTAGAAACTGAGGCCCAGAGACAGGAAAGGACTTGATCAAGATCACACGGCAGGTCAGCGGCAGAGCTGAGACCTACGCTTAGTCTCCTAATGGCTAGGTCAGAATTCTTTACTGATCACGGCAATGACAAGTTCCCGGTACTTGTGTAGTGCTTATTGTATGCACCTGTGTCTTAGCTTCTTGGGAAGATGAAGTCATTTGAGCCCCACAACCACCCTTGAGTGAGGGACTACCATTACTCCCATTTTGCAGATGAGCAAACTGAGGCCCAGGGAACTCAACTGAGTTGCCTGAAGTCACACTGCTAATAAAGAGCAGAGCCAGGATTCAACCCCAGGCTACAAAGCCCCAGCATCTGGGTGCTTAACCAGTACACGCAGCTGTACTCAGCATGTGTCCATCCCATCACGCATGCGTGCACCGTCCACCCAGTCAAGCATGCAAGCATTCATTCAAGCAGCATTTATGTGAGTGCCTACTGTTCCAGGCACTCAGAAATCAGCAGTGAATGAAAGCCAACCCCACGGAGCCCTGCCCGCCCCTCTGTGACCCCTGCCGCCTTCTACCGCGCCCAGCCATTTCAGCTCGCTAAAAACCGTCTACCTGTAAAGCCTGGTCTCCAATTTAGCTGCTCAAGACCACAGACCGCTGTACTGCTGGGAAACCACAAACCAACCCCCCTTCAAAAGCCATTCTATCATTTGCTTAGGAAAGGGGGAGTGAAGATGATTGATCCAGTATCCATTTCTGAATAGAATGATGAGTTGCATGGAGGACCAAGGCCTCACTGGCAAAAAAAAAAAAAAAAATCCTCAAATCGTATTTAGAAATAGTACACAGGGCTTGAAGCAACAGAGCGAAAAAGTGCAATGGTTGAGTTTTGCCACCCACCACAAGAAAGCTTTCAACAAGTCCAGAACCCTTGGCAGGGAGGAACCAGGTCAGTCACATGCCCTGGACAGTCTATCAGATAGGTGAGCACTCTTTCGGGGCTCCCAGAAGACCCAGACCTTCTCCTGCTTGGTTCCAGGCCCACGACACTGTTCTGCCCCGAAAGACTGACATGACTGTCCCACTTCCCAGAGGACACAGACTCAGAAAAAGACTTTCCCAAAGTCAACACAGGCCTGGTTCTGCAAAGACTGTGGTCCCCCCTCAACATTGCCACTTGAGTGCAGCCTGGGGCAGGCCTTGTCACTTCTCTGATCCTCCAGTTTCTTTTTCCTTAGAGTGAAGACTCTGAGACACAAGAGCAGAAAGCTCCCTGCCAGCCCTGGCGTTTGGTGCTTTCATCTGATGAGGCTGCAAGACTGGGGCCAAGGACAGGAAGAAGGGCCAGGCAGATGTTTCCCCAACCCACATCACCTCCAACACCTTCACCCCATCTCCACTAGGCGCCTGAGTCAGCTTGTAAACAGTCCCAGAAGGAGGGATCTTAAAAACGGAGATCTGATTCAGGGAGGTGAGGTGTTCTATTACCATTCTCCAGGCGGGACTACAGACTCAAATCTACAAGAGAAGTGCTCTCTCCCTGCCACTGCCTCGCCTCAACACACTGAGAGGTTCCGAACATCCTGTGCCATTTGACCAAGTGAGAGGGACTGAGTGGCTACTGAACTCAGGTTATTAATAGAATTAAGGTGCTGACGTGTCTGACTCTTTGTGACCCCATGGACTGTAGCCCACCAAGCTCCTCTATCCATGGGATTCTCCAGGTAAGAATACGGGAGTGGGTTGCCATTTCCTTCTCCAGGGGATCTTCCCAACCCAGGGATGAAACCCATGTCTCTTATGTCTCCTGCATTGACAGGTGGGTTCTTTACCACTAGTGCCACCTGGGAGAAACATGCATACATGCACTGCTAATAATCCCCAATATCTGCATAACTGCCACCTCTTGGCTGTGCCAATGCTCACAGCCTCAGTTTCCTCTTCCACAAAGTGGGAATACTCGTCATTACTCTTCCCCGAGATGGCAGGACAGGAATCATCTGTCCCATTTTGCAGATGAAGAAACTGAGGCTCAGAGAAGTGGCATTCAGTGCCCTGAAGCCACAACCCGAACATGGGTCTGTGACGCTTAATGTAGGAGGCGAAAGGAGAGAAAAGATCTGGGGTGGGCTGAGATTGTGAACCAAGCACACTTTTATCTGCTGGCAGTCTGCCGATGGTCACAAATGAGGGGTGATTGGCCCACCCGGGGGCCATCAGGGGCCTGCAGCCTGCCCCGGGCACAGCTGCCGCCCTGGCAGACCCGCAAAGAGCCCCCCGAAGAATCTCTGCGCTCTCAAGCTTTTTTTCCCATTCCAAACATGCCAGAGCCCCACGGACCCCGGAGGCTGCTACTTAGCGCCAGATTAATCACACCGAATTCTCCATCCAGATATTGCGTGCAGGCCGAATTCCCACCGCTAATCGCCGTAATATTCTCCTCGGCGTGTGCAGGCGGCCGGGGCGATGTTCCAGGAATATTAATTCTCCACCGCTGGCTCACTCCCGCCACACGCATGCGCCCCCTGCACCGCCGGCTGATGTTCAGGGATCAGGGGGCCGGGCAGGGGGACAGGAGACCAGCAGGAGCCCAGGTGGGAAACCCTTCCTGGGGCCTGGGCCCCCCGGGTGGGAAGCAGTGGCCCCAAGGCCTGGCTGACAGTTTAACCTGAGCCACTGCAGGGCTGGAGGTGGCCCACGCCTGCGGCCGGGGTCGCCCCGCTCACCCTGTCTCTCCTTCCAGTTTTGCCCTGGAGCCCCCTGTCCCTGGATCTGCAAGAGTCTCAGGACTCCTGAGAAGTCACACAGTACAAGTCCTCTGATGTCCTCTCAACACAGCAGAGCTTTGAGGAAATGGGCAGCCAGGGACCAGCTAATCCCAGCCAAAAAAAAAAAAAAAGCACACACACAAAAAGGAGTGAAAATCTTTCATCTGCTCAAAATATAAAAACATGGGAGGCAGAGGGGACTTGGGTGAAAGAAGTTAGGCTACACTGTGGGCCTGTCCGGCCTGGAGGGGACAGGCCTCTGCTGCTGGCAACACGGACCCTTGCATAGTACATGTAGGGGACCCCCTCTCCACAGCATGATCATTAGCAGAGGAGCCCGGGAAAGGCTGGTGGGGACAGTGTCTAGCTTCTGGAGGGTCTCTAAGGAGAGCAAGCCCACTGGCTCTGGTTGAAGCATATGGGCATATGCACAAGACACTGGCCTGTCCTCAGGGGGTGCCCAGCAATCCAAGAAAAACAACAGTCCTCCTGAGCACAGTCCCTGGGAGCACACTTCCTGCCCACCCCGACCCTGGGACCCCCAGAACAGCACTGGGAAGAGCCACATACTCAGGGGCTTCGCAAAACACCCTTCTGACCTGTTGTTCAGTCGCTAAGTCATGTCTGACTCTTTGCCACCCACGGACTGCAACACGCCAGGCTTCCCTGTTCTTCACTATCTCCCAGAGATTGCTCAAACTCATGCCCGTTGAGTGGGTCATGTCATGCCTCTGATCTTACCCTGGTTCTAACTCAGTACCACCAGGGGAAGCAGTTTCACACGCAGTTCACCAATAAGGAGCCTGACACGTGGCCAGGTGAAGTCAATGGCCCAGCCAGAGTGGTCCCCAGGCCGACAGACTCCAAAGCCAGTGCCCTCTCCTCTCTGAAGCACAGCCTCACCCCACACCCCAGGGCTCCTCTGCTCAGAAATGACTTCTGAGGTCCTTCCTGCTCCCGCATACTGACCAAGCCAAAGCATTTATTGAGCACCTACTGTGTGCCAGGCCCAAGGATCCAGAAACGCATAAGGTTGTATTGTTCAAGGAGCCTACAGTTAGGTGGGAGGAGAGAAAAGTAAACCAGGAACCACGCTCCAGCCTGAGCCCCACAGGAATGGGCCTTCCCCTATGGGCTTCTTGGGGGTTAGGGAGGCCTTCCCGGAGGAGGAGGAGGAGGCTAATCCTAGAGGAGAAAGTGGGGGTGGGGGAGGGATCCCTACACGTGTTTCTGGACCAGAGAGGACCGATGAGGCTGAGAGTGGTTTCTGTGAGTGGTTCGGTGAAGGCGGCCTCCGTGCGCAGGATCAGATGAGAGCAGGAAGGACGTGGCTGCTGGTCAGATGGTGTGCCGGGCAGGGCAGGGTCCCAGGCCCAGGTAAGCTGAGCCAGCCCCTGGCCAGGCAAGGGCAGGGCCCTGGGCTACAGAGAGCTGAGGAAGGGGCCTCTTGACCCCGGGTCTCCTGACTCCTGGTCCAGGGATCTGACTGGGAGGTGGGCCTCTAAGAATACCCCCAAAGATGGGTCCAGCCTAACAGAGTGAGCAAAAGGAGGTGGTTTGAAGGTTCGGGGCTCAACCCAATTCCTTTCTGGCACTAAGAGATTAATAAGAGAATCAAGGTTTAAACCACAGAGGTGGGAATTCCCTGGTGAATTCCAGAGGTTGGGACTCTGCACCTTCACTGCTAAGGGCCTGGGTTCAATCCCTGGTCAGGGAGCTAGGGTCCCACAGGTCGTGAAGGGCACCCAAAACAAAACCCACAGAGATGAGGGATGGAGTCCAAGCCCTAGGCCTCTCCCACAGCAGCCAGCTCCTGTCCAGCCCAAGGGACACCAGTTGTCCCCCATTCCCCTGTGGACCCGAGGGGTCTGACTGGGCAGGTGCCCAGTGCCTTTCACACTACCTCTCGTATTGGCCTCATGCACGTAAGAGAACCAAGGGGTCTCTCACTGGTTTCTCAGATGCAGACATACTGCTAGGAGACAAAGCGCAGATGGAAATAAACACACTCGGGCCTCACACGTGCCGGGCTCTCTGCCCATGATCACAGGGTGGCATTACAAGGAGGGCGCTCACCCAGGTCCCGCTAGCAGCAGGAGGAAGCATTTCATGGCTCTTACGTTTGGGCCTGGGTGTTCAGGGTCCCGTCCCTCAGGCCCCGCTGTTCACAATCAGAACAGGCGCACAGAGGCCAGGATGAAGCAAAGGACAAGCTTCTCACTCTGCTCCTGCCCTCGCCAGTCCTGTGCCTTGGACTCACTTTTGAGAAATGCAACGCAGGACAGAGACTTAGCTGAGACCCAGCAGATACTCTGAGAGACTTGGCAGGGGGAAGCCAGGGCCCAGCCCTGTCCCCAGGTAACATCCCAGCCTATTAACCATAACTGAGGTGCGCCACAGGACCCCAGGAGGGTAGACAGCAAGTTACCCTGGGAAAACCCCCGCAGGCTTCCTGTAGAAGGGGGCATTTAACAGCAAACTAGAGGGCAAGGAAGCCTGTGTGAGCTGCAAAGTTCTACACACATAAGACGCAGGGCCTCGTAACTTCAAGGGATACTGGATCCAGTTTCAGTTATCAGCCCTCACCTCCCTCCCAACCCCATTCCAGGCCAGCCCCTTCCCATTCTCTGTACCCCTATCTTCTGCCTCCAGGTACCTTATGACTGTGGCTAGTCCCTGTGAAAGGAAAGTCCAGCTGAATGACTAATGTGGCCATGGAGGCACAGACACGTACTTGGTGTGCCCTTGGGCTCCAGTCCCACACACCATCTCCCCTTTGGCACTGCCCACCAGGAGTGGCAGGGCCTGGGTGTCAGCTGCTGGGCCCTTGCAGGCAAGATAGATGGACTAGTGAGTCAGGCTCTGGGCTGTCTGTCCCTAGACCCAGCCCTGGAGCAAGGCAGAGGACAGGGCGCGAAGCCTGGATGAGCCAGGGGCCCAGTCAGTCCCCCACAGGAGGCCTCTTGGTCAGGCCTGGGCTCTTGGAGGAAGTTGACAAGTACCATTCCTGAGGCCCAACCCCCAAGAGAGCCAACAGCATCAAGCATTGGCCCCTGGCTCTTCTAACCAGGGGAAGACCGGGGTCTGGGCTCAGCCTCCCCACTCCTGACTGAGACAGAGCAAACCACCTCTCGGCTCCAAGCCTCAGTCTGTCCATCTGGAACACGGGCCGGCCACACCTAGCTTGCAAGGTTACTGTGAAGACTCTGATGAGTGATGCGAGTGATGCATTGTCTTAAAGTGAGTGACAAACAGGAGAGGTAAAATGCTGGTTCCTTCCCCAGGGCTGGGCATTTAAAGAGACCCAGGCAATTAAAAACAGGGCCTCTCCTGGACAGGGGAATTCACACTGGCCTCCTTTATGGCTCATAACAGCCCAGAAAAGGAGAAACTACTTTTCTAATTGTACAGGTGGGAAACTCAGGGCAGGAAGGTGAGGGGCTCACCTAAGGTCACAGAGAGCCAAGTTCCCAGGTGTTCCATGCCTGACTCTCTTAAGTGGGCACTTTCAGGCAAAGGGGTGGCAGAGAGGCCAGGGGCACCAAAAACCAGCGCTGTAAACTCCAGCTAAGAGGCTTAGTTGGCCCCAAACCCTGAACCCTAGCTCAGGAAGAAGACCCCTACCGCCTGCCTCCCCAAGCCTGCAGCCCTCCTGGGCTCTAGCGTGGTGGGTGGGTGGATGGTGGGGGCCTTGCTTTGAAAGCCAGGAGCTTTTCAGCGCTAGGATGGAAGCCAGTCAACCTCCTCCAGGAGCCCAGGCCTGAAGGGGCTGGGAAGTGGTGAACAACCCCGCAGGATGAGCCTCCTGGTGGGGAACCACCCCCTGCCAGCACCCTGCCCGCCGAGCCTGCAGTGCGGTGCATTAAGGGAGCTCAAGGCGCAGGCAGGCACCTGCCAATCTCAGCCCACGGCCCCCGCCCCGGCCCCCCTCTCCCGGAGGACAGATAATTCTCTCGCTCTCCCAGCCTGACAAAATAACTAATGCTAACTCAATAAAGTCCCCCTTGAAGGTTTTTAATTACCAGACTGTGCTGAAGACTAAAGACTCGGGAGCGGGAGGGAGGCCAGGGGGAGGAGGCTGACGGAGGTCGGAAGGGCGGAGGAGGGAAGCAACTCCCCTTTCAGCTCAGGGAAGAGGGCAGGGCCAGGCCCGCTGCTGTCCAGGGTGCTGGGCTGGGCGGTCACAAGGACTTTGAGGAGTCATATTTGCAACAGCGGCCACTGATGGAGACAAGGCTCGTTACCTAGCAGGGACTTGACGGAGATCACCTGCTCTAAGCCTCACAGCTGACCGCAAGGTAGCCGCTCATTTCCCCACTATACAGATGAGGACAAGGAGGCTCGGGGGGAGGGATGCGGGGGTGGGCAGCGGTGTGCTGTGGTCACACAGCCAAGCCAGGATTGTCCAGCTATACTTGGCGACGGGCAGAGTGCCTGGCTGCCGGCAGAAGGAAACTCAACCCAGGGATGCAGTTGGAGGGCACAGGAATGACCCTCAGGGAAGGTCGAATGATGTGCCATGGCTTCTGTGCAATAAGATGGGCTGGGCCAGGGACCCAGACAGCAGAGCCAGGAGCTGACTGTCTACAGGCTCTGCCCGAGGGGACCCAAGCCGAACCTAAAGGTGGGGGCAGAACACTACATCATGGGGCAAAGGGGGCGGTGCTCAAACACTCCCATGATGAACCCATATGGCCACCCAGGGAGATAATGAAGGGAGGGGACGGCACCCCAGGAGAAGGGGTGGTACCTGAGCCATGCCCCCCACCCCTGGCTGAGCAATTCCTCTCTGAAAGACAGTAACACCTGATGGGACCTGCATGGCTGCCTCTGCTCCAGAACACCCCCAAGCCCCTCCCTGCCCCGCCTCTGAAGGCACCCACCCACCCACTTCTCTCTCCCAAGCCAGGGGCTTTCCTTCCGACTTGCCTGAGCCTGTTTCCACCTCACAGTTCCCTCCCCTGGCACAGTCTGCCCTGATACCTTTACCCCCAGGTCACAGCCCAAAGGACCCCTCCTTGGATAAGCCTTCCTGGGGACTCCCGACTTCAGCCTTCTCAGTCACAGGCCTCCCTAGAAGTTGCCAGCAGAAATGCCGCACAGCCTCCAAGGGTCCTGACCCCACACCCATCCCCTCCCCGCTCCCTGCTCAGTACAGGGCTCTTGGGCATCAGTGAGGTGGAGACGCTGAAGTCATCTTGCTGGGTTCGAATCCTGCCTTAGCAGCTTCTGAGGCATATGAACTTCTCTGAACCTCACTTTCCTCCTCTATAAAATGAGAGGTAAGCCCCTTATTTGTAGAGGACTTAGTGCCTGGTGAGTGCGTGGTGTTGCTTAGTATTACCATCACCGTCAGCCCATCCTCCCGCAGCCAAGTCTCTCCTAACTGGACGCTGCGCCCTTTGGCACAGGCCCTGGACACGTGCGCATCAGGGGCACTGGTTCGAGGCCTGCCCCTGAGAAACAGGCCACGGAGGTCCCACTGGCTCCTTTTCCCAGATAAGGACGTGGAGGCTGCGGAGGCTTGCCGCTATGCCGTGGACCCGTTGCTCGCCTCTGCTCTTCTCGCTGCTTCTTCTGAGAATTTGCTCTTCCCAGTTCTTCGGAGGCACTGAATTGGGGGGCGGTGCCGAGAGCCAGCACAGCTGTGCCTGGCTCCCGAGGGCTGCGAGCGGTCGGCTGGAGGCCCCAACGCCCAGCCCTGCCTGGAGCCTCCTGGCTGGGATCACAGTCCTGCGGCGTTCGAGCTTCTGCCCACCAGCCGGCCCCCTGGCATCGGGCCCGGGATGCCAGCCAGCCAGGAGAGGAGGCAGCTTGGCTGGCAGCCAGCTCACGGTGCCCGAGCTGTCAGCCAGGAGGCAGGCCCGGCAGGGCCGAGACCCCCCGCCTCTGAATGGGGCCCCCGGCCAGGCTACAGGACAGGGCCAAGCTTCTCATCGCCACAGCTACAAGGGCGCCCTGCAGGCACCCGCTCCACATTGGGCCCGGGGATGTAATGTTGCCGGGTGGGGACCCAGGAGGACTTGTTCTCATGTACTCAGCTCAGCTTTTCACTACCGTGGAAGGAGCACATGGAGCGGAGGGAATTTTCAAGTCAAATAATAATAAAAACAGCAACAACCACAGCTGACATTTAGCAAGCACTTACTCCGTGCCAGGTGTTTTATGTGTGACTGCACTGATTCCTCCCAAGGGGAGATGCTATTATTATCCCCTCTCTACAGACGTGGCAACTGAGCTCAGAGAGGTGTAGCAACCCACCCGGAACCGCACAGCAAGCTTGGGAGTACTCAGAATCTGCATGCAGCCTTTAGAACCTGTGCCTCAACCTCTCCACCGCACTGGCTCAGGCAGGGCTAAGTGTCCACACTGGACAGTCCAGCTGGGTGGCCTTTGGCAAGGAAGCCATCCATCTGCAAAACGAGTATCCTCAGAGAAGACCGCACTGTAGAGCTGACTGGGGGCTGAAGACAGAATCGGGCTTGGCAGAGGACATGTTCCCTAAATACAGCTGGGGGGTTGGTCACACTCACGGAGCAGCTGAACAAGGAGGAGTTAGCCCCAGGATAAGGAGCCCGTCTCATCAGAGTCTCTGCCAGCCTGCCTCCATCCCCACCCCCCACAGCCTCCTGGGCACCTCCCCACGGGCACGGCTGAGCTCGGAAGAGTCGATGCTGGGGAGGGGCAGTTCCCGGGGCCAACTATGAAAGTCCAGCAAGCCAAAACTTTGGGGACCGGCCCCAGATGCTCCTCTTTGTACCTGCCTCTCCCCACCCCAGAAGGTAAACGCGGGAAAAACTGGCCAGAGACTAAAGGGCCACTGGATTGAAACAGATGTGTACTGACACTTCTCTCTTGTGGTCTCTCTGCCCAGATTCTCCGTCCTCCCAGCAGCTGGGGACTACTAGGCAGGGCCCTCCATTCCTAGGTCAGGGTCTCACAGGAAGGGCACCGATCAGTCATTGGTGAGCGTGTGCCAGGCTCAGGGCTGCCCACTGAGGGGGCACAGGCTACTACTCAGCCCAGCTGCTCACATCTGTACAAAGTGCTGGGGCTTGTTATTTTTTTTTAGCATCTCTCTTCTCGCTCAATTCAAAACAAGCCCAATGGAGAGACCATATTGCCATCATCCGCATTTCCCACTAGACCAGAAAGGGACACTGCCCTACCCAAGGCCACACAGCTGACCAGGCTGCAAACCTGGCACATCTATTACTAGATGCCCTAACCCAGGGAGGGCCAAGCCCTGCGGTTGAGAGCCACTGATCTGCTCCCAGAGCAACTCCTTTGAGAGGTTGAGGGGAGCAGAGAAAGGACTGAGAAGGAGGATCCTCCGGATGGGCAGGGAGCACTGTGAGGGAGGACCCTCTGGATGGAAAGGGGTCTTCTGGAGACAGGGTAGGTAAGGACCCAGCTGACAGTGGCTGGGGACATCCAGCGGGCACCCCAAGGCAGGAGCCAGCCCCAGCATCACTGACTGAGGCCTCAAGGGAAACCAGGCAGTGCCAGGAGCACTCCTGGTGACTCTACAGTTGGAGAGCTGGTGAGAAATGGTGAAAGTCCCCGTGGCATCACAGAAGCCCAACCTGTGCCCTCCTGCCAGACACCCGGGCAGCAGAAGGCACCCTGATCTGGGTGGGGGTGGGGGAGGCAGAGGAGGTCTGGGTTCCAGCTCAGCTGTGTGACTATGTGAGTCTGGGCACCTCTCAGAGCCTGGCTCCTCACCCATGCGCTGGTGGGGCTGGACAGATGACCCCCTTGCCGCCCTAGGACGGACCAGGCACGCAGTAGGCCTACTGGCCTGCTGGCACAATTACAGTCTTTGCCCTAATTCCTCCAGCTCGACAGTTGCCTGCCATGGACACACCTGCCAGGAGGGCAGATTTAACCACAGAAAGTAGAGCAGGGACAGGCCAAAGCCTGCAGGCCAGCGGGGGGTGTCCCTCGCCACCAGCACACACCGCCCTTCTCAGGCCAGTCTGGGACCGGCCAGCCCAGCACCTGGGCTCCAGCCCTGTGTCAGCCAGCCCAGAGGCCTCGACTGGTGTGTTCTCAGCCTCAGTGACTGTGGACCAGGGCACGGGGTGGTGAGGAACCCGGGGGCAGGGGGTGGAATCTCAGACCCCGAGATTTCTACCCCACTCCCTGCCCCTTCTGGAAGGGGAGGAAAATGGAGGTTCTATTACGGCAGAAAGTGAAGAGGAACTCAAAAGCCTCTTGATGAAAGTGAAAGAGGAGAGAGAAAAGGTAGGCTTGAAGCTCAACATTCAGAAAACAAAGGGCATCTGGTCCCATCACTTCATGGGAAATAGATAGAAAAACAGTGGAAACAGTGTCAGACTTTATTTTTGGGGGCTCCAAAATCACCGTGGATGCTGACTGCAGCCATGAAATTAAAAGACGCTTACTCCTTGGAAGGAAAGTTATGACCAACCTAGATAGTATATTAAAAAGCAGAGACATTACTTTGCCAACCAAGGTCTGTCTAGTCAAGGCTATGGTTTTTCCAGTGGTCATGTATGGATGTGAGAGTTGGACTGTGAAGAAAGCTGATCGCCGAAGAATTGATGTTTTTGAACGGTGGTGCTGGAGAAGACTCTTGAGAGTCCCTTGGACTGCAAGGAGATCCAACCAGTCCATTCTAAAGGAGATCAATCCTGGGTGTTCATTGGAAGGACTGATGCTAAAGCTGAAACTCCAATACTTTGGCCACCTCATGCGACAAGTTGACTCACTGGAAAAGACTCTGATGCTGGGAAAGGTTGGGGGCGGGAGGAGAAGGGGATGACAGAGAATGAGATGGCTGGATGGCATCACCGACTCTGTGGACATGAGTTTGGGTGAACTCCGGGAGTTGGTGATGGACAGGGAGGCCTGGCGTGCTGTGATTCATGGGGTCGCAAAGAGTCAGACACGACTGAGTGACTGAACTGATGAGGCCACCAGGCTAATCTGGATATGGGCTCTGGGGACTCAGCCTTTAGAAGGCTTGGGAGAGACAGGAAGGGGTGGTGGGCAGAGAGCAAGGGTCCCCAGGGACACCAGCTGGGGGGTCCCAGGGACCATCTACTAGGCAAGAGGTGATGGAGGGGCCTTCCTAAACTCCCCTCTGGTCCCTTCAGCCCCCTCCGGTGGTCACAGCCTCCTACCTGCACCCCCTAGGCTCTCTGCACTGCCCACCCCTACCTTCCTGTCTTACTCCCCCACCACTAAATGGCTCCCTCCCAGTCCATTCTCTCCCCTCCCCCGATCCTGCCAGTGGGCTTCCAAAGTCCCAGACCCGTTTCCCCCCAGAACAAAAATGGTTGCAGCCCCTGCCGAACTGGGCAGCTTTGGCCTTGAGACCTCATGAATAAAGGATGCTGGCAGTGGCTGGTCACTCACTCAGGCGCAGGTAGGACTGGGGCAGGAGGCAGAGGGCAGGGGCAGAGTGGGGGTGGTCACTCCTCCACAGTGGCCACAACCCCCACTTGTCAGGGCTGCTTCTCCCTGCCCTCAGCCAGCAAGGTGCCAACCCCTCCAAAACCTCCCTCCGCAGGCAGCCCCCTCCCCAAAACTAACCTCCCGTGGGGGTGGCCTGGCCAGGCATGTAGTGTCAGGAATGGAAAGCAATTAGCGGGCACCTGGAGGAGGAGGGGTGGGGAAGAGAGAACAGCAGAGGAGAGGAAGTGGAGGGGAAGGGGGAGGAGGGAGAAGGGAGGAAGGGGAGGAGAGAGAGGGGAGGAGGAAGTAAGGGAGGAGGGGGGAGGGGAGAAGAGAGAAAGGGGGAGGGGGAGGGGAGGAGAGAATGGAGGGAAAGGAGGGGGAGGGGAGGGGGAGGGGAGAATGCAGGGGAAAGAGGGGGAGGGGAAGGAGGGGGAGGGGCGTCTGAAATCCCGCAACATCAAAGCCTTCCCCGCCGCAGAGCTCAGTCACGTGCGAGGCCTCGTTCCTTCGCTGGGAGAAGCCGCTGGGCCCGGGGCTGCTGAAGGAATTTTAAAACGAGGCAGGCTGCCTGGAATATTGAGGGGGGGGCGGGGGGGGTTGCAGGCAGAGAGCTTTGTCTGGAGGCAGGTTTTGAAACCTTTCTCTCCGAGGAGAGTGGCAGGGCGGATGGGGGCCTGTGGTCAGCCGCCAGGCAGGTGTCCAAAAGTCAGGACCACCCAGCGAAGCCGGGGGCCCGGCTGGTGGGAGGCTTGTGGCCCGGCCAGCCCAGTGATCCAGAGACGCTGGAAGTCAGGACTTCTCACGTGAATGCTTCCTCTTTTTAATACTGGAGGTGCGGGGGAGGGAGAAGGAAGGCCACGTGGGCCTCTGCTCACCTGGTCCAGGACTCCAGGACACTGGGCTCCAAACCCCGTTGATCACAGTGAGGGCACAAGAGGGCAGACGCCTGCTCGAGGGTCGAGGGTCCCAGAGGGCTCCCCAGGGGCCGGCGTGACTGTGGCCGACCGGCAGGGGATGGGGTCATAACCCCGCCGCATTCAGTGGGGGGGCCAGGGCGCCCACCCCTTGTCTCACCGAGGCCTCTCCACAGCCACGAGGCCTGCTCCCCCTGCCTGCCTATCACATTCTGTCCTGACCCATCCGGCAAAGTCCTTCAACTCCCTGAAGGTCCCGGGCTCAGCTGCGTTCTTATGAATTCACTCAGCTGTTCGCTGTGCTGTCCACTCCCCCCACAAATAGGGCCCGACAGGGGACTCTGGTTGGGACAGAAAGGCTGAGCCTCCAAGGAGGAGGCAGTGGCTTCCCCAGCAGAGAGGTGAGCAGGGTCGGTGGGTGGGGGTGGCAGGTGCTCCCCAAAGGAAGGCCCAGGGCAGGGGACAGAGAACTCCGGGCAGATGGTGTGCGTTGCGGGTAGGTTGGTGTGTGTGTGTGTGTGTTGCAGGTAGGTTGGTGTGTGTGTGTATTGCAGGTAGGTTGGTGTGTGTGTGTGTATGTGTGTGTGTGCGCATTTCTGGTAGGTTGGTGTGTGTGTGTGTGTATGTGTGTGTTGCGGGTAGGTTGGTGTGTGTGTGCGTGTGCGTGTGTATGTAACCGGCTGCCGGTAGCCACAGGGGAGGCGGGGTGGGAGGTGGATGAGGCAGCCTGGGAAAACATGCAGAGCTCGGGGGTCTCTCTTGGGGACACAGGGAGCCCCTGAGGCGTGTGAGCAACAGGGGCAGCTGAGAGCTTCGCTCTGGGGTCTCTGGCGCCTCTCTGAAGTCCTCTGTCCCTCCCTGTGTTCCCTGCACAAGGATTCACTGCGCACTGATGCCAGGCCAGGGCCCCGGGGCAGGCAGATGGGAGCCAGCCCTCGGGCGGTGGGGGAGGCCGACGTGAACACCACAGGGTGAGAGGGGCCAGGACTGGGTGGGCCTGACCCCTTGGGAGTACCCCCTGCTGGGGAAGGCTGAGGGAACAGCAGGGGCCTAGGCACAGCGAGGAGACAAAGGGAGGCTTTTCTAAGTAAGAAAAGTGGCTCAGCAGACCCAGGTGTGGGCAAGACCCAGGCCGAAGGTCATGGAGCTTCCTGACTTAATCCCAAGGGCGATGGGGAAAATGAGGGTGGGAACAAGATGACTGATGCTTATGGGGCCGTGTGCATGTGCCTTGGCTCTGGGAAGGCCATCCCCGGTGGGAGGGAGGACTCCTATTCTATCTGCAGAACCCGGGCGGATGGGCAGCCTTTCCTGTGGATAGACTTCATTTCCAGCTAAGAAGGAACCTCCAGGGCAGGGAGCCCTTTGGCTGGACAGCCACACAGGCCAGTATGAGCAAGACACAGATGGACCACCCCCTTCTCCCCCCACCCTCCCCAGACAGCTAGATGAGCTCTTGCAAGTCCCTCAACCTGAGCCCCCTGGAGAGGAGCTACTGGGGAGCTACTGTGGAACTCGACCTCGCAGGGCACTGACCCTGACCCCTAACACCGGAGCCAGCATCAGAGGAGCAGCTAAGGGGACAGTGGGGAAGGGGCCAGGCTTGGGAGAGGTGGAGCAGGCTTCCCTGAATCCACTTGCAACTCAGGAGACCAGGGTTCGCTCCTTCGGTCAGGAAGATGCCCTGGAGGAGGGCATGGCAACCCACTCCAGTATTCTTGCCTGGAGAATCCCATGGACAGAGGAGCCTGGTGGGCTGCAGTTCATGGGGTCGTGAAGAGTTGGACACGACTGAGCGACTAACATTTTTTCCTCAATGAGCAGAAGCCTGATGCCATCAATAACAACACTATGAGGTGTTATGAGCCTTGCTCTCCAAACGAGGGAACTGCAGAGTTAGGACTGGACTGAGGCTGGCAGAGATCACAGTCAGGGTCTCCAAAAGGGACTCGAACAGGGCAGACGGGTCCCAGCAAAGGGACTGCTCTGGGACAAAGCCTAGGATCTCTGGGGAGAGTGTCCAGAGATGGGGCAGCTTTCTCCTCAATCCTGGACCGTCCACGGGCAGCAGAAGTGAGGGCAGAGAAGGCGGAGGGGAAACCATCCAGGCAGCGTGCTTTCCTCACTCACACTTCCATTCATCCACCACGCACCCAGGAGACCGATCTCTGTCCTCAAAGAGCTCCCACCCAAACCTGCCAGCCACCAACGAACCCCCCCCTTTACAGATAAAGAAACCACGGCTAGGAGAAGATACTTTACCAAGGTCCCCAGCCAATGAGAGGCAGAGCCCAGTGCCGGCCCTCTGTTCCCCAGTCCTTCATTAATGGGATTCTTGGATGTCTCGTGTTGGAGGTGGGGGCAGGAAGAAGGAGAGGAAAAGGGGAGAAAAGAAGCTGGCACTGTTGGTGGCCCTGCCCCAGACAGGCTCTCTGGGGACACGTCCCCAGCATCGTGATCGAGCAGAGCACAGAGCCCCCTCCTGCCTGGCAACTCTGGAATGACTTCTCCACTGGTTGCCCTCCCACACCGGCCCAGGTTGGGGCCCCATCTGGCTGAACCCCAGCCTCCAGCCCTGCACACAGTAGGAGGTTCTGAAACACTGCAGTGTATTGTTCATGAAAACCACCATGTGCCAAGTCCCATCACACCTTATCTTTCTATCCCCCCAGACAGCTAGATGAGCTCCAGCAAGTCCCTCAACCTGAGCCCCCTGGAGAGGAGCTACTGGAGAACTCGACCTCGCAGGGCACTGACCCCTAACCCCAGAGCCAGCATCAGAGGAGCAGCTATCACCCCATCATAGGAGGTGGTGGGTGGGCAGTGTACAGTTCATCCCATTGTACAGAGGAGGAGACGGGAGGGACACTGGGTTTCGATCCCAGGCTGCCTGGCCCCGGTCCACACCATGAACTGCCCTCTCCCCACCCCCAGCCTCCTGGCGAGGAAGGAAGTGGGGGGTTTCAAACCCTGGCTAGTCTGTGCCCTTTCCAGAGGTGCACAGAGGGGGCCCTCAGGGATGGCGGGGTAGGGGGGTGGCCGGTGGATGGGAGTCTGGATGGCACAGCTCCGAACTGGCTCAGGCCAAAGGGAGGAGGAGGAAGAGGAGGGGAATGGGGGGCGGGGAAGGGGAGGAAGAAGACAAGGCGGGGCGGGAAGTGGGGGAGAAGGTGAAGGGGGCACTCTCAGGAGCCACATTCCAGCCTGTTGGGACCAAGGCCCCAGCCCTCTCTGTGCCAGGGAAAGTCTGCCCCGTCCTCATGCCGCTGGAACATCAAAGCTGGGTTCCCAGCCAGCCCCAAGGTAGCGTCCTTTGAGGTTTGGCAGAGATGGGGCCATATTTCAGGCTGATACAAAGCAGGCTGCACCCACCCCCTCCTGCCCGAGATCCCCATCTGGGTTGTCTACTTAATACCCCATTACGGGAGAAAATATACAGTCAGCTCCCGCCGGCCTCAGCTGCCCCATCCCTCCCTCCCTCGGAAAAGATCAAAGCTGCGCTAGATTCCCGCCCAGAAATTCCATAACCGGAACACAGACTGTTGGGGAGAGGCAGGTAGAGCCCAACGCAGGGGTGACTCAGGAAGTGGGGACACTGGGCAGATGCAGGTGGAACCTGGCTTCCAGCTGGGTGCTGGGGTTGCTGGCTCAGAAGCTTGGCAGGGAGAGAGCACCCTGGACTTGGGGAGGGGAGAGCATCACATCTCATCCTGGGTCCTGGGGTTCTCCTTGGCCAGCACCACCTCACACCGCTCCACCCAGCCCCTCTGTCGCACCATCCCCTTGGCTGACAAAGCCTGTTACCTTTATGGCCATGATGCCCTCTGAGATCTTCCCCGGTCCCACTGCAAAGCCCTGGGGACAAGTGACAGCTACAGATGAATCTGTATCTACTGTAACCAGCACAGCACAGCCTGGGCCGGCCTCGGGCCAAGCCTGTGCCAGGTGGGCACTCAGACGAACACTTCGATCTCAGAGCCACGCTGTTAGGTGGCTCCTCCTTTCATAGCTGGGGAAACTGAGGCACGGGACTTGGGTGACTGGCCCAGGCCCATCAGGTGACCAGGAGGGCAAGCTGCAGGTCCGGACTGCCCAGTGTCCACTCCTCTGTATCTAGGCACACGATTTCCCTTGGCACCACACCCTCACTTCCAGGTGATCTTGGTGGGATGCAAACCGAGTGTCGGTTTCCCCTGACAGGGGAGCTGACAGCCACATCCTATCTGGTGGGGGCAGGCATCGGACCCTCTTCCAGGCTGAGTCGCTGGAGTCACCAGCTTACCTGATCCTAGCTTCTACCAGCGGCCCCATGCCCTAGGCTTTGTCTCCATGGCTGGTGCCTTTTCCAAACCAAGGAAGTAAGTTCAGAGAGGGTCAGAGACCTACGGAAGATGCACAGCTCCTGGGGCGCCCTGGGCACACAATAAACCCTCTCCCTGGTCACCCCGTGGGATGGAGGGCGGGACGGTTAGCGCACACCATCTGAGTCATAAAACACAACTGCAGTCAGTGTCAGCCCGTCTGTTCCAGTGCTGTCTCCTGGGCCCGAAGGCTGTGGGTGAGATTTAGTTAATGAGTTGGGCCAGTTCCCTAACGCATACTAGGTAGCGGCTGACTCCTTCCTCTTGATGAGGACTGCACCCTTCCTCCTGTATCTCCCTCCTCTTGTCTAGTTTTGGGGCACCCCACCCCCTCATCCCACAGCACTCTTCCTGCTCTTCCTATGTGCCCCTCCCAGACACGCTCCACACTGGCCACCCCATCAGCCTCTCAAACTGCACATCAAACCAAGCCCCTCTCAGCTCCCAAGGGAGACCTGACTCCTTGCCTTGGAGGGACACCGATCTGCCCTTCAGTCCCTGCCATCATTTCCCCAGCAGCTATTTAACCGTCTTCTGTGGGATGAATGGATGGATGAAGTCCTGTTCCCTTGGCACAGGTTGTTCCAGAACTGGGTGATCTGTCCCCCCCAGTTTATCCTTCCAGATCCTGGCCTCCCCATTCTCTGCTCTCCATCCCTTTGGTCTGACAATGCCCCTTGGCCAGGTGTCATCAACAGTGTGTCGTTGCTTCCCCATGGCTGGGGGCGGGGGTTGTCTCTGAGGACCACATGGTGTCCGCCCTTCCTTTACCTCTTCATGTCCATCCCTGCACTGGGCCTGCTCTCAGAGGAACTCAAAAGAGCCTCTCAGGAGGGATGTGCAAGGCACGGGCCACCCCACGCTAACCCCACCAGCAATCAACCACAGAGACAGCGGTGGCCCCTGGGGACTCAGAGACCTCTGGCCCCTCACGGTCCACCAGGAAGCCGGCCCTGGCGGGTCTCCATGTCCACCTCCCTGCTTCACTGGTGGTGGAAACAGCAAGCACAGGGGGAACCAAGCAATTTTCCAGACCGAGTGGGGCTTGGCAAGCCGATCCAAACACGGAACAAACCTCTGGCCTCTGCGAGGGGGCAGAGCAGACTCCGTGAGCAAGAGTGGCTGCTGTGACCCTCACAGCCACCCCCCACTTCGAGCAGAGCGCGCAGTGGGCCAGGAGACGCGGCGCACACACGGCTGCCGGTTCCCCGGCTCAGCAGAAAGCCTCCATTTTGCAGGGAGAAATTAATGAAAGGGAGAAGCCTGGGAAATTACGAGTTGCCACCTGCAATTTCTCCTTCCAAGGAAAGTGGCGGGATGGCTGATTGAAGCAGCAGCTGCCCTGCCAGGCTGGGCTGGCAGCTGAGGACCTGCTCTGCCTGAAAGGAGGCAGGTGGGGAGCAATGTGGCTGGGTGGGGGGACTGCTAGGGGACCCCTGGGGCTTATACAGCACCCCCACCCGGGAACCTCTGGATCAGGGAAGCCTCCAGTTGATAGAAACTTTCTGGTCCCTTTTATCAACAGGCAGTCTGTGGGCCTCCATTGTGACCCATGAATTAAGAGGACCCCATCACCACCCGGTGGCTTTCCTGATGGCTCAGCAACTAAAGAATCCGCCTGCAAATCAGGAGACACAGGAGACGCAGGTTCGATCCCTGGGTCGGGAAGATCCCCTGGAGGAGGAAATGGCAACCCACTCCCGTATTCTTGCCTCAAAAATTCCATGGACAGAGGAGCCTGGCGGGGTACAGTCCATGGGTTGCAAAGAGTCGGACATGACTGAGCAACTAACACTTTTTAACACATCACCACCCCAACTCCCACCTCCAGGTCCTGGGTTCTTGTGGACCAGGGGGTGGTCTCGGGCTTCACCTGTGCTGTGCTGTGGGGCTGAGCTGGGTGCCTCCATGCAGTGAGTCCACAATGCCATGGGATGTGACCACTGTAGCCCTTTCACAGATGGGGAAATGGAGGCTCAGAGAGCAACACTTGACCGAGGCCAAGGATGAGAGTTAGGGCTGGGTGCCAACCCAAGCCCTTTGGTGACAACAGGGGGACACTGCTGACAGTGAGGGCAGCTCCTGGGAGGAGCCAAGGGAGGGCAGCTGGACAGGGCACCCACTGCGGCAGCCACGACTTGCACCTGGCCAGGGGCACAGGACTGTGAGGCCACAGTTGTCCTCTCTGCCTGCTCGGTCTCCACTCTGGGCTTCTCCTTTCATAATCAAGCCTAGCTCCCTGATCCTGGCCTGCTTTCTGCATTCAGGGCTAGCGCATGCGTGCTCAGTCACTTCAGTCATGTCTGACTCTTTGCAACCCTATGGCCTGGAGCCCACCTGGTTGCTCTGTCCATGGAATTTTTTCAGGCAAGAATACTGGAGTGAGTTGCCACACCCTCCTCCAGGGGATCTTCCCAACCTAGTGATCGAACCTGAGTTTTCTGCATCTCCTGCATTGCAGGCGGATTCTTTACCCACTGAGCCACCTGGGAAGCATCCAGGGCTAGGGCAGTAGACAGCACAGAAGGGTGACTTTAGAGCCACTGCTCTGAGTCTCACTGCCCCACCTAATCTGACAGGAGTCAGACCATTTCTCCCTTCCAGCAGCCCACAGAGCTCCCTTAGATCTCAGCCTTCATCAGGATATTAATTCAGACTAAGGTGTGAATGACTGATGCCGGCTCTGTCTCTCCTCTAGGGTTTATGCATTCAGGACTAAACTCGGCTTCCTGCGAAGAGGGTGGTTCACAGGGGTGAAGGGCCCCCCTGGGATGAGAATCTGGAAGCTCCAGTCCTGGCACCAAGCATCGAACACAACAGAATGTAACCACCCCAGAGGAGTACCAGGCCTCTGGTGCCAGCTCATCCTCTTTGGCTGTGCATCTCAGGGTCAGGCCCATGATCTCTCTGAGCCTCAATCTCCTCTCATGCTCTCCTCCCCAGGCAAGTCCCTCAGCCTCCCTGGGCTCCAGCTCCAAGAGCCCAGAGGCAGCCTGCTGTGATATCCTTCCGAAGGCAAACTTTGAAGCACCGCTATCTCCCAGCTGCACGGCCCTGGCCGTATATTATTATAATGGCCTTGGCCAATAGGGGCGCAGGCTATTAGAATGAGTTAAGACCAGATTAATCTGCTTAAAAAAATATGCCTGGTTTTTACGCTGTGTATTCCCTCCTAACAACTCAGGCTCCTTCCAGGCCATTATCTCGTTTTATCGTTAATTCAATTCCATAAACATGTATTAAGTGTCTATTATGTGCAAAGCCCTGGTCTGGTAGCTGGGGTGGGGTGAAGGGGCTATGGAGCGGGCAGCCCCAGCCCCCGAGGTGCCTACAGTCAGGCAGGGGACCCACCTGACCCTCAGATCTCATCACTGGGACACGAAGCGAGTGAGCCATAGCTCAAAGGAGAGCGATGCTCACCAACCGGGAGGGCCTGGGGAACACTTCCGGGAGGAGGGGGCCCCTGAAAACTGGGATTGGAGACAGTAACATGGACAGAGGGTCTACCATGTGCCAACTCTTGTCCTCAGCACAAAAACTCACTCCTACCAACAACCCACGGGGTAGACACTAATGTCAGTCCCATTTCACAGATGAAGAAACTAAGGCTCAGGGGGGTGATTTGCCCAGAGGCATCAGAGCTGGTGAGGGCAAAGCTCTGAAATCGAACCACAGAGCCTGGGCTTTGACCTCTCTGTAGGATCCTCAACGCCCAGAAGGGTGCCTGAGGCGGAGGGCAGGCACGCAGCACCTGGGAATGAATGGAGGGAGGAACACAGAGCCACAGGCCAGAACTGGGTTGGGTTCTTCCCAGCAAGGCCTTTAAGGATGGTCGGGTTTGGGTGAGCTGAGATGAGGTGGGGCTGGGGGAGGACTCCCCTGGGCAGGGCCGCTGGGGAGGAAGCAGGACAGGAGAGCCAAGCAGGCTTAGGTCCAAACTCTGGCTTCAGCTCACCGGCTGGGTGATCACACTGTTCCTTAATCTCTCGGAGCTTCAGTTTTCATCTCAGTGAAAACGGGACAGGAACAGCTGCCTTGCTGGGCAGAGATGAGGATGAAATGGGCTGAGACTGCCCACAGGGAACCCAGCGTGGACACTGGCGCCTGCTGCCTGGTGTAGAGGGCTGACAGGACACACTGGAGAGGCCAGCTGGCCCAGACCACCGGCTTGGGAGCCCACGGCAGAAGCTTGGACCACAGACCTCAGAAAGATGGCTCAAGGCTGGGTTTGGGGGAGCAGGCGGCACACAGTGTACATCTTCTGATGTAAATCAGAAGACAGATAAAGAAGAACCCAGCAAATGCCGTGTGACACTCACAGGGCTCCTTCTCCTGTTCTCCCCCAGGAAGTATAGATGGCAAACAGCCCCTAGGCTCCTACCTGCCCTGTCCGCCTAGACAGAACAGGGTGGAGACTGGATGAGCTGCAACAAAGGCCTGTGGAGCCTGGAAGCTGCCAGAAACCAGAGCCCACAGTGGCCACATGCCAGGACCACAGCAACAGACCACATGCCAGGAGCTCCGATCCATCACCCAGCCCTCTGCAAGCATCCACATCCTGGGCCTCCCTGCCCGGCCGGCCCCCTTTCCCAGCCCCCACTTCCCCAGCCTCCTTCCTTATCATCTCCTTTCTCCCTGCCCCCAGCAGCCCCCAGGCTCCTGCGCCACCCCTATTCAGGAAATTCCCCCCTCCTACACACCCCTAACCCACCCCTCCCCAGCTCCCAGGCGCAGCAGTGCCTTATCTGACTGGAAAAAAGTGTGTTCTTCCTTCCACACTCACCTTAGACATTTTTTCCCTCTGTAAAACTATCTGTGAGACCCCACCCTTGGCCCACAGACACTGGAGGAGGGGGCTCCTCTACATTCTTAGAGCCCTTCACACTCCCCTTAGTGGAAGCAGAGCAGCAAGTGACAAGGTATGCAGGTTTGGGTTCAAGTCCAACTTTCCATGAATCGGCGGCAAGTTTTGTCACCTCTCTGAACCTTGTTACCCTCGTCTGTAAAATAGGGTAACACTGGAACCTCTCAGTGTGGTCGGTAAAGATGAAATGAGAAAAACACAGAAATTCCTTGGAATAGTGCCTGACTTTTGTCACCATCATCCCCATCAGGATGCTCTGAGGCTGCGGTCCACAGGGCTGACTCCTCACTGATCCTAACCTCCATCCCTCCCAGTCCAGTCTCCCCAGTGCCCGGCACAGGATCTGATGCCCAGCCGCTGCTGCATCAAAGGGCTGCTGCAACCAACTCTGCCTGGAGGAGCCAGGAAGGGTTTATAGAAAGAGTAGTACCTATGGAGGTTTTGAAGGATGCATAGGAGTTTGCCAAGAAGAGCACAGACAAGGAAGAAGCTCCAGGCAGGGAGAATTGTTTCAGTTGGATCCCATAAGGCCTCAAATGCCACAATGAGGAGTGTGGCAATGGGAAATTAATTTCTTAATGAGAGCAATGGCAGTTGTCTGACATTCACTCAAACATTTGCTGAGGGCCTACTACATACCAGGCACTAGGGATACATCGTATCCTTGTTTTCATTGGGAAAACAAGACGAATGTGGTCCTGGGGCCACAGAGCTGACATTCCAGTGGGGGAAGGCAAGACAGTTACAGAGATTCTCATAAATAATTCATTGATTCCAGCTGTCGGGAGAGCTCAGCTGGAGAGCCGAGTGGTGCTGAGAGACCACTGACAACAAGGATCCAGCCTGGCGGGGGTGGGAGCTCTGAGGAGGTGGGGCTCCAGCCAGACCTTAACAGCCAGGCGAAAGCAGAGACAGGAGGGGACAGAGCGTGAGGGGCAGCGCGCCAGGCAGACTGAGCAACGTGGAAAAGGCCCTGGGGCGGGGTGGGGCGGGGCCTGCGTGGCTGCAAAGTGACACGGGGGCACCAGGCGGCGATGGGGTCCGCAGGGGCAGGGCCTGGGGGCTGAGGTGACCAGTTTGGATTTTATCCCTCAGGCCATGAGCAGCCAGGCTGGGAACCTGAGAATATGGAAGACTGCCAAGTCCTGGTCACCCTGCAAATTCCCGCACAGGGAGCAATGAATCAGCCCCGGCAAAGGTAGATTTGTGGTTGAAGAAGACCACACGGTGAGCCTGAAACCCCCCCACGGCCCGGCCCACATGCCCGCCCTCTCCTCCCCAGCAGAGTGGCCGCCGGCAGATTGATGAGGTGGGGACCCGATCTGTCTTGAGTTTAGCTCAGCTTCTGGCTGCGTCCTGGGTGACAGAGGCTCATCAATACTGGAGAAAATACAGCCTGGAGGGTGGACAATTAGGAGCTGCCTGGCTGACCCAGAGCAGTGTCCTCAGACTGTGCCCCTTGGGAAGGCGGACACATGAGCAAGGGAAGTGTGGGGGGTGGGGGAGTCCCCAGAACCCACAGCAGGCACCAAGCTGGAGGCCCTACAGGCCAGCAACTGGACCTGTGCTCAGGGAGGCAGAAGGGGGCTGTCTGAATGCCTCATCTCCTGGAACGAAGACCAGCCCTGAGACCCTCAAACCCCTCCCAATGCAGGGTTGGGGGAGGCTCTCGGTGCTATTCTGTAAGAATGGGTGCTCCGGCTCTCACACCCCCTCGCTGGAGGGACACATGTGAGGCCCCTGGACTCTCCATGCCTGTTCCCTCATCAGAGAAGTGGGGACATTTCTGCTTCAGAGGGTAGTTGCAAGGCTCAAACCAGATTCCGGAGTGACTGCCTTTCACAAGGCTACCAGGATCGGGCCCTCCTGCTGCAGCTGGGAGCCCAGGGGAGCTGCCCTTGGTGGACCCCCATGGTCACACGACCACATCCTGGGCAGGGGGAGGTGCAGGGCGTGGATGGGGGCGACCCAGACCCAAGTCCAGCTGAGAAACCTTTGGGGGGCTTTCTCAGCTGGACTGGGTTTCTTAAGCTTCACTTGCTCCCTGAAACACGAACAAAAACACCTTCAGCCCAGGGCTGTGGGGTCAGATAAGAGTAAGAATGTGTAATCCTAGACAGCGTATTAAAAAGCAGAGACATCATTTTGCTGACAAAGGCCTGCACAGTCAATGCTGTGGTCTTTCCAGTAGTGATGTGAGATGTGAGATGTGATGGACGGATGTGAGAGTTGGAGCATAAAGAAGGCTGAGCACCAAAGAACTGATGTTTTTGAACCGTGGTGTTGAAGACTTGAGAGTCCCTTGGACTGTAAGGAGATCAAACCAGTCCATCCTAAAGGAAATCAACCCTGAATGTTCATTGGAGGGACTGATGCTAAAGCTCCAATACTTTGGCCACCTGATGCAAAGAACTGACTCATCGGAAAAGACCCTGATGCTGGGAAAGACTGAAGAAGGGGACGACAGAGGATGGGATGGTTGGATGGCGTCACCGACTCAATGAATATGAATCTGAGCAAACTTTGGGAGATAGTGAAGGCAGGGAAGCCTGAGTGCTGCGGTCCGTGGGGTCGCAAGGACTCGGATGCAACTTAGAGACTGAACGACAACAACAAATACAGCCTCAGGCCCCTCGCAGGTGTGCAGAGCCCACCACCTGCCCTCCCGACTCCGTTTCCCCTGTTTCTCATAACTCCCTCGGCCACAGCCCAGTAGGTTCAAGACAGTATCGGCCTCCTGGGAACACGGGTCACCCAGAAACCGGGACTCAAAAGGGTCTCCTCCTTGAAGAGAGCACTGCGGCTCTAAAGGTCTGCATTTTAGAAGAGGAACTTGGACAGGGCAATGTGCTGCTGTGCACGTGTGTGCTGTGCACGCTAAGGCGCGTCAGTCGTGTCCGACTCTGTGCAACCCCATGAACAGTAGCCCACCAAGGGGAGGGCAATAGTTATGCCGAAGGAATGAATCGTTCACGGCAACATTTCTGCCAGCTGGCACAGACAAGGGAGGAAGACACTGAAGGCTGGGAATAGATCTTCCCAGGACTTTGAAATCATCTTGGAGAGACGGGCAGTATTCACGGGGTGTGTACTATATGGCCGGCAGTATACTGGGCGCAGGGGCCATAGAGAAATGGAGACTCTCAGATGCCTAGGAGGTGCCCATCGTGAATGAACGAATGAACAAGTGACTGGGGATTAAAGCATCAGGGACTCTACCACCAGCTCTTTCTAGCTGATGAGTAGGCTGCCTGCCTGGCCCCGGGAGAGCACACGCAGCCATGGCCCTGCCTGGTCTGGCCAAACTCTGCTGGGAATGGGATTCAAATGGACACGGCAGAAGAGCTGGATCCCTTGGTTGCATCTGACCTTATTAATGGGCGTCTGACAAAATCAGGCCAGGTAGGGGCCCCAGGCCATAGGGCATTCTTGAAGGGAGTTGTGAAGGCGGGCACAGGGGACAAGGGTGTGTGTGTGTTAGCCACTCAGTTGTGACAGACTCTTTGCCACCCCATGGACTGTAGCCCGCCAGGCTCTTCTGTCCATGGGATTCTCCAGGCAAGAATAGTGGAGTAGGTTGCCATGCCTTTTTCCAGGGGGTCTCCCTGACACAGGGATCGAACCTGGGTCTCCCACACTGTAGGTAGATTCTTTACCATCTGAGCCACCAAGGAAGCGTTCAATTCTGGAAGGTCCCTGCCCTGGCAAAACAAGTGTCAAGATCAAATCCCAAGAGGTCAGCTCACCTTCACGGCCACCACCATCCTCATTACCGTCGCTGGGCACCCGTGGGGAAAGACAGCCCATGACTGCCCTGGTTCAACCACGAAGGCTGTGACACCCCGTTCCTCCTGTTCCTGTTCCGAGCCTCGGGCTCCTCATCTGAAACACGAGGTGGTCACCCCAGCCACGAAAAGCCAGGAGCTGCGGACCCCTGGACGCTCGTGGAGGGTCTTCTCCCACTCCCCACATTTGAGCCACAGGTGAAGGCAGGGGGTGCCCAGCTCCTGGCCTCCACCCTCCCCATGCCTGTGCCCCACAAGCCCACGCCCAAGCCTCCGAGCACACGTCCACAGCTCAGGGGGTAGGTGTCAGGGATGGGCCATCATTCCCTGTCCAGAAACGTTCAGGAAAACCAACTTCTTGCAAGCTTCCCAGCTCAGGTTCTCTGCCTGGCTCACACCACCACCAGTACACAGGCCTCCCTGCCTCTTCTCTGGGCCTAAGCTTGCCCACCTGGCTGTGCAGTGATAACGCCCACCTGCGGGTGGTGTCCAGCGCATCTGTGGTGCCTGGCACTTGGTGGGCCTGTGATGAGTGGAGGTGGCATCTGGGATCTGGGTGGATGCCTGGGTGCATGGCTGCACTTTAGCCCCCAGGCTGCAGACCCCCTGTGCCCGATCGTATGCGGCCAACCAGGGGAACTTACCTAAGGCTTGCTGGAGGTGGCCTGCAACCACCCAGTCCAATAGGGCACCCTCTCCCCAAGTTGGAGAGGAGGCCACAGCTGCACACACAGAGCCCCACCCAGCAGGCTCTCTGCTGCTCACCGTCTAGGCCTCATTCAGACTGCTCCTGCCTCCTGGAAGGCCCCTCCTCATATCTGACTCTATCGGGCAAAATCCTGCTGCTCTTCATGACTTGGATGCCCACCACCACCACCTCCTCCAGGGGTTTCCTTGATCATTAGTCAGAATTCTTCCTGCTTCCTCCGGGCACCCCCAGGGCTCTGACAGGACCCTGGCTCTAACCCTGGACAACTCCTGAGGTTCACAGCGGTGTAGACGGGATGCTGTCCTGTGAACACAGAAAGTTTCAGGGCCTTCCCAGGTGCTGTTCCCTCTTCCCCAAATGCTCTTCCTGGAGATTGAGGCATGGGAATCTCCTTTGTGATGTTTCTTTTTTTACCTCTCAGCTAAAACATCACCCTCCTAGACCAGGGCAGGGGCTCTGTCGTGTTCAAAGCTGAACCCTTTGCAACTAGAATGGCGTCTGCAACAAAGTGGCTACAGGGCCGCAGGGCCGCTCCATTCCTGCAGGGCCCTGGGCTCCTGCTGGATCTGACCCTGCCAAGGGCCCCGCAGCACCTGGTGGTGGTGGTGGTTTAACTGCTGTCATGTCTGACTCTTTGCAACCGCATGGATTGTAGCCTGCCAGGCTCCTCTGTCCATGGGATTTCCCAGGCTAGGATATTGGAGTGGACTGCCGTTTCCTCCTCTGGGCAGGGGGGCGGGCGGGGCGCGGTATCTTCCTGATCCAGGAATCGAACCCGCCTCTCCTGCACTGCAGGTGGATTCTTTACCCCCGAGCCACCTGGGAAGCCCCAGGGCCCCACAGGGTCACCCCAATATAGAGCGACGGGGAGACACCTCCACGAACCCAAGGACCTAAAGACAGACTTGGAGGCGACGCGGTGCGCTTGTGAAACTGGCCAGAACAATCTCTCCTGGATGTGTGCTCTGGGGCAGACGCCTAATGCGAATCGTTTCTGTCATCAGGACACGGAGGGGCTTGACACGGACCAGCTGCTGCTGCCGAGGACAGGCTGCTGGAGCGCCGAGGGGCTCTCAGTAAAATTGATGACCGCTGTCAGAAAGTGATTTCCCCATGGCCCGACGCAAGCCCTCGGAGGAGCTCAAATCCCAGGCAGCGATGCCTCTCCGGGCGGGTGGGCAGGAGGCCAGGCGCCTGCACCTGGCCCAGCTGTTCCCCAGGCCGGGGCGGCCTGCAACTCCCCGGCGGGTAAAGGAGCCAACAACGCCCGCACCCAGGGAACCCTGCCTGCCCCCAGCTGAGAGTGGGGGCTCCCGCTCACACCCCTTCTTATTCATTTCTGTATATCCAGGCACAGCACAAATATCCAGTGAATGTATGCGAAATTAACGAGCAAATAAATGACAATTCTAGACAGCTCACACCACACCACCCCAGCATCTAGAGATGTGCCAAATGGACAAGGAGGGTAGAGGGCATGCAAGTCTGGCCACCCAGAGTCTGCCCGGCCATGCACCCACCCAGGGACTGCTCAGAGGGAAACGGCACGAGGGAGGGAGACTGCTCAGAGGGAAACGGCACGAGGAGACCCTCTATCACAGTCCCACGTGGGCCCCGGGCCCACTCTCCTCAGCCCCCCTGACACATAGCAGAAGCGGGCAGGCAGAGGAGAGGGGAAGTGTGTCTAGGCAGAGGGAACCCCCACTAGCAAAAATGCGAAGAGGAGAGATCACGTAAAGGAAAGGGCTCAGACTTCATCCTTTATCCGAGTACCGGGGGCCCTGCCAGGCAGGGTCTGGGATGGGAGAGACCAAGTCCCATATGTGTGCCACAAAAGTCCCTGAGCAGAAACAGGAGAGGCTGCCAAGTGACATGCAGGCTTCTGGGGTCAAAGTGGTGATGAGGGGACGCTCGGTGGAGGCTCCTAAATGTTGACCCTGTGACGTCTGGAAGTTCATGAGTGTGTGGGGGTCTCACCTCAGCTGAGACCTCCGGACTCATGGGGGCTTCATTTCACCTGCCCCAGCCAGGGGACACTGCAGCCCCTCCATAAACACAGACAGACCCACTGATGAACCTGTCAGTGCCAGGGTGACCAGAGGATCCTAGCAGAGTGAGGGCGTCAGGGGCTCCCCACCTGCGCCCCGGCCCAGCCAAACCACCCCTGCTCCCACCTCAGTGCCTCTGCCACGGCCGTGCCCCCTGCCTGGAAAGCTGTCTCTTCCTGTCTGGTCAGCTCTTTCCTCAAGACACCCAGATAGATGTTCCCTTCTCCAGGAAGCCTCTCTTGACCCCAGGGCTGGGTGCTGGCCTCTTCTGGCCCTTGGTGCTGACCGCACCCAAGCACTGATCCCCTGGGTGGGTTCACTTTGCATCTGTACACCTCGGGGTCCAGGGCCAAGCCCCTGAAGGGCAAGGCCACAGCTGGCCACCAAAGGTGCCTACGGACCTGTCCAACCCTGACAACAAGTAGGGCGTTCCAAAACAATGAGCAGAGAGGAAATGAGGTTTGAGGAGAGGGAGAGGTGATGAGTGCAGGGACACCCTTGGCCGGGAATCCTCACTGGTGGCTGGGAGCCCCTGGAGCGGCCAGGCAGAATTGCCTCCCTCCAAATACACAAAGCCACAGCGCCAAGGCCAGAACACAACCCATGAAAACCTGGGTCCTGGTGAGACATCAGCACTCCAGCCCATCTCTGCTGTCCCCTCCTCCCAAAATATCCGGGGCAATGGCTTTTCCCTCCCACTGCTCCTGGGGCCCGGAGAACAAACACTCACATCTGTGCTAACAACACAGGCTCCACAGCCTGGTACTAACTGCCCCCATTGGTCAGACGAGGAAACTGAGGCCCAAACACCTGTCCTGGTCCTTTGCCCATGGAAAGAGCAACTCTTGGCTACAGGGGCTCCCAAAGGGACTGGGACCAACCATGACTATTTCCACCTCACACCCAGCCCTCTTGGGCCCATCTTTTCTTTCCAAAACCAGGATCTGATCATATCAGACCCCTGCTCAAGTGACATCATGGCTCTAGCTGCCTCCGGGACCACACCCAAACTCCTGGTCTTCCAACCCCTCTGGGGTTGGCACGCGAACTTTCTGGTGTCATCTCCATCACTTTACTCGTTACAGCCAAACGTCTTCCTTCCCCCATATGCTGGGTGTGTTTCCCTACCTCTGAGCCTCTGTGCCCACCTGCTTCCCTCCCTGGAGTGTCGCCCCCTGCCTCCACTGCCAAGGGGACTCTGACCCGGCCTTAAGGTATCAAAGACTCCCACGCCCTCGATAACCTTCCCAGACCCCACAATCCCAGGGAGCCCTGGTGACACTGTCTACCTGCCCCTCAGGCCCCTAAGCTGAGCGCTCTTCACACCTGGCCCGACCTGACTCAACCAACTCTGCCTAACCGCCCCCACCCTCACTCTGCACACCTTCAGCATTTGCTGAGTGAATACATTTTCTCATTTAGCCACAGAGCACACCCAGCTCGAATGTCAGCAGTTCAGCCAAGAGCCCTTGTGTGGAAATCACCACAATGAAGGTGGCAGTATTTCACCTCACCTAGAAATTTACTGCAACTTCTCAAGTCTCACCAGAATGTGCGTGTGTGTGTGTGCATGCGTGCGCACGTGTGTGTGTCTGTGTGTTTGTTAGGGGGCAGTGCTGGGTGACAGAGCCTTGATATAAACTGAGAGGACAGAAAATTTCCTCTTGCTCCAAATGTGTCCGGCCCATCGAGCTCACCCATGCCCTTCCTCTCCCTGACTCCTGGTCACCTCATTAGCCCCTCATCACTCTGCGAGGTGGGTGGGCAGGGAAACGATGCCCCCATTTCATGGAGGTGAAAACTGAGGCTCGGAGAGGCCAAGAGACCCATGGAGAACGTGTGAAGCCACACTGTTGGAATGAAAGGCTCTGCTGTCTCCTCCCTGTCAGGTGTAGGCTGGAAAGGGGGTGCTGGACGCACCAGTGGAGCACCTGGTGGGGGGGCTACTATGGGCCTTTCCCACCACCTGGAAGTGCAGGAGGAACTAAGTGGGCACAGGGTGACCCCTCCCTCCCAGACCTGAAGAGAAAAATGGCGGCAAGCCAGCAGGGCCCAATTAAGTATCTGGCTCCAAAGAGACCCAGAAGCCAAGAGGAGTCAGATCCCACTAGAGCCCGGGCATAGCAGTGCCCGCCCATCCCCTGGCAGCCCCGTTGGCCATGCTCCCAGAACCCCACAGGGCAGGCAGGCCCAGGCAACCTGGGCCCCACACTGGAAGCCCCTACCAGCCCCTGCACAGGGCATGTGCCATGGGAGGTTTGGGCCCTGACCTCCCCCACACAACCCCCACCAGTCCCAGCCCGCTTACCTGCCAGAGGCCGGGGCCATGGCCACAGGCCCTGCTGGGGCATCCCAGGCCCCACCCTGCTTACCAGGCCTGATTTGCATATGCTAATTAGCTGCACATCCCTTGCTCCCCTTGCCAGCTTGTTTGGGGAACGGCTGGATCCGGCTATACCTGTACCGTGCTGATGTCACGCCGAGCTATTTCCAGCCTGGTTGCCATGGAAACCACAAGGCCTCAGCTCCAGTTAGGAGTTCAATATATAATTTACTTACTCCCCCATCCCCCCAGCCCCACCCCAAAGAGACTGGGGCGTACGGGGAACCATCGGCTAAAATATACAATAACACCCTCCACCTCCCTTGGCCTGTGAGGGGAGAAAAGAAGGGAAGGAGGAGGGGCAGTGTGGCACCATGGAATGGTAAATCCATTCGGGAAGAAGGGGGATGGCAGGGAAGAGAGAAGAGCTTGTCTCATTAAGAGGAAAAACAGAGGCTGGCATTTGGGGATGATTCTGGAGAGTGGGCTTAGGCCTGGCAGACGGAGCCTCTGCCCAGTGGCCCCTGGCACTGCCGGGCCCAGCCTTCATCAGGAGCCTCGAGTGAGGAATGACTCCCGGCTGAGCCACAGGCCTGCAGGCCTTACTCTGAGAACCCAAGGCTTTGGGGGGCACTGCTGTCTCGGGTGTTGCCAGAGCCTGCTGTTCAGGAGCTGTCCCGAGAAAGGGGCATTGGCCAACTCTAGGCCTGAATGTACAGGATAACCTGGAGTTATTGTGTGGTTAGCTGGGGCCATGAAGTCAGTCAGGGGTGGCACTTGCCCAACAAGGTACAGGCCCCTGCCATTCCCCTGGCCTGAGGTCCAGCCAGCTCTGTTCTGTAGGCATTCACTGACATCAGTTCCATGCCCTGCCCTGTGAGGAACACTGGGGGCATGGGAAGGCTGGGACACAGTCCCACAAGCAGGAAGCCCCCAGGCTGGGTGGAGGATGGATCACAGCACCAACAAGGTCCACACTGAGTGACACGAGCACAGGGCTATGGGGACAGCCAGTTGGTGTGTGATCTTTGGGGACTAAGTCAGGGAAGGCTTCCTGGAGGAGGTGCTGCCCTGAGCTGAGACTCAAAGGGTGAGGACTTGTCTAGTGGGGGAGGGCATTCCAGGCAGCAAGCACAGAAGACACGAAGACCATCCTGGATGGTCCTCTGGCCCTGACCTTGTACCCCACAGACAGGAAGACCTGAGAGCTGGGTCTACCTACCAGTGCTCCAAGCTCAGGTTACTCCAGCCCACTCCTGCCTGGGCAGACATGGAAGGCTAAGGGGGGCCTCACTGTGTGTGTGCAGAGGACAGGGGCCCAACGCCAGGTCTCTTTCTCTCTCCTTTGCACTCTGGGTCTGGCCATATTAGGGCCCAGAGGAGCTCTGAGCAAGTCACTTCCCTTTCTGACCTTCAATCCCTTCCCTATAAAATGAGGAAACTTACATGCACCCCAATGTTTACAGCAGCATTATTCCCAACAGCCAAGATAAGGATGTAACCTAAGCGACTGTCTACAGATGAGTGGATAAAGAAGATGTGGTGTATGCATATGTGTGTGTGTGTGTACGTGTACATGTGTGTGTACGTGTACATGTGTGTGTACGTGTACATGTGTGTGTACGTGTGTGTATATATGTCTATATATGTGTGTATATGTGTGTGTATATACACATTATAGTATATAATGGAATATTACTCAGCCATAAAAAAGAACGAAAATTTGCCATTTGAAACAGCACGGATGGAGTTGGAGGGTATTGTGCTTAGCGAAGTAAGTCAGAGAAAGACACATGCTGTATGCTATCACTTATGTGTGGGGTCTAAAAGATAAACGAGTGAATGTAACATAAAAGAGACAGGCTGACATACACACAAAATGGAGACATAATCTGAGCCCAGAGGGTGGAATAAGCCAGCAGGGGGTCAATAAGCAGGGTTCTATTTCTCCGTCGGCGTCAGAACATTAAAACCATTGCATCTAGTTCTCACGAGTATCAGGATTCCCATTTTCCGGATGAAGAAACTGAGGCAGGGACAGACACTTGAAGAGAGCATCAGGGCTGGGCTCTGAGCCCTTCCTCACACCTGGCAGAGGCAGACAAGGGAGTTGGCCGAGAAGTCCCGGTTTTCTGATGCCCAGAACAGGGCTGCAGCGCGGCTGAGCATCGGGGCTCCCCACGCTGTGCCTTACCCAGGAAGCCTGCCTCTCCTCCCTACCCCACCCCTCCCAGGAATTTCCCTTCTGCTCATCTTGCCCCACAGGGACCCTGAAATCCTGCCCTACTATGCCCCCTCCCTCACTGCTGCCTTGATTCAAGAATAAGACAAGGGAGCACTGTGAGTCCCCAGTTCGTCCAGATCAAGCCCCTCAACTTCTCCACCCTACCCTCTTCCACCCTCACCCTCAGTCACTCTGCTCCAGCCACGCTGGCCCTCTGGCCACCCCTCTCACTCACTAACCATGTTCTGGCCCCTGGGCCTCTGCATGGACTGTCCCAGCCCTCTGAAATGTCCTTCTCCCCAGAATGCTGTGGCACAGAGCGGTGGAAACACAAATGATGGAGCCAGAAAGCCTACAGTTGATGCCAGCCTTGCCGCTCAGCAGCTGTTGACCTTGGGCACCGTCTGCAAAATGGGCACAGTGACCCCCCGGCCTCGATGGGCAGGCTGACGCGTTACCACATGCAGAGCAGGGCCTTGGTCAGGCACGGTCAGCTACTGCCACGTGCCCACCTCAGAGCCACTGTGCTGCTTCCCACCCTCCTTCAGGCTATGCCTTTCTCCGCAGCCCCCAAGTGCCCGGCCCCTACCTCAGGCCCTGCTCCCACTTCCCCATTGGGCTTTCCTTTGCTCTCAAGGCCGTCGCAGTCCCCAGCACCATCTGCCTGTCAGGTCAATACCCATCACCTGGCAGACCACCTCGGGAAGACAGGACCGCCAGCTGTGTGTCTGCAGCGTCTCCAGGCCAGGTGCGCAACAGGTGCTCAGCATGAAGGGGGTGAAGGAGAGGGTGGACGCGCCTGGACATAAAGCACGAGGGACCCGTGACCCACGGGCCTCACCCGGGCTCCAGAGCCGCTTCTAACGGGGATCCTGAGTTCCCCAACCTCACGGCAGGATCTGCCCCTTTGGAGCGCCTGGCTGGCAGAGCACCCTCTCATGGGGGCTCACGAGGCACCCCCGGCCAGGCCCCAGGACTAGTCACGCTCACAGCTGTGTTTGTCCACTTACACGGCCGTTCCCACTCCCCCACTGCCCCAGGAATGTACACACGGCCTCCCAGGAAACTGCAAAAAATGAGTTAATATAACATGATGGCTGAGAATTTAAATACACAGGAGTCAGGCAACGTAGACTTACAGTTCCCCAAGCAACTGTAAAAACTGCACAAGCAATTCAGGAGTGAGGGCCCGGAATGGATTTAAGGCCTTCTGGTTCAGAGGCAGACCGGGGGCTGTTGCGCCGTGACCTGAAGGTGACAGACGGAGGCTTTGGACAGATGGTCCTTCAGGGCACAAGGGGGCACTGGGTGCCAGGGACACGCAGCTCAGGCTATGTGGCTCGTTGGACACGGCCCCTTGGCGGATACACAGGAATCAGCAGGGTCTGAGAGGAAGACCCCTGCCCTGCGGCCCTGTGAGCTGGGCTCCCCACCTCCCCCAGCTCTGAGGCACCTCAGCTTCTAAGGCCAGAGCACCCTAAGCACTCAGGACCCACATGCAGTCTGACACCCTCGTGCTCTCCGTTTGCAGAGGCAAGTCTCACAGGGCAGCTCCCCTGGTCTCCTGTCCCCTCTTCAGCAAAACAGATACCTGTCTATAACGACTGGTTCAAAGAAACAGGCTTTGGGGCCCTGCTGCGTTTACACCCCAACCCCTCCACCCCCACTTCAGAGCCCGGTGACCTTAGGCCCAGGGCCGGCTCAGAGTGCCTGCTTCCTCGTGTAAACGAGGCCGCTCACCCTTGCCTCCTAGGACATGTGGGTGAATTCACACACGTAAAACATTCACAATGCCCAGCACGCAGCAAGTGCTCGATAAATACGAGCAATTATTACAGCTATCATTATCGTTCGCCTTCCAATTCAGAAAGGATCTGAGGGTGCGCTGCAACTAGAGAAAGCTCGCCCGTCGCTACAAAGACAGCGCAGCCAAAATTTTTAATTTAAAAAAAGAATCCGAGGAATTGCAAAACACAGAGAATGGCACCTAAGTGAGGGAAATGAAGTAAAGAACTCAGGCAGCCACTTAGTGAAGACTGACAGAGGGCGGCCACTACGGCACACAGTGCGGCGGCGCCGCAGAAAACTCAGCGCCGAACCACCATACGACCCGGCAATCCTGCTCCTGGGCAGGTACCCGGGCAAGCTGCAATTCAAAAAGGTATCCGCACCCTGTGTTCACAACAGCACTGCTGCTGCTGCTGTTCAGTCGCTCGGTTGTGTCAGACTCTCTGCGACCCCACGGACAGCAGCACGCCAGGCCTCCCTGTCCACCATCTCCAGAGCTTCCTCAGGCTCTTGTCCATCGAGTGGGTGATGCCACCCAACCATCTCATCCTCTGTCGTCCCCTTCATCCCTGCTTTCTATCTTTCCCAGCAGCACTCTTCACAACAGCCAAACCATGGAAACAACCTAAATGTCCAGTGACAGATGAATGGGGAGCGAAAAGGTATATGCCACGGAATACGACTCAGCCGTAAAAAGAATGAAACAATGCTCTCTGCAGCAACATGGATGCAACTAAAGACCATGCTAAGTGAGGTGAGAAAGAGAAAGGCAAACACCCTGTGGGATCGTTCATATGGAATCTAAAATACGGGAGAAATGAACCTAGCTACAAAACAGCAATAGAGGCACAGAGGCAGAGAACAGAGTTGTGGTTGCCAGGCGGGAGGGACTGTGGAAGGGAAGGCCTGGGAGTTTGTGATTAGCAGATGCAAACTATTTTCTGTGGGATGGATTAACAGCATCCTACTATATAGCACAGGGAACTATATTCAATATCCTGTGATAAACCAAAATGGAAAAATATATTAAAACAAAGAAAGTATGTATCTGTCTGAGTATGTATCTGTGCTGTTAGCTCAGATGGGCACAACACTGTAAATCAACTATCTGGTGTGTGTGCTCAGTCATGTCTGATTCTGTGACCCCCTGGACTGTAGTCCGCTAGGCTCCTCTGTCCACAGGATTCTCCAGGCAAGAATACTGGAGCGGGTTGCCCTTTCCTACACCAAGGGATCTTCCCGACCGAGGGATCGGACCTGTTTCGCTTGCATTGCAGGAGGAGTCTTTACCACTGGGCCACCTCATCAACCATACTCCAATTAAAAAAAATCATGATTGAGGGCTTTGTGTGTGTCGGGCTGCATTCTGGGCACTCAGGGGCAGCTGTGAATGCTCAGATACACAAGACGATCCTGGGCGAAGTGAGTCCCAATACATAGCATGTGTCCTCTCGAGCCTGGCTGCAGACCTGGCTGGCTTGGGCGGTGGGGGTGGGGGGGCAGCAGTCGTCACCCACAGAGGGAGGGGAGGTGTCAGAGTGACAGCAAGCCCTTTGCTGGATCATGACATCAAACGTCCAGGGAGCATCCAGGGTCTCCCTGGGGAGGAGGCAGGGAGGGACTTCCCGTGGAAGACGGCCTGACCTAGACCTGGAAATGCCAGGCAGAGGTAAGGACAGACGTTCATTCCTTCCCTGGAGAAGGGTCCGTTCAGCACAGAGCACGTGAGCAGCAGAAGTTTCCTAATCCGCCACTGTTGAGTGACTAAATGAATGGAAAGAGTGAGTGAACGGGCAACGCGGTGAACGCGCTCTGGCAACGGCGTCCTGAGCCTAGATTCGGATCACTCGTCCGGCTCCGTTTCCTCTGGCCTCTAGTTCAGAGCTGAACTCGCCACTGGATGAACCAACCAAGGACGTCTGAGCTCCAGGAGCCTCCCGGGAGGCTGGGGCGGCAGGAGAGGAGGGGCCAGCACGTCGGGGCCCCTTGGACCAGAGCAGCTGGGTTCTGAGGATGCTTGGTCAGTCAGGGGTGACCTCTTGGAGGAGGTGATGGCTGAGCTGAAACCCGCACAAATCTGGAGTCAGAGCCTTCCCACAGGGGAGCCTGCGAGCGCAAAGGCCTGGAGGCAGGAACAAGCCCGACATGATGGAGGGACAGGAGAGGCAGGGGAGGTGATCGCGGAGCAAGGTGTGCTGGGGGGCGAGACCAGAACCAGGTCTCCTGCTCCAGCCGACTGGTGCAGCCGTGTTTTCTTCATGGAGGCAGAAACACAGTGGACACCGTGGTTCAGAGCACAGAAACCCGGAGCCAGGGCCTG
Organism: Moschus berezovskii; assembly: GCF_049115385.1. Lineage (NCBI taxonomy): Eukaryota > Metazoa > Chordata > Mammalia > Artiodactyla > Moschidae > Moschus > Moschus berezovskii. The sequence goes on from NC_142465.1 coordinate 117,091,375, forward strand.
GGTTTAAATCCAGCTCTAAGCCTCAGTTTCCTCATCTGGAAAATGGGGATGACAACTCTAGCAATGTCAGGAGGCTGATGTGAGGATGAAATGAGTCAAGGTGCTTCTGAGCAGACGCTGCAGGAGGTGTTCACATTATTGTTGTTATTATTATTACGGGAAGGGGCAGGGACCAAGGAAAATGAGGGGGACGTGGGAGGGAGGACAAATTAGCCAGTGACGGTAACAAGAAAACACTAATTAATTTCACCAGGCCTGATAAGGAGCTGAGAGAAATGGAAGTTGGGAGACAAAGCATAGTGATAACAAAATAATCCACAACTGAGAAAATCACCACCATTTGCTCTGAATCGCGTGGCGTGCGACTGAGAACACGTGTGGCCATTGGCTGGGGTGACCTCCCAGCCACTGGGAGAGTACTATTATCCCCATTTTCCAGATGAAGACACCAAGGCCTGGAGAGACCCAAAGGCTGGTTCAAGGTCCCCAGCGTGTTTGTGGCGAGGTAAGAACAGAATCCCAGCCTGGTCGTCTGTGTCCCAGGCTCTGCAAGGGCTGTGTTCAGGAACAACTGCTGAATGATGAATGAATGTGAAATGAACACGAAGTCAGATCTACACTGGCAGCCCCTGCTCCAGGCACGTCCCCCAGCTTCCAGGCCCCGCGGCTGATCCTTCCTGAGCAGCGTTCTCCTTCCCGCCAGGCACTCGGACATGAAGCCAATGTCCACTGCCCTCATCACTGGGCTCCCTTGACTGCTGTAGGGAAAGAACCAGACAAAGGGATGTTCCCCACCCCGGGGGCCCAGGAGAGCAGCAGTCACTCCCGGGCTGGCCTTGCAAGGCAAACCCTCCAGGAAAAAGGCCCCCAAGGTGTCCCCTCTTGCCTCCTGGCCCCTTGTCAGACTCCATTCTGCTCATGCCACCAAGCAGAGCCTCTGGGGCCAGCCCATCTGACGGCCCCAGCAACACCACTGTTTCCTGCTGACCCTGGGCATCACCAAGAGACAGGGCCTGGCACAAATCCTAAACATTCGTGGCAGCAAGTCACGCTGGCTGTGATGGGTGTCAAGAGGATGCCAAAGTAGGGGGTGGAGGGCTGAAGGTTTCATTCAATTCTGCTGCTGTCTGAACAGTGCCACAGGCTGGGGCATTGTGCCAGGAGTCTTGGGGAGGGCAGGACACCACGATCCTGCCCTCAAGGAGCTCACACTCCAGATGGGAGGCAAAGCTGAGCACGGGTGACCTCAGCAGGGGGCTTGCACCAGAGAAGAGGGCCTCGAAGCTAGGAGAGAGAATGGTCACCTGCCAGGGCTTTGAGAAGCTGTGGCAGAACCGAGATGACCTTGAACAGAGAAGAGGGTGATTCTGGCAGGAGGGACAGCAGGACCCAGGCCGAGATCTGATGGCTTGTGGTGGGAAGTAGAGGCCATTGGGTGCGGGGTGCCACATTCAGAATCCCAGTCCCTTTTTCTAAAATTAATTTATTTGGCTTGCGGGGTCTTAGTTTCGGCACACAGGATCTTCAATCTTCACTGTGGCATGTGGGATCTAGTTTCCTGACCAGGTATCAAACCCAGATCCCCTGCTTTGGGAGCGTGGAGTCTTAGCCGCTGGACCACCAGGGAAGTCCCCAGAGTCCCAAGGCTGCCACTTACTGCCTGGGCAGTAGGGGGTGGGGTTGGGGGTGGGGTGGGGCTTGTGAGCCTCAGTCTCACAGGTTGAAAGTGGCAATCCCCCTTGCAGGGATGCTGGGCCGGGGTGGAGATTGGGGTGGGGGTGGCGGCAGTCAGAGGCACAGCAGGGCCAGGGGCTGCTGCTACTGCCATTCTTGAGATTAACCCACTTGGTGCCCGGCTGGTGATGTCACAGGACACCAGTCATGGTGTATCACCCAGCCTCCCTTCAGGGCCAGTGTGAGGGTTTCCCCAGTTTCCAGGGGTATTTGGTTGCTGGGGCTTCACAGCTGTGTCCCCCCACTCCCCAAGGTATGCCCTCTCCTGGGGGCACTGCAACCAGGGATCTGTCAATGCAGCTCTGCAGGACCACCCCAACTCTGAAGCACGCATGGGGTCCGGAGGCCTCTGTTGTGACTGCCTCGCACCCGGCTGCACCCCACACCCCCAACAAGTGCTGTCCTGAGAGCGCACCTGGCAAGACTCCCACACAGATGCCCCCAAGCCTTTCTGGTGCCGCCCGACTGTGGCATGGCCCTCCCACCTCCCCAGGGCCCAAGGCAGCACATCCCGGCAGACGTGGATCATGACAGCTCTGCCACTGCTGGTTCTGAAGCCTCACTTCGGACAGACCTTGCCACGTGCACTGGACACACTGCTCTTAGTCAGGGTGGGCACTGGTGCCCCCATGGCCAGTGCCAGGAGAGGGAATGTCACTGCACCCCAGGACAGTCCAGTGAAGGAGCACCGGCTTCAGGGCATCAGGCAGCTGGCAGCAACCCCAGCTGGGCTGCCCCAGGTCCGCCCTTCACCCCTCTGGGCCTCAGTTTTCCCATCTGTAAAAGCACCATTGTGTTCAGGACTAAGCTTTTCAGTTGGCAGAGGGCTGCCACGTACACAGTCTCAGGTGGCTTTCCCAGACCGCATCGGCCTTGCTCACCTTCTACACAGGAGCCCAGAGAAGGCACGTGACCTGCCCAATGTCACACAGCCAGTGCCCCCAGGACTGTAGCTCTGGGCACAGCTGGCCCTGCCCTGTCCACTAGTGGCCACTCAGCCATTCAGTCTGTCCTTCAATGAACACTTACCAAGGGTCTTTCCTGGAGAGGAAAGGCCATGTCTTTCTCCACAGCCTGGAACGAATCCCCACGGCCTCAGATCAGGAAGGGGATGGAAATGAACGTATTAAATGACTGCTCTTTGCCAGCTGCATGAGGCAAGAGGCACTGTCTCAACTTAGAGGCAAGGGGTGGGGGCATAGAACGGTAGCAGAGCCAAGCTGGGGTTCACCCTGCATCTGCCTCCAAGGCCGGCACTGCAGCGGTAGGCCCGGGGGCACAATGAGTGAGAACACTGCTGGACGCAGCCTCTCCTGACACTGTCTTCAGGTACGGAGACATCCTGTGCTGAAGGACCAGAAGTGGGGAGTAGTGGGCACCTGCCATGGCCCTTCGAAGACTCTGCTCGAGGGAGGGACCCTCTGACCTTGGCCATGAACTCACTCTTCCCCCTTGTGTCAGTGAGATGGAAAAGCCAAAGGCAGGGGCACAGCAATCTTCAAAGGGTGAGTGGGAGTCCTGGGAAATGAGGGAGTGAGGAGGGCTCATTCATTTCCTGGGTGGGACCCTCAGGACCGGGGCGCGGAGGGGTGGTACCTCACACACATTCCCACACTGAGTCCTCACACCCAGGCTTTGATGAGGGCGGTGAGCCCATTTTATAGATGAGAAAACAGAGGTACCTTCCTAATCCAAGAGAACATGTAGAGGAAGTGGTGGAGCTGGGCTGTGAACCCTGAGCTTCTAGACTTGGGGCTATTAGGACTCTCTGGATTCAGACTCTAATAAAAGCACACATGTGACACCTGATTTGATCACTCCGCAGCCTAAACTATCCCCTTGGGGGTCTTGCCCCTTGGGTGCCACATCCCTGCCACCAGATCTTCTATTTCAAGGTTCCCAACTTATTTTAATATTTTTGTTTTTTATTGATTTAGCTGCACCAGGTCTTAGCTGCAGCATAAGGGATCTTGCATCTTCATTGAGGCATGTGGGATTTTTAGTTGCAGCTTGCAAGTTACGGCTGTAGCATGTGGGATCTTGGTCCCCATCCGGGGATGGAACTTAGGCCCCCCTGCATCAGGGTCATGGAGTCAGGCATGGGACCACCAGGGAAATCCCCTCTTCTGCCAGATTTTCTTGCTCCAACTACACAGACAGCCTTTCACTCCCTTGGCCGTATGGCACTCCCTACCACAGGGCCTTTGCACAGAATTTCCTTCAGCATGATACACTGGTCCCTGCTTCTACCCATTAAATTCCTATCTCCTCCATGATAACTCTGGGCCCCCTCCTCCAGGAAGCCTCCCTGATCTCCCTGTCTTTGAAGCCCTTGTTTCTACAGTTGCGTTATTTTTATACCTGTGAGCATCCAGTTTGCCATTACTGTTGCTGGCTCAGACTCAACCCTCTCTTTGCTGAACTAACACTCCTCTCCACCAACCCTCCTGGGACCAGCCTGGAGAGGCTGTCAGCTGCTCCCTCGGCAGGAAGACCAGGCCTCTGCCCTGCCCACATGTTCCCTCCAGCCCAGTGCCGAGCTCAGCTCTCCAGGACCTGATTCTTAGCAAATGACCAAGGTATCCTGGGAAGGCAGGTGTCCTGGAGCCCTGGCCTCCCTGAGGGGTGTCTCGGAGGCTTCCCCAAGGCAGGACAGGGTGGGGACCTTCAGGATCCACGCACCTGATGGCCCCGAGGCCCAGTGCTCAGCAAGGGTATATGTGTATGGGGGGAACTCGGCCCTGAGATCCCAGAAGCACTCAACCCCTAGGGTGCAGGCCCTTTCTCAAACACAGTGTTCACTCCACAACCCACCCTGGTCACCTGTCCAGCCCCCTTTCCTACCCCTAGACTTCTGGCTACAAGCCCAAGCCTTAGCTTCAGACTGCCCAGGATCAAACCCAGCTCACCCACTCCCTGGCTGTGTGACCCTGGGCAAGTCATTTAACCTCTGGGCCTCAGTTTCCTCATGTGTGAAATGAGAAGAGGGACCATACTACCTTACCTGGTTGTGGGTTGGGGTCAAGAGGATGACATATGTGAAATGCTTAACGTGGGCCCAGCTCATGGCAAGGGTCCGACACACCTTCGGGGGCATCACCATTCATTCTTGCCGAACTCATTCACTATGGCCTGTTCCCAAGCCTGGGGGAAGTGCCTGGAGGGCATGCCGGGTGGGAGAAGGAACACTTGCGCAGTCTGGGGGATGAGGACCCACGAGTTTTCCTGCGGTCTTCGCCAGCCCTCGCCTCCCCATGCACCGTTCGTGAGGCTTGAGATGCCCGGTAGTCCGGGCCAGGTTGGGGCCCAGTCCATCCACACCTGCATCCCATCAGCCTCCGCCAACCCTGGGCTCATGCCACATGTCCTCTTGAGCACCTTCACCTCCCTCCATCTCTCTCTGAGCCAGGGTAGAAGCCCAGAGTCTCCCAGGGGGGCAAGAGGCGATGAATCTGATAAACCCGTTCTCCTCCAGAGCCACTACCTCCCCAGGCAGGTGGCAGCGACAGCAGCCGTCACGCTGCCGCGCAGCAGCGATAAGGAGGGAGCAGGGCGGTGGGAACCCCTCCCTCCCTGCAGCGAGGCCAGAAACCAGCCCTTCATCCCAGCTCTCAGGCTGCTCACGCCTGCCCGGTGGCGGGGCTTGGCGCCTGAGGAGTCTGGGTCACACCTGCTCTGACTGGGGCCATGCAGGTCCCAGGGCTCCCGGCGTTCCTCTCCAGGAGGAAAAGGCTGTGGTCTCTGAAGGCAGAGTAAGAAGCGGAGGCGGGGAAGGTGCTGGGCCAGGATGTGGGCTGGATGCGGTGGAAGCAGGGAGCCAGGGTCAGGACAGAAAGTGGGGCCAGGACGGTCACAGCGGACACACGCCGGAATGCCACCCAGGAGGCCACCGCAGGGATGCAGGAGGGCAGAGATGGGGCCTGGCTGTTGATGAGGGCAGAGAAAACTGGGAAGCAGCCAGGCGGTGGCCATGGGGGAGGCCAGTATCCACCACACACACACACACACCTGCCTGTCCCCCCATTCTGCAATCCAAGCAAGGGTAGCCTCAAGCTACTTGGAAACAGCTCCAAGGGCACTGTTTCTCTATGAGTGGGCTTACATATACACTATAAATGTTTAATATGGGACTTAGTAATTTTCCTTTAAAGTTAGGAAAAGTTGGTATGCCCAAATTCTTTAGGAAAAAAAAATTTTTTTTTGAGTTTCCAATTCAACATTTTAAATGCATTCAGTCAAAAGCCATAGTGAAGAGACAGGTTGCTAGATGTAGGAGAAAGGGTAGGCTCAGGAGCCACAAGGCTCAATTACAGGTCCTGGCCCAGAGCGTCAGGAGACCCACTCACCGTTCAATGGAGGCCCCAGGCTGCCTGCCCCACCTCTGCTGTGCAAGGGTTCAAGCCCTGGACAGGGTCCCAGGCCCCCGTGCAGCCCCTCCTCATCCAGTGCCCATGTGGACTCTAACCCACGCTGAGCTGACAGAGCCTGGTCCGGGGCCTCTCAGGGGACCCCCAAGTAGACCTGAGGCTGCAGAGGGCTGCAGGTATCACATCCCCATGCTGTGAGCCTCAGTGTTCCCATCTGTAACACAGGACCGTGATCCTCCCTTCCAGGGTGGTCAGAACAGTTCAATGAGAGGTGAACTTGCCCAGCAGAGGGCACGGATTGAGTCCTTTCCCCAGGAAGCACTGACACCTTTAGCCTGTTTCAGAGGGTGCTCACATCCCTCCACACTCTCTCCCTTCCACCTCAGGGCCTTTGCACATGCTATTCCTCCTACCGGGAAGACTCTTCCCTGTGCTGGTCTCTCCTCTGGTTGGTCTGGGCCCAGTTGCCACCTCTCCCGGGAAGACCTCCCTGGCTCCCCAGATGGGGTCCAGGTCCCATGAGTCCCACTGCAACCCAAACTCCATGAAGGCAGCATGGTGGCTGGCTTGCCCACTGCTGTGTGTTCTCATCAGTGTTCACTGGATGAACGGATGAAACACAATGACGATCATCCAGACCTTCAGTGACAGCACGGGGCCATCGGGGTGATGGGGCCTGTCCTGAGGGCTGGGGGTGCCTGGCGAGCTCTCTGACTCAGTATTGAGGGGTCTGAGAAAAACTCCTGGAGGTGACTCATCAGCTGGAACTCTTGAAACTTCAAGCTGCCAGAAGCACCCACTTTACAGATGGGAAAACTGAGGGCAAGAGTCAGGGGGCCGCCACTAAGGGTCCCGAGCAGCTGCCCTGCTCCACTGTCTGAGGCTCCAACAGTCCCCCACCCCCGTGTGGCCCATCCCACTCCCCAGGGACCACTCCATAGCCCACCTGGGGCCGCTGCCTCTTCTCCCGGTCATCCCGGTGGCAGGGCCACTCGTGGCTCGGGTGGCGCGGAGCGCGTCTGCACGGCTGAGTTGGGCAGCTGGCAGCAGCGCGGCTCCGAACCAGCTGTTTGGATGACAAACTGCGTTCAAGCTTCATTAGGGTAATCACGGGCTCCCCTCCTGGCAGCGCCGCGGAGCGCGACTGTCAACCTGAACTAATCAAACCCGGCCCCAGGACACCCGCCCGCCCGGCTGACAAGCCGCTAAGCCGCTGAGCCACCTAGCACGCTGCGCATCTCCCGCCCGGCTCCCAGCGGAGGCTAGTCCAGCCGGGCCCTGGGGCCGAAACCTACCCCGTGCTCCCCAAGATCTCGAGACCCTCAGAGGCCCTAGCAGGGTGGGATGACTGTGACCGTCACCCCCAGTTTTTTACAGCCAGGGAAACTGCGCTCGTGAAGGGAAGGCCACACAGCTGTGTAACCAGGCTCACACCCAGGCCCCCATCACCTACTGCCTTCCACACCTGGGCACCCTCACGTTTTCCTTCCCTGCCAGGCCCAGCAGGCCAAGCTGGAGCTCAGAGTTTGGGGGAAGAGGGGGCCACGTGGCCTCGGCAAGCCCCTCGATGGACGTGGGCCTTAAGCCTTACACCCCAGCAGGGACATCAGGTGCTCTGCTGACGCAGGTGTGGAAAGCACCCTGCCAGGCACTGGGGCCAGCACTGGAGCAGGCACTGCTGTCTGGGGCAGGACCTGCCCTGTAGCCTGCAATCACTGCCCTACTCAGCTGCGCTGCCCTCGACACTGCCGACCAAAACCAGCCCCCCCATCCCCCAGTCTCACAATCAGAGCTTGGCTGGAAGGCGCAGGCCTAGTGCCTTCCTCTGACAACTGGGGAAACTGAGGCCCAGAGAGGTAGGAACAGACCGATGGAATGCCGCGCACAGAGGACCGGCTTCCGAGGCAGACGGACATTCACTCGTCTAGTCACTCATTCAACGAACCCTCGTCAAGAGGCTGCAGCGCGGCAGGCTCTCCATCTGCTGAACCAACAGACGACGAGAAGGCGGGTGAATGAGTTGATGAGCAGCACCAGGGACGCAGCTGTGAACCGCAACCACCACCCCGCCTCCTGGAGCTGACGGCCTAGCTGGGGGAAGCAGACGCTTAACTGACACGGGCAGCGAAGAAAAAGCAAGAAATAGCCTCATGACGTCCAGCAGGAGGGCCCAGCCTGGTCAGGGGGGAACCCAGGCAGGAAAGCTGGAGGAGGTGACACTCCTGGTGGGACGCTGGAAGGAAGCTGAGGGCGGACAGTAGGAAGGAACAGCATGTGCAAAGGCCCTGAGATAGGAAGGAGCAGAGGGGTTTTTGAGGATGAAAGACCCATTCATCTACGAGGCTAGGTGGGCAGGGATGGGAACGGGAGCCAACACGAGCAAGGTGTCGTGGAGGATTTGGGTCTTTCTTTCAAGGGTGATGGGAGCCACTGGAGGGCGGTGAGCAGAGGTGAATCTCCGGGTGCCATGGGCAGAGTCAGTGAGAAGGTTCAAATCCCAGTTCTGCTAACCTGCTAGATCAACGGCCAGACGACTCACCCAGATGTCACACTGAGCCGAAGAGGCAGACACAGCGGGGACACACTGTGATCTGCTTACGTGAGCAGAGAGGGACAAAGCCAGCCTCCACTGTTTACGCCAGGTGGGCGGCCGTCGGTAGCTGGTGGGCGATGACTGACAGGAGTGCCAGAGCGCTTCCCAGGGGGTGCTGGGAAGGTTCGAGATCTGAGCCTGGGTGGGGGTTCACATGTGCGTGCAAATCCACCCCTCTGTACACCTAGGATCTGTACGCTTTCCTGTATGAACTCACATCTCCAAAAACAAAGTAAAGAGCAGATCCTGGCTCTGCCGCTCTGTCTCTCTCAGCCTGTTTCTGCATCAATGAGAGGGGCAGTGGCAGGACCTGTCTGGCTGCGCACAGGCTTTCAGGGGACAGTGCATATCCCCACTGTTCACAAGCCTGGCTGGCAGCCGGCACACCGAGAATGCAGGTCATGCCCAGGCAGAAACGCGTCTGGCTTCTCCCACAGCTCTGCTCTCTGAGGGCCTCAGTTTCCCCATCTGCAAGGGCCCAGTGTCTCCCTCTGGCTCAGGGCTGCAGAGAAAAAGGGGGTAAAAATCCTCCTACCCAGGCACCTGTGAGCCCCTCTGCTCCTGGCCACAAGCCTGAGAACAACTGAGGGGGTGGCCTGCATGGTCCTCAGGCGTCTCTCCCAGTTCTGCACACAGCAGGTACCCAGCCAGCGACCTAGTGCCCAAGGCCACACAGGGGTCAGCAGCAGGACCAAGGCCAACCCAGGCCTCCAGGGCCCCACCCTCTCAGGCACACAGGAGGCCCTTTCTGAGCACCTACTATGTGCCAGGCCCAGCCCGGGGGCCTCCCCTCCAGCAGGAGGGCCAGCCCAGCATGGTGGCTCCTCCAGGGCCCACTGGGATTCAGGGAAACCGGCACAGGGGCCGTGGAAGCCCTGGCTGAGGGTTGGGAGCTGGAGCTTAGGACAGACTCCTGTGGAAATGGGCTCTGTGAGACCCTAAACAGAGCTGACTCAACGTAACTTGACACTGGAGGGGCGTCTGGAGGTAGGGAGAGGCCTGCTTCCCTGTCTGGAGCCTGAAAAGCCCCTTGACCCTCCAAGGACCTTAGGCAGCCTTGGGAAATCAGACAGTACCATTGCCAACTTTCCTGCAGGCTCAGCGATCCTCACGGCCCTTTAGGTATCATTTTCTCATGAGTCTGTCAACAACTGGGGATCGGTCATGCGGTTCAGGATCACCTTCAGCTCCATTTCTCAGAGATGGAAACTGAGGTTTGAAGAGGTGTGGTATTCCAGGACCATCCCAGAGGACAAGGCCCCCAGGGCTCAGCCCACCAGGCACCGCCTGAACTCCCAGAAGGGGAAGCCAGTGTGGTTTGTGCCCAGTCTTCCCCACTACCTGGGGGGCCACTCACTCATGGCCCGGTCATGCCTGACTTTTGCTCGGTCAGGCAGTCAGTCAACAAACACCAACAGAGCACCCACTGTTCTGTTACCCAAGAGCTCTGTCTATTACTCACTTGGCAAGTGCCAAGAATATCCACAGTAGTAAGGGCAACGCACTGGGTACCTGTCCTGTGATAGGCGCTGCACTATTACCTGATTTAAGCAGCCTCATGAGGGAGGCAGTGTCATGCCCATTTTACAGACGAACACACAGAGGCTCATGTTTAGTGACTGCCTGAGGCTGGTCTCGCGGCCTCTAAGGAGAGCAGGGTCCAGCCAAAGGCTTGCAGGCGCCTCATTTCTGTCTGTCTGTCAAGTGAGTGTCAGTCCTTCACAGGTATTATCTCACAGGACTCTGTGCCCATCCCGTGCACAGGCCCAGGCCCATATCTGAACGTGGCTTTGGCCTCTGCCTACATTCCTGGGATCTGGGCTCCAGGGGGCCACTGTGGACCATCCCTGCCCCAGGGACCCTCAGCTTAGCCCCAGTGAAGACCCCCCAGCTCTGGGCTAGCTCCCCTGTGGCGTAAGAGAGACACACAAGAAAGCAGACACACGAGCAGCAGTCCCACCTGGAATGCTCTCCCCCTGCATCTCCCATGGCTGGCCACTTCTCTGCCCTCAGGTCTTGGATAAAAGCCTCCCTGGCCACTCTGTCTCCATTAATGCCCCCCTCACCTCCGTCCCCCACCCCAATACCCTCTCGCCAGCATCCCTCAGCTCTCCCACACAGCTCTGCCCACAATCCAGCACCAGACAAAGTTTAGCTTGGTTACTAGGTGACAGGGCTTCCCTCATAGCTCAGTTGGTAAAGAATCCGCCTGCAATGCAGGAGACCCCGGTTCAATTCCTGGGTTGGGAAGATCCCCTGGAGAAGGGAAGGGCTACTGACTCCAGTATTCTCGGGCTTCTCTGGTGGCTCAGCTAGTAAAGAATCCACCCGCAATGCGGAAGACCTGGGTTCGACCCCTGGGTTGGGAAGATCCCCTGGAGAAGGGAAAGGCTCCCACTCCAGGATTCCGGCCTGGAGAATTCCACGTCCATGGGGTCTCAAAGAGTCGGACACGACTGAGCGACCTTCACTTTCAGTAGGCAATGGTGTTTCCTGCCATATTGTGAGGGTTGCGACCTCGTTAGTTCTATTCACACGTGCATCACTCCCCACACCTCACCCCTCCACCCTGACACAGTACCTTGTGCACAGCAGGGCCTCAATATCCTTATTACGTGAATAAACTTACCGAATAAATGTTCTAGAGGGAAAAGCACAGGGGTTGTGAGAACACAGGAGGGGCACGTGAGTGGGGGCAGGGGGACGGGGAAGTGTTCCAGGCAGAAGGCCAGGCAGAGTCAAGAGCCGATGGCAAGAAAGCCCTGGGCTCTGGGGATCTCTAAGTGCAGCCGTGAGCGTGAGGGGAACACAGAGTGTGAAACTGGGCGGCCAGCAGGATCCCGGAGAGGGTGACCGGGGGCTCTTGGCAGGGCTCCAATTCTGGGGCAAGAGTCTCCCAGCACCCGGATCACCTCCCAGCCCTGCCTGGGCCAGCCTGACACCCCAGCCAACTGGCAGCAGTACAGCCCCGGGTGCCCGCCTATAGGTCAGGGAGCCAGCCCACCACCCATGCAGGCTGCAGCCTGTGACCCTGGCCCTAGGACCTCGGTCTCCACCAGGAGAGCAAACTGGTTGGCTCCAAGGGACAGAGCAGCTTGGGTGAGCTTCTCCCTGCAGAGGGTGCCGCGGCCATGGACAGCAGCCTATGTCACTTACATGCTCTGGCCAGGACCTACGGGGGCGGGTGGGCAGCTGCTGGCAGCGGTGAGCACTGGCTGTGTTCAGGGAAGCACACAGCTCTCGCATCCCATTCCAGCACCAGCTGGCATGCCCTGCCACAGCTGGGGTGGCCACGGCCATGTCCTCCCCCTCTGCAGGTCCAGGCCAGGCCTTGGCTCCCACCTCCCCTCCCCTTGGACAACTGCAGCTTTAGCTGCCTCCAGACCCCTTCACCTAGATGGTCTCTAGCTTGGACCGGCTCCAGGCATCTCGTCTCCACAAACCTCCATCTCTCACCCCAGGCATTCAGCCCAGAGCCTGGTGCCCTCGCCTGGCCTCCTCTCTCCCACCTCCCCAAACCACAGGGACTCTTTCAGCTCCAGCCCCACTGCCATCTGCCTTCTTCCTCCGTCTCTGCCTCCAGCCCTGCTCCTGAGACCCTCTAAAGATTCCCCATCCCAGGGACAATAAAGCCCAAACTCCTTCCTTTCTGCCCCTTAAAAGGCCAAAATCAGATCTGCCACAGGGCCTTTGCACCTGCCTCTGTCCGGGATGCTCTTCCACCTGATCTCTCCATGGCTGGTCCTCCTCATCCTTCAGGTCTCAGCTCAAACATCTCTTCTGAGAGAGGCCTCCCCCAGAGCACCCTGGTCAGTGGTACCCCACTCCACTCACCATCACGTGACTCTTCCACAATCTCACATACTTGTCTCCTGGTTCATTGCCTGTCTCCCATCAGCCTGGGAGCCGCCTGGCTCTATGGCTGTGACGGAATGGTCACCTCCCGTGTCCTCTGAGCCTGGCATACAGTTCAGTTCAGTCGCTCAGTCGTGTCCGACTCTTTGCGACCCCATGAATCACAGCACGCCAGGCCTCCCTGTCCATCACCAAATCCTGGAGTTCACTCAAACTCACTGATCTGCTCAGTGAATGAGTCCACGAACTGCCAGTCTCCACGGTACAGCTGGACCTAACATCAGGGGCTCCTGGGACCTGTGGATGCTGTAGCCTCGTGTTCAAGGCCCCTATGATCTGGCCTCTGCCTACTTCCCCAGCCTTGGCTCTGGGGCGCCTCCTCTCACCCTGCTTCCTAGACTCACACTGTGCCAGGAAACCCTCACTGCCCCTTCTCTGCCAGCAGTCTTATTCTCTCCACAGCACCTTCTCTGGCCTGCCCGAACCCATGTCTCCTGCTCCTGCCTGTCTCTCCCACAGTCCTCAACACCTTCAGTCTATACCCTCCTCAACCTGGCATCCACAGCCTGGCATCATTTCCATCCCTCACCTCCCTTCCTGTCATTTGTGCTTACAAACCCTGGTGCCACAGGCAGTACCTGGTGTCTCCCACACCCTGCATTTTCACATCTCCATGTCTTTGACCCCTGCTGCTCCCTCTGTTTGAGTGCTCTTCTCTGCTGCACAAACTCCTATTCATCCTTCAAGACCCAACTCAAAATGTCACCTCTTCTGTAAAATCCTGCCTGGTTTTTCCCATCCATCAGGACTCTTTTGGTTGTAAGAGAAAAAAATCAACTCGAGAGCTTGAGCGAAAAAGGGGGACACGTCTCTTTATATAACTGAAAACTGCAGGCATAGTTTCAGGCATAGCGGGATCCAGGGACCCAGATGAAGGAATATATACTTCCACCTCCCCTCTCTCTCCCTCCACGTGATGACCTCACTGGCGATCCCCTGGCCTAGACATGGTCCCAGAAGAGGACAGCCAGCAGTCTCATATGTACACCCTCTGGGCCCGGCAACCACAGCCAAGCCAGCCTTCCCCACAGGCTGGAAGTCAAAGTTCCAGGAAAGCCTCTGATAGGCTCTGATGGGCCACGGGTCCATTTCTCAACTAGCCGTTGTGAGCAGGGATGGGCTGCGGTGTTTGGGCTTGGGTGGAGGGAGGCTGTGGGTCCCAGGACCTCTGGGGCCCCGGTCCCGCTCTGAACACACCTCCCCTCAGTCTCCACGCATCCCCGTGTCGTGCTGTGGCTTCTACCAGCCAGGGTCCTGGACGTCCTCAGCCTCTCAGGACCAGGAATCCCATCTCCCTCACAGCTGGCTCCCTGGGGTCTACTCGGTGACAGCCCCCGAAGGCGGCCTGAGAAACTCTGTGCCTGACTGAACGGCGGTCAGCCGCATGGAGGAGTCTACACATGCCGGGCGTGTAATAACGGGTTAACCGTCACCCCTGGCAGGCCGAGCAGATCTGCATTTTCACGGAGGCCTCAGGGGGACACAAAGCTTCATCGGCAAGGCAGAAAAGGGGGTGCCCACGGGGTGTGTGTGGGGAGAAGCCCCTCAGAGCCCAGTCCCAGCAGCCCAGCCTGTGGGGGCCACTTGGCCAATCCCGAAGAGCTCGCGAAAGGGCTGCGAGTGGAAGGGCTGGGAAAATAATTACCGAGGAGGCCCGGGAGGGAGGCGGGGAGGCTGGCGAGAGGCTTAATGAAACTGCTAACGCGTTAGTGATTCCTGCCTGCTCGGGAAGGCGGAGGCAGACAGCCATGTTGCCAGCTCCCGCGACTGAGTCTGCCAGGCGGGACGGGCTGGGCACGGCGAGGCAGCAACAATAGGCACCCTTCATCACCAGCCTTCCACACGTGACTCTCACGGGGCGATCTCAACGCGCTGAAGTCGGAGGACGGTCTATTCCAACACATCTCAGGTTACATGGGGCTAGAGTCCATGCGGATGCGTTACAAAACAGAATGGCTAAAATTCTGATTAGACACAGCATCGCAGACCTCTAAAGACCAGGATGAGCAGGGTGTCTACTCCCATTTTTCTGGACAGGAAACGAGGGCCCCGGGAGGCCATCCACCCCTGGGGACAGCAGGGTTACTCCAAGAAAAGTACCCTGCCCTTTGAGCCCTTCCCGGAGCAGCCCCCTTCCCCGGCCACACACATCTTTTCAACCTTAGAAGAGCTCTGGGAGGCAGGCAGATGCCACGACCCCCATTACAGACGAGTCCAAAGAGTCTCACCCCAAGTCACCGGGTGAGATCAAGGGGGCCGGAGCAGCAGCCCGGGCTGGGACTCCTGGGCCAGCGCGCCATCCTCCACCCTAGGTGGGTGCTCACTGAGCAACGCAAGCTGTGGTTTTCGGTTTACAACATCTCATTTCCGCTCCAGACGAGAAAACAAAGGCACAGAGAGGTTAAGTGATGAGCCCAAGGACACACAGCTGCGTGGCCACAGAGCAAAGACTCGGGGCTGCCAGAACCACGTGCTTTTTGTTCAAACGTGCCGTCGTACCCAGTGGGTACTTGGGCCCCCCTGGGGGGCTGACAGAGAGAGGCAGAGAAGCCCACACTCCACTTAGGCTTCTCTGAGGAGTGTTTACAGAAGCTGGGGCGGCTGCCTAAGGCAGAAGTGACCACGCAGCCCTGCCCGCTGTGCGCCACTCTGCGTCAGGTGTGTGCCCGGCACGTAGCACAGACTCATTCCCGTGGCACCAGTGAGGAAACTGAGGCTTGGCGAGGTGGAGCCCCGTGCCTCACAGAGTGACCCTCAGCTAGCAAGTGGCACAGCTCGCATCATGCAACAACCCCACACGGGCAGCCCTGACGCATCTACTGCCTACCTCTGGCCTCAAGCGGGCACTCAGATGGACAGGTGCCCATGGAACCCACCCCCAGGTACAGACTGGAGACCAGTGATACCAGGTACTGAGTTGGGCCCACCCTCCACCCCCCTCCCCCGAATGCACAGGAAAGGCTGGGCGACAGGAGTGGGTGTGAGGAGATGGCCTCGGTCCCTGCTTCCGCTCCGGTCCGGCTAGGGGGCCCAGGAGGCCAAGAACTTGGCGACTAGCTGGATGCCCACGTCAGAGTCCTCATGCAGATGAGGTCTGGAAGGAGAGACTCCACCTTACAGGTGTCACCCTGGGGCCGTCTGGAGAGCCCCAGGTTTGGGGAGACTCCCTTCTAGGGGTTCTGGCAGCTTATCCTCTCCTGGGTTTATTTTCCCAGGAGGCCCTCCAGAGGATGAAGCCACTTCTGAACCCCTCTGTGGGTACGAACGCAGGAGGCGTGTCCTGAACGAACGAATGAGCAAACGAATGATGGAAGAAGCCCACGCCCCTGACCCGCCGCTGCAGCCCCTCCCTTAGCAGTCTCCACCCAGCGCAGAGGCGCCGTCTCTGTAAAGGGATGCCCACCTCACGAGACCAACCCCCAGCCCCTCCCTTAGCAGTCTCCACCCAGCGCAGAGGCGCCGTCTCTGTAAAGGGATGCCCACCTCACGAGACCAGCCCCCGGCCCTCCACCACTGCCAGGCAAGGAAACTGAGGCTCGGAGAGCCCAGGGCCTCACTGGAGGTGGGAGCACGAGGGTTCAGACCCAAAAGCCTGCACTCAGTCTGCACCTCAGCCCCGGGCTCTGATCGGTCCTCATCTCTAAAGACAAATCCACGCACGTGCCCTTGACTGGCCCCACCCATCCCAGGGGGGCACGACCTTGCCCATCCTGGTGACGAGAACACCCGGGTGCAGAGCAGTGGATGGCCTAACCCCAGGCCGTGTGGTCACAAGATGCAAAGGATCCCTCTGATCCTCCCATCCTCACCCTCCAATCCACACCGCAAAGCTGCGTCCTTCCCTGTCATCATCATCATCATTGCTGTGAAGAAGGAGGGGGGACAGGGAGAGGGAGGGGGTGAGGCGGGAAGCCCCCCTCTCAGCCCCACCCCCAGCGGGCTGCTTTCTGGTTAGAGGAAAGTCTTCTAATGAAGGCCCCACAGATGCCGCTGAGCTGGCGGTGTCAGCCTGGGAGCCCCGCAGAGCTGCAGGGCGCGCATCTCTGCTCCCAATTAGCACACAGGTCCTCCATCAAAGCGCACTCCTACTGCCAGGAGCAGAGGCCAGAGGGACGGCCCTTCAAACAGTAGGAGGAGGCCAAGGTTCTCTGGCAGGCGCTGGCCCCTGCACCTTGCCTTTCTGGGGGGGTGGGGAGTGTGGAGCACAGCCCCCCCCCCACCACCAGCCCCCTCAGTCACTCACACCCTCTCCAATCAGCCAGCTCAGGGCAGACGCCATCACCCCGGGGGACGCGCTAATGAAGATGGTCGACATTAATCTCTTCCCTCTCGCGACAGGTCAATTTATAGTTCCATGGGGAGCCCTGGCACTTGGCCAGACGGCCTGACATAACTCTCCCTGTTCCCTGGGAGGATGGTGGGGGTGGGCCTGATGGGGTGGAAGCGGGCTGGGACAGGGTAGGGAGGCTCCTGCACCTGAGTGCCCACCACCCTTGCCCTAACAGATCCAGGTGGGACTCTGGATGCTTCTGAAAGCGAAGGCGGAAGGTCAAGGCCTGCAGGTATCTGGGTGCAAATGTGGGCCTCAGCGCCTCCATCTGGGGCAGCCGGCTCCCACCAGGAGACCCCAAGGAGGCAGGAAGCGCATGATTCCCCACTCCCGATAGACTGCCACAGGGTTACAAGACCCCTCCAAGGAGGCTCTGGTTTATCTCCTTCTGATACACTCCCCGCTGTTCATTCCTCAAAGATCACCAAGTTGGCCAGAGCTCCCAGTCTGGTGGGAAGCGCCTTGGCACCTGCTGAGGTCCATATGGAGGGAGGGTTGCCCAGGGGTAGAAGTACGGATGGCACCCACCAGAGAGAGGTGGGGGTCCTGGAAGGGCCAGGGGGAGGAGAGGACACAGGTGGGCCCTGAGGATGAGCGGGAAGTTCAACAGGCCAGATGACACAGGGAAGGGGCTTTGGAGGGATGAGACCATGACAGTCTCAGGGCAGACCCAGCGCTCAAGGGCTCTGCGACCAGAGCACATTCGGTTCGCAGAGGGGAGGCTGCAGAGGGAGGCAGGGCTGACCACAGAGAAGCCCAGCCTCGAGAGATGGCTCAGGAGTTTGGCCTAGTTTAGGTCTGTGGAAGGCTGAAGAGTTCAGAAGCTCACAGCTGCTTTTAGAAAGACAGTTTTGGCTATGGTGTCCCAGAACAATGGTTGGGGCTGGGGAAGGGAGATGGGGAATGTCCGGGACAGAGGATAAAAAGAGGGCGAGATGCTTGTGGGGTAGAATCAAAGGAACCCTGTGGTTGATGAGATGGACAGACAGGTAGATGTCCAGGAGGTCACACAGGCCTGGGGTTCTCCAGTTTGGGTGTTGATAGAGGCGATGTCTTTGGTTTGGGGTATCATAAGGAACTGGGCCTGATGCTAAACTTGAATCTGGACAGTCCCAGAAGGCTCCCAAACCCAAGCCTGGGCTTGGCAGAAGCCAGGACCCAAATGTTCTCCACAGGGGGCCAAATTCGGAGCAGGGTTGGGCCCCTCCTCCCAGATGCAATTCATTTCCGTGGCAAAGGTGAAGCCAGGGTACCCTCTGCCTTTCCAAACACTCTAGGAGGAAGCAGGGGCCTGGCAAAGGCAGAATGCAAAGCCAGGCAGTCAGTCCCATAACGCTGGACAGAGCCCTCCTGCAAGAAGCACAGATGGGCCAGCCTGCCCTCACCTTCTCCAGAGCCAGAGCCCGAGCCAGAGCCCAGGGCTGGCTCTGCACTCAATAGGTCTTCATGAGTCCCTGCCGAAAGGACTCCCCTTTCTCTCAGGCCCTGGCCTATCCCCACCCCATCAGGGCTACCCACTAGGTCTCATCCAAACCCCTCAGTAATCTTGGGAGTGTCCCCATTTTTCCAGGCTGGAGACCCAGGCCCAGAGAGCTAAGGGACTTGCTCAAATCTTCTCCACTTCTAGGTGCTGGAGTCAAGATGGAACCAGGCTCTACATGGCCCCAAAGCACACATTCTTCAAGAAAGGGTCGAAAAAAGAGCATGGTTGAAATAAAGAACCTGAGGGCCTACAGTAGCTGCATTATGGTAGCGGGACAATAGCTGAGGGTTTTTTTTTTTTTTCCTTCTTTTCTACAATGAAATATTCATACCGTCTCCGTGGGTGTGCGTGCCCTAGTGGGGAGAGCTCCAGTTTTGGCGTCAAGCAGCCTAGGGGTCAAATCCTGGCTGGCTGGGGACCCTGTGCCAGCTATTTGCCCTCTCCCAGCCTCTGCTTTCTCATCTGTACAATGGGGACAAAAAAATCCCACTTCAGATGAGCCGGTCACGCCCGGCGCACAGTAGGCACGCAGTAAGTGCCAGCCTTGGAGCACCACACCCCCGCGTTCTCGCCACCTGCCCGGCCTCCAGAGGGAACTTGAGACGCCCCCACGTGCCAGACGCTGGCGCTGGGCGGGCATCGGGTCCCCCGCCCCGGGGCGGGCGCCCACCCACCCTCCTGCCTCATCCCGCCGCGCCCGCGCTGTCCCCTTACCCTGGCGGCCGAAGGGCCGGCATCGGTCCCGCAGGAGAGCCCGGGCAGCGGGGCCGGGCTCCGGAGCGCGGGGCGCGAGCGCGGGCAGGGCGCGCGGGGGCGCGGGCCGCGCGCTCCGGGCCGTGCGCCCCGCGGCCGCCGCGTCCTCGCCTCCAGCGCGGGCCCCGCGCGCCCCGGCCGGCCCGGGGGCAGGCCCTGCGCAGCGCCGCGCCGGGTGGGGGCGGGCCTCGCGGGCCCTGGAGAGGCGCCCGGGCGGCGCGGGTTCCCGGCGGGCGCGGGCGGCGCCGCTGCGGTGGCCCCGCTGCTGAGTGGTGGGACGCGATTTACTGGCTGCAATTCCCGGCGCCCCTCGATGGCACTTAAGAGAGACCGGGAGGGAGCCGGGGAGAGCGGGCGGAGGGCGGGCGGGCGGGCGGAGGAGGGGCGGCTGGAGCCGTGCGCGCCGGCGGGGGAGGGGCGCAGGCGGGGGCGGGCGGGCGGGAGGTGGGGAGAGGCCCGGATGGAGGCGGCGGGCGGCCGCGGCGCGCCGGGCTGGGGTGGGGTGCGGGGGGGCCCTGCCTCCAGCCCCCGCCCACCCGCGCCCGGCTCCCCGCAAGCGCCGGCGCCGCGAGCGGGGGTTCCACTCCCCCGGGCCGCTTCACCCCGACCTCCCCTTTCACTGATCCCCCACCCTGCAAGCGGCCCACCCCGCGCAGCCTCCACCCCCTCCACAGCCCCCCCAACTTCTAAGCGTCCTGCTCCACCTCCAGGCCCCCACCGCCGCATCACCATCACCATCACCGCTGGAGATCAGAAACTCTTGGCCCGTGGGCCCAAGCCAGCTAACCCCACGCTTGCTTTGACCTCATCGTATTTTTTTTTATTTTTAATTCAAATGAATTCCCATCATTAAAAAAAAAAAATCGGTCATTTTCACAGAAAAATCTACATGTCCGGCTTAGTTTGGAAAAAGAGGAGGCTCAGTCAGAAGCCTCTCCCCAAGGATGGCCGCTTGGCGGCAAGCTAGCCGGGGTACCAGCCCGCAGCTCGCTCCTGGTCCCTCCCAGGCCCACCTGCCTGGCCCTGGAGGCCTGTGCCTTCTCACTGTGGCACCTCGCCTTTCACATACCCTCACGCCCATGCCTCTGCAGTCCCTCTCCATAAGGAAACCCACCCCCATCCCTGCAGGCCCCTCTTCTAGGAAGCCACTTGGACCTGCACACACACACCCCCAGTGGCCACCCAGGGACCCCTGCCCCCGCAGCCCCCAGAGGTGGTGGCGCCTGCCCTGCCCGGCCTGATTCCTTGCTGCCTGGCACTGGGGCCTCTGCGGCTGCGCTCTCACCACAGGGCTGCTGCGCTCTGGCTGGATCCTCCCTCCCGTCCTGGCTATGGGCCTGGCCCACAGTAGGCACTCAGTAAGTGTTGGCTGAGCGGCAGGCAAAGACAAACAGCCGGGCCCGGGATTCCGAGGCCGCCTGGGCCATGGTGGGCACAGGGCACGGGTCCCTGCAGCTGATGTTCATTTTAAAAGCCCCAAATGTTCACTCGGAGCGGCTCTTGCCAACCAAGGAAACGAATGATTTCCATGCTTCATTTTTCTCCACCTTAATGCCACTGCCAAGGCTTCGGGGCCTCTACTGCTGCCACTGCCCTCAGGCTGGCATCAGACCCTCCCTGAAGGTGCAGTCCACTTTGGGAGTGCCCAGGAGCTCAGGGAGGACCCAAGTGTGTCTCCCAGGCCCTTGTGAGGTCATGGCAGGCTTCAGGGCCACAGATCTGAGGGCAACTGCTGGCCAGGGCCCAGGGGTGGGGGTAGGGGGGAACAGAGGAGCCCAGAGAGCCTTCCGGGGCTGGGACCGCTGTGATGACTCCCCTGGGCAAGTGTCTCAGGTACCCCTTCATCCTACTGCTTCCTGAGCAGAAGACAGGGGGTACTAGGCAAGAGCTACCCTGCTCCAGCCACTGGATACACCACAGAGTTTTCTAAAAAGCTGTCACAGATAAAAAGCTGTCCAGCCAAATACTAAGATCCCATTTTATAGAGAAGAAGCACATTCAGAGAAGGTGACCTTGCTAAGGTCACCGGCTGTAGGGCACTGAGCCAGGAGCCTTTGTGGCCCTCCAGAGTCCCCCTTTCCATGGTGAAGTGAGACACCCCCCTCCGCCCCAAGGCTGCATCTAAAGCGAAATCTAGGAGGTGGGACTGGTCTGTAAGGGAGGAGATGAAGTCACCTTGATCCCAGAGCTGGTTCTAGGCAGTCCTCCCTTCCAGGGCCTTGCACACCTGAGCAAATGTTCCTGGTCTCTGTTCCCAGCTCCTCAACCACTCCCTGCCCATGATGGCCTTTCAGGGCAGAGGCCAGGAAGCAGGCCTGGCTCAACAGCCAGCAACTATGAACAAGCCAGAAACATCTTCCTGGGCCTCTGTATGCCTATCTGCAACATGGGGGGACAGCCCAGCTTCTGTGGGCTTTGGGGTGCAGAAGCAAGACGGCAGGTAAGGAAGAGGGAGAACCAGAAGGTTTAAGGCCTTAGGCGGGCTGGTCTGGGTTTGCATCCTGACTTCCCAACCTCCCCACTGTGATTCACCCACTCAGGGCCTCAGTCTTTTTCTCTGCACAAAGTGTAGGAGCAGATCATGAGACAATCAACTGACTTAAGAGACTGTAATCCTACTGACAGGGGACAATGCCTGTAGACCCACGCAGCACAGCCTGGCAGTCATAGGTTTGAGATTTGTGACCCTGACTGGGAAGGCAGAACGGTTAAAAGCGTGAGCCCTCACATCCCAGCTCCACTGTACCAGCTGTGTGGCCTTGGGCGAGTTACACAGCCTTGCTGGGCCTCAGTTTCCTTGTCTATAAAATAGGGACATGAATGACAGTTCCCACACTATCTGATTGTGCTGTAGATTAAAGTAGATAACTCAGGTTTGATGTTTAGACCAATGCCTGGCACCAGGAACTCAGACAGCTCACTGCTCACTACTCTCAAGATTAATAAAGGCAGCCAGTCCCAAGCTCAAGGATCCAGGGCAGCCCCTTGACCACAGGCCTGGGAGCCTCCAGACTGCCTAGCCTACAGGCCTTGGTGAAAGTGAAAGCGTCAGTCGCTCAGTCATGTCTGCCTCTTTGTGACCCTGTGGACCGTAGCCCAAAAGCTCCTCTGCCTGTGGAATTCTCCAGGCAAGAATACTGGAGTGAGTTGCCATTCCCTTCTCTGGGGGATCTTCCTGACCCAGGCATCAAACCGGGGTCTCCTGCTTTGCAGACAGATCCTTTACTGTCTTGAGCCACCAGGGAAGCCCACGGGCCTTGGTAACAGTGACCAGTGACTGGTGGAGGGTCCAGGATGGTCGTGGAGGTCCCAGAGAGAGGCCCACCTGGAGAGAGCAGTGAGGGAGGCTTACAGGGGCCTTCCCTCACCCCCTGACTTCATACTTCCTAGTTCTCCATCTCACTGTCTCTAGTAATGGTCGGTATTTTACATCATCTTAGTTCACCTGTGGATGGTCTGTCTTTGCCCTGCCTGCACATAAACTGTGTGAGGGTGGGAATTTCGGTCTGTCTTGATCCTGCTCTATGAGCTCTGGGTCAGAGGCGAGCACATAGTAGGTGCCCAGCAAACATCGGCCACTGGAAAAGGATGATCAGGTGACAGCATTTAGCACGAAGGGTGGGATGACGGGGCTCGCTTCCCAGAAGACAGCCCAGCCTGGCTGCTGTCCTGTTAGCTCAGTATCCCCCCACCTTGGGGGGTCGGGGAGCGAGTCCTCTCCAGGAAGCGTGTCTCTGTCACTGCAGTGCAACTGAGCCTCTGGGCTGAGGGAGGGACCCAGGCAATTTTCTGTCTCACGGCTCATTTCAGAGCTGCCTGCTGACACAGAAAGGCCTGCAGGCTCAGGAAGGTCCGGTTCCAGCAGATGTAGCCCGGGACTCCCGCCCTACAGCCCCGCCCCCGGGAGACTGGAGGGGTTTCCCCCGCTGTGTCCCAGGATGTCCTCTAGGGGCTGGGCTACCGCCCCCTCCCCAGCCACAGTCCCCTCACGTGTGCATGGCACTCCCCCGTTACAGTTTACAAAGTGCGTTCACAGACATTATCACATCAGCTCCTAAACGCCCCCTAAAAACCACAATAAATCTCTCGCTCTGGCTCCCGAGCCGAGCCCACCGGCTGCCGCGTAGCAGAGGGGCCTCAGGGCACAGAGCCTGCCAAGGCGGACGACAGCGGGGGCAGAGGGGGTTCCACGTGGGCGGGTGGCAGGTGGTGGGTGGCAGGCCCAGCTGGGGCGCTGCGGGAGCGGGCGGGGAGGAAGCCCGAGGGCCAACCCTGCAAAGAAGGGAGGAATAAAAAAACGGCTTGTCTGGGAGAGCAGCCAGCAGGGCTGGAGGGGAGAGGTCTGGGAACCAGACTGAGAGGCGGGGCAAAGGTTAGGGAGGGGCGGGGAGAGTTCCTTAGCACTTAGGACCGGCCTCGGGAGGAGGTGGGCTCCTGGCCAGGCACCAAGGGCCCCGGGATGGTCCGCCTCCGCTGGCTCTTGGCTTTCCACCTGATTCCCTCCACCCCCCAGACAAGAGCTCTGACCAGTCGGTTCCCCTGTGCGCTGCCTGAATGTCTTCACTGCCTTTTTGCAATCCTAACCCTCCTGATGCTGGCAAAGATTGAAGGCAGGAGGAGAAGGGGACGACAGAGGATGAGGTGGTTGGATGGCATCACCGACATGAGTTTGAGTAAACTCCAGGAGTTGGTGATAGACAGGGAGGCCTGGAGTGCTGCAGTCCATGGGGTCACAAAGAGTCAGACAGGACTGAGCGACTGAACTGAACTGAACTGAACCCTCCTGAAGGACAGCTCAGAACTCCCCCACCTGTGGCCCCCTCCCCACCTTCCAGAGCCTGCATTCAGGTGCCTCAACTGTGCCAGGGACCCGTTCCTTGAATTGGCAGGCCCCTGTCCCTCTCTGTACCCCATCAAACTGTGGCATGAGGCTGGGGGCTGCTGTCGGGCAAACACTCAGGCCTGGAGGGTTGTGGGAGGGAGGTGAGACCCCCAGAGGACAGGCCCAGCCAGCACTGCTCGTGTGTTTTGAGCCCAGCACCCACCCAGCCCTGGGCAGCCACGAGAAGAGAACTCCCTGATGTCTGAGCAGAATCAGCCAGCGGCCATGGCTGGGTTTGTGTGTGTGTGTGTGTGTTACCATTTTCCTTGATTCTCCAACTTGGAGGAGCTCAGCTTACAAACTGTGGAAAGTTCAGGAAAGTTTAAATAAGCAGGGTGAGGGAGGGCCTGGCCCGAGGGGGCTGCGGCTGTCCTGGCAGGCGTCCCTCCCGCAGACAGGCCTGTGTCTTCTCCCCCACCGCCGCCTGCCCAGCGGGCGGGTGCCCAGGCCGGCCACGGGCTTGGCCTCAGGGCCGCGGAGACAGCTGAGCTGTAGCAGCTGAAACTGTGGCCATGTCGCTGGGGGACAGGTGGTGGGTTCTCTGCGGTCACCTCTGAAAGGACCAGCGTTTTTTTCTTTTCCTTGATGTGAAAACCACCTGCTAGGCCTGGGCCCCGGTGGGTGGAGGTATCACAGCCCCTGTGAATTGTTCGCCCATGGTGTCTCAAGTGGGTCAAGGCAGTGGACATGAGGGAGCTGGAGGTGGAAGGTGACACCAGGGTCCCCCCCACCCCCGAGACCTAGAAGACAGCCCCCGGGACTGGGAGTGTGGAGCGCAGGGAAGCCCAGGGCTTGTCTGCCTGGCCTGCTCTTTCAGCTCCTTTGCCCAGTGAGGGATTTGTATCAAGAAGTATAAAGAACTCTTAACAACTCAACAATAAAAGGACAGGGGTTCCAGGGTGGTCCAGTGGTTAGGACTCGGGATTTTTCACTGCTGGGGCCCAGGTTCAGAACTAAAATCCTGCAACCACATGGTGCAGCCAGACAAGCAAACAAAAACAATAGAAGGACAAAAACCCAATTTTAAAACCAGCGAAGACTATAAACAGACATTCTCTAAAGAAGATGTGTAAATGGCCATCAGTCATTAGTCAAAACCACAATGAGATACCATTTCTCACTCACTGAGATGGCTGTAATCGAAAGACAGGCAATAAGGAGTGTCACTGAGGATGTCGAGAAATTGGGGCCCTCGTATGCTGCTGGTAGGAATGTAAGATGGTGCAGCCACTGTGGAAAACAGCCTAGCCACGTGTTGAAAAGTTGGACGAAGAGTTACTATACAGGAACCTCCCTGGCAGCCCAGTGGTTAGGACTCTGTGCTTCCACTGCAGGGGGTGCAGGCTCCAGTCCTGGTCCAGGAAATGAGATCCCACGTGCTGTGCCATGTGCAGCCAAGAAGTAAAAACAAGAAGAAAAAATTGTAACCCAACAGTTCTACCTCTAAGAAATGAAAACACACATCCACACAACAATTTGTGCAGAATGTTTGTAGCAGCGTTACTCATGTTGCTGTTGCAGTTTAGTCGCTCAGTCCTGTCCGACTCTCTGCAACCCCATGGACCGTAGCCCGCCAGGCTCCTCTGTCCATGGGATTTCCCAGGCAAGAATACTGGAGTGGGTTGCCATCTCCTTCTCCAGGGGATTTTCCTGTCCCAGGGATTGAACCCATGTCTCCTGCATTGGCAGGAGGATCCTTTACCACTGAACCACCTGGGAAGCATTATTCGTAATAGCCTCTAAATGGAAACAACTCAAATGCTCACCAACTGATGAATGGCTGAAGGTGGAAATGTAGTCCAGCTATTCAAGGGAATATTATTTGGCCATAAAAAGGAATGACACAAATTCATGCTACATCATGAATGAATCTTTAAAAAAAAAAAAAACATTATGTTAAGTGAAAAGAACCAGACACAAAAGGTCACATGCTGTCTGCCTCCATTCGTGTGGAATGTCCAAAACTGGCAAATCCACTGAGACGGAAAGTAGATTAGTGGTTACCAGGCGCTGGGAGTAGGAGAAATGGAGAGTGACTGCTAATGGGTGCAGAGTTCCTTTGGGGGTTGATGGAGTTGTTCTGGAATCAGACAGTGGTTGTGGTTGCCCAATTCTATAAATATGCTAAAAACTACTGAACTGTA
Source organism: Moschus berezovskii (assembly GCF_049115385.1). Classification (NCBI taxonomy): domain Eukaryota; kingdom Metazoa; phylum Chordata; class Mammalia; order Artiodactyla; family Moschidae; genus Moschus; species Moschus berezovskii. The sequence continues at coordinate 117,117,576 of NC_142465.1, forward strand.
TACTTCAAAAGGGTCAATTTTACGGTGTGTGAGTTTTATCTCAATAAAACTTTTTAAAAATGATAATTATCTCAATAAAACTATTTTTTTTAATTATAAAATATCCCACACCTCAGTCTACCCCACACTCCTCCCCCCAGCAACTGGCTCCATCACCTGCCCAGGCTTGGCCCTAGCCCCTCCCAAGCTTCCAACCTGGGACAAGGGTAGGGTACCAGGTAGTGAATGCCTTGATGTGGGCACAGGACCCCGCTTCATCCAAGCCCACTGGTGTCTGGCTCCGGCCCTTTGCTCTAGCTATTCCTTCTTCCCGAAGCGCTCCCCCTCACCTCTTCCTGTTCATCCTCTGGATCTCAGCTCAGATGTCTGGTTCTTAGAGAGAACTTGTGAATGCATGCCTGCTAAGTCACTTCAGTCGTGTCCGACTCTTTGCAACACTATGGACTGTAGCCTGCCAGGCTCCTCTGTCCGTGGGATTCTCCAGGCAAGAATATTTGAGTGGGTTTCCGTGCTCTCCTCCAGGGAATCTTCCCCAACCGAGGGATCGAACCCCCATCTCTTAGCTTCCCTGCAGTAGCAGACAGGTTCTTTACCACTAGTGCCACCTGGGAAGCCCTGGAGAGGCCTTGAAAGTGAAAGTGAAAGTCGCTCAGTTGTGTCTGACTCTTTGTGACCCCATGGAGTCCATGGAATTCTCCAGGCCCGAATACTGGAGCGGGGCGGGGGAGGGGGGGTCTTTCCCTTCTCCAGGGGATCTTCCCAACTCAGGGATCAAACCCAGGTCTCCCCCATTGTGGGTGGATTCTTTGTCAGCTGAGCCACAAGAGAAGCCCAAGATCACTGGAGTGGGTAGCCTATCTCTTCTCCAGCGGATTTTCCCGACCCAGGAATTGAAGTCTCCTGCATTGCAGGTCGGAGAAGGCAATGGCAAGCCACTCCAGTACTCTTGCCTAGAAAATCCCATGACAGAGGAGCCCGGTAGGCTGCAGTCCATGGGGTTACCAAGAGTCAGACATGACTGAGCGTCTTCACTTTCACTTTTCACTTTCATGCATTGGAGAAGGAAATGGCAACCCACTCCAGTGTTCTTGCCTGGAGAATCCCAGGGACGGGAAAGCCTGGTGGGCTGCCATCTATGGGGTCGCAAAGAGTCGGACACGACTGAAGCGACTTAGCAGCAGCAGAAGCAGCAGCATTGCAGGTGGATTCTTTACCAACTGAGATTTTAGAGGCCTTACCTGTTCCCAGACTCTGTGACTGAGTCTCTTTCCTCTCAAACAGTTCCCAACCTGCAATGAATGCCTGGTGCCTGCCTGGAGTAGTCGCACAATAAACCTTAGCCAAATGAGTGAAGCAGGAACAAGAAGTTCAATCTGAGGTTGGGAAGCATTGGCTGCAGCAAGGGGAGCAGGCAGCTGAGGAGGGCCTGTGCTGGGTGGGCTTTTCTCGGGCCAAAGGGGAACCATGATGGGGAGAAGGAGGGTGGCGTTTCTAGACTCAGGTTCTAGAAAGATCGATCCCTTTGACTCTTTTGTAGGTGAATAGCCCAGCAGTACAAGGCTGGAGGCATAAGCCACGAGGAGGCCATGGCCTTAGTCCAGGCCTGAAGAGGCAGGGCCCAGCCTGGGGTGGTAGGTACAGAGGAGGTATACCCCAGGGAAGAATTTGGGAGCCAACCTCAAAGTGACTTGGTGATGGCACCAGTGCGGCGGGTGGGGGTCCGGGGTGGCCCCAGGTACTAGAGGTCCAGAGGGTCAGGTGAGGATAGGGACTTTTCCAGGGAGAGGGCAGTGCCGTGGGAACCTGTCTGGTGTGACGTGGTCGCAAATGGTGGGACCCCAGCAAGCAGTACCCCCCACCATTTACCAGATCTATGCAGTTACCCCGTTCCCATGCCCACGCCCTCACCCCTCAGTCTCCCGCATCAGGGCTCAGCGTCCCCACTGATCACGGTCACGGCCTCCTCGCTGGCCTCCCTAACAAACCATTCACCTTTTCTCGTGTGTCCTCCGAGGGGCCTCCAGCACAGAGTGGGTCGTTCCCCAGCTCAGAAACCTCCCAGGCCCCCCCAACTGGCCTCTGAACAAAGGCCAGATGCTGCCCCAGGGCCTATGGGACCCTCCGTGGTGGGCCCACCTGGCTTTGTCATCTCCACCCACCTCCACACACCCCTCCCAGGCCGCACCCCCTGTGCCTCCACTCCAAGTGCCCTCTCCCCCTCTGTGCCTGGGTATAAAGACCACCTCCTTGGGATGCCCCCCAACCCCACCCCAAGACCCCAGCCCTGAGTCTTGGTAGCTTGGAACCCTCAATTCTGCTCATCTTTCCTGGACCCCAATCCAGGAGGCATGACCTGACCAAAGCTTTTTAGTGATGGCGACTTAGTAGGAAATGACTTAGAAATGTTCACCGGTTAGCTGATGTGTGGTCACAAAAGTATCGAGTGGCCTAAAGTTGGGCGGAAGTTAAGAGTGTTCTCTGGCCTTATCCTGCCCCGTTGCTTCAGGCCTGGAAAACGTCCATACACCAGAGCGGAGAGCAGTTGGCTGGGTTCATGGACACAGTCCCAGTGTGTGGGACCGTGTCTGGGTAGTTGGGGTGCTTGAGGTGGGGCTGGATGGGTGAGAGAAAGGATGGAGGCTGGCCGGGGAGGGCGAGTGGATGGATAAGTGGACGGCTAGGAAGGGTACGTGGAGAGCGTTCATATTGGCCATGGATCAACTCAAGCCCAGCCCGCAGTCCAAAGCACAGAGAAGGTGCCCCTTCCTAGGGCTGAGCTGGGATCCGTGTGGCTCCCATGGGCACAGAAAATCCCAGCTTTCTAATCCACCAGGGGCTGCCAAGCTAGAGACCCCACTTGGCCACAGGCATTTGATCCTTCGGGGCTCAGCCAGCCCCACCCCTCACGGCGTCCCTGGCCTCCCTTCCGAGCCTCTTGGCCCAGCCAGCCTTTCTGGCAATTTGGCCAGAACTCTCCGGAGCCACCCTTGACACCTCTGCTTGCTCATGCGCGCTCTCTCTCCTTCTCTCGCTCTCCCACATCCAATCCATCAGCAAATCCCGTTAGATTATTTTCAACAGCCTCCTTTCCGTCTTCCTGGTGCTGCCCTCGCCCCTCCCCGAGTCTGTTCGCTCAGCAGCCAGAGGGATCCTTTTAAATGGTGAGTCCAGGAGGCCTCACCATCTGGCCCCCATTTCCTCTCTGGGCTCATCTGCTACCAGCTCCCCCCGCCCCACTCCCTCCAGCCACGCGGGCCTCCTTGCTATTCCTCGGCCGTGCCAGGCACGCTCCCAGCTCCGGCCCTTTGCCCTGGCTGATCCCTCTGGCTGGAACCCTCTCCCCCGGAGAGCCATCTGACTCACCTCCTCACCTCCTTGCCAGCTTTGCTCAAATGTCACTTTCTCAATTAGACCTTCCTTGGACGCCTCATTTATACATGAAAAAGACATCCATCCCTTGTTTCCCTTTCCTGTTTTATTTTTCTTTTTAGTGCTTATCACTCTAAGCCACAATATATTTTACTCCTTTTTTTTTCCCCTGAGAAATGTTTTAGTCTGTTTATTTATAGACTGTTGCTGCAAGCGGGCTCTCTCTAGTTGCGGCGAGCGGGGGCTGCGCTCCAGTTGCGGTACACAGGCTTCTGGTTGTGGTGGCTTCATTTGTTGCAGAGCACGGGCTGTAGGACTCACAGGCTTCAGTAGTCGTGGCTCTCGGGCTCTAGAGCACAGGCTCCATAGTTAGGGCACACGGGCTTAGTTGCCCCATGGCATGTGGGATCTTCCCGGACCAGGAATTGAACCAGCGTTCCCAGCATTGACAGGCGGAGTCTTAACCCCTGGACTACCAGGGAAGTCCTCTTTTACTTCTTTATTATGTTTTTGGTCTACATTGCTCCATTCGAAAGTGATCTCCATGAGGGCAGGGGTCTTGCCCACTGCCTCGTGCCCAGCAGGGCACAGATGAGGGGCTCAGCAGTGAGCAGGAGACTTCCCTGGTGGTTGAGTGGCTGAGGACTCCACACTGCAATGCAGAGGGGCGCGGGTTTGGTTCCCGGTCCCACATGCGGTAACTGGAGGTCCCTCATGCCGCGCCAAAGATGGGGGATCCTGCGTGCTGCAACCAAGACCCACTGCAGCTGAATTAAAACAAACCAACGAAAAAAACGTATCTTTTAAATGTGTAGAATGAAAGAGCGAATGAGTGAACCTCTCCAGGGTCCAGGCTTGCTCCTGCCTGAACTGGCCGCCCTAGGCTCGACACCCATGCAGGTCCTCCCAGCCTCAGCCCTGCCTTTGTCCCCTGGCCACTGGCAGCTCTAGCCCACGTGCCACCACTTTGAGGAGTTCCAAAGCCCCTCGGAGCGCTGGTGGTAAAGAAGTCGTCTGCCAGAGCAGGAGACTTAAGAAACTCTGGTTTGATCCCTGATTCGGGAAGATCCTCTGGAGGAGGGTATGGCAACCCACTCTAGTATTCTTGCCTGGAGAATCCCCAAGGACAGAGGCACCTGGGGTTCATGAGGTTGCAAAGAGTTGGACAGAACTGAAGCAGAACTTAGCACACAAAGCCCCTCCCCTACCGGAGGGCTGCCCACACTCTCTCCAAGGCTCCTGCAAGGTGGGTGCCTCTATGGGTGGCTCCCAGATCTGAGTTCCAGGGAAGATGATTCAGGGCTGGCCCAGCCCTCACTTGGTTCTGAACCATTTATGGTTTATAAAGCACCTTCCCTAGTGAGCCCAGATGGAGCCCAACAGCGGGGACTCCTCTGAACACCACCCCCAGCCACCACTTTACATGTTCCTGATCTTCCCCTTTGGGATTTCCCAGGTAAAGAGTCCACTTGCCAATGCAGAAGACACAGGAGACGTGGATTCGATTTCTGGGTCAGAAAGATCCCCTGGGGAAGGGCATGGCAACCATTCCAGTATTCTTGCCTGGAGAATCCCATGAACAGAAGAGCCTGGTGGGCTACAGTCTATGGGGTTGCAAAGAGTTGGACACGACTGAGCAAGTGAGCACGCACAGACACTTGTCCTCTTTAATCCTGCATGCTCATTGTCCTTCTTGAGCCACGAATCCAGCCTGGCTGAGTAGACAGAGTGGATGCACTTGTGGGGTCGCTGAACAAATGAGGACGCTGGAGCTCAGAGAGGTCATGTGAGCTGCTCAGGGCCCCCAGCAAGGTCCCAGGCTTCCCTGGTGCTGGGCTGAGACTGGATGGAGTATGCTAGTCCCTCCCTTGCCACCCCCACTGCACTGGGGACCCTGAAGTGGGGGTGGGGGGTCCTCCAGCCCCACCGGACCCCGTGAATGATGAGCCGACAGGAATGCCAGCGAAATAAGCTTGGGGACTGAGGCCAACAAATCGATGCAACTCAAACGTTTCACACGGACTTTATATGGACACAGTTGCAGAGACGTGGTGGGGACACGGCTCTGGAGACCAGCCAGGGGAACTTGTTGGCCGCGGGGGTCAAGTGTGTATGTGTGTGTGTGTGTGTATGTGTGTGCACGTGTGTACGCACACATGTGGGTGTATCATAGGGCACAGGACTCATGAGCAGACAGATCATCACGGGTCCCCAGATCCTCATTCCCTCACCCCAGTGACCGGGAAGGGGTGACCTTATCAAGGGGAAGGGCACCCAGGAGGGAGAGAAAGGGACACACGGATTATTCAGCAAAGGGCATAGTAGGACAACGGAGGAGAAAATGACAACCCACTGCAGTATTCTTGCCTGGAAAGTTCCAAGGACAGAGGAGTCTGCAGGCCACAGTCCATGGGGTCTCAAAGAGTCAGAGACGACTGAGCCCAAACACACATGGCAGGACAGGGTCTTAACCGACCCGTACCCAGATTCAGCTGTGAGAGCCAACTCAGCTGCCCACTCTCTGGGTTTCAGACCCGAGCTCTCTAAGCCTCAATTATATCATCTGCCAAATGGGCCTAACAATTCCCACGTTGGCGGGTAGTCAGGATTAAAAAGGTGATGCAGGCATTCAACACATGGTAACGATATAGGTTACTCGTAGTTTTATTAGAGCTCACATTTGCGCAGGAGCACAGGCTGTCCATTTGTTCTAGAAGGAGTCTCCAACCGTCCCCACCTTCTGCCTTGCCACGAGCTGGACACCAGACACAAGGCCCTGCCCTCAAGAGACTTGCAAATACTAATAATGACATGCGTGAACATGGATGTCCCAGCCGGCTGACTTTCAGAGGTGATGTGGTTTGCTGCTTTATAAGTACAATCTCATTTAATCCCGTGGAGAACCCTGTGAGTTGGGGGCAACTACTGTCATCCTACAGAGCAAGAAACACCTAGCGGGTGAGGGGCAGAGCCAGGACATGAGTTGAGGACCTTACCACCACGCTCGGATAAGACACAAACCTGCATGACAGCCTGGGTCACTCACTGGATGCTCACATCAAGGTGGTACTTGGAGCTGTGGGAAGAGTGGCGGGGGGTGGGGGTGGGGTTAGGGGGCGGGGAAGGAGGGTGTTGAGGGGCCATGGCTCAGGAAGAGATGGACAGGGAGCTCCAATGAGCAAGGACTTAAAAGCACAAAAGCTTTGACAGGAGGAGGAGGAAAAGGGCAGGCCGGGCACAGAGGCCAGCCTGGGCCCAGCCCCAGAGTGGGGACAAGGCAGCCCAGCCCAGGCCTCCCTGCCTCTGCCGACTCCACCCTCCCCGCTGATGTGGCTTGCAAAGGCAGGACTCACAACCTCTGGCCTGTGCCCATGCCATTCCCTGCACGCATGCTTCTCCCTTCCAAGTTCAGTGGGGGGCAGGGCAGGATTTGAAAAACGGCCGCTGGATTCGAGGCTGCACTGCCCCGCTTCACAGAAGAGGGTTGAGATTAAGCCTAGAGAGACCCAGGGGAGGGAGGCACCTGCCAGGAAGAACACAGTGAGCAGGGGGAACAGAACGTGCCAAGACATAGGGGCAGAGTCAGGACCTAGATCCGTGCTCCTGTGCAGCCCGAGCCCATCCCACTACGGGGCTGAGAAACCAGTGCTTCTTCTATGGCCAACCCCTCCCCTGGGGACGGAGGATGCAAACAGCACGCACACCCGGGGATAGATCCCCAGCTCCGAGGCTGCTCAGCCAAGCTCCTGCTGCTGCTAAGTCACTTCAGTCGTGTCCGACTCTGTGTGACCCCATAAACGGAAGCCCACCAGGCTCCCCCGTCCCTGGGATTCTCCAGACAAGAACACCAGAGGGGGTTGCCATTTCCTTCTCCAATGTGTGAAAGTGAAAAGTGAAAGTGAAGTCGCTCAGTTGTTTCCGACCCATAGCGACCCCATGGACTGCAGCCCACCAGGCTCCTCCATCCATGGGATTTTCTAGGCAAGAGTACTGGAGTGGTTTGCCATTGCCTTGGTTTTCTCTTCTGCAACATGAGATCTCAGGCCCACCTCAAGAATTATTTGAGCCGAGGTCAGGAGAGTTTGTAGCACAGAGGAGGTGCTCTATACATGCCAACCGCCTGGAGGACTGAGACAGAGCCCATTGGAGTGAGAGTCCCCCCGCTCTCTGGGTCCTGGCGGTGAGCCATTTCCTAACCAGGGACCCAGGAAGCTCTGGAGGGCAGGGAGGCTCAGGGCTTAGCCTGGGTGGGACGCAGTGAGGTTATTCAGTAGATGAGACATGGGCTCTGCCTCCTGGAGACCCATGTCAGTGGAGGCAAGAGGCCAGCACCTACCCACAAAGCAGTGCCTTTCAAAAAGTCATTGATGGGGGGAATCCCTGGAGGTCCATTGGTTAAGACTCTGAGCTTTCACTGCAGGGGGCCCAGGTTCAATCCCTGGTCAGGGAACTGAGATTCCCACAAGCTGTGCTGTGGAACCTCCCCGTTACTCAAGGTAACCCATGGCTCTACTGACAGATGCAACTAGGAGGCAGATGTCTAGAGACCCCAGCTTGAGCCACCCACCAGCTCCCCATGTCTGGGAGGCGGTGGGATCTAGGGGGCTGTTCCCCAGGGTCAGGGCTGTTGGAGGGGCCCCTTTCCCACTCTACCTACCCTCCAAGCTCGGCTGTCATAGGGCAAGCTTAGGAGCCCCAGGAGGGGGCAGTGGCATTTAGTGGGCACCTTTTGTTGGCTCCTTGACAAGGAATGCCTCTGAAAGCTAGGCATTAACATCTCCATTTCACAGATAAGGAAACTGAGGCTTGGAGAGGTCAGACTTGGACTGCTCAATCTAACAGCCCCTTTTGACCTTAATCTCCCCTCCCTCCATTTGCAGAAGTTGTTGAAACTCCTGCAAAGACTCCATCGTGGGCACATCTGCAAGAAAGTTCTTCGTGTAGGCTGTAATTAGCTCCCTGAAACTCCCACTGCTGACCAGCTGTACCAGCTCTCAGCTGTACAAGGAGCCAGGCCCTGTGTCCCCAAAGCAGCATTCAGAGAGTGAACCCAGCTGGACATCCCCAATTAACCAGTGTGACTCCCTGGGTAACTCGCCTCTCCAAGCCTCAGTTTCCTGAGCTGTAAAATGGGGATGGACTTCCCAGGTGGCTCAGTGGTAAAGAATCCACCTGCCAATGCAGAAGATGCAAGAGATGCGGGATCGATCCCTGGGATGGGAAGATCCCCTGGAGAAGGAAACAGCAACCCATGCCAGCATTCTTTTCTGGGAAATCCCATGGACAGAGAAGCCTGGTAGGCTACAGTCCATGGGGTCACAGAGTCAGACATGACTTAGTGACTAAACAACTGCAACCTCTGTGAGAGGGGTGGTTGGGAGGCTCCAGGGAGTCAATAATCCTGGAACATTCTGGGAGCTTCCAGAGTCTTCAGAGAAGCCCCAGACAAGGGGAGAGGCTCAGAGGGTTTCCAAAGGCCCAAGGCAACTTCCCCAAAGGAGGAAGTGGCCTTGAGCAGGGCAGCCCCACCATGGGGGTGTGGGACTCAGGCTTGGAGCCTGGCATGAGTAGGCTCTCACCTGTGTGGCCTGGATTCCCCAGACCTGGCCCGCCCACAGGACATGACTCAGTCTTGGGAAGAGACAGCAGGGTGAAGGGCCAGGTGGGTCTGGATTCAATTCCTCTATCTGCCATTCACCAGCTCTGTGGTCGTGTGGCTGTCAGTCACCTCCCTGCTCTGAACCTCGGCTTCTCCAGCTTCCTGGACCTGTCTCAGGACTGTGAGCCGAGGGTGAGGCCAAAGCTGAGTGGCCCCTCAGCTGGAGAACCGGGCACTGCTGTCCCCCTTGGGGACAGCCGGCCTGCCCCCTCATTGTCCTCCCTGCCTGGGAGCAACTGGACAAACACACTTGGGAGCAAGGCTCCATGTCTTTGCACATGCTGTTCCCCCTGCTCATCATGCTCTTCCAGGCATTCTCCTCTCTACCCCGGATCCCTCCCTCCAGGCTTACGTCACCGTCTCTGTGAGGCAGGACATGCGGCAGAAAAGGCACAGTCAGGAGTCCACTGATGGGAAAGCTGAGCGGAAGGAAGGGGAAGTGATGCGTCCAGGATCATACCGTTGGTGGGGAGAGCCAAGGTTTCAGCCCAGGCTCCGCTGCTCCTCCTAACACCTCTCGAGGCAGCACTTAAGACCTCCCCCAGTACACCCCCACCAGCCACACTGCCCACGCCCACGGCCACCTTGGAGCCTTTCCTCACCTGGTAGCCCCAACCTGGAAAACCTGCCCTTCTCTCTTACCCACCTGGGCCCTACGGACCTTTAATCAGTGGTCACCTGCCCAGCAGGCCCATCTTTAGCTTTTGGAGCACACTGCCCACGTATTCACCTGGCCTTCCTCCCTGCCCAGATCCTCTTCATCTTCCGGGTTGACCCTCCTTCGGAAGGCTCCCTCTGACCAGCTGGACCAATTCCTCCTCTGAGCCCGTTCCCGGACGCCATCCCCTTCCACCTGCTTTGTGATTTCTTGCTTGGTGCTCTGTCTGCAGACGAGGGCTCTGTGAGTGGGACAGGAGGTCTTGTTCACGTGCATCGCGTCAACACCAAGCACAGCACTTGGTTCTGACCAGGTGTTCAATACTCGCTGTCCCGGCATGGAATCCATCCATCTGGCTCTTCATTGAAGAGATGTTTAACGAGCATCAGGGAAAGGGCAGTGAGAAGACAGGGCGGGGAGCTCTGCCCCGTACAGGTCATGTCCTAGTGCCAGATACACGCATGTGTGACATCAGGGCAAGTGGAAATAGGAGCAACGGAGCAGGGGAAAGGGCAAGAGAGTGGGCGGAGGGTGGGGGTGGGTGGTCAGGGAGAGTATCTCTGAGAAGGGGACATTGGATCAGATCTCTGAAGGAAAAGAGGGCGTGGTGTTAAGAACCAAAAGTAGATTCTCAGGGAAAGGAACATCAGGTGCAGAGGTCCTAAGGTGGGAATACACATGGAGGAATAGCAAGGAGATCAGTAGTCGTGTACAGATGTGAGAGCTGGACCATGAAGTAGGCTGAGTCCCAAAGAATTGATGCTTTTGAACTGTGGTGCTGGAGAAGACTCTCGAGAGTCCCTTGGACTGCAAGGAGATCCAGCCAGTCCATTCTAAAGGAGATCAGTCCTGGGTGTTCATTGGAAGGACTGATGTTGAAGCTGAAGCTCCAATACTTTGGCCACCTCATGCGAACAGCTGACTCATTGGAAAAGATCAGTCCTGGGTGTTCATTGGAAGGACTGATGCTGAAGCTGAAACTCCAATACTTTGGCCACCTCACATGAAGAGCCAAGTCATTGGAAAAGACCCCGATGCTGGGAAAGATTGGAGGCGGGAGGAGAAGGGGACAACAGAGGAAGAGACGGCTGGAGGGCATCACCGACTCTGTGGACATGAGTCTGAGCCAGCTCCGGGAGATGGTGAGGGACAGGGAGGCCCGGTGTCTGCGTCCATGGGGTCGCAGAGTCCGACACGACTGAGCGACTGACAACAGCAAGCGCGATGAGGGTGGCGGGGCTGAGGCCGGCACGGGGCCAGGCGGGCGCCGCAGCGCAGGGCTCTGCTTTGAGCCTCAGGGAGCGGGGAGCCGCTGCTGGGCTCTGGGCAGAGCAGGGCAGGGTCTAAGTTCTAACAGCATCACTCCGGCTGCTGCATGGGGAATGGATTCCAAGGACCGAGGGGTAAGCAGGAGAGCCGCGAGGAGGCTGCTGCCCTCACGTGGGTGGGCAGTGCGGGTGGAGAAGGGGTCGAGCTGCTGGGATATTTTGAAAATACAACCAATGGTATTTGCTGATGGTGAATGGGAGTGGGGGTGGGGCGGAGAGCGCTCGAGATTATGAGAAAGAGCGGCGCAGAAGATGATCCCAAGGTTTTTCCCTGGGGAAGCGGGTAGAAAACGAGGGTGCCATTACCTGAGACGGGGAAGGTGGTAGGCATGAATTTCAAGAGCTCGGTTTGTGACCTGCTGAGTGAGGCTGAACTCTGGCTATCCACGTGGAGAGGTGGCGGGAAAAGGTGTCAGCCTGACGGGCCTGGAGTTGGGGGGAGAAGTCAGGCTGGGTGTGGGGAGCTGCCGTAGGAGTCCCCACGTCTTGCACACAGTGAGGGCCTCAAGAGGGACCTAAGGCTGGCCACAGACCAGCTCCTGGCCTGTAGGAGAGGCGGACAAGGAACCCAGGGCACATGGTGCCCCCCCCAGGGTTCTTAGGATGACAAGGCTGGAGGGTAAGCTGGGATCTCTTGGCCAAAGTGGTACACCTTGAGAGTCTTGGCAGGTGGAGGTGGGATAGGCATCCTGAGAAGGCAGGTGCTCTGGCTTTTGGGATGAGTTGGAAAACAGGAGGAGGAAGGCCCAATGAAAGCCAGCAGGGTAGGGGTTCAGTGGATGATGCAGGAGCCCAACCCCTGGGGCTTAACTCAACCCCTGAAGCTTCCGTCTTTGCCTCTAAAACTGGAATGATAACCCTGCGTGGGTTGTGTGATGATCAAATGAATTCATCCAGACAAAGCACACAGAATAAAGTGATGGAAGGGGCTGGAAAACGTGACCTACCCTTTAGCACTGAGTCCAGAGAAGACAGCATGCTTCAGCTGACAGGATAGCAACAAGGGAAGGGAATAGGGCAGGAGGCCCAAGTATGAGGGGCCTGGGGCCCGGATAAGGGAGGAACTTTGTTCCCTTTGGGCAGTGGGGAGCGTGGAGAGTTCTGTGGCGAGAGGGGAGCGGGGGTGTATTCAGTCCTTGATTATCCTCCACCTGTGCTCAGCCTGACACACCCCTTCCCATCCCAGGCCCCACAGTCCTACCCAGCACCCTGCCCACCAGGCTCAGGGCACATCTCCTGTGAGAGCTGAGGCTTGGTTGAGCGCATGCTACGTTAGTTCTTTCAGCCGCCCCAGGCACGAGGTCTGTCCTGTTATTACGGTCGCTTGACAGATGAGGAAACCAAAGCACAGAGAACATCACACAGATCAAGGTCATCACGCAGGTCGTGGCCTGCAGAGTGGACTCGACTCCAGAACCTACCCCAGCCTCTCCCAGCTCTGAGAAGCAGCCGGGCATTGTGGGCAGCATCCAGCACCGCGCTCCTTCCAGCAGGCAAGGTGGGGTCCTTAGGCCCACTCACAGGGCTGCAAGGTCAAGGGCCCCACAGCTTGTCCACGGAGGAGCTGAGACTCCCACCCCGGTCTGTGAGACCCACGTGCCCACACTGGGGGCCTGGCAGGCACAGCACCAGGAAGCCTGAGCTTCCTCTGACCCGAGCCTGCATTCCGGTGAGCTGCCTCAGTCAGGAGCTATTTCTGAGGCCCCCTGCTCCCCTCTGGGAGGATGGGGAGGACGGTGGACTCCCCCTGCCAGGCTGCTCTGGGGCTCGTGTCACAGCCCCCTTTACTGTCTCTTCCCCTGCTTTGTCCTTTCAAAGTGGTTTTTCATCCCACGAACCGACCTGGCCTACCAGGTCCCAGCCCTTCCCTGCAGAGAGGAGACTCAAAAGCAGGCTTAACTGCATCCACTTAACAGTTTCACAGCCAGAAAAACCAGCAGAGGGAAATACAATGTTTGCAGGCCGGGTCAGGTCCAAGGTCACTCCATAAAAATGGATTCCTGGAAAAACATAAACCAGCAATTTACCCAGTGAATTTTATTGGCTTCTAAAAAAATAAAAAAGCTATCCCATTTGAATAATGAAGAGAGAGAAAACATCTCCAGTTCCTCCTTTATTAGTGAATAAGGACACACAAAAACTCAACAGAGATGGAACATGCATTCCCAGGCAGTTTCAGGTCCGGTTTATTAGCCACTTTCATTTCATAAAAACCAGCATTTCTATTCAAATAGGATGATGTCCAAAAGGTCTGTTCGCTTTTGAAAAAAAAAATGTATTGAATACAGGTTAAGTCTTAGTTCTATTTTTTGTTTTTTAAACAAAGCTCAGATCCTCCTGACTTTGTGCCTGTTACTACAGCCGGAGGGAAACTGATTACAGAATCCATCTGATATGTCGGATTTCTTTGTGGCATCCACTTCATCGCTCAGCAGCCAGCCATGATGTCATAAGCCCATCAGATTTCCGGTAGGGGGGAAACGCTGGGGAATTGGAAAGAATGGATGTTTCTTACCGTCAGGATGGGGAGGGAAGGGGCTGGGTGTGTGTTTGGGAGGCGGTGGGGGGTGAGCGGGGGACATGGGGACTGGAGGCAGCCTCAGTGTTTGTGATATTAAATGTCAGGCAGAAACCTGAAAAATCCAGCCACCCAGATGTTTTCGAAATATCCAGATGTCTGGCACCGAGCAGACCGCTTTCCCCTCCAGCCCCCTCCCGTCCCAAGAGGCGTTCAACATTTTGGCTCTGACTTCAGGTCTCCAGCAAGTGCCCACCCTCGGGTCTGGAATTTTTTTTTCTAAATCTTTACACATGGATGATAGGCGTAACTAGGTCCAGATTTTTAAAAGCTGTTGAAGCAGTGATTTGAAAAGTTCAGTCCCTGGAATTAGCTTCCACGGAATACACTCTGCAAGCCAAAAAGGAGGGAAAAATATTCCTCAGCCAACACACACACACACAAACATATGTGACTCTGAAGCCACAGGAGTTAAAAACCCCAAACAAAACCAAGGAGTCTGAGAACCAAGGACTCTCGCCTGACACTGAGAAGCGATGAGCGCTCCCTCAGGAGCCCGCTTCCCCCAAATCAGAAAAACACCAAACAGCTTTGTTCTTCCTGACAAAGCCCCTCGCTTCCAAGGAACAGTCAGTTGCCAACAAAAGCACAGGGTAGAACTAATTTACACTCAGACTCGGGGCTTCAAGGAGTCATAAAGTACAGAAATGGAAATGGCTTTGCCGAGGACTCTGCCTCCCTGCCACTGGCAATGGGGACCCCAGCGCCTGGGGGAGCCCTGCAGGCCACAGATGGAGCAGAGTCCCAGCTTCCAGTGGCCTGGCCACACGCCCACTGAGGCCACCTCCAAGGCTTGTGGCTAATTGCTCCTGAAAAAGAGCCAAGAACTGCAGGCCCCTGGGGTCCCAGTTCTGAGACTTCACAGGGAGCCAGGAGGAGAGGCAGCTGGGGAGGGGGACCTTCTCCAATTAGAACTGAGAGCTTGGATAACAAGGAAAGGGTGGTGAGGGCTGGGGGTGGGGGTGGCTGTCTGGCAGAGGGCAGGAGGAGTTGAGTGGGGGCTCAGGGCTGGAGGTGGGGGGCTCAGAGGCATCCTTTCCTAGGGCAGCCCTTGAGCTTTTCAGATGCAGAAATCGAAGGCCAGGAGCGGCTGAGTGGCCCGCCCAAGGTCACCAGGCTCATTAGAGGGACAGCTAGTACTGGGGGAATGGAAAACACAGTCATGGCTCTTCCCTGAACGTTATCTAATTTAATCCTCACAACACCCTGTGAGGGAAGGATTATCATTAACCTCAATTTCCAGAGGAGCCAATGGAGGCGCAGAGAGGTTAAGTAATTTGCCCAAGGTCACACAGCCTAGTCATTAGCAGAACTTGGCAGTGAAGCACTGACTCCAAATCCAGTGCTCTTTCTGCTGGGTGGGGGGAGGCAGTGAAGGTTTAACGGGGAACAGTGATCTGATTTAAATACATCTTTAAAATCCTGGTGATCCCCATAGAACAGAAGGGATTAAATCATTGCAAATTAATTTTTAAAAGTGACTCCAGTCAGGAGGGCTGGGGGTGTGGGTGGGGAGCCCGTTTTCATTCCATCCATGCTGGAGCCTCAGTAAAGCATGCAGACACTGTCAAGCTGTGTGTGGAGGCCACTCAGTCCCCTGAAGGGGGGAGGGTGGGGGTTGGGGGTGCTAAAAGCTTTGTCAGGCGTCTGTGAGAGCGGTAATCTACCACCGGAAAGCTGCCAGGCGCACAGGTCTGACAGAGCCCCAGGAGGGAGAATTTCGCTGAAGACAGAAACTATAAAAAATGAAAGTAAGAGTTGGCCCTCTAAGCCTGATCCCTCCTTTCCAGCCCAGAGTTTAAATGAACCGCAGGTTACCTGGGTTGCTATCTGTGGCCCGGAGACCTGACTCTGGGTCCTGTCTGTCCAAGATGTGGGGGAGGAGGGCAGGTAATGTGTCCCTGTACCCCGGCCTTCTGGCAGACTCTGCTGACCCCCACCTTCTCCCAGAGTGGGATTTGAAGGAAACCAAGCCTCTCAGAGCTGGGACACAAAAATGAGGCATAGGCTGGTCTGAGCTCATAGAAAAATATACTCACCTGTCCCCAGGCCTCCCCTCCCGCACCACCCCAAAGTCCCTTCGCTTCCCGAGGGCCAGCTTTGGCACTTCAGCAGGCCATCCATGCCAGGCCTCTCCCTGCCCTCTTCCCCACGGAGCCTGCTGGTTTCTTTTCATTTGTTTCTGTAGACAGCAAATGGGGTGTGGAGCCCAGGACCCAGGCCAGGGAAGGGGAAAGAAAAATTTCTGCCATCTGGGTGCCTGATCTGGCTGAGCAGCTCCCGTTTTTCTGGGGAAATTCTACTCATCCTTTATTCCATTTGCCTACAAACACCCTGAGACTCAGGTCCTGCCCTCCTGGCACTTAAAACCGATGGGAGGAGTCAAACATTAACCTAGTAATGCCATAAAACTGTCCCTGGAGGGAGGGGTTCCCAGGCTATGAGAGCGCATCATAGGGGAAGTGTCGAGTCAGGGGAGATCAAGGAAGGCATCTTGGAGGAGGTGACTGATGATGAGGCATTAACCCTTTTGGCTCACTGTCACCTCTGCAGAGGAGCCTTTCCCAATGGCCACTCAAGGTTGCCTCCTGTCCCCATTCCTTTCCTGATTCTTGTTCACCATCTGTTTCCCTGCACTGGTGTGAAAGTCCCCAAGAGGTCAGAGGTCTGTCCTGTTCGCCACTGAGTTGCCTGTGCTTGGGACACAGTAGTGTTTGATGACTACTTGTTGATAAAAAAAAGTAAACGACATATGCAAAGAACCTGTGGTAGGAGGACTCATAAAGACTAGGAGGGGAGTCAGAATGGGGGGGAGGGGACAGAGAGTAGTGGGAGACGAGACAGAGCTGCCCCAGGAACCACCCTGGACTGACCGGCGTCTCCTCCAGCCTTTGGGCCCCCTTCTGCTCTTCCCTGGTGGCAGAGACTGAGGTTGGGTGTCTTCCTGCTCCTCCTCCGAGTGTCACATGGATACCCCGCCCCACTTGATCTGTGCCAGACAGCGCTCCCCTGGGGCCAAGGCAGGTGAGCACTCACATCACCTGCCCAATAGTCTGCCTCTCACCCTGCCTTCCTTCCTCCATTCCTTCCCTTGCCTGAACCTGTGGGGTCACCCGGAGCCTCCCAGAGACAGTGGGAGGCAGCCCCGGGCCTTCCTACACTCCACCCCCAGGTTTCCTCTGCACCCCAGCACCAGCAGCCCGGCACCCTTTCTCCTCCCTGAGGCAGAAGAGGAAGGAGAAAAGGAGCACCGCTCCGGGCTTGGACCAGACGGGTTTGTGTCCCCTCCGCTGATGACCAGCGCGTGTCTGGACACCAGGCCGGCCTCTGCCCCTCAGATTCCTCCCAGGTGACATGAAGATGCCCCAAGCTCTGGCGGAGACAGAGCAGGTGTGCCCGAGAGGCTCGAAATCAATCTCTGGTTTTCCTCTAGGGCTCGGTTCAGTCACTCCTGAGGCTGGGGTTCGGGGTTCCCCCGAGGGCGCCTCCGGCCAGGGGAAACGACTGAGACCCACGGCGGTGATGGAGGTTGTGGGGGGTCCCCGCCCCAGCGCGGACCCTCCCTCCGCGCCGCCAGCGCCGCACGCTCCGGCAAACTTTCTGCGTCTGCCACCCGCCCGCGTCTACATCTGCTCGTGGTTCTGCGGCGCGTGTCCACATGGCCTCACCTGCCCCCGGGTCGCTGGCTCATAGTCCGAGTCTCCAGTCTCACTCGCCACGAGTTAGGAGGACCGGCAACCCTAGCCCTAGGGATCAGTCTCGACGACCTCGGGATCTCGGGGCGGGGGAGGTGCGCCTCAGCCGGCTCCCCTGCGCTCGTCTACACCGTTTCGGCAGTCCCCCCAGGTCACTGGACACGTCTCAGCTCAGGGAGCCGCGTCCACCCCGCCTCGGAGACACCGCAGCTCTTGGGGCCGCGTCCACACTGCTCAAGGTGCACGAGACCCTCCAGAGCGCGGACCGGCACGCAGACCCCGCGAAAGACAGCGGCTCAGCGTAGGAGGTGCGCCCGGGTCTCCTCCTGGTGCCCTCCACGCCCAGACCAGCCGGCCAGGGGCGGCTTACCTTGCCCGCGCCCTCAAGCTCCTGTCCAGGCGATACCGTCTCTTTCATACATTGTGCAATATTGTCGATGGTGAAAGAACATGTTATAAATCCTCTCCCGGTCACTTGGCAGTTCCCCACCCTCCCGTCTTTCTTCTTTTTTCGGCGTTTAAGACAATACTCGGCCCCAGCAGCTTGCCGCTGGCCAGGGGACTCCCTGGCAGGCGCTGCTGGCCGCGGCGGGGCGGGCCTTGGGCGGGGTCTGGGCGGGGCCCGGCGCCCTGGGGGCGGGGCCGGGCGGGGTGGGGCGGGGCACCCGGGCTCTGGCCACACTCCCCGGGGAAGCCTCTGTCGGAGGCTAGAGCTCCTTTTCCGGCTTCTGATTGGTCAGCCGGCCAGGCGATGCTGACGCCTGATTGGTTAAGGCAAAGAAGAGTAGAGGGTTACAGGATCCATTCTTTGACTTTTTTTTTTTTTTTCCTGTAGCCGCCACTACTCTTTTGGGTCCTCCTGAGATCTGTAGCCTTTTCCTCACTGCTTCTGTACACTCTGTCGTTAACACTTAACTACCTCGAAGGTAATGCTTTTCTTTGTCCTTTTCTACCAAATAGGCCACTTGATGCGAAGAACTGACTCATTGGAAAAAATCTTGATGCTGGGAAAGACTGAAGGCAGGAGAAGGGGACGACAGAGGATAAGGTGGTTGGATGGCATCACCAACTCGATGCACAGGAGTTTGAGCAAGCTCCGAGAGTTGGCGATGGACAGGGAGGCCTGGAGCAATGCAGTCCATGCAATCACAAAGAATCGGACTCGACTGAGCGACTGAACTGACCAAATCGGTAGCACCTTGAAGTCAGGACACCGGGTTTGTGATGCTCACCACTGTATCCCCAGGACCTGGTACTCGGGAGGTGCTCAAAACGTGTTTGTTGATTGAATTCATGGAAAATGTACATATAGGATTCTAGAGCTATTTTTAAGGCTGGGAACATCCCTAGAAGAGAGTATTAATATTCTTCTAGAGGGGGAGGTAGAGCAGCATGGTGCAGTGGAAGCATGCTGGGCCCATAACCCAGAGGTCGATGGATCGAAACCATCCTCTGCTAGCCCCCAGCTTGGGCTTCCCTTGTAGCTCAGTTGATAAAGAATCTGCCTGCAGGGAAGGAGACCAGGGTTCGATCCCTGGTTCAAGAAGATCCCCTGGAGAAGGAAATGGCAACCCATTCCAGTATTCTTGCTTAGAGAATCCCATGGACAGAGGAACCTGGCAGACTACAGTCCATGGGGTTGCAAGAGTCGGACACAACTTAGCGACTAAACCACCAGAATGGGGAGACTGAGGCGCTGAGAAACGCTGTCACTTGGGACGTGCTTACATCAGTGGACTCCAGATCCCTACACAGCGAATCCCTGTGAAGTGTCCAGGCCTCAGTTTCCGATCTGTCAAAAGAGAGTATTGGGTTAGAGCCAAACATGGGTTAGAAGATGAATTGTTTCTGTGAACAGATTATACTGTGTTGCTGTGCTTGGCAGTATGAATGAGACAGCTCTGCCTTCATGTTAAAATCCTGGCTGCCTGCTGTCCCCTCTCCCTCCCTGACCACCCCTCCCCTCTAATCACAGGGGAAGTAAAAAGCACTCTACTCAAACCAGGGGTACCTTGCGGGTACTTTGCCCACTTCTGAGGGTTTGGGGCTATGTAGGAGGATTTTCTGGGGGGGACCACAGGGGTTCTCATTAAGCAAACTGACTTGAGCAGGCATGCTGTTCTGGGGGAGGGCAATTCTTGGGAACACCCTGCTTCCCAAGAGAGTCACTTTGATTGCAGGGTGGTCTCTGATACAGGGTGGGGAGAGGGCTTCCCCTGACAGTGGAGGGTATAGGAGCTGCTCCTGGAGTTGGGTGTGCTAGGATTAGAATTACCATGCATGTGTGCTCAGTCATGTCCGACTCTTTGCGACCCCACTGACTGTAGCCCACCAGGCTCCTCTGTCCATGGGATTTCTCAGGCAAGAATACTGGAGTGGGTTGCCATTTCCTCCTTCAGGGGATCTTCCCGACCCAGGGATTGAACTCACATCTCCTGTGTCTCCTGCACTGACAGGCAGATTCTTTACCACTGAGCCACCAGGGTGGGGGAGGGTTGATCGATCAGATAAAAGCTGAGACCCTCAGCAGCCAGGTCCAGGTTTGCAGAGGAGCCAGCTTGGCAGCCCAGCAAGTTCTCCCTGAGTCTCTTCATATGGCTTTCTTGTAAGGATGCCAGTCATTGGATTCAGGGCCTGCTCTGATCCAGCATGACCTCATCTTAACATCATCACATCCACAAAGACCCTATTTCCAAATCAGGTTACATTCACAGGTACTGGTGGTTAGGGTTTCAAACCTATCTTTTGAGGGGACACAATTCAACCTGCAAGGCCCAACGAGAAAGGACCATTCTGGTCAGACAGGAACAGCAAGAGTAGGGACCCTGAGGCTGCCCGGGGTAGATTACCTTCCTAGTTCCCCACTGCTCTTTTGGGGTTTATCTCTGGCTCATCTCAGTCCCTGATGCCTGGCAGCTGCCTAAACAGAGCCAGGAGGGAACTGATCCCCTGAATATCAAGCCTTTCCTTTCAGCAGACCCTGCTCAGCCTGGGACCCTGAGGAGAGCCCAGCCTGCCTTCCCTTCTCCTGCCTGCTAGGTTCCCACCCCCACCCCCACCCCGCATCCCACATGCAAGACGGACAAGGACAATAAAAGCTGTTTCCCAAGCAGGTGGTGATTAATCGCCAAGTTAATTAAAGAGGCAGTAATTACTCTTGGATTTCAGAGGAAGGAGCGATATCTCAGACAGGGGTGGGTGGTCAGCCTTCAGGTCTCCCTGAAACGGTGGGGCTGGAAGATAGAATGTGAAAAGGCAGGAAGGAGAAACACACAAAACATTTTAAAAAACATGTAACATTTAAAAGCTTCAGTCATAGCTATATAGTTTTATTTGAGAGAATCAAGTGGTGGGCTTTAGATTAAGCCTGTCTCAGTACTTTTCCATCTTTGAAATATTTCATTAACAACAACCCCCCAAAAAGGCAAGGGGAGGTTAAATATTTCCAAACTTCAGTTTGGGATTTATAAATGGCCTAAAATACCCATGACCTCACTTCACACAATGGAGAGGACCTTAAAATTATGTGTAAATCGAACTCAGTTTGCCCACCCTGTACATCTTAACGCCAGTGATGCTCTATCTTCATTTCTGATTGATTTTTCCCTGGCAGAGGTGCAGAGTCCTTTGCTTTAAGTGTCAGGCTGTCTCTGTCAAGTAGTTAATGACCTATAGAGCACTTAAAACGTACTGGAGGAGATGCTGTTTGGAGGCACCCCGTGGCGTACCCTCTTCTATTGTCAGTAATCCCCCCTCATTTATTTGCTCTTATTGGCTTGGAATTTGCAATCAGGTTTCCCCAAAGTGGAGCCCAGGAAAGGTCCCATTCCACAGGGACCCAGATGAGTGCTGGGTTGGCATCCAGGGGCAGCAGGCAAGGAGGAGGAGTCAGTTTCTTGTGAGTCCTTCATCATGGGTGCCCTGGTCACCCTCTGAGCACACCTTCTCTGGTTGTTTCATTCCTCCTGCCACTGTGGCCACCCCAGCCTTCCCAGTTTCTCCCCATCTTCTGTCTTCAGCCTCAACCTGTCTCCTGACCCCTTGTGTTGGCTGCCTTTGGAACATTCCCCCTCCACGGTGGCCACCTGGATTTCTCCCCAGATTGCTGCTCTACTCTTGTTCTGCCTGCAATGCAGGAGACCTGGGTTCGATCCCTGGGACGGGAAGATCCCCTGGAGAAGGAAACGGCAACCCACTCCAGTATTCTTGCTTGGAGAATTACACGGACAGAGGAGCCTGGCAGACTACAGTCCATGGGGTCGCCCAGAGTCAGACACAACTGAGCAACTCACAATTGCACTGTCACTGGTTCTGTTTACTGACACCAGCCTCTGTCCACTGGATGGGGGTATGGACATCAATCAACCAGTAGGTCACCAGGTCTCGTTGACCTCCTCCCCCGCTCCACAAAGTGGCTCTTGAGTCTGGTTCCCTCTGCCAATCTCTATCTCCTTGGTCTCAGTCCCAACCCCAAAGCTTTTACCCATCTCAGCAGCCTCCAAATGGAACAGGCCACCCTCCCCAAAGTCACTCAGTTGAACAAAATCACCTAAAGAACAATGTGGGGTATTTTGCCCTCCTGTTCTCCAACCTCTGTGGGCTCCTCAGGCCTCAGCCTGATATCCAAGGCCCTCCACTACCTGGGCCTGGCGTCGCTTCTCCAGGCTCCTCTCAGGGCCTCACCTCTCCTGCCAGCTCACTCCTTGTCCTCAGGCCTCTGCTCATGATATTCTCTGCCTGGAGCGCCCTCATCCTTCAAGGGCACCTCTTCCAGGAAACCTTCCTTCGTTTGCTCAGAATCTCATAGCTCTTCCCATAATGTGTTTTCCCTGGAGTTCCGCTGTCTGCCTGCCTTGTCACTCATTCAGGGACATTTACTGAGTGTCCTCCGGGAGAGGAGTTGTTGGGAGCACCAGTTCTGTTATCAGACAGGCCCAAATTCAAATCTGGCTTTGCCCCTTGCCAGCTGTGTAACCTCGGGCATTCACTGACCCTCTATGAGCCTCAGTTTCCTCCTCGACCATGCCCTAGAGCTGGGGCCTGTCCTTGGGCAACTGGAGGATGATGCCACCCTGGCAAGGTCAGTGCTGGGAGTGAGGGGAGAGGCTCAGGCTGGGGTGAGCAGAGAGGCTGTGGCTGCAGCAACCTCCAGGGTCACAGCCATGAGGAGTCATCTCAGGGAACACAGAGCGGGCGTGAGTGCCCGATTCGGGGCCTGGGAGGCTGAATCGGCCCTTCCAGGAGGAAAAGGGCAACCGGCTTCTACAGTTGCCATAACCAGTTGCCCCAAACTTGGTGGCTCAAAGCAGTGTATACTTCTCCTCTTATACTTCTGGAATCCAGAAATCCAAAATCGGCTTCAGTAGGCTGAAACCAAGGCGTCCGCAGGGCCATGCCCCTTTCAGAGGCTTTGAAGAAAATCTATTTTATTGCCCTTTGCAACTTCTAGGGCTATATTCCTTGGCTCATGGCACCTACGTCCATCTTCGAAGCCAGGAAGGTAACATCGCTAAATCTCTGTCTCTTCTTCCGTCGTCACATTGCCTTCTGCCTTCTGTCTGTAAGCTCCTTCTGCATCTCTCTTATAAAGACACTTGTGATTGTAATAATCCAGGCTAATCTCACCATTTGAAAATCCCTAATCACAAGCACAAAGTCTTTGCCATGTTAGTATTCACGGATTCCAGGGATTTGGAAGTGGACATTTTAGGGGGCGCCATTATCCAGCCTACCATCCAAGGAAACCAAGCAAAGAGGTTGTGATCACAGGCTCTGAAGCTACTTCTGGGGGCTTGAACTCAGTGGCACTGTGTGCCAGCTGGCTGGCTTTGGACAAGTTGCTACAGCTCTCTGATGCTCAGTTTCCTCATCTATAAAATGGGAACAGTGCCTGAAAGAAAAGTGAAAATGTTTGCCGCTCATTCGTGTCCAACTCTTTGTGACTCCATGGACTGCAGCCCTCCAGGCTTCTCTGTCCATGGGATTCTCCAGGCAAGAATACTGGAGTGGGTTGCCATTCCCTTCTCCAGGGGATCTTCCCAGCCCAGGGATTGAACCTGGGTCTCCCACATTGCAGGCAGATTCTTTACCTTCTGAGTGACCAGGGAAGCCCAGTGCCTAGCTCCAGGCAAGAATTCAGTAGGTGTTTAAGGAACATCTATTGGGTTGAGGGAACTGCATGTGCCAGGGCCTGGAGGTCAAGAGAGACTCCAGAGGACTTCCCTGGTGGTCCAGTGGCTAAAATTCCATGCCCCCAATGCAGGGGGCCCAGGTTCAATCCCTGATCAGGGAACAAGATCTCACATGCTGCCCCTAAAGATCCTGCATACCGCAATGAAGATCAAAGACCCTGCATGCCTCAATGAAGACCTGATGTAGCCAAATAAATAAATACTTTAAAAAAGAGAGATAGAAAGGCCCCAGAAGGACCCTACTACAGAAAGACGGGAAGACAAACAGGAAAGTGGACAAGGCATGGCAGGCTGGGGCAGAGGGGTGAGGGTGGAGCCGGACCAGGTCCCAGGGAGGAGTGCGTGAACGTGTGTGCCTTCAGGGCAGTTTTAGGATGGAGCATCGTAAAGCTCTCTTTAGTCTCTCACTCTGGGCTCAAACCCAGGGAGAAGGCAACAGCATCTTGAAGCACTGAGAGATCGGGTATGAGCACTGGCCGAGGGGCCAGACCAACCTGGGGTCAACTCCTCAGCCCCTGCAAGCTTCCTCACCTGATCCAGGGAGGCTGAGATGACCCACAGTACAGGCTGAGGCGGGGGGCGGGGCAGGGGGCGCTCGGGGCTTGCTTTGCATCATCGCTGTTACCAGTTTTATTTCTGGACCTGGTCACTTGTATCCAGAGTCTCCTTCCCCTGAGGACTCAACTGCATAAACTTATCCTAACAGACCCAGGGAGCCAGAAGCAATCTTGCCCCGCCCCCCCCCACACAAAGCAACCCCCTCCCATAGGAAGTGGGAGACTGTGGGGCTGCTGGAGCAAGTGGGGGGCATTTGAGGCTGGATCCTGACTCATTCCCAGGAAGCCAGAGTAGGGGGTCTTGAGAGCTTTTCTTACCCACCCAGACACTAAGAGGGTGGCTGTGAGCCAACCCAGATACTTGTGTTCCCACCCTTTTCTCCCCACTGGGCTCAGTCCCTGCCCACTACTTGGAAGGTCCCGGGCCCCACGTGGTCAGAGCTGTCTGGCCTAGACTAGAGGCAACGGAGAAGGGCATCGCTGAGCCGGCCAAGGCATCCCCTGCCGGTGACAGAGGCTTCTGGGATGAATTATCAGAACCACCCTACCAGGGCTCATGGCCCCTGCTGCGTGCTCCACAGGCCCACATCAGCATCATCGATTGATTAGAGCTTCTGACAGCCTCCACGGCCGGGAGGTGGGGTGAGGGGCCGCTGCTGGCCCATCTGATGTGTCCGGGCTTCACCTCCAGCAGCCCAGCTCAGAGCTTGCCTCTTCCCATCAGACAAAAGGGAGCTGCCTTTCCAAAAGCTGCACTTCCATTGCCCTGCCCTTCCTGGGTATGGAGGCAGCTACCTGTCTTTCCCAGTTTTCACGTATGTATCATGGGTCACGTACTAATCACAGTTGCTGGAAATTGGAGGAAAAAAAATCATTTTCCCCTTTCCAGCAAGAACCAGCCCTAGGGCTTCCCTGGGGGCTCAGTGCATAAGAATCCACCTGCCCACGTAGGAGGCACAGCTTCCGTCCCTGGTCTGGGAAGGTTTTACATGCTGCAGGGCAACTAAGCCTGTGCTCTGCAGGTCAGAAGCCACAAGCTACTGAAGCCTACCTGCTCTGGAGGCCACGCTCCCCAACAGGAGAGTGAGAAGCCCATGCACCACAGCTGGAGAGCTGCCCCTGCTCCCTGCAACCAGAGCAAAGCCTGCACGGCAGTGGAGACCCAGCGCCCAGCGCGGCCAAACAAATGAACAACATTTTTTTTTTAAGAAGAGCCAGCTCTAAATCACCAGCAGAGGAAAATTTGCATTTATTCTTTAAACAAATTGCTCTTAGGTTCTTGAGTCAGACAGAAAGAGAGACAAGTAAAGTGAAAGTCGCTTAGCCGGGTCCGACTCTTTGCAACCCCATGGACTGTCCATGGAATTCTCCAGGCCAGAATACTGGAGTGGGTAGCCTTTCCCTTCTCCAGGGGATCTTCCCAACCCAGAGACTGAACCCAGTAAGGTGTTTGCCATATTCAGGAAGCTCAAGCCTCCTGGGGATGTGTGTGAACCAATTCAATCCAAGGAGGTCAGAGAGATGAAGAAACTGTTTGGCGGGGGAGGGAGTGTTAGGGAAGGCTTCCTGGAAGAGGTGGCATTTGAACAGGAACTCCAGCTCAGGATCAGAGGTGGGGAGTTTGGCACTAGGGGTAGAAGCAGCTGTGATTGAAGCATGGAAAGGACTTGGGGTGACTTTAGGCCAGTGGGAGCTGGTCAGAAAGGAGGCTGATGGACTCTGTGAGGACAGAACTGTCTGTCTCTTATTCCAGCCCCAGCACGGGGCCTGGCATGTAGTCAGAGCTGGACAAATGTTGAAGGAATGAAGGAGTCGTAGAGCTGAGGGGTCAAGCCCTCCACCTGTGTACAGCAGAAGGCACTGTGAGGTTTTTCCAGGCTGTAAGGCAGGGCTCCAACTTCATCCTTTCTCATATGGGTGTTCATTTCCCCCAGCACTGTTAATTGACAAAGCTGTTCGTCCCCTTGAATTATCTTGGCCTGTTTATTGAAATGAATTGACCATAAATGTAAAGTACTACAGGGTTTTTGCGAGGGGAGTGACACGGTCAGATCTGCGCTATAGGAAGATCAATTTGCCGGCAGAGACCAGGACAGGCTGGAAGGAGGAGGGGTGGAGACTCTACAGGTGGGCTGGAGGGAGGCAGGGAGGGGGAACTGGGGAGAAGAGCCGTTCCCAGATCAGCCGGGGTGGGGTAGGGGGACCTTGGTGGGGAGCCAGGTACAGAGATCTGCCGGAATGGAGCATACTCTGGGGAATCGGGCTGGGGGTGAGGGGATGATGGAGAAAAAGCCTGGGCTCCTCAGTCTCTCGAGATCCACAAAGTGCTAAAATTAAACCCTCTCCAGATATAGCCACTGTGAGTGAGTTTTCAGGTAACGAGAGGATTGCAAGTGCAAAACAATGCCAATTACAGCAGCATTACCCCAGATTATAAGGCTTCCAAGAAGTGGCTCAGATCTCCAGGCAGGCTGTGCCTGGAAATTTCCAGGGGAGGTTTGGGATCCATGCATGCAGGCCACCTGAAAACCAGGCCCCACGTTGGGTACCGGCTGCTGGATAGGCCTGGCCTCATCCCCGTACTGACCTGCCTTCATTTCCCCAAAGAAATAGAGCACGGAGGGACAGGAGGACACTCCCGTATCCCCACAGTTCTGAGCAATATTAAGGAAATTTGTCCCTTCATGGGCACACCCCAGTCCTGGGGGCACAGAGTCCCTCCTTGGCTCTTTTCTGCTTTCCTCACTGCCCACTCCCCTGCACACAGGTGGAGCCAGCCCAGCACTGCCTTTCTGTGCTAAGTGACCTTTAGCCAGGCAGCTGCTCTGAATCCTAGCTTCTGCTTCTGTAAAATGGGGAGACAAGTCCCCTCCCTTTGTGGCGTGTTTTCAGGATTAAACGAAGTATTGTAGATAAAGAGCCTGAGCAGTAGAAATCAGGACAACCTCCACGCAAGGCGATTTGGCAGTGTCTGTTAAAATAGTTAATATCCACACCCTGGGCCCCAGGAATTTCTTCCCAACATTTCCCGTGGAGAAAGTTTTGCAGATACGTCTGAGGGTATTTCCTGAAATACCTCCTGTAAGATTGGAAAATCATAAACAACTGGAAAGGGCATTAATCGGGGCCTGACTGAATTAGGATCCATCAGTCCTGCAGACCCCTTCACTGTAATTAAAGAGGCTGGCAGTTCCTACGTGCTGTCAGGTAGGACAGATCCCTGCCACGTGGGGCTGCACAAAGCAGGAGCAAACAACACCTACAGCTGATTCCATTTCAGCTTCTTGGAACCCCACACAAGCGCTATATATTTTATGTTCGTATATATGCATCTGTGCATGTAGATGCCATAAACACACCCCAGAAGAAGAGAATATGACCAAATGACCCAGTGGTTACTTTCAGGGAGGGGACTGGGTTGGAGGTTTGGGAGGTGGCAAGAACAACAAAGAGAATTTCACTTTGCTGGAGTGTGTTTCACTGTAGTAGATGCCTGTGTCCCCTGAGGAGATACAGACATACGAACACCCTCCGGCACCAAGTGCAGACAATCGTGATGGCTAGCCTGACTCACGCTAACCTTGGGCTTCCCAGGTGGCTCAGTGCTAAAAGAATCCACCTGCCAATGCAGGAGCCACCAGGAGATTTAGGTTCGATCCCTCGGTCGGGAAGACCCCCCTGGAGGAGGAAATGGCAACCCATTCTGGTATTCTTGCCTGGAAATAACCCTTGGACAGAGGAGGAGCTTGGTGGACTACAGTCCATGGGGTCGCAAAAGTGCCAAACAGGACTGAGCACATAACCAAAGGGGGCTGACCCATGTGCCATCAAGGCTCAGAGGCCACAATTCTGAATGTAGGTCAAGGGAGGCACGCTGGGAAGGAAGGTGTTTCAGAGCCTCCCGCCAATGTCCCCAGCTCTGAGTCTGGATTCTGACTGGGGAAGCCCCTCAGGCGGGCAAATGATATCCCCTGGCAGGCCAGAGAGAGGATGCTGTCAGCCTGGCTGGACCAAGGCCATAGCCCACTCCTCCCTGCTGAGCGGTCTGCCAAGAAAACTATTGAACGACGTAAAAATCCATCCTGGAAATCCCAGAGGCATCCTTGGAACGGAGTGTGGCCTTTAAATTAGAATGTAGGGGGGTGCTGGGGGCAGGGAGGCAGATTTGCCTATAGCTTGATTTCAGGTGAGTGAGGGCTGGTGGCTAAAAGGCAACAGCTGTGCCTGGTCCCCGGCCCCCGCCCCAACACCAGGGTCCCGCCCCTCACACCGAGGTCCCGCCCCCACACTGGGGCCCCGCCCCCACACACCGGGGTCCCGCACCCCACACCGAGGCCCCGCCTCCACACCACGGTCCCGCCCCCCACACCAGGGTCCCCTCCCCCCATACCGGGTCCCGCCCCCCACACCGAGGTCCCACCCCCACACCGAGGTCCCGCCCCCACACCAGGGTCCCGCCCCCCACACCGAGGTCCCGCCCCCACACCAGGGTCCCGCCCCTCACACCGAGGTCCCGCCCCCACACTGGGGTCCCGCCCCCCAACACCAGGGTCCCGCCCCCCAACACCAGGGTCCCGCCCCCCACGCCGAGGTCCCGCCCCCAACACCAACGTCCTGCCGCTTGCTGTGAAGGAGACCCCAGTCCCACCAAGGCTTCCAGTGTAACCAGCACGGGTTCCCATGGAAACTCTGCTTTGCAGAATCCTTTGGAAATCGTTCCCCAGGAGGGGAAAGCACTTCTCACACCCACTTTGTGTTCCTGGGCTTGGTTTCCAGGAATGCTTCTCTTTAAGTGCTGCGAGGAACAGGAGTCGAAGGAGGGCTGGAGGCTGAAAGCGGCCCAAAGGAGCTGAATTGACCGTTTCTAAGCCACTACCCTGGAGAGGCCATGGAGGCTGAGGGTGTCGGCCGTACTGCGAGGTTTCAGACGCCCAGAGGTGCCAAAGAGGGTGGCGGGGCTGTGACCTAGAGTTGGCAGGAAACCCCAGGTTGGAGCCGGGCGCGTCAGGCAGAGAGAGGGCCAACAGCTGAGGCCCTGGCACACGTCTGCCCGCCGTCTGTGCGGGGGCACGGGACACCATCTGGGCAGCAGGAGGCAGTGTCCGCGGCCGCTGTCAGGGGCTGCCAGGGACTTCTCCTACCAGCTCTAGGCCCCGGGGTCCACCCTCAGGATGGCTGCCATCCACCCTTCTGCTCTAAGGCTCCCCTTCAGGTGGGCTCACTGTGGCTCCTCAACGCCTCCCCTTGGGCATCCTCCTTGCTGGTTAAGAGACTCTCTCCCTCTCTGGCCCCTCTCCTGACCTTTCCTGGGCCCAGCACACACACACACACACACACACACACACACGTCTCTGTTTGCCTAGTCCCCCGTCTCAAGGCCCCTTCTGGGCCTGGAACAACACACACACACACACACACACACGCCTCTGTTTGCCTTGTCCCCCCTTCTGGAGGCTTCTCCTGGGCCCAACACACACACACACACACACACAAACGCCTCTGTTTGCCTTGTCCACACACACACACACACACACACGCCTCTGTTTGCCTTGTCCACACACACACACACACACACACACGTCTCCGTTTGCCTTGTCCACACACACACACACACACACACACACACACACACACGTCTCCGTTTGCCTTGTCCCCCCTTCTGAAGGCTCCTCCTGGGCCCAGCACACACACACACACACCTCTCCATTTGCCTTGTCCCCACTCCCAGGTCCTCCCTGTAGGGGAACCAAAGAGGGGGTCCCCACCCCCAGGGAGGCCCACCCTTGTTTAACAGCTCCCCCCCGCCCCTGCACTGTGCAGTGGCAGCCTGTTTTTCCTGAAGGCTGAGAGAAGGAAACACACACCCGCTGAGCCTCCGCAGAGCAGGGAGTTCCCCATCTGTCCGCTCCGAGTGGTGCCCGACATCCTGATTGTCACTGAAGCTGGGGCTCAGGTGGACGTGGCTGCTTGGAGCTGGAGCCGGGTTTCAAGAGAGGCTGGCGGCCACCCAGCCCCAAGCTACCCCCGAAGGTGGCTCCTCCCTCCTCTTTTCCACACACTCAGCGTCCACTCAAGCCTGCCCTCCAGGAGCTCAGTTCCAGGCCCCTCTGCCCCTCCCCCTCCACGGCCACCTGCACCCCCCGCCCTGCAGTCATCTGCTGCCCCTCAGCCCTGCCCAGCCTGTCTCCGCAGTCCAGGCTCAGTCCTGGAGGCTGGAGGATGGGGGGCTTGGTCTTCCTGGCCCCAAGTAGGGGGTCTCAGAACATTCTCTTCTGAGCATGCCCCCTCCCCCTCCCTGCCTCTCTCCTCGCTCACTGAAGACCCCAGCGAGCACCCAGCTCGGCTACCACTGACAACATCTGTGTCCACAAGAAGGGTGATGGGGGACTCCCCTGGTGGTCCAGTGGCTAAGACTCTGATCTTTCAATGCTGGGGCCCTGGGTTTGATCCCTGGTTGGGGAACTAGATCCCACATGCCACAACTAAGGCCCTGTGCAGCCAAATAAAGAAATAAAAATTAATATTAAAAAAAAAAAAGGGTGACAGGTCAGTCCCTGAGGGCCTCACGGGCCACCCGGAAGAGCTGACATTTTGTTCTAGGTGAGGTGGGGACCGTGGAAGGTTTTGAGTCCGAGGAGGGTCAAGGTCCCACGTACCTCTCACCAGGATCCTTCAGCTGCCTCGTGGACAGGGGACTGCGGGGGCCTGGGTCAGGGTGGGGGGTCACCGTCCCTCCTGGCTCCCCGCATTATCCCCGGGGCCATGTGGAAAAGGCTGGTTGCCAGCCTGAGGGTCTGGGGTCCAGGGGCTGCGGACGCCCCGGGGCCTGGCCAGGCAGCCTCCTCCTGCCCTCGCTGGCTCTGGCTTTTCCCGGAGCGGCTCTGTGGCCCCGTGGGCAGTGTGTCTGCCTCACCCCGACCCTAGCCCCGGCCTCTGCATCGGGCTGTAGGAGTCAGGAGACTGGAGGGCAACTTTGCTCGAGGCAGTTTTCCCCCTTCAACAGTTCATTATACCGCCTTCTGGGGGGCAGGGGCCTCTGTGTCCCCCACCCCCACCCCAGCCCCATAATCCAGTTCAGAGTTCTCATTGCTGTGCTCAGAGGCTGGGCCTGGAACCGAGCTGGGAGGCTGTGGACTGTCTTGTCAGCCCGGCGGGGCCCATGAACCCAGCGGGCCCTGTGAGCCCAGGGGAGGTTCCATGAGCCCAGGGGGTTCCTGTGAGCCCAGGGTGGTCCCATGAGCCCGGGGGGGGGGCGGTCCTGTGAGCCCAGTGGGGCCCGTGAACCCAGCAGGCCCTGTGAGCCCAGGGGTGAGTTCCTGTGAGCCCAGGGGGGTCCCCTGAGCCTGGGGGGGGGGTTCCATGAGCCTGGGGGCGGTCCCATGAGCCTGGGGGCGGGGTTCCTGTGAGCCCAGGGAGGTCCCATGAGTCTGGGGGTGTCTTGTGAACCCAGGGGGTCCCATGAGCCCAGGAAGGTGGTCCCGTGAGCCCAAGGGTTTTCTGTGAGCCCATGAGGTTCCTGTGAGCCTGGCAGGGGGGGTCCTGTGAGCCCAGAAGGGGGGTCCTGTGAGCCCGGGGAGGCGCTATGAGCCTGGGAGGAGGGTCCCTTGAGTCCAGGAGGGGGGGTCCTGTGAGCCCAGGGTTGGGGGCCCCTGCTGCCCTAGCAGAGGGGCTAGGGCTTCTTTTGGACGTCGGTCTATGGCCCCGGCCCCGCTCCCCCAGCCCTTCTCTCCCTGCAGGGCCTGGGCTGGGGCAGGTACTGACCTGCTGAGCGGACGGTGTTGCCCACAACCACCCTCACAGGCAGGCTGGGGTTTGGGCACCCAGGCCCCTGAGGGACCTCTGGGGCAACCCTGGGTGTGAGGACGGAGGACGAGCAAGCAGGGGAGGTTAGGAGGGGATGGGGGGAGCAGGGCACAGAGCCTGGCAGCCCGATGCTCCACGGCCTCAGCCCTGGTCCTCCTGTGAGACGGGGTGCCGCGGGCGCTGCTGAAGGTGCAATGAGGGGTCACAGGAACACACTCGGGCGGCAGAAAGGGCTCAGGATCAGACACTGAGGAGCCGCGGGCCTGAGCTTCTGCCGCACAAAGGGAGCCCTCTGTGCTCCCCAGGGAAAGCCCTGGGAACCAAGCCATGCAGCTAGGCCAGGATGGACGGGGTGGCCTCAGGCAGCTGGGCAAGCTGGGAAGGGACTGGTCTGCCCTGATCCCCAGGGGAAAGGGCTGGAGCCTAAGGCAGATGAAGAGGAGGAGGAGGGTGGGGTGGGGACAGGCCAGGTGGACAGGGGCTCCGGGGAAACCGGGCTACAGGGTGGATGGAGGCACCGCTGAGGCCCTGGGGATGGGGCAGCTTTGAGGAGGGGGGCGTTGGGAGGCAGCAGTTGGCACACTGAGTGTCGGGGGCAGGCTGAAGGGTAAGCAACCTTGGGGTCCCCGCGGGGGGAGGCAGAGAGCGTCAGTCTGTCCGGCCCCTGTCTTGCCAGCACTCCCTCCTCCCCTGCCCCCTGATGCTCAGATCTCCCTCCTCACTTGCATGTGCCCTGACCCTCCCAGCCCCAGGCCTCCAGACTGATGACCACCTCCGGGGCCTCCAGCTCAGTCTCCCAGCCCAGCCTCCACAGGGTTCACTCTTGCTCACACCCCATACCTCCCGCATCGGCCCCCCGGTTCCACCTTGCATGGCTGCTTTGTCTTTGGCCTAACCGGGCAGGGGGCAAGGGGTGGGGGCTTCTGTATAGTTGCTCTTTTATTCATCCACTTTGCGACACATGGGCACACAGTACTTGGTCCCTGCGGGAACCTCCTGGTGGCTTAGGCTGGTACAAGAGAGCCCATGTGTCCCTAGAGGGTGAGGAGGGCCAAGAGAGCCCTTGGAGGGATGGGAGGTGTCCAAGAGAGCCCTTGGAGACAGAAGGAGTGCCCACCTGCAGAGGGAACAGCTTGGGCAAAAGCCTGGAGACATGGCACACTTGAGGGG
This sequence comes from Moschus berezovskii, assembly GCF_049115385.1. NCBI lineage: Eukaryota > Metazoa > Chordata > Mammalia > Artiodactyla > Moschidae > Moschus > Moschus berezovskii. Next base: position 117,150,584 of record NC_142465.1, read on the forward strand.
CATGACTCGGCTGCGGAACAGGCGTGGGGGCCAACCTCTTAAATGTGGGGGTGAGGTGATGGGGTACCCTGGAGCCTCACTTTCGATACAGATCAAGTTCCCTGGAGGGAGAGGCTGTTCCCGGGCCTCTGATCCAGGGCAAGACCTGTGGGCAGGCGGAGCTCGTCCTAGAGATTTTCATAGACCAGGTTAAATTCACCATCACCCTCAAATTTATGCTGTTTCTCCTGGAAAGGAAAAAAGAAAGAAAGAAATGAACAGTAGGGAGGGGAAAGATACATTTGCACTAATTTAGCTTTGGGCAAAGGCAGACAAATAGACGGCTTTCTAAGTAGCTTTGACCGGGAGCCCTGTTCCTGTCCCCACGCCCGCCTCACCAGCCTCCTCTCCCATCCTCCCACCCCATGCCTGCTTTCTGTCCTCCAGCCCCACGGGCCTCCCCAGATGCTCTCCCCTCCTCTTGGGGTGCTCCCAGGACCCTATCTGTTCCCCGACGACCTCCTCCTCACTCTACAGAACTCAGCTCAGCATGCCAAGAGCCCCCTCCTCAACTCTGGGCTAGTCCCTCCCCAGAGCCCACCGTTCACACATGTTTCTGTGCGTCTGTAAGAATCCATGACCCTGTTCCTGCAGACCGACAATGCTGGGGAACGGGGACAGGGCCTAGTTGTCCTGGTCAGGACCTCAGGGCCTGGCGTACAGTGGTCCCTCCCTGGGATGGCCCAGACAACCTTGGGGTCCCAGGGTGGGGAAGCCTTGCCTCCAGTCACAGCCTAGTTCAGAGATGACCATAGAAAGAGCTTTGAGAATAGGAGCTTCAACAGAGTTAGCCTATGCCAGGGGGCCCAAGCATCTGCCCCCCTCACTTCCTGATGGTTTTTCCAAGGTGCCTAGCCACGGTCCTTGAGCCCCTTGCACTTGATGGTGTCCAGAGCTCTGGTAGAGACACTACTTAACTTGGAACTCATTTGAATTCATGGGCAGTTGGTTTTGCAGGAAAGTGTCACGCACCCACTTGACAGATGAGCAGACTGAGGTTTAAGAGAGACTCATGATCGAGGGATATGCCTCAGCCCCCTTCATGAAGATAATAAAGCCCTGTCCAGGCCGGCCCTGGCTGCCGTCAGCACAGTCCCCAGCCACCTTCAGCCTGGGGACAGCGAGAAGCCTCACACCCCTGCCTGACCAACCGGCGCAGACACTCTACCGTGCCCAGCGGTGGTGACGCTTGCTCCCTTGCACGGCGCCTACTGGGTCGCGGTACCATCTGTGATCCTCATGGCAAGTCTAGGAGGTGAATGCTATCAGGGTCCTCAGTTTACAGATGTGGGCACAGAGGTTAGCCGCTTGGCCAGGGCGGCAGAGCTGGAAAGGGGTGGTGCCGGGGTTGGGGGTAAACCCACCAGGCCTCCTAAGCACCAGGTCAGCCGCCTTGGGGGAGGGCTCTGCTTCAGCAGCGGGTGGCTCACCGCCCCCCCCGCCCCCCGCACATGGCGGGCACTTCCCAGATGAGGGGCAGGACAATGGAAGGAGAGGAGGAGCGAAGCTCACTGCCCCGACCCTGGTACCTGGGAGAGCAGGCCCTGGGAGGTGGGCGGGCCGCCGGCTTCACTCTGGATGCAGTCGTAGACCTCGGACGCGGGGCGCTGTAGGTCCTGCAGGAGAGCCGGGGGTCAGGGGACGCCCAGGGCGCCCAGTGTCACTCCTCCCGGTCACACGGCCGCACCTTTGCACCCACTGCTCCGTCTTGGGGCCATCTCACCCCTCTCCTGTTTGTACAGTACCGCTCCTCTGGGTGCCCCCTGCCACCACCTCCCACCACCTCAAGCCTCTCGTGGAGCCTGTGCTCAGCCCGGCAGGCTCTCCAGGCCTCCAGCTCACTGGCAAGAGGAAGGGCTCAGGCCCACACCCATTGTACCTGCCTGTCCTTAGGGCCTTGGGCACCTGGCAGCCAGCAGTCCCCTGACATGACTCCCATGGCCAAGGCTCCAACAGGAGCTCTGCGAACATCCCCCCTCATTCCCTGGACCAAAGTCCCTCCACCCCTTTAGGTCTCCCTTGACCCCTCCCCCCAGCCTGTGCTCACAGAGGACCTAGGCTCACACTGGAATCACACTCCTCTCCCACAGAGGGGCTTGGTCTGTCTCTAGGTCACCGTGGCTGCGGTTGGGACCCTTGGAGAACAACGCTGAATGAGCTGTGGTGAGGGGGCTCCTTGATCACCTGGGTGTGTGTCTTAGGGCCACACTGACTCTTGATCCAGCTATGAACAGCCTGACCAGAGGCCTCAGGATGGTATTAGTAAAAAGAAACGACTTCTTATTTGAAATCAGACAAGATTAGGCTCAACTCTCAGCTCTGACATCTGCCAGCCCAACCGGGAGCCTTCCTGTGCCTCAGTTTCCTCATCTGTAAAATGGGAATAACTGTGTCCATCTTGCAGGCTCAGTGGATGATTAAATGAGATTTTGTGCACAAAGGGCCCAGCACAGGGTCTAGTGAGTCATATATGCTTAATAATGATTGAATGATCGTCAAGGGAGGCTGGTCCTCCCCCTGCTCTGTGCAGTCACAGCCTAGACCCTCGCTCAGACCCTGATGGGCACCAGGGTGGATGCCGCTCCTTGGGGGTTGTTGGAGCAGAGCCACCAACAGCCTAAGCAAGAGGCAGGAACCTTTCCTTCCCACGTGTACATGTCATATGGATGCCGGCTCGTTGCCAAGGAGGTGGTTTCCCTGGCAACAGGCAAGCAGGGGTTGCTGAGGAAGGCTGGAGAGACAGGTGGTACTCTGAGGCAAGAGAAGGGAGGGGAGGTAAAGAGGGCGGGGAGGAGGCTCTGAAGCAGCAGGGCATGAAAACCTGTGTAATAGACCATTTGGCACTTGGGAGACCCTCACTTCAAGGGCATCACACACAGGGATAGCAAGGCTGCCCTAGAGACCTCCGAGTCAGATAGAGGGAGGGTCTTGGAAGAGGGGCTTCTGACCTGCCTGTGGGAGCAGGGAGGCCCCAGGGAGGAGCCCCAGTTCCAGTGAACGGCATCTTCCGAGACCTGCTCTGGTCTCTGGGGCTCTCACGCCTGCCCAAAGCACCAGCCACCACCAGCAAGTCTGACACACGGGGTGTGGATCTCCCCAGCAGCCCCGGGCCCCCACCCTCCATCCACCCAGTCCTGGATCTCTGAAGATCTGACAGCTGCCCTCCCACCAAGCTGGATGTTCCTGGTCACAGAGAGAAGCAAGAAAAAGGGCCTCTTTGCCAACATGTTGGCAGAAGACCAGATCTTGGGCCCTACAGAGGGTCCCCTTCTCCCTCAGGTCCAGTGCCCACAGCCCACCCACCACGTATTAGCCCAGAGACGCCCGGAGCTGTCTCAGGTCACACAGCTCCTCCTGCCCTCTGTGCTGTGTGTTCCCACCAGCCTGGGCACGTGGCTAAGTGATTTCCAAGCCAGAGAAGACCATCCTGACCCAGGGCCCCGCAGGCCTCTGACCCACCCTGGTGGTGGTCAGGCTGTGGGCGGGAGCAGCTGTGGGGCTGAGGACAGGGCTGCAGAAGCTGCTGCCAATTAGCAGCTGCTGAGTGAAGCCTTTGACAAGCCCTGACCTGCTGGGCTGCATCTGCATGCCGGCTGTGACCTGCATCACTAGGCTGTGAAATGCAGGCAACGTTGTCAGCAGGATACCTTCCGGGGAGAGGGTGATGGGGGCCGCCTCCCTCCACGGGGAGAGGGCCAGGCCTCTCAACTGGCTGCTGGGCTGGGCTGGGCTGACGCTGTGCTGTTAGGGCCTGGCCTGGACAATGCTGGGGTGTGCCATGTGGCTGTGTTGTACTCTGGACTGAGGCTGGGCTGGGCTGGGCCACTTGTCTGGGATCCAGACCCCCCGAGCCCTTTGCCTCCTGCCACCCTGTATGGACAGTGGTGCTGAGCTGAGTGGTCATCAGCCCTGGCAGAGGGGTGAAGTCAGCGCCAAGGCCTTTGTCCAGGTGGGCTGAGGTCGGAAGTCAGCGGCCCTGGGCCAAGACCTAATCTGAGGGTCCTGGACATTGACTCCCCCAGTAATACCCACACCTGTCACCAAGGAAACACAAGAGCTGTGTCTCATGGACACCTGAGATTTGCCTGATGCCCTCTGGGAGCTTCCCTTATGGCTCAGCTGGTAAATAATCCGCCTGCAATGTGGGAGACTTGGGTTGGATCCCTGGGTTGGGAAAACCCCGTGGAGAAGGGAAAGGCTACCCACTCTGGTATTCTGGCCTGGAGAATTCCACGGACTGTAAAGTCCATGGGGTTGTAAAGAGTCGGACATGACTGAGCGACTTTCACTTACTTCACTCTGGGGGCAGATCTGGGAGCCCTGTTCAGCAAGAAGTGATACTCAGGAGGGACGGAGCACTCCTGCTCTAGGTCAGGATCCTGGCATGTCTGAAGCGAACGGCCCATGGCACTAACAGGAGTCCGGAAGGCAGGGCTGGGCTAGGCCTCCAGTGAAGGCCTCACGTGCCAGCTGAGGAGCTGGCAGTGGGCAGTCACTGGAGGTTTCTGGATGGGAAGCGACGGCATCAGGGGTGTGCTGGAAAGGCCCCTCTTCCTGCCAGGAGGAGCAGGAGGGCTGGAGGCTGAGCGCGAGAATGAGGGCGCTGGGCCAGGCGGAAGCCGGAGCAGAGCTGAGGGGAGGCATCCAGATGCTCCTGGGACGTGTGAAACTACAACGCTGACATCCCACATTCGCCATGGAGCGCCCATCTGCCCAGTACGGAGCCCCCAGGGAACCCCAGGCACCCGGGAGCTAAAAGCCAGCCTCCACTCAGCTGACTGCTGAGTGCTGCTATGTGCCGGGCTCTGGGGTCCCAGACAGACCACAGTCAGAAAGCAAACAGTGGCCGTAAGGGCCACGGAGAGACCTGGAGAAGGAAGGGAAGGGGGCTGGGTCACGACGGGGGCAGGTGGGGGGGTTGGGGTGGCAGGTGAGGATGTCAGTAAGGCCTCCCTGCAAAGATGCCCCCTGAGCAAGGAGATGGGAGCGAGGGAGGGGGCATGACAGCTCCAGACAGAACCCCGGAGCGGGGGAGCGGCACACACAGCCAACACCAAGGCCCCACCACAGACTGGATCGGGGGCAAGCCTGGCATGTCTGCAGAACAGCAAGGAGACCAGCGTGTCCGGAGCAAGTGAGTGCCCCAGGGGGAGGGGCTGCGGGTAGAGCTCTCAGAGAAGAGTCAGGGCTTCAGTGCCCACCCTGGGGCAGAAATCCACCTCACTATACGGTCGTGAGAACGTGATCCGCAGACCTCCAGCTCCCGGGATCATCAGCACCGACCCAGGGCCCTGGCTGCTGGGCTCTGAGACCCAGCACTCTGTGCGCACAGAGGCCACGCCCCGTTGGGCTGCCGCCAGCCAATCGCTGAGCCCGGCGGGATGCCATCCCTGTCTCTCCCGCCCTGGGAGACCCCCGGGCCCCTCTGACCGGGCTCCAGGGGCCTTGCTGAAGCTTCTGTAGACTGTGCAGAGGTGAGCAGCGACCTTGAGAAGGAAGGCTTTGGCGGGCAGAGAGAACGGGTGGGCAGAAAGCCTAAGTGGATCAGAAAGGAAAGAGAAACCGAAGACAGAATTTTGACACCTGTTCAAAGGAGTCCTGGAGAAAGGGCAGGGTCACTGGAGGGGGCTGTGGGCTCAAAATGAGAAACTGAAGATGGAAGAAATCGTAACATGTTTGCAAACTGTAAATGGAAAACTGTACATCAGCCCTATGTCACAGATTATGGAACCAAGACTCAGAAAGTTTAAGTCACAGAACTCATGAGCACCCCAGTCTCTCTGGCTCAATCCAAATCCATGCTCCTTAATCGGTCAGTTTTCACACACACACACACACACAAATTGGAGTAGGATAACCTTTTTTTTTTTTTTTGTCACAATATATCATGACCATTTTTCTACATGAGAAAAAGCAAAAATTGACATAATTAGAAGGAGAAATATGCAATCTACAATCATATGGGCAGATTTTAACTTGATTCACTTAACATCTAATAGACAAAAAGCCAATAAGGGTATGGCATACTTTAACAACACAATCAATAAGCTTGACCTCTCTAACACACACAGAACTCACTCAGCCATGCACAATGCAAGCTCTTTTCAAATGCATTTGAAATGTAAGCTGACCTAAAGCAGATCTCTAAAGACCTCAAAGGATTGGAATCATACAGAAGGTATTTTCTGATCACAATAGAATTAGTAAGAAACAAAAAACAACAAAACTAGAAAATAATTAAACATTTGAAAATCAAGAAAAGCATTTCTAAATAACTCATGGGGGAAGAAGGAAATCTCAGTGGGAAATTTAAACTAAACAATAACGAAAATATGGCATATCAAAATTTGTGGGATGCAGCTAAAGCCACTTTTAAAGGAAAGTTCATAGCTTTAAGTGCATCAATTAGGTATGAAGGAAGATTGAAAATCAGTGATCAAAGTATCCAAAGAAAATAGAGGAGAGGGACTTCCCTGGATCCAGCGGCGAAGACTCCGCACTCCCAATCCTGGGGGTTGAGTTCAATCCCTAGTCAGGGAACTAGGTTCCACCTGCTGCAACTTCGAGTTCGAGTGCCACAACCAAGACCCCGTGCAGCCAGATAAATAAATGCAACGAGAGGGAGAAAGGCAGCAGAGAGGGGCCGCACAGGAAGGTCTCTCCCCGTCCACGCCACCGCTCCCATTCACCTCACTGTCGGGGCCGCACAGGAAGGTCTCTCCCTGTCCACGCCACCACTCCCGTTCACCTCACTGTCGGGGCAGCACAGCGAGATGAGGAGATAAGAAATACAAGGACTGAGGGTCAAAAAGAGAGAAATGAAATTCATAGACGACACGGCTGGGTCCATTAAAAATACAAAGGAATTTACAGAGAAAGGATTAGAATCAGTGAGTTCATCAAGGTTACCCTTTATATAGTCAACATACAAAAATCAATCATATAAAAAATAATCAATCATATCTCAACTTACCAGCAATAGACAATTAGAAAATAAAATGGGGACAACGCGCATACCCTAAAGCCCCACTGTGAGTGTTAATGAGATAACAGGTGTACCACAGCACCAGGCATGAAGTAAGTATTCAACACAACCCCTGACATCATCATCACGCTCGTTCATGCCATTCTTACCTGCCCAGGTCCAACCCTGGCTACTAGGGACAGGTCTCAAGGGCTAGTAGAGTCTGTGGCCTCTCTTCCCAGCTCCTTTCCAGCCTTAAAGCCTCTTGAACCACCCAGCAACCTGGAAGGGCCTTCGTAACTCTTCCCCACACTCCAGCAAAGTTAGGCTGAGTCTCAAAGAAGTCTAAACGCAGGCAAGAAAGATGCTCCATGCAAAAGTGAGTCTCTGCCAGTAAAAATAACCTTGGAGAAGGATATTTATTCACGTGAAAAAGATGTTCATGAGATATTGTAACATGAACAAAAATAGCGGTACTACTCCAATTTTCTTCAAAAAAAAAGTGTGTGTGAGTGTGTGTATGGGTCTGTCTATGTGTTTACAGAAAAGACTGGAAGGTATAGAAGTCAATGTTACTAGTATTTATCCTGGAAGAAGATAGGTTTAGGATGATGGTTATTTTCTTCTATTTGATATATAGAGAAAGATCGTGTGTGTGTGTGTGCATGTGTATGGAGAGAGAGAAATGTTTTTATTTAACAGCTGACATCAGAATTCCTCCTAGGGAAAATACCATGATGAGTTGCTGGGAGAAAAGAGTGTGGGGAAGTCTGGGGCCATGTGGGAAGCAGTAGCTATTGGAAATTCCCTGGAGTGGGAGTGGGGGCAAAGGCCCCAGGAGAGCTGGCAGCGTTGTGTCCCCTTTGGGGTCATCGGTGCTGCCCTGAAGGAACCCTGTCTTCACCTCATCCCCATCTACTTCATCCTTGATAATCAGGGTCATATTCTGAACACCCTCTGTGTGGGGATTTTTGGACATTGAGGAAAGACCCACGTTTCATGTACAGGTCAGGGTGGTGGGGACAGGGACAGCTGAAGCTCGTATAGGCAGAGTCCTAGAACACGCCCTGGGGACCCTGCAGGACCCCCGGCATGGCTGTATACCTCCCAGGTGTGGAGCCAAGACCCGCACCTGGCAGGACCTGAAGGTCCCGTATAGTCGAGCCGGCAGCTGACGTTGGGTAGCCTTTATTCTTCACTTTCTCAACAATGAGCATATGTTCCTCATTCAGCTAAAATAGATGCAACCGAAAAGGAATGTCTGTCGGCATCCCAGCCCCTAGGCAGAGTGGCCACGTGTTGACCAGGTGGGCAGGCCCTGCTGGGCAACAAACAGGCTATGCCTCTGCTTGGCTGTAAGGACATAAAACAATGCGCGTGCATAAGTGTGTGTGTGTGTGTGTGTGTGGTGCGGAAGGGGATAGTGAAGAATGTGTGTGTGTGTGTGTGGTGTGGAAGGGGATAGTGAAGAATTGAAACTCCTGGCTGTATTTAGGGTGTGGGACACTGCCCGACCTTTTCCTCTTGTGGTTCTTCTTATTGCTCCAATGTTGTTTGTGCAATAAAAACAGGAAGGAGTTGGTGAGCTGGTCACTGTCATTTGGTCAGATGGAGGAAATTTCTTCATTCCTCACCACTGTGCCTTTGCCGCCCCCTCATTCCAGAAGTGGAGGGGCATGCCATGGAGGGGACCCCAGCGGCACCTCCCATCTACGTGTCTGCCAGGGGCCAGGGCCACCGACCTGTAACCCCAGTTCATTTTCACAGAAATCCCACAGGGTGGGAATACTGGTCCCCAGTTCACAGATGAGGAAGTGGAAGCTCAGACTTCACAGAGAAGTCACACAGCTGGAATTCTGACTGAGCCAGGGAACCAGTCCCCGAGTCAGGCCTCAGGGGGTGGAGGACTCACCGTGTAGATGGATTCCGATGGAGGCTGCCCCGGGCTGCTGGTGGCACTGGGGCCTGGGCACTTCTTGGCAGTGTGCTTCCACAGAGCTGGCATCTGTCTCTGGGGGAAAGGATTCAGGGTTGTCAGGCCGGGGACCAGCAGCTCCCCTTCTCCCCAGACCCCACTAGACCCTACAGAGGAAAGGATGCCAGACACCCATGAGGCCACTCGGAAATTGATCACTCAGAGTCTTCCACCCACCTTCTCCTGAGAAGCGTGGCAAATACCTGCAACGTGTGCATGCATGCTAAGTCACTTAGGTTGTGTCTGACTCTTTGCAACCCTACGGACTGCAGCCCCCCAGGCTCCTCTGTCCATAGGATTTTCCAGGAAAGAATACTCGAGTGGGTTGCCATGCTCTCCTCCAGAGGATCTTCCAGACCCAGGGATCAAACCTGTGTCTCTTATGTCTCTTGCATTGGCAGGCATTCTTTTGTTTTGTTTTTTTTACCACTAGTGCCAACTGGGAAACCCAAACACCTTCAAGACCTACATCAAGTCACTCACCTGCCCAGGGATACTGGAAACAATAAAGATTCCGTCGAAGCACCCCGCCCTGGGTGGTTCTGGGGAGGTGGGTGCTGCAGGGCACGGGGCCAGCAGGGAGACAGGGTCCCTGGCTACAGGGCCGATTACTGAGGAGGGCTGCCGAGTGAGCACCAGCCAGACCAGGTGTCCAGTCCCCTCTGTCCCTCACGGGCTCTGCCTTCGCCCCCCCGGACCTTGGTTTCTTCAGCAATCACCCTCCTTTGATAGAATGTTGCACGGATTCAGGGAGCCGATGAGAAAGTAAGTGCTTGCTATGTGGGTGTCGCTTAGGTGGCCCTTGGCCAATAACGCACACTTGCCAGGCACCTCTGCTGAACCAGGCAGTGTGGACACGGGGGCCCCATCCCTGCCTTCCGGAGCTTAGGACCCAGTGGAGAGATGGACAATGAACCAGCAGTTTTCCCAAGCGTGGTTCCTGCTCTGACCAACAGAGACAGCCTCTGGCTCACGAGAGGAAAACAAGCGCCTCGCCCGGCAGAAAGGGCTGTTAAAAACCTGAAGGATGGGGCTTCCCTGGTGGTTCAGGGGTTGAGAATCCACCTGCCAGTGCAGGGGACGCGGGAAGATCTCACGTGCTGCGCGCACCCTTGAACCTAGAGCCTGTTCTCCGCAGTTAGAGAAAGCCCAGGCGCGGCAACAAAATCCCAGTGCAGCCAAAGATTTTTTTTTTTTTTTAGTCCTCTTAGTTTGGAAGAGAGGAAGGAGAGGCAGAGGCAGCAGCAGGTGCCGGGGCCTGAAGGTCTCGAGAAATGAAACGATGGTGAGCGTGGTCAGAGACGCAAACCTGCCTGGGATGGATCAGGGCGGCTGTGCCGGGCTGCGAGCAGAGGGTGGGTGGTGGAAAACGTCCGAGGGCTGCAAGCGGGACACGCTAGGATCAGAAGGCGGTTTCAGAAAGCTCGCGCTGCGAAAAACTTCAGTGGTCGAGAATGCGGGGGTGGGGGGGGGCGGGAGCCTTCCGGAAGGAGGGCTCCGGAGCCGGGAGGCCACGCAGAGGCAGAAGGAGGCCGTCCACACGCCCCGCTCTCATCGCAGGCCCCGTGCTGCCAACAGCGGAGCGACAACAGCCTCATCTCGGGGCAGGAGCTAATTAAAAACCCTGGCCGCCTGCCAGTCCCCAGCCCATTTACTTGGGATTAGCTCTCGAGAGCTACTTAACTCTCAGGCAGAAGCCAGCGCCATCCCCAGCCACAGCATAATAATGGCTCAGGACTAGGATGGAGCCTCACTGGGTGCCAGGTGGGGCTCAAATGTGTGACCTGCCCGACCTCCTGCGCCCCTCGACCAACCTACAAGACCAGTCTTCACACGGCATCCCTGTTCCACACAGGAGGCTGTGAAGGCTCAGAGAGGGCTGGCAACTTGCCCGAGGCCACAGAGCCAGAAGCGGCAGGGGCAGGATTTGAACCCAGGTCTTTGTGATTGACCAAGATGCTGCCCTGAGAGTACCTGGGGTTTTGGCTATTCTGGGATCTGTAGGTCTCCCAGACAGACAGGGGCAGGCATTCCGGCAGCACTTTACAGTTTACAAAGAATTCTAGGACTTATTCTTGCTAAGTCTCTAAGTAAGTCATGTCCAGCTCCTTGCAATTTTATCGACTGCAGTGTGCCAGGCTTCCCTGTCCTCTGTCTCCCAGAGTTTGCTCAGATTCATGTCCATTGAGTCAGTGATGCTGTCTAACCATCTCTTATTGTTACTTAATTCTCATAATTGCCTGAGGAAGTAGGCGTGGAGTTCCCGCTTTCCAGAGGGGGAAATTGAAGTTTGTCCAGCTAGTCAGTGACTGCTTGGATCAAACCCAGGTGCCCTGTTCTCAAATCGAGTGCCCCTTCTCTGTACCACCTGCTTCACTGCCAAAGCTGGTGGGTATGGGTTCATGGGCAGGGGTTCTACCGGACTCTGTAGTGACAAGACCCAGGTAGGCCTGGCCTCGTGGTACTCCACTGAGGCTGGGTGGGGCGGCCACTGGGAAGGTAAGAGACACTGTGGGGTCACGAGAAGGAGTCCAAGTCTGCCAGCGGCCAGGACGACTTCTCAGAGCTTGCTTGTCTGTCCGAAGACAGGAGTGGAGCGTGAGAAAGAATCCAGGTCCTGGAAACAGCGCATTGTGTTACGGTGGAAGTGACGCTCCCTGGAGCCAGCCTGCCCCATTCGGGTGCCCCATCCCAGACCATCAGCGTGTACCCCTCTGACTGTGATTTTCAAATGAATAAACCATTCAGCTGCTCAGGAAATCTGTGAAGCCTCTGTTTCCCGCTCTATAAGGCGGGAGCAATACTGTCACCTTGCCCACCTCACAGCCCGGCCACCTCGGACTCATCGTTCAGGTCTCAGCGCTCACTCCATCATTCCTTTCACAAGCCCTGTGTGTCAGGCTCCCCCAGACACCAAGTCTGGGGCTTCTTTCTGGGGCTTACACTCCGGTGGGGGGAGATGACAGAAACAAGGCTGTGGGACGCAGAGTGAGAAGAAGCAAGCGGAAAACAGGGAGACCCGTATTCTGGGCGAGGGGTGAAGGAGGCCTGGGCTGGGGGTTGCGGCTGTATCATGGACAGACTGACGGCAGGACGGGCCCAGGGACCAGCCGTGGGGGCAGCGCGGAGACAAGCACAGCACCAGGGCTTCCAGTCTGAACATCTGGGGCATGGTGCTACTTGCTGGGATGATGCTGGCTGCTGGGGACTAAGGAGCGCTGTTCCTGACAAGGTAGGTGCAGATGCCCATGGGCACTTGCACAGAGAAGATGTGATCTGGAGCGCCGGGAGGGCTCGGGGCAGCCACACTGGCTGGGGTTGTAATCCCTGGAGCGCAGCAGTCATGGAAGAGTGTAGACAGATGAGGGGAGCTCTGAGGAAGGGGCCTGGGGTGTGCCGACACACAGAGGCCACAGAAATGTGCGTGACCCAGCGCAGGGTTCCCCTGAGAGTCCAGAACCAAGGATGGAGTGTGCCACGGAGGAGGGAGACCTGCTGTGTCCGATGCCCCGCAAGGATGAGGACGGACCAACGTCGGAGGCTGCCTGCTCCAGGAAGCCCACCTTGGCCTCACGCTGAGTGGGAGCCCTCGAACACGCCCTCAGGACAGGACTCATCTGCCTCTTCTGAGTCAGTAGCTCCCAGCTTTGATGCGTTTATCAGATGTGCTCTGGGGGTCCTATGTCCCTTTTCCTCCTTGGCCTCCGAGGCGGGCTGGCTGGCCTGTCTCTGGCCAGGGACCCCACTGCGTGCTTTGTTCCTGTGCTCAGCTCAGGGTTCAAACCCTGCGGGCCATCCAGTTTGGGGGCAGCGTCTACAAGGTCTACATCCGGATTTGGATGCAGCTCCAGGGAACTCTGGGAAATTCTTCAGCGACACAAACCCCGCGGCAGTTCCCGACCTTCCGAGTCCTCTCCCCTTCAAGGCCAGGCTCTCAGTCCAGCACCCCCGCCCCCGCATGCACGGACGACAGTAGGAGGTGCCTTGCACTGTCTCCCACGGGGGCCAGGCACCCACTGGCATCTAGCCAATGTGGTCTCTCCCACCTTTTCAGATGGAGGAGGGGATCCATCCTTAACCCCATTTCTGGAGGAGAAACCCGAGGCTCAGAGAGGGTGGAATCTTGACAAGGGGGCAGGGGCTGCCTCTGTCTTGCTTTCCACTAGGTCTGGCACTTAGGCCAGAGCCTGGAACACACTAGACACTCAGCAGCTATTCCTGGAAGGATGGAAGAGAAGGCGGGAGGGCGCAGGGAAGGAGGTAGGGGTCTCCAAGGCAGTGTGGCAGGGGGAGGGGCTGGGATAGAAGTCAAGCTGAGGCTTCTGAGGTCCACCCTCTCCTGTCCTCCCCTCTTTAGTGACCTCCTACTCTGCACCACGGCCTCCCTGGCTTCGCTGGACACTGAGATCCGATCATTAAAATCCTTTTTTTTTGCAGAGCAAGGGCTGAAGTAGGTCAAGTTCTCGCCCCGACACAGCTCTGCCCTTACCCTGCCTGTGGAAGGCACCTGTGTGCTCACACAGCTATGCCCAGGCTGGGGGTCCGCAGGTGGGGGTGAGTCCCTTGGCACCCGTGCCTCAGATTACTACTTCCAACACCCAGGCTGCCGCCCCGGGGGCTGCTCTTGAAGACAGACTCAGAGCCTTCCCACCTATCCCTGTCCTTGGAAGAGCCGCGCGGGGAAGAAACATACTGTGGGCCGGTCCTCTGAGCCTCTCTGTTCAGAGCTGTAAAGTGGGAAGAAGTGACGGAGGTCAGCCGACCAGAGCATGCAGGGGAGGGTGCCCAGAACCCAGCGACCCTGAGGAAACATTCCTTCCTTCCTTCTGGGTTGCAGGGGATCCAGAGAATATGGGTTTCCCCGGTGGCACTAGTGGAAAAGGAACCTGCTTGCCAATGCAGGAGACATAAGAGATGCGGGTTCAATCTCTGGGTCAAACCTGGTCAGAAAGATCCCTTGGAGGAGGGCACAGCAACCCACTCTAGTATTCTTGCCTGGGGAATCCCCATGGACAGAGGAGCCTGGTGGGCCACAGTCCATAGGGTCGCAGAGTTGAATGTGAGATGGAAGCACCTCAGCATGCACGCACAGAAAATATGAGATAAGGTTTTGGAAACTTAGAGAGCTAGAAATGGTACAAATGCAGGCCTGCAGCTTCCAGCAGACACTCGAAGGAACCTGAGATCCCAGAAAAGACTCAAGAGTGCTGACCTCCTGCAACAAGATCAAAAAGGACCTGGTGGCGGGGGTGTGGGGGTGGGTGAGTCGGGGAGCCCGGGGGCAAATGGCCCTGAGAAGCACCTAATCCAGGCACCCCGCTTGGGGGGGCTGTCCCTAAGCCTCAGTGAGTAGGGTTGGGGCGGGGTTGCCGTGGGTCCTCATCCCCTACCTTCTTCCAGAGAAGCAGAGCCGTGGCTAGGATGCTCAGGACAGCCAGGATGCCGACGAAGCAGAAGAGTAGAAGCTTCTGGGGGCCCAGGGGGGGCTCCTGGTACCCTGTGTCTGGGTGAGGGCAGGGAAGCAGAGAGGTCAGCTGTCTGGAGAGGCACACCCCACCCCCAGCCCTCCTTACAACTCTCCCCGACTAGGACCCCCCTGGACCTCACCTCTGCTGAGGTCCTCCATCACCCCACACTCGCCGAGGCCGAGCCCCTTCTGGGGTTCGCTGCCTTGATTTTTGGCAAGGGCAAGGACCACATCCTTTGCTCCTTAGGTGCCCCTGCCTCAGGGCACTGGCCCTGCTGAGAGGTGCTTCTGGGGCCTGAGCGAGTCACGTCCCCTCCTGGGGCTCCTCCTTTCCACCCATGATGTAGTGATCGCACGGGCAGGAGCGGGGAGGTGAAGCAGGGGTTGGGCGGAGCCTGTTCCAGGCCTGGCAGGTGCTGCCCTGCACCAGGGGTAGGCGAGGGCACAGTCCAGCCTCTTCCCTTGAGCCAGCCATCCTTTCATCCACCCCTTTCTCCCTGCATCCCTCCATCCATGTGGCGGACCGAAAAATGACGGAGTGCCAACCACATGGCAGGCACATGTGTGTCTGGAGTTCACCCAGAACATCCTGCCACCAGGCACCAGCCCTTGCATTCAGGATCCCTCTCATCCCAAGAAAAGCCTCTGACAGGAGGGGTGTTGCCATGAAGAGCAAGTCCAAGGTCACATCCTGGCAAACCGCAGGACTGGGGGGCCAAGCCCAGGTCTGTGGCCTTCTGAAACCCTGGCACGACCAGGGGGAATGACAGAGCTGGGTCAGCGGGTCATGGCTTCGGTGATGGGCTGTTCTTATTAATTTATGGGAGTCATTACTCACTCCTCTGAGAATGGGATGAAGACTAGGAATCTAACCCCAGAAAGGGGTCCACGAGCTGCGTGCTTGCTCACAGGTCTCCACAAACACACACGGGCCCCCGGGCTCTGTTCTGCGCTCACATGACCCGTGGTGTGAAAGGGACCCCGAGGACAAGGACCTGCCAGAGGCGGCCAGAGCGGATCCACACCCCAGACTCTGCCCTTTCCCACGAAGGCGGGCATCTCGGCACACCTGTGTGGCCAGGGGCTTCCGGAGGCGGCTCGGTTCTGTTGTGCCACAGCTGAGCGGTGAGGCAAACGTTCCCCACTTTCACTCCAGTGCCCTCAAAGTCTGCCGGACCCCATGCCCGGGGAAGAGCCATGGAAGAAGCTCACCTCTGACCAGGATGAAGGTGCCCTTGCCCATCATCCTGGAGTCTGACCAGCGCACTGAGCAGTAGTAGGTACCGGTGGCAGACGCGTTAGGCGGCTTGAGGGTGATGGGACAGACAGTGGTGTGAGTCTGGTTCTCACTGCCCGTACCAGGTTGGCAGCTGATCTTCTCCTCGGAGCTGGTCCGGCCCTGGAGGTCCACATGGAAGTAGCCGACTATGAAGTTCTTGAACTTGGGGGTATAGGGGTAGGTGATGCTGCAGCTGAAGGAGACGGCCTTGTTGGCCAGAGAGACCAGGATGGGGAGGCCGGTGTGGGTCACGGACCGCTCTTCTGCCGGGGAAGGAAAGGGACAGAGTGACAGCTTCAGTCCCCCAGTGTCCCCGTGAGGACCAGGGCTCACGCTCGCCACGCACTCCATGGGTGCGGGTGGCATGCCGAGTGCTTTTCACACATGACTCTACACTTCCCAACACTCCCAAAGCCGAGTGCATAAGGGCTCCATTTTGCAGGAAGAGTCTGGGCTCAGGGGGTCCAGCTGCTAACTCTCAGCTTCTCAGCAGGTGTGGAGGGCAGCTGCAACCCCTCCCCGGGGGCTGGAAGACGCCAGACCCCACGCTCCCAACCACCCTCCTTCCCGAAGGTCAAGAAGCCACATTGGGTAAAAAGCACAGGCCTGAGATGACCCAAAGCTGGAGAAGGAGGGGAAGCAAAGAGGAAGGAGGCAAGAAACCAAGTGAAGAAACGCTTCCTGGCAGGAAGAAGCCCTTCCGGGCATAGGCTTGCTCTCCCCAGCCTGGAGGAGGCATTAGTGAGGAGAGACAAACCTTTCCCTGAATCCGAGCTTGGAGAAGAACTTGTCGAGTGTTTATAAGATATAGCAAGTGAAAGTGAAAGTCACTCAGTCAAGTCCGACTCTTTGCGACCCCATGGACTATACAGTCCATTGAATTCTCTAGGCCAGAATACTGGAGTGGGTAGCAAACAGCAGCCCTAAAAGCAGTTCTCGGACAATGCAGAGGAGCTCCATGGGCTGCCCCATGGCCGTGACCGTGACTGAGGCAGTTCTGGGGGAGCTGTCTTCTCCCGGCCCCCACCTAGCACCCCTTTCATCAGAAAAGTAAAGTGAAAGTGAAGCCACTCAGTCGTGTCCGACTCTTTGCACCCCAGGGACTGTAGCCCACCAGGCTCCTCTGTCCATGGGATTTTCCAGGCAAGAGGACTGGAGTGGGTTGCCATTTCCTGCTCCAGGGCCTTTCATCAGAGGCACCTAGGAAAATAGTCTGAAAGCTACCCTGAAGCAGGAGCCTGCCTGGCTGGGCGTCCCACCCTCCTGCAGGCTCTGAGGTGCCCATCAGATTCTGGGCTGGGTCAGCAGTGGCCACCTCCCCACCCCTGGACTTCAGCTGCCCAAGCCCCCCGGCTTCAGTGTGCCCTGTCCCCCCGCCCGCCCCACACCTTCCTTCTCCCGCAGCCGACCAGCAGACAGTTCTAAATTGAGGTCGGCAGCGAGCCACCGAGAACATGTTGGCCGGGTTGTTAATCGGGAGAAGATCATTCGTTGGAGCCACTTGGAGTGAGCAGCAGGATTTATTTGGTTGCGGAAGTGAGGCGTGGGCCTCCTGCCCGGCTGTAGGGGGTGCGGGACTGGCGAGAGGCCAGGCCGGTTTCTTCTTGGGGCTCCAGCTCAGCCCTGGGCTGGGTCCCCAGGGGAGTGAGGTCAGGCTCCCTTGGGGACCCCAGGACAGGGACGATGGCCCTCCGCACCCGATAATTCCTCCAAGCTCGGGCCACACTGGTATTTGGAGCTCCAGGAAAGAAGCAAGACACCCTCTCTCCTGAAGGACTCAGGCCAGTCTCAGGGGATCGACAGTCTGGATGTCACAGTGGGTCGGCTCTGTCACATGCTCATGCATGGAGATCCCACTGAGCCGGCCCCAGGAGCTCCCCCTCGGGAAAGGGGGAGGGGAGAGGACTTTACACTGCACTTTATACCTCTGGGCTGGTGATGGTGACTGTTTAACTATAGCAATATTTTAGTTTTGTCATAAAACAAGGACCCTTGAGTCGGGGCTGAGGTTTGAGGTGCAGCAGGGATAGGGTGTGGGTGCAGAGGCCGCAGGAAGGGGTGGTCAGTGATCCCCCAGGGTCCCAGCTGTCCCAGGCAGGACAGGAGGTGAGATGAACAGTGCTCACCCCCACCTCAGCAAGCCCACCCAGTTTCCTTCCTGCACACACAGGCCACCACCCCGCTCTGCAGCCCCCTCTGCTGTCCCCTCTGCCTAGACCACCACCCCTCACCGCCAACACCTCCCTAGTCCCCTGAGTTCAGCTCAGGAACCACTGGTAATGTTTACGCATCTCCTCCTGTTTGGTTCTCGCAATGAAGCTTCGAGGCAGCCTGGCAAGCACAGTGACAGCCTGGTATTTCCTCATGGGGGTTGGGAGGTTGGAACCCGACCAAAAGTGAAGTGAAAGTGATAATCGCTCAATGGTGTCCGACTCCTTGCTACCCCACGGACTGTAGCCCGCCAGGCTCCTCTGTCCATGGGATTCTCCAGGCAAGGATACTGGAGTGGGTAGCCATTCCCTTCTCAAGGGGATCTTCCCGACCCGGGGATCGAACCCAGGTCTCTCCCATTGCAGGCAGATTCTTTACCATCTGAACCACCAGGGAAGCCTGGAACCCAACCAAAACCACCAGGAAAGTGGCCGCACTGAGGCCTCTCCCCGTCTCCCAGCACCTCCTCCTGTCCCGTATCCAAGAGGCCACGCCAGGCCCGGGCGGCTGGCTATGCTGTCATCATGTCGGGGCCACCTTCCTGTTTGTCCCGGCAGGAAGACATCCATCCAAGTGTCTTAAAAAATGACCCCTATTTGAGGAATGCTTCTAGAAAAATGACGAAATCTGCTAGTGCAATTAAGCCCGTCTTTACAATTCTGGGGAAATCTATAAAAATAGATGACCATTGTTCTGTATTCTTTTGGGATTCGTTATTTTAAGGTCAGAGGCATGGGATTGTGGAAGGGGATAGCTTTGGCTCAGGTCTGCTGCAAAAAATACCTCAGATCTGGGGTGGATCTGTCTCCAAAAATGTGGAGGGATGAGGCCGTCGCTGTGGACCAGTGAGGGTAGCCAGCCGGGAGATGGTGGGCCAAGAACAGGGAGGAGGAGGGCCTGTTGTTGGAGGCAGGCAACTGGGTTCTGACCCCACGATGGCGCAAACTGCCTCCAGGGTCCCTTCTTTTTACTGGGGTGTCAGCATCCCGGAGCCTGGACCATAGCAGCCCAGCTCCCTCCACTTCTCCTGGACCTGTGCCTCCAAGCAGTCCCTCTGGGGTCCAGGCTGCTCCAGCTGGCAGCCACCTGAAGCATTCCACAGTTCAGGCTCAGAGCCACAGTCAGGTTCAGAGTGATTTCCGAGTCCACAACGGCTTTTCAGCTACCATCTGTTTACACCTCCAACAAACATTCAGGAGTACCTAAGGAAATGGCATCCGACTCCAGTACTCTTGCCTGGAAAATCCCACGGACGGAGGAGCCTAGCAGGCTACAGTCCATGGGGTCGCAAAGAGTTGGGCACGACTGAGTGACTTCAGTTTCTTTCTTCCTTTCACTTAGGGACTTCCCTAGTGGTCCAGTGGCTAAGACTGCTCCCAATGCAGGGGCCCCTGGGTTCAATCCCTGGGCAGGAAACTAGAGCCCATGTGTAACAGGAGTTCACATGCCACAACTAAAGATCCTGCCTGTGTCATGAATCTCAAAGATCCCACATGCTGCATCTGAGACTCAGAGCAGCCAAATAGATGAATTAATATTAAAAAATAAAAAGAGTACCTGAAGGCCTGGAGGAGCTCCCTGCCCTCACAGCGTTCCCAGTCTAACAGGGCAGCGGACGGAGCCAGGGGAGGGAACCACTGCGACTGGGCAGGACAGGAAGGGGTCGTGACGTCCCAGAGTGTGGGAGCGGGAACGCACACACAGTGAGGCCAGAGCTGGCCCAGGACAGAGGGGAGAGAAAACGCGTAGAAACTGCCCTCTGGCTGGGTGTGACCCTCTGGTTTAGGCCCCAAGGCAACTAAACGTCATGGCAATCCTATGAGGCAACTACGGCAACCCCATTTTGCAGACGAAAAGAAGACAGAGGGTCTTAGAGGGCCAAAGCCCCAGAGTTCCTAGGCAGTAGCACTGGGATTTGAAACCAGGTTTGTCTGATCGTGCTAAGGAAGAAAAGCCAGCTGCCAGGTTAGGAGGCGAGGTCAGACCCAGCCAAGTGTGACGGGCGCTGGGCTGTGAGTGATCCTGACACCAAGCACAGGGACATCACATGATAGAGAGGGGGGCTGCTGGCAGGGGGGCTGCTGGCAGGAGGCCTGCGTTTTCACAGTTGGAGGCTAGCAAGGGGCCACAAGGCTGCAGGGTTACCTGGAAACCGCGGGCCAGAGAGCCCGGGTGAAGCGGGGCTTGAACAGAGCTGCCCGGGCACCCAGCCTGCCCTGCAGGGGCCTGCTTCCCACCCTAGATGCAGCGCGCGGGGCGGGGGGGTCCCAGGGACCCTCACTGAGCTTGAGGTGTGACACTGAGTGCCACAGGGGTGGCATGCTGGCTGGTGTCTGTTCTGTCTCAAGCCTGGTGTCCGCTGCTTCCCGCTTTGCCTTTAATTCAGCAAAGGAAATGTGTTTTCCAGCAAAGTGGGCCGGGGCCGTGTGAGCCAGCCTGGTGGTTCCCTTAGACTCATGGGCTGCCAAGAGGGGCAAAGGGCCCAGAGAGGAGGACGGGGGTGGACCTTGGGTTCCTGAGGCCGTGGAAGGAGGGAGAGATGCAAGAGCCAAACTGGGGGCCCCTGAGTGGCCACAAAAGTGCCCAAGGGCGTCCATTCCACACCCCTGCAAGTGCCCAGAGACAGGGTCCAGTGTCCGCAGCACCTGATGGGCAGGGCTTCTCTGCTTCTTCACACTCCTCCAGGCTCCTGCCTCCAGCTGGCGGATCCTGGAGCAGGGGTGGGGGAGGTTGGAGGGGGATTGGAGGAGAGAGAGAGCCAAGAGGGCCCTCACTCCTTACTCCCACCCCAAATGGCGCCAGGGATGAGTTCAGTGGGAACCGGCTCCGAATCTTGGCTGGGACTCGAAGAACTAGGGCTCATTTGCGGCTGTAAATGACCGCAGCGCTCCGACTCGCTCAGAACGGCTGGCGCAGCTCCAGGAGCATCTCCGCAAGAGATCTGGGCTGCAGGAGCATCCCAGAGTAGATTTTGGATTATTCTGTGCATCCCCAGTGCAGCCTAGTCTGGGAGGGAAGCGCTTCAAGGAGTCTGGCGTTGTTTTCTGCAGGGGGGACAGGTTGGTGGCAGAAGGGAGGAGGGGCTGGAGGCAACTGCTCTTTCCGCCGCAGATCTAAAAGGTGGGAGCAGGAGATGCAGGGAGAATTTGAAGGTCGGGTCCAGGGGGAGTTTTTCTGGATGGGAGAATTGTGAGCCTGTGTCAGTGTGGGTGGCGCAGGGCCGAAGGAGGGGCACCCCTGCTGGGTGAGGTCCATGGTGAGTGGGAGCTGGCTGGGAGCAGGGTCAGCCAGAGAGGGTCTAAAGAGTTGCAGTGGGGTATCTGGGAGGGCCCTGATCCCCAGGGCCACCACCCCAGGCCAGCCCTGCTGGAGAGCTTGGCTGCTTATGACAAATCCCCGAGGCCTCCTCTCCCTAGCCCCACACAGCTGCAAGGACAGAAGCTTGCACTGGGCAGCACAAGCTACCCCCATGAAGCCTGCCCACTCCTGTTTTGCGGGAGATGGTGTTTTCAGGGATGGTAACTCCACCATCAGATTTCCCTGGTGGCTCAGCGGTAAAGAACCCACCTGCCCATACAGGAAATGTGGGTTCGATCCCTGGGTCAGGAAGATCCCTGGGAGAAGGGAATAGCAACCCACTCCAGTGTTCTTGGGAAATCCCTTGGAGAGGGGAGCCTGGGCTACAGTCCCTGGGGTCACAAAGTGTTGGACAGGACTTAGCGACTAAATAACAACCACCACCTCCTCCATCCCTCGCTTATTGGCAGCTCCAAGGACTGCTAGAAAGCCAGGGCCCTGACCAGAAATGAGGGGGCAGGAGGTGTTTGGGAGAAGACCAGTTTCTGGAGGCAGTCAGCCTTGGTTCAGATCCTGACCCTGCCATTAGAAGCTGTGCAAGCTTGGGACTTCCCCTGCTGGTCCAGTGGCTAAGAGTCCACGCTCCCCTTGCAAGGGGACTGAGTTCGATCCCTGGTCAGGGAACTAGATTCCACACATTGCAACAAAGATCAAAGATCTCGTGCACCGCAACTAAGACCCAGCATGGCCAAATAAATAAATATTTTTTAAAAAGCTGTGCAAACTTAGGCAAGTGCCTTTACCTCTCAGAACCTCAGTGTCTTCCCTGAAACAAGGGGAGAAGAACAAGGTCAACCTCACAGGGTTGTCATGAGATAAAATGGGTACAAGAACACAGCATGCCTGCCACGGAGCCGGGCTGCCTCTCCCCAGTGACAGCAGGCAGGGAAGCCAGACCAGTCCTAAGTCCTCACTGGGAACCTGGAAGGGCAAATGCCAGCCTGACTCTTCTGCCCATATAAGTGACAGGCCCTCAACATGGGGCACCGCAGCACGGCATGGTCTCCGGGCATGACGGGATCCCCCCAGGGGCCCCGTGCCTCCTGCCCCAAGCCTCTCTGACACCTCGGGCCCTGTGCTGGGCTGGACATGGGGGTAGGCGACACCCTGGGGCGTGGATCCGATCCTGGGCTTGGCCCTCGAGGCTGCCCCATGGGCTGAGCAGTGTGTGCCCAAGAGCCCTCCCCGCCAGGAGCCTCCTGCTGCTCTTCCCCCATCCTGCCCGCGTGTCTGCTGCCCTGGTTGGGAAAGACTTTATCCACCACCCGCTGGTGCCTGATTCCTTCCTTTTCCGGTTCTTCTTTTGAATCTGTGGGCGCTTGAACTGTGGGTTTGAGAGCTGGTTGGCAGTCGGCGCCTCACTCCCATCTCTGACCCGGCGACTCCAAGCCGAGTCTTCTGGTGGTGTGTGTCGGGGGGGGGTGCAGATCTGCAATCAAGGAACTTGACCGGGTGTGGGTACCCACCCCATCAGACCTCCCGCTTCCAGCACAACATCCTCCTCTGACAGCTCCAGCATCCAGCCTTCTCTCCTCCCCTGCCCGGCCAGCCTGGCACTGCCCCCAAGGGAGCCACCTGCCATCCTGCTCCTGCCCTGCCTGACCCTGCCTGAACGCCCCCCGCAACCAACCAGAGGAGGCCCAGGAAGGAGTCTGAAATCAATTTACAGGGTCAAGACACACAATTAAAAGAAAGAAAGAGAACAGAGAGCATCTCATTTGTAGTAAGGTCGCTGTTTATGACCTTCTGGCTTGTTACATTTGTACAGCTGGGCTCAGACAGGGTCACACTGTAACCATGTATCCCTTAACTTGGGGCCACTGTTAAGGAATCTTTTTTTTTTTCCTAGCCTGGAGGATCCAGCCCATTCCTCCAGGCCCTGTGCAGCCCAACTCAGCTGCCCTCACTTGCTGGCTCCCCGACATATGCTAAGCTTGCCAGGCTCTCGAGCCTTTGCCCAGGGTGCCCGCACTGCCCAGCACGCCCTCCTCTGCCCCTCTCCTCCACAAACCGTGCTGTCAGCTTCTAGGTGGGCAGGACTCGCTCAGCCCCTCCCCGAGCTGCTCCTGTGTGCACACGCTCTGTTTATACAGCGCAGACCCTCAGGCTTTGCAGTCAAGACCGCGACGATAAGAACTGACCTCCACTGGGCGTGTTCCCTTTCACAGATGAGAAAACTGAGGTTCAGAGAATGGAGAGGTTTGTCCAATCAGCAAAGTACTCAATAGTGGTGGAAAGGGTTAGTCGCTCAGTCATGTCCAACTCTTTGCAAACCCCATGGACTATAGCCCTCCAGGCTTCTCTGTCCATGGGATTCTCCAGGCAGAATACTGGAGTGGGTAGCCATTTCCTTCTCCAGGGGATCTTCCTCCCAACCCAGGGATCGAACCGGGTCTCCTGCATGGGAGGCAGATTCTTTACTGTCTGAGCCACCAGAGGAGCCTGGTGGTGGAGATGGGATTTTAAGCTGAGTCTCTTTGAGCCAATAACCCCACCCTCTTTTATTTTTGTCTTCTTTTTAACTGGTCACACTGCAACATATGAGATCTCAGTTCCCCAACCAAGGATGGAACCTGTCCCTCACTGCAGTGAAAGTGCAGAGTCTTATCCACTGGACCACCAAGGAAGTCCCTAACCCCCCAGCTCTCTCATTTTAATTTAATGAATCCATTTATTTATTTTTGGCTGTGCTGGGTCTTTGCTGCTGTTTGGGCTTTCCCCTAGTTGCAGTGAGTAGGGGCTACTCTTGGTTGCAGCCTGCAGGCTTCTCATGGCAGTGGCTTCTCCTGTTGCAGAGCACGGGCTCTAGGGCACCTGGGCTTCTGCAGTTGTGGCACATGGGCTCAGGAGTTGCAGCTCCTGAGGTTCAATAGTTGTGGTGCTCAGGCTCAGTTGCTCCTTGGCTTGTGGGATGTGCCCAGACCAGGGATCAGACCCATGTCTCCTGCACTGGCTGTGCTCAGTTGCTCAGTCGTGTCCGACTCTTTGCGACCCCATGGTCTGTAGCCCACCAGGCTCCTCTGTCCATGGGATTCTTTAGGCAAGACTACGGGAGTGGGTTGCCATGCTCTCCTCCAGGCCAATTCTTTACCTCTGAGCCACCAGCAAAGCCCTAACCCCTTAACCACTACTCCAGGCAACTATTTTAAAATCTCAAAGCAAGGAAAAGAGAAAACACTTTTCACATGAAAGAACTGCCCTCTTTTAAAGGGAGATAAAAATTCAGAGGCCCTTCCCCCAAATTTGAGTCATCTAACAGGCAGACGGGACTTCCCTACATCCAGATGGTAAAGAATCTGCCTGCAATGCAGCAGACCCGGGTTTAATCCCTGGGTCAGGAAGAGCCCCCTGGAGAAGGAAATGGAAACTGGCAGGCCCCATGAGCCCTGCATAGCTGGTCCTGTGGCAAGGCCAGCCAGAGCCCGCCCCACCACCCCACCCCGCCATTGCAGCAGTGACATCCCCTCACCCCCAGGATCTGACACGCTCCCCAGCACCGCCCCTGCTCCAGCTGCCCTGGCCTACTCTCTGTGTCTCTCGCCCACCAACCCTGAGCCAGGCCCTGGCCCCAGGTTCCCCCTCTGCCGGAACACCATCCTTCCTAGGGCACCGAGCCAAGGCTCTGTAGCCCAGAGGTGGTGATCAAAGGTATCCATTCCAACTTAGGTCGATTTTAAATGAAAACACTTTGATTCTCCGGCTACAGAAGAAAGCCGTTCCCACGGTCTTTATTTTAGGCAGGAGTTCTGCCCTCCAATTTAGTTCTGGCATCTCTCAGAGCCGGGCCTCTTTTTCAAGGCCCTTCTGAAGGGCTGCAGGTGTGGGGCTGCTGGTTTTATCACGGGGCTCTGGCCATTCGCCCGAGCACGAATCCCAGGACGCCACCGAAAAATGGGCGAGTCCTTCGGGGCACGCGCATCAAACACCGCAACGCACCGAGCGACTGATTAGGGAGAAGCGCGGAGCTGGCGCTGGAAGGCAGTCTTTGAACAGAGCGTGTGTATCCTGGAGCTTTTTAGCGCTCGTGCCCCCGGAACACTGCCATGAGACTGGCTGTCACATCTTTCAACACCGCCGAATGACAAAGATGCTCACGGATGTGGCTTGCCTGGGGGTAGAGGGAGGGCGTTTCCACGTCTGCCTGAATCCTGTTCTCAGGCCTCCAGACTCTGGCCCCTGGGTGCACAGCGGCCACGTGGGGACACAAACCAAGGGCAGACCGTCAAGCGTTTAGTCCAGAAATGTCTAAGCTTCACTGGTGTTAATTGGTATTTTTACAGCAGTCACTTCCCTTCTGGCTTGTTTTGAAAGGCAAGTTGCTCAAACTTGGGGGCTCGTTTGAGAGTGTGGCCTGGGGGAACGTGGCACTGTTTCTCCCTTTACAACCTGTTCTGTCTTCAGAGAAGGCTGTCAGGATGGGGTGAAGGTGTGGCAGAGCCGCGGGTGGAGCAGGTGCTGCTCCTTGTCTCTGAAAGGAGAAATGGAACGAGGGGAGAGACCCCACCAGGACACGGCCTTCAGCGAGTCTGCGGCCCCTCGAAGTCCCACTGCTGCTGGGAAGGGGGCTGCCTGACAAGCTGAAAGTGGTGAGAGAAAGAGAGGTCTCTGGGGTGACAGAAACCCAGTGGATGGGACCCAGCCCGCCAAGCAGCAGGGGCTTCCTGGAGAGGCGCACCCTGGGAGCCAGCACTTTGTTTTGTAAATTAGAACTCTTCAGGGCACCCCCTTCCATTATAAACACCCTTCCTGTGTACATTCTAGAAGCCACGGTGAGGGATCAAGGAGGCCGTGGAGCTTGTGTGCAGTCCTCCCCCCACTGGTATCACAGCTGTGAGCGTTTTGATCTTTCTTCCCCACCTCTTTACTGAACTGAACTTTGAAGGAAGAGCAGGAGCCAGGTTTAAAGGGGAGAGTCCAAGTGAGGGGGTTTAAGCACAAGGAAGCTTCTACAAGCCTTGAGCCAGGGCAGGGAGTTGGGGGGCTCCAGAGCCCTGGTGGAGTTGAAAGAAAGGGTTCGGGTGGGGGCCAGGGGGAGATTGGGGGTTGAATGTTGACCTAGAAACCTGGGGAACCTCTGTGGGCTTCGAAATTGGGAAGTGACATGATCACACTTCCTGTTGGGGAGAGGACGAGAGAAATGCTAGAGAGCTCCAGACAGCCTTCCTCAGCAGCCTGAACCCCTCGCATCGGTGGTTTCGTTCTGTGGGGTTCAGTACCCGCCCCCAACCAGCTCCAGCCTCCTTTAATTATATAAATGCTTCTGGCCGACAACTTGCTAACTCCTTCCCGGGGACGCCTGTGCCAGATCACCTTTATCCCGACTTCTTTTAAACCTCCACCTCCCCAAAGCTCCTACCCACTCCGGGCACAAAATCTCTCAGTGTGCTGCTTCCTCCTCTCCTTCCCCTTCCGCATTGCCAGTCTGCCAGCCTGGCGCTTCCCTCTCGCCCCCTCCCCCACCACCCCTCACCTCCTACCCCATCCCCACCCCGCCCAACACCCCACCCTTCCCAACCCCCAACCCCTGATGCTTCCCACGCTGGAGGTCAGTCAAGACTCTGAGACTAAGCTGTGGCTCCTTTCCAGCCTTGACCCTGACCCTGCAGACCCCTCCTCTCCAGCCTTCCCCTGCCCTCTTCCTTACACAGCCCACCCTGAAAGGTTGGATGCCTGTTCCTGGGCCTCCCCTACCCTCACCTGCCGCAGGTGAACTCAGTCCTGTCCCACACTTCTGAGCTCCTGCACATTCAGAACCAGGGGTGAACACCGTGGGGAGCGAGGCGGGGTCTGTCAGGGCGGGAAGAGTAGACCCGAAGGGACACTGCAGAGAGAGCACCAGGGTTTGACCTTGAACAACAGGTTGGAGTCACCAGGTGGGCAAGTGCGAGGACACCTTTCAGACCAAGGGACCAGCAGGAGCAGAAGCTCCAGGGCAGGCAGTCATCAGCGTCAGCGTGGCTCGGAATTGGGGTGTGGGTGGGAGGCGGGAGGAAAGGGTAGCCCAGGGCCAGGGGCAGGAGGCAGAGCAGATCGAGATGCTCTGGAGTGAGCCAGAGGCTGACAGCGAGGCTGAGCTGTGCTCCAAGGGGCAGTCATCCTTCAATATGCACGTTGTCTCCTGGACTCCCAGCTCCTTAGGACAGGTCTGAGAAGGGGAAGCTGTGATTTAAAGGGTGTGCTTGTTTTAAATCTCTGGGTGAAGGTGAGGGACAGGGAGGCCTGGCGTGCTGCAGTCCATGGGGTCGCAAAGAGTCCGACATGACTGAGCGACTCAACAACAACAAATGTTTTAAATCTGGTGTGTGTGGCCAGGTATGAACTTGCCTTCAGACACACATCCTTGGACCCTATGACCAACGCTGTAGCGAGTGCCTCCCTTGACTGTCCAAGGACAGGCTGCCCGATGGGAGGGCATGCCTGCCCTTGGGCTTGGGCTGCACCCACTTGATGCCTCTGTCCTGCCCACCGCCCCACAACCTCCCCATCAGCAGCAAGCAGGGATGAGCCCAGAGCCTCAAAGAGGCCCCTGCCCTGGCTCTGCTATATCTCCACCGCAGCCTGGGGCAGGGGTCGGGGGGTAGGTGGGAGCAGATACCTGCCAGGCCCCCGGCCTCCTCCAGACGACCTGTCCCCATGGTCGAGGCCCACAGACCTTCCCTGAGGGGGTCCCAGGTGCCAGCTCTGGGGTCATTGGTGTCCCAGATGTGCCTTCCTATTGTCCCGGGCAAGAGGCCTGCATAAGAGGGAAGCTGGAGGGGGTCGGATCCTGTCTCGGGGTTTTCGGGCACCCACTCCCGCGGTCACAAGTCAGGAGGGTTTTGCCTCTCCCCTCCTGGTGGCATCACATCCCCGCCCTGCTCAGCGCTCTGCGGGGGGCTGTCTGGCTGGGAGCTGACTGTATTTCCTGGGCATCCTCTGGGCGCCAGGCTCCATGCTGGAAGCCAAGGATTCAAAGCCAAGTAAGTCCACATGTGTCCTGCCCTCGTGAAGCTCTCAGTTCACACAGGGAGGAGGAAAGTGCAGAGAAGCAGTCTTAATGGGAACATACCCGCTGGAGGCACCAAATACACGTGTGCCTGGAGACCACACATGAGTGTTCCAAGATGGGAACACCTGGAACGTCAATCATAACTAAATAGATCGCAGTATGCTCATTCAGTGGGACGCTCCACAGCAGGGGTTGACAAACGTGTTCTGTAAAGGGCCAGGGAGTAAATATTTTCCGCTTTGTGAGCCATATGGTCTCTATTGCAGCTATTCTACTCTGCTGTTGTGGGGGCAAAACATCCATAAATGAGCCATGAATGGATAGGCATGGCTATGTTCCAATAAAACTTTATTTATGGACACGGAAGTGGGAATACAGTCATCACTCACTCTCCATGGAGGACTGGTTCCTGCACCCATTACAGACACCAAAATCCTCAGGTGCTCAAGAGGCGGGGTATCTTGAGAGTGATGGGGGTACCGGGGCTTTGTTGTTCAGTTGCTCAGTCAAGTCTGACTCTTCTGCAACCCCATGGACTGTAGGCCACCAGGCTCCTCTGTCCATGGAATTTTCCAGCCAAGAATACTGGAGTGAGTTGCCATTTCCTTCTCCAAGGGATCTTCCTGACCTGGGATTGAACCCGAGTCTCCTGCATTGGCAGGTGGGTTCTTTACCACTGAGCCACCTGGGAAGCCTAGGGGCACTGGAATGTTCTCTTTCTTGACCTGGGTGGTGGACACATAGGACTATATTTATTTAATATGTATCATACTTTTCTGTGTCTGTATTATATTTTATGCAGCTCCCCTGGGGCTCAGTGGTAAAGAACCTGCCTGCATATAATACAGGAGACTAGAATTTGATCCCTGGGTCGGAAAGATCCTGTGGAGTAGGAAATGGCAACCCACTCCAGTATTCCCTGGAAAATCCTATGGACAGAGGAGCCTGGCAGGCTATAGTCCATGGGGTCACAAAGAGTAGTACAGGACTTAGCAACTAAACGACAACCACAAAAGTTATACTTCATAATATAATGACACAGGATTCATAAAATGGCATAAGATTCCCATATACAGCTGACCCTTGAACAACGTGGTGGTTAGAGGCACTGAACCGCGCACAGTTGAAAATCCAACAGGTGGCCTTCCATATGCAAGTTTCCACATTCTCAGAGTCAGCCAATAGCGTAGCTGTTGTATTTACTACTGAAAAACACCTGTGTATAAATGTACCTGAGCAGTTCAAATGCATGCTGTCCAAAGGTTAGCTGCACTTTAAATCATCTGTAGACCACTTATAGTACCTAATACAGGAATTTCCCCGGTGGTCCTGTGGCCAAGACACTGTGCTCCCAATGCAGGGGCCCAGGTTTGATTCCCAGTCAGGGGACTAGGTCTCACGCGCACAGTTAAGACTTGCACATGCCACACCTAAGACTCAGTGCAGCCAAAATAAAAAAAAGACGAATGCAACGTAAGGACTGTGTGAGTAGTTGCAAATGCAACGTAAGGACTGTGTGAGTAGTTGCAAATGCAACGTAAGGACTGTGTGAGTAGTTGCAAATGCAACGTAAGGACTGTGTGAGTAGTTGCAAATGCAACGTAAGGACTGTGTGAGTAGTTGTAAATACAACGTAAAAGCTATATAAATAGTTGCCATGAGAACTGCAAATTCAAGTTTTGCTTTTGGGAACTTTCTGGAAATTTTTTTTTCCCCGAATATTTTCAATCTGGTGTTGGTTAAATCCGCAGATGCAGAACTGGCAGATACAGAGGGCTTAAGTATAAAATTATACTTTATTGTACAATTTCATATTCACACTGTGAAATGTGTATTCTTCTCTTGATGTTTTTCTGACCATTGGAAAAATACTTTCATAACTCCATACAAAAAGGCAGTGGGTTGGATTTACCCCCCACTGGCCAGGGTTTGGGACCCCTGCTCTTTACCAACCAAAATAAACAAACTTCAGCCACACTGTCAACCGGATGTAACTTAAAAAGCATAATATTGGGACTTGCCTGGTGGTCCAGTGGTTAAGAACCTGCTTGCCGTTGCGGAGGATACAGGTTCAGTCCCTGGTCTGGGGTGATCCCACATACGGAGAGGCAACTAAGCCTGTGTGCCACAGCGACTGAGCCCTCACACTCAGAGCCTGTTTTCTGCAACAAGAGAAGCCCGTGGACCATAGCTGAAGAGGGCCTGTGCCTCTTGCCACAACTGGAGAAAGCCTGCACACAGCAGCAAAGGCCCAGTGTGGCCAAAAGTGAATAAATAAGTAAATTTTAAAAAGACGTTGAGTGAAAGAAGTAGGTCGCAAAGAACACCCACATCATTCTGACTATACAAAGTTCAAAAACAAAGCCAGGCTACTCTATATCGTTTAGGGACACAGACCAAAGGATAAAAGTACAAAAAAAATGCCAGGAAGCAATTGCCCTAAACTCAGGATGGTGGTTCCTCTGAGTGGGGGAGAGGGGGTGTCTTGGGAGGTGTCCAAGGGCTTTGGGGCACTAAAATGTTTTCTTTCTTGACCTGGGTGGTAGACATACCAGACTTTGCTTTATAATATTTATGGTACTTCTCTGCATATGTATTCTATTTCACAATTTTAAAAGAGAAAGCACTGACAATGCCCCATTGGAACGGCATCTGTACTCCTACCTGACAGGCGTTTATGATCCACCCGGACCCAATGTGGGAATCATATCCCGCAGCTCTACTAAGAGACCCTCCTCCCCAGCGAGTCTGAACCTCTCGCCGATTCCCTCCCCCGGGCTCTGCCTTCTGGCCTCCCAGCCTTTATTCGTGCTGTGCCTGCCACCCACCCACCTGCTCCGTCTCCTCCCCACCGCCCCCTCCAGCACCCCCTCTGCCCCACCTCCAACAGGGAGGTCTTCTCCTCCGCCTGCCTCGGAAGTTCTTTATTGGGATTAGACAAAGATCAAAAGCAGAGGCCAGTCCTGACAGAGGCCCGGAGCTGCAGGGAGGGAGGCAGCAGGCTCCCGAACATCTTTTGGACAACAAAGGAAGCGGTGACACCTGAGTCCAGAACTAACGGGGGAGGGGAGGTGAACCTGCATCAGGACTCTGGCCCTGGGGTCGTGTTTCTCCGGGTGAGTCTCACAGTTTCCGCCAGGCTGGGGGTAGGGGCTGTGGCTTATTCACCCCCAGTTCCCCCCAGTGCCTGGAACTGGTCCTCTTTAATGAACAGTTGAGAAATAAACACAGCCAGGGAGAGACTGGAGACTGATGTTTGTTGAGGACACCAAGGCTCAGAAAGGTTAAGGAACTTGCCTGAGGTCACACAGCAGTCAATAGAAGAAGGCAGGATTTGAACAAGGTCTGTCTGGCTTCAAAGCCCTTGGAAGTGACTTGAAGCCTGGTGGAAGCAGGGCTAGAGCAGGCATGTATCTGCTCTCAGGAAAGCTGGGCCTCAGACTCAGATGATTCTCCTCTAAGCAGGTGCCCTTCAGACCAGAGATAGCCGCTAGACCCTTTGAGAAAAGTAGAATTTGCAGAGAGATCAGAGGAGAACAGGGGGAGGAAGGTTGGGAGCAAGAACGGTCCTGAGATGCCATCCCAGGGTGTTGCCAGAGACCCCTGGAAAGGTCAGAGTGACCCCAAGGAGCCTGGGGGCTCCCCAAGATGTAGAGCCAGCCAGCTGAATCCTGCATCTTGGTTGGCTGTGCTAGGCAGGCAGGTGGCTGACGTTCTTTGAGCTCTCATCACGTGTGCCTTCAGGTGTTACTATTGCAGCCTCTTGACAGGTGAGGCCGTCACGCAACACTAAGAACCTGCCCAAGGGGACTTCCCTGTTGCTCCAGTGGCTAAAGGGTTTCCTAAGTGGCTCAGTCGGAGAAGGCAATGGCAAGCCACTCCAGTACTCTTGCCTAGAAAATCCCATGGATGGAGCAGCCTGGTGGGCTGCAGTCCGTGGAGTCGCTAAGGGTCGGACACGACTGAGCGACTTCACTTTCACTTTCCACTTTCACGCATTGGAGAAGGAAATGGCAACCCACTCCAGTGTTCTTGCCTGGAAAATCCCATGGATGGAGGAACCTGGTAGGCTGCAGTCCATGGGGTTGTGAAGAGTTGGACACGACTGAGCGACTTCACTTTCACTTTTCACTTTCATGCATTGGAGAAGGAAATGGCAACCCACTCCAGTGTTCTTGCCTGGAGAATCCCAGGGACGGGGGAGCCTGGTGGGCTGCTATCTATGGGGTCGCACAGAGTCGGACACAACTGAAGTGACTTAGCAGCAGCAGGAGACAAGGGTTCAACCCCTGGTCCAGGAAGATTCCCCTGGAGAAGGAAATGGCAACCCACTCCAGTATTCTGGCCTGGAGAATCTCATGGACAGAGGAACCTGGTGGGCTACAGTCCATGGGGTCGCAAAAAGAGTAGAACATGACTTAGTGACTAAACAACAACAACCCCGGGCTAAGACTCCTCACTCCCAATACAGAGAGCCTGGATTCGATCCCTGGTCAGGGAGCTAGATCCCACATGCCATAACTAAGAGTTCTCATGTCACAGCTAAAGATCTCGCACATGCCACAACAAAGACCCCTTGCAACCAAATAAACAAGTAAAGAAATGTAAATATTTTAAAAAGAAAGAAAGAAAGAACCTGCCCAGGGGCCCAGGCCCAAAGCAGAGCTCAGATCCAGACTCTGTATACCCTGGCCTGCACACAGCCCGACATCAGGCAGTCCAGGGAAACAGTGTATTGAGCCCAAGCTTCAACGATGACGCGCCCCAGGGTCCCCATGGACACTGCTGAGGCTGCAGGCTGGGTCTTGGTGCCCGTGGTTGATGGAGCTGGCTGCACCAGGCGGGCGGGTGAGGTCAGGGGCGGTTTGGGGGATGTGAGAGAAACTGGATTCCCTCCATCAAACTCTCAAAGCTCAGAGACAAGAGGGTGGGGAGGGGCATGGCACAGCCCAGAGACAGAACCCAGGACCCTCAAGGGAAGGACCAGGAGTACTGGGGTGCTGTCTGCTGCTCCGAGAGGAGACCACAAGGTGTTTCCACCTCTTGCGAAAGAGCAGTTTCTCTCATGTTCAGTGTTTGCTGCAATCCTGGCGGGTGGGGGCGGCGCGGGCAGGGGGGCGGGGAATATGTCATTTGTTCGCGGTCAAGACAGTTACAAACAGCACTTTCACAGCAGCACCCCGAAAGTCTCTACTCAGTTACTGGGGTGTG
This sequence comes from Moschus berezovskii, assembly GCF_049115385.1. Lineage (NCBI taxonomy): Eukaryota > Metazoa > Chordata > Mammalia > Artiodactyla > Moschidae > Moschus > Moschus berezovskii. Next base: position 117,184,075 of record NC_142465.1, read on the forward strand.
CGGGGTCCCTTTAGGGGAGGGACCACACGAAGAGAAAGGATGGGAACTGGGGGGGAAATGAAAACGAAAGAGTTTCAACATGTCGCCAAGAAGCTGCATTTTCTCAGCCTTCTTTGCATTGGGGGGTTGGTGGCGGGTGGGGGTGTGAGGTGCACAGATGAAAGGAGGTGACCTCACAGGGGCGGGGCCGCCAGGCCTGCGGTAGGGGTGGGTACACCCGAGTCTTGCCTTCCCAAAGGGGTAGGATTTTTGTGAAGGATGTTCTTTGTAAAGAAAGGCAAGAGGACCCCTGGAGCCCACTTCCAAGGGTCAGTTCAGAGCTGAACCTGGGCCCTACTCACCCTCTAGCTGTGGGCCAGCTATCTGGCTGCGCTGGGCCTCAATTTCTCGGTGCTTACATGGTGCCAGTGAGAACAGCGCCCCAAGGGTGCCTTGAAGGGGCCTGAGTACAAGTGTGAAGCCCAGCTTATGTGCGCAGAGAGGCTAATTTATGATACTAAGAGTAGATGTCGAACCTCCCTGGTGGTTCAGTGGCTAAGACTCTGCTCTCCCAATTCAGGGGGCCCGGGTTAATTCCCTGGTCAGGGAACTAGATCCCACATGCCGCAACTAAGAATTCACGTGTTGCAACTAGAGATCTCGCATGTCGCAACTAACACCCAGCACAGCCAAATAAATACATTTTAAAAAATATATGGACAAATACAGCTGTTATTGCTTATGGTATGAATGAAAGGCAGAGGATGGAGCAGAAGGGTGGGAGCTCCTGGAAGGCTCACAAAAATCAAGGTGAATGAGAAGGAAAGCATCCAGCCTGCACCCAGCCTGCCCAGCGGGTGGGCAGATGCTGGGGCTACAGGAGGGTGGGCACTGCCCAGGTGAGACAGCCTCAGAGACCCCAGAGCCTGGTGGGGGACACTCCTGGGAGTTCTCTGGCCTGGATGAACTGGCATCCCAGAGCCAGGCTTGGATCCATCCCCTCAGCTTCCCAGGCACCTTGCTCTATGACCAGCAGTGGCTTCCCTCCCTCCGCCCCACCGCTCCCAACGAGGGTCTGCAACACCAATGGGCAGGTTCAAGGCGTGGGTTCCGCAGTCACATACCTTGGGGGTGAGCTGCCCCTCCCCAGAGATCCCACACCCCACCGGATGCCCCACCTCTCCCCAGCCGGCAGCAACGCCCACCCACCTCGCTGAGGGGCCAGCGGGTCAGGAGGAGCCGGGAGGGAGGCTGTTCCAGTAGCGAGACGGGGGCGCGGCCCCGCCTCTTCAAAAGCCACCTCGGCAAGGCATTAGCTAAACATCTCCCGGTCCCCGAAGGCTTCCCCTGTGAAGTCTGCAATGTTCAAACGCCACCAGCAAATCCCCGGAGACTGGTCCGGGGAATTAGCCGCGCGGCGGATGAAAGCGGCTGTGATGTGCGCGAGGCAGAGAGCGCGGGAGGAGGGGAGGACCGCGTACCTGCGCCTGCCAGCGGCAGGGTCCAGGGGAGCAGGATCAAGCCCAGCAGCCCGGGGGCCGGGAGGGGGCCGCGCCGGGCCCTCCGCCGCGGAGGCCAGCTCTCCATCGGGGCCTCCTTCCTCTTTAGGTCGCGGGCGGGGACAGCGGTTGCCCTTGGCGTCCTTAACAGGCTCCTCCCCGGCCGGCCCTCTGCTTTCTCTAGGTCTCACTTGGCCGCCTTGTCCTCTCAGTGACCCCGGACTTTGCTGGTGGGAACAGTTTCAGGCCAGGGCGCCGCCAGGGGAGGATCTGGGGCTCCCACCCGTCCAGGATGTGCAGATGTGAGTTGGAGCGCCAAGAACTGATGCTTTTGAACTGTCGTGCTGGAGAAGACTCTTGAGCATCCCTTGGACTGCAAGGAGATCCAACCAGTCCATCCTTAAGGAAATCAACCCTGAATATTCATTGGAAGGACTGATGCTGAAGCTCCACCTGATGCGAAGAGATAACACATTGGAAAAGACCCTGATGCTGGGAAACATTTAGGGCAAGAGGAGAAGGGGGTGACAGAGGATGAGATGGTTGGATGGCATCACTGACTCAATGGACATGAGTTTGAGCAAGCTCTGGGAAATAGTGAAGGACAGGGAAGCCTGGCGTGTTTCCTTCCATGGGGTCGCAAAGAGCTGGACACGACTTAGCACCGAACAACAACAAAAAGGACAGGCAGAAGAACAGGGAGGGACTAGGCCTCCCATTCCTGCCCCACCCTCACCCCTGAGGCGGTGGCTTCTCCCCTTCTCAGCCCCTTTTCTGCTGGATAAACTAGCCCAAAGGAGGGCAGGTCTAGCTGCTCAGGCCTGAAACTCTAAAATAACAACAGACCAACCCCATTCACACAAACTGCCCCTCGGAAATAGCCCAGGAGCCCGTTGGATCAAGGTGCTCCTCAAAGAGGATGGTTTGGGATGGGGGAGTGGACGGGGCTAGGGAGATGAGGGAGGGGCAGGCATTTCAGGGGTGGGGGGTGGGCAAGAAAGGCCAAGTTTCCAGCCTTTCTTGGAGATCAAAAAGCCTGCTGTCTTTCCTTAGCCCAGCAACAGCCACCTTGGGGGTCCCCCTGAGAGGCCCAGCAGACACCTCCCCTCCAACCCACCTCAGATGTCTTACCTGCTGCAGCTCCCCTAAACTCGAGCCACCCCTCCACCACCAGGAGGCCCAGGAATCACTACCCCATCAGGAGGGAACCCCAGTCCCTGTCCTCCCCTCCACAGGCCCCCAAAACGGGTCAGTGACTACCTGCCTCTTGGGCCCCTCTCCCCAGCAGCCTGGGAGCCGGTGCAGGCCTGGCATTCTGGAGCCTCGCACCGGGCAGAGCCAGGTGGCATGGGGGACGGATGCATGCCTGCCTGTCCAGAGGGGCAGAGGGAGGGGCCTGGGGTGGAGGTGAGCAGCCGGCCGGCCCTCAGAGGAGGCGGTGGCACTGAAGGTGGTGAGTTGCAGCCCGAGCTGAGCACGCCCCCCTTTCCCCATCACTGCTTGTGCTCCTCAGTCGCTGGTCATGTCCAACTCTCTTGCGACCCCATGGACTGCAGCCCACCGGGCACCTCCATCCGTGGGATTCTCCAGGCAAGAATACTGGAGTGGGTGGCCATGCCCCACTCCAAGGCATCTTCCTGACCCCAGGGATCAAACTCGAGTCTCCTGCAAGTCACCGGCATTACAGGTGGATTCCTTACCGCCGAGCCACCGAGGAAGCCCCTAGCACCTCATCAACCCTCAAGATCAAGGCTTTTATCCCAATCTGACAAACTCTGCCGCCAAGAGGCAAAGTGATGTGCCCATGATAGGGGCAGCCCAGCTGGACGAAGCCAGAGCCTCTCTCCCCACCCCTAACTGGCCTCCAGGGATGGCAGCACTGGGGCCAGTTTCTGCCCTTGGTCTAAATTCTTTCCCCTCAGCCACTGAGCACAAGAACAGTGAAAACCAGAAAGCTGTTTCTTACCAACTCCAGGAGCGCCAGGGGGACGGCAGGCAGCAGGGCCCGCCCGCCAGGTGAGGAAGACGTATGAACAGCAGACACTTTCTGCGGGCTGGGCGGCGGCAGGGACCCCAGTGGTATTGACTGTGGATCCATCACCGTGATACATGATCGCAGATGTCGCAGTGAGACACAGATAATCGGCTTCACGCTGTCTCCGAGCTCCTGGGGGGAGCAGGTTGTCTAAGCACCTCGATGCCATGGTGATAGACGTCATGTTAATGCCTCCACGCACGGAGGGAGCGTTATAAAGGCATCGGTCTGCGCCTCCAGGAGTCTCTTTATGACTTGGCGTTGGGAGGCGGCTGAGTGTCAGGCTGCCTTGGAGCAGGGACCCCTGCCTGTCCCCTCGGGCCGCTCTGCCCCCCTCACCCCTGCGACCACCAACACAGAGCCTGCAGCCCCCTAACGGTGCTGCCCGCGCCCTGGGTCTGCATGCCTCGGGGTCCTGGGAACTTTGCCGCCTCTGGGCCCGAGTCTAACCTGCAGCCTCTTGCCTGCCTGGGGGCCTCCCGTTTGTCTTTTTTTTTAACCTCTGACACCCCTGAGCCTAGCACAGGGCTGGCCCTGGTCTGTGCTCAATAAATCCTGGTGCATGAATGAAGGATGAATGAGCATAAGTGCCTCCCTCCCAGGCTGGCTGTGGAGGTGGGTGCCTCAGGGCATCAGGCTGGACCCCGGGGTGGGGCGGGAGGAGGAGGGCACCCTCCCCAGGCAGATGTGATGTGAAAGGAAGTGGCCAGAAGTCCGGGGTCATTGTTGAGTTTCCTAGATAGTCTGAGGCCACCCAGCCCCTAGGGAGAGGCAGGCGCAGACCTTGGGTGGGGAGCCGGGGGCCCAGGCTCTGCCATCTGGGCCTCAGTGATGGTGATGAAAGTGAAGTCACAGCACATTCAGGAACCACAGTTTCCTCCAGACTCCACCTCCTCTCCTTGAAACTGCTGCTGGGCCGTGAACTTACTTAGAGCCATAGGCTTCTCCTCTCCCCTGAATTTGGGGGGAGCTGCGATCAGTGGGTGAAAGGAAGAGCAGACCATGTAAGGCTCCCCTGGCATCTCCAGGGCGCAGCCTTTGGGCCAGGCCTCCGCAGCTGAGTCTGCAGGCCAGGGCCCTGGGGCCCGCTCATTTCAGCTCCTGCTGTTGCCCGGTCGTCTGTCCATCCTTCTATCCATCCATCATCCCTTCACATTTTGCTGCGCACCTGTTCTTCCCCAGGCATTGGCCTTAACAGGAGGACACAGAAGTGAAAGACCCCAGTTTCGAGGAGCCCACGTCTCGGGTGGGAGAGCAGCCGTCCACACAATTACACAATCGCCTGACAGTTCAGAGCAGTTACTCAACCAAAGCCAGACACACCATATGAGACAGTTTAAATCTCAGTTCAGTTCAGTTCAGTCGCTCAGTCGTGTCCGACTCTCCACGACCCCATGAACCACAGCACGCCAGGGCTCCTTGTCCATCACCAACTCCTGGAGTTCACTCAAACTCATGTCCACAGAGTCGGTGATGCCATCCAGCCATCTCATTCTCGATCGTCCCCTTCTCCTCCCGCCCCCAACCTTTCCCAGCATCAGAGTCTTTTCCAGTGAGTCAACTCGTCGCATGAGGTGGCCAAAGTATTGCAGTTTCAGCTTTAGCATCAGTCCTTCCAATGAATACCCAGGATCGATCTCCCTTAGAATGGACTGGTTGGATCTCCTTGCGGTACAAGGGACTCTCAAGAGTCTTCTCCAACACCACAGTTCAAAAGCATCAATTCTTCGGCGATCAGCTTTCTTCACAGTCCAACTCTCACATCCATACATGACCATGGGAAAAACCATAGCCTTGACTAGACAGACCTTTGTTGGCAAAGTAATGTCTCTGCTTTTTAATATATTATCAAGGTTGGTCATAACTTCCCTTCCAAGGAGTAGGTGTCTTTTAATTTCATGGCTGCAATCAGCATCTGCAGTGATTTTGGAGCCCAAAAAAATAAAGTCTGACACTGTCTCCACTGTTTTTCCATCTATTTCCCATGAAGTGATGGGACCAGATGCCATGATCTTTGTTTTCTGAATGTTGAGCTTCAAGCCAACCTTTTCACTCTCCCCTTTCACTTTCATCAAGAGGCTTTTGAGTTCCTCTTCACTTTCTGCCATAAGGATAGTGTCATCAGCATATCTGAGATTATTGATATTTCTCCCAGCAATCTTGATTCCAGCTTGTGCTTCTTCCAGCCCAGCATTCCTCATGATGTACTCTGCATATAAGTTAAATAAGCAAGGTGACAATATACAGCCTTGACGCACTCCTTTTCCTATTTGGAACCAGTCTGTTGTTCCATGTACAGTTCTGACTGTTGCTTCCTGACCTGCATACAGGTTTCTCAACAGGCAGGTCAGGTGGTCTGGTATTCCCATCTCTTTCAGAATGTTCCACAGTTTATTGTGATCCACATAGTCAAAGGCTTTGGCATAGTCAATGAAGCAGAAATAGATGCTCTTCTGGAACTCTCTTGCTTTCTCCATGATCCAGTGGATGTTGGCAATTTGATCTCTGGTTCCTCTGCCTTTTCTAAAACCTGCTTGAACATCTGGGAGTTCACGGTTCACATATTGCTGAAGCCTGGCTTGGAGAATTTTGAGCATGACTTTACTAGCGTGTGAGATGAGTACAATTGTGCAGTAGTTTGAGCATTCTTTGGCATTGCCTTTCTTTGGGATTGGAATGAAGACTGACCTTTTCCAGTCCTGTGGCCACTGCTGAGTTTTCCAAATTTGCTGGCATATTGAGTGCAGCACTTTCACAGCATCATCTTTCAAGATTTGAAATAGCTCAACTGGAATTCCATCACCACCACTAGCTTTGTTCGTAGTGATGCTTTCTAAGGCCCAATTGACTTCACATTCCAAGATGTCTGGCTCTAGGTCAGTAATCACGTTATCGTGACTATCTTGGTCGTGAAGATCTTTTTTGTACAGTTCTTCTGTGTATTCTTGCCACCTCTTCTTAATATCTTCTGCTTCTGTTAGGTCCATACCATTTCTGTCCTTTATCGAGCCCATCTTTGCATGAAATGTTCCCTTGGAATCTCTAATTTTCTTGAAGAGATCTCTTGTCTTTCCTATTCTGTTGTTTTCTTCTATTTCTTTGCATTGATCACTGAGGAAGGCTTTCTTATCTCTCCTTGCTATTCTTTGGAACTCTGCATTCAAATGCTTATATCTTTCCTTTTCTCCTTTGCTTTTTGCCTCTCTTCTTTTCCCAGCTATTTGTAAGGCCTCCTCAGACAGCCATTTTGCTTTTTTGCATTTCTTTTCCATGGGGATGGTCTTGGTCCCTGTCTCCTGTACAATGTCACGAACCTCCGTCCAGAGTTCATCAGGCACTCTATCAATCAGATCTAGTCCCTTAAATCTATTTCTCACTTCCACTGTATAATCATAAGGGATTTGATTGAGGTCATATCTGAATGGTCGAGTGGTTTTCCCTACTTTCTTCAATTTAAGTCTGAATTTGGCAATAAGGAGTTCATGATCTGAGCCACAGTCAGCTCCTGGTCTTGTTTTTGCTAACTGTATACAGCTTCTCCATCTTTGGCTGCAAAGAATATAATCAGTCTGATTTCGGTGTTGACCATCTGGTGATGTCCATGTGTAGAGTCTTCTCTTGTGTTGTTGGAAGAGGGTGTTTGCTATGACCAGTGCGTTCTCTTGACAAAACTCTATTAGCCTTTGCCCTGCTTTATTCCGTGCTCCAAGGCCAAATTTGCCTGTTACTCCAGGTGTTTCTTGACTTCCTACTTTTGTGCTCACTGCAATTCCGTGAGGCAGGTTTCATAATCAGGCTTCCCAGGTGCTGCTAGTGGTAAAGAACCCACCTGCCAACACAGGAGACTTGAGATGCGGGCTTAATTCCTGAGTCAGGAATATCCCCTGGAGGAGGGAATGACAATCCACTCTAGTATTCTTGCCTGGAGAATCCCATGGACAGAGGAGCCTGGCAGGCTACAGTCTGTGGGGTTGCAAAAAGTCTGAGCAACTAACACGCACACACAAGTTTTATAGTCACTCCCAATTTTTTTTTTTTAATCAGATCAGGACAATGAGGCACAATAAAGTTAAAATTTGCCCAAGTTTACACAACTAAGAAATGCATCCTGGGGAAGAGACTCAGGATGACTCCAGCCTCTGCTCCAGCCTCTGCTCCAGCCTGCCTCAATAGCGGAGTGTGTTCAGAGCAAAGAGGGAGGCAGGGGAAGAAGTGAATTAATCGGGGTGAAGGGAGGAAGGGGTGACCAGGAGGGCTTCATGGAGGCGGTGGCAGCTGTGAAGGAGGACATGGGGGAACACACAAGTCTTTGCTCACACAAAGACTAACGCTTTCCCAATGAGATCACTGTCGTGGGCTTCCATACACTTATTAAGTACCTACTGTGTTCCAGGCAGTGGGGGTACACATAAGTCATAGTTTTGCCCTCAAGGTGTTCCCCATTTAGGGAGGAACACAGAACCCCCAGACAGGATTTCCAGCTGCCCCAAGTGAGCGAAACAAGGGTGAGTGAGCGAGCAAGGCGAGGCTCCAGAGCTGCGTTTGGCCCCGATGCTCAGGGTCCGCTGTGTCTCCTCTCCGCGTCCTCTCCAGGCTGCACTGTGGGCCGCGGGGGCACAGGAAGCGGAAGGGGACCACTCTCCTCCTCTCCCACCCGCAGGAAGTCATGTTCTTCCTCCCTCTAGACCCCAGCACCAGGAGGAGCCTGCCAGGGCCCCCTGAGAACAACCTCTGAAGCGGCCTGGTAGTCGGATGGAGAACGTCACCCCGCTCTGGGCTCCGCGACCCCACTGCCCAGGGCACCAGGGGCAGATGGATCGGCTCTTTGTTTCCTTCCATCCTCTGCCTCGGGTGCCCTGCACACTGGAGAGAGAGAGTGGTGTGCACGGCGGCCTCCCTCCCCTCCTGACAACACCCGGATTTGCCGTGGGGGCCCCTTTCTGCACCACGTGGCAGCCGGCAGGTGGGTGGTGCTGACTCCTTACTCTGAGAGTGGCCCTGACCACCCAGTCCAACTCAGTTGAACGAGACCCATCCAGTTGTGAACAAGGCTGGTCCATGGTGGACCAGCCTCCTTTCTCGGGGGGATGAGCTCTCTGTTACCGGAGGTGTGCAAACCGTCTGCCCTGCATGCTTCTGAAGTACACCTGCCTGGCCTGGACGGCTGACCTGGCCCATCTCCAAAGTCCCTTCTCAGCTCAAGCTGCCCCAAATTTGGCCTGTTTATGAAGTATTTGCTTCATGCCGGCCACAATTCTAAAGGCTCTTTATGTATGCAATACTTCAGTCCCCACAGAAACCTCGTGTGTGTAGGTGTTATTATTGCTCCTATTTTACAGACAAGGAAACTGCAGTTCAGAGACTGCAAGTCACTTCCCTAAGGCCACACAGCTTGTAAGCAGTGGAACAAGGACTCGAGTTCCTTGACTTTGCTTTTAATCACTATGAAAAGGGAAGTGAAGGTATTAGCCCCTCAGTCATGTCTGACTCTTTTCAACCCTATGGACTGTAGCCCGCCAGGCTCCTCTGTCCATGGAGTTCTCCAGGCAAGAAACTGGAGTGGGTAGTCATTCCCTTCTCCCTTCCTTTTCTCAGCAAGGGGAATCTTGCTGACCCAGGGATCTAACCTGGGTCTCTTGCATTGCAGGCGGATTCTTTATCGTCTGAGCTACGAGGGAAGCTCTTTAACCACTATGCTGTCCTGCAATTCATTTGATTCTCCGGTGGGGCGGGGGGTGGCTAGCATTACAACCTTCATTTAGTGATGCAGCAAAATAGAGTAAGTGGCCTGCCTGGGGTCACAGAGGGGACAGAGTCCGGGGTTTTCCTGTTGGATGTATACCCAGAGTTAGATAAGACTTTCCTTGCTAATACTGTTGGGAGAGGCAGCAGGGAGCTAGTGCCCCTGCCAGACTGAAAGTAATCCTGAGGATCTGAAGAACAAAGGTAGCATTGCTCTTCAACCTTTATGGCACGTTCACCATGTGCCATGGCCTTGTTAGGTTTAGACTCTTGGTATAACTGTGTCCCTGGGAGAGACAAACATCCACCAGGAGGCTGATCACTGGAGGTCCTCGGGTGGCGGGAGGGTGTGTGTGCAGAGCTTGAAAGTCTTATCCTAAGGCTTCCACCCCCTTCCCCTCCAGCCTGGAGGGTGGCCCCTGGGTTGTCCTGTGCCCATGGCGCCACCTGGTGGCACACGTGGCTCTCTCTCACCTGGGATGCCTGCCTCTCCAAGTCGCTTCTTCCCTCTCCAGGGGCCTTGGGCTGCCCAGATGCTGCCGGTCAGCACGGGGCAGACCAGAGCTTGAGAGGCCATATGATAAAGTGGCGGGGGAAGAGGGGAGGACAGGGCAGGCAGGACCAGGAATGTGCTGCGGGCCCGTGGGAGCAGAAGGCAGGGCGTGAGGCCGTAGGACCTCACCCGCCTGCTCCTCTGATGCTTTTCTGCAGCACCCACGAGATCCTCCTTCAGGGCCCACCCTGCTCCATCCTGACAGCTGCTTTGGCTGGGAACACCTTAGAAACTCCTCTTGGGACAGCTTCACAGGAGCCAGCTCTCGGGCTCCAGGCAAACCAGTCCGTGGCTTTGCAGTAACAACCAAGGACTTTCCAGGCAGGACTCCCCATAGAGAGCTCAGCCAATTAGGGAGCAATTAGCCTCCCCTGAGGCTGAGTCATGCACTGCCACCCCTTGCGGCTCAGGGTTCTTTAGGACTGAGGATCTCTGTCCCCTGTGGGCAGGGTGTGCGGTGAGGGGGGTGGTGAGGGGGTGGCAGCCACTAATTGCAAAGATTTCTGGCCCCACCCTGGAGATCCAGCTCCACGAGGCTTTGGGAGACCAGAGGACCTGTGTTGTAACAGATGCTGGTTCTCACACTTGAGAAATTGCCCATAGTGCTTCCCAAGGTGGATTCCCAAGGGTCTGTGGGCAGTGATGGGCGGCTCTCGAGGGAGCCAGCTCTGAAAGGAGGCTCTAGCCAGGAGGAGCCCTTCAAAGAGACTGAGTCGTCCCTCCTCCCCTTCCCTCTCCCTCCTCCTCCCTCTTAGAAGGCCGGTTGGTGAAGCTCAAGCAACCCCCCCTTCATTTGCATCCCAGGCCAGTGGGGGAAGTTGCCTCACCTACAGTGTGGGGGTGAAATGCCCACCTTGCACGGATCTGACGGAGAACAGTCACGGGAACAGAGGTGAGAGCGCCTTGCAAAGAGTGAGGTGTTGGTTGAAAGCAGCTGCTTTGCCTTCAACCTTTGAGCCTCTTTCAAGGAGGTCTCTTTACAGGGGCTGGGCCAGGGGCGCGGGCGGAGAGGGTGGGTTGTTGGGGCAGGTTCTGCAGAGAACAGCAAGGGTCGGCACCGGCACCGGGAGAGGCTGGTGCAGCCCCCAAGTGCGTGCAGTTAGGGATGGGGAAGTCTGCGTGGGGGACAGGTCTGGGGGGCATCAGGGTGACATACAGGAATGGGAGGAGGGCCTTCCAGGTGCCCATGGCCCCTGGCAGGTTCCAGAAGCAGGGTGCCGGGGGCTGGGCAGCGGCGGGGGATTCTCCCGAGGTCTCTCTCACCCCCGACCTGTCCGGAAAGCTCTGCTTTCCATTCTCTTATCTGCCCATCAAATTGCGTCTTGGCCTGCTCCCTTAAACCCTCATGCCTGGGACACCTGGGTCAAGGCCAGAAGGCCTTCAATCCACAGATAGCAAAGACCCCAGGCCGGCACCTCTAATTCCTGTGGCAGTCCTTTGGATGGCCCACAAGGAACTTTGGTTCACTCACTCGTTCATTCAATGAACGTCTCCAGAGTCTTGCTCTGGGTCAGGACCTGTCCTGGGCACCTTCCATCTAGGACAGAGCTTCATGCCCACATATCTAAGCCACAACCCAGTGGGAACCCCATGTGAAAGGGACGCCAAGCCCAGATCCGGCTGAGCCCACCATGGAAACCACGGCCAAGCGATCTGAGTCTTGGTAAGGAGCTCCCAGGAGTAGAAGAGAGAGGTCGGGCAGGAGGGGCTGAGATGTCAGCTCCAGGCTACGGAGCTGAGACAGGAGTGGGGGCCCAGGGGAGCCGGACTGAGACAGGCCCCCTCTTCCCCCATCCTCTGATGAAGCCACCTTCTCTCCAGGTCAACAGTCAGATGAATAAAACCATTTATGTTTCTATTAAAAAATTACTGGTGTTGCAACTGGTATCGATTTCTGCTGTGTTCATTTCACAGGTACAGGTTTTCAGCCACACTCCGAGTTAAGCAGCTTGCTGGCTGTTCCTGGAAGCCTGGCATCATTTGTGATATGGTTTCTGAGTGGAAAGACTTTCTCCGGAAGACAGCTCACTTGGAAGTAAAGAGACTTCCTGCGTTCCCTGGAGTGAAAATCCCATTCTGTACAAAATGCCTGCCACACTGTGACTTTTAGGACTAGAAATCTGCAGGGGATGTGCTGATTGACAAGAACCACAGCCTGCCCTGAGTCCAGATAGGAGAAGGAAGGGAGAAAGTCAGCTGAGTGCAGACTTTCAGATGCTGTGATCTTTCTACCAGGTCCCACAGAAGAGCAGCAGCCTGAGGGCCTGAGGATTTCATGCCCCCAGAAACCTCCTCCCCGGGAAACTCCCCACCACCCCCGTGGAGCCTGGAGGAAAGTGTTTTCAGGCTCCTTGCATCTGGCTTGGGTGAAAGTATTCCTAAGCAGCGGCCCAGCCTGGCGGAGCGCCCAGGCCTGAGTCACCGCATCCCCGCGCCCTGCTGGCCATTCCTTTCCCTTTCTCCGCTCCCTAAATCTATCTGCTGATCTTTGTTGTCACCACCTTCTGGAAGATGAGCAGTGCACAGGCCGTGGACATCCCTGAGCCACCCATGGGACTGGGGCTGGGCTCCAGGCCGGATGCAGCTGACCTCAGGGCGGGCAGGAAACCCAGGGCCTGGAGCAGGCAAGTGGCCCCTCTGACACCACTCTGCGCCCACCCCCCTGCCCCAGCGTGTGTCTGGCCAGTGTCTGGGGTGGGGGGAGGGTGCGGGAAGGGTGGCCCCAGGAGGGAATGGAACTCGTCTTTGCCAGACGCTGGGCTTGCATCCATCCTCTTAGCCACCCTCCCGAGCAGGTATCCCCATCTTGCAGGTGAGGACACAGGTTCAGAGAGGGGAAGTCACTTTTCTAAGGCACACAGCTGGCAAGGGCTGAGCTGGGGTTTGAATCGGGTTCTGCCCGTTCACGCGGGCTGCCTCTTAGCAACCTCCGGGGTGTCTGCGCCCCCTGGCTGGGTGGTGAGCGCTCTGTGGCCATGCCTCCTCCCAGGCCCTCAGCTGCCTCGCCTGCAGCAGCCGTCCCTTCCTGGGGCAGGACACCTCTGGCTTTGCAGATGCTCAGAACAGGCACGAGTATCTCTTGATTGAATGAATGGGAAACTGGGAGAGGAGTCCCGCATGAGGCCCTTTTCTGAACGCAGAGGTAAAAGGGGCCCCCAGGGAGTTCTGGTTACATTTTTGTTGTTGTTTAGTCGCTCAGTTGTGTCTGACTCTTTGTGACCTCATGGACTGTAGCCCGCCAGGCTCCTCCATCCATGGGATTCCCCAGGCAAGGATACTGGAGTGGGCTGCCATTTCCTCCTCCAGGGGATCTTCCTGACCCAGGGGTTGAACCTGTGTCACCTGCACTGGCAAGCAAGTTCTTTACCACTGAGCCACCAGGGAAGCCTTCATCAAATTAACAGTAGATACATATGACTTTGGTTACAAACTTGTAGAAAGTGGATGTCAGAATCTGAGAACATGGAATTTGGCCCTCCATAGGAAAGAATTGGCTAACATGTAGAATTATAAAGTATTAGGAAGTTGGCCTTAGAATCGAGTTCCTCCTTCAACTCAGTTCCTCGGGTGTTTAAACTGTGCTCCCGGGGACAAGGCCTTGGGCCTGGTGCTGAGATCATGGGAAAATAAGACCCCTCCCAGATGACTCCCTTCCCCTCGTGGGGACCCCAGATGCCTGCATCACAGGCTCCCTGGGACACGCTGCCGAAGCAGAGGGGGAGGGGAGGGGAGTCACAGATGGTCCTGGGGTCCAGGCAGCCGAGGCAACAGCTGTGCTTGGAGTCAGAGCAGGGGTGGGGGCAGGAGGCCTTGGCTGTTTGGGGAACTTGATGGGGGAGGAGGAACTGAGGGGGACTCAGGGGCTTCCTGGGGTCTGCAGGTGACCTGGGGCTCCCGCCACCTCTCCCGAGAGCCCTTGTGGCTTTGCCCCTCCCCTTCCTGCCTTCCCTGCTGCCACCCCCCCGGCTTGTGTTCCACCCATAATAGGAGGCTCTCAGCCCCTGCCCTGGGTAAACAGTCCTTCCTTAGGAGTTTCCACCTCCAGGAACTTCTTCCATTTCCTTGCCACAGGTGAAGATGGGGGTGTGGTCCCCAGCCTCCTGCCAGGCCAAGACATCCCTGGCCCTGCTCATTCCCCCGCCCAGCTTCCTGCTCCTCCAGTTGCATCTCCCTGGTGTCCAGCTGGGGTCTATGCAGGGCTGAGGTTAGTGGGAGCATGGCCCTGCCCGCATCCTGGACAGGTGCTGCCCAAGAGTCCATCAGCTCCTTTTGGGTCCCCCGTTGCCCTGAGTGGCTGGTCCACCCTCTGCTGTGCCCCCTCTGTGTCCTCGGAAGCCACCCCCACGTGGGTCCTATTTTGAGGTGACTCGTGATGGTGACTATCGTCTGCCTCAGTTCAGTTCAATTCAGTTCAGTTGCTCAGTCATGACTCTTTGAGACCCCATGGACTGCAGCACGCCAGGCCTCCCTGTCCATCACCAACTCCCGGAGCTCACTCAAACTCATTTCCATTGAGTCAATGACGCCATCCAACCATCTCATCCTCTGTCGTCCCCTTCTCCTCCTGCCCTCAATCTTTCCCAGCATCAGGATCTTTTCAAATGAGTCAGTTCTTCGCATCAAGTGGCCAAAGCATTGGAGTTTCAGCGTCAGCATCAGTCCTTCCAATGAATAGTCAGGACTGATTTCCTTTAGGAAGGACTGGTTGGATCTCGTCTGCCTCCCACGTGGCAAAAGCCTGGCTTTCCCTGAAGAGGCCCATCTGCGGGGCTCGTAGGGGAGGCACTGTTTCAGAAGCCCCCCTCTGTGTCTCCTCTGACACTCTGATTCCCAACCCCTCACCTCATTAGCTGAGGTTGCCCACAGGTCATTTTGATTTTGAAAAAGTCTTTCTCAGACTCTGCGATCCACTTTCTGTGGGGAAGCTCAGAGTGTAGGCAAAGATAACTCGCCCATTTAGCATGGAAAATGGGGGGAACGGCAACCATCTTTGTGGGACATGAACCAGGAAAAGAGGGAGGGATGGGGCAAGAACTGGCTTCTCTGAGGATTCAGGAGGCCTTTGGGCACTTCACACAGGTGATCTCATCTCATAGCCCCGAGGAGTGACACGCTGCCCCTAGTGATACAGAAAGAGCTGAGCTGGGAAGCCCAGGTAGCCAGGAGCTGGAGCGAGGAAGTGGCGGGACCACGCCCACCCCTTTTCTGTAAATTGCCTGCTTTCAGAGGAAGCTGGGGGCTGCAGCTTACAGTTTTGACCAGATTTTCTTTGGAAAAAAAATCTCCACAATTGCAAAACCAATATGAGGTGCGTCAGTGAATAGTAACTTCCCCTTCCAGTGAGAACAGAACTCACACATTACAAATTCTGAAAGGTTGACAAGCCATAAACATCCAGCAACTCAGGAACATAACCGGAAATTCTGTATTAACCGCCCGACCAACTCTATACACTACTCCCTGTGATTTTGTACTCTGATCACCTCTTTGTCCAACAAGCATTTTGGAATGCCACACTCTATACAGAGAATGCCTGGCATCCGGTCCCATCAGTTCATGGCAAATGGATGGGGAAACAATGGAAACAGTGACAGACTTTATTTTCTTGGGCTCCAAAATCACTGCAGATGGTAACTGCACCCATGAAATCAAAAGACACTTACTCTTTGGAAGAAAAGCTATGGCCAACCTAGACAACATATTAAAAAGCAGAGACATTACTTTGCCAACAAAGGTTCATCTAGTCAAAGCTATAATTTTTCCAGTAGTCATGTATGGATGTGAGAGTTGGACTATAAAGAAAGCTGAGCGCTGAAGAATTGATGCTTTTGAACTGTGGTGTTGGAGAAGACTCTTGAGAGTCCCTTGAATTGAAAGGGGATCAGACTATCAATCCTAAAGGAAATCAGTCCTGAATAGTCATTGGAAGGACTGATGCTGAAGCTGAAACTCCAAAACTTTGGCCACCTGATATGAAGAGCTGACTCACTGGAAAAGACCCTGATGCTGGGAAAGATTGAAGGCAGGAGGAGAAGGGGATGACAGAGGATGAGATGGTTGGATGGCATCACCGACTCGATGGACATGAGTTTGGTGATGGACAGGGAGGCCTGGCGTGCTGTGATTCATGGGGTCGCAGAATCCATGCATGACTGAGCGACTAAACTGAACTGAACTGAACTGATACAGAGAAGGTAAATTTTGACTGTTTCCTTTGCAGATGAGCAGGAAGAGTTCAGGGTATGTTGTTTCCTTCCACAGAAACCAACCTGCTTCTTGGATGGACAACCCTCAATACCCAGTGCAGCCTTGATGGCCTCTCTGCAGGGACATATTTTGAGTTTTGTGTTATGTTTATGTATTTTTATTTGTTTTTTTGGCTGCACAGTATGTGGGATCTCAGTTCCCTGACCAGGGATTGAACCCGCGCTGCCTGCAATGGAAGCACCAAGTCTTAACCACTGGACCACCAGGGAAGTCCCTGTGTTATGTTTACTGATGTCAAGGAAGTAGGAAAGTGAAAGTGTTAGTCTCTCAGTAGTGTCTGACTCTTTGCAACCCCATGGACTGTAGCCTGCCAGGCTCCTCTGTCCATGGGATTCTCCAAGAAAGAATACTGGAGTGGGTAGCCATTTCCTTCTCCAGGGGATCTTCCTGACCCAAGGATCAAACCTGGGTCTCCTGCATTGCAGGAAGATTCTTTACCATCTGAGCCACCAGGGAAGCCCATCAATGTCAACATTTCATGCCAAATCATTAAGAAATTCAAATATTATTTCATCATTTTCACTAGATGTCCTCTTTTTCCTTCATCGGTGCGATAATTCCTGGAAGTCATCCAGACCCTCGGCAGCCCAAGAACTGGCCTCCACGTGGAGGTAACTGGGAGTCGCATAAGCTATGGCCAGTCCAACACCACCCGCCTGGGAGAGAGGAGGGGAGGCCGTCAGAGCGGCAAGAGGCTCAACTAACTGAGGCTGAAATGTCTGCAGAAACCTATGATCACATAAACACAGTGCAGTGACAGATTGCAGTTCAGCGGCTGAAACAAAAGTTGTATTTTTACTGAAGGGCATGGACTGAGCAGGTACATCCCGGCAGGCGAAGCTCCGTGGCTGTTCCAGAGGAAGCGGCCCAGACAGGATGCAGCAGCCGAACTCCTGCTGAGGTCTGCAAGGCCCGGCTCTGCCATGTCCTACCTGCGGGAACCTGGGCCAGTCACCAGGTCCTCTGAGCCTCAGCCTCCTCCTCCTCAAGGCTGATGAGAAGAGCAGCCACAAGGAGAGCGAGTGCCATGACCGTGAGAGGCCGTGGATGAAGGTGGGGCCGCTGCCTTCTGTCCGGGGACCCTGCCGTTTAGGGGTCTGCAGGGTGCCCCGGATTCCCAGGTGGCGCTAGTGGTGAAGAACCCTCCCGCCGATGCAGGAGACGTAAGGAACTCTAGTTCAATCCCTGGGTCTGGAAGATCTCCTGGAGGAGGGCATGGCAACCCACTCCAGTATTCTTGCCTGGAGAATCCTATGGACAGAGGAGCCTGGTGAGCTATGGTCCATAGAGCCGCAAAGAGTTGGACATGACTGAAGGACTTAGCACAGCACATCACAGCAACAGGGGGTCCCGGAGGCCGGTTCTGGGAGCTCGGCTGTCTCCCAGGCATGGAGAAAGAGATGATGACTCTGATAGGGATTCAGAACCAGGCCCAACTCGGCTGTGCTTTACTTGCAGGCGGAGCCCCAGCCTCTCACCCTGGCCCCAGTCTGCCCTCACCCAGCCCACATGGACACCTCAGCGGGCAGGCTGCAGGAGATAGCTTATTCCACCCCCCCAACCCTTTTCCTTTCAGGCTTGATGGGCTTCCCTGGTGGCTCAGACGGTGGTTAAAAAAAAAAATCCGCCTGCAATTCAGGAGACCCAGGTTCGATCCCTGGGTTGGGAAGATCCCCTGGAGAAGGGAATGGGTACCTGTTCCAGTATTCTTGCCTGGAGGACTCCATGGACACAAAAGCCTGGCGGGCTACAGTCCATGGGGTCAGAAAGAGTCAGACACAACTGAGCAACGAAGGCTTTCACTTTCACTTTGAGGCTTGATGGATGACGGAAGGCTCCTCCTCCAACAGTGGAGAACTCCAGCCCACACTTTGCCTGCAACTCAATCGTGCAGGCCCCGGCTCCCCTTCATCCTGGCATCAAACGTCTGTTTGATCAGTTTTTCATCCATTTTCTGAAACTGTGGTGATTTGGGGCTGTCTTGAATCTTGCAGGACTATTCGTGTTGCATCCTGGCAAGATACTGACGAAGCCCCCGAAACTGAGGTTGGATGGCTGGCCTGCTCCCTGGGGGCCCCTTCATGCCCTCAAGGCCCCCCACCACTGCCCCCACAACCCCTGGCCCTCGGCCCTTTAACAGAGCCCCCGTGAGGGACAGACGGTGAGCTGAATGCTTGTGGGAGAGGGTCAGAGAGGCGGTGAGCTGTCCTCCCTGGGTGGGGGTGCTCTATCCACCCTGCCCCAGCTTGGACAGGAGGGCCAGGGTGGGAGGGGAGGGGTGATGCAGTAAGGCTATGGTGGCGTCTCTATGCTGCTATCCTGGGCTCCACGGTCCCTCTGCTCAGCCTTCCTGATGGCAAGGGAAGACTGATTGAGCGCTGGCTGAGTGCGCTGCATCTCACATCTTTAGTAATGAGCTCTCTGATTTGACAGTGAATCCCAGTTTTACGAAAGCATTTTCTCAACCACTTTTTTTCCCCTTGTGCACAGAACCCTGTGAGGTAGCAGCTCCCCAAGTTTTCAGAGAAGCGAGCCGGGGATTGGAGAAGCTGTGCCATGTTCATGAGTTACTGTCAAGGATGCTCACAGGTCAGAAAGTCCAGGCGCACCTGGCTGGGAACCTGCGCGGGTGTCAGGGCAGGGAGCCAGGGAGATGGGAGTGGGCCTTGGACCAGGGCTCAGGATGGAAGCCGTGCCATCCCAAGGGTGAGGAGGCAGAAAAGAGCAGGGCAGAAACAAGAACCTGTGAGAGTGAAATCAGAGCTCAGAAAGTGTAACAATCAAACATCTATAAAGAGGGCTTCCCTGGTGGTCCAGTGGTGAAGAATCCACCCTGTGATGCAGGGGACGGCGGTTCGATTCCTGGTCCAGGACAATCCCACCTGCCTTGAAGCAACTAAACCCAGGTATCACAACTACCGAGCCCACAAGCTGCAACTAGAGAAAGCCTGTGTGCAGCAACAAAAACCCACCACTGACACAAAAACAAATAAATCTTCTTTAAAAATCTATAAAGAGAAAGTCATCACCCCCACTCTCCCACCCATCCCCAGTCCCTCTCCCCCAAAGGTGTCTACACCTTTATCCCACCTGCTACCTTCCTCACTCTTCTGACCTGCAAACGTGTAAAGCAACAGAGCCACATGCCACCAGGAAGCTGGACTTGCTGATCTTTACTGCAGTAGGGCCACCCTCACCCTTTCTACTTGAAAGCATCTTGCTTCGGGCTGGCGGGCAGGCCAGTGAGGGGCAGGTCCAGCCAACACCTGGCTAGTCAACTGTCAGAAGGGAAGACCAGGCAAGGCTGCAGCAGAACAAGGATCTGCTCTGCCCAGGGTTGGGGGTTGGGTACTGGCTCTGGGGAAGGAAGCAGAGGGCAGGGAGTTGAAAGAAGTCAGCTGGGGGTGGGGACAGCCCTGCCTAAGTAGAAGACCTGGTGGGGGACAGAAGTCCCCACAGGAAAATCAAGGCTGTTCCTGGTGGGAGAGGGGTGGAGGATGCTAGATCGGTAAAAACTGGCAAGAACCACGGCCAACAAAAAAGGATATGTTTTTGTCAAGCTCTTTTCTAATCCATACTCCCCTCCCTCCCACCACAGACACCACCGTGGAAATTGCTGGGAGAATGAAAGAAGGAAAAGCAATGGAGTTTATTCGGAATGGGGACTTTGTGATTTTTCTGTTGCTAAGTAGCAACTCCAGGGGTACCACCCCTAACCCTGCCTGCCAGGCAGAGGAGCTGGGGAGATGGAGGGACATCCCAGCCCGAGATCTGAGGGTGATGGTCAAGGACCACAAAGGCTACAGGGCCATCAGCGAGCACCAGGCTCCAGCTTGCCTCTGCCCTCCCTGAGAAAGTCTTACTGAATGCAGTGGGTTGAACTGCGTTCCCCCAAAATGTACATTCAAGGACTAACCCCCTGTGAATGAGACTTTATTTGGAAATAGGGTCTTTGCAGATATAATTAGTTCTCTTCATCTTGAGATGAAATCATCTTGGATTTAAGGTCGGCCCTAAATTCACTGGCTGGTGTCCTTGTAAGAAGGGGACGGGACACACAGAGATGCAGGAAGGAAAGCTGCCTGGAGGTGGAGGCACAGCCTAGAGTGATGTAGTTAAAAGCCATGGGATGCTAGGGGCCCCAGACCTCGGGAGAGGTAAGGAAGGATTCTCCCCCAGAACCTCCAGCAGGAGCATGACCTCCCTGGTTACTCACCACATCTCACCAAGGTGCTTGTTGATTACCAGTTCCTCTCCCTCTCTGATAAAAAGCTCAAACATGATGAGATTGGGTTTCTGTTTTGTTGTTCTCTCTGTCATGTCCGACTCTTTGTGACCCCATGGACTGCAGCACACCAGGCTCCTCTGTCCTCCACTATCTCCTGAGTTTGCTCAAACTCATGTCCATCGAGTTGGTGATGCCATCTAACCGTCTCATCTTCTGTCGTCCCCTTCTCCTCCTGCCTTCAATCTTTCCCAGCATCAGGGTCTTTTCTAATGAGTCAGCTCTTCACATCAGGTGACCAAAGTATTGGATCATCCCTAAATGTGGACATATCACAACTTTCCCCCCTTTTTTTCCCTTCCTTCTACATTTTTTCCTTTTAGTTAAATTTATTTTAAATTGGAGGATGACTGCTTTACAATGTATGTTATGTTTTCTGCCAAAGATCATCATAGATCAGCCATAGGTATACATGTGTCCCCTCCCTCTTGAACCTCCCTGTCACCTCCCACCCCGTCCCACCCCCTAGACTTTCACAGAGCGCCGGGCTTGCCCTCCCTGCACCGTACAGCGAATCCCACTGGCTACCTACTTTACATATGGTAATGCGGGTGTTTCAGTACTACTCTCTCAATTCCCACCCTCTCCTTCCCTTCTGTGTCCACAAGTCTGTTCTCTGCATCTGCATCTCCATTGCTGCCCTGAAAACAGGTTCATCAGTACCATCTGTCTAGATTCCTTCCCTTCTTTTATTTGGAAACAATGAGTTTTGGGGTTTTTTTTAACTTTTAAAAAGATTTATTTTAAAACTTATTTTAAAATTTATGTACAGTTAAATCCACTCTTTTGGCTATATAAGTCTCTGGATTTTGACAAGTGTATAGAGTTGTGTAACCACTTCCACAGTCATTATAAGGAACATTCCATATAACAAAAAAAGGGTTCCCGGATGGTGCAGTGGTAAAGAACCCAACTGCCAGTGCAGGAGACTCAGGGGACATGGGTTTAATCTCTGGGTCAGGAAGATCCCCTGAAGAAGGAAATGGCAACCCACTCCAGTATTCTTGCCTGGAGAATCCCATGGACAGAGGAGCCTGGCAGGCTATAGTCCTTGGGGTCTCAAGCAGTCCCCAGATGCTTGAAGCAAAAACTGATAGATCTACAAAGAGAAATATACAAGTTGACAATTACAGTTGAAGCTTTCAATACTCTTCTTTTAATAACTGGTAGAACAAGTGGACAAAAATCAGTAAGTACTTAGAAGACTTGGAACAACATTATCAACCATCCTGACCTAACTGACATATATGAAATACTTTGCCCAGTGATAGCAAAATACACATCCTTCTCAAGTTCACACAGAACATTTACCAAGATAGACAATATTCTCGGTCATTAAACAAGTCTCAGTGCATTTAAAAGGATTCAAGTCACACAAAGTATGCTGTCTTATTACAACGAAATTAAGTTAGAAATTGAGAATAGGAAGATCTCTGAAAATGCCCAAGTATTTGGAAACTAACACATTTCTAAATAACACATGGGTCAAAAAAGAAGTCAAAACAGAAATTTGAAAGTATTCTGAACTGACTGGAAAAATAAAACTCAGCATGTCAAGTTTTGTGGGATTATTAGCTTTAGATGTCTCGGGGATGCTCTTTATCAAGTTGAAGAAATCCTCCTCTAGTCCCATTCTACTGAGAGTTTGGGGTTATTTTAAAATCATGAGTGGATGTTGGATTATGTCAAATGCTTTTTCTGCATTATTTGGTTATGTTCGTAAAAGTTTTCTTCACAAGCCTGTTGATATGGTGGGTTACATTAACTGATTTTTTTAATATTGAGACAGCCTTGCATACATAGAATGTGTTCCACTTGATTGTAGTATATAATTCTTTTTAATATTTGTTATAAATTTGATTGGTTAACGTTTTGATGAGAATTTCTCTGTGTTTGTGAAATACATTGGTCTGTAGTTTTCTTCATGCTGTCTTTGGTTTTTATATTAGGACAGTGCATGCATG
This sequence comes from Moschus berezovskii, assembly GCF_049115385.1. Taxonomy (NCBI): domain Eukaryota; kingdom Metazoa; phylum Chordata; class Mammalia; order Artiodactyla; family Moschidae; genus Moschus; species Moschus berezovskii. The sequence goes on from NC_142465.1 coordinate 117,206,399, forward strand.
CTAAGTCGCTTCAGTCATGTCCAGCTCTCTGTGACCCCATGGACCATAGCCTTCCAGGCTCCTCTGTCCACGGGATTCTCCAGGCAAGAATAGTGGAGTGGGTTACTATGCCCTCCTCCAGGGGATCTTCCCGACCCAGGGATCAAACCTGCATCTCTTATGCCTCCAGCATTGGCAGGCAGGTTCTTTACCACTAGCACCACCTGGGAAGCTTGTATCAGGGCAATACTGGCCTCATAAAATGATTTGAGAAGTAGTCTCTTCTCTACTATTTTCAGGAAGCAATTGCATCAGAATATTGGTGTTAATTTTTCATTAACTGCTTGGTAGAATTTTTTGTTGAACACACATGGACCTAGAGGTATTTTTAATGAGAGATTTAAAATTATGAAGTCAATGTCTTTAATGGTTATAGGACTTTTCAGATGATGTATTTCACCTTGGTTGAGTTTTGGTAGTCTGGTTTTCAAGAAGTTGGTCCATTTCATTTAAATGACTGATTTATGAGTGTAAAGGTGTTCATAGTATTCCTTTATTGTCCTTTTAATGGCTATCGGATCTGTGGTGATATCCTTGTGTCACTCCTGATAGTCCTGATTTGTGTATTCTCCCTTTTTACATCCTCAGTTTTTCCAGAGGCTAATTTTTTCCCCCAAAGAACCAGTTTTAGTTTCATTGATTTTCTGTATCATTTTCCTCTTTTCAATTCCACTGATTTCTACTCTTTATCATTTCCTTCCTGCCGCTTGCTTTGGGTTTATTTTGTTCATCTCTTTTCTAGTTTCTTGAGGTAGGAATTTAGGTCATTGATTTGAGACGTTCCTTTTTTTTAATGTAAGCACTTCATGCTACATATTTCCCTCTCAGTTCCACTTTACCTGCACCCCACAAACTTTCAATACGTTTTCATTTTCAGTTCTATGTAGAGGGTTATTTAAAAAAATATTTATTATTTATTTGGCTGTGCTAGGTCTTAATTGTGGCATGTGGGATTTAGTTCCTCCACCAGGGCTCAAACCTGGGCCCTCTGCATTGGGAGAGCAGAGTCTTAGCCACTGGACCAGGGAGGTCCCCTAGAGGGTTATTTTTTTAACGTGGCACTAAGATGTTTGGAGGAGGCAAAGACAGCTATCTACCAAAAGGCATGCTCCTCCCCTAGCCAGCACAGATGTGTGGCCAGGAAGCGGCTCCCCAACCAGGGGCTGTGTTTCCAAGTTGTGCTTGTCTCTAGTGAGACAATATGAACAGTTCTGGCCAATGGAGCGTGAGAAGCACCGTATGTCACTGCCAAGCCAAAGCAGCTGAGAAGTAAACATTCTTTCTTCACCCTCTCCCTTTCCAAAACAGAGGCAGGTAATGATGAGGAAGTCTTAGAGGGTAGTGGAGCCAAAGATAGAAAGGGAACGGTCCCTGAGTCACTGTGTGGAGGAAAGCCTCCCGCCAATCATGAACACTCACATTGGTTTGTGACATGGATGAGACATGTGTCTTTTTGTGTTAAATTTACCATTAGTAGTTTGGGCTTTCCAGGTGGCTCAGTGGTAAAGAATCCATCTACTCATGCAGGAGACACAGGAGATGTGCATTTGATCCCTGGGTCAGGAAGATCCCCAGGAGAAGGTAATGGCAACCCACTCCAGTATTCTTGCCTGGAAAATCCCAGGGACAGAGGAGCCTGGCGGGCTACAGTCCATGGGGTCACAAAGCACTGGACACGACAGAGCATGCACACACAACTTATTAATAGTTTGGGATTTATTTGTTAACAACAGCTAACATTTCCCTGCTGTTAACCTCAACGGTCAGCAGTGGAACTTGAAAGACACCTTCTTACAACCCATTGAGGACATGGCATCCATAAATGTACCTGAAGTTATTGATTTCATCTAGGATCAATTCTTGGGTATGGAAGGTCTTAAGTTTATTGCCTGCTATACAGCGAATACCAAAAACAGTGGAACATCTTGGACATGAGACCTGAAATCCCGGTTCAAAAGCATTTGGGAGCAATTCAGAGAAGCACATAGCCCCAGAGCCATCATCTCTGACAGTGCTGGCCCAGACCTCTGCTTTCCCCCCACTAAAGTCTGCTGAACACAAGTGTCTGGAGAAATGAGATCCCTGTCTCACCAGCCAGTTTCTGCTCCCTGCCTCCCCATGAGAGTCACACAGATGCCCGAGGAAGAGCTGGCGCTATTAGACACTGACCCTGGTCTCCTGTCTCTGTGTTTAATTTTTGTAAATCAGAGAGGACATGGTTCCGAACTGTATACAAAACATGGCCCCAAACTGCCTGTCGACATGTTTTCAACGAAAATAAACAACTGCTCTAATCTCAGATCTCTTTGGTATCATTTGCTCCATCTGTCTTACTGGCCTCCTCTGTGTTTTTTTTTTTTTAAGCAAAACACACTTATATTTAAAATAGAGACACTTCCCTGGCAGTCCAGTGGTTAGGACGCCCTGTGCTTCCCCTGCAAAAAGCATGCGTTCTAATCCCAGGGAAATAAGATACTGCATGCTGCACGAGGTGGCCAGAAAACAAACAAAAAAAATTAAAAGTTAGAAAAATAAAATAGAAAGTGAGTGGTTACAGTTTTAAAAGCTAAATGTCTTCCCCACCAGGCCAAATGAGGGTTCTTCCCCCCACCCCACCCCCAACCCGCCCCTTTCTTCCTCTGCACTTCCTCTCATATTAAAGCTAGTGCATTTGAGCTCTATTAACTCCTATCCTGGTTTATAAGCTCTGATTTAGAGAACCAAATTATCCACCGGTAGCACTCAAGAAGGCACCTGTCTGTCAGATAGCTGGCATTTGATTCTTCCGGCCGCCCCCGCGCCCGTTTATTCATTCCTGGCAGGGAGAGAGTTGGAGCAGAGGAGCAATTTCATCAGCCCCTGGAATTCACAGGGCTGAGAGCCTCTTCTCCCCAGACCACGCTGCTGCCATAAATAGACATCACGTGGCTTCCTTTTATGATAAGGTCAGAGGAAACGAGTGTACAGGGAGAAGCCGTTGGGAGAGTTGAAGCTCTGAGTTCCAGGGATAAAACCTGAACAGGCCTCGTCTTCTTGCCTGGGGGCCAGATCAGTGAGGATGGGAGTCGTGGGTCACCTCCCCAGACAGCGACACCTCTGGCCGCCTGAGCTTCCCTGACTCCCAGCAGCCGTCTCTGCACTCAGCATCCTTACCCCTCAGTGAGCAGGGCACACACTCCCCGCCCCACCTGCCCCGCCAGGCTCTGCAGGTTTCCCCCCCAGCTCATTTTCTGATAGAGCTGTCAGTTTTTATTGCTGATGGGAGAAATCATTTTCTCTCTTAGCAGAATGTTAATTGGCCTTTCCCAGTTCTTTCGAACAGTGAGTACATTCAGTCCCCTAGTTTTTTTTCCAACCCCCCAAAGGAAAAGTACCTTATAGAGAAGCATTCCAGAAGGACAAGGAAGGTGGTTCTCGCATGACTGCTAATTGATCACTGCTAAATCAGAGGTTAAGAAAAAAATCTAAAGAGGAGGGCCAGGAGGTGGGGTACCCAGGCATTTCAGTAGTTGCAAGGGAGGTTTACTACCTGCATGCTCACGACTCCAGCACCTTCCGCTATAGAGGGCTCAGTACTCACTAGGGAGACCTGGGAAGCCAGCTGGGTCGGCTTGAAACATCAATTGAGCATCTTCAACGTGCCAGACGCCTAGATAGGCCCCAGAGATGACTAAGATGCCGTCGTAAGAGACAAACCGGTAAAACTGGGGACATTGGTTTCCACGTGACCAGAGCCGTGGCCAGGGTACTTTGGGATGCACAGAGCCTCAACTTCTGGAGAAAATCACACTGCAGCTCAGCCATAGAGGTCAATTAGGGGTCAGCGGCAGGGGCACCCCAGCTGGAGGAGGTGGTCTGTGCAGCCTCTCCGTGCCTGGAACAGGATGGTACGTGGGAGGAAGGTAATATCATGTGGAGGTTACGCTTATAGCAGGGCTTGGGTGCCAAGTAGGTTTCTCCCCATATAATTTCAAGCCCTTAAAAAATTAGTCTTATGTGGGACTTCCCTGGTGGTCCAGTGGCTGAGCCTCCGTGCTTTCAGTGCAGTGGACCTGGGTTCAATCCCCAGTCAGGAAACTGGATCCTGCAGGCCACAACTAAGACCCAGCTCAATCAAATAAATAAAGTTTTTAAAAAATCTCTTATTGAGACTTAATTTATACTCCATAAATTCACTGCTTAAAGTGAACAATTCAATGGTTTTAGTTGTTTTGTATATTTAAAGAGTAGTATTTGTGTATATTTACAGTCATATACCCACAGCCATAATCTAATTTTAGAATATTTTCTTTACCACCAAAAGAAACGTTCTGAGTGGGGGTTTTGATAGGGGCCTGGACAAATAACCTCACATCTATTTGGCAGCAGGGCAGAAAGGGGTTTTGAGGGGCAAGCCCAGCCGCTGCCTCCTCGAGCCCAGAAGGTAAGCAAGGAGCATCACAGGGACTGAGCACAAGGCTAAAGACCTGTGGCAGCAGCAGGTGAAATTCACTCCGTCCCTTCGATTCTTCCTCCTTGACGGGAAAAAGAACTAGGTTTATGAACACTAAGGCCATTTTTTACTGGCTGGCTATTTAGTGGCACTGATACAAATCAGTGTTTTTGATGACTGTCGCCCATGTACAGAGAAAAATGGACAGAGCCATACGTCACAGCAAAACCCAGAATTCCGGGCTGTCTGAAAAATGGGAGGAGCACAGCGCTATTCGTGTGTCTCATGCACCAAAAACCACAGCTGGTCTGTAAGCCAAAAAAGGCGAGGGCTCACTCCTGGAAGTCTCTGGAGGGTGACCGAAGTGTGGTCACGTGAACCAGGGTCGTGAGCAGGCCTTCCTCCGTATTTTGTAGATGGACCATTCAAACCCGGAGTCCTTAGCCAGGCAAGGACCAAAGAAAATGGATGTGCCTTGGCAGTGACTTTGTGGGCAGGATGGTCAGATCTGAGCATGATGCTATAGTAATTATTTTAGGTTTATTTGGTTTTAATTGCAAATAAGAAACAAAAGCAAAAACAAATTAAATCATCTTTCACAATAAAGGAAACTCAGTTCTAACTAAATCATGACCAGAAAAATGTGAAAGAACTCTTCGTACAAAAACATAGAAATGCATTATAAAGTATGCATGCTTAGTCGCTTCAGTCGTGTCCGACTCTTTGAGACCCTATGGACCGTGGCCTGCCAGGCTCCTCTGTCCATGGGATTCTCCAGGCAAAAATACTGGAGTGGGTTGACATTTCCTTCTCCAGTGATGAAGTACAACCACATAAATAAACCTTGTAAGGCTGAGATGTGTGTGCATGCTTAGTTATAACCGACAGTTTGCGACTTCATGGACTGTAGCCCACCAGGCTCCTCTGTCCAGGCAAGAACACCAGGTGGGATGCCATTTACTTCTCCAGGGGATCTTCCGGGCCCAGGGATCGAACCCATGTCTCCTGAGTGTCCTGCATTGGTAAGTGGATTCTTTATCACTGAGCCACCTGGGGCGCCCATAGGCTGAGTTAGCAAGCAAGCAAGGGATATCCCCAGGGACAGAACAAAGATGGAAAAATCAGAGTGGTGATCACGTGATTTGACCCCACAGCTGCCTCAGGGAGGGATGGAATCAGGGCTGGTAACCCAGGGACCCTGGCTTTGGCCTTCAGATTGAGATGAGATTTGGAGATGGGAGGTAAGATCTTCCGTTGACAGGATGTGGAGGGTTGGAACTCTGACTCTTTGCAAAGCCAGGCTCCACTGAAGACTGATCTCTTAGTGAAGGGGCGATGAACTAAGAAAACCTGATCTACTTGTTAACAAGGAGATAAGAAGCTTGCTATTACTGCACAGGCAAGAGCAGTGGGGGGCATCAAACATGATCCTCGGAAAAATTGAAACCTCACAGATGTGCTGTGAGTGGATTTGACATCCAGATTTGTATTGTCTGCATGGTCTCAGATTCTCATGCCAGAAGAAAAAATTGGTCCCAGGCTGGTGATAACCCTGGACCATCTGGTAAAGCAGATGCAGAATGACTTTAGGGACTTCCCTGGCTATCCAGTGGTTAAGACCCCTAGCTTCCAATGCAGGGGTCGTGGATTCAGTCCCTGGTTGGGGAACTAAGATCCCATGTGCTGAGTGGTGAGATTAAGAAAAAAAAAAAAATTGACTGTAGAGGAGCGCTCTTACAATTCAGACAGCAGGAAGTTCTCTTGGGAAAAACAAGCTCCTCCAAAGATGAGCTCACAATAGCGAATCCCAGGACAGGCGCACCCCATTTTTTTGCACTTTGCTTTATTGTGCTTCACAGATACTGTGTTTTCTACAGGTTGAAGGTTTGTGGCAACCGTGTATCGAGCGAGTCTTTCAGCACCATTTTTCCAACAGTATTTGCTCACTTCATGTCTCAGTGTCACCTTTTGGTAATTCTCACATTTCAAACCTTTTCATTATGTTCATACTTGTTACGATGATCTGTGAGGTTACTGCTATGACCTGCTGAAGGCTCAGATGATGGTTAGCAGTTTTAGCAAAGAGGTATTTTTGAGCTGAGGTGTGTGCCTTCGTATATGGGCATATTGCACACTTCATAGAGTATGTTGTTGTTATGCCTGGATGCTCAGTCTTGTTTGACTTTGCGACCCCATGGACGGCAGCCCAGCAGGCTCCTCTGTCTATGGGATTTTCCAGGCAAGAATACTGGACTGGGCTGCCGTTTCCTTCTCCTGGGGATCTTCCTGACCCAGGAAGATGTGAGCCCACATCTCCTGTGTCTCCTGCATTGGTAGGTGGATTCTTTACCACTGAGACTATAGTACAGGGTAAACATAACTTTTATATGTGCTGGGAAACCAAAGATGAACATGACTCATTTATTTTGGTATTTGCTTTATTGTGGTGGTCTGGAAGCAAACCCATGACATCTCCAAGGTGTACCTGTATTTATGAAGAAGGAGGCCACGCTGAATACAGCAGATGCCACAATCAGGAGGAGAGGGCCGCAAGACTCTGAGACAGCAGGGCCAAGAGAGACTATGTGATAAGAATGCTTATAATGATTCAAAGCCAAAATGAAAGACTCAAACTCTGAAGAAAATAACAATACCTTATGAAAACGAGGATAGGCAGATGTGAACATTTACAGGTGAAATGACATGGTGGCTGAGATGGGCCTCAGAGTAATCTCCGAGTAGGGACCTCCCTCGTGGCCCTGTGGCTAAGACTCCACGCTCACAATGCAGGGGACCAGGCTTGATCCCTGGCCAGGAACTAGATCCCACATGCCACAACTAGGACCAGAGCAGACAAACAAATAAATATAAATATTTTAAAAATCTCAGAGTAGACAGCTGTGGGGAGGCGTGTGTATAACACAAGACTAGTGACAGGCTGATACTTGTGGAAGGTGAATAAGTGCATAGGGATTTCTTATTCTATTGTCGCTAATGTTATGTTTGAAATATCCGAAAGAAAAAAACAAATGGCATTAAAAGCTCCAAACAGAACTTCTAGAAATGAACAATGTAAATGATGAAATTTAAAGCTCAAAACCAGTTTAATGGCACATTGGACAGAGCTGAAGAAAGAATGGATGAACTGGAAGATTTTCTTAAAATATCCAGAATGCAAAGTAGAGGGAAAGATGTAGAAAACCCTTCAAGAGAGATTAAGAGACACAGAGGACACAGAGGACAGTGTCCTTTTATTAGTGTGCAATTTGACATTATCTGGTGATGCTAGGACCTAACAGCTTCGCTTCCGGTTTTGCTTCTCATACGTGAAAATATGAGCTCTACAGCTACATGTAAGAATGTTCATAGCAGTACTGTGCGTGATAGAGAGAAGGCAGAGATAAGCTAAATATCCTTTAGTGGCAGTGAAGAGAAAGAGATTGCCCCTTAGTCATATGCAGCGGTAGGAATGAGTGAACTGCCATTCTGTGTCTCCATTAACACACAGAGTGCGCTGTACAGACACCACGTCTGCTCTACCCATTCATCTGTCGGTGAACATTCAGGCTGCGTCTGCGTCTTGGCTATTATAAACAGTGCTGCCATGAACGTTGGGGCGTGTGTGTTATCTTTTCCAATTATAGATTTTCCAGATGTGTGCCCAGGAGAGGGATTGCTGGATTATATGGCAATTCTATTTTGAGATAAAACTGTTTTTTAACTCATATATTTTAAACTTTAAATTCATGGATCACCCAATATAAGGGTCAAAGAAGGTATCCTAAGGGCAATCAGAAAATACTGAGAACTGAGAGATAATTAGATCACTTTGTACTAAACTAGAAGAATCCCACAGCAGGATTACATAGAGGGAGTGTCAGAGCTGCCAGTGCACACATTAGGAAAGAAGAGACTTTTCTAAACTCCAGTTGAGTGAGTTCGGTGTCCGACTCCAGAAGGAAGAAAGAGAAAAGAATAAAGCAAGAAACACAAAAATAGAAGGAAGGAAATTAGGAAATAACAAAGGGAAGAACAGAAATTAAGGGAAAAATAAGATCAGTAAAACCACAGCTGATCTTTGAGAAGACTGATAAAAGAAGCAGATCTCTGGCAAGAGTGGCTGGGAATATAAAGGAGAAGGGATGGGGCACGTTAGGGACGAGCAGCAAGAAGGGAACGCAGCTAGAATAGAGATTCGGCCGTGGTGAGAGCTCACAAGTCAGTCTCCATACCTCAATCTATAGAGGAACATTTCTTTACAGTTTAGGTTGACCTACAGATCCTCTCCACAGAGCCTTCTGCCTGGGTACAGTAGCAGTGATGGAACGGCATCTGTACGGAGTCTGCCTGGAGCCCCTGGAATAGAGCCTTCTGCCTGGGTACAGTAGCAGTGACGGACCGGCATCTGTACGGAGTCTGCCTGGAGCCCCTGGAATAGAGCCTTCTGCCTGGGTACAGTAGCAGTGACGGACCGGCATCTGTACGGAGTCTGCCTGGAGCCCCTGGAATAGAGCCTTCTGCCTGGGTACAGTAGCAGTGACGGACCGGCATCTGTACGGAGTCTGCCTGGAGCCCCTGGAATAGAGCCTTCTGCCTGGGTACAGTAGCAGTGACGGACCGGCATCTGTACGGAGTCTGCCTGGAGCCCCTGGAATAGAGCCTTCTGCCTGGGTACAGTAGCAGTGACGGACCGGCATCTGTACGGAGTCTGCCTGGAGCCCCTGGAATAGAGCCTTCTGCCTGGGTACAGTAGCAGTGACGGACCGGCATCTGTACGGAGTCTGCCTGGAGCCCCTGGAATAGAGCCTTCTGCCTGGGTACAGTAGCAGTGACGGACCGGCATCTGTACGGAGTCTGCCTGGAGCCCCTGGAATAGAGCCTTCTGCCTGGGTACAGTAGCAGTGACGGACCGGCATCTGTACGGAGTCTGCCTGGAGCCCCTGGAATAGAGCCTTCTGCCTGGGTACAGTAGCAGTGACGGACCGGCATCTGTACGGAGTCTGCCTGGAGCCCCTGGAATAGAGCCTTCTGCCTGGGTACAGTAGCAGTGATGGACCGGCATCTGTACGGAGTCTGCCTGGAGCCCCTGGAATAGAGCCTTCTGCCTGGGTACAGTAGCAGTGATGGACCGGCATCTGTACGGAGTCTGCCTGGAGCCCCTGGAATAGAGCCTTCTGCCTGGGTACAGTAGCAGTGATGGACCGGCATCTGTACGGAGTCTGCCTGGAGCCCCTGGAATAGAGCCTTCTGCCTGGGTACAGTAGCAGTGATGGACCGGCATCTGTACGGAGTCTGCCTGGAGCCCCTGGAATAGAGCCTTCTGCCTGGGTACAGTAGCAGTGATGGACCGGCATCTGTACGGAGTCTGCCTGGAGCCCCTGGAATAGAGCCTTCTGCCTGGGTACAGTAGCAGTGATGGACCGGCATCTGTACGGAGTCTGCCTGGAGCCCCTGGAGCTGCCATGGGCTCTCTCACCTCCGTCCATTTGGTTATGCTGTTTCCTCAGCTCAAAATACCCTTTCTCTCTTACACATCTTGGAAGGTTCTGCTAAAATGCCACTCCTCTGGCTGTTCTTATCTACCACTCTAGCCTTCTCCCTTACCAACAGAACCATAACTTTGCTCAGGATAACAAAATGTCCCATTTAAAATGGTGGCTCAGTGGTTAAAGCATCTGCCTCCAATGCGGGAGACCCGGGTTCGATCCCTGGGTCGGGAAGATCCCCTGAAGAAGGAAACGGTAACCCACTCCAGTATTCTTGCCTGGAGAATCCCATGGACGGAGAAGCCTGGTAGGCTACAGTCCACAGGGTCGCAAAGAGTCGGACACGACTGAGCGACGGAACGGAACGGAAAATAACCACAACTACAGTACTTCAGGCCCAGATTCCTCTGCATCCCAGGGTGGCATGTGACCCCGTTTGGTCAATGAGATATAATTAAGAATTTGCTGGGTATGGGGCTTTCCTGGTAGCTCAGCGGGTAAAGAATCTGCCTACGATGCAGGAGACCCTGGTTCAATTCCTGGGTTGGGAAGATCCCCTGGAGAAAGGATAAGCTACCCACTCCAGTATTCTTGGGCTTCCCTGATGACAGTAAGGAATCCACCTGCAGTGCGGGAGACCTGGGTTTGGTCCCTGGGTTGGGAAATCCCCTGGAGAAGGGAAAGGCTACCCACTTCAATATTCTTGCCTGGAGAATTCCATGGACAGAGAAACCTGGCGGGCTACAGTTTATGGGGTCCTAAAGAGTCAGACACAACTGAGCGACTTTCACTTTTTGCTGGGTATATTTTTTTAAGGTTTAAAAAACCCGTCCACCCGTCCATTCAGCCACCATCCATCCTTTCCCTCATTCACCCATCCATCCACTTGTCCAGCTGTCTACCCACCCACACCATCCATATCCATCCATCCACCCACGCAACCATCCATTTCCATCCACTCACCCAACCATCCATTTCTGACGACCTGTAAAGTGCCAGACTTAATATTTAGGTACTTGATACAGAAAATGAGCGATGTTTGCCCCCTGCCTCTAAGCGAATACACTGCTTGGGAAGAAAGATAAGGAAACAGTTTCAATGCCTTTGTGGTAAGTGCTGCTAGAGGTAAGAGAGAAATAAAATTCTAACATATTAATATTTTTCCTTCTCTTATTCAACCAGGGCTACCTGTTTGCCTCAGGGAAGATTGTGATTTTCATAGCAGAAATATAACAAGAGGAAAAAAGGCTCTTTTACCTTTGAGTGTTAAGATCAACTCTGAGTGTACATGATATAATAGTCTTGAAACTGAACTTGGTTCAGGGAGGAAAGGGATTTTCTAAATTCCATGGGCTTCCCTTTAAGAAATTATGCCTGAATCTGGTAAACTTGGACCCATAACAGGGTCAGAGGATATGACTTAGGGAAGTTCCCATCAGGTAGGAAGAAGCAAGAAATCAGAAGCTTGATCAGACCCTCCTCCAGGTCAAAACAGCAGTGGGAAGGCCCGAGGGGAGCATGACTGCTGGGCGGTACTGTAGGAGGACCCTGTGGCCAGACCCTGGGCTCGAGCCCAAGAACCAGGCGGATGGCTGCTCATCGGATCCAGGACAGGCAGCCTGGTACCACCTCAACCACGTGTCTTAGAGACAGGAATTGGAATCGGGATCCTGTCTGGGAAGGCGTGGGGAGAAGGGGCCCTGAGAGGAAACCTGAACCTTAATGTACTTGAACTCTTGCCTTGATGTGTCTGACTTAACTCAGAAGGAGTTTTTGAAGCCTGGAGAGACTGAGCTAGCTTTGATTAGCAAGTCCATGGTGTTTAAATTTTCTTTTTTTCTTTTTTTCTACCCTTAGCAGGAGTGCGGACTTGGGAGCAAGACAGAATCAATTATAGACCATTTTTCAGTCGCATTTCTGTGCGCCTTTGCTTACCGCATACAGATTTTATCCGGTGATGGAGGCATGCAGGGGGTGCGGAGGAGCCAGAGGGCTGAGGCGGGGGTGTCAGGGGGCAGGGCACGGGCTGGCATCAGGGCAGTCACACAAGGCGCCAGGCTCAGAAGGGCCCCATCCTTAGGGTTTCATGCTCTGTGATTGTGGAGCATGCTTAATAATTTTCCCTCTGAATCTGTGTTTTGTAAGTGAAGTCAAATGGGCCAATAGACAGCTGGGGACTTGGGGTCATGCCTCCCACTGCCTCCTGGGGCCAGTGACTAGACAGTTCTCAGTCACCTGCTCCCCAGTCTCACCCTGACCACCCCGGCCTGCTTCCACCTTCCGCCCAGGCCAGGGACTGGCTGGTGAGGGTGGGGGGTGGCAGGGAGGTCAGCGTGTCCCTGGCTCCTTCAGCTCCCAGCAGGAGCCTCAGAGCAGGCAGCTCTCCTCGCTCAGGGCTGGCTGTGCAGTGGCATGTTTAGCAGGTGGCTTGTTGGGGGCCCACCCCTTATCCAGGCACCAGGTGTGTCCACGGAAGGTGCATTTCCTTGGGGGTTCCCCCTCCACCATGAGCTCGGGTGGCAGGCCTGTGGGGAGGGGAGACAGCTCCCTCCCCAGTCAGGGTCAGTAACTGAGAGAACGGATCCCTGGCAACCTCTGAACCTTGCCTCTAGTGTCCTCCTGCCTGATGGAGCATGACATTAAGTAGCAAATAAAAGTATCACGACAGGCCTCAGAAGAAAGGAAAAGGCGCTGTGTTGTTAATATCTTTAATGGTGCAATTTCCTACTTTTCTAACAAGAGGCTTGAATTTTTTTTTTTTTTTTTGGCCACACCTGACCAGGGATTGACCTGCACCCACCTCTGCCATGGAAACTCGGAGTCTTAACCCACTGGACCGGCAGGGAAGTCCAAGAGGCCTGCATTTTCATTGCCCACTGGGCCCCACAAATCCTGCAGCTGGCTCTGGTCTCATGGAAGCTTCACCTGGAGGAAGTCTGCTGGGTCTTAGGCCTTCTGCTGAGCCGGCCCACCCGGTAGCAGGCCTCCCTGACAGTCAAAACTCAAAAGGCATCATCCCGCCTGGTAGGCCACCCCAACCACACAACCAAAGCGGGGCTATGGCTTCAGGAACACCAGAGTCGAATTCTGGCCCCACCAGCGGCATCTCCAAGGACCTTTCCATCAAATATTTCTGAATCGCCAGGAGCATCTCGTTTTTTTTCAAGTACAATTCTCTCACTCGCTCGTGATTTCTGCCATATTCCTTCTCTCCCTCCTGGGATGGCTGCCTTTGGAGCTGCCTGCAGCCCTCAAAGCCTGCTCTCCGCCCTCCTCTCGAGTGCCTTGATTCCAGTCCCCATTGACAGATGAGTGATGAATAGCTCAGACATCTGCTGTGCCTACCATGAGCCAGGGACCCTTCTGAGCACTGGACTCTCTGAGTCCTCTTATCAGCCCGACCAAGTATGCACTTCACACTGCCTCTTTCTACATGAGGGAACGAAGTCACAGAAGAAGCAGATCCAGTAAGGGATGGAGTTAGGATTTGAACTCAGGCAGAAATAATGATGGGTTTCCTAGGTGTCCCAGATGGAAAAGAATCCGCCTGCAATGCAGGAGACCTGGGTTCGATCCCCTGGAGGAGGGCATGGCAACCCACTCCGGTATTCTTGCCTGGAGAATTCTGTGGACAGAGGAGCTTGGCATACTACCATCCACAGGGTCACAAAGAGTGGGACACGGCTGAGCGACTAACACACGTGTCAGAAACGATGTTAATGATAAAAGAAGTCACACCTGGGATGGCATGCTGGAAACTCAAATGCAGTAGCCGAACATGCGTTTAAACTGCCAGAAAGGAATTTTACCAGCAAAATGGACACACTGACTCATTAACCTGATAGTGACAAGGCATCCGGTTTGGAGCTTCGATGAGGTTGGCCATCCCTCTCGTGATGGAAAAGGGGAGAAGGGACGGTTGGAATGATAATGTGGGGTGTCAGATGGCTGGTGGTACAAATACATCTGAAAGCCCACATCAAACCCCTCACCAAACATTTCCAATTCTCCAGGGGCATCTCCTTTCTTTTCTGCCTCAGAGCCTTGGGATTCAGGTTGCAGCAGAACTCAGGGGAGAGGCCGTGTCTCCACCATATGACACCCCTATGCCCCAACTCTAGCCTAAGAAGGCCGGTCACAGAAAGTCATAATGCTCCATCTGGCTGGTTTAGCAGCCGGGGTTAGATTTAAATTTTTAATCAAAATGTTCTGTACTTGGCCATAACTGATTTACTTGAAGGTCACCTTAATTTCTTTCAGCCCATGGGGGCTCAACTCAATTTTCAAGGTTGATTAACTCTCCCCTCCCTCTCGGTGACGACACCCCCACGGAGCCCTCTCCTCCTGCATCTGACCCCGGGGTCCTCTTGGTTTCTCCTCCAGGGATACCTGGAGCCTTTGGTGTTTCCGACCCCCTGTGGGTTTTGGTTGTCACAGCCCTTTCTAGGAACAGATAAAGATCTGCCCCACCCAGGATTGGCAGTCTCCCCAGCCTGAAGCTGGCTGGGAGACTGTCCTGGTTTCACTGCTTGGAGCCGGCAGACACTGCCCGCTCCGGAGGACCGGCCACCATTCTCCAACAGAGTGGAAGTGACACTTTGAACGTAACTCTGCAAATTCAGAACCATGACATTTTGGTTTGTAGTAGTTTCTGGGGAAGTGTCCTCATCTTGCTTAGGCACACTTTTACCTAGATATTTGCCAAAGAATCCGGAATTAAAATTCAGTCATTTGCCAATGAAAACGTAACTTCTAAAAGAATATTTAACTCTGTGCTGCCTGTATGTGTATGCATATATGTGTACATATTTTACGCATGCATGCATGTACAGTTAGCCTCTTTAGGCCTCCGCTGCATGCATGCTAAGTCACTTCAGTTGCATACAACTCTATGAGACCCTATGGACTGAGCCCGCCAGGCTCCTCTGTCCATGGGATTCTCCAGGCAAGAATACTGGAGCGGGTTGTGAGCCCTTCTCCAGGGCACCCTGCCAACCCAGGGACTAACCCTGCGTCTTTTATGTGCACCTGCATTGGCAGGCGGGTTCTTTACCACTAGTGCCATCTGGGAAGTCCTAGTCCTCAGTTAACGGTGAGAAAGACCAACCAAATGAGAAAAACAAGGCTGTTTGTTCTGAACTTGCTATAGCGAAGGAGTGGGCCAGTGTCACCTGCATTTTGGCAAAGATTCAAAGGCAGACTGGAAAGTTTTAAAGTGGAAAAAGGGGAAGGTCTCAGGTGTGCCCTGATTGGAGGCTGTTGGCCTGGGGAACCTGTGGGCAGGCTGACTACAAGCGATGTCCTATGTGATTGGTTAAGCATACAGCGTTGGCTTCCTCTGATCGGTCCTAAATTGGAAGAGAGGACAAGAAATAAGAAGGCTGTTGGTTATTAATCTAAATCTGGTCATTTGGGGTCATGCCCTAGAATTTGCTGTTTGGCTTCTTGGATTGTCACAGGGATAGGAATCTGGCTTCCAGAAAGTCTGATTTACAGCAGACTGGCTTCCTGGGCTGTTTATTGCAGGGAGGGGGGTGGTTTCCCAGGCAGGTGGAGGCAGGCTGTGGGTAAAATCTCTATTTTTATATGTGGTGTGGCCATTGTCTTTATATATTCAGTCTCTCGTAATAATGATGTAAAATGAAATTAAATGTGTGCGTGCTCAGTCGTGTCTGACTCGACTCTTTGCAACCCCATGGACTGTAGCCCACCAGGCTCCTTTGTCCATGTGCTTTCCCAAGCAAGAAAACTAGAACGTGTTGCCATTTCCTACTTCAGGGGATCTTCCTGACCCAGGGATCAAACCCTTATCTCTTATGTCTCCTGCATTGGCAGGCGGACACCTTTACTACTGCGCCACCTGGTGTGTCTCTCATGAGGTATATTCAGTCTCTCATGATATGATTTAAGAATTGGTCAGATAAGTTCATCCCTTCTCTCTGAAGGGCAGACCAGTCCATTCAGCAAGTTTAAAAGGTGACCTTATTAATGAGCAGTGACTCATCTGATTGATTCTGTGAGATCTCCAGCAACTTCATTGAACAAATCTGCAAGAATCACACAGGATCAAAATGCAGCTACCTCACACACAGAACCAAGCTCGCGTCTGGCGATAGCGTGGAAATCATCCATGACCTAGATTGAGAGAGAAAACCGAGACGTCTTCTCAGAAAACTGCAGGCAGCTCCTTTGTCCTACCTTCCCTGACCCAGCTCCACTGTCAGCGTCCCACCAGGCAGTGCTACTGGATGGATTCCGAGGGAGGAGAGAAAATTCAGGCAAGGATAAAGGTAGCTTGGTAAGGCAATTCAGAAACATTCCTGCTCTCCTCTTGAATTATTAGGACAAATAACTCTGCTTGGCAAGACCGTCCTCCCTTGTGCAGTGGCGATGAAAGCAAGGAGTTCAGAAGACTTGTCCTCGGTGTCCCGTCAGTCCTGATGGTGGGAACAGAGGTGATGCTCCTGATTCTTTGGGGTCCAGCCCAGTTCAGTGCCCTTTCTCACATCAGGAGCACTCAGAGCTTTTCCTTGTGAAATTAATCCCTGATCATCTGTAACTGTGCTTTCTAACCCCAGCACTTCCAAGGTTCTTACTTCCCCATGCACCAGGTTTCAAACAAAGGCAAGGAAACAGACCAAGGATGTGAAGCAGGGAGGCAGTGAATCTACAGCCAGGTGCTATGGATGTGGTGTTGGACGACCTGGACTTTGCTCCTGAGAAAACAATGATTTGGGCAAACCATTTATTTAATTTCTTTTGTTTCAGACTTCTTATTGGCACAATAGCATGCTATTTTACTCCAGACAGCTGGGTGCTGAGCATGCCAGACAGGCTTCCCACCCCGTGGATCTTCCATCTACAGAGGAAGAAGACAAGGGGGCCAGAAACTCACAGACTTGGAAAGTCCCTGCAGGAGACGAGCTGTCATCCTTGGCTTCCCTTTCCCTCACCCCACTTTCGGTCTGAAGACATCCTCTCATCTCTGTCATCAGACTCTGTCCCTCCAAGTCCACCACGCAGGGGCCCCTGGGCATCCCAGGCATCTTTACCAGCCTCCTGCCTCTGCCCTCTTGCCCTGAGGGTCAGTTCTCACCAGGCCAGCGAGGGAAACCCTTTTAAACATAAACCCATAGTATTCTGCTCAAAACTCTCCCATGACCTTCCACCTATCCTGGAGTAAAAGCCAGCCTTCTCACTGTGACCTGCAGGGCCATACCAAGCCCAGTCCTTGCCTCGCAGACCCCTATTCCCTCCTTCAGCCACTGTGATCCAGTGCCCGGTGACCCTGCACTGAGACGCGGCAGGTTCGTGCCTGTTTGGCCGGCACGGTTATTAATGGTGTCACTTTCACTCTCAGAGGCCCCGGTTTGCATGATGAATTAGATGGCCGTGCTGGCCACTCACTTGCCATCCTGCTTTTTCTCCTCTGCCTGGCCCCCTCCCTCCCTGGAGAGCCGCTGCTGTCAGGCACCATGCCATTTACACAGCACACTCCCCTGACCCTGGGACCCCCTCCTCCCCTGCCCTCCTCCTGGGTCTGCTTTTCCTCCCTAGCCTTCTCACCACACCAGTTATTTTTCTTATTTCTTTATCATGTCTCCCTGCCTGCCCCCTTGTGCAGACTCTGTGAGGGCAAGGTTTTATTTTTTTTCAGTTTCTGTTTTATTTTTTGGCCTCACCATGTAGCATGTGAGATCTTAGTTACCCACCCAGGGATCAAACCCATGGCCCCCTGCATTGGCAGCCCGGAGTCTTAATCACTGGACTGCCTGGGAAGTCCCAAGGGCTGGGATTTTTAATGTCCTGTTCACTGCTGTTATCCCTGGTGCCTAAAACGGTGCTTAGCACCAGAGGTGCCTGCATGAGTAACTGGATGAGGGGTGGGATGCTACTCGGGATCTGGTGGTCAGAGGAGGCTTCTCTCAGGGGTTGGCACTGAAGTTAAGGTCTGTACTGGTTTCCTCTGGCGGCTGTAACAAAGTACTACAAACTTAGTGACTTGAAACAACACGGATGTGGGACTTCCCCGATGGTCCAGTGGCTAAGACTCTGAGCTCCCAGTGCAGAGGGCCTGGGTTTGATCCTTGGTCAGGGAACTAGATCCCGTATGCTACAACTAAGAGTTCATATGCAGCAACTACAGATCTTACATGCCACAACTAAGACAGTGCAGTCAAATAAATACATATCAATTTTAAAAAACAACACAGATATATTATCTGATGGTTCTGGAGGTTAGAAGTCCAAGCTGCATCTCACTGTGCTAAAATCAAGGTGTTGGCAGATACGCACTCCTTTCTGGAGGCTCCAGGAGAGAAGAAGCATCCTTGCCTTTTCCAGCTTCTAGAGGTCACTCGTATTTCTTGGCTCTTGGCACCTGCTTCCATCTTCAGACTCTGTGATGGTCACTCAAGACTCTCTCACAATGCCATCCCTCAGTTCTGAATCCTCTGCCTGTCTCATCCCCGGTTTTGTTCTTCAGTCGCTCAGTCGTGTCCAGCTCTTTCCTATCCCATGGACGGCAGCACACCAGTCTCCCTGTCCTTCACCATCTCCCAGAGTTTGCTTAAACTCATGTCCATTGAGTCGGTGACGCCATCCAACCATCTCATCCTCTGTCGTCCCCTTCTCCCCCTGCCTTCTGTCTGTTCCAGCATCAGAGTCTTTTCCAGTGAGTTGGCTCTCATATCAGGTGGCCAAAACATTGGAGCTTCAGTTTCAGCATCACTTCTTCCAATGAATATTAAAAGTTGAATTCCTTTAGGATTGACTGGTTTGATCTCCTTGCTCTCCAAGGGACTCTCAAGAGTTTTCTCCAACACCGCCAAAGGCATCCTTTAGTCCCTAGCTTTCTTTATGGTCCAACTCTCACATCTGTCCACAATTACTGGAAAAACCATAGCTTTGACTGCAGGGACCTTTGTAGTAAAGTAATGTCTCTGTTTTTTAATACGCTCCCTAGGTTTGTCATTGCTTTTCTTCTCAAGGAGCAAGCATCTTTTAATTTCATGGCTGCAGTCACCATGCACATTTAAGGATCCTTACTATTACACTGAGCCCACCCAGATAATCCAGGATGATGTCATGAAATCAGTTGATTAGCAAGCCTAATTCCACCTGCAACCTTGATTTCCCCTTTGCAGGAAACTCACTATATTCACAGGTTCCTGAGACTGGGACATTGATATCTTTGAAGGAGGGGTATTATTCTGTCTTAATGGATAGGGTGGTCAGGAAAGCCTTCTCAGAAGAGTTGGCATTGAAGGCAAGGTCTGAAGGACAAGGAGAAGCTCATCATGTGAAGAGCCAGAAGAGCTTTCCAGGCAGGAGAAGCATGTGCAAAGACCCTGAGGCAGAGAAGAGCTTGGCTTTATCAAGAAGCAGAATGTTACCCGGAGAGACTACAATATATTGAGCAAGGGGAGAGTGGTCCCCAGTAAGGCTGGGGAGGGAGGCAGGAGTCAGATACTAATGAGGATGCCATGGTTTTGTCTCCCAGTCCAGGTCATGTACGATTCCATGCTGTTGGTTCTGTGTGTGAGACAGCTGCCTTTTCATAATACGTGATTCTTGCTGATTTGCTCTATGAAGTTGAGATCTGATAGTATAAAACAGATAACTGCTATCCGTTGATAAGGCCATCTTTTAAACCTGATGAACTGACTGATACACCCTTCAAAGAGAAGAAAAGAAATTTATTCTCTCACAGTCTTGGACACTAGAAATCTGAAGTCAACGTATCCATAGAACACACTCCCTCTGAAGGGTCTAGAGGTGAATACTTCCTTGTTTCTTCTAGTTTCTGGTAGTTCCTGGCTGTTATCAACTGAATACCTGTCTCTCCAAATCCAAATGTTGAAACCCTAACCTCCAATGTGATGGTACTAGGACTTGAGTCCTTTGGGAGGTAATCAGGTTTAGATGAGGTCATGAGGGTGGAGCCCCCATCATGGGATTAGTGCCCTTATAAGAAGACAAGATCTTTCTGTCTCTTTTTCTCTCTACCATGTAAGAACACAGGAAGAAGGCAGCCATCTAAGCCCCCCAGTCTGTGCTATTTTTAAAATTAACTTATTTAATTTTTGGTTGCATGGGGTCTTTGTTGCTGCACCTGGGCTTTCTCGGGTTGTAGGGGTTAGTCTCTAGTTGCAGTGCATGAGGTTGTTCATTGTGGTAGCTTCTTTTGTTGAGGACAGGCTCTAGGCACTCGGGCTTCATCAGTTGCAACGTATGGGGTCTATAGTTGTGGTGTTCGGGTTTAGTTGCTCTGGGGCACGTGGGATCTTCCCCGACCAAGGATTGAACCCACGTTCCCCACGTTGGCAGGCAGATTCTTATCTACTGTGCTGCCAGGGAAGTCCAATCTGTGATATTTTATTATATCAGCTGGGACTAAGACACCAGCAGTGGCGTTCTTCAGCTGGTAGCAGCATCACTCCAGTCTCTGCCTCCATCCTCCCATGCCCATCTTCCCTTTGTGCCCAAGTTTTTCTCATCTTATAAGGACATCAGCCATTGGATTCTGGCCCACCCTAAGATAGTGGGGCTCCACCTTAAACTGGATTATATCTGCAAAGACCCTGTTTCCAAATAAGGTCACATTCACAGGTTCCAGGCAGACATGAATATTTGAGGGACACCGTTCAACCCAGGACACCTTCAGTCCCCCTGTTATTAAGACTCTCCAGGCCACCCCAGCTCCCTCTCCTTAAGCCACCCTGCTTGGAGCTACCTTCTCAGCCAGACTCTCCTGTCTGTGGGTCTGTACACAAGTTACCTCTCCTCCCCATCCTCTCTCACGCTTTCCCCAGATCTTGACTGCAGCCACAGCTATTTTTTTTTTTATCAATAAGTCTTTCTACAATGCAGTTGCCTAGCAGACTGAATGCCATTTTAATCCGCCAGACACCTGCTTTCAGGTCCATTTCTTGCTGCAAAGTGCTTATCTTAGAAAATCTGGGAAGAATCTGAGTTTGATCTTTATATCAACTAATTAGTATACACAGGCTCACTCTCCTAAATGGTTACAGCTACACTGAGCTGCTGGCTGACTTCAGGCCACAGTACAAAGGTGGTTTGTGCTGAACAGGCTCAGGGAGAGGAGCTGAATGATACCAGAGACAGAATACTGTTCTCCATCATCCCCCAGTGGACACTCACTGCTGTGTCCTGTTAGTCAGATGACCTCAGAACCCAAGGTCACTGACCATCCTCTGTTTGGGAAGGGATGAAACTGGGGTCCCAGACAGAGGTTTATAGGACTTCCTCAAAGCCACAACAAGTATGTGACAGATAGAAGGCTCTGGAATGAAATTGATGAGTGGTTTTTTAAAAAAGTTTTTCTTTCTTTCTTTGGCCATGCTGGGGCTTTGCTGTTGGGCAGGCTTTTCTACAGTTGTGGCACACAGGCCAGGGGGCTCACCGGCTTCAGCAGTTATGGCTCCTGGGCTCGAGAGCAGAGCTATGCTCACTAGCTGTGGCACTCAGGCTCAGCTGCTCGGAGGCTTGCGGGATCTTACCATGATCAAGAGTTGAACCCACCAAGACTCTTGTATTGTCAGGAAGACTATTTACCACTGAGCCACCAGGAAAACTGGATGAGTGGCTTTTTGAGATGATAAAAGTACATATGCCTTGTTTCTAAAGCTAGAATCTAACTTAATGGGGAAATCAGATTTTATTTTCTTGGGCTCCCAAAATCCCTGCAGATGGTGACTGCAGCCACAAAATTAAAAGACATTTGCTCCTTGGAAGAAAAGCTATGGCAAACCTAGACAGCGTATTAAAAACCAGAGGCATTACTTCGCAAAGGTCCATCTAGTCAAAGCTATGGTTTTTCCAGTAGTCATGTATGGATATGAGAATTGGACCATAAAGAAGGCTGACTGCCAAAGAACTGATGCCTTCAAATTGCGGTGCTGGAGAAGACTCTTGAGTCCCTTGGACTGCAAGGAGATCCAACCAGTCCATCCTAAAGGAAATCAACCCTGAATATTCATTGGAAGAACTGATGCTGAAGCTACATATTTTGGCCACCTGATATGAAAAGCCAACTCATTGGAAAAGACCGTGATGCTGGGAAAGATTGAGGGACAGAGGAGAAGGGGGTGACAGAGGATGAGATGGTTGAGTCCATCACTGACTCAATGGACAAGAGTTTGAGCCAACTCCAGGGGATAGTGAAGGACAGGGAAACCTGGTGTGCTGCAGTTCATGGGGTCGCAAAGAGTCGGACACGACTTTGGTGACTGAACAACGACAATGACAAAGGCACTACCATAAGATCAGCAATAAATCAAAGCGGCCGTCTACTACTCAACAGCGCACAGGAGGCACCAGGCAAGCAGGGGGAGAAGATAAGTCAGTGAGAGGCGTCAGAGGACTTCCCTGGTGGGCCAATGGTTAGGAACCCACCTGCCAGTTCAGGCAGCATGGGTTCAGTCGCTGGGCTGGGAAGAATTCACATGTCGAGGAGCAGCTAAGCCCATGCACCATAGCTACTGAGCCTGTGATTCAGAGCCATCAGGTACAAGAATAGGGGAGAAAAAGAGTAAACGTACCCTTCATAGGTGATATGGCTGTGGACCTAGAAAGCCCTAAAAGTATTTTATATTTGTCTTCATTGTTATCATCTCTTGATATAAATCCAAATTTTTATCTGGTATCACATACTTCCTGCCTAAAAAACTTCCCTTAATGTTTCTAATAGCACAAGAATTTATTCTTGGCTTTTGTTTTTCTGAAATCATCTATATTTTTGCCTTAATTTTTGAAAGATATTTTCACTGGGTACAGCCTTTTGAGTTGACAGTATTTTTTTCTTTCAGCTCTTTAAAGATACAATTCTTATCTTTGGTCCTCCGAGTGTAATGTATTTTTTTCCCCTGGCTCCCTTCAAAGTTTTCACTTTATCTTTGGTTTTCAGCAGTTTTAATATAACATGTCTAGATTGGAGGGTGGGGGGAAGAAGATTCTGGCCACTTCTCTGCCCAATCTCCCACCTGTCAGCACCCAAGTTTTGGAAGGACATGCCACCATCTGCTCTTGTAAGACAGTTAAACATGCTGCATGTAATAGCCAAGGGTCCCCACTCCAGCTAGCTCAGGTCCTAGCGAATGTGTCAGGTACACAATGCCACACAGGGCCACAGCCAAGGGACTGTGGAGATTATTGCCCCTGGGGTGGGTGGTGGAAACCCGGAGAAAGAACCTACCAGATGTTTAAACCATGTTGCTTTTGTTGTTCAGTAGCTGAGTCCTGTCTGACTCTGCGACCCCCATGAAATCTAGCACAGCTAGGCTCCTCTGTCCTCCACAATCTCCCAGAGTTTGCTCAAATTCATATCCAGTGAGAGGGTGATGCTATCTAACCATCTCATCCTCTGCGGCGCCCCCACACCATGTTGCACCCACCTTTCAAACACTCTGCAAGATCTGTCTCAACACCTAGCGCTGGCCCATTCCCAGCTTTCGGGTCTTCTCCACTTGCAAACGAGCTGCGCCATAAATCCCCGCACAGGCAAAGGCATGATTTTCTCAGCAGGGGCATGAGGAACACTTGGAGACCTACATAATAAGCCCCGATCGGCAACAAGCACTTTCTCTCCCTGTTCATTATTGCTGCGCTTTAAGAGGAACAGGGAGGCCACGCTCTCGCTGGGTTCCAAAGAGACGCTCTGAGACTGACCCGGGGGCAGGGGGGCCGCTCTGGCACCAGCAGAGGCAATGGAATACATTTTGAAATGTCCTTTCCCCCGTGCGCTGCCAAGCAAAAGCCTCGGAACCCTTCTGGGAATTCACTGTACGAGGGAAGAAAACAAGGCCGGGCGGTGGGAGCCACGTGCGCACCCCTCGGCTCAGTTCCCCGCGCCCAAGGTCGGTGGCCGCCGCCCGAGGTCTCCCAGGCCGCGCCCATTCCCAGCGGCTGCGTAGTTGGGGACACGCTCGCTAAACTCAGTCGCTCAAAGGCTCACGTCCCCTTCTGTTCTGAAGGCGTCGCTGTTTCTTTCCGTTGGTTGAACTGGCCGCCGCTGAGGACGACCCGGACAGCTAAGCCCCGGAGAGCCGTCTTCCCTTTTCTTCTCTCCCCTCCGGACAGACCCGGACCGGTGGTGCACAGCGGAGGACCTGGCGCGCGGCGACCCCCAGCCAGTGCTTGAGCGATGGGTCGCTCCCCGCTCTCAGCATGACGTTCCCAAGAACACCAATTTCCCATGCTTTAAAAATTCTCCTTGAAAAAAAAAAAATTGCAAAGTCACGGAAGAGTCCAGCCAGCCGGAACTTCAGAGACGGAGAGCTTGAAGTTACAAGCTCTGAACGTGCTGCTAAACCCGCAGTCCCTCTGATGCCTGCTGGGTCAGGAATCCTCGCTACCCCTATTGCTGGTGACAGTGGTGTGTGGAAGTTTGGCCGATTTGGCCCACTTGAGGGGAAAGGCCAATCTGAGTCAGGGAAAGTTATGAATTAGACCAAGTGTAATAAAATGCACACCTTTAAAATGACCTATTTACAATCTTTATTTATAATTCTTCATGCATACTGTAAAGAAAGGGCTTATGAAGGGAAATTTGGGGCAGGACCCTATCAGTCATATTTGCATGTTTTGACTCTTGCTATAAATACAGTTGAGGACTTCCCTGGCGGTCCCTGGAAGTGTGCTAAGACTCCACACTTCCAAAGCTGGGGGCCTGGATTCGATCCCCGGTCAGGGAACTAGATCCCATATGCTGCAACTGAGACCTGGCACAGCCAAATAAATAAAAATAATAAATAAGTAAATGTTTAAAAAAACAAACACAGTTGAGGATCAAAGTAAATCTTTTATCTTCTGTCACTACCCAGGAGGAATGAAGATGCCATATTTATCACCGAGACACTCAAGTAAAGAAAGTTTTTCTTTCATTAACTAAACTTATCAGTTCAGTTCAGTTCAGTCCCTCAGTTGTGACCGACTCTTTGCGACCCCATGAATCACAGCACACCGGGCCTCCCTGTCCTTCACCAACTCCCGGAGTTCACTCAAACTCATGTCCATCGAGTCGGTGATGCCATCCAGCCATCTCATCCTCTGTCGTCCCCTTCTCCTTCCGCCCCCAATCCTTCCCAGCATCACAATCTTTTCCAGTGAGTCAACTTGTCGCATGAGGTGGCCAAAGGATTGGAGTTTCAACTTTAGCATCAGTCCTTCCAATGAACACCCAGGATTGATCTCCTTTAGAATGGACTGGCTGGATCACCTTGCAGTCCAAGGGACTCTCAAGAGTCTTATCCAGCACCACAGTTCAAAAGCATCAATTCTTCGGTGATCAGCTTTCTTCACAGTCCAACTCCTACATCCATACATGACTACTGGAAAAACCAGAGCCTTGACTAGACGGACCTTGGCTGGCAAAGTAATGTCTCTGCTTTTTAATATACTATCTTTATAAAACAGTATAATAAAATCAGTAATATTTAAATAAAAATATAATAAAGTATCTGTGAAAACCAAGACCAACTGATCATTTTTTTTAAAAAAATCAATACTTGCCTACTTAGAAGTCAATATATCTTTACCCAGAATATAAAGTTCCTAACACCAGAAAAATCATTTTAACCATGACCTTTGACCAACTCTTACTAAATGTGCTTTGCAGCTAGGACTTTCTAAGAATGTTTAGAACTCAGCCTCACTTGTGTTATTCAGAGTTCTTCAGAAAAGTTCGCTGAGTCAAAAATTAATTCTGAATTAAGACCAAGACTCTTACCAAGACTAAACTTGAGCTCTCCCCTCAAGTTACAAAATATTTATTAAATGTCTTTAAGGGAAAATCATTAAGTCCACTGAAATATGCATCACAGACAAACTATATGGGGCATATGTTTGTTTTCTTAATTTAAAACATATTCACACACAAACATTTTCCAGAATGCTTATGCCTAATAATTGTGTAATTATATTAAATGTGGGCTCAACTGTATAAAATTGTTACCTTCAAAAGACATTTTGGATAAAAATTATGGAATAAGTCATCCTTCAATACCTAACTGTCTCCATGGTGTGTTTCTGGTCCCTTTTATTTTCTATTCGGGAAGTTCTTTGGTCAACGCCCACTTTACAGACGAAAGGACTGGAGTACAGAGGTCATACACTGAGCCCGTGATAAAATTAATCATGAGCTTGTGAGCTGTTCTCTCCCACCAAGAAGCCACAGTCCTCAAGGGCTCCACATCCACCCATTTGTTTGTCTGTAGGACAGCAGATTCTAGATAAGCATGTGAGGTCAGTCACTTCATTCATGTCCGACTCTTTGTGATCCTGTGGATTGTGGCCCGCCAGGCTCCTCTGTCCATGGGGGTTCTCCAGGCAAGAATACTGGAGTGGGTTGCCATGCCCTCTTCCAGGGGATCTTCCAACCCAGGGATCGAACTCAGGTCTCCCACATTGCAGACAGATTCTTTACCATCTGAGCCATCAGGGAAGTCCAAGAATACTGGAGTCGGTAGGCCATCCCTTCTCCAGGGGAACTTCCTGGACCAGGAATTGAACCAGGATCTCCTGTGTTGCAGCCGGATTTTTTACCAGCTGAGCTACCCGGGAGTAACTAAATGCAAACTTTTTAAAAAATCTGATTTAATGTTTAAAAATGGCAACCCCCTCCAGTATTCTTGCCTGGGAAATCCCATGGAGAGAGGAGCCTGGTGGGGCTACAATCCATGGGGTAAAAAAGAGTCAGCCACAATTGAGCAATTGAGCACAATAATATCTCATAGAACTACTATTGTATGAAATACAGTTTGGAAAATCATGTTTTCATATAAATCCAATGAGTTTTAAGAGTATGAAAATTTTTTCCTTTTCCTCCAAAGTTTAAAAAAATCAAAGCAAGAATACAGTGGGCATGGGACTTCCCAGGTGGTCCAGTGGTTAAGAATCTGCCTTGGGATGCAGGGGATGTGGGTTCCATCCCTGGTCAGGGAACTAAGATGCCGCATGCTGTGGAGCAACCAAGCCTGCCCACTGCAGCTACCAAAGCCTACACACTCTGGAGCCATTGCGCTACAACTAGAGAGTCCCTGGGCCATCAGGAAAGATTCTGCTGATGCAATGAAGACCCAACAGTTCAGTTCAGTTGCTCAGTCGTGTCCAATTCTTTGAGACCTCATGGGCTGCGGGACACCAGGTCTCCCTATCCATCACCAACTCTCGGAGCTTCCTCAAACTCATGTCCATCCAGTTGGTGATGCCATGCAACCATCTCATCCTCTGTCATCCCCTTCTCCTCCCATCTTCAGTCTTTCCCAGCATCAGAGTCTTTTCCAATGAGTTAGTTCTTCACATCAGGTGGCGAAAGTATTGGAGTTTCAGCTTCAGCATCAGTCCTTCTAATGACTATTCAGGACTGATTTCCTTTAGGATTGACTGATTTGATTTGCTTTCAGTTCAAGGGACTCTCAAGAGTCTTCTCCAACACCACAGTTCAAAAGCATCAATTCTTCAGTGCTCAGCTTTCTTTATAGCCCCAACTTTCACATGCAAGAATGCTCAAACTACCGCACAATTGTACTCATCTCACACATTAGTAAAGTAATGCTCAAAATTGTCCAATCCAGGCTTCAGCAATATGTGAACCATGAACTTCCAGATGTTCAGGCTGGTTTTAGAAATGGCAGAGGAACCAGAGATCAAATTGCCAACATCTGCTGAATCATCGAAAAAGCAAGAGAGTTTCAGAAAAACATCTATTTCTGCTTTATCGACTATGCCAAAGCCTTTGACTGTGTGGATCATAATAAACTGTGGAAAATTCTGAAAGAGATGGGAATACCAGACCACCTGACCTGCCTCTTGAGAAACCTGTATGCAGGTCAGGAAGCAACAGTTAGAACTGGACAAGGAACATCAGACTGGTTCCAAATAGGAAAAGGAGTACGTCAAGGCTGTATATTGTCACCCTGCTTATTTATATATGCAGAGTACATCATGAGACATGCTGGGCTGGAGGAAGCACAAGCTGGAATCAAGATTGCCAGAAGAAATATCAATAACCTCAGATATGCAGATGATACCACCTTTATGCCAGAAAGTGAATAAGAACTAAACAGCCTCTTGATGAAAGTGAAAGAAGAGAGTGAAAAAGTTGACTTAAAGTTCAACATTCAGAAAACTAAGATCATGGCATCCAGTCCCATCACTTCATGGGAAATAGATGGGGAAACAGTGGAAACAGTGGCTGACTTTATTTTTCTGGGCTCCAAAATCACTGAAGATGGTGATTGCAGCCATGAAATTAAAAGATGCTTACTCCTTGGAAGGAAAGTTATGACCAACCTAGACAGCATATTAAAAAGAAGAGACATTACTTTGTCAACAAAGGTCTGTACAGTCAAGGCTATGGTTTTCCCAGTGGTCATGTATGGATGTGAGAGTTGCACTGTGAAGAAAGCTGAGTGCTTTAGAATTGATGTTTTTGAACTGTGGTGTTGGAGAAGGCTCTTGAGAGTCCCTTGGACTGCAAGGAGATCTAACCAGTCCATCCTAAAGGAGATCAGTTCTGGGTGTTCATTGGTAGGACTGATGTTGAAGCTGAAACTCCAATACTTTGGCCACCTGATGGGAAGAGCTGATTCATTTGAAAAGACCCTGATGCTGGGAAAGATTGAGGACAGGAGGAGAGGGGGATAACAGAGGACGAGATGGTTGGATGGCACCACCGACTCCATGGAGTTGGGTGGACTCCGGCAGTTGGCGATGGACAGGGAGGCCTCGTGTGCTGCAGTTCATGGGGTCACAAAGAGTTAGACACGACTGAGCGACTGAACTCAACTTTCACATCCATACATGAAAAGCCACAGCTTTGACTAGGTGGACTTTTGTCAGCAAAGTAATGTCTCTGGTTTTTAATATGCTGTCTAGGGTGGTCATAGCTTTTCTTCCAAGGAGACAAGCGTCTTTTAATATCATGACTGCAGTCACCATCTGCAGTGGTTTTGGAGCCCAAAAAATAAAGTCTGTCACTGTTTCCACTGTTTCCACATCTATTTGCCATGAAGCAATAAGACTTGATGCCATGAATGATCTTTGTTTTTTGAATGTTGAGTTTTAAGTCAGCTTTTTCACTCTCATCTTCCACTTTCATCAAGAGGCTCTTCATGACCCCTTTCATAGTTTGGTCAAACAACAGGGAGCAAACACAGCCCTGCCCATCAACAGAAAATTGGATTAAAGATTTATTGAGCATGGCCCCGCCCATCAGAACAAGATCCAGTTTCCCCCGCAGTCAGTCTCTCCCATCAGGAAGCTTCCACAAGCCTCTTATCCCTATCTGTCCGAGGACAGACAGTATGAAAATCACAATAACAGAAAACTAATCAAACTGATCACATGAACAGCCTTGTCTAACTCAATGAAACTATGAGCCGTGCCATGTAGGGTCACCCAAGATGATATAAATAAATAAAGATGATAAAATAAATAAAGATAATATAAAAATAAAGTCTTTCTTTATGTGTGTGTATATATATATAAAGAATACAGTGGACATAGTCTAGAAGAAAATCTTACAGGCTGAAGTTAGGATGCCTGTGTGCTAAGTTGCTTTAGCTGTGTCCGATTCTTTTTTGACCCCATGGACTATTGCCCACCAGGGTCCTCTGTCCATGGGATTTTCCAGGCAAGAATACTGGAGTGGGTTGCCATGCCCTCCTCCAGGGGATCTTCCTGACCCAGGGATCAAACACAAATCTTCTGCATTGGCAGGTGGGTTCTTTACCGCTAGCACCATCTGGGAAGCCCTTGAAGTCAGGAGGTCCTGGCAAATCATTTGATTTTGTGTCTCCAGGTCTTGATCTCGCTCCCTAAGGTCCAGGGTTCAGCTCACACCAAGATCTGTGACCTGACCTTACACCTCATACCATGGGCCTTCTCCACAGCTACAAGGCTGCTCCACATGGGCTCAACACATTTTTGCTAAATGAATCAATGACCCTAAAAATACAAATGATGTGGCGCTGTTGGGAGGAAATAGGAACAGGTATCTCTGTTTAAAACACTATCACGAAAGAGGACGTTTATTGGGCTTTTAACTTAATCTGGCTCTCCTATCTTTTACCTATGCATTAATACATGTTGTAATTTCCTATTTGGGGCTGACTGCAGTTTGCTAGGAGCCGAGGAGAGAGGAACAGTGGGAGGTGAAAAATCCATCCGGCTATCTGTGTGCTTCTACTGACACCAAAGGTTTATCATGAAACTGACACTCCCAGCGCAGTCTTGCTTCAGATCTGCTCTTTTTGTGCAAGAAAGGCTCATGAGGACCTGTCAGTAATGGGAAAACGAGATACACCAACTACTGACTGAGTCTTAAATGCAAATTTTTCCTCTCTTTGTCTGACCTGTGCCTAATTTTGCAGGTCTGTATTAGCAGTCAATTGCTGGTAGCCTCATCCTGCTTAAGTGCCACTTCTAGGATGCCCTGGCCAGCCTTGTTTTTTCTTTTTTCTTCTTTTTTCAGTGATGGTTGTAGTTTTAGAAGGAAAGGTTGATGATCCTAAATAGATGGTCCTGGTCCCCTACTGCAGTCCCTAAGGAGGCCTTGTGGCTCTACTTTTAGCAAAATTAATTCCTTTTTTCCTGTATAGCTTTTGAAAAAGCAAGATGGGGATTTTGTGCCTGCTGATATGTGTGTGTGTGCTGTGTGCTTAGAGTCTTTGCAACCCTATGGACTATATAGTCCACCAGGATCCTCTGTCCATGAGATTTGCCAGGCAAGAATGCTGGAGTGGGTTGCCATTTCCTACTCCAGGTGTTCTTTCCGACCCAGGGATCGAGCCCACATCTCTTTCCTCTCCTGCAATGGCAGGTGGATTCTTTACCATTGCGCCACCTGAGAAGCCCCAAGCGGCTGCTGGTTCGTCCTTCTAATACATACCTGCAAAATTAGACATGTGCTGCAGTTGGGCCGGAGAAGGCAATGGCAAGCCACTCCAGTACTCTTGCCTAGAAAATCCCATGGATGGAGGAGCCTGGTAGGCTGCAGTCCATGGGGTCGCTAAGGGTCGGACACGACTGAGCGACTTCACTTTCACTTTTCACTTTCACACATTGGAGAAGGAAATGGCAACCCGCTCCAGTGTTCTTGCCTGGAGAATCCCAGGGACAGGGGAGCCTGGTGGGCTTCTGTCTATGGGGTCACACAGAGTCGGACACGACTGAAGTGACTTAGCAGCAGCAGCAGCAGCTGCAGTTGGGCACATGTTAAAAAGATTTTAGGGACTTCCCTGGCCGTCCAGTGGTTAGGACTTGGAGCTTCTACTGCTGGGGGCATGAGTTCAACCCCTGGTCAGGGAACTAAGAACCCACAAGCCATGCAGTGCAGAAAAAAAAAAAAAAAAAGATTTTACATTTTAGAGAGTAAAATTTATCCCCAGTCCTACTACACAGTAATCTAGAGCCCTTCACCAGACATGACGAGCTGCTGTTGAATTTCTTCAAACACCAGGAATCACGTGGAACCTGGTCACGCCTTTAGCTTGCAGGATACCTTCATATCAGTGTCCTTGACCTCCTTTCCTTCTCCTTAAAAATTAGCCTCCATTTTTACCTCTGAGGAATGCTAGTTAGTTCATGGTCCAGGAGTCACACAGGCAATCACCCTCAGGGCCCCGGAGGCCTTGATGAGGAACCAGACTTCATTCTGAGTGACGGGGAAACCGGTGAAAGATTAATAGGTGAGGCATAGCCTGGCCTCACTTACATTTTAGAAGGATCATTTCATTTGCTCTGAAGACTATTTCCCTGGTGTAAGGGCGAGAAGATGGCGTGGATCAGAATGGGCGGTGGTGGGTGGAGGAAGAAATGGACCGGCTCTGAATTAATTCTGAAGATAAAGTCAGTGGGATTTGCTGATGAACTAGAACACTTTCACCCAATTTTTAAATCCCTGCTACTGCCTTACCTACTGTGCCAGGTGGATAAGGTTCTGCTTCATATGCATTACTCAAGACCCATTTTCCTGCCCAAATATTAAGTGGTCAGGGCAGCCCCGTTGGCTACACTCACCTCCTGCCCTAATCTGGCAGCACTGAGCTAACTGTACAAGCACATCTGAGCCTCCAATTCTACTGCAAGTGTGTGTGCTACAGCCTTGTTTAAGAGACTAGATAGGGACTTCCTCGGCGGTCCAGTGGCTTAAGACACCTGCTTCCAGCGCAGGGGCTGTGAGTTCAATCCCTGGTTGGAGAACTAAGGTCCCACGTGCTACATGGCACAGCCAAATTTTTAAAAAATAAAATAAAAAGCCTAGATGGATGGCCACAACAAAAATGCCCATTCACAGATAAATTATGGCACACCCAGACTCTGAAAACTGACACAATGGTTAAAAAGAAGGAGGTAGAAATATACGGGCTGATGGGAAAGATGTCTGCCACACAGACATT
This sequence comes from Moschus berezovskii, assembly GCF_049115385.1. Classification (NCBI taxonomy): domain Eukaryota; kingdom Metazoa; phylum Chordata; class Mammalia; order Artiodactyla; family Moschidae; genus Moschus; species Moschus berezovskii. The sequence goes on from NC_142465.1 coordinate 117,238,777, forward strand.
GTCAGTAAATGAATAAAGTGCAAGAAAATACGTGCGCCTTCTATCTTTATTTAAAAAGCATGATCTAGAAGGAAATGGCAACCCACTCCGGTATCCTTGCCTGGAAAAGTCCATGGACAGAGCAGCCTGGTGGGTGCAGTCCGTGGGTTACATGACTGAGCATGCGTGCATGAGGGTGGAGGGAGATGGGTTGGTAGCAATAAACTGATAGAACTAAAAAAATAAAAAGCATGTGCGTGAGCCTAGAGCAGAGAGGTGGGAGGACGCATGCCGCTTTGTGAACAGTGATTCCTCCAGGTGTGGGAGGAGGGCGATAAGCCATATATACTCCGTGCTGGTTGCTTTTCTTTTTTACAATTATTCTGTTCTTTTTAAAGTAAAAAATGAGATCTTCTCCCCCACAGGTCCTGTCCAGCTCCTGCAGAAGCTGGAGAAACATCTCTGCCCCTCCCCGCACCCTCCACCTCTTGTTATCGCTCCCAATGCCTTGCTCCCCTAGTCCTGCCAGGCAATGCCCTGCCAGGCTGCTTCTGGCTCCCAGCTTTTGGCTTCACGCCCTGGACTCCATTAAAGCCTCTTTTCCATCTGGCAGTGCTCACAGTCTGCCATCTGGGGACGGCCCTCACCCCGAGATCCTACCCCACCAGGCTGACCTGACCACCCACTGCTCCCGGGCCCCCTTCTCTAACCCGGCCCCCATGCCCATGTCCTGGAAGGTGTAAGACACTGATACACTTTGAAGCACTTCTCTGCTGGGAAACTTCCAAGGTTTCCATTGCCCGTGAATAAAATCCAAGCGATCTGGCAGGGCAATAAAGGCCCTTTGCAAAACTTGGCACAATGTCCCTGCCCACTTGGGGCCATTCTTCTGATTGCTGTTACCCAAGCTCAAGCCACACCAAACTGCTCAGGGCTCCAAACATGCCACACCCTGTAGGCCTGTGGTCCTTACACCTTTGCTCAGGGCGCCTGGGATCAGCTCCGCATGGGTCCCTGTCCTCCACCACCACCCCCTTACTGATGCCAAGCAAACAAACATTTAACTGTCAAATCCTGTGTAAAATTCCCCTCCTTCTGGAAGAATTCTCAATCTTAGTCCTGCAGGAATAGTTACCCTCTGCCTGCTCTGTATTCTGTAGCATTTTGTACATTATGAGGTCAGTCATAGCTCAGGAATCAAAGAAAAAAAACATAGCCTGTGGGTCAAATCTGGCCTGCCACTGATTTTTGTATGGCCTGCAGACCAAGTGTGTCTTTTACATTGTAAATGGTGAACAAAAATCAAAAGGAGAACATTTCATGACATATGAAAATTATATGAAATTTAAATTTCAGTCCGTAAGTAAATTTGACTGGAACAAAGCCACACTTCTCTACTTAGTTAATGAGTGTCCATGGTTGCTTTTCATGATACAATGATAGAACTGAAAAGACTCTATGACCGCCAAGCCTAAAATGTTTACTAGCTGGCTATCTTCTGTGCTCTCACCTCAAGGCGGGTGGGATCTTAAGTTCCCCGACCAGGGACTGAAACCACCCGCCCCAGCAGTGGAAGCATGGAGTCTAGACCACTGGGCCAACATGGGAGTCCCCACCTGGCTTTTTATAGAAAAATCTGCCAACCCCCCAACTGTTCCGTTTATGTATTTATATGTCAGTTTTCAACAAGACATTAAACTTATAAAAACAAGAATATGCTGTACTTGCCTGTCTATCAAAAAGATAGCCCTTAATACTATATCCAGCATGTAGCAGAATTTCAGTATTTAGTGAGCAAACGCCTAGCTGTGCTCTCAAAAGGGAGAATATACCAGGCTCCTGATCCATGAAGGGAATGTTGCTGCTGCTGCTGCTGCTGCTAAGTCACTTCAGTCGTGTCCGACTCTGTGCGACCCCACAGACAGAAGCCCACCAGGCTCCCCCATCCCTGGGATTCTCCAGGCAAGAACACCGGAGTGGGTTGCCATTTCCTTCTCCGATGTGTGAAAGTGAAAAGTGAAAGTGAAGTCGCTCAGTCGTGTCCGACCCCTAGCGACCCCAGGGACTGCAGCCTACCAGGCTCCTCTGTCCATGGGATTTTCTAGGCAAGAGTACTGGAGTGGCTTGCCATTGCCGAATGTTACCATAAAACAAAGATTAATGCCAGGTGTCACTGGGATCAGTGGTTAACATTATTTTCATGAAGTGGAGAGAAAATAAAACATGTCACTAGCTCAATTCCATTCACAATTTCTACTGATTAAGGACAAAAACAAAGACATAAAACAACAAAAGAAAAGATGCTTTTCAAGAAAAACTCCCAGGCTCCGTTCATTCCACTGATCTTATTATCCTGACACAGGCTCTTTTCAGTTCAGTAGCTCAGTCGTGTCCGACTCTTTGCGACCCCATGAATCACAGCACGCCAGGCCTCCCTGTCCATCACCAACTCCCGGAGTTCACTCAAACTTATGTCCATCGAGTCGGTGATGCCATCCAGCCATCTCATTCTCTGTCGCCCCCATCTCCTCCCCCCCAACCTTTCCCAGCATCAGAGTCTTTTCCAGTGAGTCAACTCGACGCATGAGGTGGCCAAAGGATTGGAGTTTCAGCTTTAGCATCAGTCCTTCCAATGAACACCCAGGACTGATCTCCTTTAGAATGGATTGGTTGGATCTCCTTGCAGTCCAAGGGACTCTCAAGAGTCTTCTCCAGCACCACAGTTCAAAAGCATCAATTCTTCGGCGATCAGCTTTCTTCACAGGCTCTTTTAGTAGGGACTATATGACAGAGAATGAGATGGCTGGATGGCATCACCGACTCTGTGGACATGAGTTTGAGTGTACTCCGGGAGTTGGTGATGGACAGGGAGGCCTGGTGTGCTGTAATTCATGGGGTCGCAGAGAGTCGGACACGACTGAGCGACTGAACTGAAATGAACTGAACTGAACTGATAATTATCTAAGACTTTGCTTCAGATACACAGGGCCTCTCCATTTCCTCTCTCGTCACATCCAAAAAGCTGGTTAGTTTCTGAAGTTCCCCATAATTTGGTCCTACCCCAACCCATCCAACCCCAAACAGGAATTCTCTCCCCACAGGCAAATTGGGCTTTATTCTCCCCAAACACCCATCTCCTGCCAAGGCCACCTATCGAACTCTAAGCATTCTTGAAGACCTACCTCAAGCCCACTCATCCTTCCTTGAAGATTCTGACTCCTCTAGGTTTCCAGGACGTGTGTTAAAAACAAAGCAATTACCTGGTTAACATCAAAATATCCACAAACAATAAATGCTGGAGCAGGTGTGGAGAGAAGGGAACTCTCCTACATTGCTGGTGGGAATGTAAGTTGGTACAGCCCCTATGGAGAATAGTACGGAGGTTCTAAAAACAGAGCCTGCAGTCCCACTCCTGGGCATACATCCAGAGAAAAACATATTCTGAAAGGATACATGCACCCCAATGTTCATTGTAGCACTGTTTACAACAGCCAAGACATGGAAGCAACCTTAATGTCCATCAACAGAGGAATGGGTAAAGAAGGGGTGTGTGTGTGTGTGTGTGTGGGCGTGTGCACACATGCGGTGGAATATTATTCAGCCATTAAAAAGAATGAAATAATGCCATTTGTAGCAACATGAATGGACCCTGAGTGAAGTAAGTCAGAGAAGGAGAAATATCATAGGATACCCCTTAAAAGTGGAATATAAAAGGAAATGATACAAATGAACTTACATAACAGAAAGAGACTCACAAACTTAGAGAATAATTTTATGGTTGTTGGGGAGAAGGGTGGGGGCAGGGATAGTTGGGATGAACGTGTACACACTGCTACATTTAAAATGTATAACCAACAAGGACCTACTGTATACAGGGGGAGCTCGGCTCAATGTTGTGTGGCAGCCTGGATGGGAGGAAAGTTTGGGGGAGAATGGATACAAGTCTGTGTATGGCTGAGTCCCTTTGCTGCTCACCTGAAACTACCACAAACTATCACAGTTTGCTAATTAGCTATAACTCAATACAAAATAAAAAGTAAACAAAACAAAACAATTACTTGTCCTAGAACTCTTGGCACTTAGTAGAGTCTGGGAAATCAGTGGCCACAATGGAATTACATATATTGTATACAGTATTATATACACTGTGTTATATTATATATAATAAACTGTATAATCTCTGCGACAGAAAACTTCATGTCACTGTGTTTGTGTATCCTACATGGGTCAAGACCCTCAGCAAATGCTTCGAGGTTTTTTGAGCTGAGGGGATCAAAAGAGGAGTAGCCGAGATTAAACAAGAAGCCCAAAACTGTAACACATGGAAAACTGTAAATTCTATAATGGAAAACAACATACGAAGCTAGTGACAAGTCAGTGGGATCAGCCTGAGGTTCAGGGAATAGGTTCAGTTCAGTCCAGTTCAGTCTCTCAGTCATGACTGACTCTTTGCGACCCCATGTTTCACAGCACGCCAGGCCTCCCTGTCCATCGCCAACTCCCGGAGTTCACTCAAACTCATGTCCATCGAGTCGGTGATGCCATCCAGCCATCTCATTCTCTGTCGTCCCCCTCTCCTCCTGCTCCCAATCCCTCCCAGCATCAGAGTCTTTTCCAGTGAGTCAACTCTTCGCATGAGGTGGCCAAAGGATTGGAGTTTCAGCTTTAGCATCAGTCCTTCCAGTGAACACCCAGAACTGACATGCCCTCAATTCAGGACGTTCTCTTTCACCAAAAGAAAGTGTCACACAAGTCTCCAGGACAGGATGGAAATGCACCCCACCTGAGAAGGGGTTCTAGAAGGACGGAGAACGGGGTTTGGAGGGCATGTTGAGGATGAGACACTGTTCTTGTGTGTGTGGGTGTCTTTCTGTCTCTCTCAGAAGCAAACTCACTCCTGGTAACCAGCCAAAGGGTGGGAGGCGGCCGGTGCTCGGTGGCAAGAGAATCAAATTGAGTCGAACCTCACTCAGTGGAAAGCAGTTTTCCCACCCGTGAGTCCTGCCCTACAGGACTGGTTAAAATACTTGTTTCCTCAGTTGCAACACGAGGGGCTTGGATGAAATTTTTTCTGGAGCCCATCTGAGGGCCTCTGAGCATCTATGCTACTTTCAACCTGAGACTTTTCCACAGGCTAAATGGAAACTGAACCGTGGCCTCACCAGAGGAGGGAATACCCTGAGACCAGGAACAGGAGCCAAGGGGAAGCACTGTGGTAAAATCAGCGGGTGACGGTCAACGCACTGTCGCCCACTACAGGGGTCAGAGACAGGATCCACCCAGAGCACTGTGATGGCGAGGTGAGTGCGAGGAGGAGCCCGGCACCTCACGGACCCTCAATCCCTGCTGAAAGAGAGAAGCCAGCAGGGCTGGGTGGAGCACCCCACCTCTCCACCCTGGGGCACTAGGGATGGATAGAGTGAGGGGGGCTCAGAGATAGGAGGAGACAGCTTCCTTGAGAAGCTATCCAGGGCCTGCCCTGCTATGCTGGAGGCCAAAATAATCACCACCCTGACCTCCTGCAAACTATGCTTCATTTAGTAAACATTAATTTAGGGAGGCCCAGCACTCCCAGCAAGAAAGCAGCCTATGCTTATTGGGAGGAACCACTGTATCGTCATAGCAACCACGGGTTATGCCACCAGTCCCTTTCAACTGAAAGCCTCATGTCTTAGGTTGGGTAACAGAGCTGAAGTCTCTTTCTGGTGCATTCAGACAGCTAATTTGGCAGCCTCTCAGGAACTGGCCTTTGAGCAAATCAGACAGGCTGGGCAGAAGTTGAACTCTGATGCAGCTGGGAGTTGTTGCTGTGTTAGCCCACCAGGCTCCTCTGTCCATGGAATTCTCCAGGCAAGAATATTGGAGTGGGTCGTCATGCCCTTCTCCAGGGGATATTCCCAACCCAGGGATGGAACCCAGGTCTCCATCTTTGCAAGCAGATTCTTTACCACTTGAGCTACCCGGAAAGACCTGCTGGGCTGCTGCTGCTGCTGCTAAGTCACTTCAGTCGTGTCCGACTCTGTGTGACCCCATAGACGGAAGCCCACCAGGCTCTCCCGTCCCTGGGATTCTCCAGGCAAGAACACTGGAGTGGGTTGCCATTTCCTTCTCCAATGTGTGAAAGTAAAAAGTGAAAGTGAAGTCGCCCAGTCGTGTCCGACCCATAGCGACCCCATGGACTGCAGCCCACCAGGCTCCTCCATCCATGGGATTTTCTAGGCAAGAGTACTGGAGTGGCTTGCCATTGCCTTCTCCGGACCTGCTGGGAGCCTCACCTAATTCCACAGGGAGCTCAAGAGCTGGGATGGACTTTCAGAGTGGTCCTGAATCAAGGTAGGGGGCCAGCCTCTTGTACCCCCAGCATGGACTGGATGTTAGAAGAGAACTACCCAGGGAGGTCATATCCTTGGGCATAGCAGGCCCCTTCAGTAAAAGGCAAGTCTCGGGGAAGGACTCAGCTGTGAGCTTTCACAGCTGACGGCTGGAGGAACAGTGCCTCAGGCCTCGGAGGATGCCGGGTGGGGCACCAGGCATCCCCTCCACTTCTTGAGGGCAGCCTGTATCGTTCTCCTCTGTTCTCTGCACGCCAGATTTTTCTTTTCCTGCTCCTTAGGTTGCAAGGATAGATGATGGTCACACCATAGCTCCCAGTTTTTTAAAAATGTGTTCCATCCTGAAGGCAAGCCTAGACTAAGGCTGGAATCTCAAACCCAATTCCAGATTTGTGGGGCAGAGACCTTGGCTCAACTTGGGTCACGCTGCTCACCCAATAATTAGCTATGGTCTCAGGTTAGAGTCCAAGATAACAACAAGGCTGCTCAGGACCCACCCTGGTGACTGTGTGCATGGGAGGTGGATAGATCTCCCCAACGGAGAATTCTTGTGAATTAGGCATCCATCCAGAGATAACCACAGCAATGAAAGGAGCTTCTAGACTGAAGTAACAACATATGCCAAGGCATGGGAGAGTGGGGAGGAGGCCATTTCTGAGAGTTCATGCATTTATTCATTCGACAAACATTTACTGAGCACCTGCTATGTACCAGATGTAATTACAGGCTAGAAATACAACTGCGAAGAAACTGGGAAACTGACAACAGAGACGTTAAGCAGCCTTCCCCAGAGCACTTCCCAGCAGTGCTGAATGTAGAACCTACTAGAATAATTCCCTGAGATGTTTTGGTGAGACGTTGATGTGTAAAGTAGCAGAGGCCGAGTTGACCTCTATCATGGCCATTGAGCAAAAAGAAAGAAAACCCCGCTTATTCCGTTATACGGTAGCGGATGAAGCATTCTAGTCTGTGTTGCGATAAGGCAACGGCACCCCACTCCAGTGCTCCTGCCTGGAAACTCCCATGGATGGAGGAGCCTGGTGGACTGCAGTCCATGGGGTCGCGAAGAGTCGGACACGACTGAGTGACTTCACTTTCACTTTCATGCACTGGAGAAGGCAATGGCACCCCACTCCAGTACTCTTGCCTGGAAAATCCCAGGGACGGAGGAGCCGGGTGGGCTGCCGTCTATGGGGTTGCACAGAGTTGGACACGACTGACGTGACTTAGCAGCAGCAGTCTGTATTGCTCTGGTTGCTTAATAAACCATGAAGAGCCTATCTCATTTGTCTATGGAGACCGTGGTGGGCAGGATGCAGGATTCGAGGCACGGGCATGCCCTGAACCTGAATGGGGGATGCTAAAACATTAGAACTCTGAGACCACTGCTTCATTTTACAGCAAGAAAATGTGTCCCACACCTGGTACAGGAACTAGATGCAGTTGGACTCCCTGTTCTGTGCTCCTTTCATGCCCCAGAGAAGATTTGAGTCCTGGGCTCACCTGTCTGACTCTGGCAAGTGACCGAGGCAGTTGACAATGGGCGATCTGTCAGCCCTCCTCCCTCCCATCCCTCTCCCCAAGCTCTGCCCTGTGGCTTGAGGATGCTGACCCCGTGCCATACACTGGGCTTGGAGCCTTCTCTGTCTTATCTAGTCTACCCTAGGAGTCAGATGTTAGAGATTTGCAGGCTTGCTTATCTTCTTTTCCCCTACCTCTTGATAAGACAATCAAGATTTAATAAAAGATAACCCATACTATCTGAATTTGTATAACAAGAACTTATTCTTCTTGTGATTAAAAAGGTAAAGCGGTTATCCACATGCAAGACAGTCTACGAGCCTAAGCTGTAACGATATCTTGAAGAAGCAAGGACAACCTAGAATGTAGTTTCCTTACCTGTAACCTTTGAAAAGAAAGAGAAACCCAAAGTGACAGGATCTCTGACGGTCTGTCAGGACTGTATTTGCTGGGCAACAGCAAAGATCTGTAGGTAATGCAGTCCTAGGTAACTTAAGCATTTCTGGGTAATGCCCGGGTGGCAGCAAGGATCTCTGGGTAATGCCTGGGTGGCAGCAAGGGTCTCTGGGTAATGCCTGGGTGGCAGCAAGGGTCTCTGGGTAATGCCTGGGTGGCAGCAAGGGTCTCTGGGTCATTTAGTCCTGGAAAATGCAAGGGTCTCTGTGGCAAGTGTTTCTGGGTCACAGCAAGTGTCTATAGGTAATGCAGTCTGTCGCTGATACTGCAATGACACAAATGCCCTGACACGGCTTTGTTTAAACACCCAGAATGTGTTTCTGATGCATTTGGCTATACCCCCTCTTCCCTGTGGAAGGACTCTATTTGGATCAGCCCCTCACCCATTTTACACTTGTTCATTGTAAGGGTGGGTAATGGGAAGCCTTCTGGAGACTCACACCACATGGACTTCACTGCAGAGGCCCACATGGCTATCATCCTATCCCAAAATATCTGTGACTGGGCTCCAAAACAAGAGACGCCTGTGTCTTGTATTGTGTATAATTTTTGGTTATTAATTTACTTTTAAAACTTCTGTAATTCTCATTTGACCATTCCTTATCAAAATTTTTTGTTTATTGGCTGTGCTGGGCCTTGACTGTGGCATATGGGCTTTCTCTAGTTGTGGCGAGAGGAGGCTGCTCTGGTTGTGATCCGCTGGCTTCTCTTGTTGCAGAGCACGGTCTCTAGAGCATGAGGGCTCAGTAGTTGTGCTTGTGGGCTTAGCTGCCACATGGTATGCAGAATCTTCCAGGGATCAAGGCAGGCAGGTTCTTAACCACTGGACCATCGGGGAAAGCAGTCCCTCAAGCTCCTTAAGTTAATCGCATCTGCAAGATCTCTTCTGCCATGTAAAGTAACACAGCCACAGGCTCCAGATATTAGGACGCAAACATCTTTGGGAGGTTTTTGTTCCTACTACAAGGTAAACATCTATTTCTGCTTCATTGACTATGCCAAGGTCTTTGACTGTGTGGATCACAATAAACTGTGGAAAATTCTGAAAGAGATGGGAATCCCAGACCACCTGACCTGCCTCTTGAGAAACCTGTATGCAGGTCAGGAAGCAACAGTCAGAACTGGACATGGAACAACAGACTGGTTCCAAATAGGAAAAGGAATATGTCAAGGTTGTATATTGTCACCCTGCTTATTTAACTTCTATGCAGAGTACATCATGAGGAACGCTGGGCTGGAAGAAGCCCAAGCTGGAATCAAGATTGCTGGGAGAAATATCAATAACCTCAGATATGCAGATGACACCACCCTTATGGCAGAAAGTGAAGAGGAACTCAAAGGCCTATTGATGAAAGTGAAAGAGGAGAGTGAAAAGGTTGACTTGAAGCTTAACATTCAGAAAATGAAGATCATGGCATCTGGTCCCATCACTTCTTGGGAAATAGATGGGGAAACAGTCAAAACAGTGTCAGACTTTATTTTTTGGGGCTCCAAAATCACTGCGGATGCTGATTGCAGCCATGAAATTAAAAGACGCTTACTCCTTGGAAGGAAAGTTATGACCAACCTAGATAGCATATTAAAAAGCAGAGACATTACTTTGCCAACCAAGGTCTGTCTAGTCAAGGCTATGGTTTTTCCCGTGGTCATGTATGGATGTGAGAGTTGGACTGTGAAGAAAGCTGATTGCCGAAGAATTGATGCTTTTGAACAGTGGTGCTGGAGAAGACTCTTGAGAGTCCCTTGTACTGCAAGGAGATCCAACCAGTCCATTCTAGAGGAGATCAGTCCTGGGTGTTCATTGGAAGGACTTATGCTAAAGCTGAAACTGCAATACTTTGGCCACCTCATGCGATGAGTTGACTCACTGGAAGAGACTCTGATGCTGGGAGGGATTGGGGGTAGGAGGAGAAGGGAACGACAGAGAATGAGGTGGCTGGATGGCATCACCGACTCGATGGACATGAGTTTGAGTGAACTCCGGGAGTTGGTGATGGACAGGGAGGCCTGGCGTGCTGTGGTTCATGGGGTTGCAAAGAGTCAGACACGACTGAGCGAATGAACTGAACTGAACTGAACAAGGTACGTTATAGATTTTCTTTTTTTGAACTCCTTGTAAAGTGTATTACACGGTCATTCACTTTTGTGTCTCGCTTCTTTCACTCACCATTACGTTAGTAACATTCGTCCACGGTAATGTGCATAGCATCCATTTATTTTTTGTCATTGCTATATTGTAGTCCCTCAAATTCACACACCACAGTTTATTTATTCATCTTCACTGATGGCCATTTAGAGCATTCGGCTTTTGAGTTTCACAAGCAATACTATTTGTACACCTGTATCTTGATGGTCAGAATCCTTAGCGTCATCCTGGTTCCGCCTCTTCCGTCTCCTCCCCACTCTCAACCCCCCCAGCCTGCCTGTCCTGCCTCCCCGTCTCTCTAATCCCTCCTGTCATCACCGACTGCGGGCCTCCTGACACGTCTCTCTGCTCTGGCTCCCAGCACAGGGTCTGAGGAAAACCGCCTGCCCACAAAAGTTTCCTCTGATGGATCTGAAAACAGAAGTGTTGGGGGCAGATGAACCTTGAGACCCCCTTAGTGACACATGCTGGGATAACGAAAGCGGCTTCCCTTTCTCACGTGAGGCAACAGGAAGGCCCTGGTGGCGACATGATGGTGCAGCTGGGCCACCCGCTGAGCTACTGAGATCTTCTTACACCTAATGGTCAGGAGCCTCCATAAGACCCTCCACGGATGGCTTGCAGACCTCCCCAGCAAACACAGGGTTAAGGTGGACTCCAGCCTGGCAAGTGGTCGCACACTTTGACTATCACTCCAGAAGGGTGGGTGTGGAAGGAGAGTTAGGTTTACTGAGTCAAGGTCTATTGTTCTAAAAAAAAAAAAAACAACTGTTGGTTTGGGTGAGCTCTATTTTATGACTTCTCAATTAATTAATTTTACAGTAGGTCCTTGTTGGTTATTTTAAATAAGCAGGGATGTCCCTGGTGGATCCGTGGCTGAGAATTCATGCAGGGGACACGGGTTCAATCTTTGGGTGGGGAGCTAAGATTCCACGGGGCAACTAAGCCCATGTGCCACCACTGCAGAGAACCCCCCACATGCTGCAACGAGAGAAAGCCCACGTGCCGCAACAAAGACTCAATAATAATAACTAATAAATGTAGCAACATGTCTGTTTTGTGACTCTAAGGTCTAAATGAAATGAATTGAAACCTCCCAATAATAATAATAATAAATAAATAAATAGAGCAACAAGTCTATTTTGTGACTTTTAAGGTCTAAATGAAATGAAGTGAAAATCCCCAGTAATAATAATAAATATAGCAATGTGTCTATCTTGTGACTTTTCAAGTCTAAATGAAATGAAATAAAAAATAATAATAATAAATAAATAGAGCAATATGCCTATTTGTAATTTTTAAGGTCTAAATGAATTGAAGTGAAGATCCCCCATAATAATAATAATAATAAATATAGCAATGTGTCTGCTTTGTGACTTTTCAAGTCTAAAGGAAATGAAGTTAAAAAAAACCCAAAATAATAATAAATAAATATCGCAACGTGTCTATTTGACTTTGGCCACCTCATGCGATGAGTTGACTCACTGGAAAAGAGTCTGATGCTGGGAGGGATTGGGGGTAGGAGACGGGGACGACAGAGAATGAGATGGCTGGGCGGCATCACCGACTCGATGGACATGAGTTTGAGTGAACTCTGGGAGTTGGTGATGGACAGGGAGGCCTGGCATGCTGTGGTTCATGGGGTCGCAAAGAGTCGGACATGACTGAGCGACTGAACTGAACTGAACTGAACTGAAGGTCTAAATGAAATGAAGTGAAAACCCAAAGTCCCTGGGCCAAAAGACCTAAAAGGAAGCTATGGCTCTTTCTCAGAAGGAACCGGCTATTTAGTCCCTCAAAGAAGAGGTTTTGTTTGTGGAGGAGAAGGAGAGAGCCGGGTCATTTCCCTCCGTCTCATCAGTCACCTGTGGGCTCTAAGGAAACAGGTCAGGCCTGGCCTCGGGGCACGAGCGGGAGGAGAGGCGGAACAGCTGGCCCGGCAGAGGGTGCTGAGGTCACTGTGCTTCGGGCCAGTAGGACGGGGCTGGACGGCAGCCAGCTCGGGCTGAGGACAGCAGGGCACAGACAGCTCTTGTGACTGCGTGGGGAGAAGAACCAGAGCACATGGCCAGCCTCAGGGCTGGGTCAGCTGCCCTCGGCCACCTCGCTCACCCTGAGGCTGCTTGCCCAGGGCCGGGCACCCCACCGGGACCTGGCACTCCCTTCCCTCAGGCCCCCCTCGCTGAGACCCCAGCACACCAGTCCCCCAGGCCGACCAGCCTAGGCTACTGCCGGTCGCTGTTTCAGTTGGCTCTGATACGCCCCCTGTCCCCTAAGTCACCATCTAAGTCCTGAATCCAGGCCCCAACCAAAGAGGATCTGCTCTCTCAAAGCCTCCGGAGCATGTGTCCACTCACTCCTGCCCTCCCTGTCTGCAGGGGATGGTGGGGCGGTGGGGGACAGGGCAGGGGTCTGTCCTGAGGCTGAGCCCATGCAGGTCACCCTCAGTCAGGGCCCTCGCGACTGGGCTTGCATTTGTGTACAGCGGGGACATCTCTAACGGTGTGAAACTAAACTGACCCACAGGGGACTGCAAATAAGATATGAGCAACATTCCCCAGAGACTGACCCATAAAACTGGACACCAGAGGCCCCCGAACATCCTGGAGCATTCCCATGGGTACTGCATCCAAGGAGCTAAAAAGAAAAGTACAATTCTTCAGGGGCCCTTGTTTCCTGGGGTTATGCACCATTCCTTATTCTTTCCTGTATTAATTCGTTCAACAAACAAATCTTCAAGCTCTTTTCACGTGCCATGGCTGTTCCAGTAACCTACTGCCATGTAACCGTCCGCTCCAAGACTTAGTGACAAAGGCTTTTCTGGGGTTGACTCAAAACTAGAAGTGAAATAACACTGAGTCAACTACATTAGAAACAAAACAAAACAAAAAAACTTCTGTGTTGCAATGAATACACACATAAGTTAAATGAAAGACATTTGGGGAAAACATATGCAACTCATGTCACAGAGGAAGAACTAATCTCTCTAAAAGTTAAGTTCAAAGAAATCAGGAAAAAAAAATAGAGAAAGGACATTTAAAAACACAAATGGCCCTGAGATTCATAAAAAAATCAAGCCCACTTAAACCAAGAGAGAAATTCTAATAATATGCGCCCTCTTCTAGAAGATTGACACAAATTCAAAAGCTGGAAACTGGCCTCCTCTGTCAAGGCCACAGGGGAGCAGGCAGGCTTGTCCAGCACAGGTGCAGTGCAGCATGGGACAGTCTGGCAATGTGGATCTAGCAACATCACGGGAAAAGTGGGAAAGATTTATCCCCATGTGCATTACAAACCAAAAAACTGAGGAATACTAAGAAATTAATCGAAGTTTCCTGAATTGAGTGGTAAGTGTGGTTTGGCCAAGGATGGGGTAAAAACAAGATACCCCACTGCATACATTCTTGTGTGTTCCTTCTTTGAACAACAGGAGTGCCTTACTGCTTCAAAAAACTTAAATATGCATAACTTAATGAGACATAAAATGCACAACGTCAAATTGTATAGGATATAGCTAAAATCATCTTTAGAAGTGTAAAGCTTTAGGGGATTTCCCTGCTGGTCCAGTGGTTAAGATATCACGCTTCCACTTTAGGGGGCAAGGGTTTGATCCCTGGTCAGGGAACTAAGATTCCATATGCCTTGAGATGCAACTCTCCCCACCCAAAAAAAAAAAAAAAATGCTTAAAGCTTTAAATTCGGTGAATAGGATACAAGGAAAAAAATTTTTTTTAAGTTAAAGCAAGTTGGAACACAGCAAAACAGGCTTCTTAATAACGGCTGAAAACATTTCACAGTGCAGCATAGTTGCTATTCCCTCATGTATTTAATCATATCTAAATTATAAATCAAGGGTTCTTGTCGGGTTTTTGGTTTTTCAGTGGAACTCTTAAGTTTGGGTATAATTTTAATTCACAGAAAAAGCTGCAGAGATAGTACAGAATTTCTTCTATGTCCTTCACCTAGCTCCCTATGATGTAAACACCTGGAATAACCATGATACAAAGAAATTAACATTAGGATGTTCCTATGAACTAAACCCTAGATTTTAGATTTTTCCAGTTTTTCCAAGAATGTCCCTTTCCTGTTGTAGGATCCGATCCAGGATACCACACTGCATTTAGTGTCAGAGATTGCCTTTATTTCATAATAAACTTAACTGAGGGAAATTTCCCTTTGCTAATGGACTAGGAACTCCTGGGAACATTTCTGCCTCTCACTTATTAATACCTTCCTATCTCTCTGGATGTGGACAGCATTCTAACCCGAGGAATGTAACCAAGGTAGTAAGGACACAAGACCTTAAGAATTACTCCCTGACTTCCCCCACTCTGGGCTGTTGCTTTTGTGAGTCCAGAGGGACAGGCTGGGAGGAAATGTTCTTTGTAATTCTCAGCCAATTCAATTGGCAGAAGTTGATTGAGCTTCTACTGTGTGCAAGGTGCTCTGGTAGATGCTAAAAGGGAAAACAGAGTTGAGGAAGACCTTTTCCTAATTTTAGAAGCTGACATCAAGGGAGTGGACGCAGTTGAATACAACACCATACAGGGGGTGAGAGGTGGTGTACCGGCAGCAAAAACAAGAGATGGGGAGATACGCGTCTCACCTGCAAGGACTGAAGGGAGCTCCCTGGAGCAGGTGACTTTCGAACCATGCTTTGAAAGAAGGGTAGGGTTTCAATGGCAAGGCAAAAGGGAAGAGTATTCTGGACCAAAGAAATAGGGTAAACAAAGGCACAGCAGTGAGAAAATGCGGGCACAAGCAGAGAACCCATAGCCTGGGCTTCCTGGAGCTGGATGTGTGCCCCAGAAGGCAGGGAGACAGGAGACTTCCCTGGTGGTCCAGTGGCTAAGACTCCGGACTCCCAACGAACTCAAGGGGCCTGAGTTCAATCCCTGGTCAGGGAATTAGATCCCACATGCCACAACTAAGAGTCTGCACGCCACAACGCAAAGATCCTGCATGCCAGGACTTTCCTGGTGGCCCAGTGGTTAAGAATCCGCCAGTGCTAAATGGGAGATCCACCTCCCTCTAGCGGGTAGTGATGCCAAAGGTCAGAGCTGCAGCCGTGCAGCAGGGGGAGCTGGCGGCAGCAGGACGTGTGAGTTGGTGCAGAGGGCCTAGCTGAAAGGAGTCCTTGTCTTCTTGGGGTGATGGGCACCCAGTCAAGGGGGTCACTGGAATGGGAGGGGTCAGAGGCAGGCAGTGAAAGGGTGCTGTGGATCCCGGTCAAGATGTCAATGTGAGGATGAGGGAGAGGATGGGGTGGGGTGACTGAGGGGAGCCTGACAGAGTTGAGGTAGCGGGTAAGGTCTGTGCGGGAAGGGCTGACTGGACTGTGGGGTGCAGAGGGGTGCATGCATGCTCAGTCGCTTTAGTCACATCTGACTCTTCGGGACCCCATGGACTGCAGTCCACCAGGCTCCTCCATCAATAGGATTCTCCAGGCAAGAATACTGGAGTGGGTTGCCATGCCCTCCTCCAGGGGATCTTCCCGACCCGGGGATTGAACTCGCGTCTCCCTGCGTCTCCTGCATTGTGGGCCAATTCTTTACCCACTGAGCCACCTGGACTAAGAGAATTTGAGGTTAATTTGCTAGCTAGAGAAGTCCCCACTCCGAGGTCAGGCTGGAGCCTGGTGCCAGGTATAAATGTGGCATCATCCATGACAAAGAGGTGGCACCCAGGGCAGTGGAGGAAGGAGCCTCTTCACAGGGGCCACGTCTCTCCCCGTGACTTCTATACCTCAGGGTCTGTGACCCCTGCTTAACTTGTCCAGGAGGCCACAGCATTTCTGGAAATCATGGACACCACCGTGCATGTACCCACTGAGAGATGGTCTTGTCAACCCCAGGTCCCAGCTGACCCTCACCACTTAGTAAGGTCCAACCTCCTTAGCTCCACACTCGGCCCCATCCTCGCCCTTATGCACACTGTCCAGCCACCAGCACCTTTCCCTGCACTGTGACTCGCTGCCAGCACGTCCCCCACCAGCCCTGTCTTCATAGCCTGGGTCTCTGATCTCCTCCCTCCTGACACATACCCACACCCCAGGGAGAATTCACTGTATAACTCTCTCTCTAGCCCTCAGCCGCCTGGATTCTGGGCTCCAGTTAGGGGCTCTGCTGGGCCATGACCCCTCAGGGTCCTAGGCTTTCAACTAGCAAATGGTGCTAAACAAAGAGAAGTATTTCCCCTTATTTGTCCTAGACCTGTCACTTTCAGAGGCTCAAAGGATGCACTTTTGCACGTTTATTATAGGATTTGGTACCCCAAGTATCCCCTTCATGATTTGGAGTTCTTGATCCTCTCCAAGCTCAATGTCATTGTCTATAATCCTCCCTCACCTGGAGGTTCCTCCAGGTTCCCAACTGACACATTCATTGGTTCACTGGTACAACCAATACTAAGGCTGGCTCGTGCCAGACACCTTGAAGACCCCAGGACACCGTGAAAACACAATGGAGGCAGTCCCGCCTTCCAGGAGAACGTAAAACCACTAAATAAACAGCCTCCCCACCTTTAGCCCTCCAGTGGGGGTCCGTGAGGAGCCAGGGGATGCCCCGATCGCTGGGGCTTTTTCCAGCTCCTGCTCCAGCGCAGGGGTAAGGGTGGCCATGGGGATTGCGCAAGTGTCTGGTCCCATCACCCCCATGTAAGGCAGAGCCGGATCTGTTACCTGCGACACAGCCCCGGGTGCAGCCCAAGATTTTGGAGGTCGTTTGTCCAGATCCCGTGGGCTCCCCAGCCGCTCTGCTCACAGCTGAGCGCTCAGCCCACGGTGGGCGCGTGGGGGCTTCCCACTGCAAGCACGATCGGGGATCAGGTCTCGGGGGAACCCAGCCAGCACCCCGGAAGTCCTGCACGTGGGGGCGGGGGCGGGGACGACCATTGGTGGGCGGGGCCGAGGGCGGAGGGAAACAGCCTCTGGTGGGCGGGGCCGGGCCGGGCCAGGCCAGTGGTAGGCGGGGCCGAGGGCGGGGCGGGAGAACGGATGCTGGTGGGCGGGGGCGGGGCAGGGCTGAAGGCCATTCGTGGGCGGGGCCGACTGCTGGTGGGCGGGGCCGACTGCTGGTGGGCGGGGGGGCCGACTGCTGGTGGGCGGGGCCGACTGCTGGGGGGCGGGGCGGGGCGGGGCCGGCTCCCGAGGAGCCAGAGCCAGAACGCACCTGTCTGTCGCTCGCGGAGAGACTTAGCTGGAGTGAGGGCTTCTGTGCGACCTTGGGACGCGAACGATGGGTGAGGCTCCGCAGTCCCGGGCTGCCTAGACCGGAGTGGGATGGGCGAGGCCACCCACCTGCTTGGGACCGCGCAAGCGGGGTGGGCATGCCGCCCTCCCGGCGGTAGCAGGCCCAGCCCCACCGGCGCGAGGGTGGGGCCCCGAGAACGGGTCGCACGGGGTCTCTCAGGATTCCGGGAGCCCCAAGTTAGAGAAGCAAACTCGCGGGGGCTCTGGGGGAACGCGGGTCTCAGGCCTGGCCAGGAGCGCCTGCCGGTGAAAAGGTCAGCCCTGGCGATGGAGGAGGCAGCTGGACCTGAGCGGGCCGGTGCCCCGGGGGTCAGGGCAAGGGGCCTGGGGTCGCGCCGCCCGCGCTGAATCCGCGCTCCACCTGATTTCCCCTGTGTGACCTAGGGCGTGGACTGCACCTCCCTGTGCCTCAGTTTCCGAGTTTGGGAAGGAAGGGCGAGAGTGCTCCAACTTACTGTGAAGATGTGGGGAGATGGGCCACCCCATTGGGCCCTCCGCGAAGGCTTAGAAAACCTCGGCCATTGCTTATTACTGTTTACTCCAGTTTTGCAGAAAAGAAAACTGGGTCAAGAGGTTTTATAACTTGCTCCAGGTCACACAGTCATAAGTTACAGAGCCCAGGCATAGCTAACCCCCACCCCCAACTTATTCTAGAAAATTCTACTGTGAAGCCCTCCCAAGGTTTTTCCTCACCTAGCTTAGGGAGTTGCCTGAGGTCACTGGGCATGGACCCAGCTTACCTCTCCCTCCTCCAGGTAGCCACAAACCCACATCTGGCTCTCTTTATTTCAGGTCTCATCTCAGAGCTGAAGCTCGCTGTTCCCTGGGGCCACATTGCGGCCAAAGCCTGGGGCTCCCATCAAGCTGCCCCCGTTCTCTGCCTTCACGGCTGGCTGGACAATGCCAACTCCTTTGACAGACTCATCCCTCTTCTCCCGAAAGGTGGGCCTGGGGGCTGAAGGGAAGCCATGGGATGAGGCAGCGGGTCTGCAGGAGAATCAGGAGTGGGGGAGATGGCTGACCTGGATGCCCCCCCCACCCTCTCCCTCTGCCTCAGACTTTTGTTATGTTGCCGTGGACTTTGGGGGTCATGGGCTCTCATCCCACTACAGCCCAGGTTTCCCGTATTACAATCAAAACTTTGTGAGTGAGGTCCGGAGAGTCGCAGCAGGTGAGCAAGAGACAAAGCCTGTGTGTTTGTCTGTAGGGGTCGGGGGTGGGGTGGGGTAGGGAATTGGGGAAGTACTCTGCGAGTGGGGTGTTATGGCCAGGAAGCAATGCTGGCCTGAGAGTGCCTTGGGGTCTGGCTCCAGTTCTGCCAGCAGCCCATGGGTGACTTTGTGCAAGCTGGAGAAAGCTCACTTCTTCCCATGAGTTCCAACCCCTCAGGGGCACTGGGGGCCCTTTCAGGGTGTTTCCTGAGTGGAGCACCCCAGGGCACAGGGACTGTGGGGCCGAGGGCAGGTGGGGGAGGCTGGGCCCACCCCGACCTGGCTCCATGTGTTTTCAGCCCTGAAATGGAACCGGTTTTCCCTCCTGTGCCACAGTTTTGGTGAGTACACTGGTCTCAAGCTGTGGGGCTGAGAGGGAGAGGACTAGTACACAGGTACTTTTCCCTGCACCCCTGGGAACTGCAAGGAGATATAAAGGAGTTCATGGGCACCATGCCCAGTGACCTCAGGCAGCTCCCTAAGGGACAGGTGGCCCCATGGATGGCCGTTGACCCCAGAGAGGGAGCCTCAAGTTTGATGGTGAATGCAGAGCCCTGCCTGCTGGTGGGAGACAGGTGCTGGGGGACCTGGCTGGGTTAGGTCCACCTCTGGGAAGGAGTCTTGGTAGGACTCGGAGAGCTGGGGAATATCCGCCAACTACTCTTTTGTCCCCTCAGGTGGCACTGTGGGTGGAATGGTGAGTAGATGGCTTTGCAGTGACCACCTCTGGCCCCTCCTCCCGGTGGGATGGGGAGAGTAGGAGGAGGAAAGGGTAGTGAGTTCCAGGCAGCGCATTAGTGGCTTGTGCCAGCTTCCTTCGGAAGGACCCATGATAATCACTATTGTGAGGACATTCTTGATGGAGTTAAGTGTTTCCACTGCCCATCCCCTTTGTCACAGAGAACCCTAGAGAATCCAGCCATCACCGGGGTCAATGCTGGGTGTGGACTGTGGGGGGAGGGGAGAGAAAGGTGCCCTGAAAGGATAGGAGATTCCCGGTGGCCTAATGGTCAGTGCCCTGTCCCCACCTGAACGCCAGTGTCCCCAGGGGACAGTCTGAGTCCTTCTCCTTCCTCTCCTCTTCACACTTCCTTTCTTCGGTGTCGCATCACAGTTTTCCTGTATCTTCCCCGAGATGGTGGATAAACTCGTCTTGCTGGAAGCCTCACCACTTGTTGTGGACACGAATGTAAGGATGGGGCTGGTGCACACGGTGTCACCGGGGACCCGGGTCCCAGGTGGCCTCCTCAGCCCTGCCCCCCTTGGCGGGTACCAGGGAGGCAGGAGGAGGTGGCAGACGGTGGACAAGAGGGCACAGGATCCCCCCGCCACCCCCGAGGGCAGGGAACAGAGTCATGGGCCTGTGTCATCCTCGGAGGCCCTGCCTGTGGCCTGGAGCCTGCAGAAGGCCAGGTTGATCACACGGCAGAGGTGGGAGAGGGGAGGAGCAGTGGGCTGCAGAGGCCCTGGGGGCACACAGGTGGGTGGGCCCGCCTGCACTCAAGTGCCCTCACTGTGTACACGCACCGCACAGCTGCACACCGGAGGCCTGAGTGTGGCCTGGTGGGCAAAGCGTTGATCCCTCTCGCCAGCACCACCAATGACGACCACCAGGGCTGTCTCTAAATCTGAGTCCTGGCTCTGCCATTTTCTCTGCTGTGTGACTCCGGGCAGGTCACTTTGCCTCTCTGGGCCTCAGTTTCCTCACCCGTAAACTGAGGAGGCTGGACTAGGGCAGGGGTCTGCAGCCTCTGGGCCCTAATGCCAGGTGGTCTGCGGTGGAGCTGATGTAATAATAACAGATGTCAAGTGCACAGTAAGTGTGAAGCGCTTGACTCGTTCTGACACCATCTCCCTCCCCTACCCTGGTCCGAGGAAAAATTGTCTTCCATGAAACTGGTCCCTGATACCAGGAAGATTGGGGTCCCCTGGACTAGACGATGTGGAGGCACCCTCCAGCTGTGACAGGAGTCTTTCTGTTCCTGAGGGCTTAGCCTCACACAGCTCCTTCATCAGTTTCAGTTTTCTTGTCCATAAGATGCCCACAGATTCCTTCAGGGCAGGAACCACAGCTGTCTCTTTACCACCACACGCCTAGTCCCGGCACACAGTAAGCGCTAAATAAGTGTGCATTGCGTGAGTGGAGAGCTCGTGGGTTACAGTGAGGATCTCTGAGACTGTGGTAACCACCACTCTGGCATCTTTATTGGTTTCACCCACTGAGCTGACAAACACCATGCCCCTCGGGGGCTCCCTCAGGGCTTTCTGGTGACTATTTGCTCCTCCCTGCCTCCTGCCTCCTCCCGGGGTGGATGGGGGTGTCACTTCCCATTGCTGCTCCAGGTGGTGGACCTTGGACGAGGCCAGGCCGTGCTGAGAGTGAGCTGGGCTGGAAATGGGTGCACTGGAGGCTCCCCCCGGGTTGTACCCCTCCACAAGTTCCTCTCCACCGTGTAGCGTGGGAGTGTCAATTAGAGCAGATGAACTTGCCATTCAGTTGGACCCTAATAGTACACCTTTGCAAAGCACTTGGCAGGTAACAGAGCTCTCCCCTCCCCTCCGTCTACAGCCCGACCCCTCCAGTCTCCTGGGCTGCAGGCTGGGCTGGGTGACTGTGACCGAGGCTGACAACTTGCTCCGGGTCACAGGGCTGACCGGCAGGGGCTGATCCGGTGCCCTGCCTCTCTCAGGTTCAGAGTATTCTCGGGCTGAGAGGGTGTGCTGCTGAGTGGAGGGTGGGGCTGGGCGAGGAACTGGGTCCCCGGCTGCCCAGCAGAACCCATGGGCCTTTAGGAGACGGACAACTTGCTGACCTACAAGCGGAGGGCCATAGAGCACGTGCTGCAGGTGGAGGCCGCCGGGAAACCAGCGCAGGTGGTCAGCCCGGAAGAGATGCTGCAGGGGTGAGTGGCGGGTAGGACCGGTGGGGTCAGAGACCTGGGGATGCTATGGACCACCGATGGGGGAAGTCTCTGGGGCCTGGAGGAAGCTCCGTCTCCTAGTCCCAAATCTGCAGCACGCCTGTTTCTCTGCGTGCTCACCTGGTGCTCCTTAGCCACCCCAGCTGGGACTTTGCCCTCATTCACCCCACCCTGTAGCCGTGCCCTTCTCCCCGCCCCTCCACAAGCTCTCTGCCACGCCCAGTACCCACACACACACACTCACACAGCACTGACGCAAACATCCCCATTGGTACAGGCGCGTGTCCTTGGTGGGTTGCCTTTCCCCCCTTTCCTCTCCGTTCGCCTGGCCCCCCACCCCCACCCCTGGCATCCAGTGTCCCCTCTTCCCCAGGTTCCTGAAAAACAACAGCCACGTGGGTGAAGAGTGCGGGAGGCATCTCCTGCAGAGAGGAGCCACACAGGTGGCCACGGGTAAGGGGCTCGCTGCCCAAGACTGTTGCTTATGGGCACTGTCCTTTCTGAGGAATGACAGTGGCTAAGCTTTACTGCTGCTTGCTCTGGACCAGGCGTGATCCTAAGCGCTTTGCCAAAGCACCTCCTTTAATGCTCCTACTGACTTATACGTCCTAAGTTGCTTCAGTCGTGTCTGACTCTTTGCGACCCCGTGGACTGTAGCCCGCCAAACTTCTCTGTCTTTGGAGTTCTCCAGGCAAGAATATTGGAGTGGGTTGCCATGCCCACTGCCCTATACTTGTTCCATTTAAAGCAGGAGAAACGGAGACTCGGACGGGCCAAGCAGCTTGCGCTAGGTCAGACGGCTGCCACACATCCCAGAAAGTCACATACTATGGGGAACTTGGTCAGGGGTCTGGGGGCTCATTGTCGAGGCACAACGCTGCCCTGCCCTGCTGACCCTGTGTGCTGGGCACCCAGTGTCCAAGGTGAGGCTTAGAGGACCCGCGTGGGGCAGGCAACTTTGAAGATGTTTTTCAGAATGGAGAAGTCGAGTTGGTGGCACCTTGGTTTCAGGGCAGCATCAGGCCTGTGTTTTCTGCATGTTATTTCCCAATATATTCAATCAGGAAACCTTTACCCAGAGTCCGCTCTGTGCTCAGGCCCACGGGTGGTGAGCCAGAGCCAAAACCTGGCTGACACAACCCCAGGGGGTGCCATCCACCAGTGCCCTCGCTGGCAATGACTCCCCAAGGAGCTCAGAGATCGTGGGCAGGCTCCTCCCGCTGTCAGACTCCTAGACCTTCTCAGGGGACTTCAGTTTATGAAGAACCAAATGAGGCTGGAGTCCAAAGTCCAAGTGCCCTTGGGGAGCTGAAGGAATTGTGGAATTACCCCAGCTGCTGGGGATGGGGCCTTGGGAAGTGATGGGGACCTTGAATGGAGATAGCAGGGCAGCCCTCAGTGGTCATCACGTGGGGACTCGGGTGGCCAGAATTTCTAGTTGATCAAGAGAAGCCAAAGGTCTGCTGTGCTGTAATTTTTTTTTTTTTTTTCTTTTTGGCCACATGGTGCGGCATGTGGGATCTTAGCTCGCCAACCAGGAGTAGAGCTGTGCTCCCTGCAGTGGAATCGCGGTGCCTTAACCACTGGACCACCAGGGAAGTGCCTGCTGTGCTGTAGCTTTTCTCAGAAGTTGCCAACCCACCGTTAGGTCAAGGGGAATATCCCTGAGTGGGTTGGTGACCTGCTCTTGTCTTAGTCACCACCTCTGCCCCCCCCACAAATCCATCATGGAGAAGGGAGGTGGAGTGCAGAGGCCTGTGGGCTCCGGCTCCCTTGATGGCAGACTGGAGGGGCCCCGAGGCAGAAGTGAGCTAATCTGGAATAAGATGCCTGGGGTGCGTGGCGAGGCTGGGGAAGCCGATTAGGGCAGCCCTGGGTCACGTGAGCAGACACTGAGCCAGGTGTCAAGGGGGTGGGAGCAGAGGAGAGCGGCGTCCTGGGCAGTGGGCAGGCAGCTGGATGGCTGTGTTGGGACAAGTCCCTCCGCGGTAGTGTGGCCCTTTGAGACCTGGGGTTAACCTAAAAGCAGACCAAGCAGCCTCCCAGACCCAACCAGACAGGGTGACCCCGGGGAGCTGGTGTTCCTGGCTCCTCCTGAGTCCCGACCCCCTGATAGCCCCCCACTGCATTCTGGAGCAGGTCACACCCCCATCATCCAACCCAACCCTCTAGGATGTGTGTTTCTTTCCTAGGGCTGCCAATACAAAGCCCCACAGACGAGGCAGCCTACACAGCAGACATTTATTCTCAGTTTGAGGCCAGAAGCCAAGATCAGAGTGTTGGCAGGGCTGTGACAGGCCGTCCGAGCCTCTCTCCTGGCTTCTGGTGGCCTCAGGCATTCCTTGGCCCATGTGTGGCCCCATCTTTCTCCCCAAGTCTTCCCAGAGCCTGAGATGAGGGCGCTCTAGGGAAAAAAAGAAAAAAACATCGAGTAAGGGAGGCCAGAGTTGAAGCCAAGCTTGTCCTTTGCTCTCTTCAATAGAAGGGCCTGGGTTGACCTCGTGGACAAGGTGACCTCTGAACCTAGCGACGCAGGGAAAGCTCCAGGAAAGGCTTGAGGCAGGAGCTTGATCAGGCTTCTGGGAAAAGCAGGAGGCAGCAAGCAGGGAGAGGAGGGAGGTCAGCTCCGATTTCATCTGCCTCTTGTCTGCGTTCCTGTCACAGCCCTGGCCCAGGCTGTCTAGAAACAAGCTCAGTTGTTGGCGTGAGGTGGGGAGAGTCCTGCTTCGGGTGGTTTTGGTGACCGCAGACAGTCCCGTGTCAGCACTCGGCTGCTGCAGCTCTGACTCGGTCACTATCTGGGCTGCCCTGGGGCTGCAAACGTGATTTGTTTTGACTTGTGTACTTGAAACACAAAAATTTGACACGAGGGGAATTTTGAATAGGTCGCTTGTATTTAGAATAGAAAGATTGTGTGTGAAAAGGGAGAGTTCCAGTTTCTTTTTGTTCATTTGTTTGGCTGTGCCGGGTCTTAGTTGCGGCATGTGGGATGTTTAGTTGTGGCCTGCGAACTCTTAGCTGTGGGTGTGGGATGTAGTTCCCCAACTGAGGATCTAACCCGGGCCCCCCGGGGTTGGGAGCACAGAGTCTTAGCCGCTGGACCATCGGGGAGGTTTTCTTTTGAAAAACGTCAAGAGCTGATGACACCTTCCCCAAAGGCAACAGCAGCTGGACGGGGACCCCACTACGTGCTGGTGGGTGCAGCACCCGCTCTGCCCGGCTCCTGTGTGTTTGAGTTCGTGACCTTGGCAGGTCCCAGCAGAGAAGGGGAGTGGTGTGCCACCTTCCCAACACCTCCCGCAAGCTCTCCAAACGCAGAGATTTCTATGGACTTTACCCCATAGGCATGCTGCTGCTGCTAAGTCGCTTCAGTCGTGTCCGACTCTGTGCGACCCCATAGACGGCAGCCCACCAGGCTCCCCCATCCCTGGGATTCTCCAGGCAAGAACACTGGAGTGGGTTGCCATTTCCTTCTCCAATGCATGCATGCATGCTAAGTCACTTCAGTCGTGTCTGACTCTGTGACCCCATGGACAGCAGCCCACCAGGCTCTTCTGTCCACAGAATTCTCTAGACAAGAATACTGGAGTGGGTTGCCATTTCCTTCTCCCAATTCAGCCTCTAGTCCCTCTCTTTTCCCCAAAGGACCAAGGTGGGGCTGAAAGTTCCAAGCTCCTGCTCATGGCTTGATCTTCCTGGTGATCAGCTCCCATCCTAAAGCCACCCAAGAACCACCCAGGATCACCCCATTTGAACAAAAGACACTCCTATTGCCCAGGAAATCCCAAGGGGTTTAGGAGTTTTGTGTCAGAGACCAAGTGTTAGGACAAAAGATGTCCCTAGCATTTCTACTGCTTTAGGAAGTGACAGTTTTTAGGAGCTCTGGCCAGGAGCCAAAGAGCAGGACTAAAAAATATGTTGTATTATATCACCATGGCACAGTCTCGAACTATTGGCTGTTGCAAGAAAGAGGGGAGTGTAGGGTGCTCATAACATCTCCTGCCTTCAAAACTATTTTCTTATAAAATGTACATTTCATGCAACTTTCCAGGGATTTATAAACCCTTGGAGGGGGCGTTCCTCACAAGTCAGAGGATGGGCCAGCCTGAGGGATCCCAGCCGCCAGGCCGAGCTCACCCTCAACTCTCCCTGATTCCTTCCCAGTAAAACAGATGCTGGCGTCTGCCTCTGTGTGGTTGTTGAGGGAATTAAATGAGGTGAATTGGCACAAAGCCCTGCTCATGGCTGCTGGCACGCGGTGATTGTGGGATTGGAATCTAACTGAGAAAACACCATGCACCAGTCTCTTTCACGACCAGGAGCGCCAGGGCCACTTACTCTTGGACCTGGTACTTGGACTCCTTATTTAAGTGACATCTGCTGTGGCCCACCGGTCTGAGAAACAGCGTTCCTGCCCTCACAAAGGTCACTGTCAGAGGAGAGGCAGGCAGAAAAGCACACAGGTGCGGTAGTGGCCAGGCGGGGCGGGTGTCAGCTGGAGGCAAGGCTTGGAAGAGACAGAAGATGACCTCAGGGAGGGGCAAGGCCTCAGGGCAGGGAAAACGGCATTGTGGGGTCCTTAGTACCTTGGGGGTCACCCCACCCCCAAGATAACCCCCCCCTTTTAAGTCTTTTCACATCGTCTAAGCAGCAGAATCTCAGGCTTGGAGGAGGGAGGAGGGCAGTGAGCCTGGAGGCCAGGAGTCCCAAGGGTCAGCTCCAGTCCTGCACACGCAGCAGAGCCGGTCATCTGTGCAGGGAGGTCAGGGCTGGAGCTGAAGGCGGCCTGGAGGCCTCGGCCGTGGTGACATCAGACAGCAGTGATCTAGCAGCGCGGTGACCAGAGAGTCTTCCAATTACGTGCTCCTTCTAAGTATTTTGGGTCACGAATGTCTAAGAACCCCTAACAACAATTAGCTATGGGACTGCCCTGGTGGGCCAGTGGTTAAGAATCCACCTGCCAATCAGGAGACACGGGTTCCGTCCCTGATCCTGGTAGACTGCACTTGGTGAGGGGCAGCTGAGCCATGAGCCCGTGCTCCTCATCAAGAGGAGCCATGGCAGTGAGAAGCCAACACCACAGCGAAGAGCAGCCCCCGCAACAAGAGAAAGTCAAGTGCAGCAACGAAGACCCAGCGCAGGCAAAATTACTTTAAAACATCAGCTGCGGACAAAAAAGAGACCAAATCCCCTTGTCCTCGTGGAAGCTGTGACCTAGCAGAGGAAAGAAGCACAGAGGGCAGATGACAGAACGCGTTAGAAATTTCTGGGGAGAACGGAGAGAAAGAAATCATCTGTGGTCAGCTGAGCAGGGAGGTCGGGTGTGGAGGAAGGTCCCGGAGGCCTGGCTGGGAGTGTGGTGTTTGCACAGAGGCGTGTGCGAAGGAGGGAACAGCCCTGCTTCTCTCAGGCAGCACATCTGTGGGGTGACCGGTGTCCCTGCATTCTCGCCCCTACCAGGCCCCGCACTGCTCAGACCATGCTGCCTCCAGGCTCTGAGTTTCATCCTGCAGCCCCGACATCCTGCAGCCCTTTCTTTTTTTTTTTAAGTATGAAAGAACACAGGAAAAACTGTTGGTTTTATTGGTATTAGAGAGTAGTTTTAATATAAGCTAAATACAAA
The DNA here is from genome assembly GCF_049115385.1 of Moschus berezovskii. Taxonomy (NCBI): domain Eukaryota; kingdom Metazoa; phylum Chordata; class Mammalia; order Artiodactyla; family Moschidae; genus Moschus; species Moschus berezovskii. The sequence continues at coordinate 117,266,215 of NC_142465.1, forward strand.
CGATTGTTAGATATTCAGTCACTTGTCTTGTGGAACAATATGCCAAGATCAACCTTGAAGCATTTATACAAATGAAAACGTTTTCATTTTTACAGAGTCCTCAATTAACTCTAAGGACTCCGTATACAAATGCAAAAACTTGAACTTATCAATGATCCATCAAAATGTTGCCCTACTAATAGCAGTAAAAAAAAAAAAAAAAATTCTGATTTTAAAATTAAATAGCTCCAGGTGAAAGCATGTAATTTCCCGCATCTATTATTTTCGTATTCTGCACGGAGTTCCAAGGCAAAGATTGCTTCTAGCTTTATGCCCTACCAGAGGATGACCTGTGTGACTGGCTTATCACGGCCTCTTAGCCTTCTTTCCTGAGAGATCCTCCACTTCTTTAGGGGGAGGCATAGGAATCGGCTTCCATGGAACTGGGTTATAAAAGGCTGGTTCTGGATAAGAATCCTCACTATAAAAAATGGGTTCTTTTTCTGAACCCATTCCTTGTGCTTTTCTTCAGCAATTATCTTTCTCTTTTCACGTTCTTCCACTTCTTTCTTTCTTTCTTTTTTCAGCTGTTGATTTAATTCCCACTGGTCTTGGAGAGTCTCCTAGGCAGTCATGAGGTGGCTGCGACTCACCCTGGGGACATGGACACTTGTGACAGAACAGTTGGGAGTGTTCGGCTACATGAGCTGATGGTGGCTGCCATCTTGACTCCTGCAGCCCTTTCTTGACGGGACATTGCCTAGGCGGGAATTGTTGGGTCATATGTCACTGTGCTGTGCTGTGCTTAGTTGCTCAGTCGTTTCAGACTTTGCGACCCCATGGACTGTAACCCGCCAGGCTCCTCTGTCCATGGGATTCTCCAGGCAAGAATACTGGAGTGGATTGCCATTTCCTTCTCCAGGGGATCTTCCTCACCCGGGGATCGAACCCAGGCCTTCCGCGTTGCAGACAGATTCTTTGCCGTCAAGCCACACAGGGGATAGGTGGCCCCCATAGGGACCGTGGCAGAGAACCCAGATGGACCTGGGACCACCCAGGCCTCCCCCTGACACACAGCCTTTATTTTTTGGCTCAATTCTCTCCAACAAGTGATGATGTTCTTCTTAGCTCTTTGGTACTTCCTGGTACATAAAGATCCCAGTGAACATTTCGGGGTTCCCAGAGATGAGATTGTGATGCCAGGTGGGTAGTTGTCCCCACCACCACCGTCACTCTGAGCTCCCTCCAGGATGGCCCGGAGGCACCTGCATGAGCCACTCCAGTCCATGGCAGGGTAGCTTTGGACAGGCTCTGTTCTGAGGAAGCCCGAGAGGATGCTCAGGGTGGTCCCTGCGGGCCCTGGCTGGAAGGACCCAGGGTCCCTGGAGAACCGAGCTGTGTCTCCACCCACCTCCACTTGCGACCGGCGGTGCTGAGTCCATGTCTCTCTGCTTCCTTCCAGGTGTGCGGCTGAACAGAGATCGGAGGATTGCTTGGGTGAGTGCTACTGTCTTCCCGACCCTTCACAGTGCCTGTCAGCCGCTTTCCCTTTTCATGGTAGTGAGAGAGATATATATAGCATGATAAATAGCCGCTTTCCAACCATTCAAACCATAGTCAGTGTCCTGCTCGGTGGCGTTAAATGCATTCATGATGTCGTGCAGTTGCCACCACCCCAGAATTGCTCATCAGCCCCAATAAAGCCTCTGTACCTGCTAAACACCAACTCCCCATCCTCCTCACCCAGCCCCTGGAAACCACCAGACTGTTCTCTGTCTCTCCCAGTTGACTCCTCTAGGCGCCTCATATAAGTGGGATCACACAACGTGTGCCTTTTTGTGTCCGGCTTCTTTCACTTAGATAAATGTTTTCAAGGTTCCCTCGTGTTAGAGCATGTGTCGGAGTTTCATTCCTTCTGTGTCTGAGAAACATGGACGTGGGCCTCCCTGGTGGCTCAGCAGTCAAGAATCCCCCTGCCAATGCAGGAGACATGGATGCGATCCCTGGGTTGGGAAGATCCCCTGGAGAAAGGAATGGCATATTTGCTTGGGAAATGCCAGTGGACAGAGGAGCTTGGTGGGCTACAGTCCATGGGATCTTTGCCTGGGGAAGATTTTTTTTTTGCCTGGGAAATCCTGTGGGCAGAGGAGCTTGGTGGGCTATAGTCCATGGGATCGACAAAAGTCGCCACCACTTAGCAGCTAAACAGCAACAACACATACGGATATACCATTCATCCATGAAGGCGAGGCCTGCCGTCGGCCACGTCGTGGGCAGACTTGCAGTCCATCTCTTTTCTTACGAGTGCCTGTGTAGAAAGACACTCTACACAGAAAAACACAGAAGTTCTACAAAGACAAACTCTTGTTCTAGGACTTTTTTTTTTTAATTGTTTAGATGTTTGCAGGTTATTTAGTCATGAAGTCATGTCTGATGCTTTGGGACCCCATGGACTGTAACCCACCACGCTCCTCTGTGCATAGGATATTCCAGGCAAGAATACTGCAGTGGGTTGCCAAATGGTTACAAATGCTTAGATGGGTTTGGAACGACTGGAAGGGCAGTAGGAGTTCTGGGGCAAGCCAGCCGGCACCTGGGGGAGGGCATGGTCAGAAGTCGCTTAGAGCAGGTGGGCCGTGCTGGGCCCCAGGAGGCAGGTGGAGAAGGGAACTGTGACCACACAGGTGAGGCCTTGGAGTCAGTTCTGGGCATCTGAGGGGCGTTCCTGCTGGAGGGTTTGAAAGCTGAAAGAGGAGAGAGAGGGACTGGTTAACAAAAGGCCAGAGGACTTCCCTGGCGGTGCAGTGGTTATGACTCTGCACTTGAGGGCTCAGGTTTGATGCCTCGCTGGGGAAGTTCTGCATGCCGCAGGGTGTGGCCAAAAAACAAGCCAACTCAAGGCAGGCAGCCTGGAGGCCGGCAGGTGTGTGACAGGATACTTTAGAAACTCAGTCATCTCTGCCACAGAGAGGCTGTGTGACCTGGGCAAGGCGTTTGCCCTCTCTGAGCCTCAGCTGCCTTGTGCAGAAAGAAAAGCTTTCATTCGCTTATTCATTCACGCAGCCAGCTGGTGAGCTGCCAGGAGGCGCCAGCCCCTGCGCGTGCCCCCCTGGGGTGGCTGTGCAGATGCGCTGAGGTCACGGGCTGAGTGGCCAGGCACTGTGCCGTCACTTCTGGCACTCACAGACATGCTCCTCCTGCGAGCGTGTAAGAGGGTAAAGTGCTCTGCACTGTGAGACGCTCGCACTAGAGGAGGGGCGTTCTGGCCCCATGGAACCCGCCGAGAGCTGTCGCCCAGGCCCAGGCGTAGATGCGAGGCCTGGACCAGGGCATCAGCCAAGGGGACGGGAATGTTCGAGTTTTGGTTTTGATCCAGCTGGAATTCGTTCGCAAGCGAGGAGGGGTTGTTTAGTCGCTCAGTTGAGCCCAACTCTTCCTGATCTCATGGACTGTAGCCCGCCAGGCCCCTCTGTCCATGGGATTTCCCAAGCAAGAATACTGGAGCAGGTTGCTCTTTCCTCCTCCAGGGGATGTCCTCAACCCAGGGATCGAACCAAGGTCTCCTGCACTGGCAGGCGGGTTCTTTACTGCTGAGACACTGGGGAAGCCCGTGGAGGGGTAAGGGATCCATTTTCATTTTTTTCCCAGAGGAACACCAACTGGTCCACCACCAGTTATCCAGGCCATCCCCACCTCAGGGATCACTCTCTGTGGCTTGTCTTCTGGGTGCCCATCCTTGGCGGGGGAGGCGGAGCTTATGGCTCGATCCTGATCAGCAGGGTCCCGGAGGCCCTGATGGAGAAGCCTTCCTCCAGGGAGAGTCTCCTGGCTGGCCCCCCTGGGCCCGAGTCAGGCCACTGCCCCAGCTGTCCGCCTCCCAGAGCGCAGTTTGGGTTTATTTCTGTAGTAGTACTACTTACTCTTGCCAGTTTATTATTTTTTAGAATATTGATTCACTTTTGTATTTATTTGGCTGCGTCGGTTCTTAGTTGTGGCACAAGGAGTCCTCACGGTGTCTTGCGGGCTCAGTCGTTGGGGTGCGTGGGCTGAGTTGCTCTGCTGCATGTAGAGTCTTAGTTTCCCCACCCAGGGTCGAACCTGCATCACCTGCATTGCAAGGCAGATTCTTAACTGCTGGACCACAGGGAAGTTGGTTGGTTTGTTTTTGAGGCTGTTTGGAAATGCCCTTCCAGCCTCGGGGACTGTGCCCACCGGCCCACAACTGTTCTGCAGGGGGAGCCGTGTGGTCATCACAGGGCTCAAGGGAGAGGACCACCCACAGATGGGACGACTCCCCTTGGGGCAGAAACTAAATCACCAAAGAGACAAATTCCAGGATGGGCCTGTCCCTGCTCTGCACGTGCCATCGATCTCTTTGTCCACATCAAGTCACGCATTCTAATTCCCGTTTCTTTCTAATGTGTTTTGATAAGAACTAGTCCACTCTCCTTGTTCTTTCACACATTTTCTTGGTTTTTCTTGCATATTCCCCCTTCTGAATGAAGTTTAGAATCATCGACTTCTGTTAAAAATTATATTAGGATGAACTTGTAGAATACTTTGGAAATTTAATTATGAAAGTTATGAATGAGGATCTCCCAACTTATAGTAAAGGCACCACCTCAGTTCAGTGGGGGGCGGGCAGTGGGTTATCTAGATGGGAAAGTATGACCCCAGGTCCCTGCCTCACACAATATACAAAAAATTAATTCACCATGGATCATAGATCAAATATGAAGGGTAAAACTGTAATGTTCTAGAATAAAAATTAGGGAATGGCCTCATGACCTTGAGGTAGAAAAATATGTTTTAAGTAGAACAATACACACACACAGACCATGAATCAATGAAAATGTTGATAAATACAGCTTTATTAAAATTTAGAATTTCTATTCATCAAAATAGAATATATATATAAAAAAAAAGGACTTCCCTGGTGGCTAAGACTTTGTTCTCCCAATGCAGGGCCCTGGGTTCGATGCCTGGTCAGGGAACTAGATCCCACATGCTGCAACTAAGGCCCAGTGCAGTCAAATAAACAAACACAAGTAAATAAATTTTTAAAAAACAGAATATTAATGAAAAAGGGGACTTCCCTTGTGGTCCAGTGGCTAAGACGCTGTGCCCCAATGCAGAGAGCCCAGGTTCGATCCCTGGTCAGGGAACGAGAGCCCACATGCCACAACTGAGACACAACAGAGCCAAATAAATAAAAATACACAGGTTTGCTGAAGGACTCATATCCGAACTATGTAAGGAACCCCTACAAATTAATTAAGATTAGAGGCTGACAACCTCATTTTTAAAAACTGGTGAAAGATTTGAACAGACCCTTTCTGAAAGAGGCGATCCAGATGGCCGATGAGCACATGAACGGTGCTGGATGCCATCAGTTATTAGGACAACGCAAATCAAAGCCCCAGCGAGAGACCTCCACACCCGCTCCTGAGCAGCTAAAACCGAAGTCCTGACAGTAAATACCAAGTCTCGGTGGGGATGAGGAGAATCCAGAACTGTCCCACACTGCGGGAGGAAGTATAAGTTGATGTCGCCATTTTCAAAAACTGGCAGTAACTACTTTAGGAACATATATGCAAATTCTGTGCCCAGCAATCTCAGTCCTAGATATATACCCGGCAGTGTTGCGTGCTGTGTGCTCCAGAAGACACGGCAGTTTGATTCGTAATAGCCCCAAAGTGGAGATCACTCAAATGTCTATCAACAATAGGATGCATAAACTGTCACACATTCATACAGGGATGTGAAAAACACACACACAGACCAAAAGAAGTCCGAACCCGAAAAGAACGCTATGACTCCACGTGTATGAAATGCGAACAGCGGCAAAATCGATCTAGGGAGCTGGAGGTCCACCACCTCCAGGTGGTGTCCTTGGAGAAGACCCCCAGAGGGAGCCAACTGGTTGCTGAGCGGTTCCAACCTCCATCTGTGTCATGGTTACATCCTTACGTGACACATGTATCCATGTGTCAGAGGCCATGATGAGGTAACACTCAGGTCTGTGCACTTCACTATAAGTTACACTTGAATTTATTGTTGTTGAGTTGCTAAGTCATCTGACTCTTTTGCAGCCCCATGGACTATAGCCCATCAGGCTTCTCTGTCCATGGGATTTTTCAGGCAAGAATACTGGAGTGGGCTGCCATTTCCTTCTCCAGGTGATCTTCCCATCCCAGGGATCAAACCCATTGAATCTCCTGCATTGGCAGGTGGATTCTTTACCGCTGAGCCACCTGGGAAGCCCACACTTGAATTACAAAAGAAAAATACAGACCAGGGAATGGAAGCAGACTAGGAAAAGAAGGTCAAAGGAGGGATGGAGAAGAAAAGGAAAAAAGACAGAAGGAGCTAAGATGCGCCCAGCAGCTGTCCTCAGAGGCTTTTTGGAGCCTTCATATTGTTGCCTTTGAGGAAGTGCTGCACAAACCCAGATCTGTGTTCTATTTTCACATCTGGAGACGTGCATGGAGGTGATATCCCTCAACCTCGGCCTCTGTTGAAGGCCTGCCTGGGCCATCAAGCCACAGGGTCCCAGTCCTGATGGGAGAAGCAAAATTAAAGCAAGGCTGAGAGATTGAGCACTGAAGAATTGATGTTTTTGAACTGTGGTGTTGGAGAAGACTCTTGAGAGTCCCTTGGACTGCAAGGAGATCCAACCAGTCCATCCTAAAGGAAATCAGTCCTGAATATTCACTGGAAGGACTGATGCTGAAGCTCCAATACTTTGGCCACCTGATGCGAAGAGCTGACTCATTTGAAAAGCCCGTGATGCTGGAAAAGACTGAAGGTGGGAGAAGGGGACGACAGAGGATGAGATGGATGGATGGCATCACCGACTCAATGGACATGAGTTCGAGTAAACTCTGGGAGTTGGTGACGGACAGGGGGGCCTGGTGTGCTGCAGTCCATGGGGTCGCAGAGTGTCGAACACGACTGAGCGACTGAACTGACTGAACTGAGAGACTGGGGGTGGGGAGCAGTCCGTGCCTGAGCTGAGTCTGGCGCCATCTCCTGTCACCTGTTGTTGTTTAGTCGCTAAGTCGTGTCCAACTCTTTTGTGACCCCATGGACTATATACAGCCCGCTAGGCTCCTCTGTCCATGGGATTTTCCAGGCATGAATACAGGAGTGGGTTGCCATTTCCTTCTCCAGGGGATCTTTCCAACCCAGGGATGGAACCCACATCTCCTGCCTTGGCAGATGGATTCTTTACTGCTGAGCCACCTGGGAAGCCAGTCAGCTGCTGACTGAGACGCAGTTGCTTTGCCTTTCTGATCCTCTGGGGAAGAGAAAACGTGTGGCATGTCTGGGTCCTCAGTAAATCTTCATCCATCAGGCCTTGTAGTTGACAGGGGGACCTCTGTTTCTGGACATTGCAGCCTGCGGAGAAGGAGATAGCTGGGAGGGGTCAGGGCAGAACAAGGATGTGTTTTCTTGGCTGACCAAATAGCTGTGTGTGCGCGTGCAGTTTCCTCGAGATGCTGTAGGGGAACTGGACATTAACAGTCAGTCCATGTGGGGGCACTCCTGAATTAACCCACTCGGCACACACTCACTGAACGTGCCTGTCAGACGTGTGCCTACAGCTGTGGACACAGGAAATCTGGGAGTGCCTGCCCTCAGAGGGCTCTCAGCCCAGAGCAACGCAGTCCAGTAGAAGTACAAGGTGAGCTCGTGTCACCTTCTGATGGCCATACAAAAACAGTGAAAAGAACAGGTGACGTCAACTTTCATAATACCTTCTAACTCAGTGTATCCAAGGTGTTGTCACTTCAGCATGGAGTCAACATAAAAAAATAGTCGAAATAGTTGACATTTTTTCAAATTAAGTCATTAAAATGCAGTGAGACAGCAAGTCTCAGGCTGAACGAGCCCCATGCCAAGCCCTCAGTAGCCACGTATGGTTATCGTGTCGTGCCTCAGTCCTAAAACCTCAGCCCGAAGTGGCCCAGGTCACTTCTCTGCCTGTAGTTGCGTGGCCACACTTGGCAGAGGGGGGCCTGGACGTGTTGTCTGCCTGGGCAGCCATGAGCCCAGGAGGAGGGAGAATGATCACGGGGACAAGAGTCTCCAGTCTGAGGGAGGTGAAGCCTCTCTTGAGGTGGTGATGTGGCTAGGCAGTGGGCTTGGTCCTGGTTGGGTGCCTGAGGGGGTGTCCGCTGCTCCCAAGAGAGCTGGGTTTCCACCCACAGTAGCGCCTGGGGCCTCGTGGCGAGAATTCACTGGGGTTTTTTGTCTCTGCAGCCAGAGCACTGCTTCGATTTCATCAGCAGGGAGCTGTTTATGCAGTACATCAAAAATCTGCAGGCCCATGTCCTGCTCATCAAGTAAGTCGGAACCAAGCGCCCCAGACAGACCTGAGCTTCAGGAATGCCCAGGTCTCCTGGTATGAGACCACTTTGCCATCTTTCCTGGGCAGCACCACCACCGGTTGCTGGTGTGTGGAAGGCAGGCAAGGGGAGGGGGGACGGGGAGAGGGCGCTGGGGGTGGCCAGGGATGGCACCACACCTTTCCACAGGTGTCTGTGTCCGGGGGGGCGGGGCACACTCAGGTGTGGCAGAGGCACTGGCAGTCAGTGCTGCCTGGCCCCGTCCTCCCAAACCCTCCAGCCACGCTGGGCCCCGCGCATCAACAGGCCGGCCCTGCGCCTCCATCTGCTGTCGCCCCCTCCCACATCCTCAGCCAGAGGCCATCCGCCGCCTCCAGGCCCCACAGCCTGTTGAACATCCTTCCCGGGGGCTCAGGTGCCACCCCTGCTCCACTGCATTCATCCTGGACCTGGGCCCTGGCAGGAACTGTGACTTGCGTGGACACGTCGGCCGAGCACAGGGGTTCAGGAGGCAGGGACTCACGGGGGGGCAAATCCCAACCCCAGGGAGGGACGCTGCACACCCTCTGGGACATCTAGACTTTACAAGTGAGATAACGAGCGCTGCCAAGGGTGTGGAGGAGCTAGAAGCTAGAACCCTCCATGCTGCTGTGCGACTGTGAAACGGCGCAGCCACTTTGGGAAGGTCTGGCAGTTTTTCAAGCCCTGGAATCACCATGTGACCCAGCCGTTCCACGCCTCAGTGTGATCCCAGCATCTGTCCACACCACAGTGAGTGCTGGTGGCTCACAGTGGTGTCCTTCAGAACAGAATGAACCGAGTGTGGGAGGCAACTCTGATGCCCCTCAGCTCACCAACAAGCAAATAGTGTCCATCCATCGTGGACTGTTTTCTGCGATAAGATGGAATGACGCATTGACACTACAACAGGGAGGAATCTTGAAAACATTAGACTCATTGAAAGAAGCCCGTCAGGAATGTCCACGTACTGTGTGATTCCACTCACTTGCAAGTCCACATCCATCATGTGCTCAGTTCAGTTCAGTTCAGTCGCTCAGTTGCGTCCAACTGTTTGCGACCCCATGAATCACAGCACGCCAGGCCTCCCTGTCCATCACCAACTCCCGGAGTTCACGCAGACTCATGTCCATCGAGTCGGTGACGCCATCCAGCCATCTCATTCTCTGTCGTCCCCGTCTCCTCCCGCCCCCAATCCCTCCCAGCATCAGAGTCTTTTCCAGTGAGTCAGCTCTTTGCATGAGGTGGCCAAAGTATTGGAGTTTCAGCTTTAGCATCAGTCCTTCCAATGAACACCCAGGATCGATCTCCTTTAGAATGGACTGCTTGGATCTCCTTGCAGTCCAAGGGACTCTCAAGAGTCCTCTCCAACAATCATGTGCTCAGTCCTGTCCAACTCTGCGACCCGTGGACTGTAGCCCTCCAGGCTCCCCTGTCCACAGCCATTTCCCAGGCGATACTGGAGTGTGTTGCCTTTTCTTCCTTCAGGGGATCTTCCTGACCCAGGGATCAAACCCACATCTCCTAGATCTCCTGCCTTGCAGGCAAATTATCGCTTGAGCCACTGGGGAAATGTAGAGACAAGGCCAGCTGGTGATTGAGTAAGACCTGGAGCTGTGTGTGCCGACTATAGGGTTAGGTGACGGTGGTGGTGGTGGTTGTAGTTTAGTCCCTTGTGTCCAACTGTTGTGACCCTGTGGACTGTAGCCCACCAGGCTCCTCTGTCCATGGGATTTCCCAGGCAGGAATACTGGAGTGGGCTGCCTTTTCCTCCTCCAGGGGATCCTCCCGACCCAGGAACTGGACCTCCTGCATTGCAGGATCCCCTATGGCTCAGTTGAGGTGATAAATAGGATTTAAAATTGACTGTAGTGATGGTTGCTCACCTCTGAATATACCAAAATCCATGGACCTGTTCATTTTAAATGGGTGGAACTAACTCAATAAAGCTGTTAAAAAAAGAGAAAGCACGCACTCAGAAGCCCGTTCAGATCCTGGCTCCACCATTCAGTGGCTGTAACCCTGGGCGGATCCCAAGATGAACCTCCTGCAGGCCTCGCTGAGCTGTGAGGGCCAGTGGGGACTGAATGACTCAGCCCTGAACTAAACCTGGGTTCAGAGGGCTTGGCGGTGGGAAGGTCAGAGGGATGTTCGGGCTTGGTTCCGTCTCAGAGCCTAGAGCCCAGGGCAGAGGCAGGGTATGCAGGGAGTGGTCCCAGATGAACCTTCCTTATCTCCCAGAGCAACCGAAGGATATTATGCCGTGAGAAGAGTGAACGACACCGACAGGGAGCTCATGGTGTTCGTGACCAGCTCACTTAAGTCTGTCCTTAAAGAGGTGGGTGCCCAGGGCTCAGGGAAGCTGGGGTCAGGAGGGGCTGCCAGGCTGCCCTGGGCTCCACCTGTCCATCTCTTTTCTAGCACTGGGACCCCTGCTCTGGGCCCAGGTCTAACAAACCCCAGGAGCTACCAGGCCTTGTGTTCCACTGTGGTCCCTGGAATCACATAAATCAGCACAGAAAGCAGGCTTTTCATTGGCAGAATCTTCTGGTTTTATTGTCCTCCTGTATTCCTGGGCCATACCCAACTGAGTAAGCCTACAATTTCCTAGGGTCTCAAATGGGAACAGATGACCAGTCTCAGCAGTGGGTGCCAGGCTCCAGGTTGGAGGCCTGGGACGTGCTCTGTGACTTTGATGTTTGCCTGGGCTCCTGGGAGCACCTGGCATTTTAGCAGCAGCATCCACCACAGAGAGCTGACCCTGGGGCCCCAGCAGATGGCTGGGCATCATCACAAAGGGGAAGCCCCTGTGTGGCTGGCTGGGCAATGTTCAGGGTCTTTCTTCCTGCCCCTTGGGCCTTTCTCCTGGGCAGGTTGGAAAGGCTGCTTGTTCTTTCTTCAAGTAAATATTATCTGATGACCAGACCCAGACGCAGCTCCTGGACTGTAGGCCCCTCTCTAGCCGAGCTCTATAACCTCAGCTCGGAATGGCCTAGAACCCCAGGGCTGGGCACTTCCCTCCCAGGAAGGCCTTTCCCACTGGCCCCGAGCCAGGCCTGACTGCCCCTCCCCTGACTGACTAGGGCCCGCAGAGCTGTGGACACGCGGAACTGCTGGGAGGAGGTCACCTCATCCCATGTCCCCTCCCTTCCCCAGAGGTTCCAGTACTTGGAAGTCCCAGGCAATCACTACGTCCACATGAACCAACCCCAGCTGGTGGCTGGTGTCATCAGCTCCTTTTTACAGAGCAAGGAGGGGACCCCCGCCCCCGTATAGCCCAGGGCCTGGGGCTACAGCTGCCTGCTTCAGCACCAGACTCCCCGCTCCCAAGCCCAGTCCAGCGTGCTGGAGACAGAGCCCCTGGTCCCGAAGACCAGCACGGCCAGAAGCGAGTGCTATGGCAGAGCTGGGCGTGGGGGCGCAGAGGGGTGTAAGATTCTGACTTTAACATCTGTGATTTCCTGGGGGCAGGATGGTGTCTGTTTTGTGACTGGGCAGAGGGCGTGTATGAGGCCTGGGATAGACCCAGCTGGCTTTTGTAGTCCTTTCTTGCCACCCAGTTGCATGAAAAATAAAACGTTCTTGTATTCTGCTTGTGAGGCCATCTCACTGCCCACAGGGGCTTCTCCATCGGAGGAAGGGGCGAACACAGTGGACAGTCAGCCCTGAGAGGAGAGTCCGGAGACAGGCGGGGACAGGACCCAGGACAGGGAAGGAGCCAGCTCTGGGCCACGGGCTTCCGGAGGCCAAGTCCTCGCTCCGGGCCCTAGGATGGCCGAAGCACACAGGAACCGATGGCTGACTCTGTCCTTCAACCCACCCCGTGGGCTCAGGTCTCTGGGGTTTCACACAGCGGCCCCTTGGCCCGGGCACAGCTGTTGAGATGGGTGTTCCAGGACCCCAGGTCCTCGCTGGCCACACACTGCCACCTGGTCACCACCCTGCTGCCCGGGGCCTGTGGGGGCGGGCGAGGCTCAGTAGGGTCGGAACTTGCGCTGGGCCCGCATCAGCTCGATTCTCTGCTTGTCCTCCTCGAACTTCTTGCGCAGCTGCGCAATATCTGGGGCGAGAGAACAGGAGGGGAAACAGGGCCAGGGTCAGACGGCAGGCCAGGCAGGAGCTATGCCCCGCAGCCCCCACTTGAGAGGACAGCGGTGCCTCCCCTCAGCCCCCACTCGCCCAGATGGGCGCTCAGCACGGCCTCCCCCATCACCTCTGTGCTGGGAAACGGTGCGGATGCTGCCAGGAAATGGAACTGGGCCGCAACCCAGTCAGAGAGCAGCGGCTGAAGTGGAGATGGCATGCTTGAGGTTTCAGACAGAAACTTTACCAGGTCAAGGGGGCTTCCCTGGTGGCCCAAGGATTAAGAATCCGCCTTGCAATGCTGGGGACTCGGGTTCAATCCCTGGTCTGGAGACTCAGATCCCAAATGCAGCGGGGCCACTAAGCCCTCATGCCACAACTACCCAAATCCAGGCACCTCAACTAGAGAGAGACCCACGCATCACAGTTAAGAGCCTGCTCACTGCAATTAAGACCCAAAGCCAAAAAAACAAAAACCTCTGTTATCCCCTCCACCTCCAACACACACCCCAAGGTGAAGGAAGAAGGCTTTGGGGGTGCTGGGAGACCCCCAGGACCCCCTCCCAGCCTAACAGACCAGGGAGCTCCGCGCGGCTGGGGCTGGCAGAGCGGCCACAAGACCACAGCCCAGGACCCAGGCAAGGGGGTGAAGGGCAGGGCCCTGGGGCGCCTTACGCTCCATCTTGGTCTCGCGGTGCTGCCAGGCGTAGAAGTTGAGCAGTTCCTTGCGGGCGCGCTTCCGCCTCTCCCGCTCCAGCACCCGCAGGCTGGCCGCCTCCGTCCTCGGGAGCACCGGCCGGCGGCCCCGACGGGTCACCTTCACCCAGCCCTCCTCGTCGGGGACGCCTTCCTCCTCCTTGGCCTTGGCCTCCTCCTGCAGGGAACAGGGCCCGCTGACGGGCGGCCGCCTGGGACCCACCCTGCGGCCCCAGGAGCCCCTTGCCACCGCCTCTTCGCTCCACCCCCCACGCCTGGCACCTCGGGCCCCGGCTGCTCCCTCCGTGCCCAGGACCGTGTGCCCTCCCGCTGCTCCCCTCCGGCCCTGACCACCCTCCCCCAGAGACCATTTCCCCGGAGAGGTCCGCCGGGAGGCCCGGCCAGCCGCTGCCGAGCGGAAGCCCCACCTCCGCTATCTTCCGGTCGTACGTCTCCATGAAGGCGTCCACCTCGACCCTCAGGGCCTCGGGGTCCGGCACCGAGTCCGTGTAGTCTCGGATCCATTCTGAGGGAGAAGGGGGCGAGGGAGACAGCGATGCCAGGCCCGGCCCTCAGGGGCCCCCAGGACCTGGCAGCAGGGCGGGCCGCCGGGTGGGCCCGGGGCCGCGGCTGAGGAAGAGTCCGGGGGCGGCAAGCGGGGGCCCTCACCGCTGCCCACCCTGAGGGCCAGGCGACACGGGCAGTCGCGGCCCCCAAGCTGCCCTCCCCACCCGGGGCCCGCGGTACTGACTGAGGACGCCGCTCCTCACGGGGTGACTCTCGGTGGAGACCAGCAGGGGGCCCTTCAGGGCCAAGGCGGCCGACACACCGCCTGGCTTCCGGAACAGCACGTAGGCCACCTGGAAGCCCTGGAGGAGGGGCGCTGTCAGCGGCCGGAGCCTTCCCCAGGGGGACTCACCCCAGGGCCCGCCACCCGCCTCAGCCTGGCTTTGTCGCGGGACCTGGGGGAGAAGGGCTGTTCTAACCCGGGGCTGGGGCGCCCACACTCCTAGCTACGCAACTTCTGCCAAGAGTGACCCGATCCCATGTCTTCAGCAGGGAGCGATGCACCCCGGGGCCCCGTTCCACTTGTGGGAGGGACTCAGGGGAGGGCGTGCTCTCCTGGGGCCGGGGGCGCCCACTAGTGCAAAGTCCACTCATCAGGAAGTGTGGGCTCCCTGACGCAGAGAAGGGAGACCAGGGCCACCGAGCCTAAGGAAGAATTGACTTCCGCTGGGGGGAGCCAGCCCTGGGGGTGCTCGGGGAGGCCCCTCCGGCGGGGAGCAGAGATGTCTCTGAGCTTCCCCCAAGGATGATGGAAAGAGGCGGACAGGGAAGCTCCAGGATGTGGCCACTTGGGTGGAGGCCGCTCAGCTAACAGGCCTCCTAGACCACACAGGTCAGGACGGGCCTGACCACAGGGAACACCTTAATTGCCGCAGCCACCCCCGATGCCACCGGGGACTCCAGAAGGAGGAGACAGAGGGGAGACGGAATTCAGGTATAATGTCCCCTCACGCACCGGGGACACCGCTCGGGCCCCGCCCGCACCCTCACTGGCTCAGCCCAGGTCCTGCAGGCTTACGGGAACTGGTTTGGGGTGAAAGAACTTCGACGGGGGCTCCTTTGGGCTCTCAGCAAGCTCCGGCTTCTCCTGTAACTCCACCGACTGGACCGGCCCGCAGGGGGAGAGGAGGCGGGACAGGCACTCCTGCCAGGGCGGAGAGAAGCGCATGGTGAGCCTCCCACCTCACTGGAGCCTCGGGGTCCAGTCTGGGGGCGCGCTCAGAAGGCCTGGGCACGCCACCCCCTCCTCAACACCGAGGTCACAACCCAAGACCCCCACGGCCCAAGGGGGCCACCTTTTTTGACTTTGTGTTCAAAGCTGTGGGTAAAAAGGGACTCCAGAAGGAGGAGACAGAGGGGAGACGGAATTCAGGTATAATTTTTTTTGCTTTATGACAGGACCCTGTGGGAAGTATGTGCCCAGAGTATGCTGTCTATTCTGGAAAGGGCATGCTTCCTTTGAAAGGCCATCTGGCTGAAAGCTCTCTCGCCCCCCATCAATTTCTCTGAAGGATCACCAAAGGAGGAGTGGGTTCTCAACTTTTTTTTTCCCAATTATTAAAAGACTGCATGTGTGCTAAGACACTTCAGTTGTGTCGGACTCTGCGACACCATGGACTGTAGCCCACCAGGCTCCTCTGTCCCTGGGATTCTCCACGCAAGAATACTGGAGTGGGTTGCCATGCTCTCCTCCAGGGGATCTTCCCGACCCAGGGATCGAACCTGAGTCTCTATAAGAATAGGTGGGGATGTTTTTAGTTGTATTCTGATTTTATAAGACAACCAATTAAGTTTTACTACCTGAATCAGCCATTTAGAAATAATTAAATCTACCCTGTTGGAATCAGGATGGTGGTTATCCTTGGCAGGGGGAAGGGGCACAGGGAATTTCTGGGGTGTGGGTGATGCTCTGTTTTTCAGTCTGGGTGTTGATGACACAGAGTTGCTCAATCTGTGAAGTGCTGCGAGTGTTACACTTGGGCCCAGGTGCTTCTCTGTTCATACACTAGTCTTCAGGAAAGGTTAAAAATGACACCCTCCCCTCTCAGTGTTTAACTGCAGAGGAATCTTTTAGAAATTAATATTTCTTTTCTGAAAAAAAAAATTCATCGAAAATCCAGCAATTCCTTTAGTTTCTCTTCTGTAAATTAAAGAAATACTAAACAGCTTTTGTGAAGAAAAAAATAAAAGTAACAGACATGTCTGCACAGTAGTTCATGCATACTAAGTCACTTTAGTCATGTTCAACTTTTTGCAATCCTATGGACTGTAGCCCACCAGGCCCCTCTGTCCATGGAATTCTCCAGGCTAGCATACTTGAGTGGGTTGCCATGCCCTCCTCCAGGGGATCCTCCTGGAGGGATTGAACCCGTGTCTCCTATGTCTCCTGCACTGGCAGGCAGGTTCTTTAACACTAACACCACCTGGGAAACCTCTGCATAGCAGACTCAGAGATAATTTTATATCTCCTACTTTTCTTATTTTTACTACTATGGACACATATTTAAAAAAAAAATAAAGAATGGTTATGTTGTCAGACTTCACACAAGTAGTTAGCATGACTTTCACAATACTCAAGAAAAAATGTCTAAGAACAAGTGTCTCTGTCCTGGAGGAGGGCATGTCAACCCACTCCAGTATTCTTGCCTAGAGAATTCCATGGACAGAGGAGCCTGGTGGGGCCACTGTCCATGGGGTTGCAAAGAGTAGGACACGACTGAACGACTAACACTTTCACTTCCAAGTGTCTCTGTCTTTGGGTGGAATTATGCTTGGCAGACGTAGTTAAGCAACAACTGCTTTAGGCAACAGAGCACTTCAGCTGTACTGTAACACTACTCGCAATGGACATGTATCAATTTTATAATCGGGGGAAAAACGTAACTCAAACAATTCTGGGTAACATACAAAAAGCTTTGGGCTCCCTAGAGAATTCTATTTAAAAAAGCACACCTTTAAAAAGCCAACTTCCTGTCACAAGAGATGCAGACTTCCAGACATCACCCCTCCGGGCTTTAGTTAGCTGCTTCCCGCTCATCACTGAGGACTGGGGAGTGAGGGGCCTGCAGGAGCCCCTGCCCCAGGCTCAGGTTCCCTCCCAGACACCCACTTACCTCTGTGCAGTATGGGGGCACGTTGAGAACAAAAAGGGTCCGCTTCTGCGGCCAGGAAGACTTGGTGCCTTCTCGAACTTTGTGCTCTCTCACATAGAGGTAATGAGAAGACTGCTGCTTTTCAGAGAATTTGATCGGAATGGCTGGAAGGAACACAGGGACGGGGAGGGACGACCCATCAGTCAGGTTCAGGCTGTCCCTTTTTAGTCCTGTGTGCCTGTCGGTCTGTCCATCCACCCATCCATCCTTCACTGAGATCTTCTCCTAGGCAAGGTCTGAGCAAGATGCTTGGGCAGGCTACGCGGCTGAACGAACATCATCTGCTCAGGAGGGGCTCCCAAGTCGGCAGTAGAGAGAATGTAAGTGGGATGTGAAAGGAGAGAGGTTCAAACTCTGCTGCTCTCAGGGTAAACCCCAAATCCTTACCACGGCCCCCCGTGTAGCCTTTCTTCACCCCATCTTCCGCTCTCCACACCACATGCCTCCTCTCTGTTGCTCCAATCAGCCAGGGCCTCACCCATGCTGTTCTGAAACATCAACCCTCATCCTTCCATCCGTTCTTCAGGTTTTCACTTCCTCAGGAGAGCCTTACATGCCAGGTTAGATCTACCTGCTCTGTGCCTTCTTAACATCTCTCTCGGTCTCTAAGTCCCTTGGTGTGTGATGATTTGGATAATCGGTGGCATTCCCATAAACTTTAATCCTCAGAAAAGCTAAGGATTATTCTGTCTTTCTCCCCATCTTCTTCTCTATCTATCTACCTAGATAGAGCCCATGCACCAAAAAAGAAACCACTGCAATGAGATAACGCACTGCAACCAGAGAGCAGCCCCACTCCTGGCAACTAGAGAAAAGCCTGAGCAGCAACCAAGACCCCGCACAGCCAAAAATAAACAAACAAATAAATAAAATTCCAAACGGGAAGGAAACACACAGAATGAAGTAGTGCAGGCTAATGGGTGACAGAGGCCTTTAGACAGGCATCTATCCGGACCACCTCTTTGAGGAAGTAACATTAAAGCTTTGACCAGAATGACACGAAGCCCTGTAACAGGGCAGAGCTGTCTGAGGAACTCAGAGGAAAAAGATACAGTAAGTACAAAAACTCTGTGGTTGTAAAGAGCTTGTTGTCTCGGAGAAACAGAAAGACAGAGCTGTAGGTTAGCTAGAGCCAGGATAGGAGGGATGTGATGTCTGGATTTTGTTTTACGCGCTAACTTTAGTCACTGAAGACAGTTCGGTGGGGATGGGCGTGTGAGGCAAGATCTGAGTTAAATCTGACATTAGAAAGAGCATTCTGGCAGCTGAGTGAAAAACAGAAGGCAGGGGAACCAGTGAGGAGGACACAATAACAGGCGAGGTGAGCGCTGAGGGGGCTGGACCAGAAATTGCAAAGAGGGGCTAATAAGTGGATGGGTTTATCTCGGGGGTGGGGGGTGGAGAATGTAGACGGACACAAGTTCACCCTGGAAAAGTGTAGACGCCCGTGGGTTCACTCAAGGAAAGCGTTGGCCAAACTAGGCTCTACCCGAGACACATGAAGCCAGACGAAAACAGGCGCCGCGTGAGCTGACGGGGCCCGGGACTTCAGAACCTCCTGGGGCTCAAGTCCAAGAGTGTGACTGCTCCTCGGGGTCCTGAGCCACTGCCGACCCCCTAGGCTCTTCGTGGAGAAGCATGGCCACTCCCCGGCCTCGCGCCCCGCAGCCCCTCACCTGAGTAGCCGGGTAGGGTTGGAACCCCGGAATCAGACTCCCCGGCCGCACGCTTCCTTCTGCGCGCCACCATCTTGCCGACCGGAAGCTGCGGGGGATGTTGGGAGTTGTAGTTGGTCGCCTGTAGCCGTTTCCGTGACGACGGCGCCGCCTGGGGCCCCGCCCTCTCGGTTCCAGGCCCGCCTCCTGCGACCCTTACTCCCCGCCTGCCCCCTCTGGCGGTCCTCCCAGGGCCCTTCAGTTCAGCCCAGTTCAGTCCCTCAGTCGTGTCCGACTCTCAGGCCTGAGAGGGATCCACTCTGTGATGGGGTTGTTGTTCAGTTGCTTAGTCCTGTCCGACTCTCTGCGACCCCATGGACTGCAGCACGCCAGGCCTCCCTGTCCATCGCCAATTCTTGGAATAAGGAATTACGTTAAATTACATAATTGCATTATGTATATGTAAAATAATACTTGAGTATGTAAACACTTATTTTATATGCAAATATTTATTATGTAAATACATAAATATATTAAAAAGTTACCACAGTATACTATTGTTGATACTTTATCAGTGATATTTCTAAGTGCAGAAACATTTCTTCTCTAGATATCCCTTAGCCCTTTCCCATTTATAAAATAATTGTTTTAAATATTTACTTTACAATCATTGAGAACATCAATGTTATTATTTTTGCTAACCACTAATGGCAACCCACTCCAGTGTTCTTGCCTGGAGAATCCCAGGGACAGGAAGCCTGGTGGGCTGCCGTCTATGGGGTCGCACAGAGTCAGACACGACTGAAGCAGCTTAGCAGCAGCAGCAAGCCACCAGAGAACTCCCAACTGCCATTATTTTCTCTTTCTGGGACTCATGTCACAGATTTTAGACTTTTTGTTACAGTACCATAGGCCCCCAAAGTCCTTCATTATTTTTAAATCTATTTTTCCTTATTGTTCAGATTGGGTGCTGCTACTGCTGCTGCTAAGTCACTTCAGTCGTGTCCGACTCTGTGTGACCCCATAGACAGAAGCCCACCAGGCTCCCCCATCCCTGGGATTCTCCAGGCAAGAACACTGGAGTGGGTTGCCATTTCCTTCTCCAATGTGTGAAAAGTGAAAAGTGAAAGTGAAGTCGCTCAGTCGTGTCCGACCCTTAGTGACCCCATGGACTGCAGCCCACCAGGCTCCTCCATCCATGGGATTTTCCAGGCAAGAGTACTGGAGTGGCTTGCCATTGCCTTCTCCGTCAGATTGGGTAGTTTCTATTGTTTCAAGTTCACGGATTCTTCTCCATTGCTTTGGGAGGTGGGGGCAGGAGAGGGGAGAATGGTACATGTACTATTCAACTTTATTTGGCTGCACTGTGCGGCTTGGAGGATCTTAGTTCCCTAACCAGAAATCAAGCCCACAGCTCCAGCAGTGAGTGCAAAGTCCTAACCACTGAACCTCCAGAGAATTTGGTGTATTTTTCAACTTGAAAAGGTTTTTCTCTACCTTTGAAACCAACTTAAAATGGTTTTCCATTTCTTTACTTCTTCAATTGTTTGAAGTTCAAAGATTCCTTCGTTTGGTGTTAATTGCTCATTGACACATTTTTAATGGTTGGTTTAAAATCCTTATCTGTAACTAACATCTCTGTCATCATGGAGTTAACATCCATTGTCTTTTCTCCAGGGTGAAATTTTCCTGATCTTTAGTATGATTGACTATTGACTGAAACATGGGCATTATGAAAGCTCTGTATCTTATTTAAATGTTACAGCACACCTTCTCTAATGGGCATGGAAAGAAACTGCTTCATTACTACCAGGTTATGTGTGGCAGTGAGCTCCATCATCCTAGACCCTCTGCTAATACCCTGGTTGGGAGGAGCTGTGGGGGGGTGCCCATTTCTCCTCCTGTGGCCTCCACTGACATCAGCTTAAACGTCCCAGCTCCCTGTTTGGCCTTCTCTGACTCTACCCCTCCAGATTTGAGGGTGCCCCAGTACAGCCTAGTGAGTGAGGATGCATGTCTAGGACTCAACTTGGCATTTGCTAGTGAAGGTGAGGCTGCAGTTTTTCCTGTGGTGTTTCACTAGTTTTTTTTCAGTCTTGTTATCCCTTTTCAGGTCCTCACTTGGGTTTTTTGGTTGTTTATTGGTCTGCTTATTCAGCACCCAGCTTGGCATATATGAAGCAAAAAGGAAACCCAGGAACTCAATGCCGGTCATTCATTGGGTCCCCAGTTCAGTTCAGTTCAGTCGCTCAGTCGTGTCCAACTGCTTGCGACCCCATGAACCACAGCACGCCAGGCCTCCCTGTCCATCACCAACTCCCGGAGTTCACTCAAACTCATGTCCATCGAGTCGGTGATGCCATCCAACCATCTCATCCTCTGTCGTCCCCGTCTCCTCCTGCCCCCAATCCCTCCCAGCATCAGTCTTTTCCAGTGAGTCAACTCGTCGCATGAGGTGGCCAAAGGATTGGAGTTTCAGCTTTAGCATCAGACCTTCCAATGAACACCCAGGACTGATCTCCTTTAGAATGGACTGGTTGGATATCCTTGCAATACAAGGGACTCTCTCAAGAGTCTTCTCCAACACCACAGTTCAAAAGCATCAATTCTTCAGCGCTCAGATTTCTTTATAGTCCAACTCTCACATCCATACGTGACCACTGGAAAAACCATAGCCTTGACTAGACGGACCTTTGTTGGCAAAGTAATGTCTCTGTTTTTTAATATGCTGTCTAGGTTGGTCATAACTTTCCTTCCAAGGAGTAAGCGTCTTTTAATTTCATGGCTGCAGTCAGCATCTGCAGTGATTTTGGAGCCCAAAAAAATAGTCTGACACTGTTTCCACTGTTTCTCCATCTATTTCCCATGAAGTGATGGGACCAGATGCCATGATCTTTGTTTTTGGAATGTTGAGCTTCAAGCCAACCATTTCACTCTCCTCTTTCACTCTCATCAAGAGGCTTTTGAGTTCCTCTTCACTTTCTGCCATAAGGGTGGTGTCATCTGCATATCTGAGGTTATTGATATTTCTCCCAGCAATCTTGATTCCAGCTTGGGCTTCTTCCAGCCTAGCGTTCCTCATGATGTACTCTGCATAGAAGTTAAATAAGCAGGGTGACAATATACAACCTTGACGTACTCCTTTTCCTATTTGGAACCAGCCTGTTGTTCCATGTCCAGTTCTAACTGTTGCTTCCTGACCTGCATACAGGTTTCTCAAGAGGCAGGTCAGGTGGTCTGGTATTCCCATCTCTTTCAGAATTTTCCACAGTTTATTGTGATCCAGTCAAAGACTTTGGCATAGTCAATGAAGCAGAAATAGATGTTTTCCTGGAACTCTCTTGCTTTCTCCATGTTCCAGCAGATGTTGGCAATTTGATCTCTGGTTTCTCTGCCTTTTCTAAAACCTGCTTGAACATCTGGAAGTTCACAGTTCACATATTGCTGAAGCCTGGCTTGGAGAATTTTGAGCATGACTTTACTAGCGTGTGAGATGAGTGCAACTGTGTGGTAGTTTGAGCATTCTTTGGCATTGCCTTTCTTTGGGATTGGAATGAAGACTGACCTCTTTCAGTCCTGTGGCCACTGCTGAGTTTTCCAAATTTGCTGGCCTATCGAGTGCAGCCCTTTCACAGCATCATCTTTCAGGATTTGAAATAGCTCAACTGGAATTCCATCACCTCCACTAGCTTTGTTCATAGTGATGCTTTCTAAGGCCCACTTGAC
Source organism: Moschus berezovskii (assembly GCF_049115385.1). Classification (NCBI taxonomy): domain Eukaryota; kingdom Metazoa; phylum Chordata; class Mammalia; order Artiodactyla; family Moschidae; genus Moschus; species Moschus berezovskii. The sequence continues at coordinate 117,288,442 of NC_142465.1, forward strand.
TTCACATTCCAAGATGTCTGGCTCTAGGTGAGTGATCACGCCATCGTGATGATCTTGGCCGTGAAGATCTTTTTTGTACAGTTCTTCTGTGTATTCTTGCCACCTCTTCTTAATATCTTCTGCTTCTGTTAGGTCCACACCATTTCTGTCCTTTCATGCCCATCTTTGCATGAGACGTTCCCTTAGTATCTCTAATTTTCTTGAAGAGATCTCTTGTCTTTCCTATTCTGTTGTTTTCCTCTATTTCTTTGCATTGATCGCTGAGGAAGGCTTTCTTATCTCTCCTTGCTATGCTTTGGAACTCTGCATTCAGATGCTTTTATCTTTCCTTTTCTCCTTTGCTTTTTGCTTCTTTTCACAGCTATTCGTAAGGCCTCCTCAGACAGCCATTTTGCTTTTTTGGCCCCCAGCCAGTCTTTTTTCTTTCCACCTTCCAGTCTTATGTTTTATGTAAAATATCCAATGTTGTATTTAATGGAAAGGATAGGAATAAAATAGTTGCATTCCATCTTCCCATAAAAGAATGTAAAATGGCACAGCCACTGTGGAAATCAAAATGGTTGAGTCTTCAAAAAATTAAAAATAGAACTGTCATATGATTCAGCACTTCTTCTTCTGGGTATATACCCAAAGAGCTGAAAACAGTCTTGAAGAGATATTTGTACATGCATGTTCATAGCATTATTCACAATCCCTAAAACATGGAAGCAACCCAAGTGTCCAACAGATGGATAAGCAAAATATGGTATATACACAGTGGAGTATTATTTAGCCTTAAAAAGAAATGACAGGTGCTACAACAGGGATGAACTTTGAGGACATTATGCTAAGTGAAAGTCAATTCAGTTCAGTTGCTCAATCGTGTCCAACTCTTTGTGATCCCATGAACTGCAGCATGCTAGGCTTCCCTATCACCAGCTCCCAGAGCTTGCTCAAACTCATGTCCATTGAGTCAGTGATGCCATCCAACCATCTCATCCTCTGTCGTCCCTTTCTCCTCCCGCCTTCAATCTTTCCCAGCATCAGGGTCTTTTCCAATGAGTCAGCTCTCCCCATCAGGTGGCCAAAGTATTGGGAGTTTCAGCTTCAGCATCAGTCCTTCCAATGAATATTCAGGACTGATTTCCTTTAGGATGGACTGGTTGGATCTCCTTGCAGTCCAAGGGACTCTCAAGAGTCTTCTCCAACAGGACAGTTCAAAAGTATGAATTCTTCAGTGCTCAGTTTTCTTTATAGTCCATCTTACATCCATACAACTGATGAAAAAACCATAACTTTGACTAGATGGAACTTTGTTGGCAAAGTAATGTCTCTGCTTTTTAATATGCCATCTAGGTTATAGCTTTTCTTCCAAGGAGCAAGTGTCTTTTAAATTTCATAGCTGCAGTCACCATCTGCAGTGACTTTGGAGCTCAAGAAAGTAGTCACAGAAAGACAAACATTGTATGAGTCCACCTATGCTAGTAGTTAAAATCATGAAGACAAGAAGCAGACTAGTAGTTGCCAGACGCTTGGGGGAGGGTGGAAGGAGAATGAGGAGCTGGTGTTTAATGGAGACAGTTTCAGCTCCATAAAATGAAAAAGCTCTGGAGATGGATGGTAGTGATGGTTGTACAACTCTTGTGAATTTAATACCACTGAGTACACTTAAAAGATAGTTAGCATGATAAACTTTATGTATATTTTATCACAAAATAAAAAACCTACCAACTAATTTTTTTCTAGTACATAGTTGATCTAAGAGGTAAATTTTACCCGTAAGTGTAACTTCAAGGCGGCGACTCCCCTCTTCCTTATTAATAGACCTAACTATGTTCGAGTTGACCATGCTTATACTTGTGAGGCACTTTAGGCCCAGGAGGTACTGAGTTCCTGTGCTAGGTCCTTCCCACACAGTCATGCTCATATTCTCTCCACTGTGGAGACCGAAGTTCAGAGTCCTGTGAGGAACTGTCTGAAGGTCACAGCTGGTGAGCAGCAAAGCAGAGACAAATCTCTGCTTTCTGGTGCCAAATTCCAAGAGGCCCCTTAACATCATCTTTTAAGAAATGACAGCTCAAAAGTAGGAATAACAAATGTTTATTCAGAAATGGGTAAGTAACACAGTCTCCTCCATCCCTTAATGCCTCTTCCTCTCCTTTTGGAAAAAAAAAAGAGACAGACGGGGAATGTAGGGGAGTGGGAGGTGGAGAGGGACACAAGGACTGGCCTACCACCTTCTCTTCTGTTTCCCATAATGACACCTGTAGAACAGGGGGGCAGACTCTACCCGGCAATGGACCACACAGATACCCAGAGGACAAGGTCCAGAGAGCCACTGGGAGGATAAAGGCATACAGGCAGGGTAGTTACATTCCCTACTGAACGCAGAGTCCAAGCAGTGATCTGACTGTCTCCAGACCTGAGAAGCCAGCTCCTAGTGTCTTATGGACACTCTCTGTGGTCAAGAAGGGGAAAGCGTAGGAGGAATGTCTTCTAGCTGATGAAGAGAACTTAGTTTGCACCTATTCAAAAAGGGAACAAAAGCAGCCTTCCTCACAGTACTGGAAAGTGGACCACCATCAGGCACATTTCCTGGACTTCCCAGGCCTGGGCAACCTCAGAGCTGGAGGACTGAGCTGAGTTAAAACCCTAGGTCCTTGCTGCTTGATCTAACTCTGTGGAAATGTGAGTTTCCAGGTTTTTCTTTGCTAGACTGGCCCCAAGTAAGTCATGAGAAACTCTGTCTCAGGTCCCCCTTCCACTTTCTAGGCTTGTGCCTTTCACACTATTTACTTACAGAATCTTGCTCCCCAAGACTCACCAGCTCCGCTAGGCTGGATTCCCTCTACAGTCCCAACAAACCAGTAAGAAACTGAGGATAAACGCCCCTGGAGTAATGCTGCCCTGGTGTATTCAGGGCTGCCCCCTTTGTTCTAGAGTTGTGCCCCCAATGCCTGGAACCACACTGAGGGGACAACCTGTCCACTTGCCTGGAAAGGCTGCTCCACTCTCTCAACTCCCTCCTCACCGCCTCCTGCTCCCCTCCCATCTCTGTCAAGTTAGGAAAATGCCCCTCTGGTCAGGATGGTCAGGTCACTCACAGCAGTGGAGGCAGTGCCCCCTGGTGGCTGCTGGATATTTGCCACCTCTCAGCATCCCTGACTATCACATGAACCTGAGGCCAGGAAAAAAACATCTTGGAGCAAGCCAACATCCCCTATTCAAACAACCCCCAAGGTCCTCAGTGTCACAGAACAGGAGGCAGACCCTTTCAAAACCCAACTAGCAGAGAGCTGGCATTTGCATCAAAACCAAGTGTGACGAGTGCTAGGTTGGGTGAGAAATGGGGGGCTAACAAGGCAGCCCCGCCCAGCAGTGACACTCAGAAGGCTGTGCTGGGCCACTCGGCACAACTGAGGAGAAGGGGAAATGTAAGCTCAAGAATTTACTCTGGGTCGACTGAGACAGTAGGGTCCCCCAAACCAAGAACTAGGGTACACTCTTCCTAGCAGAGCAGTAGCCTCACCCTGCCCTTGCCACAGGGCTCTCTCCAGAAAGCACTGGTCTGGAGCCAACTGCGGGGAGAGGACAAGAAGCCCATGACCTGATACCCACCTAGGCCATCTCCACTGACCAGGAGAGTGAGTGGCAGAGCTTTTGAGCTGATGTGGTTCCTATTAGGATGGCAGGGGCTTCCATTCCCTACTTTGTTTGGGAAGTTTTAAAAAGAGAAAGGGGAGTCAACCCTCACCCTGAAGAAAGCAGTATCCTTCAAACAGCCCCTGCCCTGCCTTCTATGGGGCCACAAGAAGGCCACCCAGAGAATTTAGGGCACTGTTTCCAGATTGAAAAAAATCTATTTGGGGCTGAGTTTAGGGGGAAACACTCTGAACAACACAAGTCTACCTTGGTGATGAGGTGGAGAGAGAAGAAACGTACTACAGGAAACGTTAACATACAGAAGAGCACAAGGCAGAACACAACACAGAAAGGCGGATGCCACCCAGTGAGGAGGCTTTCTACCCCCGGTGACCCTTCCTGCACTTGGGGGCCCTCAGCCAATGGCCCATTGGTCACAACCTTTGTTTAGGGAAACAGAGCCACTCTTCTCTGCCCCCGCTTCTGGCTGTCTCGCTCCCCCGCTCAAAGTTTGATTTTGAATTCTGTGGGCTGTGTGGTCACAGAGGCCCCCGATGACTTGAAAAGCGCCTTCAGGATGGTGTCAGGATCCACTTCGGCTGGAGGGTTGGATGAGACGGCAGAATTCACTCTGCGAGGCAGCTCACTCTCCTTTTTCACTGAGGGGCTATCACTCAGCCGTCTGTAGAGAGCAAAGAAGAGTCAAAATCCTTGTCGGGTCCCCCTTCAGTGGAGAAGGGTCCCACCATTAGCTGGAGATCTATTATAAGCTAGGTACCAAACATAATGCTTTCCATACCCTTTTACCCCATTTCTTATAGCAAACCTACCATTCTTTAAATTTGCCAAAAAGTCGAGATACAGCCTGCTAAGATCTGGGGTATTAAGTTTAAGCCTCAAGGATAGCCAAACACACATCAGCGTATCACACATTCTGAGAAGTCCAGCAGATTTAACTGAGTCTAGCCCAGGGGTTCCCAAATCCACTAGGTCATAAAACCCACATTTTTCAGAATACAACTTAATCCTGGAACACAGTTTAAGAAACTTATCTAAACCACACAATTCAATATCCAGGGTTCAAACTGCAATCTTTCTAAATTTCAAAGTCTATTACAGGGCTGCCCCCCACTACACCCATGGTGGCAAGCCTAATATTCTCCCTGGGTCTCTGTCTCCTCCTCAAAAGGAACTCCTTTTACATATCAATCTAGACATTTTATGCATCTCAGGCTTCAAAAAGTCCCCAGTCCTGGGCCAGGCACTACACCGGGTCTGTAACAAAACAAGGGGGAGCACCCAGCACAGTCCCCAGAAGAGTCAATCATGAGGAGGTGGGTTTTCTGCTCATCTGACGATGAACATCCAATCATACAAACAGTGTGCTCTCCACTTTCTAAATTATAAGGCAGGGAATGAGGTTAAGTTAGCCCCTGTGGGGTCAATCTCCAGTTGAAATGATGTAACAACCCACTCTGTACAAATTTAAGCTTCCTAGTCAGCTCCCTGCTCTCAGAGCAGAGGAAATGGAATGGAGCTGTGATGCAGGCATTTCAACCCTCAGAACAGAGAGATGATCATGCCCAGTAAGCAAGCAGAAAAGCCCCACATGGTTGGTTCCCAGCACCTTTGCCTTTGGAACTTACAGCAGGATGGGCTGGTCTGAGGTGATAACGTTCCCATTCATGTGGAGGTTGCACTTCATTGGTTGCCCTGAAAAACCAAAAAAGAAAAAGTTCTGCCATGAGCCCTCAGCTCCTCACATGGAAGGACAGGGACTGCCACTTTCGTAACCAGGAGTCAAAGCACCCACTGCTGGCAGCTCTGGCTTCACAGCTAGGGCTGAGGCTGTCAGGTTTCAACAAAGCCTAAAGGCTATGAGGGTTATGAGGTCCATGAAACTTTGGTAATGACAGTGTCAAGAAGCAAACTGGCAACAGACCCTGCTTCATGCAAGAGGAGATCAAAATCCATGTAAGGGAGAAAGTACACACAGCATGAAACAACCCAAACTGGTTGTGAAGCAAGTAGAAAGGGGAAATGTTTATGGTACAAAATAAAGTGAAAAAAAATTCAAAAATGTTCAGATTTCTACTTTGTCCATGAAAGATTAACCTTACAAGTACCAGATTCCACTTTGCATTTTATGTAGTAAGTATAAAAGTGACTCAAAAAATATAGTGGAAAAAATCATTAAAGGAACTAAAATGCTACACTAAAAAATACTTATATAATGCAAAAAAGGCCACATAAAATGTAAATGGATTAAATAATACAATCAAAAGGCAAAGGCTGCGATAAGCAACAAGGATCTACTGCATAGCATAGCACAGGGAACTATTCTCAGTATCTTGTAATGACCTTTAAGGGATGAGAATCTGAAAAAGAACACATACATAACTGAATCACTGTGCTGTGCATCTGAAACTAACACAACACTGTAAATCAACCACACTTCAATTAAAAGCAAAACATCACTGCTTGTTCTTAGTACACAGGAGGCCCTGGAGAGCTTAAAGACTAGGATGTCACCCACGTGTCCCAGAGGAGGGCTCCCCCGAAGGCCTGCTGTGAGCGGCGAGCAGCATCAAGGTGAGGAGGCTGCTTTCTCTGACTTACCATCCAGACACCGGTTGTTATACTTCTTATACGCGGTGATGGCATCGTCCTTCTTCACAAACACTACCTCTGCTACCCCAGGATGGACCAGCCGAGCTCGCTTCAGGGCTCCACAAACACAAAAAAGCTCCTATGAAGAACAAGAGGGCTTGGGTTGGGGAAGAATTTCAGGTGGTTGTTCTCCCTGCCTGCAACTCACACACTTCAGACAGGGCTCTGGGTTGACAGGTGGCTTCACTATGATTGAACATGCCAAGCAGCCAAGATTTCAGGAAGGCTCCACATCAGGTAGTATTCCTGGGACATTCAGAGGCCTCAACCTGGGGCCAGATGAAGGGACGAGTTGTGCTGGGCTCATAAGCCTTGGGATCCCTGTGACTCAAGTCACCCCCAAAGTCCTCCTGCCTCAGGGCCCACTTCCTCCACAAGGGTAACAGTTATGGAATATGGTATTTCTGTCAGGAGTGCTGTGTCATGAAAAGGGATGAACATGTAGGCTCCACTGGATGTCAACATGGATGGACAAAGAGTGGTTAATATATCACCCGGGAATCAGAAACACAAATTCTGCAGTTCAATGCAGGGTGACCAACCATCCTGGTTGGCAAGATTGAGAGGTTTCAACTGAACCCATTTTCAAGGCAGTGCTTTGTACACGTGTTGTCATCATCCTTTACTCCAATCCCTCAATTCTCAGATGAAGAGACTGAAGTCAGAGAGGGAACACAGTATAGATACAGACTGCAAAGGCTAACTAACAACCATACCATTTCTTCACCTCCAACTGCCTTCACAAAGTTGTAATGAGGACAAAGGGAAGATTTGTGAAAAGGCCGTTGAAATGATTTCCAATGATAAAAGAGAAAATGGTACGTATCAGAACCAAGACACAAAACTGAATATTAAGTGTGATCCTACTTTTATTATTGTTTTTAAAGATCTACTTTAGGCCATGCTGTGCAGTATGGCCTAAAGTAGATCTTTAAAAACAATAATAAAGGGATTGAACCCAGGCCCCAGCAGTGAAAATGCTGAGTCCTAACCACTGGCCATCAGGGAATTCCTCTGGCTCTGGTTTACAGGCTATGAGGAAAAGGGGTTAACATATCTGGCCTGCCTGCTCTCCTTTGGAAGGCCTGCTTCCAAGGTTGACCCTTAACTTGCGTTTGGAATCTTTGATTCCGGGAGGGTGCTCATCACCGTAGCTGGTAAGAGTGGCAACCTGCACCTGAACTGTGCCAACAATGTGGTTCACGCCAAACACTTGATTTCCTTGTGTCTGGAATTTTGGTATGTGGCAAGCAGACGGTGCCTATGTGATTAGTCCCTGAGATAAACTCTGGGGACTGAGTCTCTAAGGCGCTTCCCTGGTTTCACATGTGTCTTACAACTGAGTGCTGGGGGAGTAAGTGCATCCTGTGTGACTCCCCAGAGGAGAGAACTCCAGAAGTTTGAGTCTGCTTTCCTCTAGCTTTCCCTCCACAAGTTGTCTCCCTCTGCTGATTTTGCTTTGCATCCTGTAATGCATCTCAGCCCTGACACAACGCTATGCTAAGTCCTGTGAGTCCTCTTAGACAATCAGCTAACCTGGGGGTAGTCTTGGGGACCCTTGGAACAGAAGTGGCTTGAGATCTGAAATTCTGGCAGGCCACAGTACTCACAACAATGTCCTCCTCGGTGACTCGAGGGTGCAGATTATTCACGGTCATCTTGGTGCCTTCCAAAGGGCTGAGGACAGGCTGCCACAGATAGAACGTTACCAGAAGTTATCAGAGAACAGAATGTTACCATAGAACAGAACGTTACCAGAGAACAGCTGTGCTTGAAAGGCAGAACTCATTTCAGCAAATGACCAGAAGGCCCAGAGGAAACCTTTATGGAAAGTTTCCTATCACAGCTGGGCCCCTCTAATCATGTCCCCATCACCTAATGCTAAGGAATGGAACTTCTCATGTTTCCCAAATATTCCAGGCCCTTTCAGGCCTGAACCCCTGCACAGAATGCCACTCATGTTTCAAGACCCATCCAGCTCAGATGGTACTTTCTCCTTAAAGCCTTCCTGTACTTCCCCAGTGGAATGAGATGTTCTTTCCTCAGTGCTCCTGGCAGCCCTGTGCTGTACCACAGACACAGTGCTGTCTGCAGCTCTGTTTTCCCTACCTGCTTGCCTGCAGACTCTCTGAGGGCGGGGGCTAAGGATCATGGTTTGCTCACTTGTAAAACAGGGGTGGCAACACCTACCTCACAGAGGCACTATGAGGACCGAACGAGACGCGCACTGCCCACCCAGCTCAGGCTGACTCCTGACCAGTGTGAACACTTCTCCTTCACCTTCACCTCACCTCTGCAGGCGGCAGCTCTTTGGGGGGCTCCTCCTTGTTCACTAATGTCCGGGACATGTTGGTCAAGGCTTTTGTCCGAACAGAGGAGGAGAGAGCAGGAGCAGTGTACGCATCATTCTGAACCACTTTGGTGAGAGGAAGGGCCTTGGACATGGAGAGCTTGGAACTGCTCACCCCGGCCTAAACAAAGAGGCAGACAGGAATCTGAGAAGCCAGGGACCCAGATACCCTAGGGGACTGACGACCCCCAATTTCAAGGCCTCCTACCTCCCCAGTTCCGTTACTGATCTAAAGCCAGAAAGGTACCAGCTGCCAGGGAAGGGATGGGAGGAGAGAAAAGCAGACTGCACATGTGCTCGCAGAAGCCACGTTCCAGTGTCACGAGCCCTTGGCAAGAAGCGTCCAGGCAGTTCCCGAACAGGAGCTACAGCTCAGCCTTACCACGTAGACTTGATAAAAACCTACAATCTGGAGTTAGTCAGAGTCCAAAAGCTTGGAGTCAAGTTCATTCTCAGATATGCTTCTATCACCATGGGCTGGCTGGGACTAGGAAGTCACTCTTAATAAGGCCCAAACTCCCGCTTTTTGGTCCCTGTTCTGGTCATATAGAGGAACCACAAGTAGCTCACCTTTGCAGCTCCCAGATGGTCAGGTGCATGCTAGCAGAGTCAGCACGTGCAAACCAGCAGAAACCATTCCCTCCCTCCCTCCCCTGCTACCCTTAACTGGGAAATTGATCCCTTAGAAATATAAACCAGTGAACTGTCTGGTTTTAATGTGTCTGGAGAAAAAAAATGCATGAGGCAGAAGTGGTTAGTGTTAGTGGTCTTGCTGACTGAGGACAGTGTCTACCAGGCATTGATTCATGGAGAAAGGAGGAATGCAGCGGCCAGAGAGACAAATGATAGAACAGAGTTAATTCACCAGCTTCTCCCAACCCAGGTGACTCAGTGTGGATCCCACACTTCTCAAGCTGTTTTCTGAGTCTCAAGAGCCAGCAGAGTGCAGTGGTTAATATGTGGCCTGGGAGCCAGATTGCTGAGGCTTAAATCCTAGATCCACTACTTACAAGCTGAGCAGATTTGTTTAACCTCTCTGTATCTAACTCCTAGTCCATACAATAGGGATAGTAACAGTACCCATCTCATAGGGTGGGGAGAAAGGGAACTCTTGAATAAGTTAACATAAACAGATTTTTCCAATTAGGGTTAGCCACTAACTGAGTTAGCTGACAGGCCCCCTGGTAACAGACACAAGCACTCTAATGACTAGAAAGGCTCAGCCCCTTTGTAACAAACTGGCATCACTCAGCTTCACATTTCAAAGTTAAGAGCTTCAAGGGTAACCAGGAAATTGGTCCACATATTCAGTGCAGTGACTAAAACTGGCGTGAGTACCCACTCGCCTATGTGTGATTTGGTTGCAAGCACTGAGCCGAGCAGTGCAGAGCTCCCTGATGTTCCCAGATATACTGCTTTCTTTCCTTCTCTGCACGGCAGAACATCCATCAAACTTTCCCTCCACACAGGCTGCACCTGGTGGAGCTTTCAGGGAAGGTTCAGTTTATTCTTGCTAACACATCAACCAATGGAATCCATATTCAAGAATGGGGCCACAGCTGATGACCACAGAAGGAAGGGAACCAGCAGAATGTCCTACCCTAAAGGAAATAAAATGTGATTCTGTCCTGTGGGATCACTCACATTTCCCCTGAAGTCGCCAAACATGGCAATTGGGAATTAGAGCCTGCACTTCACTGTCTGTCGGATCTTGAACAAGTCCACAGACATGCTAAGCCTCAGTATTTATAAAAACCAGGGGTTGCATAAATTAGTTCCAGTTCTGATAATCTTAGGACCCAAATAAGGAAATATTTCTGAATTGAAAGATCCTACTCTCCACATCTCCCATGCACCTGATCAGACACACAAAGAGTGTAAGAATGTAAGATGACATACCATGTGGTGGAGAAAGCTGCCTGAGGCTGCAAATTTCATCTGTTTAGTAGGAATGGGAGCTATAACATCATCATCATCATCCAGGTCGTATAAATTCTGAAAATAAAGAAATACATGCTAATGTAGCATGCAGCTCTCAGCAGACATTTGGAGTAAGGACAGCAGGGAGATAAGAGCTGGAGTAATTAAGCGAGGTGAAGGGAGAAGTGGATACACGTGGAGTGCCTGGGCAAACTGGCCTGGGCGAATGGGGCTCAGTTCTGGCAGGCTCCCTGTGTGTAAGAGCCAAATGAAAATGCTGTGAAATTTCAGGTACATCAGAAGTGCCTTTCTACAAGTGGGCAATATCTATTACGGATCCCTAAAATGCCTGTTTGTATCCTTTGGCTTAGAAAGTCTGTGCCGGGCAATCTGGTCTACAGAAATAAACTCAAATTGTAGAAAGAGCTTTAGCCTTCAAGATGTTCACAGAAGGATGTCTAACAGTGAAAATTACAGGAAAATGGTTGAAATTAACTAAATGTCTACTCAACGGATCAAGCAGTTATTAAAATGTTTACAGTAAATGCAAACCACAGAAAAATGCTTGAGTTATAAAGTGAAAATAGAACAATATGAAACTGGATAACAACATAATCACAACATAAACAACAGCTATTCATTAAATAAATAATAATCTCTCTCACATATACACACATACAAACAAGAAAAACACAGGAAGAACTCAGGGAAGAATTTCAACAGGGGCTCACTATGGAGAGCCACAGCTTAAGAACTACCCCCACTCCCCGCCCAGTCTTTCTGTTTTGCTAATTTTCTATAGTAAGCACACACTACTTTTACTTTAAAAAAATAAAAAGATTTTCAATTTGCCTCTCTGCTTCTATGCATTTAAGAAATTTCTTCTTAAAACTCATAAACAGCAAAAAGTGTCAACCTCCAACTCTTCAAACTGGAACCCTGGGCCAGGCCTCAGTTAACCCACTTGGAAGACCATATCAAAACACACATTTGTGTGCAGTCTCTCTCTCACACACACATACACTCCACCTGTTTGGCCTGGTGGTTATTGACGACATTGATCCTCATTCCAGCAGGATGAGCATGAATTGGTGCCATGGCCTTCTGCTGTGGAACCTAGAAACACCCAGCGGTCATAATTCATCCCACTTGGCCTACATGCATTCTCTACAAGTAGGGGATAAATGAACTTTAATATGGTGGGCATTCAGTTTTGGTCTGTGGTAAAAGGTCCTACAGAGTGCCTCATTCGTAAAGCAGGAAAGCGACAGGAAGACTCATTATCCCAGAGATCATGTAACAATGCACCTGCAGGGCTCAATGAACCTGGCTTAATAAATGTTCACTGCTTCAGTAGTTCCTATTACCAAAGTTGCTGTGAAGATTAAACGATACTGTTTCTATTCCCTTTGGGGCAGTGGCTCTGCAGGTGGCCAGGACTCTGCACTAAGAGCCAGGTCTGAGAGGGCTTCTATCCTGATGCTTCCACTGACCAGCTATGTAACTGTGCACAAAGATTCACATCTTTGAGACTTAGATACTTCTTTTATAAACTCTGGTAATAACTGGGGTTGCATGAGAAATAAATATTCAGTGTCTGCACATAGCACTAGCTCAACTAGTCTGTCCTCTACTCTCTTCCCTCTACCACTATTTCACCTGGAAAGTCACTTAATTTCTCTGGACAAATCCCCACCACCACCACCCCACCCATTTTCTTTTACACGAAACAGATGATATCTTGCCTCCACATATGGTTACTCTGCAAACAGTTGGGGGGACTGTCATTTTGCTTAAACACACCTAGTCTCTGCCTGATTCCACAGTTGCTACCAGTTTCAAGGAGTTTTTGGCAGGAGTCTCAACCTACCTGGATGGTTTTAGTGAGCTTCAGAGCAGGGGTCACTGTCCCAATGGGTGGGCTCATGAAGGCAGCGGGGGAATTCCGCTTCAAGCTGATTTTCTCCCGGGCATCAGCAACCTGGTGGGGCTTCTGGGGCACTGTGCTCTGTTGCTTGCGCGAGTTCAGCATCTCTCTGGCATCCTGCACTTTCCCTTTGATCCGGAACCGAGCATCTTTCTGCAAAAGCTTTTCCCGGGCATCCTTGACTCCCAACTTGAGGCGGGCATCTGAGAGGCCAATTTTCTGCCGGGCGTCAAACCTCTGCTGGAAGGTGGCTGTGCGTGCTGGCTGGCTAAGAAGGTTCTGTTGGATCCCAACGCGAGATCGGACACCTCCCACTCCTGGTCTGGCATTGAGCCTGCAAATAAAAACTGCAATATTAAGAAGATCTGGATATCAACAGTAGTCTGTGGTAGCAGTAGAGTCGTGGTAATACTGGGAACAAAGGAGGTCCTGGAGAAATCAGAAAGCTGCTTCCTCTTAGAGAAAACAATTAAGTCTATACAGAGACTGCTTTCATAGTTTTACGCCTTTTAAGTCTGCATGGTAAACAAAGTAAGGGAGGAGGGCCTGGTGGTTTCTATCATTAGGCAAGACTGTGCAAAATTGCACCCCAGACCAGGTGTTTTGAGACACTAGCATAGATCTAAACAATACCAAATGAAATAAGCATATTTCCCAGATATCGTAACCCCACGCAGCCAAAGAGTAACTTCAGTTTCCAAAATTCTTTCATATCCTTGCTCTCCATCAGCCCTCTCAACACTCTGTGAAGCGAGCAGGATTATGCCCATTTTACAGGGGAAGACACAGGCTGAGAGAGGGTCAATGATCAACAAAGGGCGCCCAGCTGACCTATGACAGTCTCGCGCCTCCAGGGCAGGTAGACACCCCCAACAGGCTGGGACCAAGAAAGTCAACACATGGGTCTGTCTCAGAGTCTGAAGTCTAATAAAGACATAAAGACTTGGAAGAAAAGAAAAATAATCACTCTGCCTGAACTGTTTCTATTCATAACACTGTGACTTCAAATGTGTAGGTTTTTTCCTCACGCCAACCAATTCTCCAACTCTCAAGACACCAACTGGATGTCTCACAGCCCAATTCTGACACTACCTACCTAGAGCTGGCACAGACTCCACCGGTTAAAGGCTCAGTCCCACAAGACTGCCCTCACTTCAGAGAACAATTTCAAGTCCTAGGCTTCCTGTTCATTTGACAACAGGTTATAAAATGGAGGGTTCACAGGACCCTCCCCCCAAGTTACATAATTTGCTAGGGTAACTCACAGGACTCCAGAAGACACTTTGCTTATTATTATTACCAATTTATTACAAATGATATAACTCAAGAACAGCCAAATTAAAAAAAAAAAAAAGAACAGCCAAATAGAAGAGATATATAAGGCATGGTATGGAGAAAGGGTATGGTAACACCATCTTCCTGGAACATGGATGTGTTCATCAACCCAAAATTTCTTCAAACTCAACTGTATAAGGGTTTCTATGGAAGTTCCATTACCTAGCATAATTGATCAAATCACTGGCCACAGATGATAATCGCTTAGTCTCTAGATCCTCTTTTCTCCCTGGAGGCCCAGGGCAGAGAGTGGGGGTGGAGTTGCAAGTTTCAACAAGCTAAGCAGGCCTCCATCTTTCTGGAGGTCAGTCTCTGTCCTGAAATGATCCGGGGCCCACTGAGAGCTGCCTCATTAGAGCAAAAGATGCTCCTAACACCCTTACCACTCAGGAAACTCCAAGGGTTTTAGAAACTGTATGCCAGGGACAAGGACCAAGTATATATTTACTACACTCTGAAACAACAAAAACATCAAGTTCAGAAACTTAAAATTGGAAAGGAACAAAACTCCATTAAACAAGCTCCATTCTCTTCTGGGACTCCTTTGTTGGCTCTTCAATGACTTGAGAGTAAACAGAAGAGGCCGTCAAGTACAATCCTTAAAGTCCTCCATGGGGTCTGAGGGTTTCTGCTTCACACCACCTGCCCACCCCACCACAAAGCCTCCAGCCACACATACACTCCTCCTGTGGCAGGTGCCCTGCCTGGGGACACAGACTCCCAAAGCAACATCTCCTTTTTGGAAACCTCTGATCCTTCCAGGACAGCACTCCTTTGTGCCTATTATCAACTGTTCGCGTTGTTCTTTTCTCTCCCCACCTTGGACTGGGAGGGAAGGGGCAGGTGGGGATCACTCCTGTTTCAGAGCCCTGTGCTTTGTAAGTGTTGCTCAGACCTGGCTCAGTATCAGAAATGTCTAAGGAGCTTCTTAAAAATACAGCTCTCTCTTAAAAAAAAAAAAAAAAAGCAAGAAAGAAAACAAACAAAAAGATACAGCTCTCCAAACCCCACTCCAGAGCTACTGAGTCCAAAATTTGTGTAAAGGCCTGGGCATACGCATTTTTTCACTCCACAGGTGATCCTGGAGTAGAGCAGTGCTGAGAATCTCTGACCTGGAGTTTTAAGGTAAAACCGCTGAATAAACAAGCTCCTGTATCACGTCCCACGTCACAGCCCAAGCCTCCCAGGAGGCATTCTTCATCATCAGCAAGCCTCTAGGTTTCCCTACTGCCTCGTTCTTCCTCAGCTGGAAGCTGGAGTGAGACTGTTTCTCAGCTTTTCTGCTAAGAGCAGAAGCACATCCAAAGGTGAGTCTTCCTAGCACCAGTAAAAGCAAATCTGGACCTTCATTTGTGTTATTCAAGCACAGCGGAAAAATACCTGCTGCCTCTAATAGGCCAGAGCCAGACCTAAGGCAGTGATGCACAGTACCATTTTTCCTTGAAAATTGACAAATTACTTTAGTACTTGCCAGTGGGTTTACACAAAAAACAGGTGGGAGAGTGGAAGGGGTCATTTACAGAACCGATCAGGTTAGGCTGAAGGTGGGTGGGACTGCTTGTGCATCCCTGCTCTATTTTCCCATGTAGTCTCTGGGAGACTGAGGTGCTAGAAAAAGCAAGGCCCAAAGAAATGAGGTGTTTGGGGAGACCAGTAAGCACCATCAGAGAGAGGGAAACAGCTGTGTGCAGCAGGAGCATCTATGGGGCTACCCTAGGCTTTGTAGCCTGTGAAGCCATGGGAAATAGTGAGGCTGTGCTCTGTGGTAACCACAGAAACCTGTAGCTACAGAGGGGCCCTTGGTATTTATGGAGAAACTTCGTAACAAAGCCCTGTCCCCAAGACCAACTGGCAGGTAAGGCCTCCACTAAGGTTTTTTTTTTATGCTTTCAACTCCCTGTATCTGTTGATGATGCCCATCGAAGAAAAGCAACAGGCTGTCGGTTCAGACCAGGGGCTACTACTGAAGTCTATTCATAAAATGGGGGGAAAAGATTCACATCAATATTTACAAAGCATTCCAGATGAAATTCCTCACTTGTCAAGCACTGGAAACCTCTGAAGGTAGAGGCCTTGGGTACCAAAAGGAGCACAGTGAGGAACAGGACACCAAACTATGGGATGGGGTGGAGCAGATGGGACCTACAGATCAACAAATAATCAGCATGCTCCCGCTCCAGGAGACAAAGGGCCAAAGTCTGTGGGCAGGCTTCCAGGATTTCTGGAAAGAGTAGTGTCAAAGGACATCCTAGGCAGACCAAATATAGAAAGCACCCCCAACAGCCCACGGCTTGCAGCTTCTTTACTCTTGGAGCCCTCAAAGCACTGGACAAAACTTATATCAAAGCACTTACCATGCAGCATCACAATGATTTGTTTACAAGCCTGAATCTCCCACAGGACTAAGAGCTTCTGAGGGTTGATCCTATGTTTCCTCCTCCACATCAATACTGCCCCAGGGGAATGACAAAGGCTCTAAGAGTTCTGTCAGGGACCCCACAGGCTTCTATCTTATCTTCTCCTTTTAGGCTCACCATCTCTGAGATTACCTGCCATCAGTTCCACCTTACAGGAGAGAAACCAAATCAAAGAGCACAGTCTTTCCAATAATAGATTTCAAGCTTCCCTCTTTCCTACTCTAAGCCTCAGGGGAGTTAAGATGGGAGAAAGGATGACTGCCCTGGAAGGGCTTCTCCTAGAAAAGTCTGCCTCTGCAAACGCTGTCCTCCACCATGCCCTAGGATCCTGGCCACCAATTGCTGTCCCAGCTGAGAGAGGGCACCCACAGAGCCATGACACAGGGGCCCCTCTGGCCCTTACCCCAAAAGTGGACCCACAGGATATTGTTGAACTGCAGGCGCTTCAGGAAAGGCCTTCTAGAAGAGAAAGCAGCTGGTCACTGACTGAGTGGACATTACAAAGGGAACCAAGCTACATAAACACTGACAACGAAGGCATCACTGATGACCAGGTCCACCACACAGGAGGGGTCAGACACATCCACATCCAAATCTGAGCAGGGCCTGAAGGAAGATGTCCTATCTTCATCTGTCTCCTCTCATCACCAGGGTACCCCTACCACAGGCTCCTGATATTTATAACTATGGGAGGTAGGGTGATCTTATCAGGTAATACACCATGATCTTCAGTTCAGTTCAGCTGCTCAGTCACGTCCCACACTTTGCGACCCCATGGACTGCAGCACGCCAGGCCTCCCTGTCCATCACCAGCTCCTGGAGCTTGCTCAAACTCATGTCCATCGAGTTGGTATGCCCTCCAACCATCTGATCCTCTGCCGTTCCCTTCTCCTCCTGCCTTCAATCTTTCCCAGCATCAGGGTCTTTTCCAATGAGTCAGTTCTTTGCATGAGGTGGCCAAATGATCTTCAGTTCAGTTCAGTTCAGTTGCTCAGTCGTGTCCGACTCTCCGCAACCCCATGAATCACAGCACGCCAGGCCTCCCTGTCCATTACCAACTTCCGGAGTTCACTCAAACTCATGTCCATCGAGTCAGTGATGCCATCCAGCCATCTCATTCTCTGTCGTCCCCTTCTCCTCCCGCCCCCAACCTTTCCCAGCATCAGTCTTTTCCAGTGAGTCAACTCGTCGCATGAGGTGACCAAAGTATTGCAGTTTCAGCTTTAGCATCAGTTCTTCCAATGAACACCCAGGATTGATCTCCTTTAGAATGGACTGGTTGGATCTCCTTGTTGTACAAGGGACTCTCAAGAGTCTTCTCCAACACCACAGTTCAAAAGCATCAATTCTTCGGCGATCAGCTTTCTTCACAGTCCAACTCTCACATCCATACATGACCACGGGAAAAACCATTGCCTTGACTAGACGGACCTTTGTTGGCAAAGTAACATCTCTGCTTTTTAATATACTATCAAGGTTGGTCATAACTTTCCTTCCAAGGAGTAAGCGTCTTTTAATTTCATGGCTGCAATCAGCATCTGCAGTGATTTTGGAGCCCAAACAAAGTCTGACACTGTTTCCACTGTTTTTCCATCTATTTCCCATGAAGTGATGGGACCAGATGCCATGATCTTTGTTTTCTGAATGTTGAGCTTCAAGCCAACCTTTTCACTCTCCTCTTTCACTTTCATCAAGAGACCTTTTAGTTCCTCTTCACTTTCTGCCATAAGGGTAGTGTCATCTGCATATCTGAGGTTATTGATATTTTTCCCAGCAATCTTGATTCCAGCTTGTGCTTCTTCCAGCCCAGCATTCCTCATGATGTACTCTGCATATAAGTTAAATAAGCAAGGTGACAATATACAGCCTTGACGTACTCCTTTTCCTATTTGGAACCAGTCTGTTATTCTATGTACAGTTCTGACTATTGCTTCCTGACCTGCATACAGGTTTCTCAAGAGGGAGGTCAGGTGGTCTGGGATTCCCATCTCTTTCAGAATGTTCCACAGTTTATTGTGATCCACACAGTCAAAGGCTTTGGCATAGTCAATGAAGCAGAAATAGATGTTTTTCTGGAACTCTCTTGCTTTCTCCATGATCCAGCGGATGTTGGCAATTTGATCTCTGGTGCCTCTGCCTTTTCTAAAACCTGCTTGAACATCTGGGAGTTCACGGTTCACATATTGCTGAAGTCTGGCTTGGAGAATTTTGAGCATGACTTTACTAGAGTGTGAGATGAGTGCAATTGTGCGGTAGTTTGAGCATTCTATGGCATTGCCTTTCTTCGGGATTGGAATGAAGACTGACCTTTTACAGTCCTGTGGCCAATGCTGAGTTTTCCAAATTTGCTGGCATATTGAGTGCAGCACTTTCACAGCATCATCTTTCAAGATTTGAAATAGCTCAACCGGAATTCCATCACCTCCACTAGTTTTGTTCGTAGTGATGCTTTCTAAGGCCCACTTGACTTCACATTCCAAGATGTCTGGCTCTAGGTCAGTGATCACGTTATCGTGACTATCTTGGTCGTGAAGATCTTTTTTGTACAGTTCTTCTGTGTATTCCTGCCACCTCTTCTTAATATCTTTTGCTTCTGTAAGACTCTACACATGGACATCACCAGATGGTCAACACCAAAATCAGATTGATTATATTCTTTGCAGTCAAAGATGGAGAAGCTGTATACAGTTAGCAAAAACAAGACCAGGAGCTGACTGTGGCTCAGATCATGAACTCCTTATTGCCAAATTCAGACTTAAATTGAAGAAAGTAGGGAAAACCACTAGACCATTCAGATATGACCTCAATCAAATCCCTTATGATTATACAGTCAAAGTGAGAAATAGATTGAAGGGACTAGATCTGATAGAGTGCCTGATGAACTATGGACAGACGTTCGTGACACTGTACAGGAGACAGGGACCAAGACCATCCCCATGGAAAAGAAATGCAAAAAAGCAAAATGGTTGTCTGAGGAGGCCTTACAAATAGCTGTGAAAAGAAAAGAAGCGAAAAGCAAAGGAGAAAAGGAAAGATACAAGCATCTGAATGCAGAGTTCCAAAGAATAGCAAGGAGAGACAAGAAAGCCTTCCTCAGTGATCAATGCAAAGAAATAGAGGAAAACAACAGAATAGGAAAAACAAGAGATCTCTTCAAGAAAATTAGAGATTCCAAGGGAACATTTCATGCAAGATGGGCTCAATAAAGGACAGAAATGGTGTGGACCAAATGATCTTACCATACCGTAAAACTGGGCAAATCTAGACCCCATAGCATAAATTATGCTTTCAAAAATCTAGTTACCGAATTTCACCATTCAATTAAACATTACTGCCAAAAAAGAAACAAACGAAAAGAAAAAGCTGTTGAAAGCAACTATTTTGAATAATTAGAGGAACAATGAGACTCTTGAAAACAAAATTCATATCCCTGGACAAAAAACGAGGAAAGGGGCAGATTCAAAAGTTTTCTGGTT
The DNA here is from genome assembly GCF_049115385.1 of Moschus berezovskii. NCBI lineage: Eukaryota > Metazoa > Chordata > Mammalia > Artiodactyla > Moschidae > Moschus > Moschus berezovskii. Next base: position 117,308,158 of record NC_142465.1, read on the forward strand.
CATTCCAATTGGGTCTGAACAGACTAGGTCTCTGCAACCTTAATTTAATCATATTCCTCAACAATTTCCCTTCTCTGATAAGCTGCAATGGCTGTTTGAAATGTTAGTATTGAGAATTCACAGGAGTTTGTGCTTGATAAGCAATGTCTACCATTGCCAATAAGGGACAACTGGCTACCACGCTTTATGTAAAGATTTTACAATGAAAGTACTCTCAACTAATTGTTTTGAGCACTTAACTGCAGATCCATAAACTCTGACTCACCTCCTTTAACCCTCACAACTCTTGAGAATTAGATTATCATCCACATTTTATAGATGGGGAAACAGATTCAAGGAGAGTAACTATTTCAAATCATAGAGCTATAATGTGATTTGAACTTCACTACACCTGATCACTGGAAAAGACTCTGATGCTAGGAAAGGTTGGGGGCGGGAGGAGAAGGGGACGACAGAAAATGAGATGGCTGGATGGTATCACCGACTCTGTGGACATGAGTTTGAGTGAACTCCGGGAGTTGGTGATGGACAGGGAGGCCTGGCGTGCTGTGATTCATGGGGTTGCGGAGAGTCGGACACAACTGAGCGACTGAACTGAACACCTAATCAAGGATTTCTCTGGTGGCTCAGTCAGTAAAGAATCCACCTACAATGCAGGAGATGCTAATTTGATCCCTGGGTCCCCTGGAAAAGGAAATGGCAACCCACTCCAGTATTCTTGCCTGGGAAATCCAAAGGACAGAGGAGCCTGGTGGGCTACAGTCCTTGGGGTCCCAAGAATCGGACACAACTTAGCGACAAAACCACCACCACCACCACCATACCTAGTTAAAATACCAATAAATCAAGCATGGGTCAAAAACAAAGAACAAGACTACAAAAGTTACGGAAGGGTGAATACTGTCCTTAAACTAAGAAAAAAATGAGGACTCCAGTTACATCCAGGGACACAGGGCACCCTCTAGTGACCAGAGGGTGTATATTGTCACCTTGCTTATTTAACTTATATGCAGAGTACATCATGAGGAACGCTGGGCTGGAAGAAGCACAAGCTGGAATCAAGATTGCCGGGAGAAATATCAATAACCTCAGATATGCAGATGACACTACCCTTATGGCAGAAAGTGAAGAGGAACTCAAAAGCCTCTTGATGAAAGTGAAAGAGGAGAGTGAAAAGGTTGGCTTGAAGCTCAACATTCAGAAAACAAAGATCATGGCATCTGGTCCCATCACTTCATGGGAAATAGATGGAAAAACAGTGGAAACAGTGTCAGACTTCATTTTTTGGGGCTCCAAAATCACTGCAGATGCTGACTGCAGCCATGAAATTAAAAGACGCTTGCTCCTTGGAAGGAAAGTTATGACCCACCTTGATAGTATATTAAAAAGCAGAGACATTACTTTGCCAACCAAGGTCCGTCTAGTCAAGGCAATGGTTTTTCCCGTGGTCATGTATGGATGTGAGAGTTGGACTGTGAAGAAAGCAGATTGCCGAAGAATCAATGCTTTTGAACTGTGGTGTTGGAGAAGACTCTTGAGAATCCCTTATACTGCAAGGAGATCCAACCAGTCCATTCTAGAGGAGATCAATCCTGGATGTTCATTGGAGGGATTGATGCTAAAGCTGAAGCTCCAATACTTTGGCCACCTCATGCGACGAGTTGACTCACTGGAAAAGACTCTGATGCTGGGAAAGGTTGGGGGCGGGAGGAGAAGGGGACGACAGAGAATGAGATGGCTGGATGGCATCACCGACTCTGTGGACATGAGTTTGAGTGTACTCCGGGAGTTGGTGATGGACAGGGAGGCCTGGCGTGCTGTGATTCATGGGGTCGCGGAGAGTCGGACACGACTGAGCGACTGAACTGAACTGAACTGAAGGATGGTGGACTCACCAGAGACCCACACACCATACCACTTACCTGGCAAGAAATACCACCATGATGGCCCATGTTGGTATTTTTATCTACTTGAACAGCACAAAAGGTAAATTTTCAGGAGGGAGGTGATACAGTTGTGGATGTAGGAGCCTACGTAAGCTACTTTCCCTCAATTACATATATTTGGTTCCCTGGTTGCATCACTTCTCAACTCCTTTCATGAGCAGCTTTAGGGGGTTTCGGTGTTCAGGATTTTTTAAATCACTGCTCCTCTCCCTGCATGAGAAGACAGCTATTCATCCCAGCAGGCAGTGGTACTGCTTATATGGCAGGCATTACCCATCAGGAACTTTTCAAGTAAACACTCCTGCTAGGAGCAGGTCTCTAAAACATAGAACCAATTCTATTCCCCTCCTGGCTCCAATAACTGCTAAGGACTCCCTAAAAAAAGGTCAACCCCTCAGTGGAACCCCCAGTCTGTCTCCCACTGACTGCAGCCTCCCTTCCCATTGCAGACTATCTGATGCTCCTGAACACATTCTGGGGTTTTGTCCTCAGTAAACGTTTGGGAGGGGAAGAGAGGAGGGTTTTTACTGCCCTGCCTCATGATACCTGTAACAGTGCAACTGTGCACTGCTTCCAGGCGCTCACCAGGTACTCTACCAGGTCCTAGGAAGAGTGGTGTGGGCAAGAGAGCAGACACTCACTGGAGCCTGAGCCCTCTCCCCCACCACCCCACCCCCTCCACTGGAGCCTGGCAGACACATGACCAGGGAAGGTCTGTCTGGGGCTAGGAATGCCTCATCTGCTTGGATCTGCCTGTGGTGGGCACAGTGGCCCCTGACTCTGGACAGATGTCCAGTCCAAAGGATTTGGAGGGACCCTGAATTGTTCAAAGTGGATTTCAACCCATGGAGTCTCTGGGTTAGAATGTGTGTGTTGAGTTCATCTTAGAAAACAGAGTTTAGTTCTAACAATTACTGAGGGTCAATTCTGAACTATGTGCTTTAGAGACACAAGGAAAAACAAGACAGGATCCCCTTACCTTTGTGCAAATGTTTCATTTTAAATTCTAATTCTTCCGTTCCAAGCTAACGTAACAACTCATTTCCTTCCTCTTTGTTTTAGGTCTAATTTCTTTTACCTTATTTCAATAAGGAAACCAGCAGAGAGTATGGGAGCAGAGCCCTGGTCTCAACTGGAAAATTCCCTAACCTCCTCTCCCCACAGCTCCGAGGATTCTCCACATATGTATCTAGCTCAGAGTCACTCACCTCCAGCACACTCTAGGCCCAACTTCCCCACTAAGACTGCCAGTCACCATTTACCTGCACGGAAGCAGTGACAGCTATCCTCTGAGGGCTGAACTAAGCAAACCAAAGAGGAGGGTGACTTGACTAACCAATTACATCCAAAGGAAGAAACTGACAAGAGAGGCAGGCCCACACTGCAGCTGGTACCCAGTGCTACCCTGGGGAGACTCATCTATGGGTCTTGAACTGAAACCACTAGAGACACACTGTGTTGGGGGAAGGACAGCACCTAACCACAGCCTGGATGAAGTATCATAAAATAATTCCCCACTTTCTCAAATCTCATATTATTCAAAGAACTTTCTGATAATTGAGGGCCAAATAATAATGATGGTAATGACACCTTTCTTGACTTATACAGTACAAGGAACACAAAACACAATGGCTGTTCTGAAAACCAAGCACATTCCACGACTTTTTAGGAGTTATTTACACTTGCAGAGGCTCAGTCCTTTGTTATTTCCTTTAAGAAGAGAAAAGAAGTTTTCTGAGATAGTCATAGGCTCTTCCTAAATTGCTAAGCACAAAGTTCTCTCTGTGACATCCCGACACTACACCGAGGTGCCAGTAAAGAGCAAGTAGAACAGCATTTACTTACTGTAGGAAATGTCATTTGTTCAGCCCTTTCACAGTTCTTGACAAGAACCCTAACCCCCTCACCCCCTATCTAGTTTTTCTCTGTTGGCTGTGCAAGCAAAATGGAGTTTCCAGTAAGGTTTAATTCAAACCCAGCATGTGGTCCAGTTTCTTTCACACTGTCTCTTTGCCTGCATTTCCCCCAATTCAATCTTTATATAATAGCAACGCAATATTATCACACTGAAGACTGGATATTTCCTTAAAAGCCTTCGTTAACAATAATGATGAGAGCTAACATCTACTGGGCACTTAGTACCTATTAGATGTTTTCTGAAGTACTTTAGATACATTAATTCACTTAGTCCTGACGATACCCAATAAATATTACCCATGTTTTACAGACCAGAAAAGAGAGACATGGCATGGTTAAGTAACTCTTACATGGCAAGTGCGACTGAAACTTGGCAGTCTGACTCTAGGACCCCCGAGAGGAGGGATTTGGGTTTCTACTCCTTTAAAGCCATCTGCTGAACACTTACTATCTGGTACAAAGTTTAAAACATACACTCTTACATCCTCATATTTATTCTTCTCAACCACCTACCTGGAACCATTATTACAAAGGAGGAAACTGCCTAAATCAGAGGTCATCAGGCCACAGAAGCACAGAAGCCCACAATGGGGCCTGCCAAGGGACCAGGTCTGCCTGGCTGCAGAGTCTGCTCTTGTCGTGGATCCACACGTCCTCCCTTTCCTGCAGTCCCACCCAAGGCCCAACACAAGACACTGCACACACCAACACCAACTGCAGGCACAGGCTGCCTATGTCTATGCCTATGTCTATCGGGTCGCCAAAAATTGCACACGACTGAGCACACAACACAACCACAACAAGGATACAGGAAATTAATGCTGCATGCCTATTATGAACCAGAAACCTCTTGAAGGACTGGCTGGGGAATCAGGAAGGGGCGGGAGCAGTTGTGATGGATCTGTGTGTACAGGTTGAGGGTGAGGGATACCTTTCACACAGTGAAAAGAATCCATTTTCCAGCCACAATAAACATCTGCCAAGCGAACGACTGTCGGAGAAAACAACATCCTTCTTTACAGCCTGGCTTCTCCAGGACATCTGAACTAATCTAAAGCGTGCTAGAAAACCACTGGCCCAGGTTTCCCATCTCTTTCACACAGATGAACTGGAGCCCCTATAGAGTCTGGAAATGACTACCAATATTTTGAGGGTCCAGAGGAAGTTTGGGTCACAGAACTGCAAACCAGCTCCGCGACTCTTCACCCCAACACTGAACAGGGTTCTCTGAGAGTTATCAAGAAACGGCCGGCCTCCCGCCCCGTCCCCCGAGTTTGTCTTGCCCACGCCTGAGGCTAACTCTCAGAGCGCACTCGGCCCCACTCTGAGCTCTACGCGGCCGCGGGCAAATTCCACCTCAAACCCCTCATTTGGAAAACATTAATAGCTGCTGACAGGCCTGCGCGCCGGCGGCAAAGAGCCCCCGAGAACCTGAAATGCCTCACAAAGGGCCGCGCGTGTGAACAGCGGGGAACCGGACGAAGGATTTGGAAATTTTAAAGGTCTGACTTTGGGTCGCGGTTTCGGCAGGAACAGACCCGGAGAGTCTGAGCAAGTCACTTCCCCGAGAAACTCCAGTCGTCCTAACTCGAAGGCCGCGCTGAAACCTTAGCGCCGCGCCCGTCTCCTCAGAGGAGGAGGGGGCTGCGCCGGGGAGACCCTCCGGACTCCAGGCAGGCCGCGGGGCAGCGTGTCCCGTCCGCGGCCGCTGCTCCGCCCCCAGAGGGCCGCCTCTCGGGCCGCTCGCACAGGCCCAGCAGTCCTGCCCCTTCATCGGCGGCGGCCCCACCAGCCGCCTCCGGCCAGCCGGAGCGACGGCGCCTGCGGCCAGTGGGCGGCCGGGCGACCTGGCCCGCGGCGGCGGCGGCGGCCGGGCCAATGAGGAGCGCGGCTGAGGTAGGGGGCGGGCGCAGGCCTGCCCTCCGCGTCGCTCCCGGGCCGCTCCCTCCTCCGCCCTAAGCCCCGCTAAGACGAGAACCCTGAAACCCGAAGGGAGAAAAGGCCACTCACCGCCCCTTCGCTGCAGCTCCTCGCTTTCGGATGAGCTCGTCCAGAGAGATGTCGGCCATCTTGCACCGCCGAGCGAGCCAAGACCAGATTAGGTTCCCTCAGCCTGCGAGCCCGCCCCTTCGGCCGCTGTGGAGCGACTAGCGGCTTCCGGCGTTCGGCGGATGAACTCTCGCGACAGTTCAGATTGAGAAAGGAACCGGAAGGGGCGGGGCTCTTCCCGTGAACCTTTGCGAACCGGTTGCTTATCTGCATATTGTGGCCCTAAGGTTCCCCCTCTCTCAAAACAAAAAAATAGTAAAATGAAAAGCGACATAAAACAATGAAATGAATAAGACAACCTTCAACGAACAAAGTACAGGCTTTAACGTTCCACTTTTATACTCACCGTATTGCTAATGAGAATGGGATTCATTACCTAGGAAGTAAAACAGGTACTTCCTCATGCCTTAAACTTATGAGTAAGGAAAATAACGATTCGGGGTGACGCCCGAATCCTCACTGCTAATGTGAGACGAATTTTTGAGCGGGTAAAGGTTGCCCCTAAGGTGACCCGCCTACTTTGCGGGATGCCTGGGAGTTGCGATCTGCCCGTCCCCTTTTACTTTAAAAAGTAGAATTGTCTTGGGGTGTGTGTCTATGTACAGGATTAAGGTCGAAAGTAATCATGGGTAGTGTGTTTGCTCCGGATTATAGTTTGCAGCGAACAATTTGCTTCGGCTTTTTAAAGAGGGTTGTGTGGGCGGCCGACATTTATAACGTTCCGTTCCGTTTTGTCGCTCAGTCGTGTCCGACTCTATGCGACCCCGTGGACTGTAGCCCACCAGGCTTCTCCGTCCATGGGATTCTCCAGGCAAGAATACTGGAGTGGGTTACCGTTTCCTTCTCCAGGGGACCTTCCCGACCCAAGGATTGAACCCGGGTCTCCCGCATTGGAGGCAGACGCTTTAACCTCTGAGCCACCAGGGAAGCCCTTTTTATAACGTTAGCCGTTTGTTTTTAAATGCAGCGCATGGGGGTCAAGCAGTTCCGTGTCATACTTCCAGGCTGTATAACCTTCAGAAGCCAGCCGCTTTTCCTTCCTGTGTATGTATATGCCTGTGTCTTCCTGATCTGTACTGTGAAAATGGGGCAAACAACACAGGCTTTTGCGACTAAAGTATGCAACATGTGGAATTGCTTTTTCACTGAACCTCCTGCACTGACCCTGGCATGAGATGGGTAGTCAGTCGTATCTGAGGAGTTAATGAAAGCCGGGTCTCTTCTGGGTCAGTCGGTAAAGAATCTGCGTATAATGCCAGAGATACGGGTTCAGTCTTTGGGTTGGGAAGCTCCCCTGGAGGAGGGAGGGCATGGCAACCCACTCCAGTATTCTTGCCCGGAGAATCCCAAAGACAAGGGAGCTGGTGGGCCGCAGTCCATGGAGTCGCAGAGTCGGACACGACTGAGACATTAATACACACAATCAATGGAAAATACAGGCAATGCCTTGAGCACAGTGCCAGGCACGGACTAAGTGCCCTATGAGTCACTGCTGTTGTTCTTTCCGAAGTCCCGCGAGTGGAGTTAGTTAACTCTTGACAGCACCACAACACAATAAAAAATCCGGCATCGGAAGGTCAGTGGAAAAACAAGCTGGTAAAGCCGGAGGAGGTCTGAGATTGGGCTCCAGACAGAGGGAGAAAATCCAGGTCGCCTCTGCACTGCCCCCACTGGGTGCCGGCCCCCTAAACTACCACTAGAATAGGGTCCTTCAGTGCAGTTCAGTTCAGTTCAGTCGCTCAGTCGTATCCGACTCTTAGCGACCCCATGAACCACAGCACGCCAGGCCTCCCTGTCCATCACCAACTCCCAGAGTTCACTCAAACTCATGTCCATCGAGTCAGTGATGCCATCCAGCCATCTCATCCTCTGTCGTCCCCGTCTCCTCCTGCCCCCAATCCCTCCCAGCATCACAGTCTTTTCCAGTGAGTCAACTCGTCGCATGAGGTGGCCAAAGGATTGGAGTTTCAGCTTTAGCATCAGTCCTTCCAATGAACACCCAGGATTGATCTCCTTTAAAATGCACTGGTTGGATTTCCTGGCAGTCCAAGGGACTCTCAAGAGTCTTCTCCAGCACCACAGTTCAAAAGCATCAATTCTTTGGCGATCAGCTTTCTTCACAGTCCAACTCTCACATCCATACATGACCACGGGAAAAACCATAGCCTTGACTAGACGGACCTTGGTTGGCAAAGTAATGTCTCTGCTTTTTAATATGCTATCTAGGCTGGTCATAACTTGCCTTCCAAGGAGTAAGCGTCTTTTAATTTCATGGCTGCAATCAGCATCCGCAGTGATTTTTGGAGCCCAAAAAAAGTCTGACACGGTTTCCACTGTTTCCCCATCTATTTCCCATGAAGTGATGGGACCAGATGCCATGATCTTTGTTTTCTGAATGTTGAGCTTCAAGCCAACCTTTTCACTCTCCTCTTTCACTTTCATCAAGAGGCCTTTGTGTTCCTCTTCACTTTCTGCCATAAGGGTGGTGTCATCTGCATATCTGAGGTTATTGATAGTTCTCCCGGCAATCTTGATTCCAGCTTGTGCTTCTTCCAGCCCAGCATTCCTCATGATGTACTCTGCATATAAGTTAAATAAGCAGGGTGACAATATACAACCTTGATGTAGGGTCCTTAACTGATGCCATACCTGTGACAGTGAGTGGGATGGCCCTCCACCAGGGAGATTTCGCAACTCTGGGGTCGCACCTGGCGGCCAGGGCGGCGGGGATCCGGTCACGTGAAGAGTGCACGGGGTGGGGCGTCCCGCTGGCCCTCCAACGCCCGAGACGTCCCGGGGCTGGAGGCGCGGGTTACGAGTCTCTCGGCCGGGGTTTCGCTCCGTTTCTTGTACGAGGACGCAGGACTTTTTGCCCGGTGAGAACACACATGGATTGCCAACAGTGCAGCTGCGCTGTAGCCGAAGGTACTGGGTCCTGCCTTCTTTGGAGATTAAGCAAAGATTGTGCCCGGGCCTGGGAGAACCGCAGCGGCGAGGCAGAGCCCGGGAAGCGAGACTGCGCCGGGCGGAGCCCCTGTGTCTGGGCACAGGCCGGTGCTTCCTCCGGGGCCTGCGCCCAGCACTGACATGCTGAAATGTGCATCACTTTATACATTCCTTTCTTTCTTTTTTTCTGTTTACGGCCCAACGGCATGTGAGATCTTCATTCCCCGACCAGAGATGCAACTCGTTACCCACTGCAGTGGAAGCACTAAGTCTTAACCTACTGGATCGCCCCCTTTCCTTTTTAATTTGCTTTTATAATATAGTTGGAGCTTTGCGTTGATTTCTTAAAAATTCAGTATGATATCTATCAGCTGTGAATTCACTTCAAGAGAGTAAAGGGGCTGTTAAAGTGGAAGTTGCTCAGTCTGGTCGGACTCTTTGCAACCCCACGGACTGTATCCTATGTCTCCTCTGTCCATGGGATTCTCCAGGCAAGAATAGTGGAGTGAATTGCCATGCCCTTCTCCAGGGGATCTTCCTGACCCAGGAATTAAACCCAGGTCTCCTGTATCGCAGGCAGATTCTTTACCTGGACCCTGAATGAAGGAACTCCCTTCTCTACCTATAGCCTCCACAGGACAAGGTGACACCCGCCTCACCTTGGGCCACCCCCACCCTCCTAACCCTGAAAGCCACTCACTGCCCTCAGCCTCAGTCTCTCTGTGGAGAGGGGGGCTACTAACTTCTACTTCTTTCAGGGTGTCCAGAGGAAAGTGTACAATGGAAAAGACTGGGGTCACATGGGGTTGTCCGAAGTTAGGACTGGGGACACCTTCTGACATGGCAGAGATGATCTGTGCAAGACTGGGTGTGAGGGATGCTGAACTCCCGGTGTCCACACTCTGTTTTCCAGGAATCTATCCTAAAAGAAACCACCAGAGAGGAGGCTGGAGATAGTCACTGTTATTTACAAAATCCACAAACTGGAAACAGCCTAACTGTCCAACAGCAGGGATCTGCTACATAAAACCCATGATCCATCAGGCTTATGGTGAGTTTCTGACCATAGAGGGAAAGCATACCTGCCATTAGGGCAAGCAGCAGCCGCACAGTGGACCGTGTGATTTCATCTCAGTTCTAACTGTTTGCCTCTGGATGTCCACTATTTTCCTGGGTATAGTTTTTGTTTTTTCCGCATATATATTTTTTCCTGTGACTATTTCTTTTCCTGTGTGTATTTTTCTGTACTCTCCACAAATTTTCTTTTTTTTGGGGCCGTGCTGCAGAGGCTGTGGGATCTTAGTTCCCTGACCAGCAATAGAACCCATGCCCCCTGCAGTGGAAGCACAGAGTAGAAGAACAGCCAAGGAGTTCCCCAAAGTTCTACTACAAACACAAACCTCAGAAATAAATGCCAGGTCTTGCACAGCCCCTTCCCCCGCTCCCGCCCCAACAACGTAGGTCACAGAGCCTCCAGGAGTTCCAAAAGGGTTCAAACTAGCGAAGTTTTACTTCAATGTCATGTTTGCTCATAAATGACTCTGAAAAAGCCGATATGCAAGAGGCTAACACGCTGTGTCTAAGGCAACATCGAGGCCATTGTGAATGTCCTGCAGACAAGGGGCTCTGCTCCAAATCTCCCTGACCTGGGGCAGGGGCAGCAGGGCGGCTCTGGGACGGATGAATAAATGCACACCATCTCAGCTCTGCCATCAGGGCTGGCTGCCAGGGACGCTAAGGCAGTCGATGGGAGGTGGACTGCTTGGAACTTCCAAAGCTGCCCGAACGTTTGGGTGTTTTTGCTGAGGCTTTGGGAGGGCCCATGTGCCAGCTGGAAGGGCCCTCTGCCAGCCCCCTCTTCCCACACCAGCCCCAGGGACAAGCCCACCTCCCTGCTGAGCGGACCTGCTGGGCCCTGGGTGGTTTGGCCAACCTCTCACCCCAGCAGCCCCTGCCACAGGGACTTACTGGTGTCTGCTACCACGTAGTGTCAGCTGTGGAAGGCTGCCATGGCCCTGAAGCAGGCAGGGGCAGCAGGCAAGAGTCTGAGGCCGGAGGTGAGGGCCTGCGACCTGCAGCTGAGGGTTGCCTGTACATTTCTGCTTATTTCCAGGGTGTGGGATGCTCTGGGGAGGTTGGGGAATGTGGTGCTGGCAGCCTCCACCCAGTAGTGTGTATGTTGGCGGGGGGGGCTGGAAGGAAAGGGAAGGAACATCTCCGGCGAGGCCTAAACAGGAATCTGTCTTAAAGGTGGCCAACGGCGGCCCACCTGTAACAGACACCTGCTCCCAAAGGGGCCCCTCAGGGGCCAGCCCAGCGGGGTGACCTCCCAGGCACGGGCAGGCCAGGCTGAACCCGGCGCAGCAGGAGACGTGGGGCAGGTGGTGTTAATGAACAGCGGCAGGAGGGGTGGGTGAGGTTAGGGCACAGTGACAGTGGGCAGGCCCGGCGGCCAGGGCCCGTCCCTCAGAAGGCGAAGCAGCGCTCCTTGGGGTGGCCCACGCGGTCCAGGTTGGGCAGGCAGGCGTACTGGATCATGGGTGGGGGTCCGCACATCAGCACCAGCGGTTCCTCCTCTGGGGGCGGCAGGTGGTCCCGGATCATCTCCTCGTTCACGAAGCCCTGGCTGTAGTCCCAGGCTGCGGGGCGGGAGACCAGGTGAGCCTGAGGGTGGCCGTGTGACCGACCGTCAACTGCCCACCTCCCCCTCCTCTGTGACGAAGCTGCTGCGCCCGTGAATTCCTCCTTTCTTTCAACAAACACGGAAGAATGGAGCAGACCTCGGCCCTGATCCCCTGCCCCCATGCCTGGGTCACCTGGATCACAAATACAAGCCTGTCAAGGTTCCCTAACCACACTTAACAGTTTTCAAGGCCTTTCACTTCTCCTGGCCTCTTGTGTGACCCTCGTGGATGGACAGGGCGGGGCTTACTGATCCCATTTTACAGATGTGGAAACTGAGGCCCAGAGGACCCAGAATTGCCTCAGGTCACACAGCGAGGCATAGACAGGGCTGGGACATTAACCCCACATCCCAGAGGTCCCCAGCCAGTGCTCAGTGCCAGGCTGGTCAGGGTGATGCTGCCTACCCCATGCCCCCTTCTTGCTACCTACCAGCCCTGTGCCTACTGTCTGACTCTTCCCTCCATGGGGTGTCAGCCCACGAGGAGCCATCTCTAGTCCACAGCTATAGTCCCAGTGCCTAGACAGCCGAGCACAGAGTAGTTGCTCAATAAATAATGAACAAAGGAATGTGTCCCAAGTAAGCATTAGGTGCTTTTGAATTGTGGTGTTGGAGGAAACTCTTGAGAGTCCCTTGGACTGCAAGGAGATCAGTCCTGGGTGTTCATTGGAAGGACTCATGCTGAGGCTGAAACTCCAATACTCTGGCCACCTTATGTGACGAGTTGACTCACTGGAAAAGACTCTGATGCTGGGAGGGATTGGGGGTGGGAGGAGACGGGGACGACAGAGAATGAGACAGCTGGATGGCATCACCGACTCGATGGACATGAGTTTGGGTGAACCCTGGGAGTTGGTGATGGACAGGGAGGCCTGGCGTGCTGTGATTCATGGGGTCGCAAAGGGTCGGACACGACCAAGCGGCTGAAGTGAACTGAACTGGACTGAGCCAGAAAACAGCAAGGCCAGGACACAGGCCGAGGCCCCAGATGTGGGGCCCTCAGAGCAGCAGCCCCTCCAAGTCCCGCCTGCCTCCCTGTCTTGCACATGCACGCGTGCAGTTGCGGCCCCAGGTCTCACCTGGGACCCAGAGCAGCCTTTTACTCCTCCCGGCGACTGTCGGCGCCCGTGGTGAGAGCCTGGCGCCCCAGAGCCGGCAGGACTCTAGTCCCACACAGGCCCTCAGGGCTGACCCACCCACGGGGGCTGCTCAGGGGTGGGGACCAGCCAGAACTGGTGCACGGCTCCTGCCCCCATCACCTGTACTGCCCAACAACCTGACTCCCTTTTGCAGGTGCCTGAGGAGCAATCCAGTCTGAAGCTTACCTGGCTCTGCAGTTCTTCAATGGTCAGTCGGGACAAACACTGCTTGGGGACTAAGGGCACATGCTGGCCCCTCAAATGACCCCTGTGCTGAGCAGCTCAGCAGGATCTCAATCCCATAAGGACAGAGGGACTCACCGGATGCCCACCACCCGCTGCACGCTCCCTCCCCTCCGAGAAGCCACCATTAGCCACTGCCTGATCCCACGGTGGGCGCCTGACCCCAGGTCAGCCTCTGAGCCCCAGCCAATGAGTGGGGGGCCTACCCAGGCCAGCCCTCTGGCTTGGCTCTGGCGAAACAGCAGGCCGAGGGCCGTGCGGCAGTGCGAGTAGCAGGCAGAGCAACACGGCGTCTATCCGATGAGCAGGGCTCTCCACCAGGCCCGCCTGAGGCTGGGAGAAGGATCCTGTACCCTGAGTCCCTCCAGTCCAAACACCCAACTATCTGGCTTCTCTCTGTCCTTCACAATTTGGAAGAACCTCACTAAAGCCTTTGACACCAATAGAAATGCAGCTGCGGAGTCCAAGGTCACACGGAGGTTACCAAGGGGCCTTGTCTAAATGGACACCACTCCCTGTGTCACGCCGTGTACAGCCCACGGTGGGGGGACGGGGGTGTGTCCCCTGAGGGAGGGGGGTAAGTTGGTCTCAGCTGGCTCTGAATGAGGAAGCCTCCACTGTGCTGAGCAATGGGGTATATTCTCTACCTCACAGTCACTGTGCTTAGTAACTAACCACATCTCCCCTTTCACACTGGCTGCTGGGAAGCTCAGAGTGATATGCATGGTCAGTCCTGGTAAGGGTGCACCACAGCCCATGCTCCTGTACAAACCTCACTCTAGATTCCATTTTATGGGCCTGCCCTTATTTTTCTTTCACTCTGACTCACTCCATAAGTCTCTATAAGCTGCCTAAAATCCCTCTGGAACGGGTGGGACATAGGCAGGTAGATCACATTTTATTAACAGATCTCAAAGTACTTTGTGAAAAACTTCATGGGATTAAACCCTATTTGCTATTATATGAAATGTACAGGTGTATAAGATACATCTCAGTTTTACAAGGATTTTTTTTTTTTAGCTAAATATTTCTCATTACATGTATACTGAAGGAGACTTTGTGGGGGAAACGTGGTCAGCGGGCCCCTCCCCCAACTCCTCTAGCTCCACAATTGCCACGCTGGCCTAGTACCATGTTCTTTTTCAGCATCTAAACTTTTCCAGTTTATACCTGATGGTACAGAAGTCCTCCAACTACTCTCGAATCGTGGTCAGAGTAATAAAAAACGTAAGTGTAAAATACCAGAAAACTACCCAACTGGATCTCTTCCTGGGCCATACTACTTGGTGTCTCAAAACTGTCACTAGGAGGAGGCACTTTGGTCTCGGCGTTGCCAGGTGCCACCACCAGAGGGCAGTGTCCATGAACAGTGCATGCATGCATGCTAAGTCACTTCCCACGTGTCTTTTTCAATTGACTCTGATCCCATGGACTGTAGCCCACAAGACTCCTCTGTCCATGGGATTTTCCAGGTAAGAATACTGGAGTGGGTTGCCATGCCCTTCTCCAACTAACAGTGCAGCCAGGCCTTTTGCTGGCAGGAGACTGGAGCAGGGTCTAGCTCCCAGAGGACAACCTTGTTTCAAGTTTGGGGGGCAGCCTTCATTCCCTGCCTCCTGTGTGTCCTTGGCAAACAGCCCAAACACTGGACAGGTAGAGTGAAGGTAATTGTACATTAGTGCAGCCCACCTGCAGGGCTGATGCCTGCACTGTGGAAACGATCATCCTTCACCCCCAGTGCTGGCCCAGCTCAAGGGGAGAAGGCCGGCCTTCTGTGTCCAGCATGCAGGCAGGGGTAGGCCTAGGGCTCCGTAAGAGGAAGATCCAAGTTCAAGTTCCAGCTCTGGGGTTTTCTCGCTGTGCACTGTGGGGCACTTACCTCCCCTCTCTGATCCCTCTTTCCTCACTGCCCTCCTCTCACAGGGCCACGGTGAGCTGGACCAAGGGAGACCACGCAGACAGGAGGCTCCAGCTGGCAGAGAGCTCACAGCACAGGCGGGCATGGGCCAGCGCCCCCACCCCAGCCCGCCCGCCTGGGGAACGCTCACCTTCAGGGGCTTTGTCCACCGTGTACCAGAGCTTGAAGCGTGCAGAGTGCTCGTTCCTCAGTTCCTCCAGCTCGGGCCGCAGCAGGATGTCCTTCTCGGTCTGGGGGGGCGGACAGGGCCCAGTGGTCAGGAGGGACAGCGACAGGGACTGCGCTTGGAGACCCTTGTCATCCCGCCCACCCGTGGGCCACATGCTTGGCAAAGCTTCCAGGGAAAGTCCAAGTCTTTATGTTCTGGCGGCTGTATCAACAGGTCCATAATTTACGGAATATAGATGCGACTCCCCAAATCACACAACCCGAAACCTTGCCCACATCGATCCCTCTGCTTGGCCTGCAGCTCCCCACCTTCACCCCCACTGATTTCACTCAGCCAGCCCCACGTGGTCCTGTAGAGTTCAGCTTGTTTCACCTCCTCCAGGAAGCCTTCTTAGACCCCCAGGGAGTGTTAGCAATCTACTCTGGAAATACTCCCTCTTTCCATTCCTAAGCACAGGCTTTGCCCAGAATGTTTGCAGGTCACTCACAGATCTGGCTCCTCCAGTCAGTGAGCGGTACGACTACCTCACAGGGCTGTTGTGAAACTAGGGCCAAAGAGCTCTGTCAACCAGCAAAGGTCACCTGTTCACTGACCTCTCCTGAGCCCCTCGCTGGGACAGGCAGGCAACGAGAGGCATGGAAATTGTTCTGAACATCCTCCTTTGTGAACACCTCTCTGACCACCCTCAGTGCCCTGTCAATTCCTTAGGATCAACTCGAGGAAGTGGAGTCCAGGGCAGAAAATTCCACATAGTTAGGGCCTTCAGTGCAAGCCGCTGCTTTATTCCCCATGTAGGTTACAACCAACATACACGCCAGCAGGGAGTCCTGGGGTACTCACCCCTCTACACCTCTACCAGGACTGGGTAACAATCATTTAAGCTTTGCCAATCAGACTGATGGAAAATAAAGCTTGTGTTTTATCTTTTATTCTTAGTAAGCTTGTCACTGGTCTGCTCATATTTTTTTGTTATTAATTTGTAAAAACTTTTTATATGAAGGATATTAATTTTTACTGATGATACATTATGTGTCTCATCCTCAGTTATCTTTCTACCTTATTTATAGTTTGTGCTTTTTCCCCAGAGGAGCTTTTCATTTTTGAGCAGATGGCTCCATCAGTCTTCTCCTTGATGGGCTCTCCTCCAGTGTCCTGCTTAGCCTGACCATCTTTGTTCACTCGTTCAGCAATACTTCTTGTATTTAAAAATGCTCGCCCTCTACTTTTAAAGCTCCACTTTTCCACACATGTATCCTTAACCTGCACTTCACTTTTCTCTGAGGTAAGGCAGGGACCGGCTTCACTTTTCTCTGAGGTAAGGCAGGGACCGGCTTCAGGGTTCTCTGAGGTAAGGCAGGGACCGGCTTCAGGGTTCTCTGAGGTAAGGCAGGGACCGGCTTCAGTGTTCTCTGAGGTAAGGCAGGGACCGGCTTCAGTGTTCTCTGAGGTAAGGCAGGGACCAGCTTCGTTTTTCCCAAGTGCAGAGCAACTAACCAACATTCCTTTTCGCCTCCTCAGGTTTGACACGTCACCTGCATCAGATACAGAGTCCCACTTACACTCAGGTCTGCTTCTAGGTCAGGGCTGTTCAACTGAGCCTTCTACAATGATGGGAATGTTCTAGATCTGCGTTATCCAGCAGGGAAACAAACCACTGGTCACATGAGACTATGGAACCAACAAAATGTGCCTAGTGAGACTGGGAAAGGGAGTTTTTAATTTTATTTAATCTTAACTAACCTCAGTGTAAATAGCCACATATTCTCGCATGTTCCAGCACGGTCCAGACTTCCCACTGTATTACACAGCCAGTCCAGTAAATCCAGGTCTCACGTGTGGCTCCAGAGCCGCGCTATTTTTGTCACTAACACTTCTTAGTATTCTTCCTTGTCACTCTTCTTTTTCAAAACTTTCTTGGCTGCCCACATATATTTTGTCTTCCAGGCCACAGTGCATCATTTTGTCATATTATAACAGGAAAAAAATGATACTACTGCGACTTCTGAGTATTACTTTCTGAAGAACCAATGCCTTCAGAACATCAGTCTCCCTGCCCAAGAACCAGGCTGCCCTGCTGTTTATTGTCTCCCTGGTGCCCTTCTGAAAGTGGGGCTTCCCTCCTCACCCTGGGTCCCCGCCGGCCTTCCCTCCTGGCCACCCGGTCCCTCCAGGAAGAATACACACATCTGCAATGTTAAGCGCTCTGGTCCCAGGCCACCTCAGTCCTCACGCGGTCCTGAGGTGGGCCCCTGTTACCCTACACTGCAGATAGGGAATTGAAGGGGCTGCGGCCCCCGTCCAAGCCGAGAATGCCCGTCACTCAGGGGAAGGAAGGAAGAGGCAACAACCCAACTGGAGCAAAGCCGTGGTTCCCCATGTGGGGTTCCCTGTGGACCCCCGGGGTCCCTGAGACCCTCCAGTGGGACCCTGAGGTCAGAACGATTTTCACATGATACTTTTTTTTGCACTTTTTTTCATTCTCACTCCCTTGCAAGCATGGAGTGGAACTTTCAGAGGCTACGTGACTTGTGACACCGCACCGACTAAATGCAGAAACAGATAACAGAAGCCACCGCCCCCACCGATGGGCAAAACGCTGCCACTTCAGGCGACGGAGGGCCTCCACGGAGACCGCCCAGCACCACCAAGCCGAGTGCAGCCCATCCACTCACCCCACCAGCCAGCCTGGAATTTCTGGCTCTTTCCATCCACCCCTGGGCCTGGTCAAGGCTGCGCTGGTTGACCTCAGGGCAGTTTTCTGCAGCTGTGTGGGAGTCCAGGGACCTCAGGCCAACCTTTCCCCTCTGGGCTCAGCGTCCTCGCAGATGGACGGGGCAGAGCCTGGGCCAGACGGACCTGGGGCAGGCTGACCTGAACCGTATCTGAGAGGTGCACACCCCCTCAACGCAGGCAGGGGGTGTCCCATCTGAGCCTCCCCACAAAGGGGCCTCGCTACAAAATCTATATATTCAGTCATGAGGGGCAGAGCCTGGGCCAGACGGACCTGGGGCAGGCTGACCTGAACCGTATCTGAGAGGTGCACGCCCCCTCAACGCAGGCAGGGGGTGTCCCATCTGAGCCTCCCCACAAAGGGGCCTCGCTACAAAATCTATATATTCAGTCATGAAATGCTGAGCCTGGAGAGATCCTCGTGATGACCTGGCTTTATCAGCTCATTCCTCAGGGAGACAGGGAAGGCCAGAGAGAGAGAATGACTTGTTCAAGGCCACACAGCAGGCAGGGCAGGCAGGCAAGTGGCAGGCATGGGGAGGAGGACATGTACTCGGGAGCCAGAGAGCCCAGGTCCAGACCCGATCCCAACACCCCCAGCTCAGGGACCTCGTGCGGGTGTGTCCTCTGCAGCTCATCTGTGCAGATGCACCCTCAGACTTCCCACATCCCTGGTGGGTCCCAAATTCCACGTGCGGTAGAGGGAGCGCTGGGGTGCCGAGGAAGCGGCCAGGGAAGCCAGTCTCGGTGTGGGGGTGCCCCAGGCGCCTCACACCCCCCACCCAAGCAGCCCTGTTCGGGTCAGATGCTCTAGCTCTGCCCAACCTCACCTGCTGCTGCAAGGCTGCTGTGCACAAAACACTCAACACACCTTCCAGCCACCGTGAGTGTCTCCGCAGTGCCTTGCAGACCCCTGAGCAGTGCCTGCCCGGCACCCCACCCTTGGGCCTGCAGACCTCAGGACTGCCCACTGACCTGGTTAGCAAAGAGCAGATGGCACACGGTGTGGTCATCAGGGTCCTTCATGATGGCGCGGATCACCTGCAGCATTGGGGTGATGCCTGCAAAACGAGCCACCCCCACATGCTGTGTGAGCACCTGCTGCATACACACAGCGCCAGGCAGATGCCTGGGGAGGTGCCAGGACAACGCTGACCTCAGGCAGCTCCCGGGCTCTCGTAACCTGTGTGGCGTCCCACACCTTGCCCCCGACTCGAGACCCCCGCCCACCGGGGTGTCGGGCGGGCCTCCAGATCCACATACCCGTTCCTCCCGCGATCATGCCCACAGACTTCACCGTCTTGATGACAGGGTCGGACTTCTTGTCTGGACGAATGGCAAACTTTCCTGGGGAGAGCAGACGGGGTGAGGCCCAGCTCTCAAACACACCGTGCTTGGGAGTCAGAAAGGCTGGAGGCCCTGTCCCCATCTAAAGGGTTTGGGTGTGGTGACCACCATACCCGCCCCAGCCAGTCAGGTGAGCGGGATGGCAAGGGGGGACTAGGGCCAGCTCAAATGCCGAGAGGAGCAGGAGGCTGGAGAAGCAGGGGGTCCCAGCTCAGCCCTCCCCTGGTTTGTTTTCAGCCTAACAAAGCTAGTCTGTGGGCAGGATGTGCCCCCCAAGACTGGTCTGCAACCCCTGCGCTGGCCACCTTGATCCCTAACAGTTGGGGAAACTGAGTCCCCAGAGAAGAGGTGGCCTGCCTTACAGGAGTCACCCTTCAAGACAGCAGCAGGGGCGGGTCACCCGCCAGGTCCTTGGGGATTCCAACCCAGATCACCTTTGCCCTGGTAGACAAGCAGCCCGTTGGGGCCCCGGAACTCAATGGTGTCGCCAATCTTCATGCTTTCCAGGTACTGGGACATCTTCCCTCCAGCGGGAAACTTGGGATGGGTGTCTTTGAAGTAAACCTGCAAGACACACGCACCAACCTCAGCCCCCATTCCCAGGCTGCTGGGGTGAGCTCTGGGCACAGCGGGAAGAGCCTGTTCTGGGGTCTTTTGTGGCTGCGTGTGGCCTGCTCACTTGGTGCTCCTCCCACCCATCAAAACTTACCTATCTGTGTCCCGTCCCCCCACCGGGGGCCTGCCTTCCCCATAACGTTCCCTTGGTGGGCAAAGCATCAGCCTGGTGTCCATGGCAGCCGACCCAAGGGCCTGATGTTCTGCCAAGACCCGTGTCTGTGACCCCTCCCGGCAGGAGATTCCCACGCTGTCACCCAGTGCAGGCCCTGCTGCTGGATGTTCAGTTCTTTCCACTTTGTGCTGCCATGAAAACGTCACTCTTGGAACAACTTCCTTCTCTGTGCCCTTTGGGATTTCAGCTTTGGGAAAAAGGGGTGCAGCTACAACCCTTGACAAAGAGATGGGCAGACAGAAGAGGAGCTCCAGGACAGAGAGGGCATCTGTGCTGGGTCTTGAAGGGCAAGCAGGAGTGGATGTGCAGAGAGGGGGCAGGGGCAGGGTGTGCCAAGGCCAGGGGCCTCACAGGGCTTGAAGCTTCTGGGGTGGGGACGGGAGAACTCGTGGCTGCAGGACAGCTGGGGAAGGGAGTGGGCAGAGCCCACTGTGTACCAGGCCAGCACTCTGACCTTTAGCCAGGGCGAACCAAGGGGGCCACGAGGTCTCCAAGCCAGGAAGGACCTGGTCCTCGTGAGCGTTTCATCCTCTACTTGAATCCCCCCAACACCTCCTCCACATCTGGCTGGGGTGAGTTCAGCAAGAAGAGATGCATGAACCCTCACCACCTTCCTGTTCCTTCTGGACAAAGCCCCCCTCCCCGCAGGGCCGCCAAGGTTCTGCCCAGCCCCGCTGACCTCTCCCCTTCTTGGCCCTTGAGTCTTCAAGCCTCCTCCTGACCCCAGGGCCTGTGCACTGGGAGGGTCCTTTCCCTCCATTTCTACCTGCTCGCTTCACGGTTGCCTGCTCAGAGGGATGGGGTGGGGGGCACAGCTGTCATCACCCTGCTCCAGCTCCAGTGTCCGTCCCCTGAACAAACACTGACCTCTGTGTGCCCACCTGTTCAGTGTCCACTCTCGAGTCAAAGACAGGCTTCCAGGGCCGGGTGTGCTGGGCACCCGGTCTGTGACCTGAGTGACAGCTAGGAAAGAGAGGACCCAGGCCAGAGCCAGGACTGCCAGGCCAGCTCCCTTCCTGCCCTCACAGACCCAGCGCCCAGCCTGGGACCTGAAACCCCCGGGGCTGAAGGTGCAGCCCAGCAGGGGTCTGTTTCTGCCCCTCAATCCTGGGGTCCAGTGAGGGGGCCTGGGACCTGCACAGCGGCGTTGGGACAGTAAGCCTGGTCCCTGTGGGGGTGCTGAGCCAGGGTGCCTGTGGGTGGGGGTTGTGGTTTGGGCCTTGACTGGGGAAGGTGTCTAACACCCCACGCCCACCACCAGCTCTGGCAGGTTCCCACTTTTTGGGTGTGTCATCAGAGAAAGTGACTCACTGCTGTAAAGCTTGTTTCTAATTTTCACAAAAATGTACTGGGTGAGAGGTGTCACTTCCCCTTCCGCTCAGTGTCGTTTTTTAGGGTCCTTTCTGGGTGGTCTGTGTCCCTCTGGTCTGTTGCTTCTAACGGCTGTATCTTCCCCATGGTGTGCACCCACCCCCTGACTGGAGAGCCCCTCACCCCAGTGCCCACACAAGGACCCACGAGCCCCACACACTGCATGCCCAGAGGGTCTGTGGGGTGCTTCTCAAGGGGGAGCGGGCGCCCAGCTCCCTGGGCTTCCCCTGTCTGCGAACGGGAAGGTGGGCCCTGCGTGAGCAGATGGGCCTGCCTGCTTCCTCTCCGGCAGACCATCTGTCCTGGTTTGAAGACACTGAGCCTGAATCCAGCCCCCCTGCCCTCTACTGAGACCCCCACGCTCCGCCTGTGCTAAGAACCACAGGGGGCCCCTCACTCCAAGACCACGCTCAGCGAGCACAAGGCCTTCAGAGACCAGACTCTGGGGCGCGTGGGCCCCGTGGAGGCCTGGGCTGCTATGTTGTCACCCCTGGCCCACGCAGGGGGGCCCCGGGGCTCACCTTGATGACCAGGTCCACAAAGCCCTTGTCGTCATCGCTGGAGACGGGCGTGTAGGGCCGAATGACCAGGTTCCCGTCGATTCGAGCCGAAAGGTAGATGTGCTGGCCTGCAGGATGGCGGTGGTGAGTCTGGGCCCGGGGCCGGCCCTGCAGCGCCCCCTGGGTCTCAACCCACTTCCCTGTGCCCCACCCAGCATCCACAGTCTGGACTGACCCCGGCTCCCACTGTGCCCTTCACCACCCCCCACCCCAGGGACTCCCATCACATCCCAGCCCTCTGCCTTTTCTCATGCTGGGGCCACTGCCAGGGACACTGGGGCATTCTGCCCTCTCGTTCTGACACTCACCCTCAAAGGCCCGGGATGGTTGACACCTCCTCCTTGAAGCCCTCCCTGCTCTCACTGAAATGCAAACCCACCCCGTCCCCCCACCTCCCTTTCCCAGTGCTGGCTCCGTATGGGCTGGGTCGGGGCTGCACTCACCGACGGGGAGGCCCAGGATGTGCTCGGGCGATGGCAGCGCAAAGCGGAACCGCCGGGTGTCATGGCTGATGACCTGCAAGGAGGCCGAGCTGCTGGACAACACCCAGGCTCCCAGGGCAGAGGGGCCACCGGACCCAGAGCCCCCACCCTGCCCCAGCACCAGGGTGTCACTAAGAGATGACACTGACAGGTGGACACATGCCCTGCTCACACGTGTATGTGAGGGCACAGAGATCAGCCACACACTGCAAGTGTTCTGTTCTCGTTGGCCCAGAGAAGGGCAGTGACCCGCCCAGGGTCACAGAGCAAGGTGGCTAGGGCAGGGAGCGAGCTCCAGATCCCACAGGGAGGATGCCAAATCGCCCAGAAAATTCTAGGGCTTCCAGGGGAAGGAGGGAAGGAACCACCTCCACCATAGCCTGAGAAGTGTCCTGTCCTGGGGTGGTGGGAAGAGCTTGGAGGCTGACCACAGAGGGGGAGGGCTGAGACAAGGCTCCTGTGAGTCTTGGGGCTGGGACTTGAGAGAGGGGCTCTAGAAGCCACTAAACTAAAAGTCCCCAAAAGGCAGGATGGCATGACTGTGGCAGGGCTACACGGGGCAGGAAGCATGGCAGCCTCACTGCCTGGGAGGTGGACATGGCCATGTGCACCCAGGGCATGGTCAATGGGCAAAGGCCATTTCCGCTCCAGGGCAGAGCAGAGGCGGCTTAGGACCAAGGCTGGGCTGAGGACGGGGCCTGGTCTTAACAGAGGCCAGGGAGGCAAGCGTCCCACAGTGTCAGAGCTAGGACGTGAACCCAGTGGCCAGACCCTGAGTGAGCTCCAGAAGGCCCCTGGGGGATCTCCCCTGCACCAGGCGCTGTAGGACGGTGGTTGCGGAGGGGCATTGGAAAGGCAGGCAGCTAGCTGTCCAGCACTTGTGTTCATGCTCACAGGAGGCAAGGTCCAGTGATGGACAGTGCTACCACCCAGGGAGGGTCAAGAGATCTCTCCAAAGGGCCAGAGAATCACTGGAGTGAGCAAGCTGGGGAAGGAGGCCTGGATCTCAGGAAAGATGGCACCCAGCCCCCACTCAGGACACAGGGCTTGTTGGAGGCCGGTGGGTCTCTCTGCCCCACAGTCCAGCTGCGAACAGATGCCCAAGGCCTCCTGCAAGTGGATTCCAGCATTATCAACCAGTCCTGGGGTTCGAGGTCAGAAATCCACATGCCAGACATTTTTGGAGGAAGAATAGAAATGAGGCAAAGACTCTGATGATTACTATGTTCGACAACTTCTAGCCCAGGACAGCAAAAGTCACGAGACTAATGTCTGAGAGGGCTTGGCACACTGCTGCTTCCAGGAAGCCACTGGCCATGACAAGCTTAGCAGTAGACTCTCAGAGCTCAGGGTGACCCTGCCCATCACCTGGTCCAGTCCCTTTCGGAGAGGGGAAGGGCGGGCAGCCGGGACCCTTCCCTGTGCCACAGTGAGGAGCAAGAGAAGTCCACCTGCTGACCCTGCAAAGCCGCCAGGAGGCTACAACGGGGGAGGTCACTGCTAGGACATTCGCCACCTGCTCAATCAAAGGGGCCTGGAGGGTCCACTGTGGACATCCCTGTGACAAAATACAAGAGAGCTGTCAAACAGAATGAACCGGCTTTGGGTTAGACATGAGAAGGTGTCTGTGCTGTGTGTGAAAGTGAAAGTGTCAGTCGCTCAGTCGCGTCTGACTCTGTGACCCCGTGGACTGTAGCCCGCCAGGCTCCTCTGTCCATGGGATTCTCCAGGCAAGAATACTGGCGTGGGTTGCCATTTCCTCCTCCAGGGGATCTTCCCAACCCAGGGATCGAACCTGTGTCTCCTGCATTGCAGGTGGATTCTTTACTGTCTGAGCCATGAGGGAAGTCCATGTTGTACAGCCAGGTAAAAATGTCATGTTATTTAAAAAGAGAAACTAAGTATACACACACCTGAACGTCCACACATCATGTACACAACCAGTGTGACACCAGAAAAGGTTCATGATGACCCATGAATGGGACCCTCTTGCACAGGGGTCACGGTGCGGGGAAGGGGAACATTCACACCTTGAGAACAGAGCATGTATAAATATGTGCTTTTTTTAATAAAAGTACAATTTTCACAGTGAGCACATGTAAATCATACATTACTTCTGGAATTAAAAAACAGTAACAAGGGCATTCCCTGGTGGCCTAGGGGTTAGAATTCTGGGCTTTCACTGCCGTGGCCGGGGTTCAGTCCCTGGTCAGGGAACTAAGATCCCACAAGCCACGTGGTGAAAAAAACAAAGAAAAAGAACTTTATGAAAGGAAAAGGATTCAAAATGTCGTGATTTCATTTTAGGAGGAAAAAAACTGTGTACAGGATACACTGAAATGATGAGTCTGGTCTCATCTGGGAAGTGGTCATTTTTTTTGGGGGGGAGGCCTCTTTCTGGTTTTCGACTTCTAAGAAGAACTCCTGGTACAATTACAGCCACAGGTGCTCCAGCTCTGATGTGGAGCCCAGGGCACAGACCAGAGCCCGGGATTCGGGCTTGTAGCAGGTGATTGGCTTTCTCTGCCCCATGACTCAGTTCCTCCATGCCACACCCCTTCCAAGGCAGCTGCTTGTGGCCAGAAATAGCACGGGGGAGGGGCTTTGATGGGATAGTGAGGAGGGAGGCGGCCTTACAGGGTGGGCGGCTGGGCAAAGATGGGGAGAGGATGGTTTCAAATCAAAACCACGATCAGAGGTTTGAAAAAGGAAAAGCATCAGAGGGGAAGGGCAGGAGTGAGCCTGCCGGAGGTGCAGACTCAGCCACAGTCGAGATCACGGGAACACGCAGGGAATCAGGACTCTAGGAGCCCTGAGTGGGTGGGTCTGGGAGTGAGGGAAGGAGAGGGGAGGAGACCTTGTCTTTAAGGAAGGGGCCCTGGGATGCGGCACCTCAGATGACCACAAGGCCTAGGCCTGAGTCTTAACCCAACCCCTAACTCACAATGTGACCTGAGTTAATCCTCTCTTGCCCTCTGTTTTCACATCTATTAAATGGGTACCTGGACCCAAAAGTCGTTACAGCATCCCTCCCACTCTGATTTTCTGTGGGATAGTAAATGTGGCTCAGAGAACCTGCTCTGTGGTCAAAGACCCAGGTTCAAATCCCTTAGTAATTTACTGGTAGCCTTAGAAATGGATATGCGTGCATGCATGCCAAGTCGCTTCAGTCATGTCTGACTCTTTGTGACCCCTTGGACTATAGCCCGCCAGGCTCCTCTGTCCATGGGATTCTCCAGGCAAGAATACTGGAGTGGGATGCCAGGCCCTCCTCCAGGAGACTGAACCCACATCTCTTATGTCTCCTGCATTGGCAGGCAGGTTCTTTACCACTAGTGCCACCTGGGAGGGCCTTAGAAATGGATCACCTCACTTTCCCCATCTGTAAAATGGGCAAATAATGGGATCTGCTTCAAGAGGGTCCGTGCCCTAAGCACACAGTAGATGCCCATGAAATGCTCTGATGCTGAGAAGGAGAAAGAGGTGCCCGTGATCCATGACCCCTCGGGCCCCGCACTGACCTCCTTGTCAATCAGCCGCAGTGGGTACTTGATGTCTGGATTCTCGAGAGTGATGGCCGGGCTGGAGCGCTGGAACAGCTTCATGATCAGACTGTACAGGAACCAGACTGGGGAGAGGACCACGTGGCCCAACTGTAATGACAGGGTAGACCCAAGAGGTCAGCTTGGCCCCAGGGAGAGTCTGCCCCCTGCCCTTCCCCCAAACACACCAGTTGGTCCACACCTCCAGACCACTCCTCTGCCAGGAACACCCTCTCCCCACTTCATCAGGCACCCTGGCTCCATCTTGGTGCCAGCCGGGAAACACTATTAATACAAAACTCAAACTCGTGAAACCCATCAGTGTGTTACTACGTCACTGGAAAAGCTCCATTTCCCCTGAGGAACAGGGACAAAGAAAGTTCCGTAACTGAGCATGTAGCCCCTTTTCACTTTGGCTGCCAGGAAGCTCAGCACAAAGTTCCCAAGTACCTGTGCTTAACCTTGAGTACTGCGTATCTGTGCTCCCTTCCTCCCTCCTCGAGTCAATCTCCCTGACCCCACTAAGTGATATCAAGTGCTACAGACAAACCCCTGAGCCCTGGGGTTCTGCTTTCAGGTGTGAGGAGCAGCCAGGGCACTGAGCTGGACGCTGGGAAGCTCTGCTTCTTGCTGGCTGGGTGACCCTGGTTGAGTCCTTTCCCCTCCTCTAAACTGAACTGGACAAAGGTGATCTGCAAGGTCCCCTGAAGCTCTCTGCACTGTGCTGAGCCCCACAGGGGGGTTAACCTCACAACGATCCTGAAGAAGGTGCTAACGCCACTGCCGCTTTACAGACAAGGGAACGGCTCAGAGAGGCGAAACAACTCACCCAAAGGCACACAGCTGGCAGGTGGGGAGCTGGAATTCAAGTCTGAGTCCACCTGCCTTCCCAGCCACGCTCTTAAAACATCAGTCCTCACCCTCAACATCATGCTAACCCTGCTTTGTGGCTCTAAGAGGCTCTTCCTCGCCAGCCCCCTGAACCCCCTGCCCCGTACCCTCAGCCTCACAAAGACCCTCAGAGGTGGTCTGGATACTTTGAAGACAGAGAAAACTCAAGTCACATGGCCAGATAAAACTGCTTATTAGGTTTTACCTGGAGAGGACATCCTTGCAAAGAAAGGCAACTAGCCTGCTGCTCTTTCTATGTTCGTCCCTGGGAAGGAAAACCACTGAGCCTCTCTGCCCTGCTTCTCCATCTGTGAAATGGGGATCGGAAAACACACTTCCTGGTTGTTGAGATGGAAATCAGCCATGGAAAGCAGCTAACCCAGCCTGTCCCCCAGCAGGCCTGTGACCTCACTGGGTATGTATGTGGGTGCAGTGGCTACCCTGGGCCATCCGGAAGTCGCATCCTGGGCAGCTTCCACAAACTGGACCACAAGTGAGACCCAAGGAGAAGACAAGAACAGCCTCAAGACCGCTCAGACCAACCCTGCAGCAGAGAACCTGGCAGACCCCACCCTGACCAGCGAGCAGCACAGGAACGGGGCCAGCCAACACCAGTCAACTCCTGACACGGAGCGAGAGGGGCCAGCACTGCCCCGTGCCATCTTCAGGACCCGCCTCTAACATGAGGAAACAGCAAGGGGCCGTCCTCTGGGGCCACTGGCGCGACTCTTCAAAAATATCAAGGCCACGAGAAACAAAGGCTGAGGAACGGGTTCCAGATTAAAGGAGGCTCTGGTGGGTTGCAGGGTGGCCCCCAAAAGACCTGTCCACCCAGACTGTGGGGATGGAAAAAGAGGTTTTGCAGCTGTAATTAAACCAAGGAGGACTTCCCTGGTGGTACAGTGCATGAGAATCCGCCTGCCGATGCAGGGGACACGGGTTCGATCCCTGGTCGGGGAACTAAGATCCCACATGTCGCAGTGTAAGGAAAGCCCAAACGCCACAAATACTGAGCCTGCACTCCAGAGCCCACAAGCTGCACCTCCTGGAGTCCCCGCACCACAACTGCTAAAACACACACACCTAGAGCCCGTTTCCACAACGAGAGAAGCCGCTGCAATGAGAAGCCTGGGCACCCAAGCAAAGAGTAGCGCCCGCTCGCCGCGACAAGAGAAAGCTCTCACAGCCAGGAAGATCTGGTGCCGCGAAATAAATTAACCGGGAGGAAAACCCAAACTAAGGATCTGGACGTGAGATCCTCTTGGATTCTGCCAGTAGGCCCCAAATCCCATGACAAGTGTCCTTCTAAGAGAGAGAAGACTCAGGGGAGAGGGTTGCATGAAGGAGGAAAAGACCCTCCCCTTGGCCTCCAGAGCCCGCCCTGCCAGTACCCCGATTTCAGACTTCGGGCCTCCAGAGTGTGAGAGAAGGAATTTCTATTGCTTAGTGCCACCTAGTTGTGACGATTTATATGCAGTCAGAGGAAATGAAGACAGGGAAGTCCCCTACCTACGAACAAGTTCCGTCCCGAGAGCCCTTTTGCGAAGTCCAATTTGTTCGTAAGTCTGACACAGGCACCCAGCTCGCACAATCGGCTATGTTGTACTGTACTGTAATGGGCTTAGAATACTTCTCACACAAATAATACACAAACAAAAATAAAGATGACATTTAAAACCTTACAGGAGAGTACCATGATAAATACAGTAGTCCAGTACAACAGCTGGCACCCAGGGTCTGGCATTGAGTAAACAGACAAGAAGAGTTACGGACGGGAGGCAGGAGAAGAGGTGGGAAACGGTGGAACTGAAGGACCGTCAGGAGGCGCCGGAGGGCGAGCAAGGCACTGACTTCACTCGCGCCTCACGTGCAGGGAGCACACGTTCGCGTCTTTGAAAGGCTGCAGCTTGAAGGCTCTTGTGTAAGGGACGGACTCTACACCCCTGTGTTTCTGTGCTACTGAGTCACTGGGAAAACCTCCACTTCCCCTGAGGCAAAGGGACAAGGTTCATATGGAGGAGACTCACTGTTCAGAGGCCAAAGGGACAGAAAAACTGAACGAAGCGTGGGGTTCTGAATTTGATTCTGGGCCGGGGGCGGGGAGAAAAACAACACAGCTGTAAAGGACAATCCTGAGACAACTGGCGGAATACGCGTTAAGGGCCATGGACGAGACAGCAGCGCTGTATGTTTCTGATTTGATCACCATCCTGAAGCTATGCAAAAGAAAGTCCTTCTCAGGAGACAGACACGAGTATTTAGAGGCAAAGAATTAACATAATGTCATTCACTCTCAAACGGTGTAAAATACACACATACAACAATAAAGCAAACACAGCAAATGTTAACATCTGGTATATTTTGGTTTATGCACTCTTCTAAACTTACTGTAAGTCCGAAATTATTTCAAAATAAAAAGTGAAGAAGGGAGTCCACACTAGCAGTTCCAACAGCGAGGTCAAGAACCGAAAGTTCTCCCAAAACACTGGTTCTCAAGAAAACGGCCTCACAGCTTGTTCACTCGTCCTCCCTAGGGTACCTCCCTGAGCTTAGTTCTCAGGGTAGACAGCCGTGCATATTCTTCCACGCAAGTTCCCCTTTTTCCTTGGCCGCTAGGAAGCTCAGAGCCAAGTTGCTCGCCTGCAGGGAGGCCTCTCTGCTTCCTCTGCAGACCTCTAGAGAAGATCCTCCCCTCTCTAGGCCCAGTCTCAATGTTCCCTCTCTTCCTGGAAGCCCTGCCAGTATCTGAGGCCTCTCTGAGCCTTGGTGTTCTTATCTATGTGTGTGTGCGCGAAAACACACACACACAGAGGAGCTTTCTCTACCACCCTCATGGGGCTCCCCACCACAAGCGAAGGAAGAGCATAGGCACCAGGATTCCACACCAGGCCTGGCCCTGCCCGCCAAACCGGCCCAGCGGCTTCAAGTTGCCCAGCCGCAGCTTTGGTTACAGGCCTTTTGTTGGGCTCAGAACACCATGGACAGTGCCTCTCTGGCGGACAGGGCCTCCAGGCTGCGTGCAACCAAGGCCTCACCCTACGGGGCCCCTGGTCTGCGTCAGTGGGTGTAAAGGGAAGGCCCCAGGGAGCTGGCCCCAGCACCCCGACCCCTGGCCCACACAGGGCCACACAAAGGGTCTCTGGTCTCCTGCTCATTTACCCAGCACCTACCATGTCCTGACTACCACGTGCTATTTCTCCCACCCTGGATTTCATTCAGGGCCCACTGGGGGGACTTCCCTGTCGGTCCAGTGGCTAAGACTCCTTGCTCCCAATGCTGGGGGTCCAGGTTCAATCCCTGGTCAGGGAACTAGATCCTATGTGCCACAGTGAAGACCAGACACAGCCAAATAAATAAACGAATACAACAAATATTGAAAAAAGGCCTGTTGGTAGCCCAGGACTCCAGGGTCAGGAAACCCGGGTTTGAGACCTAGCTCAGGACTTCAGGAGAGAATCTTCACTTCTCCAGGCTCCACCTTTCTCAGGAAGGTCCCACCTAAGGCTGGGGAGAAATCGAGGCTGAAAAAGGCCATGCACAGAGCACACACAGCCCCGAGCTGGCTCTGCTCCACGAGTGGGCTGTGAATCCGCTGAGCTAATCCTCACTTCAACCCCAGGCTGCAGCACTGGGACGATCATCCAGTTGAGGATAGGAAAGTCTGTCCTCAAGGGACCACGCTCAAAACAAGTGAGACTGCTGTCCCCATTTTTCAGAGAGGTTAAGTGACTTGCCCAAGGCCATGAAAGCCAGTCCTGTGTAGTCTGGTTCTTCTGGAGGCACCTCCCAAGACAGATGCCCTGGAGCCCACAGCCCAAATCCCCGGCTCCACCGAAATCCCATCTCCCACCTCCCGCAGCCAGGCCCCAGCAGCCCAAAGCAACGGGCTGCTCCCCCCGACCCCCAAACACCCACCACCATGGCTCCCCACTGCCTATACTCAAGGTCCCTACCATCCTGTCACCAGCCTTTTTTGCTTCAGGCCTCTGCACACTCTTCCCTTGTCCAACCAGCACATTCCTTTCCTATTTAGCTTCCAAGAGTCCGGCTCAAACCTCAAATCTCACCTGCCAGGCCCCTCCCTGGCTAATCAAGCCCTTAGCAGACTTCTGGAGCCCCCATTGCCCTCTGCCAACTCCCCGGGGATGAGGGTGGGGCACTCTGATGATTCCTCTGCTCCAGGCTCCTTCCGCCTATCAGGGAAGGCATATCCACCGGGAACATTGTTTAGGAAAAAAATTGAGCCAAGTTACATTTGCAGGAAATCACTATTGTGGGCAGTCCTGGAAATAAACTTAAATGCCATTAAGAGCCAAGTGGAGCTGTGCTCCCTGGAGTTTTACCTCCTCCCAGCACAGCTGTTTGAGTGCATGCACAGCCAGATTTGATAACTAAGACCCCTGGCCGGCAGGTAAAGAATCTGCCTGAGATGCAGGGGACCCGGGTTCGATCCCTGGTTTGAGAAGATCCCTGGAGAAGGAAATGGCAACCCACTCCAGTATTCTTGCCTATAGAATTCCATGGACCAGAGGAGCCTGGCGGGCTACAGTCCATGGGGTCACAAAGAGTCAGACAGGACTGAGGGACTCACACACAGCCCTGGCCTGCAGTTCACTGCGCAGTCTGCAAAGCACCTTCCTCTGCGCTTCCTCGTTGACCCTCAGCTGTAGGAGACGGGCCAGATGCCTTCCTCATTGGCTTGGCGAGGCCCAGGGTAGAGTCTGGGCTCCGGATCCCAGGCTTCTGTCTCTCCCCTCCAATCTCCCACCTGCCCCAAATGCCAACCCAGGGCAGGTGCTGAGCCGTGAAAAAGGCTCATTCATCAACAGCTCTGAAGGCGAGCCCTCAACACTGACCTTGGCCCTCCCACAGAACTTGCACATTCCAGGCACCAGCTCTGTGTGAACTGGATGCCAACCTGGGGCTCACACGCCTGGGCCAGCTCCCCATGCGCAATCACAATGCAGAATGGCAGACACAGGGAGGCGAGGGCCCTGGTGTCTCATCTCCAGCAGTCAGAGCAGAGACTTGGTAAATATCTGTGGATATATTCACACGGGGACGAGCACCAGCGCCTACCCCGCAGTCTCTCACGTTGTCTGAACATTCCAGTAACCAGGACAAGAGACCAGATGCCCCCAGGGGGAGGGCGGGAATCGGACCTCCACAGGCACTGGCCAGATGGGTGGATCCTGAATTCCTGGCGGACACACCTGCCTCCCAGAGGTGGGGCTGGAGCCCCTGCTGGAAGGAGCTGACCAGGGACTGACGGGTAAACATTAGCGGCCTTTCCTCCAGTCCCCGCG
The DNA here is from genome assembly GCF_049115385.1 of Moschus berezovskii. NCBI lineage: Eukaryota > Metazoa > Chordata > Mammalia > Artiodactyla > Moschidae > Moschus > Moschus berezovskii. The sequence continues at coordinate 117,340,187 of NC_142465.1, forward strand.
CCCACTGCTCCGCGTGGGCACAGGTCCTCGAGCCCAGCACGTGGGCACTACGGCCACCCCACTTCAGTGGGGACACTGAGGCAGGGCAAGCGCTGGTGGCCAGTTCGGTCTATGCGCCAAGCCCGGTGCCCACCCTCTGCCCCGCGGGCAACGAGGCCACTGGAGAGAGCAGGGGAGGGCTCTGCACGAATTCCTCTCCCGGGGCAGCTGCGGGCAGGCTCTCGCCGTCAGCTGGTCCTTCGGGACACAAACCCCAGTGCGCACAGCTGGCAGAGAAAAGGGTGCCGTGGAAAGGCCAAAGTTTTGTCTCTGGGAAACTGGAGGCTTCACCAGACTCACAAGGGATTGGGACGCCCTGCCACCCCTGCAAACAGTGGGCAGAGTAAACAGGACGGACGAGGCTAAGGCCCCACCCCAGCTCCTCAGTGCACTGCACACACACGTGTGTGCACACACACACACCACCTTCCCCCAGCCACCCGGGGGGCGAGGGGACAGCTGCCTCCCAGGCCTTAACCTGACGCCCCAAAGGTCACACTCTGCCCACCAGGGAGCCCATCTGCCTTTCCCCACCTCTGATAACATAGGACAGGGAGAGGAAAGCGGGGTGCCAGGGTGTCTCCAGGGAGCCCCCAGCCTGCCCAACAGAGCGGAGAGGCTGGGTAGCCCTGCCACCCCCATGTGGCACCCTGCCAGCTGCTCACCCCCTGGAATTCCGCCCCCCCAACCCTGGGACCCTGCCATCCTCTCTACCCAGGTCAGGGTTCAGCAGGCAAAGGGACCCGCCAGGACCTCCACCTGGCAGGTGTGTTCCTCCCCAGGTGTCCACCCCCTGTGCTGAGGTTTACCTGCCTGCTGCCGCCCGCCAGCTGTCCGGCTGGGATCTGAGCGTCCACCTCCCTCATAGCCCCCTTCTCAGGAAGTAGGAGGGAGCAGAGGAAGTCCTGCAGCGAAGGGCTCCTGGCTCGGGGCTTGGGCTGAAGGAGACCCAGGAGGAGGGGCGGGTGCAGAGCCGACTCGCCCTCCGCAAGGGACACCCAGCCCTGCTGCCCAGGGGCGGGGGGGTTGGGACCACAGGCTAGGCACAGGGCTGCCGAGGCAGGAGAAAGCCTTGGACTCTACCTGTGGTGGCGGCCTGTCCTGGTCCACTGAGCGCTTACGTCTGTGCTGGGGGCAGGGGAGTCAGGGCTGAGGCCGGCCAGCTAAACCCCCCAGCGTGTACCCCCAGGTAGCTGGCAAACTCCAGAGCTAACCCCTCTTCCGTGAGTGGGAGGAGGCCTCTTGCAGGGCCTGCACATCCCAGATAAGAAGTCTGGTGCCCCAAGCCCGAGCGGGCCTCCGACAGACTGCGTGGAGCCTCTGTGCCCGGAGGCAGGGCTGGGGTCTGCTCCAGGTATTCTGGGTCAAGTGGGGACCCCAGCAGGGCCCACGAGGAAGGGACCATCCCACCACCCCTTGGACAGAGGAGGCTCAGGAGTTGGGGCAGGTCTCCTGACGCTCAGATGGGGCTCTGTCCCTCACCGAGTGGCTACAAGGGGTCCTTGGCAACTCGGAAAAATACTGAGCAGCCACATCCCAGGGTGCGTGCTTAGTCACTCAGTCGTGTCTGACTCTGTGCGACCCCGTGGACTGCAGCCCACCAGGCTCCTCTGTCCATGGGATTCTCCAGGCCAGAATACTTGAGTGGGTTTCCATGCCCTCCTCCAGGGGATCTTCCCGACCCAGGGATGGAACCCAGGGCTCTTGCATTGCAGGTGGATTCTTTACTGTCTGAGCCACCAGAAAAGCCCATCGAAGGGACGCAGAGACAAATCCAGGCAACGTGGATGGCTAGCAGGTGAGAAGCCCTGTGGGAAAACAGCAAGGGGTGGGGGGTGTCTGGGCTGACGGGTAGAAGGCTGAGCAGGGAGGAAGGAAGACGATTTCTGGGAACACGGTCAGGACGTTCCACTGAGCTGGGGTGATACCCCCAGGCTTGCTCTGAGCAAAGCTGCCCCTCGGTCTAAATAGCCCCCAGAGTCCCAGGCTGGGCCACTCACCCAGAGCAAACTGGCCAGGCCAGGAGGCTTTCTGCCTCATTCCCAAGGGGGAGCCGCACAGAGCCGGAGGGCGAAGGTGTGGGAGGAGGCCAGGCAAGAGGCTCTGGGCCTCGGGCTCCTCGAGAACCCCAGCCAGCCCCAGGGACCAGAGTGTGGGGGGCGGACCTGGCCACAGTCTCGAGGGGGAACACAAGCCGCCCACCCCCACTGCGGCTTCTGAGGAATCCCAAAGGAGGCGGCCCTGGGCCCGGCCAGCATGACAGCGTGACAGAGGACTTTGCGGCCCGGGAGTTCAGACTCGGCCAGCCGGGCAGGTGGCCAAGGCCCCGGCGGCATTTTCTTCATCTGTAAAATGGGGCCTCGCCAGTTTGTCGGCTTAGGAGAAAACCTGAGCCCAGCGTGCAGTCCAGGACAGGGCTCAGGGGTAGTGCGTGGTTAAAAAAAAACAACACTCCGTGATCCAGCAACATCGCACATGTGCACACACACACCCCCACTCCACACGCACACACTCACCTGTTCACACTCCCGCACAGCTGCACACTCACTCAGCATCCCTAAAACCTAAACACACCCCTAAACACACGGTGGCACCTGCATACACGTCACCCACACCCCGGTCACACCCACACCTCACACTCGCACAGAGGCGACCGTTCACACTTCACACGTGTTCACACTCATGAACGCACACGCGGGGTCACCAGTCTCTTTCACCGCCCCCACCCCGCACTCCCGGGCCGGGCAGAGGGGCGGGGCTCCCCCGGAAGGCTCGGCCACCCCCGCCACCCCAACCCCGGCTCCGGGCGACGCCCCTCGGCCGGGAGGGCCGGGCCGGAAGGCAGGAGCCCGGGGCCTGAGTCACGGCCGCCGGGGGACGGCTGGGGCGCGGCGTGCAGGCGGGGCCGGGGGGGTCCTGCGCCCCACGTCCGAGCCGGACCCCGCGCCCCGACCCCGAGGCCGGCCGCGGTCGGCGCCGCCCGAGATGGAGGCGCGGCGCCCGCGGCTCCGGTGCGCAGCGATGCCCCCGGCCCGCGGCGGCCGGCGCCCCGCTCCCCGCCTACCGTGCTCAGCTGGGCCCCCATGTTGGCGCCGCGCTGCGCTCGCTCCGCCGCCGACACCGCCGCGCCCCGGGCCCGCCCGCCGCCGCCGCGTCACCCGGGAGGAGGGCCGCGCCGAGCCCGGCCCCGTGGCGGCGCGCGGGGGGCGGGAGGCCGGCCTGCAGGCCCCGCCCCGGCCGCCTGCGGCCGCCGCCAAAAGACACCCAGGAGCGGGGCGGCCGAACGCGCGGCCGGCCGGCGCGGTTGGCTGCGGCCCCCCGCCCCAAAGCCCACCCACCGACCCGCGGCGTGGCCTCCAGCAGGACGCTGGCGGTCTCTGGGCCTCGTTGGCCGTCCCCAAAGGGGAGAAGATGACGCATCCCCCTCCCGCATTGTTGGGCTCTAAAGTAAAATCCGGAAACTCTGTGGCTTCCCAGGCTGGCAGGAGGAAGCCCCTGCTTGGTCTGACTTCTGGTCGCGCCCCTGAGCCTCCCCCGGGCCTTCTCTTTCCTCAAACTGGCCGGCTCCCACCTCCAGGCCTTTTCCTCTCCCTGGAAGACCATCCCCACTTGCCTCAGGGTCAGTCCTGCCTTATTGCTTGGGCATCAGGTCAGATGTTCCCTCCTCAGTAAGACTTGCCCTGACCGGCCCGCCCCCTCCAGGCCGCCCCTGGTGGTCTTCCCAGCACTCAGCATTGAGCTGAAGTCATCCTGTGTGTTTCCTCAAGGGTGGCCTGGCCTTTGTCCTACCCCATCACAGTGAACTGTGGGCTGCCTGCATACCTGGAGCCTAGCACAGAACATATGGTAGCAAAGAGGGGTGGGGGGCGGGTGGAAAAAAAGTGAAAGGGTTGTGTTAGTTGCTCAGTCCTGTCCGGCTCTTTGTGACCCCCCGTGGACTGTAGCACACCAGGCTCCTCTGTCCATAGGGATTCTCCAGGCAAGAACGCTGGGCTGGGTAGTCATTCCCTTTCCCAGGGGATCTTCCTAACCCAGGGATCGAACACACGCCTCCCACATCATGGGCAGATTCTTTACAGTCTGAGCCACCTAGGAAGCCCAGTTGCATATAGTTGGTGCTCAATGAATACTTGTTGAATGAGTGACTTAAAAACAGGCAGTGGGCACCTGTTCTGGATAAACCCATGTTGGCCCCATGGGGCTCTCTAGCCTTGCTCTAGTCTTGGACCGGAATGTGAGCTCCTGGTACTGTGATCAGCAGCCTGCGGCAGGCAGTGTGTTCCTGCGGTGTGGAGCTGGAGGTGTGGAGCTGCGGTGTGGAGAGGACAGCTGGGCCTTCCTGGCAGAAGGAACTGGGCAGAGCCTGGGGAAGAGGTGGACAGAGGCAGGGTCAGAAAGACCAGAGGGGCTGATACAGTCGGACTTGGAGGCACTGGTGTGATGTGAGGTCAGGGTGAGGCAGTATGGGGACCCACGTGGAGGGAACTGGGATGTAGGGGGTTGTAAGGAGCCCTGGAGGATTTTGGAGGAGGAAATGGCAACCCACTCCAGTATTCCTGCCTGGGAAATCCCATGGACAGAGAAGCCTGGCGGGTTACAGTCCATGGGATCACAAAGAGTCGGACATGATTGGGCAACTAACACTAACTAACTAACTAACTGGAGGATTTAGGCAGGTGGGGGAGTGACCAGTTGGTTTTGAAAGGGAAAACTAGGACTTCCCTGGTGGTCCAGTGGTTAGGCGTTCACCTGCCAATGCAGGGTACACAGGTTCAGTCCCTGATCTGGGAAGATTCCATAATGTGATGGAGCCATGAGCTACAGCTACTGAGGCTGTGTGCTGCAACGACTGAAGCCCACACACCTAGAGTCCGTGCCCCACAAGAGAAGCCACTGCAGGGAGGAACCCACACCACCCGCAGACAGAGAGAGCCGGCGTCCAGCAGCAAAGACCCAGCACAGTCAAAAGTAAATGAATGAGTAAATCATTTTAAGAAGGGAACACTGGGCACAGCATGGACAGAAGGACAGGGAGAGAGACCTCTTACCGTAGAACATGAGGGAAAATGTCACCACAGATCAGTTAGGTGTTCTTTCAGTTTTAACGATCACGATTTTCTTATCACAAATAGGAAAGCTTGATGTCAGCCTGTGCAGCCGGTAAGTTCCTGGTGCCAGGTGCTTCCTAGGCTACCCATGGCACAGGTACCCTCTCCAGAGCCACCTTCTACGGAGGCTGGGAGAGCAGCAGGTCACCCCCAACCTCTGTGTCTCCCCCAGTCACTTCGAATTTTCTCCCTGTTTTTTGTCACACCTGGACCCATGACAGCTCTGGCGAATATGGGTGTGTGATGCTGGGTTTTCTTCTCCTTGTGAAATTTGGAGGTGTCTAAGTTGGCTTTCTCCTTTTAATCATCCTCTCACAAGCCGTGAAGAATTCCCACAGGGCTTTTCTTCTAAAGACTAGTCACCTAACTGGCATTAAATCAACAAAACTTAAATCCTATTTAGATCAAATCTGTAGACACTAGTCCAACCAAAAAAAATCCTACAGAATTTCAATTAAGATTGAATCTTTTCTGTCTTATATTCTCACTTCAATTACTGTATGCACATGTAGACTCAAAAAGGAAATAGCTTTACCTCTTAAAGTTATCATTGCTGTTGTTGCCTCTCTTAAGGTCATATTAACTGCCCGTTTCTTTTCCTGTTTATCTTTTTTGAGCCTTTTCATAATTGTTTTGATATATAAAATTTACACGATCAGTTCAATTCAGTTGCTCAGTCGTGTCTGACTCTTCACGACCCCATGAACTGCAGCACGCCGGGACGCCAGGCCTCCCTGTCCATCACCAACTTCCGGAGTTCACCCAACTATGTCCATTGAGTCGGTGAGGCCATCCAACCAGATAGCAATCAATATAAATTACTGAAGCATTTTACTCTCACCACAGTAAAACCTGTTGTGTTGACACCTCACCCCTCTGACACACTTCTGTTTGTAAAGTGCAAAAGGGGATTTCATTTCTGCTTCCATCTGAAGGCTTCTCTAGAAAGTAACCCGCATGTCAGGCTTAGCCTCGCAGGCAGGAGTTGTGGCCCAGTTTCTTTGTAGGATTACAGGGTAAATTTCTCCCCAGACTCCAAAGGGGCTGTTCACCTCTTGCTTGACTGTAGGGTGGCCTCAGTGGCAGAATGTTGGCAAGTGAGAGGGAGCAATGAGAAGAACGAGGGGTGACATTGATTAGGTGGCCCGTCCCTACTCTGGGGACTCAGACCCAGTGGGGCGGGTTCAGCAGCCGATTCACTATATGACCACAGGCCAAGACCTTTCTCTCTCTGGGAAAGTGCTACTTCTGATATTTTATTCTGGGTCGGCGTTCCTTCAGGCTTTTAAACATTTTGTTTTATTTCTTTACTTTGGCTGCACTGGGTCTTTATTGCTGCGCATGGACTTTGTCTAGTTGAGGCGAATGGGAGCTACTCTTTGTTGCGGTGTGTAGGCTTCTCATTGCAGCAGCTTCTTTTGCTGCAGAGCACAAAAGGAAAGCTGGCTTCAGTAGTTGTGGCATGCTGGCTTAGTTGCCCCAGGACATGTGGAATCTTCCTGGACCAGGGATCAAACCCATGTCCCCTGTGTTGGCAGGCAGATTCTTAACCATTGGACCACCAGGGAAGTCCTCCTTCAGGCTTTGTATTTGGAAAAATGTCCAATGTACAGAGAAGTTGCAAGAACAGTATGATGAACTGTCAGATTCACCAACTGCTATCATATGGTTTTTCCAGTAGTCGTGTATGGATGCGAGAGTTGGTCCATAAAGAAGACTGATCACCAAAGAATCGATGCTTTCAAATTATGGTGCTGGAGAAGACTCTTGAGAGTTCCTCGGACTGCAAGGAGATCAAACCAGTCCACCCTAAAGGAAATCAACCCTGAATGTTCATTGGAAGAACTGATGCTGAAGCTGGAAATTCCAATACTTTGGCCACTTGATTCGAAGATCCGACTCAGTGGAAAAGATCCTGATGCTGAGGAAGCTTGAGGGCAGGAAAAGAAAGGTGTGACAGATAAGATGGTTGGATGCCATCACTGACTCAATGGATATGAATTTGAGCGAACCCTGGGAGATAGTGGCAGACAGAGGAGCCTGGTGTGCTACAGTTCACGGGGTCAAAAACAGTTGTGCACAGCTTAGCGACTGAATGACAACAGCATCATTTGACGTCTTCCTTCTTTCTTCCCTATCTATCTGTTTGCTTTGGCTGAACCATGGAGAGTTAGTTGCAGATAAATGGCTCTTCACCTTTGAACCGTTCACCACACATCTCCCAAGAACGAGGCCATTCTCCTACACACCACTGTGCAAGCATCAAATTCAGGGAATGTAACACTGAGACAGCACAGTTATCTTATCTCCAGTCTACATTCCACTTGTCCCCGTTGCTCCATAATGTCCTTTCTAGCCATTGGTTTTTCTGACCCAGGCTCTAATCCCAGGTCAGGCTTGGTGTTTACTTGGCAGGTGTCTTTAGTCTCCTTTAACCAGTGGACAGATTGGATCACAGGGCGGGTGACGGGTCTGTTGGCGCCTGCCTGGTCTCCCTATTGTAAAAGGAACTTTTCCTTTGATACCGTGTGAATGTCCTAATTCCCAACAAACTTTCATCCAATGGTTTTAGCATCCGTTGATGATCTTTGTCTGAAACAATATTCTCATTAAGGTGGTTTAATTGATTTACAAGGTTGTTGTTTAGTAGCTAAATCATGTCCGACTCTTTTTGACGCCATGGACTGTAGCCCACCAGGCTTCTCTGTCCATGGGATTCTCCAGTCAAGAATACTGGAGTGGGTTGCCATTTCCTCCTCTAAGGCATCTTCCCGACCCAACGGATCGAACCCATGACTCCTGCTTGGCAGATGGATTCTTGACCACTGAGTCACCTGGGAAGCCAGGTTTTACAAGGTACTTTTGGGGGAAAGGAAATGGCAACCCACTCCAGTATCCTTGCCTGGAGAATCCCATGGACGGAGGAGCCTGGTAGGCTACAGTCCACAGGGTCGCAAAGAGTCGGACACGACTGAGCGACTTCACTTTCACTTGGGGGAAAAAAAGGACCTCTGTCTTGGTCACTCCTCAAGGCCCTTTAGCGAGTCAAAGAACAAAACTCTTACAAGCCTGTTTGCCTTCGGGGTAGGCTGAGAATCCCCTTCTCTACTCAAGTCTCAGATCCCTGGGAGAGGTGGAAAAACAAGGCAGAGAAACCATGAGTTTCTTTTTGTACAGGAGGAACCTTTTATATAGGAGGAAACTAGGTCCAGAGAGAGGAGAGAGGGGGGAAGCTGTGGAATAATTCCTCCCAAGGAGTCTCTGGGCTCCCGTCTGTTCCATGGACCAGGGCAGGAGTCTGGAAAGGAGGCTTTCAGGCCAACTGCGGGGCAGAGCATCAGGGTCCAGGTTGACTATCCAACCCCTGCCAGCCCCCCTGGTCTCTGTTACCTATGTAGGACCTAGGTTGTCAAATTTGGCAAATAAAATTTCTGGATGCCCAATTATATTTGAATTTTGGCTAAAGGATGAGTCATTTTTTGGTTCAAGTATTCTAGGATATTGCACTTATACATGAAGTGAAAGTTGCTGTCGTGTCCGACTCATTTGAGACCCCGTGGACTGCAGCCCACCAGGCTCCTCTGTCCATGGAATTCTCCAGGTAAGAATACTGGAGTGGGTTGCCATTTCCTCCTCCAGGGGATCTTCCCAACCCAGGGATCAAACCTGAGTCTCTTATGTCTCCTGCATTGGCACGTGGGTTCTTTACCACTAGCGCCACCTGGGAAGCCTTAAACATACCTATACATACCTATGCACTTAAACATACCTATATTTAAAAAAAATTAAACCTCAAGATGTCCAGGGTGTTTGGACTAACATGAGGGTTGCCAGGTAAAATGTGGGACACAATTCAAATTTAATTTCAGAGAAACAGTGAATAATTTTTTCACCCGGGTATGGGGAATTAAAAAAATGTATGGCCCATGTGGGACTTCCCATATGGTCCAGTGGTTAAAACTCCAGGCTTCCACTGCAGGCGGCATGGGTTGACCCCTGGTTGGGGAAGTAAGGTTTCACATGCTGGGTGGAATGGACACATAAATAAATAAATAAATAATGTATGGCACTTAGAGCTGATTCACTTAGTTACATAGCAGAAACTAATGCTAATGCTAAGTCACTTCAGTCGTGTCCGACTCCGTGTGACCCCATAGACGGAAGCCCACCAGGCTCCCCCATCCCTGGGATTCTCCAGGCAAGAACACTGGAGTGGATTGCCATTTCCTTCTCCAATGTGTGAAAGTGAAAAGTGAAAGTGAAGTCACCCAGTCGTGTCCGACCCATAGCGACCCCATGGACTGCAGCCTACCAGGCTCTTCCATCCGTGGGATTTTCTAGGCAAGACTACTGGAGTGGCTTGCCATTGCCTTCTCCGGCAGAAACTAATACAACATTGTAAAGCAACTATACCTCAATTTAAAAAGAAAGAAAGAAAATCATCAGGAAGAAATCAGAGTCAAAAGCACTTTCAAGGAACTTCCCCAGTGGCCCAGTGATTAGGAATCTGCCTTGAAATGCAGGGGACGCAGGTTCAATCCCTGGTCAGGGAACTAAGATGCCACATCTTGTGAAGGAGCAAGCCTCCGTGCCACAACTGTTCAGTCCACACGCTGCAATGAAAGATCCCACCTGCTGTAACTAAGACCCAAGAAAGCCAAATAAATTTATTTTCCTTTTTTTTTTTTTTAAAGAAAAAGCACTTTCAAAAGGGGCAGAGGGTGATCTCATAAATTTTGGTAAATAAGTAAAATTTAAAAATGTATGGCACTTGTTACCACGTGTAGGAAATGAGGCAGGTAAAGTCAGTGGGGGCCTTGAATGTTGGGCTGAGCTGTGCTTCTAATAGTAGCTGACAGCTTTGAAAGAAAGGATGAAAGCTTGGAGGTCCATTGCCAAATAGTTCTAGAAAGTTCTCTGACTATGGAGCATGGACAGAGGGGAGCAAAACTAAAGGCCAGGGCAGTTGGGAGAGACTGCGGTGGCCAGCAACATGCTATGAGGCTCGGGCCAGTGGTCAGGGGATGCAGAGAGCATTCTGGAGACAGGACTGATGGGGCCCGAGGCCCCCCAGCTGGGGCGAGTAGGCAGAGGCTTCTGGCCTGGCATGCGAGGGGGGCAAGTTTCAGGGGGACTTTGGAGGGAGTGGGGAAAGTCTGAGAGGCAGTAGAGACCAGAATCTGAAGTTCAAAAGGAGGAGAGAGCGGCCCTGCCGCAGGGAAAGGGGGACACAGAGCTAGGGCAGGTGGTGGACTGTGGAGTGACCGCCCAGGAGGCAGTTCTGCCCAAAGTACTCCCCCGCCACGGGCGGAGGAGCCGGCTGGACCTAAGGGCCCTGGGAGAGGAGGGCTGTGTCTCCTGGCTCCTGGAGGCGTGAGGGGGTGCAACCAGAACAAGCCTTACCACCCGCCTACCTGCACTCAGAGCTGAGTGTCTGAAGAGACCGGTGAGATGATATGTTGGGAGCTGATGTTATTAATCCCCTTGAGCATTTTGCAATCCGAAGAGAATGTGTGTGCTCAGTCTCTCAGTCGTGTCCAACTCTTTGCAACCCCAAGGACTGTAGCCCCCCCAGGCTCGTCTGTCCATGGAGAGAGTTTGTTTGTTTTCTAAAAAAAAAAAAAAATGGAAGGAGCAGCAGGGACTGGAATTGCTTTTTAGCCAGTGACTGAGGATTTAATGGTAGAATTAAGCACCTGTTCAGGCTGCGAATGGGCTTCAGCAGGATGGGGATGCTGGGACCGGAGGGAGGCTCCGGTGTCACCAAGCCTGTCCTGCGGAGGCCTTTCTGGAAGCCACACAGTCTGCTCTGGTGCAGTCCCTGTGCCAGTGGAGCTGGAATGTTGATGCAACAGGAACTGGTGCCCTGCATGTGCTGTGGCAACCGCGCCAAGTTCTCCAGAGGTATTCACAGCACAGGCCCAGCCGGCAGGATCCCAAACTCCATGGAGCCAGTGGCATCTGGCCAGCACCCCTGGACTGGTGAGGCTGAGAGTCAATCATCAGGGCTTCCTGTCTCCATCTCACAGAGGAGAGGCCGTCGCTCAGAGAGGGAAGAGCCTGGCCCAAAGCCACAAAGCTGGCGAGGGCTGGGAATGGAGTTTGAACCCAGGTCTATTGGCTTCTGAAACTCAGCTCTCCCTGCAGCCTCCTGCCCCTGGAATCAGACATCTGTTTTCCTATTTCCTGCTGACCTAAGCCACCTTCCAGAGAAGGTCAGAGACTGAGTAGGGACTGAGGGGGTCTGTGTCACTTCCTCCAAAGCTTGCCTTCTCTGGATCAGAGATTTTCAAATCTTGACTCTTGCTGTGTGACCTTGGGCAAATTCCTCTCCTTCCTGGGCCTCAGTTTTATCAGCTGTAAAGTGAGGGATTATCTAGAATCTAGCAGAATCTGACTGGAGAAGGCAATGGCAAGCCACTCCAGTACTATTGCCTAGAAAATCCCACGGGTGGAGGAGCCTGGTAGGCTGCAGTCCGTGGGGTCGCTAAGGGTCGGACACGACTGAGCGACTTCACTTTCACTTTTCACTTTCACACATTGGAGAAGGAAATGGCAACCCACTCCAGTGTTCTTGCCTGGAGAATCCCAGGGATGGGGGAGCCTGGTGGGCTTCCGTCTATGGGGTCACACAGAGTCAGACACGACTGAAGTGACTTAGCAGCAGCAGAATCCGACGGAGAAGGCAATGGCAAGCCACTCCAGTAGTATTGCCTAGAAAATCCCATGGATGGAGGAGCCTGGTAGGCTGCAGTCTGTGGAGTCGCTAAGGGTCGGACACGACTGAGCGACTTCACTTTCACTTTTCACTTTCACACATTAGAGAAGGAAATGGCAACCCACTCCAGTGTTCTTGCCTGGAGAATCCCAGGGACGGGGGAGCCTGGTGGGCTTCCGTCTATGGGGTCACACGGAGTCGGACACGACTGAAATGACTTAGCAGCAGCAGCAGCAGAATCCGATAGAGCAAAGGTGACAAACTGTTGGCCGAAGGTCGGCATCCTGCCCACCTAGAGTCTGTTCTGGGTTTGAGCTTCATTTGAATCAATTGCCAAGTTAGGATTTCTGGCTTCTTGTGATGAATCTGAGGCTCCTGCCACACCAGCTCACAGCTGCAGGCCTTGCAGGTGCTGGGGTCGCAACCTCTGGTGCAGCTGATTCTAAGATCCTCCCGAGGTGCTCCCACAGTGTAATTTCCATACTCTTTGCTTCCGGGGAAGCGAGAGATGGGTTCTAGGCTTGGCTCAGCTCCTAATCAGCTGTCTGATCTTGAACCAATCACCAGCCCTCTCCAGGCCACAACTGTAAAAAGCGGTGACACACCCATCTCAAAAGTCTATGGGGAGGATGAATTGAGATGTCAGGTGTCAACCTGCTTTACAAAACCAGTTCTATGGACAGGTGGAAACTAGAAGCATCATTACCTGAGTGTTTACGTTATGCTGAACACTAGGCTGAGGAATCACACCTGAATGAGGCTTCGTCCCCAGAGACACACAGAAGGACTGAGCTGAGAACAGTGGGGAGGAACCCCGGGTCTGGGTCTTTCACTTATGAGTGAAATCAAGGGAGACCTCATCGAGGAGGTGACACTGAGCTGCTGCCACCAGATTCCTTCATTCATTTCTCATATCTTCTTTTGGGTGGGGGGAGCTATGCTGTGTGGCTTACAGGATCTTAGTTTCTGATCAGAGATTGAACCCATGCCTCCGGCAGCAAAAGCGTGGAGCTTTTGGGCCACCGGACCACCAGGGAATTCCCTCATTCCCTGTATCTTTACTGAGTCCCTTCTCTGTTTCAGGCACTATTCTAGGTACTGGAGCAGTGAGCAAGACAGACAAAAGTGCCTTGGAGGAGCTGACACTGGGGGTAGGTGGAGAGTAAATAAAAAATGATTTTTAAAAATAGACATGTGACTTCACTGGGAAAAGGAACAGCAGACCAGAGTCACAGGGACGCAGGTAGTAGCGGGGGAGTTGCTGTTTTATTTAGGAGCCAGGGAGGCCTTCCAGAGGTGTTGCTATTAAAGCAGAGAGCTGCAGGAATTCAACAAGCAAGCCCTGTGGATAACGGGGGAAAGAGCATTCCACACAGTGAGAACAGCAAGTGCAAGGGCCCTGAGATGGGAGGGTGCTTGGCTCCTTAAAGAAGCAGCAATGATGTCAGTTTGTTCCTTGACTGTGAGGCCACCTTTGATCACTTGGTCCAGCCATGTCTGCCAGGCTTCTCCCTATAAAGGTCTTTTTCCCCCTCTTTGTATTTAATGTCAACCATGGAGTGGTCTTTTGAGACCGTGATTACATGATTTGATTTAATCCTCATAGCAACCCTAAAGCAGTTTTAAAATGTATCTGTAAATTATTTGACTTTCCATCTGTTGATAGATGGGCGTGTGTGTCCCCTCCCCTTGAATCTGGGTTCTGTGACCTCTTGACCAATAGAAGCTCTGTCGACTGAGTGACATGCTGCCGTTTTGGTGGGGGCCAGACCGTAACAGATTGGTGGCTTCCACTTCCTGTCTCTCAAGATTCTTGCTCTGTTTTTGGATTCTTACGCGGTATAGTTGATTCACAACATTGTGTTCGTTTCAGGTGTACAGCAAAGTCAATCTGTTACGCGTACGCATATGTTCACTTTTTTTTAAGATTCTTTTCCCATATAGACTATTACAGAGTTCTGAGTAGAGTTCCCTATGTTATACAGTAGGTCCTGATTAATTATAAATTATATATATAATCGTGTGTTTTTGTCAATCCCAATCTTCCAATGTATCCCCCCCACCCCACCCCTCGGGAGCTAGCTCTTGAAACCCAGCCTCCATTCTGTGAGGAAGCCCAAGCTGTCCATAGAGAGGTCCATGTGGAGAAGAACTGAGGTCTTTGACCCTCAGCTCAGCTGAGCTCCCCAGCCAACAGTCAGCAGCAATTTGCCAATTTGCCAGCCATGTGAGTGTCAACCCGGAAGCAGGACCGCCAGCCCCTGCCCCCCCACATCCTGTTAAGCACCCCAGCTGACGACACCTTGTGGAGCAGATGAGCCAACCCCCACAAGCCCTGCTCAAATTTCGCATCCATAAGCAAATTAAAAGACTATTGTTGTTGGGCTTCCCTGGTGGCTCAGTGGTGAAGAATCCACTGCCGGTGCAGGAAACATGGGTTTGATCTCTGATCTGCGAAGATCCCATATGCTAAGCCCACGTGCCACAACTCCTGAAGCCTGTGCACCTACAGCCCACGATCAGAAACAAGAGAAGCCATCGGAATGAGAAGCCTGAAGACTGCAGTAAGGAGTAGCCCCTGCTTGCCGCAACTAGAGACTGACCACACCCAACAGCAAAGAGACAGCACAGCCAATACAATCAGTCAATAAACTAAAAATCCAAAAACCACTGTGATTCTGTGCAAACCAAGGGAGGGGGCCAGCCCCTGGCGCCAGGCACTTTGCCTGTGTGGAGAGATAGGATCCGAGACGTTGGTCGGGGCTCTGCTTTCTCCCGTTTCCCCTGTCTTTTTCTCCTTCCCTTTCCATGAGCTCACTGCCCCAGGGGAAAGGCCGGGAGAGAGGAAAGCCAGCAGTCTGGGCCAGGGGGAGGGTTCCCGGCAGGGACAGGGCTCCCTGAGGACACAAGGAGGAGGGAAGTCTCCCAGGCCTGCCTGGAGAGATGGACCCAGGGCTGGACCAAGAGGAGACAGGCTAAGGGAGAATGCAGATCCTGGGGCCGAGGGGTCTGCGTCCAGCACCAGTGCTGGCCCATAGGACGCCTTGTGTGAGTTAGGGAGAAGCCCCCACCTCAGCCCCACGCTGGGATGCAGGGTGTGGTGAGTGACCACGCTGGGTGTCGAGCCGAGTGTCCACTCCTGCCTGCACTGGGTTCCTGCACAACAAGACAAGATGGTTCTGGCTGCACCTGCTTCCTGGTGGGCTATACTGCCATAGCGCAGGGGTCCTCTGGTGTACATGGGCCACTGGGACCCAGGCAGTCTCCCCAGAGAAGCCTCTTGGGCACACAGGAGTGGGGAAGCAGCAATTGCTGCTCGGTTTCAGCCCCCCATGCTGATTTGTGAAGACAGGTGACCAGCAGAAGCCTCTGAGGACTGGCACCGAGGCTAGCCCCACCCAGTTCCTCATCTGAAACTTCCTCCCTTTCTTCCTTTCTTATCTTCTTTCAGACTGTTCAACCTTTGCTTACCGGGAGCTCTTTCAGTTAGTTGGTCCATGTCCCTTTAACACAGTGTACATGTGTGTATGTGTGTGTTTCAGTCTTTCCGTAGTTTCTGGCAGTGCAAAGTGCTCCAGGCTCATTCTGTATAAGAAAAAAGAAATTCAGTGCTAAGTCACGTCCGACTCTTGCAATGCCGTGAACTGTAGCCTGCCAGCTCCTCTGTCCACGGGATTCTCCAGGCAAGGATACTAGAGTGGGTTGCCATTTCCTTCTCCAGGGGAACTTCCCTACCTTAGAATTGAACCCAGGTCTCCCGCACTGCGGGCAGATGCTTTACTGACTGAGCTACACAGGAAGCCCAGACAAGCCCAGACATTCTATATAATCCCTGCCCTAGTTCTGCTGCTACGGCAGCTAAATTGCTTCAGTTGTGTCCAACTCTGTGTGACCTCATAGACAGCAGCCCCCAGGCTCCGCCGTCCCTGGGATTCTCCAGGCAAGAACACTGGAGTGGGTTGCCATTTCCTTCTCCAATGCATGAAAGTGAAAAGTGAAAGTGAAGTCGCTCAGTCGTATCCAACTCTTAGCAACTCCATGGACTGCAGCCTACCTGGCTCCTCCATCCATGGGATTTTCCAGGCAAGAGTACCAGAGTGGGGTGCCATTGCCTTCTCCGATCAGGCATTTATCCAAGGAGACCATGTTTCTTTTATTGGAGAATGGCATTAGAAGCCAAGATCTGGCTTTGTGATACTCCGTTGTATGGATAAATACTTTATTTCCATCTATTTATGGATATTTAGGTTGTGATTCATGGGGTCGCAAAGAGTCGGACATGACTGAGTGACTGAACTGAACTGAACTGAGGCTGTTTTCCACTTATTTATGAACAGCATCTGTGTACAAATTTGTGTACAAATTTCTGTGTGTGCATGTTTTCATTTCCCCTGGCGGCATACCTAGGAGTGGAGTTCCTGGGTCATATAATTCTATGTTTATCTTACTGAGGAACCACCAGTTTGCTAAAGCAGCTGCACCATTTTCCATAACCACCAGCGGTGTAGGAGGGTTCCAATTTCTCCAGGTTCTCACCAATGCTTGTTATCATCTCTCTTTTTGATTATAGCCATGCTGGTGGGTATGATGTGGTATTGACTTGTATTTCCCTAAGAGCTGATGACCTCAAGGGCGTCTTTTTACATGCTTGTTGGACTTCTGTGTACCTCGGAGAAATGTCCATTCAGACCCTATGGGTGGTGTTAGTTGCTCAGTTGTGTTGACTCTTTGCAACCCCATAGACTATAGCCCGCCAGGCTCCTCTCTTCATGGGATTCTCCAGACAAGAATAATACTGGAGTGGGTTGCCATTTCCTTCTCCAGAAAATCTTCCCAGCCCAGGGACTGAACCTGGGTCTCTTGCATTGCAGACAGATTTTTTACCGAAGAAGCTACAGGGAATTGCCCACTGTTAAGTGGGTTGTCTTAATCACTGCTTTTGGACGCCCCTTCATTTTGGGGCCTGAGGGGACAGCCTCTCTGGCTTCACCCAGTCCTGACCTTAGTTTTAAAGAAATGAATGGGGGGCAGTGGATTTTAATGAGGGGGTGTCTCATCAATTCCTGGAAGTTTTGGTCACCAGATGTGGGATTAGAATGTGGCAGCCACAAGGATGAGGAGCCCCAACTCCGGTGGGGTGTATGCCCTGGTGTGTGTGTGGGTCGGGGGCACTGGAGGGCTCACTTGGCCCGTAGAAAAGGAGTGGGAGCTATAGGGGTATCTGACATAAAACAGGCACAACCTGCTTGCTTCTCTGACACCCCTGTCCCTCCATGCCTTCAGGAGCCCTACTGTGCACCTTCCCAGGTCACCCCCAGCTGAGCCAGCTCCAGGATATTTGTCCCCGAACCGGTTTGTGCCTGTTGAGTCCTTCCTACTGTAACCCTTCAAGTAATTCAGTGTTACATAAGCTGCTGAAACTTGAGGGCTAACAAAAGAATTGTGGGGGCTTCTGTGAAAACAAACTTGAATCCCATGGAAAAGTTTGATATAGGCAACTGGCTTAAAAAGTTTCTGCAGGATGGGAAATTCCCTACTGACCCAGTGGTTAAGACTCCATGCTTCCACTGCAGAGGGCATGGTTTTGAACCCTGTTTGGGGAATGAAGATCCTGCATGCAGCCAAAAAAAAACCCAAAACTCTGCAAATTAGGTGAGTGAAATGACTGCTTAATTCTGCACTCGGATGGCTTCTCAAATCTCTGAAGATTCGAGCTCCACCTGGGAGCCAAGCCTGGAGTCCCAGATCCTGCCTGGTGGGGGTGATTGTTGTTTAGTCGCTCAGTCGTGTCTTGACTCTTTTGCAGCCCCATGGACTGTAGCCCGCCAGGCTCCTCTGTCCGTGGGATTTCCCAGACAAGAATACTGGAATGGGTTATCGTTTCCTTCTCCAGGGGACTTCCCTCACCCAGGGATCGAACCCACATCTCCTGCACTGGCAGGCAGATTCTTGACCATGGAGTCACCAGGGAAGCCCCACCTGGTGGGCATGGGTTAGGGCAAAAGCAAAGACCTGTCTCCAGGCAGCAGCTCCAACCTCCAGAGACGTCTGGGGTCCTCATCAACAAATTCCAAGGGGATGTCCACTCACAGCAGTTAAGGCAAGCTGCTTAAGGCACACATGCGCCTCTGAGTCCGCGAGCTCCTTCACTAACTGACCATCCCCATCCCACCAGGGAGAAGAGGGAGCCTGACCACATGACCGCATCCTGTGTGGGGAGATGGATGGGAGAGACTCAGGGTCCGGGAGAGGAGCGCTCGGTGAGGGCCGGGTTTCAGCCTCAGCTTGCCTACCATGTCCCTGGGCCCACACTGCAGCCCTGGGCGGGCTACAGACAGAGTTAACAGCCCCGTCTCCCGGGGGCCATGACATGCCCACAGCAGGGCAGAAGTGGCCCCATGGCTGGTGTGTCGACTGGCATTCGGGGCTCCTTTATGCTTCTGGGTCTGGCCCCAACCTTGTGGGGACAAGCACGGCATAAAGAAAAGCATCCAGGCTTTCCTGGGGGTCCAGTGGTTAAGAATCTGCCTGCCGGTGCAGAGGACACGAGCTCAGTTCCTGGTCCGGGAGGATCCCACTTAACTAAGCCCGTGTGCCACAACTACTGAGTCCAAGTGCTGAGCTACTGAAGCCCGCTCGCCCTGGAGCCCAGGCCACCGCTTTGAGAAGCCCGTGCACCAAAGCGCAGACCCCACTCGTCACAACTAGAGAAAGCCCGTGCGCAGCATAACCAAAAATAAATAATGAAATGAAATTTTAAAAAATTTAGAAATGAGTCCAGAGAGCCCAGGGGTGCGGGTCCCCCAGGAGACGGTCTCCAGGATTCAGAGCCTCAGTACAGCTGGGGCGTGGGCACAGGAAAGAACTCAGGTCTGGCGTCCAACAGACCCGGGTTCAAGGCACGGTCCCTCCATGCACTGGCTGCATGGCCAGGCTGGAGTCTCCCCCGCCGCAGCGTGGAGACAGTGACACACGCACCCTCCTGTGGGTTTTTGTTCCCTCCTCCACCAGGGGGTACCTCTCAGGAGCCCAGCGCTTCGGTAACTGAACTGCCGCTCAGGCTCCCGACACCCCAGGGCTTTGCCATCCCAGCCCCCAAGCCCAGGTACCAGCCAAGGTGTGGGCTCCTGGCCCCATGAGAAGGGGCCTAGGCTCTGGGATGCCAGGTGTGGGCAATGGGGGAAAGAGGGAAACATATTCCCACCCAAAGGGCTTTTACTGTCATGGTCACTTCCCTGCTCGGGGCCTCAGTTTCCTCATCTGTGCAAGGAGACGATACCACCTACCTGGTGGTTGGGAGGCTCAGAAGAGCACACCTTCCATTTCCCAAACTCCAGCCATCCCAGGGCCTGTGACGGTTTGTTCCCCTGAGCCCCACCTCCTCTATTAAGTCCTTAAATCGATTTGCTTTTTTCCTTCATAGCAAATAGATGGGGAAACAGTGAAAACAGTGGCTGGCTTTATTTTTCTGGGCTCCAAAATCACTGCAGATGGTGATTGCAGCCGTGAAATTAAAAGATGCTTCCTCCTTGGAAGGAAAGTTATGACCAACCTAGACAACATATTAAAAAGAAAAGACATTACTTTGCCAACAAAGATCTGTCTAGTCAAGGCTATGGTTTTTCCAGTGGTCATGTGGATCTCACATTCAGCTGAGCGCCGAAGAATTGATGCTTTTGAACTGTGGTGCTGGAGAAGACTCTTGAGAGTCCCTTGGACTGCAAGGAGATCCAACCAGTCCATCCTAAAGGAGATCAGTCCTGGGTGTTCATCGGAAGGACTGATGTTGAAGCTGAAACTCCAATACTTTGGCCACCTGATGAGAAGAGCTGACTCATTGGAAAAGACCCTGATGCTGGGAATGACTGGGGGCAGGAGGAGAAGGGGGCAACAGAGGATGAGATAGTTGGATGGCATCACTGACTCAATGGACATGAGTTTGAGTGAACTCTGGGAGTTGGTGATGGACAGGGAGGCCTGGCGTGCTGTGGTTCATGGGGTCACAAAGAGTCGGACACGACTGAGTGACTGAACTGACGTTTTCCTTGAAAAAGAAACTGTGTCATCACTAGTAGAGGACAAGGATCCCTTGTCAGAAATAGAAAGTAACCATAAAGATAAGCACAGCGGAGATTATGGGACCACATTCTAGCTGTGCGCTGGGATGACCAGAGGCCTGAGGGGGGCCCACTGTCCTCTGGGTAGAAGGTGCTCAGAGGCGGCCGAGTCTCAGAGGCGGCCAGGTGTCCTCGCCCTGAACTGAGCTGTCTTCTGCACAGAAGGTGGGAAAGAGACTTGAAAAGGTAGGCGCCGTCTCTCCACGACAGTCCACATTAGTTAATGCCTGCCACACCTCGTTGTTGTTCAGTCACTCAGTCGTGTCCGACTCTTTGCGACCCCACGGACTGCAGCACGCCAGGCCTCCCTGTCCATCACCATCTCCCGGAGCTGGCTCAAACTCATGTCCATTGAGTTGGTGATGCCATCCAACCATCTCATCCTCTGTCACCTCCTTCTCCTCCTGCCTTCAATCTTTTCCAGCATCGGGGTCTTTTCCAAGGAGTCGGCTCTTCACATCAGGCGGCAAAAGTATTGGGGTTTCAGCTTCAACATCAGTGCTTCCAATGAATACTCAGGACTGATTTCCTTTAGGATGAACTAGTTGGACCTCCTTGCAGTCCAAGGGACTCTCAAGAGTCTTCCCTAGCACCACAGTTCAAAAGCATCACTTCTTCGGCGATCAGCTTTCTTTACGGTCCAAGTCTCACATCCATACCTGACTACTGGAAAAACCATAGCTTTGATTATATGGACCTTTGTCAGCAAAGTGATGTCTCTGCTTTTTGATACACTGTTTAGATTTTGACTCAAGGACCCCCTGGCCCCAGTGGGATGTGCCCACACTCAGGTGAGTCCCTCTGTGTAAACTAAGGTGTGTCCTCTCTGTAAACTAAGATCTGGCCACTCTGGGTTCTTGGTCAGTTGCTTGGGGTCTGGTTAATAGAAAGTCAAGTCTCACAGTCCATTCCTGCTGGGAACGCCAAGGGCAGAGGACCCCAGGGCAGCCCCCCTGTGGTTTGGTCCTGCGGAGCCCTGTCCTGTCTGGATACACCTCTCTACCCCAGGGGAACTTGTGCTGTTGGTGTGCCCCGCACACTGCGTGGAGGCCCCTGCGGGCCTTCCTTCGGGAGCTTCAGGGATGGGGTGCAGGCCCAGAAACAGGTGTGACAGAGGGAGATGTCAGAGGCGGGCACCAAGGAGGAGGGAAGGCCAGGCAGCCCCGGGAGGTCACCTGTGTGGGGCCTCGGCTTTAAGGCAAAGATGGAGAAGGAAAGGGAGGAGAAAAGAGAAGGAAAGGGAATTCTGGCGATGGAGGAGGTAAGGGGGCAGGGCCCAGGGCCTGGCTGGCCCCGTGAGAGGCCAGCGAGTGGGGCAGACCGCCCAAGTCTTGATGTGTGACCTTGCACAAGCCAGGCCTCTTGCACTCAGGGCTGGGGAGGGCGAGCAAAAGATGTCACCTGAGGCACCTCCCTGGTCCCCTGGGCCGGAGCGGAGGAGGAGCCGGTGAGCTGAAGCAAGAGGGAACAGGGGGGCCCAGAGCTCTCTGCAAAGCTCCCTTCACAACCTTATTATCCGGCGCCCCCAGGTGGACAGAGAGGAAACCAGCATTGCTCTCCCTTCCCACGTGGAACAGCCATAGGCAACCCCATCTGAATCTCCATCTGAATCTCCACTTCTTACCTGCCCTGGGTCTTAGGCAGGCCACTGGAATTCTCAGCTTTGTCATTTGTAAAGTGGGATTCAATCCCAGGAGATCATCAGCTAATTGGCTATCCCTCCCCGCTCCCTGCTGGAGAAGGAAATGGCAACCCACTCCAGTATTGCCTGGAGAATCCCAGGGACAGGGGAGCCTGGTGGGTCTCTATGGGGTTGTACGGAGTCGAACACGACTGACGTGACTTAGCAGCAGCGGACACGCCCCCTGACACCGTGTTTTCACTGGTGTGGACAGGACAAAGGTGACCTTTCAGGTCCCAGAAAGACTGCAGAAGGCTGGAATACTGACACCCTGACACTGCTGTAGCCACACATTCCGGGAAACAAACTCACTCAGAAGGATGATACAGATAGTGGAGTGCAGTTTACTACACAGGCAGGCCCAAGGCAGAGTCTCCTCTTAGCCAAGGACCCCAACCAGTTTTTGTGAAAACCTTACATACCCTAAGTGTTCGTGCCCAAACCCACCTCCCCAAATTTCCTGAAACTAGTCTAAACAAAGAAAAACAAAGATACAATCAAAGTTAACTGGTGATTCATATGCCTTAAGCCTGGGTAGTTAACAGTGGACAATTATCAATAGGCCTGTGGTCATACCCCAATAAGCATAATAGAATGTATGATTCTAATGGGTTACACAGATAATTAGGGTATTCTTTTAGGCGAGGGAGAGTGTAGGTAAGAGCCCTGGGGCTCTTCCATGTTGGGGGTGGGGAGAGGGAGGGTCTGGTAAATTGGTAAGTCGTTTCCATGGATACTGGGCATATAGCTCAAAGTACATAGTCCCACCCAAGATGGAGTCCTGCTTTCAGGAGGGAGCCTGTTCTGTTTTCCCCTTCACCACCACCCCCCTAGATAACCCCAGGTAAGGATTGTGTAAGTCCCATGTGAAGAAAGACTTAAATAAAAAGACAGGCTTTACTCTTGAATGAGAAATCTAATCAACATCATTAAAATGCCCATTTTTTTTTCCTGAATTACTTACTCATTTAAAAACTCCAAACAGGATATTTAAAAGTTAGTCAAATGGCTCATCTAGAAGAGTAAATGTGTGAAAATAGCTAGGAAAATTCTGAAAAGGAAAAGTAATGAGGAAGGGCTGACTCTATTCGCTGTTAAAAGATGTGATGCTTGTTATTATAATTTTCCACAGCAATTGAGCACCTAATATGTTTCAGGCCCTGTTCCAACGGCTTTATAAAGACAAAAGCATTCGATCTTCATTACAACACTTGTGGAAGTAGGGGCTTAATACATCTACTCTTTTCTCCTGCAAAGGTTCAGATCCACTGAGAGGAAGACAAGGAAGTCAGGGATCAATATAAGCTTATTACTGATAGAAGCTGGATTTGGGGCCAAGGAAGAGGCAGGGGCAACAATGGGCTTCTTTTTTCTTTAATATTTATTTATTTGACTGCACTGGGCCTTAGTTTTGGCACGTGGATCTAGTTCTCTGGTCAGGGACTGAACTCAGGCAGCATTGGGAGCATGGAGTCTTAGCCATTCGATCACCAGGGAAGTCTCAGCATTTTTGTTCTTTTTTTTAAGATTTTTTTTTTTATTTACTGTGGTGGGTGTTTCTGTGCATGGGTTTTCTCTAGTTGTGGCGAGTGGGGGCTACTCTTTGAGGTGCTCAGGCTTCTCATTGTGGTGGCTTTTCTTGTGGAGCAGGGGCTCTAGGGCATGTGGCCGCAGTAGTTGCAGCCCCTGGGCTCAAGAGCACAGGCTAACTAGTTGTGGCATGCGAGCTTGGTTGCTCCACGGCATGTGAAATCTTCCCAGATCAGAAATTGAACCCGTGTCTCTTGCATGGACAGGCGAATTCTGTACCACTGAGCCACCACAGGCTTAAGTAGAACTCCATCAAGGGAATGAACAGACAAGTCAGACACTGTGAGAAAATATTTGAAAAACACATATCTGATAACATATGTGAAGTATACAAAGAACTCTTCTAACTCAGCAATGAGAAAAAAAAAGAATGACCCAGTTTAAAATGGTTTAAAGATCGAGGCAGACACCTCACCAAAGACGACATACATACAGCACATAAGCATAGGAAAAGATGGCCAATAAAATACATATCAGGCAATTGCAAATGAAAATAGATACCACTACATACCTATTAAAATCCAAATGGCTAAGATCCAAAAAAACAGAAAAACAAGCAAAACCCAGAGCTCCAAATACCCAGTGGAGCTGGAGCAGCAGGAAGTCTCACTCATTGCTGGTGGAAATGCAAAGCAGCCCCTTTGGAAGACAGCTTGGCGGTTTCTTACAGAGATAAACAGCCTTACTATATGATCCAGCAATCACACTCCAAGGTATTTACTCAAAGGACTTGAAAACTTATATCCACACAAAAACCTGCACATGGATATTTATAGCAGTTTTATGATTTCATAATTTATTAATATTAAATGATTAATTTCATAATGTTTTCATAATTGCTGAAACCTAAAAAGCAGGCATGACGTCCTTCTATAGGTGAATGGATAGTGAAATACACATCCATAAAGTGGAATATTATTCAGCACTAAAATGAAATGTGGATATCAAGCCACAAAAAAGATGTTGAGTAACTTCAAACTATCAATTAGTTAAAGAGGTCAGTCTGGAAAAGCTATTTACTGTATGATTCCAGCTATATGACATTCTGGAAAAGACAAAACTATGCAGACAGTAAAAAGATCAGTGCCTTGGGTCCTAGGGGAGTAGGGAGAAGGATGAACAGCGGATGTTCAGAGCAGTGAATTATTCTGTGTGATATGCTGGTGGGCCCCGGACATGCATCTGTCTAACTCACAGCACTGTGCAGCACCAAGTGTGGACTCCTGTAAAGTGTGTGTACGTGTGCTCAGTCACTCAGCCGTGTCTGACTCTTTGCAACTCTATGGACTGGAGCCCTCCAGGTTCTTCTATCCCTGGGATTCTTTAGGCAAGAACACTGGAGTGGGTTGCCATGTCCTCCTCCAGGGGATCTTCCCAACCCAGGGATCGAACCTACATCTCATTATGTCTCCTGCACTGCAGGTGGGTTCTTTACCACTAGCGCCACCTGAGAAGCCCTGTCCAATGTAAAGTGGACATCAATGGAACTGTTTGAGAGTCTAGAAACAGACCAACAGATACAGGTGGCATTTCAAATTGAGGAGGAAAGATGATGAATTAATAAACAAAGTTCTGTCTAGTCAAAGCTTTGGTTTTTTCAGTAGTCATGTATGGATGTAAGAGGTGGACTATAAAGAAAGCTGAGCACCGAAGAACTGATGTTTTTGAACTGTGGTGTTGGAGAAGACTCTTGAGAGTCCCTTGGACTGCAAGGAGATCAAACTAGTCCATCCTAAAGGAAATCAATCCTGAATATTCATTGGAAGGACTGATGCTGAAGCTGAAACTCCAATACTTTGGCTACCTGATTCAAAGGACTGACTCATTAGAAAAGACCCCGATGCTGGGAAAGATTAAAGGCAAGAGGAGAAGGGGATGACAGAGGATGAGATGGTTGGATGGCATCACCAACTCAGTGGACATAAGTTTGAGCAAACTCCAGGAGTTGGCAATGGATAGGGAGGCCTGAAGTGCTGCAGTCCATGGGGTCACAAAGAGTCGGACACGACTGAGTGACTGAACTGAACTGAGATCTCCTCCCCGACCATAGCCTGTCACATGACCTAAAATTCCACCAACATAGCCCCTCATGCTGAGTTAAGGTGCAGTCACGCTAGTCGTTGTCAACCCCACTCATACAGCACTGCTAACGTATCCCATAGTCTGTTCCCAGGGGCCTGGCTCATGAGTGGGTTATGTGCAAGTAGGCAGTGGAAGGGCCTAGTCTGGAAGGTGGGCATCCCCGGGGGATTCTGGGAAATACCAATACTACCCCTGCCAAAGCCTTTGACTGTGTGGATCACAATAAACTGTGGAAAATTCTGAAAGAGATGGGAATACCAGACCACCTGACCTGCCTCTTGAGAAACCCGTATGCAGGTCAGGAAGCAACAGTTAGAACTGGACATGGAACAACAGACTGGTTCCAAATAGGAAAAGGAGTACGTCAAGGCTGTATGTTGTCACCCTGCTTATTTAACTTGTATGCAGAGTACATCATGAGACATGCTGGGATGGATGAAGCACAAGCTGGAATCAAGATTGCCAGGAGAAATATCAATAACCTCAGATATGCAGATGACACTACCCTTATGGCAGAAAGTGAAGAAAAACTAAAGAGCCTCTTGATGAAAATGAAAGAGGAGAGTGAAAAAGTTGACGTAAAGCTCAACATTCAGAAAACTAAGATCATGGTATCCGGTCCCATCCCCTCATAGCAAATAGCTGGGGAAACAGTGGAAACAGTGGCTGGCTTTATTTTTCTGGGCTCCAAAATCACTGCAGATGCTGATTGCAGCCATGAAATTAAAAGACTCTTACTCCTTGAAAGGAAAGTTATGACCAACCTAGACAGCATGTTAAAAAGCAGAGACATTACTTTGCCAACCAAGGTCCGTCTAGTCAAGGCTATGGTTTTTCTGGTGGTCATGTATGGATGTGAGAGCTGGACTATAAAGAAAGCTGATCGCCGAAGAATTGATGCTTTTGAACTGTGGTGTTGGAGAAGACTCTTGAGAGTCCCTTGGACTTCAAGGAGATCTAACCAGTCCATCCTAAAGGAAATCAGTCCTGGGTGTTCATTGGAAGGACTGATGTTGAAGCTGAAACTCCAATACTTTGGCCACCTGATTCAAAGAGCTGACTCATTGGAAAAGACCCTGATGCTGGGAAAGATTGAGGGCAGGAAGAGAAGGGGATGACAGAGGATGAGATGATTGAATGGCATCATCGACTCGATGGACATGGGTTTAAGTGGATTCTGGGAGTTGGTGATGGACAGGGAGGCCTGGTGTGCTGCAGTTCACAGGGTCGCAAAGAATCAGACACGACTGAGCGACTGAACTGAACTGAACTGAACCCCTGCCCTTGCTTCCCAGGTGGCTCGGGGGTAAAGAACCTGCCAATGCAGGAGGCACAGGAGACTCTGGTTACCTGCCTGGGTCAGGAAGATTCCCCTGGAGGGGAAAAGGCAACCCACTCCAGTATCCTTGTCTGGGAAATCCCCTGGATGGAGAAGCCTGGTGGGCTACAGTCCGTGGGGTCAGATAGGACAGAAGGACTGAGCAGGCACCCACGCCTGCCCTGCAGCTAACCTGAGCAGCAAGAGGGATTGAGGGGGGAGGCCAAGGCCTAGGGAGCACCATCTGGGGATGACCCAGGCGAGGTGAGGTGGGCAGAAGGGCGGACCACACTTGCAGAAAGGGCGCTGTGGACGCGTGTGCGAGGAGGCACAGGTGGATGTGTGTGAGCGCGTGTCGTGTGTACTCAGGGTGTGCCCGTGTCACCCAGAGGAGGGGGTAGTGCAAGACAAGAGGCAGGTTCCTGGCGGATTCAAATCTGCCCTCCGGGCCGCTCCTTCTCCACTATAGACCTACGGTCGTGGATGGGATGCTGGCGAGAGGTGGTGGTGGTGGTGGTGGGGCTCTCAGGGGCGCACCCGGCCAGAGATCAGACTTAGGGGGCGCTTCGAGCCGCGGAACGTGCCCTCTGGGAGGCTCTGGCCTCCAGGGGGCGGCCTTGGTCCAGGAAAGGGCTCCCGGCGGCCACGCCGGGTCCTGCGGTCTCTGCCTCCATCCACGTGGCCGCCCCTGGGAGGCGGGCGTGGGGGTCCATCCGGGGCGAGGGTGCTGACCCGCCGCGCCCCGGGTTCCCGCCGCTCCAGCTGTTCAGGTTCGTTCGGCCTCTGTCTGTCGGAGCCAGCGGACCCCCCTATGGGGAGGGGAGAGGACGCTGGACCCGAGGGCTGTGGGGCTCTGGGGAAACTGTCCCCGGGCGGGGTGCACGGCCGAGGGAGGCTGCTGGGGAGGCCTGGCAGGACGCGGAGTTAAATGCGTGGAGGGAGGGTTCCAGGCCGGTGGCGCAGTCCTGAGGCTGCGAGATCTGGGGGTGCGGGGCCCTAAGCCAGGGTGGGAGAGGCCGGCTGGGCGCCCGTGAGGGGCGGGGGTCCACCTGCCGAGACCTGCGTCCCCCGCCCCGCGGCCGTCGTCGAGGGCGCCCGCAGACTCCCCGGGGGGCGGCGGGTGTCCCCGGGCGCCTCGGAGCCCCCTCATCTGCCTCCCAGGAGGCAGCACCGAGCCCCCCAGCGCTCAAGATAAAAATCCTCCTCCTGTCCCCCTCCAGCTTCTTCCCGCGCCGGCCTTTCTCCGGTTTATTGCCCCGCCGCGCTCAGCTCGTCTAGCCGGGTCCCCTAGTTCTTCTGCGCCCCTGGTTCTCCAGAGGTCGGTGGGATGGAGAGCTTGCACTGAGGACCCGCTGGGGTCCGGGGCGGGACCTGTGGACGACTCGCCGCTGGTCCCCACCTGGCGGGTTCATGGAGCTCAGGGCCGGGCACAAAGAACGTTCTTCATCCGCGGGAGCCTTTCCGAACTGCAGTCTCCCCCCGCCCCCCGAAACTTCCCGGAGGTGCCAGTCCACCCCGCCTCTGACTTCCACACTCTGGACTTTTCTTCCATGCCTTTCCACTTCCCTTCCTTCCAAACAGACTACATCCTTTGACTAAAAATCCAGAAAGACACCCAGCCCTTGCTGTCTGCTACCCATTAGGAACTCAACACTCTCTTCCCGGTAATTTCTGTTTCTTGAGGAAGTTCCAGCCACATAGCACCTTAAACCCAAAGGACCCAACAATGGTGCACCAGCCAGCTGGGGGCGAGGTCCTGAGGGTCTCCAAGTCCAGCTGTCCCTGCTGCCCCCGCACTCCCCCCTACACTCACCCACCCCCACCTCCATCCTCCTAGGCAGGCGCAGGTGCTGAGCCCATTGGGAGGGGGTGGGGCCTTCCTGAGCCTACATTTCCCAGGGGACTCCCTGCAACACTTGAGCAGGTGAGACCTGAGCTGGTGAGGCCCGGGGCAGATGTGACTGGAAGGTTCAAGCTACTGCAGGACCTCCCATCATCTCAGGCCACTTGTCCTCCTGCCCACTGGTGACGACGGCCACCTGTGCCTTCTGTGAAACCCTGCTGGGTTAGGGCAGAATTCTGAAGAGGGGGATGTGACTGAGGACAGAGAGGAAGCTTGGGCCTGCCTTTGACACTGCCTTTGACCTTGAGTTTGTTACTTAACTTCCTGAGCCTCAGTTTCCTCATCTGTAAAGTGAGAATAATTGTACCCATTCTGTCTCTGGCAACCTTTTTAATACCTCTGAGCTTCAATTTTCTCATCTGTAAAATGGGGTTAATTATAGCCTTTTCTGTCTACCTTATGGTTTCCATTCATCTTCCATTCATCTGTTCATTAGATGATTAGGCTGATGGTGAAAGCAGAATGCTTGCTATATGCCTGACACCGTGCACACACGTTAACTCATCCATTCCTTGGACTGCTTTGGGAGGAAGATGTCTGTGTTACCCCCACTCCACAGACGAGCAAACTGAGGCCGCCTACTCACTCAGGGTCTGCTTTTATCCAGCCTTGGCTACCTACCGGGGTCCTAGTTTTTTCTTCAAATTTCATTTTCAGTTAATTAATTTTTATTTTTATTGGATTATAGTTGCTTTACAATGTGTTAGTTTCTGCTGTACATCTCTGCATGTGCACATATCCCCCTTTTTGGATTTCTTTCCCATTTGGGTCACCACAGAGCCTGAGTCAAGTTCCCTGTGCTGTCCAGTCCGTTCTTGCTGCTGCTGCTGCTGGGTCGCTTCAGTCGTGTCCGACTCTGTGCGACCCCATAGATGGCAGCCCACCAGGCTCCCCCGTCCCTGGGATTCTCCAGGCAAGAACACTGGAGTGGGTCGCCATTTCCTTCTCCAATTGCTTTATACGTAGTATTTGTATGTGTGTCAACCCCAGTCTTCCAATTCTTCCCCTGCTCCTTTTCCTCTTAGTGTCCACATGTTTCTTCTTTATGTCTGTGTCTCTGTGTAGGCTTTGCAAATAAGTTCATCTACATCATTTTTCTAGATTCCACATGTATGTGTTAATATATGATGTTTATTTTTCTTGGGGTCCTATTTTCTTCAGCATCCAATAGCAATCTCCTCACGGTTCTTTAAGCTTCACTAACAGTTCCCTCGAGTCCTTCCTACCATCTGGTTCCCAAACCAGTGCCACATGTTTAAAGTTTTTATTTCAACAGCATCCTACTTGTACCTATCAGTCTGCCTTCTGGTCATCTATTGCTGTGCGTTTCACTGGTGGCTCAGTGGTAAAGAATCCGCCTACAATGCAGGAGATGGGGATTCGATCCCTAGGTCAGGAAGATGTCCTGGATAAGGAAATGGTAACCCACTTAAGTATCCTTGCCTGGAAAATCGCATGGGCAGAGGAGCCTGGCGGGCCACAGTCCATGTAGCGAGTCACAAAAGAGGCGGACACAACTTAGTGCTTAAACAGTAACATCTGTTGCTGCATTAAAAACCATCCCCAAAGTTAGCAGCTTAAAACAACAATCATTTCTTTGCTCACAGTTTGCATTTCAGGGACCCTTCAGGATCACCCTTCAGCTCTACAGCAACAGGGATAGCTGACTGCCCGGAAGATTCCCTTCCCACAGGACTCCCTCACAAGGCTGGGAGCTCAGTGGAGACTGTTGGATGAGCTAGGAGCCTAGTTGTCTTCCATGCGGGCCTGTCCAGGCAGCTGCTTAGGCTTCAGGTTCAAGAGGGAAGAAGTAGAAACTGCCTGTTTTCTTAAAGGTCAGGCCCAGAGTGGCATGCCCAGCACTTCTGCTGGGTCCTAGTCCCATCCCAGACTCAAGGATTAGATGTAAGCTTCAGTCGTGATGGAGGAAGGGCCTGTGTGTATGGGGGGCTGGGACTGTTTGGGGTCATCTTTGGAGACTGACAACCACATCCCTGATTTTACAGATGAGGAAACTGAGTCACAAGCAGGTAGGTAACTTGCCCAAAGCTATCTGCCTTGTGAGAAGAGAGCCCAGAATCAAGTCTAAGCAGTCCAGAGTCCACCAGCAGCCAAGTCCAACAGCCATTGCATTTTTTTCTTGAGATGTGATTTTGGCATTAACAACAAAGTGGAACTGTGCCCAAGATGCTAGCGAGTTCCAAATAAAACAAAATGTGACATTCTTCATGCTTCAGCACAATGAATTCTGGAAATTTGTGTTATAAAATGACTTGCATTTTTCCATAGGAGCCCTCTGTGGCAGACATGGCCAGTTCCTCCCTAACACCCATTTCTCTATCTTATGTAGCAACAGATTTTTTGGTTGGGCACCTGGCTTCCCAACTAACAACTGTCTTTGTTTCCCCCCAGCCCGTTCCCCTTGAGAGCAGAAGTGATGAGAGTGATCTTTGGGTCAGGTCTGCTGACTGAGTATGGGTGCAATGGCAGGAGCTGGAGCAACTGCTTTGGACCATGAGATGAAAACTGAGTGTGAATGGACAGACTGAGTAGCCGAAGCCTGGGGTGTTTGAATGAATTCGGGGGGTGGATAAATCCTTGAGCCCTAACTTCCCACCTCTGGCCTCTGACCTAAGAGAAAAGAGAAATAATTCTGCCTTTTTCTGTTGTTGTTCCGTTGCTCCGTCATGTCTGACTCTTTGCAGCCCTGTGGACGGCAGCACGCCAGGCCTCCCTGTCCTTCACCATCTCCCGGAGCTTGCTCAAACTCCTGTCCATTGAGTCGGTGATGCCATCCAACCATCTCATCCTCTGTTGTCCCCTTCTCCCCCTGCCCTCAATCTTTCCCAGCATCAGGGTCTTTTCCAGTGAGTCAGCTCTTCACATCAGGTGGCCAAAGTATTGGAGCTTCCGCTTTAGCATCAATTCTTCCAATGAATATTCAGTCCTTTAGGATGGACTGGTTTGATTGCCTTGCTGTCCAAGGGGTTCTCAAGAGTCTACCTTCTTTAAGCCATTGTTAATGTCAGTGTTTGTTTTCACATATCAAATCATGGTAATTGAAGGGAAAATGCTTGTCCAGGGATGTAACAGCTGGGCCAGTAGGTCTACAGTAACTTTCAGTCCTGAAATTCTGTGGCTTTTTGATGGGAAAGGGTTGGGCTGGGCTGAGGGCTTCCAGCAGTTTCTTGGCTCTGGACTGGATGCTGATCTTGTCTTCCTTTTCTTTGTGTGAATATTTTCCCTCAACCTCAGTTCTGACCTTCTGTAATTGA
The DNA here is from genome assembly GCF_049115385.1 of Moschus berezovskii. NCBI lineage: Eukaryota > Metazoa > Chordata > Mammalia > Artiodactyla > Moschidae > Moschus > Moschus berezovskii. Next base: position 117,372,018 of record NC_142465.1, read on the forward strand.
ACTAGGGGTCGGACTATATTTAAAACCCAAATGGAAAGTAAGAAGCTGTTTGTAAATGAATTTTCCTTTCAGTCTCTCTGGGAAGTAGGGACAGTTGATGATCATTTTGCAACAGCCAGAAATCCATTTGGTGAAATGCTGTTTTTTGTTTGTTTTGTTCTCTGCCAAAGCATTGCGAAGTAATTGGAGGTTTCATGAACTCTGATTAAAAAAAAAAAAAAATGCTGTTTTTCCAGTATGGCTAGGATGTGAAGTTTCCTGGTGAAGAAATATTCAGGTTTATTTGGCTTCTCTTGGGTTTCTGGTTATGTGGGGACTTTCCTGGGACAGGGAACAGCATGGGGAGGCTCAGGAGTTGGGGGAGACAAATGCAGAAGTGAAGGGGGTTGGGGTTGCCAGGAGATGGAGCTTGGAGCTCCAGTATGGTGAGGTTAAGGCAGAGGCAGAAATGGAAGAGAGCCTGACAGGGCAGCGTTGGCTGAGAACAGAGGTCTGAGGGCAGGGGAGCCAGGTAGCTGGTTCCAGGGACACGGTCCCCATGCTGGTCTCTTTCTGATCTTTCCAGGGGGACTCACCTTGCATGCTTCATCAGGAGTCAGACTGGCCAAACACGGAAGTGGAAAGACCAATGTCAAAATGACATTGACTACAAACAAATCATCCCAACTTAGAAGGTGTTTCCAGATCTTGCGAAGTGGGGTCAATATACACCCTTAACTTAGAAGGTGTTTCCAGATCTTGCGAAGTGGGGTCAATATACACCCTTCCTCAAAGGCTGAATGTGAAGTAAATGAGTTAGTGTATAAAAAGTGCTTAGGTGGCGCTAGTGGTAAAGAAGCTGCCTGCCAGTGCAAGAAACCTAAGAGACATGGGTTTGATCCCTGGCTTGGGAAGATTCCCTGGAGGAGGGCATGGCAACCCACTCCAGTACTCTTGCGTGGAGAATCTCATGGACAGAGGAGCCTGGAGGGCTACAGTCCAGAGGATCGCACAGAGTCGGACACAACTGAAGTGACTTAGCACGCCATGATAGTGCTTGACTGAGAATAAGGGCTGGAAAATGTTAGCAGCCACTGCCACTACCATCATCAATCATCACCGTTACCATGTCTTCATCCTTCCTTCCCACCGCCCCCGTTTAAACAGACAGTTATTCACTGGAGTCAGCTGTGGCCTTTCAGACCAAGAAAGTTTTGTCATGAGAGAGTTCCATGCTACTTTAAAAACAGTGGATGGCTAAAGGCAAATAGTGAGCTGTTTAAATTTCCCTGAAATTTGAGGACCTTCTGGTTTGGGACTTCTGGCTTTTAAGCATAAGTCAGCCTTGACACATATCTGTTGGATGACTTTCAAATTTGAGCCACTGACTTTGCCATAGTGCTTCCTGACCTGGCTTCACACTTCCCATCTCCTTTTTATTATCATTTTAAAAACTTAATTGTGGTAAAATATGCAGAACATATAATGTATCCTCTCATTTACAAAATAATTTTTTTTTGGCTGCAAGGCATATGGGGTCTTAGTTCCCGGACCAAGGATTGAACCCGCTCCCTCTGCATTGGAGTCTTGACAACTGGACCACCAGGGAAGTCCCCTCTCAGGCATTTTTAAGTATAAAGTTCAGTGGTGTTTGGTATAGGCTTCCCAGGTGGCTCTGTGGTAAAGAACCCACCTGCCAATGCAGGAGATTCAGGTTCAATCCCTGGGTCAGGAAGATCCCTTGGAGAAGGAAATGGCAACCCACTCCAATATTCTTGTCTGGAAAATCCCATGGACAGAAGAGCTTGCCTGGTGGGCGTCAGTCCATGGGGTTGCAAAAGACTCAGACACGACTCCGCAACTGAACAACAACAACAATAATTTTTCAGTCCATTCACATTGTTTTGGTTCATCATCATTTCCATTTTGAATATCATCTTGTAGGATCTTGATGGTAAAATTCTCTCTCAGCCATCGCTATTCAATCCTTGTTTCCTTTCCAGTAAAATGAACTCTTCCTAAACATTTCAGCTGGGGTGGGGGTGGGGGTGAGGTGGGGATGGGATTCATGTCTCACTCATGACTTGGGTCAGAGCTGCTGCTCCCCCCGCCCCTGTCCTTCTTGATAGCTGGGCGAGCACAATTGGGCACACTTCATCTACAAGCCAGGGCAGAGTGGGCCTTTCTTAACCTATTGTCTCCAAGATGCTTTGCCACTCAGAAACAGCTGGTTTAGGACTTCCCTGGTGATCCAGTGGCTAAGAATACACCTGCCAATGCAGGGAACACAGGTTCGATCCCTGGTTCAGGAAGATCCCACTTCCCAGGGGGGCAGCTAAACCCATGTACCATGTTCTGCTGATGCCTGGCTGCTCTAGAGCCCATGCTCTGCAGCAAGAGAAGCCTCTGCAATAAGAAGACCCCACTCACTGCAACCAGAGAAAGCCTGAGCACAGCAACAAAGACCCAGCATGGCCAAAAATAAATAAATACAGTTTTTTAAAAAAGTAAAAGAAACAGCTGGTCATAGAGTATGGGGCATGACCCATACCATGAAGACTCAGGGATGACTAGTTGGGAAGCAACACCTGAAAAATGGGGTCCTGACTTTAGAGGCTACACTGTCTGTGAATCAGAGACCAACAAATCCTGTAACAAAACACACAGGCAGGAATCATGACTATACCCGGCGCTTGCTCACAGAATTTTTGTTTCCTTTCCCTGAAACTTGCAGGGGGAATGTTTCCAACAGTGGGCAGATCAATGGTTTCACTGAATTGGAAGCTGGGACTGCCACAAGGCTGTGCTAGTCTCCTCATCCCTGGGACCAAGGTAAACAGATAAATATAACATATAAAATATAAATTATATATTTAAAAATAATATTATTATTACCATAGCATTTGCCCCATTGGCTTTTTAAAAGTATATTCACAGAGTTAGGCAACCATCATTACTAATTTTAGAACATTTTCATCACTACAAAAAGAACCACGGTTCCTATTAGTAGTCACTTCCCTTCCCCACTCCCTCCAGCCCCTGGCAACCATTAATCTGTTTTCTGTCTCTATGGATTTGCCTATTTGGTACATTCTATATAAATAGTATCATATGATTCTCTTAGAATCGTATGAATCTATTCATAACGATTCTAAAGCCTTTTCTGTCTGGCTTTTTTCACTCCGCATGTTTTCAAAGTTCATCCTTGTTATATCACGTGTCAGTACTTGCTACCGTTTTATTGCAGAATAATATTCCATTGTATGGATATATCCATTCATCAGTTGGTGGATATTTGGGTTGTTATCGCCTTTGGCTATAACGATAATACTGCTATAAACCCTCATGTATGTGGGACTTCCCTGGTGGTCCAGTGGCTAAGACTGTGCTCCCAATGCCTGGGGCCTGGGTTATATGTCTGGTTGGGGAACTAGATCCCACGTGCTGCAACTAAGATCTGGCACAGCAAAAAAAAGAACATTCATGTACGTGTTTTGTGTGGATACATGTTTTCAGTTCTCTTGGGTATACACTGGTGAAGGGAATTTCTGGGTCATGAAGTAACTCCATGCTTAGCTTTTTGAGGAATTGCCCAAATGTTTTTCAAAGTGGCTATGCCATTTTATGTCCCCCAGCCATGTGTGACATCTCTCTGACACTTGTCATTGTCTCATCTTTCTGATTATAGCCATCCTAGTGGGTTTCCAGAAAAACATCTATTTCTGCTTCATTGACTATGCCAAAGCCTTTGACTGTGTGGATCACAATAAACTGTGGAAAATTCTGAAAGAGATGGGAATACCAGACCATCTGATCTGCCTCTTGAGAAACCTGTATGCAGGTCAGGAAGCAACAGTTAGAACTGGACATGGAACAACAGACTGGTTCCAAATAGGAAAAGGAGTACGTCAAGGCTGTATATTGTCACCCTGCTTATTTAACTTGTATGCAGAGTACATCATGAGAAATGCTGGGCTGGAGGAAGCACAAGCTGGAATCAAGATTGCTGGGAGAAATATCAATAATCTCAGATATGCAGATGACACTACCCTTACGGCAGAAAGTGAAGAAAAACTAAAGAGCCTCTTGATGAAAGTGAAAGAGAGTAAAAAAGTTGGCTTAAAACTCAACATTCAGAAAACTAAGATCATGGCATCTGGTCCCATCACTTCATGGCAAATAGTTGGGGAAACAGCGTCAGACTTTATTTTTCTGGGCTTCAAAATCACTGCAGATGGTGATTGCAGCCATGAAATTAAAAGACGCTTACTCCTTGAAAGTTATAACCAACCTAGACAGCATATTAAAAAGCAGAGATATTGTCAACAAAGGTCTGTCTAGTCAAGGCTATGGTTTTTCCGGTGGTCATGTATGGATATGAGAGCTGGACTATAAAGAAAGCTGAGCACTGAAGAATTGATGCTTTTGAACTGTGGTGTTGGAGAAGACTCTTGAGAGTCCCTTGGACTCCAAGGAGATCTAACCAGTCCATCCTAAAGGAGATCAGTCCTGGGTGTTCATTGGAAGGACTGATATTGAAACTGAAACTCCAATACTTTGGTCACCTGATGCGAAGAACTGACTCATTAGAAAAGACCCCGATGCTGGGAAAGATTGAGGGCAGGAGGAGGAGGGGACGACAGAGGATGAGATGGTTGGATGGCATCACCAACTCAATGGACATGGATTTTGGTGGATTCCGGGAGTTGGTGATGGACAGGGAGGCTTGGCATGCTGCAGTTCATGGGGTCGCAAAGAGTCGGACATGACTGTGACTGAACTGAACTGAAGTGGGTGTGAAGTTGGTATCTCACTGTGGCTTTGGTTCCGTTCCCCAAATGATTAATGATGTTGAACATCTTTTTATGTATTTTTTGGTCATTGTATATCTTCCTTGGAGAAATGTTTTAATTCCATTGTGCATTTTTAATTGCTTTTTGTTGTTGCTTTTTAGCTGTAAGAATTCTTTATATATTCCAGATACAAGTCCCTTATCAGATATATTATTGATAAAAATTAATAATTGATTCCAGGGAATTCCATGGTGGTCCAATGGTTGTACTTCCACTGCACAGGGCATAGAGTTCCATGCCTGGTCGAGGAACTAAGATCCTACAAACTGTGCAGTAGGCCCCTACAAGCACTGCCCCCCCGCCACTGAAAAAATAAATTATTCCATTCTGTGAGTTCTTTTTTTTTTTTGCTGCACCAGGCAGCTTGTAGGATCTTAGTTCCTTGACCAGGGACCTCAGCAGTGAAAGTGCAGAGTCCTGACTAACCACTGGACTGCCAGGGAATTTGGTCTTTTTCCTTCATTGATGGTGTCCTTTTGAAACATAAAAACAAATTTAATTTTAATGAAGTCCAATATAACTATATTTTTCTTCAGTCACTTGTGCTTTTAGTGGCATATTTAAACCGCTGCTTAATCCAAACTGGTAAGGATTAAATTCTATGTTTTCTTCTGAGTCTTATAGTTTTAACCCTTACATGACAATACATTTTGAATTGGTTTTCAAATATGTGTGTGGGGAGGTCCAACTTCATTCTTTTGCCTGTGGATATCCAGTTTTCCAGCACCACATGTTGAGAAAATGATTTTTCCCCATTGAATTGTCTTGCTACCCGTGTAAAATAATTGACCATAAGTATAAGGGTTTATTTCTGGGCTCTTCAGGCAGCAGTGACACTTAGTCCCAGTTATAGATTTTTCTCCAAACACTGCATCCCACCTCCTCAGAGACTCTGGCCTCAGCTGACTGCAGCCCATCTTCAGAGGCCTGGGGCTGAGTCAAGCGGATCCTTCCTCCAAGCTCCTGAGTCAGAAACACCAGAAGAGGTCATTTGCCTGGGCTGAAGAAACTGGCTCATCCCAGGTCATTTCTTCAGGGACAGCCTGTCTCCAGTGACAGATCAGTGTGGACCATAAGGACCTAGAAACTTGCCCCAGCTCAGGACAGCTCTGCAAGTCCATCTCAGCATCAGGGAGTTGCCTGAGCCTCGTAAAGGGACTGCGTCACAGTTCACCTTCTCCTTTAGTTAAGTTGTCCTCTACGTTCTTAGAAATGATTATGGAGCAGAAATATCACATGCCCTGAGGGTGATTCTCAACAGGTCTTAGGCCACTTTTGGTCATGCCACTCCCTTTGCTAGTAATTGGAGCAGGAATGGACATGTAATGCTATTCTGGCCAAGGAGAGTTAGAGGAAGTCAGTTGGAGAAGGGGATTTCTGAGTTTTCATAGACGCAAGGAAGGAACATTCACTTTTCTGCTTTTTTGCTTTAGTGCCTAAGGGTGTGATGCTGGAGTAGTGGCAGCCATCTTGAGGCCATGAGGGAAGAAGCCTGAGACTATACTGGATCCTTTAAGACATGAAGACATTGGTGAGCTACTGAATTAATAAACGTTGGAGAAACCCTATCACCAGACTCCTTGTTGCTTGTGGTTGGCACTGTTAACTGTCCTCTAGTGGCCATTCTTCCTGTAATCCTTCTAGTAATAAAACTTATTGAGTTTCAGTTGGACATCTGGGAGCCCCAGTTGCAGACCACACTTTCTAGCATCCTTGGCAGTTGGGTGTGGCCATGTGACTAAGTCCAGGCCAATGGGACATAAACAGAAGTGATACCTACAATTTCTGTATTATTTCCTTAAGGATGTTTGCCTTCACACTACTATATATAAAATAGATAACTGATAAGGACCTACTGTACTCTACTCAATATTCTGTAATGACCTACATGGGAAAAGAATCTAAAAGAGTGGATATATGTATACGTGGGTTTCCCTCGCGGTTCTGACAGTAAAGAATCACTTTCATTTGTTTATGTATACAACTCATTCACTTTGCTGTGCAGTAAAACAAACCCTTCCTAGGTGGCGCTGGTGGTGAAGAACCTGCCTGCCAGTGTAGGAGACATAAGAGATGCAGGTTTGATCCCTGGGTCAGGAAGATCCCCTGGAGGAGGAAATGGCCACCCACTCCAGTATTCTTGCCTGGAGAATCCCATGGACAGAGGAACTTGGAGGACTACAGTCCATAAGGCCGCAAAGAATCAGACATCACTGAATAGACTTAGCAGGCAGAAACTAACAGAGCATTGTAAACCAACTATACTTAAAAAAAAAAAAAAAAAAGACATTTGCCTTGGGCACTCTGTTCTGCCGTTCCCACTAGCTGGAAAATTGCAACAGCTAGAGTCCTTTGGAGCCTCAGTGGTAAAGAATCCGCCTACAATGCAAGAATCACAGGTTTGATTCCTGGATTGGGAAGATCTCCTGGAGGAGGAAATGGCAACCCACTCCACTATTCTTGCATGGATAATCCCATGGACAGAAGAGCCTGGTGGGCTACAGTCCATGGGGTCACAGAGTCAGACACTGACTGAAGCGACTTAGCACACATGTAGTCTTTTGGAAGCCCCATCGGCCTTGGCACACTCACCTTGGAGCAACGATTTGAGAGAGAAACAATCTTTTACTTTATTTAAGTGACTTTATTTTGGGGTATTTTTGTTACAGCAGCTTCTCAAGTACCTTAGCCAATATATCATGTGGGGTAATAAATGCCCTCTTGGGACTTACCTGGACGTCCAGTGGTTAAGAATCCACCTTGCAACGCAGGGCATTTGGGTTTGATCCCTGGTCGGGGGACTAAGATCCCATATGCCTTGGAGCAGCTAAGCCCGTGTACCACAGCTAGAGAGTCTGTGCTGCAGAGAAAGATCCCACATGACACAATGATGTCTAGTGTTGCAGCCAAGACCTGATGCAGCCAAACAAACAAATAAATAAACACTTTGTGAAAAAACATTAAAAAAGAAGTGCCCTCCTGATTTCAGCCACCTGAGTTGTTGCTAGCAGCCAGGACCTCCTCTCTGATCTTTCTTCCTTGGAAGTTGGTGGGTGCTGGTGCTGAGTCCCGATTTTTGTTGGTGGTGGGCTATATCTGCAAGGAATGTCTTCCTGTTTGAGGGTGTTTCCTCCCGACATCCCACCGAGTTTAGTCTCACCTACCACCTTTCCCTCCTGCTCCTGCTCCCAGCCCAGGGAAGGGGATGACCTCCCCGACCCCCACTGTGGAGCCTAGATTGCACTTGAGTCTTCTGTCCATTGTCAGGTCCTGAAGGCCTGTCCGACCCTGTCCACCTCACAGCAGACTTCCCAGCATGCCTTGTGCTGGCTGGTCCATTTTAGGACAGAGATTCAGGAACAAGTGAACCATGAAACCAGACTTCCAGGAACAGAGTCCTAAATTATCCTCCATCTTTTTTCTTGGATAGAGGACATTCCAATTTAATGTTTAAACTAGTCGAATATTGATACAGCAGCAAGGGGGAATTATTCCCTTACCCCAGAGCTGCTGGAAATGCTACCTCCTTGCTTGCGTGTGACTGGTCAGCTTGGAGGGTTCATTAAATAATTGACAGGACACCTGCCACGGGCCCCTACCGTACCACACACTGCCCCCCAGTGGAGGGATGGGACCTCATCTCCCCCAGACAAAAATATCTGTAAAAACATGGGCCAGAAACAAACAACAGGATTCCTAGGATCTGATTACTGTTGCCAGGGCGGCCTTCCACGGGAGTCCACCCCTCCCTTCCTTCTCCTTTCAGAGAATTTAAAAGCAAACGCACACCAAAGGTTCTGACAGGGTCAGCCGACACGCTGCCAGGCATCAGGCCGATGGTGAACTTGGGATGGGGCAGAAGGGAGCTGAGGATCTCTCTGGAATCCAGTCCAGGCCCAGGGGTCCAGGAAGGGCTCTGGACTGTGGGTGTTGCACCCAGAGGTGATGAGGAGGGCAAGCTCTCACCTGGGCTCTACTATTATAGTAAAATCTACTCATTTTCAAAAGATTTTAAAAGACAGGTGAGATGATGCTGTGGTTGGAGAATTACCTCATACATTCATTGTTTTAATCAAAAACATCACCTGCTCTTGATTACCCCTAGAGCCAGGGACCTCACCTCCTTACCAGGCTGCCCATGATCTTCTACTGGCAGGATCCAGAGGCCTCTGAACACCTCTGCCTTGGCTGCCAAAGAGCAGCCTGCTGAGCCCGAGTTCCTGACAGTATCCCCAGTCCTCTGTCCTACAGGGAGGGCTTCTTCAGCCTGCTGGAAGGCCCAGCTCTCACAAGAAGCCTCCTTCCTCAATACAAACCAGCTGGGGCCTCACCCTGTGAGATTTTCCTCTGGCCCATCCCTGGGGCTGCCAACATGGAACTGCAGTCTCTCCAAGGTTCTCAGCCAGACAGCCAGCGTGAGCCAGGAAGGATCCCACAGGCTTCGCGCCTCTCTCCCTGGGGCTCCTCTAACCTAGGAGGCATATGCCCGGGTGGTGGGTTCCTCATCTGGCTCAGTTCAGGCCAGAACAGAATCAGGCTGATTATGGGGTGGAGGTGGGGGTGCTGGGGGGACCCAACCAAGGCTGTCTGAGCCTTGAAAAATGAGGTGGGAAGACAGGCTCCTCCCCTTGCCCACTGCAGTCACTCTCCGGCACCCAGGCCCGGAGCCCACCCAGTGGCCAGGTCCCTGGACCCCTCTGACCAAGGCAGGCCGTGTGCACTCAGGTGAGTCACCACCACTGCCCTCCCAGATGCCTGCCCACAGCTGCAGGGTGGGGCTCACAAGAGCGGTGCGAATGAATGCATTTCAGCCACCAGAAAGCTCTGGATGTGGGTGACTCACTTTATTGTGTTTACTGCGGGCAGGGTAGGGGGTGTTTTCTTTAAAATGCTTTTCCTGAGCCAAAAGGACTCCAGGCCCCTTGCCCCTGAGTGGGCAGCTGGCCCGTGTCACTCCTGCAACGTCTCTGGGAGAAAGGATGGGGTGGGCAGGCAGGGCATTTCCCAAAGAGCTCCCCAGGCCAACTCTGCCGGCTGCCCCTCCCCCCAAAAAAGAAACCAAAACCCCAAAAGCACCCCACCCCTTGGGCTCTTGAAGCTGGGTCTGCCACCCGGCACCCCCACCAGCTGCCTCCTCCCCCTCCTTCCCACGCGCTTCTCCGTGCTCCCCCCACCCCTGACTTCGTGGGCACTTCAGCCCAGCCTGCCGCCCTGCACGGTGCTTTCATATTCGCCGGGTTTGCCCATTGTGAACAAGACCCAGGGGTGCTCACCCAGCCCACTGCAGCTCATTCTGTCTGGAGAGGCCTCCCCCACCACTGGTGGTCTCAATGCTGTGACGGTGCGCGGGCCCAGGGGGTGGCTCACCAGAGCAGGCCCCAGGGGCCGCGGCACGCCCTCCAGTAACAGCTCTCTGGCCAACAGCTCCTCGTCCTCCCCACCACCTGCCCCAGACCCCGGGGCTGCCGTGGCCCAGCCTCCCGTCTCCAGCCTCCCATCTCGCCTCCCCTGGGAAGGCGGGCCCCAGAGCTCCTCTCCGCCACATGCAGGGAGGTGAGCTGGCAGGACCCCTCACAAGTACATCTTCATGGCCTCGTGTGTTGTGGGGCAGTAGCGGGCGTGGAGCTGGGCCAGCAGGGCCCTGGACGTGGCCTCAAAGCGCGTGCCCTGGCTCTTCTTGTTCCACACATGGACCGCGAAGGTGGCATTGAGTAGCCGGGTCAGCTCCTGGGAGCTGACGTCTTCGAAGTACTTCTTCCAGTTCTGCCAGGGGATGGGGTAGAAGGCCTCGGGGGGCAGGGTGGTGACACCGCGGCAGGCGCGGCTCTCGCTCAGGCTGCGGATGGAGCACCACTTCTTGAAGACCCGCGTGAGCAGCTGCGGGCCCTGGTGGCCCCAGATCCAGCCGTTGTAGTGGGCCACGAAGTCGTGCATGCACTGCGCCATGAACTCGTGGTGCCGCTCGAAGGCCAGGAAGGCGCCGTTGAGGACATAGCGGGACTGGGTGCCCAGCGCGTTGGTCAGGTTCCTCAGGTCCTTGAGGACGATGAAGTCCGTGTCCAGGTAGATGCCGCCGAACTTCCACAGCAGCGCGATCCTGGAGGCGTCGGAGAGCACCGGTAGCAGGTAGGGCTCCCAGCGCCGCTGCGCAGCCGCGTACCAGGCGGCCAGCGGCGTGTCCCGGAAGAGCTCCCCCAGGTCCAGGGGGCGCATCTGGACGTTGGGGAAACAGCCCAGGAGCGAGAGGCCCAGGTGCCGCGGGCGGGAGGCGTTCCCGCCAGGCAGTCCCTTCATCAGGACCACCACCGGGGACTCGGGGTGCGCCCTGGCGGCTGACTCCACGGAGCACATGAACAGGAAGTTGGGATTCGTCCGGTCAGAGGTCTCCAGGAAGAAGATGTTGCCTGGAGGCACGGTGCCGGAGGGCGGGGAGGTTGGGGGGACCACGTGGGGGCAGGGGACGTCCACAGGCAGGTTAGAGAGTTGTCCTTGGCCCCTGGGCTCTCCCACAATGTGCCAGTAGACCATGACGGAGACGAAGAAGGTGAACTTGAAGCCGATGATGAAGAGGGTGCAGACCCGCTGCCTCGGGGTGCCCCGGAGCAGCCGCAGCAGGCAGTCGGGGGGCGCGGACGTCATCTCCCCAGATGTCAGGAGCCTCCAGCAGGAATCGACTGGTCTGTAAGAGACGAGCACCATACTCAGGCAGCCTGCTGGCTTTCCCGGCCCAAGAAGAACACTGCCCACAGATACCAGCCACGGCTGACCCCGGCTTCCAGACCCCACGGGCCAGCCAGGTGCTCAGGGCCCCCTCTCTGACCTCAGCTGTAAAGTGGGAGCAGCAGGTCATGGACTGAGATCTGGGCAGAGGCCCTTCCACTCTGTGACATACTGGCGAGCTGCCTGTCTGTAAGGTCTGTCCCCTCTGAACTGCCAGCCTGTGATGTGAGACCCAATGCAGGCATCTCTCAGCCCCATTTGGTTTCACCAGCTGGGCCTGGAGCTGGTCTAAGAGGAATGGCTGCCCGCAGCCACAGGGACTCTGAGCAGGAGGCCTGGGAGGCTGGGTGCCAGCATGCAAGCTCGCTCAGAAGCAGGACGGGAGGACCCCAGGCACGTGGGTATGCTTGCTGGGTCCCCAAGCCCTTGGGTGGACATGACAGAGTCCCCTGGGCCCCTGGCTTCCCCAGCCCTTGCCTGGAGGGAGAGGGACAGGGAGGTTGTGCTATATAAGCTGTCACTCTGTCACCTGACTAGCACCGCTGCCCCTGGACCCTTATTCTCTCTTGACGCCCAGGCTGTGGCTGGCCGGCAGCAGGAACATTCCCAGGTGCCTTGCAAGAGGCTGGGGGAGACGAGAGGCTTGTGGTGGGACCGTGTGAGTCCTGGGACACATGGGACCTGTGTCTGCCTGAACCAGCTGTAAGATGGTCATACTGGAGCAAGGATAATATTCATTCACTCAGCGAATACTGACTGCCCACCACACACATGTCAGGGGGCCTTCTCAGCATTTCAAACATATTAAGCCATTAAACACAGCCACCCTGTGGGGCGGGAATCATCCTCCTTTTACATGGTGAGGACACTGAAGCACAGAGAAGTCCGGTAACTCATGCAGAGTCCTCTAGTTGGCCAGAAGAAGGGCAGGGGGTTTGAACCCAGGCGACCTGGCTCCAGGTCTGTGCTCTCACCACTGAGACATGCTGCCCTGCAGAGATGGCACAACCGTGTGAACATGCTGGTGCCTGGGGACTCTGTACACGTCGACCTGGACAGTACTATGAACAGAATCCTGGCTGGCGTTTACTGTCCTGAATCCACATCCATCCAAGCCTCAGTAATGCCAGGGTGCAGTTGCATAGTTTCCACTTTAGAGGCCAGGAAGCTTGGGTGCAAGCGGGCAGGGTACTGGGTGCAGCCTGGGGAAGCCACAGTCAACCCTTCCCCAGGACAGAGGGGTCATGTGGTCACAGCAGGGTCCCAGGAGGCTGTGACTTGCCCAGTGGGGCCCATCCCTCCCCAAGGCTGAGGCCGGGAACCGCGGCCACGGCATGGGCTGGAAACTGACCAGCCTGGGCAGCCCATGGTGGCGAGGTGGGGAACCGGGCAGCCTGGCCGGCCTCCTGGAGACACACCCTGGGTCAGCAGCCAGCCTTCTCTGCCAGCAGGAACCGGATCCTTCCCCACAGTCTCCATGCCCGCAAATCCATCTGCAAAAGATGGCGAGAGACAGAGTGAGGCTGGTTCCCAGCCACACGGGCCAGGCAGGCTGGGCCTGCGGCTCACTTGTTCATTCGGCCCTCCACTCCCTTGGCCCCTGGGGGAACATGCTGGGGAGAAGAGAGAGTTAGGTGCAGCTCTACCCGAGGAGTGCTCGGCTTCAAGGGGAGACCATGTGGGAGAGGCAATCAACCTGATGATGGCGGAACTGGAGCCAAGGGGCCAGCGGAGCGGAAGCAGGCAGCTTCCTGGAGGAGGTGACACTTGATGAGAAGGGAGTCAGCCATGAGCGTGGAGGAGACCTGCACACCTCTCTCCCCCCAGGGCCCGGCTCAGCGTCAGATACACAGTAGTCACACAGGAAACGGACTCACAGCCTGCTTCATTCACTCAACAGCCAGAAAAGAAAAGAAAGAAAGTGAAGTCACTCAGTCGTGTCCGACTCTTGGGACCCCATGGACTGTAAGCTACTATGCTCCTCTGTCCATGGGATTTTCCAGGCAACAGCCAGGGGGACGATTTAAATACGCAAGTCTGGCCGGGCTGCTCCTCTGCTCAGAGGATGAGTGAGGTGGGAGGCCTAGTTCATGAGCGGGTGGCACGTCCCCCGACCCTGACCTCACCACCTGGCTTCCTGGTTCTGCCTCAAGCCCATCCCCCCCACGCTGCCGACTCCGGGCCTCCGCACCTGCTGTTCCCTCTGCTCAGGATGCTCTTCCTGCAGATGTGCACTGGGCTGGCTCCTTCATCTCCCCACCCTCCCCGCCCCCGGTCCCTCTAAGATCCCAGCTTCCCCACAACCCCACCGCCGCCTCCTCTGGCCTGTTCTCCCTGGACTTATTCTGATACACTGTACGTTCCTGTGCTTGTCCGTTTTGGTTATTTATTCGGAACATAACCCCTATGAGGACAGGTATTTTCGTATGTCCGGTGTAGGTTTATTTATTTTTTTAGTGTCTAGAATGCTGCCTGGCTCTTGGTATGTAATAAACAAACAGTGAGTGAGGGACTCAGCGTGTGGGTGTGTACCTACGCAAAATGAATGAAGGGGCCAATCAGTGAGTGATCACGGATGAACGAAGCAACAGATGAATGAGTTAGCAAATCAGCGCGTGGGGCAACAGCCAGCCAGCACAGGAGGGGAGGACACGGGGGTCAGAGCAGCTGCCTGGGACCCCTGCCGGGCCGCGGATGCCAACCAATAACCTCGTGTTCCCCGGGCCCTGGTTTTCCCCACAGGGAGAGAGGCTATTTCGGTCCTGAGTATTTTTAATCCTCTGTGAGCCACAGTGCTGAGTGCACACAGCCCGGCGGCGGAGGGAGCGAGGCCGGGGCTGTGTGGGGGCCCGGAGGGTCCTGGCTCTCCCATGGGGTGTGCTTTCAGGGTGGGGATAGGAGCCTGTCGAGGAGGCAAGATGTGCTGGCCGTGGCTGAGGGAGCCAGACGCGAGCAGCAGCACCGTATTTGGTGCCGGAGCCCAAGACCCGGGAATGGAAACCGTTTATGACGTGAAGCTGGCCGCAGCCCAGTAGCCGTGTGACCTCAGGCCCAAAGCACTCTCCCGTCCCCAGGAGAGCCTCACAGCCCAAGTCCTGGCCTTTGTCAGTCCAGCCTGGTGCATTCCTGCCACCTCCTCCTGTCTCCTGACCACCACCTCCAGCCCTGCCCTGGGGAGATATTCCCCGTTAGCACCTAACTGTGGTCATGTCCTGGCTCTAAGTCCTTCTCTGGCTCTCCATCATCAAGACCCTCCGTTGTCCCGCTCAGGGAGGAAGGAAGTGCAGGGCTGGTGGAGACAGAAGGCTGAAGGTCCAACCAGTCCCCTTCGGAGCTGGCCCTTGGCACTGGCTCTGTGGCTCCCACCTCAGGAGCATGGCATCAAGGGCATCAAGCTCATATGTCTAGAAAAGGCTCAGGGACCTGGCACTCGTCACCCCCAACCATGGCCTACACCCATCTCTGCCCCCGAGTAGGGAGCCTCTACCTCTGACCCTTGCTGGGCTCCTGGGTCCAGCCCATGGCAGAGAAAAGGGTTTTAAGTCATGTGTAACTGGGGTCCCCAGGGGAGACAGGGTGGTTGTCTGCTGGTCTGGGTTGTCCAGCATCCATTCCCACTTCTGATAACCACACCCCGATTTCCTTTGGGGAACCGCCCTTGCCCCACAGACTCCACTCCCAACTCTGCGGGTGGGCACGGGATCCAGGTCTGGGTACTGGCTGTGCAGTGCTCCCCAGCCACAGTGATGCCCCCACGCTCTGCTCCCAGAGTCTGGAAGGTGCCATGGATGCTGGTGGCCTGCTCATCGGGGGAGGTCGAGGACAAAACCCAGTAAACGCGGGACGGGAGCTCTCTGGCACTTACTGGGTTTAGGAGCCACCGACTGTCCCAAACTAGAGACGACTTGCCCAGCCCCTCACATGAAAGGGGGAGAAATGGAGGCTTAGTGATGCCCAGTCCCACACAGAGAGAATCACAGTCGAGGCGGGACTAGAACTCAGCTCCCACACCAGCCCACATGCAACTAGACGTCAGGGTTGCAATTTCTCCAGTGTTTCCCTCCCAAGGGCCCTGGGAGCCAGGACCTAGCTCTGGACTCTGCAGGAGCAAGCGACTACCTGTCTTCCACTTCTGTGACAGTCATTTAATTAAAAAAAAATTATTTAAAAAATTTTTAATAATTTTTCTTGACCTTGCCCATGACCTGCAAGATCTTAGTTCCCCAACTAGGAACTGGACCCGAGCCACCTGCAGTGGAAGTGCGGACTCTTAACCACTGGACTTCCAGGGAAGTCCTCTCTTCTTTTTATTAATTTATTTTATTCATTTATTCATTTGGCTGTGCTGGGTCTCGGTTATAACGCGTGGGGTTTTTGATCTTCACTGTGGCATGTGAGATCTAGTTCTGTGACCAGGGATCAAACCCGGGCCCCCTGCATCGGGAGTGTGGATCTTAGCCACTGGATCACCAGGGAAGTCCCCGATAGGTTACCTAAGACCGGGGGCCTCAGTTTCCTCACCTGTGGGAGGGGAGTGCAGAGGCTGCCCTCGGTGCCACGTGCATCTCGACCTGCACGTGGCCCTTTCTGGCTCTGTTATCGGCTGGGGGCAGTGTAGGGTTTGGAAACCAATGCCTGTGGGCAGATATGCATAGGAAGGATGGAGGAGGCACTGCCAGAGGGTCCTTCTCCTTCCTGGAGACCCCCAGGACTGCAGAGGTTGCAGCTGGCAGAACCTTGTTCTCTGACGTGGAGGGCGGACCCTGATCGGAGAGAAGAGCCTTGAAGCAAATGATGGCACCTTCCAGAGATTTCTCCAATCAACCAGTCGGCAATCCATCCATGCCTCAACCCCACCCGCCTCTTCCTCTCTCCTCCTCCTTTCCGCCCCCAGCCCCTCTCTCGGCCCCTCCCTCTCCCTCCTTTCCGCCCCCAGCCCCTCTCTCGGCCCCTCCTGCCCCTCCCTCTCCCTCCTTTCCGCCCCCAGCCCCTCTCTCGGCCCCTCCTGCCCCTCCCTCTCCCTCCTTTCCGCCCCCAGCCCCTCTCTTGGCCCCTCCTGCCCCTCCCTCTCCTCCTCCTTTCCGCCCCCAGCCCCTCTCTAGGCCCCTCCTGCCCCTCCCTCTCCTCCTCCTTTCCTCCCCCAGCCCCTCTCTCGGCCCCTCCTGCCCCTCCCTCTCCCTCCTTTCTGCCCCCAGCCCCTCTCTCGGCCCCTCCTGCCCCCCCCTCCTGCTGCCCCACCAGGTCTGTCTCTCTCTCCATCTCCTTCCCTCTCAAACAACCCCGGGGTGCCCTTTAGGTCCTTGACCCCACGATTCTGCGTAGGGGCAGGGGTGCAATGGGAGGACACAGAGACAGATGGGGCCAAAGGCCAGGTTGGCAGCACTCAAAGGACCCGGATAAGCAGCTGCCTCCCCTCACCCCAAGGAAGCTCCTCCCCAAGCTAGGGATCCAAAGGCCGCAACTGGGACCTGGCAGAGATGGGGGTGCCATGGGTGATGGAAGAGATAGGGGAGGACTTCCCTTGCAGTCCAGGGCTTAATACTCTGCCCTTCCATCACAGCGGGCTGGGGTTCCATCTCCGGTCGGGGAACAAGATCCCACATGACAAAAAGGCATGGCCAAAATACAAATAAATAAAATGGTTAATTAAAAAAAGAAGCGATCAGAGAGTCAACTGCATCTTTCTGCTTGAGGAGGATGCATCTCATGGAGGTCAGGAGGCCCTGCCCGGCCCCGGCTGGGGTCAGTGTGTTTCTCAGTTCAGCCGGACCCCCAGTGAGGGCTGCAGGATTATTCCAGCTCGTCCCTGCGCCCGCTCCTCTGTTTAACCTTCAGAAAACCTAAGTGACTTGTCCAAGGGGCCACGCTTGCCGCACTGGGGCTGGAGGGTGCTTGCAGGTCTGCCCAGCCCCACTCGAACTGCTCTGTGACTTTGGGCCACTCCCTTCCTTTGCTGGGCCTCAGATTCCTTCTGCACCATGGGGAAGGGAGAACCGGACTAGCCCAAAGCTCTGCCTGTGGGGGCGCAGGGCCCATGCTGGTCTACCTCCTTGGTAAGTTAACGGCTGAGCAGATGTGGAGGCTATACACCGAGGGATCCCGGGGCAGGTCACCCAGCCAGGAGATGGAGTATAGAATTCAAACCCAGGTCCCTGCTGACAGCTTCTGTTCCGCCACTAATTGGCTCCGTGACCTTGGGCCTGTGCCTGCCCCCATGCCCTTTACATTAATAAAGTTGAGGGGCATGGGCTTTTGGTCTTAGAATTCAGACCCTCCTTGGTGTGAAAAATCAACATCTCCAGCTTCCAAACCCTACTTGGAGGATCTGCTGTCCGGTCCTCCCACGGACCCCACCTCCACTCTTTCAGGGCATAAACGATTTCTACTCAAGAAGTAAGACTGACGGATACTAAAAGGCAGTGATCCTTGTATAAGTGGCTGTTTTCAGAGCCGAGGTTACAAAATGTTCCCCCCTCCAAAGCCTGTAAGTTGTTCCGAGGACAGAAATTCCTGAAGCCAGAATCTAGCAGGCAGTGACTTGCTCTTGGGGGGTTATGACAGACAGAAAAATAGGAGGAAGAGACCTCTGTTTCCAAGAGGAATAAGGCATAGTCTTAGTTCTGAGTCTTCCCTCTCCTACTGATGTCAGACTGAGCAATGAGGGAAAGGAAAAAAATAAACCACAAGCTACAGCGTTAGGGAAAGAAACCAGGAGCAGGAAAAACTCATAAACTCCAAGTCACATGTAAGTGCTGCCCAAGGCACCTGAGGCCAGCAGATATGGCAGTGGGGGTGGGGGAGAGCGTGGCACCGGGGTGCCCAGCAGTGCAAGATCACAGCAATCACCACCTCTAAAAGGAAGACGAGGCACTGCCCTGTTGGTCCAATAGTTAAGACTCTGCTTCCAATGCAGGGGGCACGGGTACAGTCTCTGGTTGGGGAACTAAGATCCCACATGCCATGTGGTGTGGCCAAAAAATAAATAAATTTAAAAAAGGAAGATGAATAAGACAGGAGCCAGGGGCTAAATGAACCAGAAGGGTTCAAGGTTGGAGGTGGTGGCCTCTTCAATCAGGTTGGGTTCTGAAGGCAACAGAAGAGAAGTTGCAGAGGAAAACCATATATTAAAGGAACAATCCACTCCTGTAAAAACAGAGGGAGTCTTTCAGTAGAGAAATCTAGAGAACGATCCTGGCCTATCTCCCAATTTCCATCAAAACCTCCTGTTAGTTGCTGGTCCAGGAAAATTCTGCTAATTCAAATAGAGGGAAAAAAAATTTGTTAAAGGCATAATAAACACAACATCCATCCAAAGATGCTACATGAATGAAGAGGGAAAGGAACACTGGTGTTCCCTTATGTAGAAAGATGAGTCACTATAAAAATATGGCCATAAAACAAACCAAAATTCTAAGTCAAAATGGCAGCATGAATTGAAAACAATTAAAATAAAACACACCGAGAAAAAAGTAATTCCCGCTTGAAGACCAGAAAGCAGAAATACAAAAACTGGAGAAGTTCTTGAAAAAGCTATGAGGACAACAGGTGAGAACTGATAGACCTCAGGAAAGAACGAGAAGAAAAAGACAAAAACATTTCAGAAATGAAGACCAAACTACAAGAAACACAGGGAGAGTAGACATGAAGTACAGTAAGAGGTACAGAGATTAAAATGAGAAAAGGGAACAAAACCAAATAGAAATAAAGAGATGACAGAATTCAAGAAGACAGAGAAAAGATGTAAAGGAGATACAACAAATGCATAACTAGGGTTTCTAAAGAAGAAGATGAAAACAATGGACTAGCATAAATATTTAAACTTATAATCCAGGAAAACTCTTCTGAAATAAGGGAAGATTTCATTTCATGAATCGAAACAGTACCACATGTAGTACTGGAGATCACTGACCCAGAATGGTAAGTCCCAAGACATTTTCTAGTAAAACGAATGAACTTTATAAAGACACAAAAATAAATCTTTGGGCCGCTACCCATGGCTCAGATGGTAAAGAATCTGCCTGCAACACTGGAGACCCAGGTTCGATCCGTGGGTTAGGAAGACCCCCGGAGGAGGGAATGGCTACCCACTCCAGTATTCTTGCCTGGAGAATCCCAGGGACAGAGGAGCCTAGTCCGTAGGGTCACAAAGAGTCCAACACAATTGAGTGACTGAGCACGCACACAGAAAGACCTATGAAGGAAGCAGAGTCAGGCCTGTATCAGATTTCTTGGCGACAGTAAATGACAGATAGTGGAGCAACACCTACAGGATTCTCAAGGAAATAAACTGTGAGCCAAAAATTAATATGTCATCCCTTCGTGGATACGAAGTGGTTCAGGACTCCCACAGCCACCAAAATCCACAGATGCTCAAGTCCATGACATAAAATGGTATAGTATTTGCATATAAGTCAGACACATTTCCCAAATTCTCTAAATCATCTCTAGATTATCTATAATACCCAATATAAAGTGAAGTGAAAGTGTTCATCGCTCAGTAATGTAAACGCTACATTAATAGTTGCAAGTGTGCAGCACAGTCAGGTTTTCCTTTTTGGAATGTTCTGGAATTTTTTTCCTTTTAATAATTTAGACCCACAGGTGGTTGAATCTGTGGATGTGGAACCCAGAGATTTGGAGGGTTGAGTGTATAGCCAAGCTGTTCTTTAAATACGAAGGTTACACACTAAGTTTCAAAATGTAAGGACCTGGGCAATAATGTATTATGAGTAATAAACAGTTCAGTTCAGTTCAGTCGCTCAGTCGTGTCCGACTCTCCGTGACCACATGAATCACAGCACGCCAGGCCTCCCTGTCCATCACCAACTCCCAGAGTTCACTCAAACTCATGTCCACAGAGTCGGTGATGCCATCCAGCCATCTCATTCTCCGTCGTCCCCTTCTCCTCCCGCCCCCAACCTTTCCCAGCATCAGAGTCTTTTCCAGTGAGTCAACTCGTCACATGAGGTGGCCAAAGTATTGCAGTTTCAGCTTTAGCATCAGTCCCTCCAATGAACACCCAGGACTGATCTCCTTTAGAATGGACTGGTTGGATCTCCTTGCAGTCCAAGGGACTCTCAAGAGTCTTCTCTAACACCACAGATCAAAAGCATAGATTCTTCGGCGATCAGCCTTCCTCACAGTCCAACTCTCACATCCATACATGACCACGGGAAAAACCATTGCCTTGACTAGACGGACCTTGGTTGGCAAAGTAATAAACACAGCCAACCAAATAGTGACTGGACTCACTTTAGTAACAGGTCTGAGAATATTTAACTTCAGTTCCTTTACGCCCATCAAAAAGGTAGGAAATAAGGATGACAGGATGGAATGACAATGGTATCTAGTCAGACAATATAAAAATGTAAACGAAAAATGGGTAGGATGGGCAAAAAGCTGGAAAGTAGAACAAGCTCTGGTTGCCTCATCTCTAATTGCTAGGGGGTAAAAACTAAAGCGGTAAGAGTTTAAGCATATTGAAAGTGGAAAGGTGATGCGAAGAAGGATAATCCTGCCCAATGTTACTGCGTCTAATGAGCTGCACCGTCACGTTATACACCACCAAAAACAAAACGCTGCCAACTAAGCGAAGCTGCTCTGCTTTCTTATTATGCAGGATTGTTCTTTTGCAAGAATTTTTTTTTAAGTTAGATTTTTAAATCACCTATCACATCTGTGTATACAGAGCATGGAAGGAAGGAAGGAATGGTATGAAGGAAGGAATTCCATAGGAAGGAATAATAAATTTAGTAAGGTGTTCGTGAAATTCCACCACACAGAAAAACTGATTCTCCTGAATGACTGCACCTCAGTGTCACTGTCCGTGTTTTCCTACATGGCAGCATCGAGTCCCGGAGAAGGCAATGGCACCCCACTCCAGTGCTCTTGCCTAGAAAATCCCATGGATGGAGGAGCCTGGTGGGCTGCAGTCTGTGGGGTTGCTATGGGTCGGACACGACTGAGCGACTTCACTTTCACGCATTGGAGAAGGAAATGGCAACCCACTCCAGTGTTCTTGCCTGGAGAATCTCAGGGACGGGGGAGCCTGGTGGGCTTCCGTCTATGGGGTCACACAGAGTCGGACACGACTGAAGTGACTTAGTAGCAGCAGCAGCATCAAGTCCAGTTTACATCATTGAACTTGAGTGTGGGAGGATTTTGGTAGCTGTGGGGGATTCCCTGCGTGGATACTAAGGGACAACCATATATTAATCTTTGGCTCACCCTTTCCATCAACTGTAGGTGGAGCAGCACTTCTTCAAAGAGTGCTTCACTCTTGCCTCAAGAGGTTTTTCCCAGCTGCGGACATCTCTTCAGGTTGTCATGTCACCGAATGAGCAGGAAGTGGCAGCTGTCAGGAACACTGCCTGACTGTGAGCTTCCAGAAGCACTGGATGGAGACAATATACGCCTTACTCAGTACAGTATCAGCTGAAATGAGTAGTGACTAGAGAAAGGGGAGGATGGAGAAGAAACCAGCTGAATGTATTGTTATTCACAGAAGAGAAACAATAGACACTATCTAAAGGAGATCAGTCCTGGGTGTTCATTGGAAGGACTGATGCTAAAGCTGAAACTCCAATACTTTGGCCACCTCATGTGACGAGTTGACTCACTGGAAAAGAGTCTGATGCTGGGAGGGACTGGGGGCGGGAGGAGACGGGGACGACAGAGAATGAGATGGTTGGACAACATCACCGACTCGATGGACATGAGTTTGAGTGAACTCCGTGAGTTGGTGATGGACAGGGAGGCCTGGCGTGCTGTGATTCATGGGGTCTCAAACAGTCGGACACGACTGAGAGACTGAACTGAACTGAAAGAAAGAAGGAACTAGGAATATTATATGAAGGATAAATATAAAAAAATGTAACCACTAGAACAAAATTACAAGCTTTCCCAAATATCAGAAAGATCGCTATTTTTTGTTTTGGGTTGTTTGCTTGTTTTCATCAGAATATAGCCCTCCTAGGGGCTTCCCCGGTGGTCCAATGGCCAAGAATCTGTGCTCCCAAGGCAGGGGACCTGGGTTCAGTCCCTGGTTAGGGAACTAGATCCCACATGTCACAATGAAAGATCCCACATGCTGCAACTAAGGATCTCTCATGCTTGCAACTAAGACCCAGTACAGCCAAACAAGTAGATACATATGTGTGTATGTTATATACAAAAAAGGAATGTAGCCCTCCCATAAGCACAAAGGCATGCATATATATGTACACAGCATGACTGGAAAGATCAAAGACATCAGCCACATCAATAAATATAAACAGATTTAACTTATCTATAAAAGGAAAATATTTTTTTAGTTTACATCCAAGCAAATTTCAACTCTATCTTGTATTTGAGAGACATACATCAGAAAAGGTTAAAAGTAAAAGAATGAGCAAACGTTTAAAGACACATACAAACAAACATAAAGCTGAAGCCATAATCTTAGTATCTGACAAGGGGAATTAAAGCCAGGCATCACTAGATGAGCCAAAGAAAGGCCACTTATAATGCTAAGTCATATAATTCACAAAGTGTCAGAAACACTGCAGCGATTTTCAGGAGGGAGAAATAACAGGGATGTCAGGATAAACGGATGGGAACACACTAATAACAGACTGTGACTCACCTTTCTGAGTCCAAGAAACAAGGAGATCAAACACAAAATCATTCAGAAGATCTACAAAATAACCAAAAAGTGCTACTCTATATTGAATTCTTGATCCTAATGATAAACAATTCACTTATTTTTCAAGAGCAGATGGAACATTTATGAAAATTGAAAACCTCAACAAAACCCATAAACATAAATAAAAAATACATTTTAAAAATACAAAGCAGTATGACTAGAAAGTAATGTAAAAGTCAGGAAATTTTTTTAAAAACAAAACCTCTCTCTGGGACAATTCTTGAGTCAAAAGGGAAGTACAAACGGGATTTGTGGCATTTCTAGAAAACAACCACATCAAAATACCAAGAATCTGAATCTACAAGGCACTGCTGCAGATTTATCAGAAGAATGTTTATAGCCTCCAATACACGTGACAAGTAAAACAGGACCGATAAGAAGAAAGAAAGCAGCAGGCAAAAAACGGTAGAAAAAGAACCTAAACATTTCCTTAAAATGTTAGAAAATAAGAAGACTAAGGAAAGAAAAATTACAGTAGAAAACAGTCAAGAAGCGGATAAACAGTAGAATGAAGACATAAGGCCAAAAACAGGCTCTTTGGAAAATATTCAATATATAAATCACAAGTAACCTAATTAAGAAAATAAGAGAGTGAGGAGGTGAGGAGTGGGCACCCAGTGCAAAGTAAGTCATGCCAAATGGGAAAGGAGCCAAAGAAGCAGAGGAGAACTTTGTTTTTAATTGTAAGATAGTACTTTGCAAATAACATTTGAAACCTGAAAAAAATAGTTTCTAGACAAATGTAATAAATCAAGATCGTTCCCAGAACAGTCAGTCTAGACAGGCCAACTTTTACATAAGACATAGAATTATACAAGATCATTTAGAAACAAAAGCAACAAGAAAATTTTAGAGAGGAATTTTATGAATTTACATAACAGAAGATCTCAATGCTTTTAAAAGTGTTAAATAGCAAAATATAAGAAGGAACACTTTTTAAAAATTTAAGTATGGTGGTTTATTCACTAAGTCATATTGGACTCTTGCAATCCCATGGACTGTAGCCCACCAGGCTCCTCCATCCACGGGATTTTCCAGGCAAGAATACTGGAGTCGATTGTCACTTTTGTCACTTCCTTCTCCAGGGTGCCTTCCTGACCCAGGGATCGAATCCAGGTCTCCTGCATTGCAGGCGGATGGGTTCTTTACTGACTAAGTCACCAGAGAAGTCTAAGTACAAAGAATTTACGTTAGTATAATACAGACATCAAAACCTGACAAAGACTGCACGAGACACTCTGCTGACCAATATCACTGATGAAAACCACTGTAAAGATCCTAAATAAAAAGCAAATAGAATTTAACAGCACATCAAAAGAATGAAAAATCAAAACCATGTGGGTTGGGACTTCCCAGGTGGTCCAGTGGCTAAGACTCCACACTCCCTATGCAGGGGGCCCTGGGTCAATCCCTGGTCAGGGAACCAGATCCCACATGCCACAACAAAACAAAACAAAACCAAGTGGGTTTTATTCTTGGAATGCAAGAATGGTTCAATATTAGGATGTCTTTAATATAATTCACCATATTCACAGATCTAAGGAGGAAAACCATACTAATATCCCCAGACATGCTAAAGTAATTTGACAAGATTTCCAACACTCTTTCTGGATAAATTAGGAATCAATGGATACTTCCTTAACAAAATTATGTATATCAGCATCAAAGCCAAGAGCCAGCTTCATACAGGAGTGTGAACACTCAGCTTCATACATGAGGGAACTCTTGCTGAAGATAGGAAAAGGACAAAGTGTCCAGCACCCTCGTGGGCACTGGAGGTATTCATCAAAGCAACTCGGCAAGAGAAATTAGAGCTATTAAAACTGAATGAAAGTGAATTCGCTCAGTCGTGCCTGACTCTTTGCCACCCCGTGGACTGTAGCCCGCCAGGCTCCTCTGTCCATGGAACACTCCAGGCAAGAATACTAGAGTGGGTTGCCATTCCCTTCTCCAGGAGATCTTCCTGATCCAGGGATCGAACCTGGGTCTCTGACACTGCAGGCAGATTCTTTACTGTCTGAGCTACCAGTGAAGCTATGATGCAAACAGGGAGCAAACCTCCCCCCTAAACCTTAAACAGAAAAAGCTAAAATTACTGCTATTTTTACACAATACTACTATATACCTAGACAAGTCAAGAGAAACTGTTGAAAAACTCCTGCTAATAAAGAAATATCATAAGGTGATAGGAAACAGACAGACACATACACAAATATAAAAAAGCAGCTAGAAACAGAAGATATAATGAAAAGATTCCTACTTACAACCACCACCAGAACACTTAGGGTTAAACTTAACAAAGATGTTCAACATTCATGTGAACAAAACTTTTAAGCCACTGACAGTACAAAATAAACTTGAACAAGCACTGTTTTTGGACAGAAGATTCAGCATTTTAAAGATGTCGATTTTCTCTTAGCCAGTGTATAAACTGCACTCGATTCTATGGTTCAACAAATGGATTCTAAAGTTTATCTAGAAAAATAAGCAAGGGACTTCCCTGTGGTACAGTGGTAAAGAATCTGCCCGCTAATGTAGGGGACATGGGTTCAATCCCTGGTCTGGGAAGATTCCACACACCATGGGGCAACGAAGCCCGTGAGCCACAACTGCTGAAGCCCGCGTACCTAGAGCCTGTGCTCTGCAACAAGAGAAGCCACTGCACTGAGAAGTCTGAGCTCCACAACTAGAGCAACCCCTACTCGCTGCAACTAGAGAAATGAAGACTCAGCACAAATAAAGAAATAAAATAAAATTTAAAAAAGAAAAATAAGCAAGACCCGACAGGAAAACTCTGAGGAAAGGAACGTGTGAAGAAGGGCTGGACTTTTGGAGACTGACACATTGAAGCACCAATAACGAAAAGAACCCAGTTTTTGCACATAAACAGGGCAATGAAGCAAATCACAGCACGAGTATGGTATTTGCATATCCAACACAGGCAGCATCTCCAAATGCGTGAGTAAAAATGGATCTTTTAATACAGCTGTTGGGCAAGCAGGGAAGCCAGTAGGGAAAAAGAACCAGATGAGCTGATATCTCAGAATATGCCCAGGATAAATCCCAAATGTAATAATAAATGTTTCAGACAAAACAAGAGTGAATTCCTTAATAAACTTAGAGTTGGGAAGGTTTTCTTAATTATGAATGAAATCCAGAAGTCATGAAAAGAAAAAGTTTCCCTGCAACCTTTTGCCAAATACTGAGAAAGTAAAAAACATAAGTGACATCTTGGGATGGCTTTTGTTTCTCTCAGATCCCAGATGTCCCATTTTTCTAACTTAGAAAGTGATCCCACAAATCAAGGAGAAAAAATGAACAATCCAAGAGAAAATGAGCCAAGGTCACATCTCACACACACACACACACACACACACACGCTGATGCTTAAACCGATAAGCAAGATGGGGGAGCTTTTTGTAAGAAAAATGCAGGTCAAAACAGTCAGATAGCATCTCTCACCCATCAGATTTGCAAGAATCTAAAACTTCGACAACACATCCTTCAGGCAAGGCTCTGAGGAAATGGGCACCCATACAGTGCTGGTAGGGGTGGAGGGCAAGTGACCAACATCTATCAAAATTACACATTCATGTACCCTTTCGCCTCGCAGCCCCACTATGTGAATTTATCCTACAGATAAGTGATATTTGTACCGGTCACGGGTTTGTTTGCAACCGCAAATGATTAGAAACAACCCAAGGTCTTTCTTGAAGGGACTGATTAAACACACAGTGACACTCATATCTTGGAAAACAATGTCCGCTCCCAGGGGGCCAGGAACAAGGTCACTCTGACTCATCACATGGCCAGCACAGACCCTAGCACATCAAAGGTGTTTAATACATATTTTCTGAAAGAATGAATGAATGATCCCTAAACTGCCCAGAAAGCCAGGATCAAATGAGCAACTAATCTAGGGGAGTGGCGTCTGCAAACCGCTAAACCCTGAGCCTGCGCAGAGGACAACTGTTAGAATATGTAACTGATGTGTCCCGCCTCACCGTCTAAGGGCACAAAATAAGGTTGCATGCCGTGTCCCTTCATATTCAAGTACCTGAGTATGCACCTGTCCCAGGAGAGAAAGGTGACCTTCCCAACACTACAAGGCTAGTACCTGGTCAGGGGGAGGGGTCGAGGGGGGTGCCACCAGGATCTGCTATTAGGTTTGTCTGCATCTGAAAGTCTCAGAGGCTTTTTTCTTCCCTGAGGCCATCTCAGGCCCCCCAAGGTCACTCTGCAGTAGAGCCTGGGCTCCGGCTCTCAGGATCAGGGTGAAGTCACCTTCTGCTCAGTGCAGGGAGTGATAACTCACCACGGATCTGGACATCCAGACATCTGCTCTTAGCGACCCTGGACTGGGAGGACCGGGGCGGGGGTGCGGAACAGTTATGGATGGCTTCTCTTGAAAAGCTGACATGTGTGCGGACGCCAGAAGGAGGTGAGGCAGCAGCTGGATGGATTTCTGGGGAAAGTGTGTCCAGGGAAGAAAGTCAGGGAGTGCAAAGGCCCTGAGGCATGTGTGCCTGAGGGACTGACCCTGGAGTCACCACAGGACCAGGAGAGGCCAGAGACAGAGGGGACACTGGGCTGGGGTGGGGAGGGGGCTTGAGGGCCACCGCAAGGACTTGACAGCTGATTGGCAGGGGGTACCATGGGGCAATTTTGAGGAGGAAAGGGTTATAGTGTGACTTTTTCTGGGGGGGTCACCCTGTGTGGCTTGTGGAATCCTAGTTCTCCACCTCGGCAATGAAAGCCCCAAATCCTAACCACTGGACTGCCAGGGAATTCCCTAGTGTGGCTTATGTCTTGAAGAAATCTTTCCGGATCTGGCTGCTTTTTGAGTCTAAATCACAGGTGATGTGTCGCAACAGGGCAACAGGAATGTATTACAGGGCTATTGTGATCATGGGGAGAGGGAAGTGGAGAGAAGGAAGTAGGGGGAGAGCTCCGCTAAACAGATTTCCCCTCTAACACTCCTTCCCTCCCCCCAGCCCAGCCCAGCTCTCTCCCTCTCTGGGTCCCAAGGACCTGCCACCCCAGGCTCCTCCTGCTGCAGCCCCACACAAGCCCACAGACCCCACAGTGTTGGGGTCCTGAAAGCTCTGCCTCCCCAGCCCTGTCCGCTCCGGGCACATGACCTCCAGACTAGCCGAGTTGACTTCTGCCCTATTGCTCAAGCCACGAGGCTCTGCAGAAACCCAGGTTTCTCTCCCAAAAGGTCCCTCCATGGTCCCCTGCCCAGGAACTTCCTGAGCAGAAAAGGTATGAAGGAAGTTTGCCATCTGTCCGCCTACCAGGCACCCCACTTAACACCACGCGTCCTGGATCTCCATGTCCACTGCGGTGGCCCCTCTTACAAATGAAAAACTAAGGTGCAGAGCAAAGGGGCTGCTGGGCTAGTAAAGGTGGGAGGCAGGATCGGTACCACCCAGGTATGTGTCCCCAAATCTCAGACTATCCTTCCTCCGTCTCTCCCGACCTAGGAAGCCACCTAGATACTGACTCGTACTGTAGCCCGTGGGCTGGGTCCCCATTTCTGCACACATTCACACCAGGAGGAGCTCGTGGCTACCTTCCAAAGGAGTGTGAACAGCACTCACCCCAAACCCTGCGCTCCCCCATAGCCCAGACCTCTGGCAGACCTTCAGAGCCCCTGAGCAAGTCCTGTGGGGAACCACCGGGGTGAATTTGGTCTTGGAGTGAACTGGGATTGCAGGAAAGTGGGCACCAAGCCAGATGCTGCCCACTTAGCCTGATATTAAATCAGGGAGGGCCTGGCATACAGCAGGTGCACAATAAGTGCGTGATGACTGACAGTGGTGAGGGATACAGGACAGCCATCCCGACATATCCTCAATGCCTTTGAAAATGATGGTTAAAAATTTGCAAGAAAAACCAGCTCTTCTCTATTGCTCAAGGCACCAGGCTCTGGGAACACCAAATTTCTGAAACAAGCTCTTCCTTCCCAAAATGTCCCTCCACCTTCCCGACCCGGCAACCCCTCAATCATGGTGGGGAAGATGAGCTGCCATTTGCCAAGAATCCATCAAACTACTGTCACGGTTTTCTTCATACCTTTGAGTATTGCCTCTGTGTGTCCACAGCGCGTATACACAGACACTTATCCAACAGTGGGATCATGGTCGGTGGGGCTCCCAGTTTTTCTAGAGGGATGTGTGTGTGCGTGCATGTGTGCGCCTGGGGGGCAGGGGAGGGGACGTCCAGTCACCACTCTCAGTGAACAGCTCTTGCTTTGCTCTTTATCTTGAAGGTTTGAGGGGAGGGTATGTGACACGTCAGCATTTTGGCATATGCTTTCCAGTCCTTTTCGGCCGGCTCCACTCACATGGAGCAGTGTTTACACGGGCTGTGTCCAGGAGGCGCACAGAAAGGGATCCTTACCCACACCGTTCTACACCTTGCTTTATTTTTCACTTAAAAATATGCGGGGCCCCTGTCTCCTAAAACCAGGTGGTAGTTACATAACCAGACCCATTTCCTAAAACTCCTCAAATTGGACACATGCAATGGGGTGTAAATTCTGAATTAAACTCTTTGGAAATACACGCTGTGCCTCCATAATGTCAGTAGACATGGCTCCAGGCCCTACCTCTCCAGGGTAATCCCACCTTGACTGCTGGAGGGGCGTCCCCTTGTAACTCAGCTGGTAAAGAATCCACCTGCAATACACAGACCTGGGTTAGATCTCTGGGTTGGGAAGATCCCCTGGAGAAGAGAAAGGCTACCCACTCCAGTAATCTGGCCTGGAAAATTCCATGGACTGTATAGTCCGTGAGGTTGCACAGAGTCAGACTCAACTGAGTGACTTTCACTTTTCACTTTGACTGCTGGAAATGTGGCTTCTATCTTTTTGCTTTTATAGACAACACTGTGGTATCTTAGCACTTACATCTCTCAACACATCCTTAATTACTTCTGTAGGACTGTTCCGAGGAGAAGGCAATGGTAACCCACTCCCCTGGAAAATCCCATGGACAGAAGAGCCTGGTAGGCTGTAGTCCATGGGGTCACGAAGAGTCGGACACGACTGAGCATCTTCACTTTCACGTATTGGAGAAGGAAATGGCAGCCCACCCCAGTGTTCTTGCCTGGAGAATCCCAGGGACGGAGGAGCCTGGTGGGCTGCTATCTATGGGGTCGCACAGAGTCGGACATGACTGAAGCGACTTAGCAGCAGCAGCAGCAGGACTGTTCCTAGAAATGAGCTGCTTAGGTCAAAGGAAATGAAAATCTGTTCTCAATACAGGTCATCACGGCTGTCAAGAACTTAAAAAGTCCAAGTTCTCTCCAGTGTCAGGGCTTGTCCTCCTTCCCATCCTCTCATTGGGAAGAGAGACGGCTGTGGCCGAGTTAGCATTTATTAAAAGCTCCCCGTCAGGGATGGAGCTGTGTGGTTTAATATAACAACGGTGTATATTTCCTGAGGGCTCACCATGCACAGACACTGGTTAGAGTGGCTTTTCCTTCAGTAACTCATTTAATCTTCCCAATTGCTGCGTGAGGCAGGTCCTCTTATTATCAATCACAGTTTAAGAATTGGAAACCGAGGCCCAGCTGGGATTCAAACATCCTCTGCCAGGTGAAATAACTCTGTCTGTAGCCCAGTCCCGTTCAACTGGGACTGCACTGTGGCCAGGGGCTCAGATCTTGCTGCGGTCAAGAGGAGGCGGCTGACTCAGTTCCTCGTCTGTAAAATGGGACTGACAGCTCAGAGGGCTGAGAGGGTTTAAAAAGAAGAGCAGGTTAATAAACCCCTGGCGTCAGGTGGGGGCTTGACCAACAGAAAGAAAAGCGAAAGTGCTAGTCACTCAGTCACCTCCGACTCTTTGTGACACCACGGACTGTAGCTCACCAGGCTCCTCTGTCCATGGAATTCTCCAGGCAAGGATACTGGAGTGGGTTGCCGTTCCCTTTTCCAGGGGATCTTCTGGATGCAGGGATCGAACCCAGGTCTCCTGCACTGAAGGAGGATTCTTTACTGTCTGAGCCAGAAGCCCGCCCTCAAATCAGGAGATTGCCTTGGAAGCTGCTGGAAAAAGCACCTGATGACTACAGACACCGGGGTGCGGTGGGGGAGGTGGGGAGGGGGCAGTCTCTGGGCTCCATGTCTGTATCTGGGACAATGGCGTCTGCACTTTCAAATCAAGCTGTTCATGGAATGTAAGGACCACTTTTCTGTTTTACTTTCATGTGCAGCCAGCAACTCAGACTTTGCACAGGTGTGACATCCAGAAGGCCCTGCTGACCCTGCAGCACTTGGTTCCTGCTGGGTGATAGGAGAGTTTGGAGCACTGCCCAGAATGGGAGGGGCCCTCCTAGTCCCTGTGGCCAGTTCTGCAGAGCTGGAAGCTCCTGGCTCCACTGGGGTCTGTCCAGAGGGAAGACAAACAGAGGCAGGCAGGGGAGGAAGGGATGCTCACTCACCAAGCTCTAGACACAGGAAGATGGGTACTGTTTCTCGCTAGCTACTAGAGATGGAGGCTTGGCAAGGACTCTCAAGGGCAGGCGGTGAGTGCAGGGGGAACTCGTCAAGGCACTTCCCCTCCCTCCGGAGTCTGTCAATGGGGGTGATAACACCTCCTACCTCCCAGGGAAAGGAGGAGGACTCAAGGGAAATGAGGTTGGCAAACAGCATAGGGTGCTGGGGGCCTCAGGTCCAGAACCCACCGATGATGCTTTTTTTTACTTTCTTCTCTGGGAAGATCAAAGTCAACCCATAAGATGCCTTCCCAGCCCCTCCCTCCCACCTCCTGTCTTCATCAGCTCAGAAGGCCCCTCTGGACCAGTTCCAGCCCTCTCCTGCCTCCAGCACCCTCTGGGACTTCATCTACCGACCTGCCCCTCCCTCTTCAGGGACTTCAGCCACTCCCTCCTGGCTCTTTCCCATCAGCTTATAAATGCAGCCAGTCTCCCTTATCCAAAAGCACAGATACAGTAAAACAAAAATTTAAAACGTGCTGCTCAAATACACACACCATCAGCAGCAAAAATAGTAATAGCCTAGTCATAACCCGGGAGAAGATCTTTGCCACCAAGAGACCAGACAAGCAGCAAGCCTCTCACTGATGAACTCAAACAAGAGAGTAAGAAACACCCAAAGATACTAGATGTTCATACTCTTTGACCCCAGTAATTTCATTTCCAGGAAATAACAGGAAATGCACGTTCACAGCCTAAGGAAGTACACATGGCACGGTTCCGATAGAGAGCCAGCTGACGCTACACTGATTACCAGGTAATTCCCTCTCCAGAAAAAAATATCTGGCAATGCATAAATTTATCTATGAACTGAATGTAACACAACCTAAAAGAGCCAAATACTAAAAAAAATCCAACAAAACCTAAATGTCAAATGAAACTCATTAACTAAATATGATGTCACAATATCTAAGCATTGAAAAATATAAAAAAAGAATTAGAGAAAGATGAGGAATTTGCAATGTTTGTATAAACAAGATATCCAAATATGTTGTTGTTTAGTCGCTCAGTCGTGTCTGATTCTTTACGACCCCATAGACTGTAGCCCACCAGGCTCCCCTGTCTGTGGGATTTCCCAGGCAAGAGTACTGGAGAAGGTTGCCATTTCCTTCTCCAGGGGATCTTCCCGAACCAGGGATGGAGCCTGAGTCTCCTGCATTGTCAGGCAGATTCTTTACCACTAAGCTACCAGGGAAGCCATTCAAATATGTACCAATGTGTTTTTTTAAGAGCCTGGCAAATTTTAACAATAGTTATCTCCAAGTGATAACTGGTGGCTCAGGCAGTCGTTCAGTCCCTGGGTTGGAAGATCTCCTGGAGGAGAGCATGGCAACCCACTCCAGTATTCTTGCCTGAAGAATCCCCATGGACAGAGGAGCCTGGCGTATATTCGGTCCATGGGGTCACAGAGTCGGACATGACTGAGTGACTAAGCACAGCACATCTCCAAGTGATGGGATTATGGAATTTCCCCCCTACTTTCAGTTCATTCATTCAAGCAAAAGTCAGTAAACGCCTACTATGTCAGACTGGGCGCTAGGCTTCTGGCAAGGTTCCTCCCTCCAGGAGCTTCTAATCTGGACAGGAGGAGGAAGGCAACAGAATGCAGGGCAGGTCAGTCACCAGGAGGTAAGGGCGCACCTGCGCGCTGCCTGGCTGGGAGAAAGTGCATTCCAGAGAGCGCAGCAATGAGCACAGCTTGGGTGGCCAGATTGAAGGTGGAACCATCCCCACCAGAAGGTGAAGCAGCTGCTGCGGGGTCGGGGCGGGGAAGAGCTGTTTTCACAGATTAAGCTCCCCTTTTCTCACCCACCCCTCTTCCCATCTGGTTACAAATGCCCCCCAGCAGCCACCTGGTCTCACTCTACCCTGGTACCAACCCAGACCCACAGGGAACAGCATTCTCTGCTGCCCTGGGTCCCCGAAGAGCTGGACCTCCATGGCACTGTGGAAGGGGCTGACGAGGGGCCGACTTGATGACGCGGTGTGTCACAACTTCCTTAAGTTCCAACTAAGTCACCTTCCCAAGGCAGCTCAGCTGAATCAGCCTGCAATGCAGGAGACCCTGGTTCAATTCCTGGGTCAGGAAGTTCCCCTGGAGAAGGACAGGTTAGCCACTCCAGTACTCTTGTCTGGAGAATCCTCACGGACAGAGGAACCTGGCAGGCTACAGTCCATGGGGGTCGCAAAGAGTCGGACACGGCTGAGCGACTAAGCACAAGTCACTTTGAAAAATGCTGTCCACCCTCACACACACCAGGAACAAGTCCACTAGCCTAGGCAGCTCTAGGGCTTCAACAGGTACAAAGCAAAACAAAATATTAAAGAATTTCCACTTTGGTGTTTGTCCTCTAATATGGAGCGGCCACAGTGGACAAGCAGGGACAGGCACCAGGGCACTGGAAACAAGTTTGGAAGGAAAAGGAGCAACTGAGAAGGTTCCATCTTGACTCTCCTTTTTTATTTGGGCCTGATTTGGCTGCTGGGCTCTTTGGCTGTGGGAACAGGGATGCGAGCAGGAGGGGACAGTCACAGCTGGAGGGGGTGCCAGAGGGGTAGCCCCAGGGAGTTTGATGGAGGAGGGCACAAAGGATTCCAGAGACCCCCAAAGGGCCACCACTGTGCCTCCGATCACTTCGTATTTGGCGGAGACCAAAAGGGTGTCCTCTAGAGAAAGGGCCGTGAGGTCAGGCGAGGTGGTTCCTAACCCTCTCAGAGCTGGGGGCCCGGCTGCATCTGGCCGGGAGGTGGGAACCTTTGCCTGGAACGTGTCAGAAGCGGAAACTGAGGCCGGGGACTCCGCTAGCGTCAAGGGGCGTGGGCTGAGACTGGACATCCCCGGAAAGAGCCTCTGCCAGCGCACCACAGCTCCCGCTGGGACTCGACGTTTCCCATCTGGAGGAGAGAAGCACGCCGGAAAGAGGCGGTGGTCTGCGGATCCGGATCCCCGGGACGGAGCGCTTAGACCCTGCTCTCCCCACTTCCCAGTTCCGACCCAGTAGGTCCCTTCACCTGGAGAGAGCCCTTTCCCCCTTCGCCG
Source organism: Moschus berezovskii (assembly GCF_049115385.1). Classification (NCBI taxonomy): domain Eukaryota; kingdom Metazoa; phylum Chordata; class Mammalia; order Artiodactyla; family Moschidae; genus Moschus; species Moschus berezovskii. The sequence continues at coordinate 117,406,795 of NC_142465.1, forward strand.
TCCAAAGCCTCAGCATCCTCAAAGGCCCAGGGGGACGCCTCCCATCCCCCGGCAGTCTCCCCGACCAGCCGGCCGCTCCCCCCGACCCCTCTCCCCAGCGGCGCCCCGAGGGGCCAGGGGCGATCGCGGCCGGCGGCGAGGCCTCCGGGACTTTTCCGCGCCCCCAGGCAGAGCGGCGCGGCTCGCCCAAGGGCGCAGCGCCGGCCGGGGGAGCCGGCCCTCGGACCCGGGCTTCTCGCTCCTACGGCCGCTCTGCTCCTGCCGCGGGGACCCCCCGCCCGGGCGGCGCTGCCCGGAGGGCTCCCGGGCGGGGCGCGCCCTCCCTTCTCGGGCTGGGCTCCCAGCCCAGCCGCCGCGCTCAACTCGGGTGCCTCTGGGGCGGAGGCTGCGGTCGGGGAACCAGAGCGCACAGTCGGTGCGCACGCGAGCGACCCTCCCGAACAGGTGGTCCCCGCGGGCGGCGGCCGAGCCCTCCGCAGCCCCTTCCCCTTCCTTCTCCCGGAGCGCGCCTCCCCGCCCGGGCCCGGGGCGCCCCCGGCCTGTGCCCCGGAGCCCGGCCACTCGTACCTCTGGCTGCTGCGACTCCGGCCGGCGGACAACGCGGCCCCGCGGGCCCGGCGGCGGCAGGCGGGCGGCGGGCGGCGGGCGGCTGGCCGGCGGGGCCGGGAGACCGGCGGGCGGAGCGCCGCTCCCCAGCCCGGGGCGGGGTCAGCGCCGCCCCGCCCCGCCCCGCCCCGCGGGGGTCCGCGAGTCCGCGCCACTCCCGGCGCCCGGGGCTGGACCCCGTCAGCCCGCGGGCCCGCGGGTACGGAGCACTCCCCGTGCCTCCCTGCCGCGTAGTCTATGGGTTTACGATCCCTTTCCCCCATTTAACAGATGAGCCAAACGAGGCTCAGAGCGGTTACGGGACTTCCAGGTCAAGCAGCTGGGCAAGGGCAGTAGCGGCGCTGGGACTCGGGCCGGCCTGTTGCCGCTGTGCCTCCTGCCTCCATCACCGTGTGGCCGGTGCGGGGCGCTTTGCCGGCATCCACGCAGTGTTGCCCAACCTTCCCGCCCTGATCTTCTCCCTCTCACTGCGCACTTGCCGTGGCGTCCTCACTTCCTCCTCACCCAGCCTCTCACTCAGGATGACCAGGGGAAGCCCTCTCCACTTGTCCGCAAGATCCCACCCTTCAAGCCGATGCTGATCAAGTGATTCTGCCCTCCATCCCCTCTCTCCAATATTTCCCATCTGATCACACACGGTTGCTTCTCCTATCCTAAAACCGAAATGGGGTGGGAGGGTGGATTCAGTTCAGTTCAGTTCCGTCGCTCAGTCGTGTCCGACTCTCCGCGACCCCATGAATCACAGCACGCCAGGCCTCCCTGTCCGTCACCAACTCCCGGAGTTCACTCAAACTCATGTCCACAGAGTCGGTGATGCCATCCAGCCATCTCATTCTCTGTCGTCCCCATCTCCTCCCGCCCCCAACCTTTCCCAGCGTCAGAGTCTTTTCCAGTGAGTCAACTCTTCGCATGAGGTGGCCAAAGTATTGCAGTTTCAGCTTTAGCATCAGTCCTTCCAATGAACACCCAGGACTGATCTCCTTTAGAATGGACTGGTTGGATCTCCTTGCAGTCCAAGGGACTCTCAAGAGTCTTCTCCAGCACCACAGTTCAAAAGCATCAATTCTTCGGCGATCAGCTTTCTTCACAGTCCAACTCTCACATCCCTACATGACCACGGGAAAAACCATAGCCTTGACTAGACGGGGGGTGGATAAAAACCACCAAAAACTCTCTTACGATCCCTCTGTCCCCTCCAGCTACTGCTGTCTCATTTCCCCTTTCCCTTACGCAAAAGCCCTCCAAGAGCTGTTTCTCCAGGCTGTCTTCAGTCTGCCTCCTCCATTCTCCTTAAAAAACCATCTAATCGGGCTCTTGTCCCTCTTCCCACTGATGCCCCAGAACCGCCATGCTGCGGCTCCAATGATGTGCAGTCACTGGATACAGCTCTAAGTCTCCAGCTTGTCCTCCAGGTCCCTCCAGCAGGATTTGCCCTGCTGCCCACTCCCTCTTCTCCAGTGCACCCTCCTCTCTTGGCTGCCCTAACACCACCCTTGCCTGGCTCTCCTCTTCCTCCTTGGTGACCCCCATTCTCCTTTGCAGCAGCCCGCAGCTTCTAAATGTCACCCCAACCTGTGGCTTCTATCTGCTGGGGACACCGGGAGCTGGCCCTCTTCTGAAGCTCACAGGTCTGTGTGCTGGAGCCCTCCCGTATCTCGCTCCATCCTACGGCCCTGTCTTCTTTCCCCGGAGTTGTCATCCTGCATCTTCCTCTCAGTTAATTTTCTAGGTGGTTGTTGTCTGGTCGCTAAGTTCTGTCCAACTCTTTGGTGACCCAGTGGACTGGAGCCCAGCAGGCTCCCCCGTCCATGGAATTCTCCAGGCAAGAATACTGGAGTGGGTTGCCATGCCCCTCTCCAGGGGATCTTCCTGAGCCAAGGACAGAACCTGCTGCATCTCTTATACCCCCTGCATTGGCAGGTGAGTTCTTTACCACCAGAGCCACCTGGGAAGCCCCTTATGTTGGCTATTTGATTCTAATGAACGTATTTTAAAGGGAGACTTTACATCACTGCTCTCGGTAGAGCACCACTATCTATCACTAGCTTAAACGTGAGAATAAAAGTGCTCTGAGGCTCTGGGGGGCCCATCGCCCATCTAAGGGCTGAGCCACTTTCTGCCTCTTCCTGTGAGAAATGGAGACTCACAAGGTATAGAGAGGTGGTGAAGGCAGGCCAGCACCGAGGAGAGACCAGCTCTGGACCGGGACCTTAGCTGCTGCTGCTGCTGCTGAGTCGCTTCAGCCATGTCCAAGTCTGTGCGACCCCATAGACGGCAGCCCACCAGGCTCCCCTGTCCCTGGGATTCTTCAGGCAAGAGCACTGGAGTGGGCTGCCATTTCCTCCTTCAATGCATGAACGTGAAAAGGGAAAGGGAAGTCGCTCAGTCGTGTCTGACTCCTAGCGACCCCATGGACTGCAGCCCACCAGGCTCCTCCGCCCATGGGATTTTCCAGGCAAGAGTACTGGAGTGGGGTGCCATTGCCTTCTCCGTGGACCTTAGCAGAGAACTTAGAAAATAAAAGAAAATCCAGAATCGAGCAGGCAGTGACTTTCTCCTGGAAGCCACCTCCGGTGCTGTGCTCAGATGTCCCCAGGGAATCTACCGCCTTGCAGCTTGACTAATCACACAACAACCCTCTGAGATCATGCTGTTATCACCCCCCATCTTACAGATGAGAATGCTGAGGCTGAGGTGGACGCCTGCCCAAGCTCACAGAGCATATTAAGGTGGGCAGAGACTGGAATTTGAGTTTGCCAGATCCCAAGTCCTCAGCGGCCTCTGAGGTTAAGTCTTCTCTCATCTGAGCTGGCCTGGCTGTTGGGGCAGCTGTTGGGGGAGTTTGAGGGGGCTGGCCGCAGTTTGCCCATCTATAAAGTGCTGCCTGAGAAGCACAGCCTGCCCCCCCGCCCCAGGGACTTTTGTTGCAGTCTGGAGAGAAGGGTATCCTTTCTTCTGTGTGGGTGTGGGGTGTACTCTCTTTCTTCTGGAGGAAGAGTGGGGAGACCAGAGCTGTGTTGCTGCCTGGCCACCACAAGAAGGGAGGGCCCATCTCAGAACAGAGCCCATCCCCAGGGAGGCTAGACACAGGCCGGGCAACATCCCTGGAGCCTCTGTGTCCTTCAGGGCTCGGTCTGATTGGCCCTCATCTTCCCCTTTATACAGCTTGGTTTAACCAGATGGGCTGGATTCTTTTCCCCTTGAACACAGAAGAATCCTAACTGATACAGCTCTCACTGCAGCACTTTCCGCTCCACCCGGAGCCTCTCCCATTTTAATAAAAAGGATAAGAAAACAAAAAGCCAAGTCCACCCACGCCCCTTACCCCATTACCTCCAGTTCTCTCCCGCCTCCAACCAGGTTTGTCCAAAGAGTCATCTCCACGCACTGTTTCTGACCCTGCCCTTCCCAGTGCCCCTGCTTCCTCTCCTACTGAGGATGGAGGCTCCTGCTTGTGGCCAGTCCCGTCAAGACAGGATTAACAACACTATCCCTAACCTTTGCTCACAAAGCAACAAGCTGAAAGAATTGACTGTCAACTTAAGATCTCAAAAATAAAAAGTATTTCCAGGCTTGTTTCTGACAAGAGTGACCCAAAAGCCACAGTAGCCTCTGGTCTGCCACCCTCAAGTCTCAGTGGGCACCCCAGTGCTGAGACTTTGGTTTCTAAGACCTTCTCCACCAAAGGAAAATGGGTTCCTTGGAATATAAATAAATATGTGAAAGTGAAATTCACTCAGTCATGTCCGACCCTTTGCGACCCTGTGGACTATACAGTCCATGGAATTCTCTAGGCCAGAATACTGGAGTGGGTAGTGTTTCCCTTCTCCAGGGGATCTTCCCAACCCATTGATTGAACACAGGTCTCGCGCATTGCAGGAGGATTCTTTACCAGATGAGCCACAAGTGAAGTCCAAATAAATAAATATATACATGTATATATGTATATATTAATGATCCAGAATGCCCTGTTGTGGCAGGAAGGAAGGACACTCTCAGAAATATTAGGGAAGCAAGGGAAAGATGAGGGAACAATTAGAAGTTTCCCCCAATGCTAGTCAACCCGTAGCAATACAGGCTACAGGCATCAAAGTTGTTAATGGAAATGCTGCTGCTGCTGCTAAGTCACTTCAGTCGTGTCCGACTCTATGTGACCCCATAGACGGAAGCCCACCAGGCTCCCCCGTCCCTGGGATTCTCTAGGCAAGAACACTGGAGTGGGTTGCCATTTCCTTCTCCAATGTTTGAAAGTGAAAAGTGAAAGTGAAGTCGCTTAGTCATGTCCGACCCTTAGCGACCCCATGGACTGCAGCCTATAATTATAGCTAATTTGAATAAATTCACTCCATGAAAAGCCATGGCTATAATGACACTTTAAAGTGAAACATGACCATAACACCTTCAAAGGGGGTTGTAGTATAAGAAAGATGACTGCAGTCTGACTTGTTTGGGTTTTTATGGAGCTTATTAAGTTGGGATGTATTACTCTGTGTATCTTCTTTCATTAGTGTTACCTAATTGGAGAGACATGTTTGCTTTATATGTGCAATTACAAGGTAATTGTAATTATCTCGAAGGAGTCGGGGCAGCAGGAACTGTACCACAGAAAGAGGGGTAGCTCATGGTGACCGCACAGAACCTCAGGCAGGTGAGGCTCCTTTAGGTTCACAGCATGGGGCCACTCTCAGCTGTCCCGGGAAAGAAGGGTTCACAGAAAATATCCACAACGATTAATTAGCCAAGTGTCACTCCAGGAGAAGAATTGACGCTTTTGAACTCTAGAGAAGACTCTCGAGAGTCCCTTTGTCAGCAGATAGATCAAACCAGCCAATCCTTAAGGAAATCAACCCTCAGTACTCATTGGAAGGGCTGATGCTGAAGCTGAAGCTCCAATAATTTGGCCACCTATTGCAAACAGCCAACTCATTAGAAAAGATCCTGATACTGGGAAAGATTGAAGGCAGAAGGAGAAGAGGGTGACAGAGGATGAGATGGTTGGATGACATCACCAACTCAATGGATATGAACTTGGGCAAAGTCCAGGAGATGGTGAGGGACAGGGAGGGCTAGCATATTGCACTCCATGGGGTTGCAAAGAGTCAGACATGACTTGGCAACTAAACACACACACACACACACACTCTCTCTCTCTCTCTCTCCAGGAGAGGCAGTCAAGCCCTAGTGTCCTAGCCAAAGACCAAGGTCAAACATCTGGATACAGTGACCTCAGTTAGTTTTGGAAGATTATCACAAACATGAGAGGGTATCCAGATTTCATCAGCAAAGCCCTGGAGAGAAACCACAAGTATGGCAAAACCCCTAAGAAGAAATAAAAGCCAGGATGGAAATGATGCTCATGGTCTTGACATTTTACAAGAGTTTTAAGTATAATTGTTATAACAGTGTTGTTCTTGGATGAAGCCATAAAAAATTCTGTAATTGCACTTTAAATCGACAGAGGGTTACTTACTCAAGTTTGTAATCACATTTGATACTCAAGAAAAATTGGATTTTTAAATTTTATTTGTGAGATAGAGGAGCTTTTGGGTCTGCCTAGATCCGGGGAATGAGACGTCTTGATAGCAACAACTGCATCAATAAATGCAGTGGGTGGTTTATAGGCTGCCGCTCTGATTCTCCTGGTGGCATTTGACAGCTGACCATGAATTATCTGTGCCCCTGGCCTCCTGCCCCTCGGACTGGTCATCTTCTGGTGGACTCTTCTTTCTCAACCTACCCCTGCCACACATCGGAGCCCCTGGGTCCTTTTCTAATCCCTTCTCCCTTTGCCTTGCACATTGCCCAGCTGTCTCCTACAGCTGTGGCCTGGCCTCCATCCCACCCTGGCCTCCTTCCAAAGCTGAGACCTTGTTCAGACTGCAAAGGAGTTGTAGGTACTCAGAGCAACCACTTGCTCAATCTCGTGAAACAGCAGCATCAACCCTCTTGGGCCCTTGTCTCTCCCACTCCCTTAACCAATCAACCACCCAGTCTTGCTGAACTCACCTTCTCACTCTTTCAAACACGCCTTCTCTTTTCTGTCCCCCTACAACAGCCCTCAGATAGCTGTCAATCCATCCCTCGGTACTCTCTGAGCTCTCACAGTGTTTAAGGTCCTAGAAACACAAGATGGACCAGGTCCTGCCATTCGGAGCCTAAGCCAGCCCTTCTCAAGCTTCACTGAGCACACCAGTTCCGGGGGACTGCTTAAAATGCAAATTTTGATGCTACAGGTCTGAGTTGGGTTCTGTGGCTCTGCATTTCCAAGAGGCTCCCAGGTACTGCTGCTGCTGCTAGTGATTCCAGACCTATTCTTTGAGTAACAAGGTCCCGGGTTACACAGGGGTTTTTAGTCTTGCCAAAGAGCATGGGCAGAGGGCCATGGAGGGCCTAGGGTGGAGAGTTCTTCCGACCCAGTTAAGGTATCCAGGGCAAATCTGGGTTCTTTCATCAAATCATCTTCCCTAGGACAGAGTTCTCCTATTCTTGGCTGGATAGGGGAATTTCCCATGATGCTGAGTGAGCCTCTTGCCTCCTGAGCTTGATAACTAAGATGCGTGAGGCTTTTACACCATTTCTGGAGAAGAATAAAACACTGCGGCCCTCAACCCCTTTCCCTCTCATGGCATCCACCCCAACCACTGAAAGGGCCTTGACCTGACCAGCCCTGTGCCCCTCGCCCACCAGCAACTCCTGAATGGTCTCCTGCTTCTAAGATGGCCAATTTAATTTTCTTCTGAGCTTCCCAAAGCTCTGAGGGCTGACGATGAATCCCAGCCCCTTTACACTGCCCTCCAAAGACCACCCTCCTGGGCTTCCCCACTGCCTTCCCACCCAGGGTTCCCAGTTGGCTCCAACTAGGATAGTACATCCTTCCCCTCCGACTTCTCTGCTCTCCTGCTGGTCGTCACACCATGAATGTCCCTCCCTACTGCTTGACTGACTCTCTAACTTCTTAGGATTTTACAGTGCTTACATTCATTTAATTTCTATACAAGTTTAGGAAGAGCGTGTTATGTTGTCCATTTTATAGACAACAAATCTGAGGCTCAGAGAGGCTTGGTCACTTACCTCTGGTCACACAGCCAGGAAGGCATTGAGTGGGGATTAGTTCTAAGCCTTTCAACCTATCCCTCTATTGGACCACCAGAGTTTTTGTTTTTGAGCATTTTCTTGTGACCCATACTTCGTGTGTGTGTGTGTATTCCTGCTTGGAGAATCCCATGGACAGAGGACCCTGGCAGGCTACAGTCCATAGGGTCACAAAGAGTCGGACACGACTGAGCACCTTAGCATGAATGTATGTGCATTTGCTCAGTCGTGTCCAACTCTTTGCAACCCTATGAACTGTAACCTGCCATGCGCCTCTGTGCGTGGGATTCTCCAGGCAAGAAAATGAGTGGGTTGTCATACCTTCCTCCAGGGGACCTTCCCAACCCAGGAATGGAGCCAATGTCTCCTGCATTGTAGGAGGATTCTTTACTACTGAGCCACTGGGGAAGCCCGTGAGCCCTACTTTGACGGAGGGTTATACAAGGTGTGATATGAGCCCCCAAGAGGCTCATCCACCTGGTATGTGCTTGAGCTGACGGATGTCAGCATCTCTTCCCAGCTCAAGTTCAGTGATATCACATTGGTAGCGTGAAATTGGCTATGCTGGGAATATTTACACCATGGAAATTGGCAAGCGCTGCAAATCAGGACTCCCTGCAGAGCAAGTGGTTAACACGCGGCTGCAGATCACCCAGGTCTGGGAGATGGAGACAGCCTCCTGGAGGAGACGACTTCCGAGCTTACCCTGGCAGAATGAGTGGAGGAGGGGTGGGCAAATGTTACCTTTCCCTGGAACATTCGACCTGCCTGCTGCTTACAGCTCACTCAAAAGTGAGCAAGAACACTTGGTTTATCCTAGAGAGGAAGTAAGTGGCTTCAGAGAAGAACGCTGGGAGTGCAGAAGGGATTCTGGAGGGAGGACCGAGCAGGTGCAAGGGCCACCTGAGCTTGTGTTGCCAGCCGGGAGAAACAGAGTTTATCCCGCATACACTTGGAGGCCACTGGCTGTGCACAGGCAGGAGAGGGACCCAGTGAACGTTTTGGGGGGAAGATCTCCCCTAAAAATCTCCCCTCTCCGAAGGGAGCAGTGAGTAGCAGTGGAGGATGTCTGAGAGGGGTCGATGAGGAAGTGTCTGAGACAACCCACTGAAGAGGTGTCGCCTGGGGGCGGCTGCGGGCGAACCAGCCACTGTGGACTCCACGAAACCCGGTGGCCCCCAGGTACTGTGGGGGTGGCGAGAGACGAGCATCTGAAAGGAAGTTGAGGTTTGTGCCGGCCGCTTGAGACGGGAAACCCGAGCTGTGGATTAGTTTTGGGAAGAAAGATGGTGAATTCAAGTTAACGCGCGTGTGAGATGTGTTTGGGGACTGGTACCATCCAGGTGGGGAAAAAGGCAGAGGGACATTGGTGCTAGAGCCCCAAGCATGGCTCTGGGCTGTCGGAGGTCATTGGCCTAGAGTGATGGACACCTGGGCAGAGCCCTGAGGGGCATCAGGTTCAAGGTCCCTCAGGAGAGTTGCCAGATGTTTGCCATCAGGGTAGTAACGTGTTTTTTTTTTCCTCTTAGAAATAATGAGAACTTCCAGTTTTGGGGTCGAGCATATAAAGAACTTCGAAGTCATTATTCCTATTCTCACAACAAGAAAAAAAAAATCTGAACAAGCTGAAAAGCAGTAGCTCTTCTCAGATTTATCAGAGAACTAAGTCACAGGGCAAAGCAGCGGCCTGAAAACCGGAGGGAGAGGTGGGTGCAGAGGATCACACAGCCGTGCCTGGGCAGAAGCCCGCAGCTTGAGCTGGTGCTGGTTGGACAGTTACACTGCAGGAGGCTCAGTGTAGATGAGCCTGGGAGTTAAAGACTTAAAGGAACTCACATGGTGCTTTGGGCAGGGAGAGAGGAAACCAACCATTTTGAGACGCATTCTGAAATACACAAGCCACGTTGAAATACATTCCATCTGTAATATAGGGAAAGTAAGAATGGCCCATCAACCCTCTTAAGGTTGCCAGCCGAGACTGACATAAAACAGAGTTAATGGCGGAAGTGGGAGCCCTCACAGCAAAAAGACCCAGAGAAATGATGAGATCCAAGTGCTCTATATACTCAGTTAAAGAAAGGGCAGCAACTCTGGACAAGTAGCCGAGTGTTCTTGCTGAAGAATCCCCACGGACAGAGGAGCCTGGCGGGCTACAGTCCTTGGGGTCGCAAAGAGTCGGACAGAACTGAGTGATAAAGCACAACAAAATTACTTGGGAGGACTGTAGGGAGATGAGATATATTGTATTGGTAATAGGGTCTGTTTGCATAGATTTCTCTTAACTCCCTGCCTCTGGTAATAGGAATGCTTTCTCTTCCTGAAACAGAGAGGACATCTTTCACTTGGAAATTTTGCCTCCTGTTTTCAGAAAGAAAAGCAAAGTCACAATGTGCCCTTCATTCAAATGCTGTTTCTCAAGTGCTTTGAAGTCAAAATAGCAAGTCGGTGGTGAGGTGGAGGGGGGGTTGTCCTGAGCCCCTTCAGTAACAAAGGCAGCCCTTGGCGGGGAGCCAGAGCTCCCACCTAGGAAAGGGAAATTAGTCAATTCCACTCACTCTAACCTTCTGGTCCTACAAAAGGGAAGAAAAACAGGCTATGAAACTCCTCTGAAGGTCACAGCCCAGGGACTCTGGCCTACCGAAAATAAAAACAACAACCATAGAGATTTAAATAAAAGCTTATAGAAAGTTTCTCCTGCGTAACCTTCCCAAAGAGGAAGCACCGGGCCCAGATTGTATCACTGGTGGATTCTACCAATCATTTGGAGAAGAAAGGGCACCAATTCTTTCCAGTCTCGCTTTCGACTGGACACAGGTGCAGACATAATCTCTCGTTCCCACTTCATATTAGGCAGGAAAGTGTCTGACCCTATGAGGTCGAACTAAGATTATTGTATTAGTAGAAGGGTGGTGACATTTTTCTTCCATCTAATGGCTTCAGGCATATCTTGTGGTTGTGCTTATGGTTTTATCATTAGGCAAGCCTACTTCACTGAACAGTGTTCCAAAAGCTTTCTTGAGCGATCATTAACTTACAGTGGTTCCCAAAAAGTTTCCTAGGTTTCCTTCTCTATCTGTAGTCCTCTACTGGGACGGCTACAACTATCTGCACAACTATCCTATTCTATTCCTATCAGTCTCCCCTCACGCCAGTCAGAATAGCCGTCATCCAAAAGTCTACAAATAATAAGTGCTAGAGAGGGTGTGGAGAAAAATGACCCCTCCTACTCTGTTGGTAGGAATGTCAATTGATACAGCTACTATGGAAAGATAAGTTAGGAATTGGGATAAACAGCTACACATCACTATATGGATAATAAATAAACAACTAGGACTCACTGTATAGCACAGAGCACTGTATTCAGTATCTTACAGTAGCCTATAATGGAAAGGAATTTGAAAAATGAATATTCACCATGATTGAGTGAGATTTCTTTCAGGCAGGCAAGACTGGCTGCATTCAAACATCAACTATTACAATCTATCGCGTGCTAACCCATATCTGGTTCTCTGCGACCCCGTGCATTGTAGACCACCAGGCTCCTTTGTGCCTAGGATTTCCCAAGCAAGAATACTGGAGTGGGTTGCCATTTCCTTCTCCAGAGGATCTTCCTGGCCCAGGGATTGAACCCATGTTTCTTGTGTCTCCTGCATTGGCAGGCAGATGCTTTACTGCTCAAGCCATCAGGGAAGTCTATAATCACATCAACAAGCTAAAAAGAATCATACAATCACATCAGATGCAATCACATCTAGATGCTTTAGAGAAGCATTTGACAAACTCCAACACCCACCAGCACACACAGGAACGTCCTCTTTCTTTTTTTGGCTGCTCTGTGAGGCTTTTGTGATCTTAGTTCTCCTACCAGAGGTTTAGCAACGAAAGTATATAGTTCTAACCACTGGACCACCGGGGAATTCCCAGGAGCTGACTCATCTTGATAAACACCATCCAAAGTGAAGTGAAGTCGCTCAGTTGTGTCCGACTCTTTGTGACCCCATGGGCTGTAGCCTACACGCTCCTCCGTCCATGGGATTTTCCATGCAAGAGTACTGGAGTTAATTGCCATTTCCTTCTCCAGAGGATCTTCTCAACACCAGGGATCGAACCTGAGTCTCCCACATTGTAGGCAGACGCTTTACCATCTGAGCCAGCTAAATTCTCAGAAAACTCACCACTGCTCTGAGAAATAAAGTTCGTTTGTTTAAAAATCCTATTTAAAAAAAAAGCCGAAAATATATATGTGATGATTTATTGGGGTGGGTCATACTTGCACATGGTATAAAATGCAAAAGAAGTGGAGAGAAAAAGTGAGTCTCCTTCCTGCCGTTATTCCCCATTTCCCTCTCCAGTGGCAGCTTTTCTTAGCGTGCGCGCGTGCACACACACACACACACACACTACTCACACCCAGATGCACTGTTCTGCATTTTGCCTTTTCCCTTAACAATATATCTTGGAGGATTTTCTACGGCACAATGAACAACCAGGTGTTCAGCCAGGTTCGCTGAGAGATTTGAGGACGTGAACGTGAGGTGGAGGGCTACTTTCTCAATGGTCCCATGATGGGAAGTAGCCAATACTTTCTAGGTGCCCAGGAGAGAAGCTAAGTCATCTTCATAGTGCTAGAGACTGGTGAGGCACACAGGAGGCACACTCCCTCCTGTGTGCCTGTCTCCTGGCATGGCCGTGTAATTTAAATTTTGCTGGACACCCTTTTAATTGTTTTTTTTTTTTTCCTTTTTTTTTTAACCCTGAGAGAGTGGCTGTTACAAACTGGGCTGTAATTGCAATATTCGTGCAAATTAAGCCAGACTGAGTTCAGCTCCTGCCTCTGCTCTGTACCCGCTGTGATCCTAGGCATGTTCTATAACTTCTTTGTGCTTTGATTTCTTTTCTTTGTTAACATAAACAAGTCCTGTCCTTTAATGTGTAGAGCGCTGCTTCATCCCATACCCCAAAGGTTCTGACATATGATTTTATTGCTTTTTTCCTAAATGTTCTGCAGCTTTAATTTTGATTTCCTTTTTTACCCCATCCATCCATCATCTGCTCAGTCATGTCCAACTCTTAAGCAACCCCACGGACTGCAGCCCGTCAGGCTCCTCTGTCCATGGGATTCTCCAGGCAAGAATAGTGGAGTGGGTTGCCATTTTCCTCTCCAGGGGATCTTCCCAACCCAGGGATCGAACCTGCATCTTCTGCATTGCAGCAGGATTCTCTACTGCTGCGTCATTGGAGAAGGCCTTGTTTCCCTCAAGTATGTTTAAACTTTTCTGAAAGGACCTTTGAGGGATGTGTTTTACTGTCTCCCAAGGCAATGGAAATAAAACCAAAAATAAACAAATGGGATCTAAGCAAACTTCCAAGCTTTTGATCAGCAAAGGAAACCGTTAAAAAAAGAAAAGGAGAGAAATGGGAGAAAACATTTGCAAATGATGTGACTAACAAGGGCATAATCTCCAAAATACACAGTCCACTCATACAACTCAACAACAATAACAACAAAACAACCAACCAACTCAATCGAAAAGTGGGTAGAAGATCTTAACAGACATTTCTCCAAAGAAGACACACATGAAAAGATGCTCAATATCACTAATTATTAGAGAAATGCAAGTGACAACTACAGTGAGGTACCAGCTCACACTGGTCAGGATGGCCGTCATTGTATGGCTGAGTCCCTTTGCTGTTCACCTAGAACTATCACGACACTGTTAATCGACTATGTCCCAATACAGAATAAAAAGTTAAAAATGAAAAAGAATGGCCATCACCAGAAAGTCTGCAGATGATGAATGTTGGAGAGGATGTGGACAAAAGGGGCTCTCCTATACGCTTGGTGGGAGCGCAAGTTGCTGCAGCAACTGTGGAAAACAGTGTGGAAGTTCCACAGAAAACTAAAAATGGAATTGTCATATGATCCAGCAACCCCACCCTGGGCATATACTGGGACATGTATATATTACACAGAATTAAAACTATAATGCAAAAAGGTACACACACCCCTAGGTTCCCAGCAGTACTGTTCACTATAGCCAAGACATGGGAACGACCTCAATGTCCGTCGATGGGTGAGTGGGTAAAGGAGACGTGGTGCATATATACAATGGAACACTAAGTCATAAAAGCAAAAAAGGATCTATGTCCATGCTTGCACAAGCATGGACGCCACTAGAGATTACCATACTGAGTGAAGTAGGTCAGAAAGAGAAAGACAAACATGGTATGATATCACTTGTATGTAGAATCTAAAACATGGCACAAATGAATGTGCCTACAAAACAGAGGCAGACCGCACTCATAGAGATCAGGCAGAAGGAGAAGGGGGTGGCAGAGGATGAGGTGGTGAGATAGCATCACCGACTCCATGGGCTTGAATTTAAGCAAACTCCAGGAGGGAGTGGAGGGCAGAGGAGCCTCGCATGCTGTAGTCCATGGGGTCGCAAAGAGTCAGACAACTTAGCCACTGAATAACAACACAGAGATCAGATGTGTGGTTGCCAAGGGGCAGGGGGGGGGCGGGGGGGGAGGGAGAGGGATGGACCTGGGGTTTGGGGTTGGTGGATACAAACTGTTACATTTAGAAAGGATAAACAGCAAGGTCCTGCTATACAGCCTGGGGAACTATATCCAGTATCCTGGGATAAATCATAATGGAAAAATCTTGGTGGGATCGTCGATGCTCTGTAAACTTCTCTATCAGAGCTAGAGAGAGAGATCCCCACAATTCCTTGTCAAGGGGACGTCCAACCACCGTCCCTCTAAGTTTTTTCTGAGGTGTCAACCTCGCTGGATTCTGCAGCTTCTGGACCTGTCCACATCCGCTTAGGGTTCATCTTCTCTGGGTCTGTTCGATAAGTTCCTCTCATCTATCTGCCATTCAGCTTCCAAAGTGTTATCACCATCTCTTTCCTATTTTCCCTTCTGTCCTTGAGGATTTACGCCTCTAAAAACATCCCTTTTGTGTCATTTTGGTTGAGATTTGTAAGAAGGTAGAGGTGGTTCTTCGACATAAGATCTCGACCTCACTGCCAGGCTGTGTAGGAAGGATTACCATCTTGTTTTACCGATAAAAAAATTGAACCTCAAAGAAATTGCTGGACATGTTGAAGTCAGTGTACCAGACATGGTGCCAAATCTATCTGCCTTCCTCTTTTGAGTTTGCTCAGCAGCCCCTAGTTAGGACTAATTTGTTAACCAGTCCAGCAGAGCCTGGAGGTGTCTGCCTCGCTGGAGCACCTAGAGGTGTACGAAACAGCAGCAGGGGCGCGCAAAGGGCCTTTGCAAGCCTATCCATTGCTGCGTGCATGCTGAGTCCTGCACAGAGTTTGGTCTGGTGGCTGAAGCCATCAGCCACCCGACTTGAGTGATCACACAGCCCTGGGCTGACTACGTGACCTTCCCCAGCCTCGGCAGGCCATGCTGGCCCCTCTGCATGTGTTGTTGGAGGAGTTGTCTGAGATGACGCAGGCAGAGCGCCCAGCACATATCAGACATTGATTACCATCTGTGTGGACAGTCCTCTGGACTCTAGGATGAGAGGGCGCCAGGATCCCTGGGAGGGCTTGTAACAACACAGATGGCTGGACTCCATCCCTGGAGTTTCTGACTTGGCAAGTCTAGGGTGGGGCCTGAGAACCTACATTTCCCATAGGAGGTGCTGCTGCTGCTGATCTGAGAAGCCCACTTTGAGAAGCCCTGGGGAGGATCTTTTGGTTCGTACCAGCATCAGCGGCCTGGCACAGGGCAATGCTGGGCTCTGGCCTGGGGCTTCCGAGGTGGCTCAGTGGGCAAAGAATCCACCTGCAATGCAGGAGACACAGGAGATGTGGGTTTGATCCCTGGGTCGGAAAGATTCCCTAGACAAGGGCATGGCAACCCACTCCAGTATTCTTGCCTGGAGAATCGCCATGGACAGTGGGGCCTGGCGGGCTACAGTCTGTAGGGCTGCAAAGTGTCAGACACAACTGAAGCGACTGAGCACTCATTCATGAACTCTGGTTTCAAAAGCCTGCCCTCAGCTCACGCTGACCTTGGCCACCCCAGAAATAGAGACGAGGATGGGGCCCATTCCTGGGGCACGTGTTTGCTCTGTCCGAGGAGGGTAGTGGGCAGCACAGGGGATTGGCAGCTTCCACCCTTACGCTGTCCTGGCTGCTGCCTGGTGTGGACACTTCCCCGTCAGATGGGGACCCGGAAGCCTGAATCCTCTACTGCTGTAACCTTGAAGCCTTGTAGCCTCGTGATCCTCTTCTGCCTAGAGTGTTCCTGGCCCCGGGAGATGAGCCGCTGCTGGAAACAGTGCCGGGGAGACCCCTGCCTCGGGCAGTTCTGGATCAGGAGGCCAAAACTTGGCTCTGTGATCTGGCTCTGCCTTCCAATATGCGGACGGCAGTGGGCCAGCCCCCAAGTTCTTCTTGGGATCCCCAGGGGTTTTGGTTCTCTGCCCTGCCTGGCCTCTCCCTGCCCCAATTTGGCCTGGTGACAGGGTAGGGATTTAGTCCGCCTTTTCCCCTCTTGGCCCCACTGACCAAGGGCTTCTGGAGGGCAGGCCCAGGTTTCATCCAAACCCAGGGCCTGGAAGGTGCTAGACACTCAGGCGGTGGTGGATGACCAAGTAATAAATGAATGAATGAGGGAATAATGAAGTGAGGCCGCTCCAAAAGTCTCAGCTCAGAATGCCTGTTTCCCTCTAAGGGGTTTGGTTTGACCCCCATTAAGGCGTCCAACTGGAGAAGGAAATGGCAACCCACTCCAGTACTCTTGCCTGGAAAATCCCATGGGCGGAGGAGCCTGTGGGCTACAGTCCGTGGGGTTGCAAGGAGTTGGACACGACTGAGCGACTTTACTTCACTTCAAGGTGTCCAAGAAAGAGAAACCACGCTGCTGCCATGAAATGATGGAGTCTTACCCCTCACCTGACCTGCAGGTCAGCCCAGGAGGCAGGTGGGCTGGAGGTCACTGTCCCTGCCCTACAGACTGTCCCACGATGGAGGTGGGGCTGGGGTGTGACTGACTCAGGCCTGTGGGGTTCCTGCCCCTCCCTGCACTCTGCTCCTCCAGCTCCCACAGAAGCCTGGCCTGAGATGGTGGATCCCATCGATGCTGAAATCCGAACGACGACAAAGGAGGGAGTCTTTCCTCTAGGACCGGTTTCAAAGCATGAAAGGCGTTTCATCTTGAGGGGCCAGAGTGGCAAGGGTGCGCCTGGCAGAGGGGACGGCTGGTCCAGAGGCCCGGAGGCAGGGCTCTGGGGAAGGAATGAGCTCAGTCTTGTGTTTCACACCTGGGGGCATCTCCTGTGGGGGAGGTCCACGGAGGTCAGCAGAGTCACTGGGCTGGAGACCGGGACGTGGGGATGCCGTTGCCCTTGGAACGGCGTGGAGCAGTTCTCCCTGTGAAGATGAGAGGTTGGACTGAGCTCCAAGGCCTTGCAACATTCCAGGCCGGGCCGAGCTGGGGGAGCTGACAGCCCTCCGGTGATGCAGAAACAGGCCAGAGGAGAGGTCTGCGGGAAGCAGGCTGCGGGCAGCATCGGACCCTGCGGGGGTCCAGGAGGGATCCCAGAAGCACGGGACCCAAGATGAGAGGCTGGTGGGAGGAAGGTGGACAGCAAGTGTAGACCACAGCCCTCCTGAAAAGAGTGGATAGCAAAGGGGGGTAGGGACGACCTGGAGCCAGAAGGTGACGAGCAAGCTTTGCTCCTTGTTTGTTTTGTTTTCAGGTTGGTTTTTGGGTTCTAAGTGTCAGAAACCCAATTCGCATTCCCCTGGACACAAGGGGCTTCATTGGCTGGTGGAACAGGTTATTGTGCTCTTGTTTAGTTGCTAAGTTGTGTACCACTCTGCGACCCCATGGACTGTAGCCCACCAGGCTCCGCTATCCGTGGGACTTCGCAGGCAAGAATACTGGAGTGGGTTGCCATTTCCGTCTTCAGGCAATCTTCTCGACCAAGGGATTGAGCCCGAGTCCCCTGCTTGGCAGGTGGCTTCTTTACCGCTGACTCACCGGGAAAACCGATGGAGTAGGCAGAAGATTCCAAATTGCGGGGAAGGAAAAATACCTTGCTGCCCTCTTAGGCTCTGTAGCTGGCCTGAGAATTAAACTGACCAAAGGCAGATCAATAGGAGAGAAGCACTCGTGCTCGTTTAATATTTTTACATGTACACAGAAGTCTTCAAAAGGAAAAGGATGACCCCAGGAAGGTCTTAGGTCTCAAAGCTTTTATGTCTTTTTACCTGAACAGTGGCACTTTGTGGAGACGTGATGGGATGAAGGGGCTGGGGCCAGGGCAGTAAGCTGTGGGTCAGTGACTAGGAGATATGTGGGGAAACTAATAGAAACTCAGGACTGTTTTAGCAGCTTGCTTGCACGGATCCCTGTCAGCATTACCCCCTCTCTTCCCTCCACCCAGTCTCTGGTGACAAGACGCTCTCTTCCTGGTGCAGAAGGGCACGTATCTCTTGGGAAATATGTGACCTGCCTTTAGGTGGGAAGGGGAGAGCCCTTCCTGCATCTTCTGTTTCTCAAATATCTTCAGCTTAGAGTAATCAATGTTCCAAAGTGGTGTATTTGGGGGTAGCATGTTCTGAAACCCTTCAAAACCAAATCTTGGGGAAGGCAAAAGTGCCCCGAGCCTAGGGCTCACATGCCACCCCATGCCACTCCCTGCCCATCAGGAGCAGAAGGCTCTCCCCCCACCCCACTGACTTTTCTCTCATCTCCCACCCCATGCTCCCCATCCTGGAGATCAAGTCCTTCCACGTGGTCAGAAATGGCTCTACCAAAGGCTTCCGTTTCCACCTGGGGCATTTCTTGCCCCAGGGAAACATTGCATTCTCTTCCTTGGCTCCAGTTTGCAAAATCCCCGATGCAGGTCCTGACTGGTCCTCCCGGCCAGTTGTCTGTGGTTTGGACACACGATGGCTGGTCAGAGTGTCCCCTCCCTCTGGGAAGACCCTCCCCATCAGTGACCATCTAGTGTGGCAGGAAATGGAAAAACTGTAAGGGTCTTGGGCAGGGACCCTCAGATGGCGCTGGGGCCAGAATGACCTCAGACCCGGGCTGCTGACCGACCTCTCAGAGGATAGACACTTCATTTTTGGAACTCCAGCCTGCCCCCTGACCTGCTGCCTCTCACTTCTACTGGGGCTCCCCAGGGATTGGAGAGGGCATCTGGGGCCCCTTGACTGATACAGACCCCAGAGGCTGGGGTAGGAAGCCCCTGGTGGGGTGGGGGCAGACATCTGGAGACAGGCTCAGGCTTGGCCCCAGGAAACAGCCTGGCTGGAGACCCACCTGGCCCCTCCACTCTTGGGGCCCCTCTTCTTTCTGTCACTTGGTCTTCGTTTGCTCCCCCAGAAAGATCTCTGGTCGGGGAAGATCTCATGTGCCTCGGAGCAACTAAGCCCTTGTGCCACAACTACCGAAGCCCTGGGTCCTAGAGCCTGTGCTCCACAACAACAGAAGCCCCTGCAATGAGAAGCCCACTCGCTGCAACTAGAGAAAAAGCCCGCGCGGCAATGCAGACCCAGCACAGCCAAAAATAAATAAATATTTTTTCAAAAACAAAAAACCACCACCAAATAAAGCCCTTAAAGCTGGCTCTTCAAAGGGCACTGAAGTCCCAGGTTAGTGACGATCCAAGAACCCAGCTCCTGGCAGAAGCAGGTACACATCCTCTTTGGAGGGAAATGTCCCCAGTGTGAGCTCTCTGGATTTCCAGATTAAGTTCAACAACATGTGAATTTACACCACACACACACACACTCTGAGAACTGAAATGTTCAGTCACTCAGTCGTGTCCAACTCTTTGCAACTCCATAGGCTGTGGCACGCCAGGCTTCCCTGTCCTTCACTATCTCCCGGAGCTTGCTCAAACTCATATCCATCGAGTCGGTGATGCCATCCAACCATCTCGTCCTCTGTTGTCCCCTTCTCCTCCTGCTTTCAATCTTTCCCAGCATCAGGATCTTTTCCAACGAGTAAGCTCTTCGCATCAGGTGGCTGTTAGAGTCCGGAGTCGCCCTTCCCTCAAAGGAACAGAGGCCACTCACGATAATGCAAGACACACAGCGAGGTTTATTTCCAGCTAGCTGGGGTCCAAGTGTCTGCCCGACGCAGCGGGTTTCAACAAGGACCCCAGCTCGCTGGAAATAAACCTCGCTGTGTGTCTTGCATTATCGTGAGTGGCCTCTGTTCCTTTGAGGGAAGGGCGACTCCGGACTCTAACAGTGGCCAAAGTATTGGAGCTTCAGCTTCAGCTTCAGCATCAGTCTTTCCAATGAATACTCAGGGTTGATTTCCTTTAGGATTGACTGGTTGGATATCTTTGCAGTCCTAGGGACTCTCAAGAGTCTTCTCCAACACTACAGTTCAAAAGCATCAGTTCTTTGGCACTCATCCTTCTTTATGGTCCAACTCTTGCATCCATACACGACTACTGGAAAAACCATAGCTTTGCCTAGACGGACATTTGTTGGCAAAGTAATGTCTATGCTTTCTAATATGCTATCTAAGTTGATCATACCTTTTCTTCCAAGGAGCAAGCATTTTTTATTTTCACGGGTATAGTCACCATCTGCAGTGATTTTGGAGCCCAAGAAATAAGGTCTGTCACTGTTACCACTGAGAACTGAAATAACATATGAGAAATGTAGCCGTCACTGCCCCCAAATCGAAGACTACGGGTAGTGGATATCAGATTAAGACTGAAGTCCTTCAGCTTATCTTGATGACCTTCTCTGGTTTCTTTGGTCTGGACTCAGGATGTTTCTGGGTTACTCCTCCCTTAATTATCAACTGTTTGAATCTGCCCTTGGGAACTCAGGGAACAGCATGCAGACTGGAGTCTTGTCTATAAGAAATGGGGGACAAAAAAGGCCTCTGTGCCTGGCAGCCCCACAGGGCTCCACTCAGTTTCATTTTTACAAAATTGAAATAGGAGGGAAGGGGGCAGGGCACAACCTTAAAAGAACGGCATAGCCCAAGGACACAACGTAAACTGATTAGAACCAAATGGGTTCAATATGGTTGATAAGTTGACTTCCACCAGACCTTGTGGCTCAGTCGGTAAAGAGTCTGCCTGCAATACGGGAGACCCGGGTTCAATCCCTGAGTCGGGAAGATCTCCTGGAGAAGGAAATGGCAACCCACTCCAATATTCTTGCTTGGAGAATTCCATGGACAGAGGAGCCTGGTGGGCTACAGTCCATGGGGTCACAAAGAGTCGGACATGACTGAGTGACTAACATTCTCACTTTCTTCTTTCAACACATCAGTAAGTTAAATGAAATACCCAAAAGTGCCACTACAGTTTCAAGAACAAAAGGTGGGCAGTGACCCAATTCTTGGAAATCCTCACCCCTTTCTCAAAATAACTGCAATACTCTTCCCACTCTTCTGCCAATATAATTACCCACTTCTATAAAAACTGACAGTATAAAAAATAAGATCATGGCATCCAGTCCTATCACTTCATGGCAAACAGAAGGGGAAAAAGTGGAAGCAGTGTCAGATTTTATATTCTTGGGCTCCAAAATCAGTGTAGTCATGAAGTTAAAAGATGCTTGCTCATTGAAAGGGAAAACTATGAAAAACCTAGACAGCATATTAAAAAGCAGAGACGTCACTTTGCAAGCAAAGGTCCATATAGTCAAAGCTATGTTTTCTAGTAGTCATGTATGGATGTGAGAGTTGAGCTATAAAGAAAGCTGAGTGCCGAAGAATTGATGCTTTTGAACTGTGGGGTTGGAGAAGACTCTTGAGAGTCCCTCGGACTGCAAGGAGATCCAACCAGTTAATCCTAAAGGAAATAAACTCTGAATATTCATTGGAAAGACTGCTGCTAAAGCTGAAGCTCTAATACGTCGGTCGTCTGGTATGAAGAGCTGACTATTGGAAGAAACCGGGATTCTGGGAAAGATTAAAGGCAGAAGAATAAGAGGGCAGAAGAAGATGAGATGGTTGGATGACATCACCAACTTGATGGACATGAATTTGAACAAACTCTGGGAGATGGCGAAGGACAGAGGAGCCTGGTGTGCTGCCGTCCACGAGGTCACAAAGAGTCAGACAGGACTGAGCAACTGAACAACAAAATAAGAACTGACAACCCCACACCCTGGGGTTGCTCCACCTTCAGAGATGGCCCACACTCTGTCTGGAGTGTATTTCTTTTTAAATCCACTTCTTAGCTGTCAACTGTAAACTGGCACTTGCCAAGAGCATTTGGCAGAGACTGGATAACAGCAACAAGGGCAATTGTCATCTGTCCCCTTGGAGACTGGACCCTGGGCTGCTGCGGGTGCCGACCTTCAGCTCCCCTTGAGGGGAATTCAGGGTGGAATGAGGCACTCTGTGCTGCCGGGAATCCGGTGGAACAGGTCTTTATATACTTAGAGCCTTTCAGGAACTGATTTCATGATGCTAATCCTTGCATCTCTTCCTATCTAGACGAGCACTAACCCCCTTCATGGTGACACCGGCTCCTCATGACTAGCAGCGCACTTTGCAAAGTGAGTGCTTGATTGCACTGAGCTCTCCCTCCATCAAAATCTTCTATCTTGACCTTCCCCCACTGCCTCCTTGGAGCAGTCTCTTAGAGCTCTCTGAGGTGCTGTCTCCCAGACTGCAGTCCTTATTTGACCCCAAATAGAACTTAACTCAAAACTCTCAAGTCGTGCATCTTTTTAGTCAGCAGCAGCATCACTGACTCAATGGACGTGAATTTGAACAAACTCTGAGGGTAGTGAAGACAGGGAAGCCTGGTGTGCTGCAGTCCATGGGATCGCAAAGAGTCAGACATGACATAGAGACTGAACAGCAACAACAAAATAAGAGCTGACAACCCCATACCCTGGGGCCACTCTCTCACTGTCTGTGAAGTGTGAGTGTCTTTAAATAAATCTACTTCTTTCCTATCGCTTTGTCTTTCACTGAATTCTTTCTGTGATGAGATATCAAGAACCTGAGCTTCCTGAAGCCCTGAAACCAGGTATGTGGTCTCAGTTAAAAGACCATGGGTTCAAGTCCCAATCTGAGTTACACAGTTTCAAGACTGCAAACTTCAGACACCTTCTCTGAGCTCCCACGGCCCCTGAACACAACATGCTATTCCTTTGGTGACAGCCAGCTGGGCAGAATGCGATCTCAGAGTCTTTTTGGGTCACCCTCTGCTCCCCCAGCTCCGTCCTCTCCTGAGAGTTGCTTAGCCACCCTCCCCAGCCTCGTGGGCCAGCTGCCTGCCCCTTACCACTCCCCAGGCCAGGTAGGAATGCTCTTGCATCACTGCCTGGTCCCCAAGCCTGGCTGGGCCCACTCCTACAGCCTCTCCATCCTCAGCCTCAGGAGGCCTGGGTCCAAGTTCTGCTGCGGAGCCTTTGTGGTCCTGGCCAAGCCCCTTGCCCTCTCTGGACCTAAGCGTTTTCCTCTTGAAGATGGAATGAGGTCCCCTGCCCCACTATTGGCCTTGGTGGCTGCAGGGTACAACCCACCCTGGAGGGAGGTTTGGATTCGTCAGTGGAAGAAAGAGCTGCCTCCTGTGGGGCTCAAAACATCTCCCTACCCGCCCTGTGCTCTTCTGAATTCTCATACGCTGGGGCTTGGCTGTGAGAGGAACGTCTGGCCTGGGTCCCCTTCCAGTGTCCCCGGGGCCCTGCCCTCCCCTGTGGGACCTCGGGTGGATCACTTCAGCTCTCTAAAGCAGAAATGAGCTTAATTACTGCTGCACAGCACGTTCTTAGGGTGGATGGAGTACCTGCTCACAGCAGGAACTCAGCACCAGGCCGAGCTCGTTTTGTTTCCTTGCTTCCTTGTTGTTGTTCAGTTGCAAAGTTGTGTCTGCCTCTCTGCAGCCTTATGGACTCTCAGTCCATAAGGCTCCTCTGTTCATGGGATTCCCCAGACAAGGGGTCTCCCCAACCCAGGGATCTAACCCGTATCTCTCGTGTCTCCTGCATTGGCAGGCAGGTTCTTTACCACTGAACCACCTGGGAAGCCCTTTGAGCATATGCGCCTCATAGTAATTGTTCTAACAAGATGGAATCTGGGACTTCCCCGGTGGCCCAGTGGTTAAGACCCTGCCCTTTCCAATGCAGGGGATGCAGGTACTAGCCCTAGTCAGGGAACTAAGATCCCATATGCTGCGTGGAACAGCAGGAAAAAAAAATCTAAAGCAAAACACAAGATGGGATCATCTTGTAAGGCTCAGATGCTGGGTGAAAACACACAGGGACAACCCAAGTGTCCCCGCAGGCGTTACATCCGGGTCCCTCATGTGGAGGGGATGTGGGGACCAGGAGTGATGGTGAGTGTCCTGGGCACCGAGGCCCCTGTCTTTTCCCCTCTCTTTGGATGACCAGTGAGTCCCCGGCATGTCCCATCTTGCAGGCTGGTTTATCCACGTGCTCGACTGCTGAAGCCCAGCCAAGCCCCTCTTGGGCACCTTGAAGCTAGGCCTGTGGGTGGCCGATGACCAATGGCCTCTGCCCAGACCCAGGTCCTACATCACTATTGTTGATGAAAAATCAATCAATAGTCCTTCAAAGAAAGAAATGGAAAATGTTATTGGAGGCAACCTGAGGATTTTGGAGCTTCCCAGGTGGCACAATGGATTAAAAACCTGCCTGCTAATGCAGGAGATGCTGGTTCGATCCCTGGGTCCGTGAAGATTCCCTGGAGTAGGAAATGGCAACCCACTCCAGTATTCTTGCCTGGGAAATCCCATGGACAGAGGAGCCTGTTGGGCTACAGTCCATGGGGTCTCAAAGAGTTGGGCATGACTGCGCAACTGAACACGTGGGTGTACGCGCGCACGTGCGCACACACACACACACACACACACACACAGGATTATAACACAGGAAACAGTCTTACAAAAAGCTCTGAGGACTGTTCTTCCCCTGAGAGGTCAAAGCACAGTGATCCACATGTTTGAGACAAAGAGGGTTATGCGTCAGATGACGTGTTGACTGTTTGCACAATCTAGGTCTACATGTGGAAAGCAAATGGTGAGTCCTGGGTCGCTGTGGCCTCTTAGGAGATTAAGAAGAAAGGTTATCTCCAAGGAAGCTGTGACCCTTGGTGAGATTAAGAAGGAATGCTATCTCGATTCTGAGAAGGCCGGGTTAAGGCAGATGCAGAGCGTACACCGAACGGGGGTGGGGGAGGAAGCCCAAATGGGCGAAGAAGAAGTTTATGCTTAAATGTGCCTCCTCTTGCCGTGAAATAAGAACTTCATGTCATCACTACCAACTGCAGCCCCGTGAGTTCTGCTGTCAGCCAGATTCTTCACTGCTGTGCCGTCGCTCAGTCGTGTCCAGCTTTTGGCGACCCCGTGGACTGTAGCCCGCCAGGCTTCTCTGTCCTGCACTATCTCCCTGAGTTCGCTCAAATTCCTACCCACTGAGCTGGCAATACTATCTCACCATCTCATCCTCTGCCACCCCCTTCTCCTTTTGCCTTCACTCTTTCCCAGCATCAGGGGCTTGTCCAATGAGTCGGCTCTTCAGATCAGGTGGCTGGGCTCCAAGGCCTGCTGGGCCTCTGTTTTCCAAACAAATGAGTCTCCGGGAGGCAAAATCAAGAACATTACCTGACCAGGGAGCGTGATGACCAGGTCGCATTGCCCTCAAAGAGCCTCGGGAGGTGGGATGGGACAACGGTCTCCAGGTTGCAGATGAGGAAGAGAAAGGGGGGCTGGCAACTGGGGCTGGGTTGGGCTTTGGGCCCGGGGCTCTGGGAAAGCCAAGGGCTGGGCCTGCTTCTCACCTTCTTCCTTGTGCGGTGGGGCCCGGATTCGGCAGGGCCGAGACCAGATCCCCCACAGCCAGCACTCATATTCGGAAACTGCTCCCATAGGTGGTGGGGCCTCCCAAAGTGTGAGGCCAGCGGGAGTGGAGAGTGGGGACCGGGCCAGCCGTGGGCACCTGCTGCCTGGGCTCAGCACCCAGTTAGTCTTCATGGGGGGCCTCACACAGAGCCCACAGCTCCGCGGGGCTGCCGCTGTCTCCTCCGTCCACAGAATTAGGCTGCCCGGGGTCACATCTGATTCTCTGACTACCCCACTCAGAGCTGCTTTGACCTGTCATTTGAAATAAACAAAACAGGATATAAAAACAGTCCCCCAGGGAGTCCCCTAGTGGCCTCGCGGTTAGGATTCTGGGCTTTCAGTGCTGCAGCCTGGGTTCAGTCCCTGGTCAGGGAACTGAGATCTGGGTAACTCTGAGGCATGGCCAAAAAATGAAAGAAAGAAAAAGTCCCTTGTTTCGTCTCTAAGTTGTGTCTGACTCTTTGCAACCAATGGACTGCAGTAAACCAGGCTCCTCTGTCCCTTAACCAGCTGAAAAACGGTTCCCCCAAAAGCTGGACAGTTGTGGCAACAATTTAGGAACAAAGAGAGGCCTTTAAATTGTCCCTGGGGACTTCCCTGGTGATCCAGTGATTAAGAATCCCACTGCCCGTGCCGGGGACGCGGGTTCAATCCCTGGTCTGGGAAGACTCCACACTCTGTGGGGCACCTGAGTCCGTGCGCCACAGCCACAGAAGCTCCTGCACCAGAGCTTGTGCTGTGCGACGAGAAGCCTCTGCAATGAGAAGCCCGCGCACCCCAGTCAGAGCAGCCCCACTAGCTGCAGCTAGAGAAAGCCCACGCGCAGCAACCAGGATCCAGCGCAGCCAAAAATAAATACATAAAAATTTAAAGTAAAATAAATTGTCCCCAGAATCACAAATACACGTGGGAGGGGGTGACAGGCGTCCCCTGTACTCAGGCAGCATTGAGAGGCAGGTCCCCTATGCCTGAACCTGTCCTGGGTCCCCTGGGTAGGGGGTGAGGGCGAAGGGAGAGAGGGGGATCAGAAATGTTAGGGCCCTTCCGTCCCTCTAGGCCAGAGGAGGAAGCGGCTGGCAGCCTTGGCAGACTCATCACCCACCACGGTCCTCCCTACACTGGGCTTGTCTGGGCATCTCATCCCTCAGCTGTTCATCCTCCTGGAGACTGTGGGTCACTCGGAGCCTCAGGTTTCTCATTGTTGAACCAGAAATAAAAACTCATCCTTCCCTCCCAAGTTCAGGGTGAAGAGTCGGCTCCTGGGGGCCTGTGCCAGGGACGGGGGCACCATGGAAGCAGACCGCACGACTCCCTTGCCAAGAGAGTTTGTGCCTCTGTGGCCCGTGCCTCCCTCCCTCAGTCCTCCCAGGACACTTGTCAGGCCGTCTGTCCACACAGCCTTGGCGCTAACCAAATTATCCGGGCATCTGGCTCCAGGTCTGGCAGATTTCCTCACTGCTCCACCCTCTCCAAATGGGCAAGGCCAGCAGATTAAATCCCAATTAGGTCCCCACAATCCATCACTAGGTTTTCCTGGCCTGATGTGATTTCTGAGTGAGAGGAAGAAATCAAAGAGGCAGACTCCTGCCATTTCCGAAGTACCATCTGTGTTCTGGGTGAGTTCCAGGAAGATCCTCTCCCCGCCTCCCACCCCAAACCCTGTCTACATCTCCTCCAGGAAGCCCCAGGAGTGTCTCGGCTACAGCCGTCCCGAGGTACGCCCCTTCCTCAAGTGGGTTTGTCTTTTCCTTTGGGCTCCGAGACCCTGTCCTCTAGCTGGGGCCAACCAGCAACAATGGACCAGAGTCACAGCCCCTCTCTGGATGCAGGATGCTCTGAACTGTAAAGTCACCCCAAAGGCTCAACATTGTCATCACCATCATCAATCACCATCGTCACCATTTTCCTTCAAAGCATCCTTATAGCTGGATCTGTCTGGATTTGAATTCCCGCTCTGCTGTGTGAGCACAACCTGTGTGCTGTGGGCAGGCCCCTGGGTTCCTGAGCCTCAGTCTTCTCCCCTGCAGAATGGGTACGATAGTGGACCATAGGCAGGGTGAGCTTTTAATAGGAAGGTGAGTGCACAGCCCGAGCAGTGCCAGCCACACCGCAATAACAGACATCTTTAATAAATGGTGTTGAGTCAGTGGGATGTCTATGGATGTAACTGAATTTCTATCCCATGCCCAATGTAATGGAGCAAGACCGTATGGTGCCTCCCCAGCACAGAATGCCCCCTCCGCCCATCCAGCCCCTGCCTTTGTGTCCTCTGCCTGCCTTTTGTACATAGATAAATCTTAGTCAAATGATACATTTAATCAGAAAAATGAGAAAAACACAGAAGCAAAGGGAAATAGTCAAACAAGACAAAATAATGTTAGTCTTTAAACAAAGTCAAGGAGCTTTAGTTCTCCTTCCAGGACTATAGGTAATATTATGAGCTGTGTCCTTTGAGCTGTTTTGCAGGTACTGAAACACTCACCAAGTTGAAGAAGTTAACTACACGATGACCAGATTGTAGCCATGACATAATGTGTTCCATCTTACACAATTCAGGGAGCTGGCCTCAAGGAAATGGGAACAAACCGACCTTGGAACCAAAGATTAACTGTACTTAAAGCAATCAAGATGATGCTGGTCAGACCCACCACATAGCTGATTTCAAGATGGTTGTCAGAGCTGACTGTGCTGTTTTGTACATAGCCACCCCACCTCCCCGATGTAAGCACCCTGGAAATTCCCCTTTAAAAACTTGTCCCTTCATCAGCAACAGGAAGTTGGTTCACCTTCTTCCCAGGATTGCCAGGTTCCTCGATAAAGCTGTCTCTCCTTTTACCTAACACTTGTCTCTCAGGACTGGATTCTTATTATTTTTTTTAACAGAATTTTAAATTTTTTTCATTTATTTATCTATTTCTATTTTTGGCTATGATGGGTCTTCACTGCTGTGCTCAGGGTTTCTCTAGTTGTAACAGGTTTATGCTATGCTTCACTGCAACGTGAAGGCTTCTTATTGGTACAGAGTACAGGCTCTGTGCATGGGCTTCAGTTGTTGTTCCAAAGCATGTGGGATCTTCCTCGACCAGGGATTGAACCCGCGTTCCCTGCCTTGGCAAGTGGATTCTTATCTGTTGGACCACTAAGGCAGTCCCCAGTACTGGATTATTGAGTGAGGAGCAACCAAACATGAATTTGGTAGCACCCACACCATACATAAATAAAATTTCTCAGGGTACTGAGAATCAAACAATGAGAAAGGCAAACAAAGCTTCTAAAAGAAAACAAGGGAATATTTTCATTGGGTTATGCAAAACCTTCTTAAAGGGGATACAAAAGGTACTAACCATAAAGGAAATGACTGATAGGTTAGGCAAGGCTAAAATTAAGAGTTTTAGTGTTCTCTGTCGGAGAAGGCAATGGCAAGCCACTCCAGTTCTCTTGCCTAGAAAATCCCATGGATGGAGGAACCTGGTAGGCTGCAGTCAGTGGGGTCGCTAAGGGTCAGACACGACTGAGCGACTTCACTTTCACTTTTCACTTTCACACGTTGGAGAAGGAAATGGCAACCCACTCCAGTGTTCTTGCCTGGAGAATCCCTGGGATGGGGGAGCCTGGTGGGCTTCCGTCTATGGGGTCACACAGAGTCGGACACGACTGAAGTGACTTAGCAGCAGCAGCAGCAGCAGCAGTGTTCTCTGTTCATTAAGAGAGAGAAAGGAGCTTCCCAGGTGGTGTTAGTGATAAAGAATCAGCTGCCAAGGCAGGAGATGCAAGATCCCTTGGTCAGGAAGATCCCCTAGAGGAGGAAATAGCAAGCCACTCCAGTATTCTTGTCTGGGAAATCCCATGGACAGAGGAACCTGGTAGGCTATATATAGCCCATGGGGTCACAAAGAGTTGGACATGACTGAACAATTGAGTACACAAGAGAGAGAAAAAGGTAACCCACAGAGTGGGGAACAAACATTTGAAATATAAATTTATAACAAAGGTTTGTATCTAGAATATATAGGAAATTCCTGTACATCAATGTGATAAAGAGGATCCAAACAGGAATGAATGACTTCAGAGAAGAGGATCTGGAAGTGGTCAGTAATAAAAGCGTAGACATGCAGATGTGTTGGTCATCAGGGAATGAGATTAAAGGCCTGCTGCCGTATCATAGCACTGTTCACCCGCCAGCAGGGCTCATGAAACAGCAGACGCCCCTCACTGCTGGTGAGACTGTGGAGGGAATGTGCTCCCACTGCTGGTGCCTGTGCTCTTGGTTACAGCCTCTTTGGAAAACCTTTTGACAATATCTTCCGAAGACATGCTTCCTAGCAATTCCTCCCCTAAGCACATGCAACACAAAGTGCACAGGTGTTCCCCCCCAATCTTGCACCTGAATGTTCATAGCAGCTCCGTTCATAATAACCCCAAAGTCTCAGCAAGAGAATGGATACACACCGGTGGTGTGTCCACGGAGTGGGAGGACAGACAGCACTGCTCATGAGCGACAGCGTCACCGCGGCAGTGTGGGCAAAGCCCTCCAAGACAGTATTGAGTGAGAAGAGCTGGACACACGAGGAAGAGCAGAACAGGCAGTGCTGATGGGAGCTTGAGGAGACCTCACGATGGGAGACAGCCACTGCAGAGGCACCCAAGGAGGCTTTCTGGTGCTGGTTTTATGGGAGCATCCCACAGACAGAGGATGGGGTCACAAAGAATCGGACAGGACTGAGCATCTGAGCACACGCAGGCCTTTGGGGTTGACTGCGACCTGTGGCGGTCAGTTCTATGTCCATGTGGCCAAGCTATAGAACCCAGTTATCCGATCAAATACTAATCCAGGTGCTGCTGTGAAGGTATTTTGCAGACATGATTAATGTCAGTGATCAGTTGACTTTCTATAAAGGAGATTATCCTGTATAATGTGGGTGGGGCTGATCCTACCAATCAAAAGGCCTGAAGAGCCAAACTGGGGTTTCCCCCAGGAAGAAGCAACTCTGCTTATGGGCAGCAGTGTCAGCCCTACCCCTGAGAGTTTCCTGCTTGCCCTCCTTGATGGCCTGCCCTGTACATTTCACACAGGGCCATCTGGGCATTCAGGTCAAATCTGGGCTCAGAAACTGGGGAGCTTTCCCCAGGAGGCTGCAGTGAGTCCCCAGAGGCTGTATTGGTGACACATTACCCTCTGGATCTGGGAGGTCTCTGGCAAGTGTTTCTCTGCTGGCATTTGGCTTCAGAGAAGATTTCTGCAAGTTCTGGCAGCGTATTTAGAGACAGTTCTTGATGCGTCATTGACTTAATCTTCGGCTCAATAAACAAAAGGAAGCAGTCTCACTTGTGCTGGTGGAGTCAGACGGGCAGGATGCTGTCTGGGTCCCCACTTCACAGTGTTCCTCTGTGGCCTTTGCCTCCTGTCTTGGAAATCCAGATAAGAGTGTCTGCCTCAGAACGCAGAGTAAGGCTTACAGTGTGAAATGGAAGGTGCGTAAGACAGTGTGCGGCGCACAGGAAGGGAGGCTTTGCTCAATGTGAGCTGAAATGCTTATTATTTTGTTTTCACTGCACTAGTTCCCCTTATCCATGGGATTGCATTTCCACAAGCCCCAGTGAGTCCCTGAAACCGAAACTGTGCGACTCAGGTTGGGACTCGAACTCGTGGTCTTTTCATTGAGATCACAGCTGGTCTTCGGCTTTAATGAAGTTTAGGTTCTTGATGTTTCACTGCAGAAAGAATTCAGTGAGAAGCGAAGCAACAGGTAAGAAGTGGATTTATTTAAAGAGAAACACACTCCGCAGACAGACTGTGGGCCATCCCAGAAGACGAGGGCAGCCACAAGATATGGGGGTTGTCAGTTTTTATAGGAATGGGTAATTTCTTAGGCTAATTGAGTTGTTATTTTGTTGGTAAGTCATGTCTGACTCTTTCGCAATCCCCGTGGACTGTAGCCCGCCAGGCTCCTCTATCCACAGGATTTCCCAGACAAGAATACTGGAGTGGGTTGCTATTTCCTTCTCC
Source organism: Moschus berezovskii (assembly GCF_049115385.1). Classification (NCBI taxonomy): domain Eukaryota; kingdom Metazoa; phylum Chordata; class Mammalia; order Artiodactyla; family Moschidae; genus Moschus; species Moschus berezovskii. The sequence goes on from NC_142465.1 coordinate 117,438,333, forward strand.
GGGGGATCTTCCTGCAAGGGTCAAAATTGCACCTCCTGCTTGGCTGCTGCTACTGCTGCTAAGTCACTTCAGTCGTGTCCGACTCTGTGTGACCCCATAGACAGAAGCCCACCAGGCTCCCCCGTCCCTGGGATTCTCCAGGCAAGAACACTGGAGTGGGTTGCCATTTCCTTCTCCAATGTGTGAAAGTGAAAAGTGAAAAGTGAAAGTGAAGTCGCTCAGTCGTGTCCGACCCCTAGCGACCCCACGGACTGCAGCCTACCAGGCTCCTCCATCCATGGGATTTTCCAGGCAAGAGTACTCCTGTCAGTTTTTATAGGAGTGGGTGATTTTATAGAATAATTTCATAGGCTAATAAGTGTGAGAGTTCCATATACTTATGAAAGGGGTGGGGATTTCTCAGAATTGGACCATCACCCATTTTTGACCCTTAGGATTGGCCTTGGAACTTTCATAGTGCCTGTGGGCGTGTATTGAGCTTGCTAATAACGGTAACCCACTCCAGTATTCTTGCCTGGAGAATCCCATGGACGGAGAAGCCTGGTAGGCTACAGTCCACAGGGTCGCAAAGAGTTGGACACGACTGAGTGACGGAACAGAACGGAACGGAATGTGTGGAAAAACTCTTAAAGAGACGGGAATATCAGACCACCTTACCTGTTCCCTGAGAAACCTGTGTGCAGGACAAGAAGCAACAATTAGAACTGGACATAGAACAACAGACTGGTTCAAAATCAGGAGAGGAATAAGTCCAGGCTGTATGTTGCCACCCTGCTTACTTAATTTATACACAGAGTACATTATGCAAAATGCTGGGCTGGAAGGCTCACGAGCTGGAATCAGTATTGCCAGGAGTAATGTCAACAACCTCAAACATGCAGATGATACCACTCTAATGACAGAAGGTGAAGAGGAATTGAAGAGACTCTTGATGAGGTGAAAGAGGAGAGTGAAAAAGCTGGTATAAAACTGAACATTCAAAAAACAAATTCATGGCAAATAGGTGGGAAAAAAGTGGAAACAGTGGCAGATTTTATTTACTTGGGCAAATAAATCCAAAATCACTGTGGATGGTGACTGCAGTCATGAAATTAAAAGATGCTGATTCCTTGGAAGGAAAGGTATGACAAACCTATACAGCATATTAAAAAGCAGAGCCATTACTTTGCAACAGAGGTCCATATAGTCAAAGCTATTTTTCCAGTAGTCATGTATGGATGTGAGAGTTGGACGATAAAGAAGGCTGAGTGCTGAAGAATTGATGCCTTCGAACTGTGGTGCTGGAGAAGACTCTTGAGAATCCCTTGGACTGCACGGAGATCCAACCACTCAATTTTAAAGGAAATCAACCCTGAATATTCATTGGAAGGATTGATGCTGAGGATGAAGCTCTAGTACATTGGCTACCTGATGAGAAGAGCCGACTCACTGGGAAAGACCCTGATGCTGAAAAAGATTGAGGGCAGGAGAAGAAGGGGGCAACAGAGGATGAGATGGTTGGATGGCATCACTGACTCAGTGGACATGAGTTGAGCAAACTCCAGGAGATGGTGAAGGACAGGGAAGCGTGATGTGCTGCAGTTCACGGGGTCACAAAGAATCGGACTTGATTTAGTGACTGAACAGCAGCAGTGTGTTGCAGTGAATGCGTGATGATGCTCAAGGTCTGGTGGAAGCTGACTCGTCTGCCATCTTGGACCTATTTGGTTCTACATCAGTTTATGTCATATCCTTGGGCTATGTCATTCTTTTGAAGGTTGTGCCCTGCCCCTTTCCCTCCTGTTTCAAAACCACGGAAAGTGAGAATATATAAGCTGTGTTTTTCCCTGTACATACATATATACCTATCATAAGTTATGAATCGAGCAGAATAAGAGATTAACAACAATACTACTAAAAGAGAATGATTATAACAATATTCTGCAGTGAAACTGATGTGACTGTGGTCTCTCTCAAAATACCTGGTTGAACGAATTCAATGACTTTTCCAGCCTAACTCAGCATTTATGCACTGTGGGCATAACTTTTGCAGGCAACGGCAAGCCACTCCAGTACTCTTGCCTAGAAAATCCCATGGATGGAGGAGCCTGGTAGGCTGCCGTCTATGGGGTCACACAGAGTCGGACACGACTGAAGTGACTTAGCAGCAGCAGCAGATTTTTTTTCACACTGGAAGTGTTAGTACCCTCAGCATATAATTTCTTTCCCCTCTCTTTCCTAAGTTGAGAACTGAATTAGATTTCATTCATAATGTTCCCCGTCTCATTCTTCACCAAATCAAAGTGAGGAATACTGTTGACTCCCAGTAGGTCTCTGAGTGATGGAAAGGGCGGGGAGGCATTTGTGGACAAACTGCTATTGCATGGATGCCGCATATATCAGTGTTCTCTCAAAGGTGACATCCACACGCTTTTCCTCTCCATGTTCAAAAAGCAATGGGGTGATGGGGTGGTCACACACACACACACACACACAAGGCCACACAGCACCTCTTCTCTCGAGCTTGGATTTTCATTGATAAACAGGACAGAGTGACTGAGCATTCTTCCTCAGGCACAGATTGCCTGGAGAGAGACATCAGCGGTTTTGTCCAAACATCAAAAATAACTGCTAGTCTCCTCATGTGGGTTTCATCCTGGTGTGAAACCTGCATGGCATCCTGGTATGCAGCTTCTTTTCTCTGACTGCCAGCCTGGTCTTTTGATCAAGGCATCCTGCCAACTGCATCTTGTACTTTCTGAACACAATGTCTTGGGCAGTATACTCACGTCCCGGGGCTGCCTAAGCAAGATACCATAGAACAGGCAGCTTAAACAACAGAAATTTACGTTCTTTTTTAAAAAAAAGGACTTGCTTCTTTTCGGCTGCGTGGGGTCTTCGTGGCATGTGCGGTCTTCCGGGGCTGTACACGGGCTTCTCTAGCTGTGGTACAGCGAGCTCAGTAGTTACAGAACACTCGCTCAGGTGTCCCGTGACATCTGGGATCTTAGTTCCTGGCCAGGGATTGAACCCGTGTCCCCTGTACTGGAAGACAGATTCTTAACCACTGGACCACCCCGGAAGTCCCAGAAATTTATATTCTTCCAGTTCCAGAGGCCAGGAGTTGAAGATCAATGCGAGGCCTCTCTACTTGGCTGGCAGACAACCACCCTTCTGGTCTCTCTCTGTGCCTGTCTGTGTCCTAATCTCCTCTTCTTGTAAGGACACCAGGTCAAATTGGATTAGGGCACACCCCATTCTTCATTTAACTTAATCACCTTGTTCAACACCCTATCTTGCATTACAATGTCATACTAAGGTACTGGGGTTAGGAATTCAACTTACCACTTTTAAGGTGGCTGGGGACAATTCAACCCAAAGCAGGCAGGTCTTCCTACCTTCTCAGCAGCAGGGTGACCCGCTGCTCTTTTCTTCCAGGAAGGAAGGGAGTGTTGAATGGTGTCTCTCTGGTTTGTAGATCTTCTCTGCCTTTAGTGCCAAAATTATTTTGGGGCTTCCCTGGTGGTCCAGTGGTTGAGACTCTTCTTCCACTGCTGGGATCATGATCCCTGGTCAGGGAAGTTCCAACATGCTGAGTGGTATGCCAAAAAAAAAGAAGTCGGTTTTCTACTTGAAAGAATTATTTTTCTTGTTCCAGAAATAACCTGTGGTTTTACCTAGTGAAGCTGTCGTGTTGTCTCTGAAAAGGAGCTTCCCGCCCCACTGACTGGCAAAGTTGCATCAGTCACTGCGCTGGAGCCAGGGCTAGATGGAGCCAATAGAAGCACGTCAGGCCCTCCGGGTCATGCCTCCTCCTTGCCCTTCCTTTTCCAGCTTTTTTGTGGCAACATACACCTGCAGAGCTGCTGGCAGATCCACTGTCTGCATTTGCTTTGCTCTCCTGCTCCCGTGAGGGCTTCCCTCGTAGCTCAGTGGGTAAAGAACCTGCCTGCAATGCAGGAGACCCAGGTTTGATTCCTGGGTCGGGAAGATCCCCTGGAGAAGGAAATGGCAGCCCACTGCAGTATTCTTGCCTGGAGAATCCCATAGACAGGAGGAGCCTGGCGGGCTACAGTCCATGGGGGTTGCAAGAGTCGAACACGACTGAGTGACTACACCACCACCACCTGCTCCATATTTATGTTTAGAACATCATTCTGCATGTTTACATATCTCCTTGCAGCCCCACACTTATGCCTTAATAAGTCGCTTTGAGTCATGTATTCCAGCTCTGAGTTGGGGGCTATAATGCAATACCATAGTAACAAAGAAAATGCAAATTTAACACATGTGAACTCTAACAGGCAAATGATATGAAAATGTGTCACCCGAGGTGATCTGCCTTGGACTGTCCTTGTGGCTTGTGTACAACCTTTGAGGTCGTGATGATGGTTGAGAAATGGGGAGGACTTCCCTGGTGGGCCAGTGGCTAAGAGTCACCTGCCAATGCAGGGGGCACGGGTTTGATCCCTGATCCGGGAAGATTCCACATGCAGCAGGGCAACCAAGCCCATACTCCGTGACTACTGAGCCCACACGCCCTGGTGCCTGTGGCTCTACAACAAGAGAAACCAGGCAGTGAGAAGCCCATGTCCCCGCAAGTAGAGAGTAGCCCCTGATCACCGCAAATGGAGAAAGCCTGAGGCCCAGTGCAGCCAGAAATAATTAAATAATTAAAAAAAAAAAAAAGAACATGGGGAGAGTCATCATTGTGTCTAACTGTGTCCTAATCTGGGCCAGCTGATGGGAAGAGCTGACTCATTTGAAGAGACCCTGATGCTGGGAAAGATTGAAGGTGGGAGGAGACGGGGATGACAGAGGATGGGATGTTGGATGGACATGAGTCTGAGTAAACTCTGGGAGTTGGTGTTGGACAGGGAGGCCTGGCGTGCTGCAGCCCATAGGGTCGCAAAGAGTTGGATACGACTGAGCATCTGAACTGAACTGAATCTCCTCCTTGAGTCCTAATCTCCTCTTCTTGTAAGGACACTGGTCAGACTGGATTAGGGCGCACCCCATGGCTTCATTTAACTTAATCGCCTCGTTCAACACCCTGTCTTGCGTTACAGTCTCATTCTGAGGTACCGACAGCCCAGCATCACACATTTGCGAACTTTATGTAGCAGATGAATTCACTGCTCTCTTTTCTATCAGCACAAACTCACCCCACCCCCACCCAAATCCCTGGATAAGCAGCCAGACTCAGCTTGGAGACACGCTGTGCTCTGGTGATGGGAGAAGCACGGCCTCTGCCTTCAGAGCCTCACAATCTTTCATGAAGGTATGCAGCGCTGCAAGAGAGAGGCTGTGAAGACGAGCCCCTGGGGCAAGGCGTTGGGCCCAGGCTGTGGCACCCCAAGACCTGGGTTCCAATCCCAGCTGCACCATTTACTAGCTGTGTCATGCACCCCTCCCATCAGACTCTCTGGTTCCCATCTGAGCCCTAGTTCTTATGGGACTACCCTCAGGCTGCCCCTGATTGGTCAAGAGGGCTGGGTCCTGACTGGTGAAAAGCCAATCAGAGCCCTTTCCTGGGAGTTTATTCGAGCCTGGAGCCAGTCCTGTAGAAGGAGAGGAAGTGTTTGGAGTCTTTGGCCATCCTACTCCGACCTAGTGAACAAGCCATCTGTGATGAAAGAGGATGGAGCCACGTGGAGGGTGGCCTGGGGAGGAAACGCTGCGGGTGCTGAGGTTTCACTGCCCACCCTTTCCGTGGGGTCTGACAGGACCCTCATGACAGGACCCTCTGTTCTCACCCCATGTGCAGGTCAGTCAGCATTCATCACAATCTTCCTCCCAAACCCCATTAACAAACACTTTGGTGAACACTGTTGGTTTCACAGGAGATCCACAAAGTGAGACGCCACCCAGCACTTCTCCAGGTTCCTCTTCCGTTTCTCTTTCTCTTTCCCTCACCCCCCAGTCCCCAGCCCACAACCCCACCAAGCCCTATCTCAAACTCTGTCCTCCGCCTGCACTGCCTGTGTCCACAAGCAGCATTCTGTCTGCACAAACCCCAGAGTCCTCACAGTGACCCTCTGTGGTTCTGCAGAAAGGTCCTTGGGATCCCTATCCTTCCAGTACTCAAGCCTGGAGGAACTTGGGAGTCTCTGTGAGCAGCAGGGTAGAGGGTTCCCAGAGAAAGAGAACCAGGCCTGACTTTCCTGGCAGAAGAGAAACCGTTTTAGGCTTGAGCTGTTTTGTGATCTAAGCTTGGCCGCAGTGCTTGCCCTTGATCAGGTCCCAGGATTGATAGTCTTAAAGTGAAAGGTGGCTCCGTAAGGGAGCGAACAAAAGAAAGCAGGAACAAGTGACCTTCAGCAGACAGAAGTAACAATAGGAAAAAAGAAAAAAGTAAAGTAGTGTGCGTCGCTCAGTCGTGTCCCACTCTTTGAGAGCCCATGGACTGTAACCCACCAGGCTCCTCTGTCCATGGAATTCTCCAGGCAAGGGTACTGGAGAGAATTGGAGTGGGTAGCCATTCGCTTCTTCAGGGGATCTTCCCATCCCAGTGGTCCAACCCAGATCTCCTGCACCGTAGGCAGATTCTTTACCTTCTGAGCCCACCAGGGAAGCCCACAGAAGTAACAGTAGCAAAGGGAATTAGGTCAGTTGTATGAAGGTAATAAGTTCTGTTTCAATATAAAGATTAGCCTGAAACACTTTCTTAACCTGTGGATCCAATCACCCTCAAGCAATCAACTACCAGATCAATTGGAACCTAAGGAATGATGATGCTGACTTTTTCTGACTCTCTTAAAACTTGGTCTCTGTTGACCTTTGTCCCAATTATAGGCTGAACTCTGCTCAAGCCCCTCCATGAATATGCATGTACTGACCAAACCCACTTCATGAATATGCCCGTGCAACTTAGCTTAAAACTTCCCCAGTTTTGCTGTTTGAGGAGACACGGCTTTGGGAGAGATCCCAGGTTCTCTTTACTTGTTGCAAATATGAATAATACATCCTTCCTTCATCAGCTCTTTGGCTTGGTTGTGTCTTTGGTGGAATCCAGTTTGGGGGTGTTGGCTCCACCCAGGGAGATTGTGCAGTGTTCCTTCCAGTACCCGTGGCCTTCCCTGTTCTGATAGCTAGAGCTGTGCTGATGCTGGGTCTTCTAGGGAAGACCCATGGGGAAGGGCCCGTCCATCAGGCTGGTCGCCAGAGAACAGAAGCCAGGCCTCTGTCGGGGAGTCAAGTGCAGTTGGGCTCAGTCTTGGCCCCACATCCTGGCAACTCGGGCCCTTTCTTATCCTTGAGTTTGTTTCTCTCCTGCCAGAGCCTTGGGAAGGTGAGAGGAGAAGGGGACGACAGAGGATGAGATGGTTGGATGGCATGATCGATTCTATGGACATGAGTTTGAGTAAACTCCGGGAGTTGGTGATGGACAGAGAAGCCTGGCGTGCTGCAGTCCTTGAGGTCACAAAGAGTTGGACACGACTGAGCGAATGAATGAACTGAAGAGCTTGGGAAGTCTCTGAAGGTGGTGCCCTGGCTCCTGCTGTGGGCAGTTCAAGACAGAAGGAAAAACCCATGCAGCCAATTAACTCCAGCACAGGTGTGTCTTTTCAAGGGCTGTCAGGCATGGGGCCCCAGGGACAGGACTGCGTGACTTTGAGTCCCCAGAGACCCCAGTCCCTCCCAGAGGTTGTTGACTGGAAACACACACACACATACAACGTGAGCGTTGAGAGTTAAATGTTTATTTTACATTTATACCCTATATTCTTTTTTTAAAAAAATGTTTATTTGGCTATTCCAGGTCTCAGTTGCAGCACGTGGGATCTAGTTCCCTGAGCAGGGCTCAAACCTGGGCCCTCTGCATTGGGAGTGCAGAGTCTTAGCCACTGGACCACCAGGGAAGCCCCAAGCATTAAATTTTATTTGGGACAAAATGAGGACTCTAGCCTGGGGGCACAGCATTTTGGATAGCTCTGAGAAACTGTTCCAAAGAGGTAGTGGGGAAGGTCAGTATACAAGTGATTTTGGTGAGAAGGGAATACATGCAATCAAGCACTTATCTTACTTTTTAAATTTTTAATTAATTAATGATTTTGTTGCAACAGAGCCTAACTAGGTTGCAGCACGTGGGATCTTCAATCTTCCTTGTGGTGTGTGGGTCTTTAATTGAGGCATGCAAACTCTTAGTTCTGACATGTGGGATCTAGTTCCCTGAACAAGGATCAAACAGGGGCCCCTGCGTTGGGAGTGCAGAGTCTTAGTCATTGGACCAACCGGGAAGTCCTCAAGCACATTTTTTTTTACACAAAGAGAACAAAAATTAATTAACCATAATTATACCAATTGTACATCATGCTAAATATATAGAGCCTGTATATTTCATCTGATAGTGTCATACAATAAGTTCCAAAATAACAAGTCATTAAATCCACTAAATGCTTGAAATATTCCATTATATAAATAAATCATAACTCATAGCTTACTTCTTTCTTTATTAATGGGCAATTAAATTACTATTTGAAATCATGCTTTTAGAAAAACATCTTAGCCCAAGCACATTTATTTTTCTGCAGAAAGTTTCTGCTTGTCTTGGGAAGGTTACTTTTGTTACAACTTCTTATATCTAGAATTACACTATTACAATTTTTGATCTCATGTAAAGCTACATACGTTTCTCAGAGACTCAGTCACACATTTGGTAATGCAAGAAACAACCATCTTGTGAAACAGGCAAAATAGAAATAATATAGTTAGCAGTATTATTAATGTCACAAGTAAGAATTAAGCCGAGAACTTCCTTTAAGTGCAGCCCAGTATATTCTCACGTTGTCAGACTACATCTGTTCTGTACAAAGCCTTATCTTTCAGGGAAGTTATACATTGGCACTGTCCGTAAGGCTCCCAATCCGCTTTTCTAGAGTTACTAGAAGAGCTATCCTTAGCATACTTTAATTGTTCCCAAGATAAAGGGTGGTGCTTTAAAACTTAGATGACTGGGACTTCCCTGGTGGTCCTGTGGTTAAGAATCCTCCTTACTGTGCAGAGAACGTGGGTTCGATCCCCGGTTGGGAACTAAGAATCCCACATGCCATGGGGCAACGAAGGCCATGTGCCACGACTAGAGTGAAGCCTGGGCACCGTGCCAAAGATCCCGTGTGCCTAAAGTAAGACGTGGTGCAGACAAACAACAACAAAAAAAACAACTTAAATGACCCCAGCCTAGTGTTAACCACCCAAATCTACCCCCTAATTGTAGGAAGTTTTATTCCTTGGCTGAAATTTGGCTTGTTGCTCTGATTAAGCTTGAGTAACTTTAGAGGAAAATTCATATTTATGGCCGGGGTCAGAGCAGGTATTATTAGTTGGCAGTTTGAGGGGATCGCATCTAAGATACCAATAGTAGCCTGAACAGGACTATAATTTCTTTCTTTTAGAATAAATTTTCTAAGGACCACCCAGTTATACCCTTGGAGTGGAGAAACCCACCGAGGTAATCCAGAAGGACTAGACACAGGTAATTGGCCACAAACACAACAGTTGGATTGATTTTTAAAACTTGTATAGGATCATGCCCGTGATAGAGAAACATTGATTCGTATGCAGAAGTCCAGGAAGTCAGGAAAGCGTTACACCCGGCCACGTGAGAACTCAGGTGAGCTGTCTGCTTCTGATGCCTTCTCTCCCTGCTGGGAATGCAGTTTCTCCTCTGTTTGAGCACTGTTTTTTTAATAATTTTATTTATTTACTGGTTGTGCTGGGTCTTCGCTGCGGCACTTGGGCTTTTCTCTCGCTGTGGTGTGCGGTCCCCTCACTGCGGTGGCTCCTCTAGTTGACAGGGGCCCTAGGACACGTGGACTCAGCAGTTGTGGCTCCCAGGTTCTGGAGCGCCGGCCAGCAGTTGTGGCACGTGGGGTTAGTTGCTCGGTGGCATGTGGAATCTTTCTGGATCAGGAATCGAACCTGTGTCTCCTGCACTGGCAGACGAATTCTTTACCACTGAGTCACCAGGGAAGCCCTTGGGCATTGTTTTAAGGTGAGTTTGAGGTTAGACATCCTCTCTATTAGACCAGTCCAGTGTGGAGGCCCTTTGTAAGTGGGAATTAACCTAATAGTCAATTCCCTTCAGTTTGGCAGTGTATGAATAGTTAAGAGTATCTGATAAGGATCCTTCCCTCTAGGTTGGAGATAGTCCTTTAAGTTATGTCTTTTCCAGTATGTATAATTCCCTGGTTGTTGGTCATGGGACATCTGATCTTCACCCAAAGATATATTACTGAGGTAAGTTTCAGAAACTTTGAGTGTCCTTTTAATAATCCGGTTAAAGGTGATGGACAGGAAGGCCTGGCGTGCTGTGATTCATGGTGTCACAAAGAGTTGGACACGACTGAGCGACTGAACTGACTGACTGAACTTTATATTAAGGTAATGTAACAGCAAGGAGCTATCCAGGAAGTGAGACTTAGTATACACAGACCTCCATTAACAAAGGGTGGGCTTCCCTGGTGGCTCAGCTGGTAAAAAAATCAGCCTGCAATGAGGGAGACCTGGGTTCGATCCCTGGGTTGGGAAGAGCCCCTGGAGAAGGGAACAGCTACCCACTCCAGTATTCTGGCCTGGAGAATTCCATGGACTGTATAGTCCATGGGGTCACAAAGAGTCAGACATGACTGAGTGACTTTCACTTCCACTTCCATCAACAAAGGTGGGCTTTAACAGTCATTGAAACAATCTTTTTTTCTCTAAAATTACCCTCAGTTCAGTTCAGTTCAGTTCAGTCGCTCAGTCGTGTCCGACTCTTTGCAACCCCATGAATCACAGCACGCCAGGCTTCCCTGTCCATCACCAACTCCCGGAGTTCACTCAAACTCATGTCCATCGAGTCGGTGATGCTATCCAGCCTTCTCATTCTCTGTCGTCCCCTTCTCCTCCCGCCCCATTTGTACCAAATATAACCACTGCTGCTGCTAAGTTGCTTCAGTCGGGTCCGACTCTGTGTAACCCCATAGATGGCAGCTCACCGGGCTCCCCCGTCCCTGGGATTCTCCAGGCAAGAACACTGGAGTGGGTTGCCATTTCCTTCTCCAATGCATGAAAGTGAAAAGTGAGAGTGAAGTCGCTCAGTTGTGTCCGACTCTTAGCGACCCCATGGACTGCAGCCTACCAGGCTCCTCCGTCCATGGGATTTTCCAGGCAAGAGTACTGGAGTGGGTTGCCACTGCCTTCTCTGAAATATAACCGAATTAAGATTAATTTGAAAAATAACTTTGGTCTAAATAAATTTGACCTGATGATTTATATAACTATAATAGATCATATAAGTTTATTTTTTATTTTTTGCTTTGTTGAAACCTTTGTAAGGAGTCTCAGACTGAACTTGGCTAGGAGAGCCATGTCAAGGGCTTGTCTAGGTGAATTCCTCCCTTTTCAAGGTCATCTAAACACCTTGAGATTTCTGTACTTGTTGTTTAGTTACTAAGTCATGTCTAACTCTTTTGCAACACCGTGGACTGTAGTCCACCACGTTCCTCTGTCCATGGGATTTCCCAAGCAAGAATACTGGAATGGGTTGCCATTTCCTTCTCCAGAGGATCTTCCTGGACCAGGGATCAAACCCGGGTCTCCTGAATTGGTGGGAGGATTCTTTACCACGAGCCTATGGGGGAAGCCCTGTTCGGAAGTAGTTTTCCTGATAGATATTTTATCTGATAGAGCTGCTGGGAACCTATGAATTTCCAATGTTTGGAGAGAGCAGATCAAAAGAAAAGATAAATATTTTAATTCTGCTTATAGAAATATAATTTACCAAATTACTATAAGTCACAGTTAGTTTGAGGGGAAGGTTTCTTTATACCTGGGAAACACAATGTAGACCAGTAGTTTTTCAGATTAGAAACCATAAAAATTATAACCATATTCACCAGTTCACTCGGTCCTATGCAACTAATCCTCTTTGTGAACAATTTTATGAAGCCATCAGTTTTCCCAGTAGAATTCTTTAATTTCTCACCCATTTAGCATTATGGCCTGAAAGTCAAAATACTATCCAAAAGTCCTTTCTATAAATCTTTTTAAAGAGGAAGCATTTTCACAAAGGAAGGCATCAGAATAAAACCATAACTGTCTATGATGCCAAAGATTTAAGAAGGCATATTTGAAACCTGATTACAGGGCTTCCCTAGTGGCTCAGTGGTAAAGAATCTGCCTGCCAATGCAGGAGACATGGGTTCAAATTCCTGATCTAGGAAGATCCCATATGATAGGGAGCAACTAAGCCCAAGTGTCACAATTACTGAACCTGTGCTCCAGAGCCTGGGAACTACAACTCCTGAGCCCACACATCCTAGAGCCCGAGCTCTGCAACGAGAGAAGCCGCTGCAATGAGAGGTCCGCACAGGGCGACTAGAGAGGAGCCCCTGCTCGCTGAAACTAGAGAAAAGGCCTCGCAGCGAAGAAGACCCAGCACAGCCAAAAAATAAAGAAGTAGAAATTTTAAAAAACTGATTAAAATGCAGTTGACAAAGAAGCTTAGTTGCTGCCGTGACATACTACACTTGCGGATAACAACCAGAACTATCACTGATAATGTTTTATCAGGCCACAGCCGATTTTTAGGAACTTATATGATAGAATTTCTGGAGTGTCTGTATTCATAACATTTACCACACCGTATACCCTGAGAACACGTGGCACTCGTTTGACAGTGCTGTGCCCAGTGGCTCAGTCGTGTCCGAGTCTTTGTGACCCCACGGACTGTAGCCCGCAGGCTCCTCGCCAGGGCCTCTTCCGAAGGATTGAGGTGAAGTAAGGTCCTGTGTGTAAAGTGCTTCCCACCCGGGGCAGAGGTGGGGGAGTGTGTACCCAACACCTGCTCACAGGGTCACATTCTTCATTTCACGGGATTTTCTTGAGTTCTTTCTTTGACAGTGTCTTTCCTTCCCTCCATTTTTCCTGAACTCACTTGCTCGGAGGGTGAGACCCCTGAGTTTTTCCTCCCATGTCCTTGACCTTCTTTCTGTCTCCCACTTTTCCCTCTCTGACTCTTGGCTTTCTGGGAGATCTGATCATGTTTTTCTACCCTTCTCTTGAACTTCATTTTTTTTTTGCACTGACTTTGCAGATATTTGTTTTCTTTGACTGTGCTGGGCCTTAGTTGTAGCACCCAGCATCAGTTTAGTTGTGGCGTGTGAACTCTTCTTGGCGGCAGGTGGGATCCAGTTCCTTGACCAGGGATTGAACGCAGGTTCCCTGCATTGGGAGTGCGGGATCTTCATCACAGGACCACCAGGGAAGTTCCAAGACTGACTTTAATTTGTCTGCTATTTGCTCTTATTCTCCACTGGTTTCCTTTTCTAGAATTCAGCGTTTAACAGGTGCAATATCTTTTTCTCTCTGAAGATTCTAAACATTTCTTTTCTAAAAAATCTCCAGCACGATTGCTTTCTTCTTAATTATCCTGTGCAGGATTGTGTTCTTGGTGTCCATTTTTCATATGACATGCTTTCCTCAAATGTCTGGTGAGCCTTAGCTGTCCACTCATATTTAAAAGAGAGGCGTGCGTGTGTGCTAAGTCATGTCTGACTCTGTGTGACCCCATGGACTGTAGCCCGCCAGGCTCCTCTGTCCATGGGATTTCCCAGGAAAGAATACTGGAGTGGGTTGCCATGCCCTCCTGCAGGGGATCTTCCATACCCAGTGATCAAACATGCGTCTCTTCTGTCTTCTGCATTGGCAGGCAGGCTCTTTACCCCTAGCACCAACTGGGAAACCTGTAATTAAGGTTATGAACCTCAAAATAGGGAGAGAGATTTTCCTACATTATCCCCACACGCCCAGTCTATTCCTATGAGTTCTTAAGAGCAGAGGACTTTCTTCGACTGGAGGCAGGAAATATGAGGAACTCAGAGAGTTCCTGGGAAAGAGAAGGGTTGGACTCGCTGCAGCTGGAGTCAGCTCTGATGGAGGCGCCCTGTGCAAGGACCCGAGGCCTCGGGTTGCAAAGAATAGCACCAGCTGACAGTCAGCAAGAAAGCAGGGATTTGGGCCTATAACCACAAGGAAGCCATTCCACCAACAGCCCAAATGGACCTGGAAGCATGTTCAGCCCCAGACCCTGCAGAGGGGGAGCGTGCAAGCCTTGTCCAGCGGGCCTTAGGCCCTCTCCAGCCCCCCTCTGCCTTGTGCACGGGACCAGAGCATGCCACTCTGGCATAACGATGACTCTGAGCTAGAGGCAGATGAGAACCAGCAGATGCAGAAGGACGGCTTCCCAGGACCTCCTTCACCTGGTGAAAGCAGAAACGCCTGAAGAGGGAGGGCTGCCAGGAAGCCCCTCTCCCAGAGAGTTTTATAGCCGAAAAGAAAATGGGAGCTCTCTGGGCCGTGATGGACCTGCACATACTAGCCTTACTTCATAGTTTCTCTGTGTATTTACCTTCCCACCGTTTGCTGCCCTGGAAAGCCTGACTCCCCTTCCTTTCTTTTTTTTAAATGTTATCTATGGTTTATTTATTTTTATATCCAGCTGCACTGGGTCTTTGCTGCTGTGCACGGGCTTTAGTTGGGTTGAGCGGCAGCTACTCTCGAGTGATGTTCGCTTGGGCTTTTCTTTTCGGTGACTTCTCTTGACTTCTCTGGTTTCAGAGCACGGGCATGAAAGGGCAGGCAGGCTCCGGAGCTGTGGCACGTGGGCTCAGTAGTCATGCTTCCCAGGCCCCCCGCGCATAGGCTCCCTAGTTGTGGCAAACAGGCTCAGTTGCCCAAAGGCATGTGGCATTTTCCACAACCAGGGGTCAAACCCGTGTCCCCCGCACTGGTGGGCGGATTTTAAACCACTGGGCCACCAGGGAAGTCCTCCCCTTCCTTTGTCTTGTCACTTCTCTGAGGATGTGGGATTTAAGTTCCCAGACCAGGGACTGAACCCAGGCCCTCTGCACTGGGAGCGCGCAATCTCAGCCACTGGGCCACCAGGGAAGTCCCCTCCTGTCCCCATTTGCACGACGCCGTGAGACTGCCATCGCACCTCGTAGCCCTGAACTAGCTCTCAACCACCACCCGTGAGGGCTCTTTCCTGGCAGAAGCGACTGCTGGGGAAAGGCCTGGAGGAGAGACGAGCCTGGCGGCCCCGGGGCCCTGCAAGGGGCTGATGGGGAGGAAACCTGTGGGGTCCGCAGGCCACTCTGTGTCCAGGACTCAGAGGAGCAGAAAGCTGTGGAGGCTGTGGGCTGGGCGGACAGGAGCCCCTCTGCGTGTGGGGGCTGCAGAGGAGGGATCCTGGGCTGCAGCATCCCCCTGAAACTGGAGACAGCGGGGCCTCAGGGTGGGAGGCCATGGTGGGGGGAACACCCGGGAAGAAGCCTCCGCAGGCCCGCCGGCTCTTCGCTTGTGGAAGGTGGGGGCCGCGGGGCGGCCTGAGTCACTGGGCAGGGGTCTGGCAGATGCCGTTCTCCCCAAGGCTCCCGTGGTCCTTGGAGGACCAGGAGGGGGTGAGGTGGGGAGGCCAGGGAGGAGGCTGCCTGCACGTGTGGGGTCTCTGGGGGATGTGTTTGAGGGAAGGGGGTCCCGGACGTTCCACAGGAACGTCCAGAGCTGGACTCAAATGCCCGGCAGTGATGACCGGGTGCCTGAGCCCCACGCACGGCTGCTGTCTCCAGTCAGGGGGACTCTGAAGCCTGGGGACCCCTCCTCCAGCTGCCCCCTCACACAGAGGGGCTCCTGTCCTCCCAGTCCACACCCTTCACAGCTCCTTTCTGCTCCTCTGAGTCCTGGACTCAGCGGCCCCTTGCAGGCCCTAGCTCTGTCTCTCTTCCAGGCCTTTCCAGGCCACTCGCACCTGCGTGGGGTACAGCCCTCGGGGGGCCAGCACCCATGCCGGAGGGGTGTGGAGACACGGGCACAGCTCACCAGCAGGTGGGACGATCAGAGGCTGTGAGAGAGGCACTGGGGGCTCAGGGGACCAAGGCCAAGTCTGGGGCAGGCGGCAGGCGGGATGGGGTAGGAAGGGGGTGACAGGTGCAGGGTGTGGGCACCAGAGCCTCAGGGTGAAGCTGGGACACTCAGCAGGCAGAGGGGCCCCAGGACCCCGCACCTCGGTTCCCAGAAAGGGACCTGCACAGAGGGACCCTGGTGTCTCCTGTCTGTCCATCCGTCTGTCTGTGCCAGGCCCACGGCTGGCGTTCCTGCCACCGCGCTCTTGTTTTCGTGAGACAAAGGACCTGGCAAGCAGATGATAAGAACTGCAAATAGAGGAAAACGGGCCTGGGATGGAGGGGACGGGAGAAAGTACAGGTGCCGTTGTAAATAGATCACGTGACTCAGTGCAAACAAGGGTGTCTGAGCCGCACCACCAGGACAGCAGGGCGGTTTTCGGGTCTGGGAGGGAGGTCAGCGCCCCCACATCCTGGGCACGGAAGCACCCCTGGGATGACAGAAGCCACTGAAGCAGGAGCCGGGTGGGGCCTCGGGCAGGACCCTGGGGAAAAGCAAAAGGAGAGCGGGACTGGGGCACGGAAGTGCCTGGCAGTGGGCTGCTAGTTTTAATTAAAAAATATATATATTTATTTGAGTGCACCCAGTCTTGGCTGCGGCACATGGGATCTAGTTCCCTGACCAGGGATCCAACCCAGGTCCCCTGCATTGGGAGTGCAGTCTTAGCCATTGGACCACCAGGGAAGTCCCTACAATTTTTAGAAGGGAGGTCAGGGTCGTTGAGAAGGGAAGTGACCTGAGGGGGGGTGGGCGGGAGGTGGGAGTGAGGGGCTCCCTGGCCAGCACCCAGGAGGCCTGCCCAGGTTGGAGAAGTATCCTGCAGAGTGGAGGTCCAGGCAGAGGCACTGACAGATGGAAGGGGCCAGCAAGGAGACCCTAGGATCCCGAGGTGCTGCCCCAGGATTTCGGGGGAGGGTCATATTTGCACTAGGTGTTCAGGCTGAGTATCCAGAGGTGAGATGGACACAGGTGTCCTGGATCCTCAAACTGCCCGTGTGCAAGTGTGGGGGGGCAGGTTTCAGCCCAAGTCCTGGCATCCATCTAAGGCCTTCAGGTCAGCTCTGCTTGGCCCCCAGCATCACCCAGCCCCTGCCCCCCCAAGCCCTGTGGTCTCACTGTCCACATCCATTTACCTACATTCCCAATCTCTCTCAAGGTGATCAAAAAATATTGCATTTTCAAAGAGAACTTGTCCTGGTAAAACACTCCCCACTTCCCCTCCCGACACTCCCTCCTTTGCTTTCCCAGTTTCACAAAAATACCTGGTCCTCACCGGCTTTGCTCTCAGGAGCAAAAGCATAATAAACACCTTTTCCAAAGCCCCACTGCTTAACCCTTTGGCCCGGTCTTGGCCAGTTTCCTCCGGGTCCCTGGGTCGTCACAGCACCATTTTCTTTTTTAATCAATAGATCCCAAATGTGATTTGTTAGAACAATTATTAACTCACATCTTTACTATTTGAAGCACTCACGCAAACTGATTCCAAAACAAAACACCAAGTCCCAAGGGTAAGTGGACCAGGAACACAAACTAAAGTCTGTCTCTTGAACACACACACACACACACAGACACACACACGTGCTGGGGTGAGGCAGGGTGGGGTGGGGTGAGCCAACCAGATGGGCTCCTCCAGCCTGGCTCTGCAGTCCCAGGCCCTTCCACGTGCAGAGGTTCAGTGACGGGGAGAAGCACGGCCAGAGTCGAGGGAAGCCCTTCTGCTAAGTCTCATTCGCCTCCTCTGTAAAATGGGACTGTGACCTGTTTGGAGGGTCTCCTGGAGGTGGTTTGAGCCCTGGCCCTGGCCTGGAGCGGGGTTCACCCTGTGTGGGAGCATCTCATGAACTGTTATGGACTGAACTGTGTCTCCCTATAGTTTAACACGACTGTATTTGGAGGTGGGGCCTTTAAAGAGGCAATTAAGCTTAAAAGTGCCCAGATCCCAAAGGACTGGTGCCGTTATAATAACGGAGAGAGAAGCCCACCCACGACGCCACCTTGATCCTGCACATGTCGCTTTCAGAAGCGTGAGAAAGTACATTCTGTTGTTTAAGCGGCCGTGGCTGTGGCACCTTGTTAGGGCAGCGCTTTGGGCTTGGAAGTGCCACTCTGCATACCCTCCCTTTCAACAAGGGCTCCTGCCCTGCTCCTGCACTCTGGACAACACCCCAGTGCAGGAAAGGAACACCTTGGGCCCCAGTCAAGTCAAGAAAGTCAAGAAAGTGAAAGTCGCTCAGTCGTGTCCGACTCTTTGTGACCCCATGGACTGTAGCCCACCAGGCTCCTCTGTCCATGGAAATCTCCAGGCCAAACTACTGAAGTGGGTAGCCATTCCCTTCTCCAGGGGATCTTCCCAACCCAGGGATTGAATCCAGGTCTCCCACATTGCAGGCAGATTCTATACCATCTGAGCCACCAGAGAAGCCACAGACCCACACAGAAAAACAGATTCATCTGGAATTACATCCTAATCAAATGCACACTAATGTTATACCATGAGCCCTGACTCTAGACTCATCACAAAAACTTTTGTAAAAAAAAAAGTAGAGAACGCAATCTGCTGCAACTCTTTATTATATTCAGAAGTCTACAAATTTGAGCTTTTAAGAAAAATTCACAAAATACTCAGTTGAAACCACATATCTGGTTCATCAAATTTCGAATATATTTTACTGTGCTGAACAATATATTCTAATGCTGTCTAAAACACAGCCAAATTATTTTTCATTCATTTGCACACATTCTGTCATTTTTTGAAAACCAAGATTAAGATAAAAAATATTAAGAAAACTACCCAACTGCAACTACTGTTTCCCCATAAACTGAAACACTTTATGTGGGTGTTATCTTCTCAGCTTATTTAGTTTTTACTTCTGTACACCGTATCAATTTGTAATGCACTTAGGAGTTCTCATCTTCCATTTCTCATAAAGTCAAACAGCGACACCTTGTCAAAAGATTAATTTGCTTGGCAATGTAGAAGCTCGGGCTGTTAAAAGCACTCACTGAAAATTATTTTTAAATTTATGGATCATATAAAACAAACAATTTCAAAGGGACAGACGTCTTTAGACATTATTTTGAAATTACCTTAAGATGTGGAATTATCGATGAATCAATCTATCAAATTAGACACCAGCTATTTTTGGTCTTTTATTTTTATCCTTTGTTCCCTTGTTAATGAAGTGTGTGTTGGGAGTTTTGTTTCTCCAGGCCCTTCTCGTATCAGCTGATTCGGGCAGCCTCTAGCCCGTGAGACTCACCGCGCTGAGACACCCTCCCCACCCCCAATGAAGAGAGGCCGAGGAGCCTTTGACTCCAGACCTCCAGCTGTTAGAACCAAAGATTCCAAGGAAATAAAGCAGGGATGTGCATGGATATGCCAGACGGAAGTAACACAAACCCGAAATTACAATGAAGCTTCTACTACATCAAAAACAAGAATTTCTCAAAAGAAATATTAAAAATCAGCCATGAATACATAGATACCACGAGAAAAAGTAGCAAAACAATCTGCCCAAAGCCAGCTGGTCTTCACTGCAGCCCGTGATGTGGTCACTGGTTCACGAAAAGAGGAATTTCTCCAGGAAACGTGCACCGACATCAGTGTTAAGAACCGTAGCGATCCTGCAGAGAGAAGGGACACGAGAGTTCACCAGTGTCAGCATCGGCTCCGCAGTCTCAGCACCACTGAAACAGATGGTTCCCGAGCAAGCGGGAACCGCAGCCCCAGGTGGTGGGAAGGGCCATGAGGGGTGCGAGGCCATGCGGTGAGCCCTCCGGGAGGCAGGTGTGATGGGGGACAGAGGCACACATGTGGAGCCCGAACCCCGAAATTCTGGGTCAGCTGAGTGGTCGCACCAGGAGCAGCTTCACCTCTGCGCCTCTGTTTCTCATCTACAAAATAGGGATGATCATCTACAAAGAGGGATGTCACCTCCTTGGAAGGACTGATGTGGGCTCGGCTGACCTAAGGGACATGAAAGAGCTCTGGGAATTCTAACCAAAGCTTATGCCGACAACAGCCGCTGGCCCAGGGCGGAGGATGCCTCCACAGCAGGGGCACCTCCCCAGCCTGGAGGACCCCCTTAGAGGCATCGGCGTTCATGTCTATCAGGCCCTGCTCTCTGAAGCTGCATTTCCCGTTCATAAGTGTCCTAAAATAGCTTGATGTAAGCAGGAAGGCTCACAGAATAGCCTTCAGATAGTCAGAGCCGGCCTTACAGTGGTATGCACAAGTGTGTTCCACCCTCGCCTCACTTAAAAGATTGAAACACACAATCTAAATACTCAACTTGGGGAATAGTTAAATAAATTACATGTATTTTTGCTCAACAGAATGTACTGAATAGCTTCCGAAGAATTCTGAATTAGATGGAAGTGCTCATAACAAAACATCAGGAAGAAAAAGAGGATATAAAACCACATATACAATATAATCCTTTAACATTTTTAAACAGGTATGCATAGAAACCTAGAATTAGAATAAACCAAAATATTAATGAACATTTTCCTTGGGAGGTGGGGTTATGGGCAATTTTTAACTTTGTTCTTAATATTTTTGTTTTTTAATATAAGAGAAAAATAGTAAAGATCATGACAATTCCTGTAACAATTCCTCTGGAGTCAAACTAGAAAATTTAAACAAATATGAAATTATAAGTTCTGGTTTTCATGATGTCCTGGGTTACACTGTAGCAAACACATAAATCGAGAATATAAAATCTAATTTTCTAGCAATTAAAGAGTGGTCCAAATCTCATTTTCAAAACTACGAACCCACCATCAAACTCAGTTACCGTCGTCCCTGTCTCACTGACCTGAATGGAAGTCATGACTCCGTTAGCAAAGACGGAGAGTTTTCCGGCAACCGACCTCACTCCCTGCTTGAACTGGGCCATGTCGGGAGCTGTGGGCAGCACGCTGGTGAGGTTGTAGCTTCCTGCACACAGAGCAGATGCTGGCTGGTCACTCGTCCCGCCACCGCAGCAGCGGTGCAGCCAGTGTCCAGGGGCTGCACAGCTTGGAGGAGGTGCCCCCTCCGCTCCACTGCCCACAGGCAGCAGCTGTGGTTCAGGGACAGGACCCGGGGGTGGGTTTCAGTGCCAGCCCCGCCACCATGAACCAGCTGCAAGACCCCACAGTGAGACAGGACGTGGCATTAGGTCTTAGGACTGTCAGGGGCTCAAATACTGGCATGGACAGTTTCAAGCTGTGTCTTTGGAGAGATGCCTTACCCTCTCTGGGCCCCTGTTTCCTCCAGGCACTTAACACAAGGCCTGACAGGTAATAACTCAATACGTGGCAGATGGGCGGACATCAGTAGGTTTTTCGGGCTCGGCATCAGTTCCCCCTTCTGGTGAAAGCCCTCCTCCTTTCTTTGGGAGGTCTCTCCCCCGATTCCCCCTGAAACCACGTGTGGACACGTGACCCAGACCTGGTCAATCAGAGGGATTCCCATCTACTCAAGAGAGGGGACCGTCTGCTTGCTCTGGGGTTACTGGTGGGACAGCGAACTGCTGCAGCTATCTGTGGCCAGGACTGCCCCCTCCCACCCACCCCTCAAGCAGGAGGAGGAGGAGGAGGAGGAGGAAGCCTGTCTCAGAGCAAGAGAAGGAGGCTCACTCGGGGAGGTGGCCAGACGGGCAAGGCTCCTGATGGCCAGCTCCCAGGCAGAGGCTGACCCCTCACCTTCACCGAGGCCCGGGTCAGCTGGGTCTCTCTGCTGCCTAGGTTTTGGTTCGTCCCAGCACAGACATGCACATATGGCCACCAGCCCAAGTGATGCGCGACCAAATCATCAGCCATCAAGGGTCTCCGAGCCAACAAGCAGGCTTTGGTGGCACACTCTTGTCACTCAGTTGTGATTGGGTGCTGGAGGGGCCCAGAGACTGAGTGACCCCAAACCCTGGGGTCCCTCAGGGAGCCAGCCCAGCTTCCCTTGTCTCCACATGCAACCTGTCTACACCTGCCTGCCCCTTAAGCAGTAGAAGCCAGGTCTCTTGCCAGGAACAAAACGGAAGACACATGTTTCCCCTCCAGCCCAGGGGCCACCGGGAGAGACCCTGTGTTTCCCACAGCACTCTTCCCACGCTGACCGCTGAGGGAGGGGCCCAGGGGCGGCCGCCTCCCCATCTCTGCCTCCAGGTGATTTTTCAAAATTCAGGAGCCCTTTGCCGAAGGCTTCCCATGTGGCTCATCTGGTAAAGAATCTGCCTGCAGTGTGGGAGACCTGGGTTCGATCCTTGGGTTGGGAAGATCCCCTGGAGAAGGGAAAGGCTACCCACTCCAGTAGTCTGGTCTGGAGAATTCCATCGACTGTATAGTCCATGGGGTCGCAAAGACCTGGACACGACTGAGCGACTTTCACTCACTTCACTTGCTGATGACAGAGTGGCAGCCTAGCCCAGGGGTGGGACTTGGATTCGAAACCCAGCGCGGCAGGGCTACCAGCCTGTGGGATGAGTCTTAGGAGAAACAAAGAGCTTGTGTGAGACCTGGAGCGCAAAGGGCCCTAGTTACAGCCGCTCCGTGATGTCCAGAGATCAGCGGTGGTGACCTCGGCACCAGCGCCTCCAGTTACAAGTTTCCAACTCAGCAGTGTTTAAAGGGGAGGGTGAGGCAGAGGTGGGAGGTTTAAGCTGGGACTAGAGCACCTTGGGCGCACAGACGTCCCTTCACTCAGTTTGTGCAGCCGAACTGGCCGGTGACCCCACCGCACAGCTGTGACGTGTGATACACACGTTTAGCAAGTCGCCAAGCAAAACCGCCCGATGGCTGACTGAGGTCCGTGACTTGGAGGCTGGCAGACCCCAAGAGGCCAGGTTCCTGGGCTCGGCGAGCCAGAGCCAGGAGGACAGGGGAGGGTGGCTGAGGGGCCTCACAGGAGCCTCAAGATCTGGGGACAACAGCAAACACGCTGGGGGTCCCCCCATGATGCCAGGCAAGTGCGCACGGAGCCCAGATACAGGCGTCCGCAGTGCCCTGGCAGTCACACGGGTCCCTGTTCAGACTCAGATGATCGGAATCATTTCTGGAAAGAAATACCCTAGAGGGGCAAGCTGGGTTTGCAGTTTCTTTTGTTCCAGCGCTGCTCTCACAAAGCTACCTTTGCTCTGTCATCGGTGCGCTGAGGGGCGACCTCTGAGGCAGGCCCCGGCTGACCCTGCCCTAGCGTGATCGCGGTGGCTGCTTATGTGTGCTCCTCGTCCAGTCCCTCCAAGATCCTGGAAGGGAATGGCGCCCCCGGAAACGCCAGGGTTAAGCCACACCCCCAGGAAGTATTTTTGCTTCACCAGGAGGCATTTAAAATCTGGAACTGTCTTCCCCTGGACTCCAAAGAGATTATAAAAGTGACTGTGATCCACCCCATGTGCCGATACTTCACAGACGGGGAAACAGTCTAAGATAAGGAACACAGAACACGCTCTTAAAACCAGCTTCTGCCCTTTGTTGAAATGCACTCTAAATAAAGGGGTAAATATTTAATGAGAGTTGTTCAATGCGCTCCCATTTAGAGCAGTTATTAAAGGCATCTGATGAGAGATGCAGAGATGAGAGGGGAGTCATGGTCGGAACCATCTGGGGGCCCTGGAATGGGGAGGGGAGTAGGCCCTTGGCCGCTGGGGAGGGGCTGGGGTCCCTGGGCAGCCTCACATAACCAGGGCACCCCAGCGTGACTGCGAGTCCTCAGGACGGGAGTCGTCTTGGACCCACAAGGGCCAAGAACATTAATGGACCTTTGTTCTCTGCAAGGGGACAGGAAGGTAAACAGACTGGCCGCAGCCTGCCTTCAACAACTGGAGAAGGCTGCTCATTTGATCTCTGAGGGCTTTCTTTTTTTAACAATGTTTCAGAGTGAGACTTCCAGTAACTCCAATTACAAAACACATACAGCTGGGGGTGATTTCAAACCTGATAGGTTATCTGGCTGCCCTGCATCTGTGCCAGGGCGCCCTCAAGGAGGCAGGCCTGACCCATGGGCCAGTCGAGCACCCCTTTGCCGGGGGGTGGGGGGGCCGTGACGGGCGGGGGCGGCCACACAAGGAAGTTGCCCGGAAGAGAGGCCGGGACGCCGGAAGTTCGCAGCTTCTCCTGCTGGAGGCCAGAGGGCGGCCCTGCTCTGCCTGTCTCCGGGTCGGTGCTTGGGGGGTGGACTTGGGGGACAGCTAGAATTCTCTCTCTCCCCTCTCGCCACAGCACAGCAGCCTGGCAGTGCCCGCGGCAACCCGAGGGCCACGGTGGCTCTTGAGATGCCCCCCAAACCCCATCACAGAAAGCCCAAGGCACTGGGGTCTCCCCCCACGGCCTTCTCTGTTGAGGCTGTTTCTCTCTGGGCTTCTCTGTGGCTGCAGGGCCGCCGTGTGGGTCCCTTCCTGCCTGCGCCCAGCTCCTCCAGGGCTGGAAACGAGGGTGCAGGCGGTGCTGGGCCCTGAAGACCTTGGAGAGCCCCCTCCCCTGGGCGCTCCTGATGACAAGTGGGCTCCTGAAAGGACCTGAGGACCCTGCCCTGGAAGGTTGGCTGTGACTCAAGAGGGACACTGGTCCTTTCCCTGCCCCCAAGGCCTGACTAAGTGGGACTGGAGCAGACTGACAGCTCAGGTTCAGAGGCCCAAGCAGAGGTGCAAGGTTCTCAGTGTCCGTGATGGGCCTGTGTGCTGAGGCTCACTACCTGGGGCACCCAGACATCTCCTTATCTGGGTCTGGGCCCTCCTCTCCACCTCCCTGGTTCCAAAGCCACATCTGTCTCCAGGGAAGGCGGAGGCTGGTGGAGTCACCTGTTCCAGCTGCCCTGCCTACTCCTGGGGCCTGGGAGGGGCCCCTGGGGGCCTGCCGTGTCCAGATCCCAGGGGGCACTTGATAGGAAGTACCCCATTTACAACCCAGTACATGCTTGTTAGGCGGGTATTACCCACCCACTTTACAGAGGAAGAGACTGAGGCCAAAGGCACCCTGAAGTACTCCAGGACTCAGTTAGGGAGTGGGTCACGCCACACGAGAGCCCAGGGCGGTCCCCTCCAAGGCTGTAACGCCATGCAAACCAGGCCTCATGTTCACACTATGCTACCAAACCCACCCGTCCCCCCACACCCCCTGCTGCCATGACAACGCTGCAGGAAGACAACTGCCTGAAACTGCAGGTAACTTTGGGGAGGTTGCTTAAATGTCATGACCTGACCTCTTCACATGCAAAGTCTGGAACAATAACTTCCGCTCTGCCTGACTTACAGGGGCCGTGTGTGTGTGTGTGCTCAGTCCCTCTTCATGTCTGACTCCCTGCGACTCCCACAGCCTGCCAGGCTCCTCTGTCCATGAGATTTCCCAGGCAAGGATACTGGAGTGGATTGGATCCACTCCAGGGGGTCTTCCTGACCCAGGGATAGAACCTGGATGCAAGACATCTCTTGCATCTCCTGCATTGGCAGGCAGGTTCTTTACAACTGCGCCACCTGGGAAGCCCTGGGAGCATCAAATAATGGCTGCCAACAGTCTTGGAAAGTAAGAAGTCCTTTGCAAAGAAGATGGAGGCGCGATGGAGACCAGCCTCGTTGCCCATCCACCCGCCCTGCCTGTTACCTGCCGTCTGCTTCCTCTGTTCATCGAACAGGTCAGCCGAGCTGATGGAAGAACTTGCCGAAAGCCTCTCCAGCCGAGCCCTGGCCTCGTACTAGAGGAGAGCAGCAAGAAAAGGAAAATCAGGCTCCAAAATCATGAGCAATTCTGCAGAAAGGATCACTGAGGCGCTATCACAGCGCTGGGGTTCCGCAGTCACAAGCAGACAGATCAACACCCAAAGCCACGGCCAAGGTCGGTCCGTGGGGGGAGCCCAGAGTGAGGGTGACAGTGACGGCTGTCACGGTGCTGCTGTCACCCAGCTGCCAGGGAAGGCCGCTCCATGAGCCTCCCTCCCAACAGCCTTCTGTTATTTGGTAACTGAACTTGAGTGTTGTCCACTTTAAGACAAGGCTGTGTTTAGCGGGTGGAGAACAACCAAGTGGCAGGTCTAAATGCTCTCAGAACGCTGGTGGGATTTCTGCTGCTACAAAATAAACTCAGTGCAGCTCAGGAAACAATCCTCTGTGTTGCGCAAGAAGCCTAGTGATAACCCGCATTGCCAAGAATTCCGTGTAAGCACGCGACTACTTCACAAGGAGAAGGGACCTTTCAAGGTTCCCCGTTTCCACTTGAGTCTTACTGTTTAGCCAGACTCCACTAAGATGAGCTCATTAACATCTCTGAGAAAAGAGGCAACAATCTCTCTTCTAAAAATACCTACCTTTGAGAGACAGCTATATACTTCATTTAGCTATGGTTAAGAAAATTACTAAGGAAATTACAGGTGTATCAAAAATTACTGAAATTTATTCAAAAGATAGTGAATGGATGGCTATTCAAAACCCTGGGAAAGGAATAAGAGGAAGATGTAACTAACACAGGCCCTACCTTTCCATCACTCTTCTAGCTGAAAGACGTGGGTTCGAGGCCTGCCCTGGAGACAGGGGAACCTTGCAGCCTGAGTCCATCTCACTTAGTACTCTGCACCTCCTCCCACTCCTTCCATGCCCCTGGCTTGCTTTCTGCTCTGTGGGGACCACACAGAACCTCTCTGGACACTTACATCAGCTTTGGCTTGCCTTCCAAAGTACATATCTGAGGAAATGGCTTTGACATTGCCAAATTTCTTCTGGGCCTCATCTGTATTTTCAGCTGGCTCATAGTCTGGCTTGCGGCGAGTGGTAGGCCTACAGTTAGAAACAGCCAAGGCAGGAATGACATCAGCAAGGTGGTGGAGCAGGAGTTTTTCACATTATCCCCCAGAGAACACTGGTGTGTGTGTGTGTCTGTGTGTGTGTGTGTGTCTGTGTCTGTGTGTCTATGTGTGTCTGTGTGTGTGTGTCTGTCTGTGTGTGTCTTTGTGTGTGTGTGTGTGTGTGTGTCTGTGTGTGTGTCTGTGTGTGTAATTTGGTTGCTTTTTGTTTTTATTTGGCTGCACCAGGTCCTAGTTGCAG
Organism: Moschus berezovskii; assembly: GCF_049115385.1. NCBI lineage: Eukaryota > Metazoa > Chordata > Mammalia > Artiodactyla > Moschidae > Moschus > Moschus berezovskii. The sequence goes on from NC_142465.1 coordinate 117,465,263, forward strand.
CAGGTGAGATCTAGTTCCCCAACCAGGGACTGAACCCACACCCTCAGCAATGAAAGCACAGGGTCCTAACCACTGGCTCACCAGGGAATTGCTGAGAATATGGTTCTAACAACCACCCCCAGATGAGCGTGCCTTTGTGGGAGTCCAGGAGTCCAGCAGGGAGGCCCCAACAGGCTGTTGGAACAGAAAGAACCCCAGACTGGTAGCACTGAAGAGGGTGAGAGGAAGAGTTTCACTCTGCTCATGCTATTCCTCCTCGCAGGCAGCGCTGCTCAGTACCAAGCAAGGTCCACTCGGCCTGCCACCTATCCCAGAGGGAAAGGCACGAGGCGGGTGGGAGGGTGCCTGGTTTCCAAGGATGCCTAGGGCTTCCTCATCCACCGGGAACACTGCAGGGATCTACCTGGCTGAGGCGCTGGGAGGGGCTGCCAGGGCCTCATCAAAGGCATGTGGATTCTACTAACCACTTCCTCGACTCCACGGGCAGGCCTGCTCACAAACCACTGCGTGCACTTTACCTGTGGAGTCCCCAGTGGGCCCATGGGGGCTCTCCAGGGCTGACCCATGAACCCTCCCTCCCTGCACACACCCTGGGAAGTGCGAGCCCATGCAGACAGCTGGTGAGCATGTGCAGAGGGCCAGCCTGACTCTGGGCTGGCAGAAAAGTGCATTGACTTCAACCTCCCAGGGCACCATCCTAGGGGAAGCAAGCAGGAGGCTCTCAGCCCTGTGTGTGGGACGGAGAGAAGACAGGCCATCTTAAGATTTCACCCCCCAAAAGGGGTAAGCAGGGAGGAGAGAGTGCATCCATAGAAAAGGCCTGAGAACATCCCAGCGTCTCCAGTAGGGCTGACAGTTGATGGCATTTCTCATCCAAAAGTGAGCAGGAAAGACTGGAGGAGGTGATTCCTCTTTCAAATGCAAAGACAGCAACAAGACTCCAAGGAACACAAAACGTGATACCATAAGAGGAAACAGTAATTTTCTAGTAACCGACCCCAAATAATTGCCTGACAAAGAATTCAAAATAATTGCTTTAAGGAAGCTGATCAACCTTCTAGCTTCAAGCACAAGCTGGAATCAGGACTGCCGGTGGAGGGGGGGAGGATATCAATAACCTCAGATATGCAGATGACACCACCCTTATAGCAGAAAGTAAAGAGGAACTAAAGAGCCTCTAGATGAAAGTGAAAGAGGAGACTGAAAAAGCTGGCTTAAAACTCAACATTCAAAAAATGAAGGTCATGGCATCCGGTCCCATTACTTCATGGCAAACAGATGGAAAACAATGGAAACAGTGACAGACTTTATTTTCTTGGGCTATAAACTCACTGCGGATGGTGACTGCAGTCATGAAATTAAAAGACTTGCTTCTTGGAAGAAAAGCTAAGACCAACCTAGACAGCATATTAAAAAGCAGAGACCTTACTTTACTAACAAAGGTCCGTATAGTCAAAGGCTACGGTTTTTCCAGCAGTCACATATGGATGTGAGAATTAAAGCTGAGTGCCGAAGAATTGATGCTTTTGAACTGTGGTGTTGGAGAAGACTCTTGAGAGTCCCTTGGACTGCAAGGAGATCCAACCAGTCCATTCTAAAAGAGATCAGTCCTGGGTGTTCATTGGAAGGGCTGATGCTGAAGCTGAAGCTCCAATAATTTGGCCACCTCATGCAAAGAACTGACTCATTGGAAAAGACCCTGATGCTGGGAAAGACTGAAGGCAGGAGAAGGGGATGACAGAGGATGAGATGGTTGGACGGCATCACCGACTCAATGGACATGAGTTTGAGCAAGCTTTGGGAGTTGGTGATGAACAGGGAGGCCTGACGTGCTGCAGCCCATGGGGTCGCGGAGAGTCAGACACAACTGAGTGACTCAACAACAGCTATATATATATATATATCTGAATCACTTTGGTGTACACAGAAACTAAAACCACATCATAAATCAACTGTACTTCAATTAAAAAAAAAAAAAAACGAAGGAAAGAATATCTTGAAACAAATGAAAATGGAAACACTCATGGGATACAGCCAAAGCAATACTAAGAGGGAAGTTTAAGGCCAACAGGTATATGAAAAGGTGATCAACATCACTAATCATCAGGGAAAGGCAAATCAAAACCTCACACCTGTTAGAACGGCCATTGTCAAGCAGATATGAAATAAGCGTTGGTAAAGACTGGAGAACAGGGAAACTTTGTACACCAATGGTGGGAAAGGAAATTAGTACAGCCACATGGAAAACATACAGAAGTTCATCAGAAAGTTAAAAACAGAACTGCCATCTGATCCCACTTCTGGGTATAAATCTGAAGGAAACAAAGTTGGTATCGTGAAGAGATCTCTGCAGCCCATGCTCATGGCCAAGGTTTCCACAGCAGTCACATCGTGGAAACAATCTGCGCATCTGTCAGTGGGCGAATGGATAGAGGAAATACCACCCCACACACCCAGTGGGATAGCATGCTGCGATAAAACAGAAGGAAATCCTGCCACTGATGCCAACAGGGATGAACCCGGGGGACACCTCATGAAGTCAGACAGGGAAAGACAGATTCTGTGCGTCCTCACTTGTGGGTAGAATCTAAAAGTTTTAAAAAAAGGTTGAACTCAAAGAAACAGAAACTAGAACAGTGGTTTCCAAGGAGGTGGGGGAAATGGGTAGATGCTGGTCAGAGGGCACAAACTCTTCATCATTTATAATAAGGAGAGTAAGTTCTGGGGACTCAACACCCAGCACAGTGATTAGTTAATAACCTGTAGTGTTACTTGAACTATGCAAAGACAGCAGATCCGAAATGTGCTCAGCACAAAGAACAAAAACAGCCAAAATAGGTTAAACTAATTTGAGGTAAGGCAAATGTATTTCTCATTTATAATGTAAGCACATGCCATTTTACCTTTTAAAAAGCCAACAGCAGTAATTCTGGAAAGGGATTTTAGGCCAGTTTAAAAAGCCTGTAAATTCTATTTAGAAAAAAAAAATGAATAAATATCCAAACCACACAACATTTGAAGGAATTCTGCTACTTAAAATAGGCCTGTAACTTGACTTCAGTTCCACGGGCCAATCCGTAAATACTGAGTGCGCTGTGACGCAAGTCAAGCACTGTTCCACGCTACACAGGACACAAAGAGTAGGGCGGCAGTATACCCCAGTCGCCGAGGGCAATCCCAGGTCACACGTATTGTCCCAGTGCTGGGACTGGCCCCCTACATGCCCAGCAGCTCCCTGGTTTGGACGACACATTATTCAGCCCTTCATTCATGATCAGCAGAAGCTGGAGACAGTCCTTCGACAGGTAAACGGATAAACAGACTCAGCGATAAAGAGGGATGAGCACAGCCACACACACGGGTCTCAAGCACACTATGGAACGTCACAGAAGTCGGTCTAACAAAGCCACTTACTGCTCGGCTTTAGGACACGACCTTCTGGGAAAGGCAAAGCTGTAAGTTCAGAAGACAGATAAGGATACAAAGAATATTCTTGAAATAGTACAACACATTCATTCATTAGGGTTAGAGAATGTCCCTGGAGACACGTGTGGAGTCACAGTTTACAGTCCCACCCTTCTGGGGTCCATACCTGTCCATATAGCCTGTGTTTTTCGGAATTGGGTCAGTGTCTTTGATGGTTTCTTTCTTCCAATAGGAATCTGAACTGTCATCCCAGCTAGAGAAAGAAATGCTCCTTAACTCCACGGGCTCGTCAAAGAACCTGTATGGGAGAGAGCAGAAGAGAGACTTTGGAGGACCTTACTGGCGTCCACTCACATTGGGTACATGCGGACTGCACTTCCCAGACCCCCTTGAAGCTGGGGGCGGTCATGTGCGACAGGAGCAGACATGAGGCAAATCACTCCCAAGGTCTTTCGGGTGCCCAGTCCCCTCTTCCCTCCCAAGTGGAAGGGGTCGTGTTTTCCAGGTGCTGTAGCTTCAGGCAGGTGACACCACCATCCACCTGGACAGTCAAGGTGCCACCAGAAGGACAGCTAATCTATATCCTTAGCTGACTTCAGTGAACAAAGAAATAAACCATCACTGCACTAAGCCCTTAAGGTCTGGGGGCAGTATTAATCACTGCGACATAACCTAGCCTATCCCAACAGCACAGGACATCCTGGAGGGTTACCTGACTATAGGCTGGTCATGAATGATGCTTCAGGAGGGCTTCCCTGATGGTTCAGTCGTTAAAGAATCTGCCTGCAATGCAGGAGACCCAGGTTCAATCCCTGGGTGGAGAAGATCCCCTGGAGAAGGAAACAGTGACCCACTCCAGTATTCTTGCCTGGAAAACCCCGTGGAAAGAGAAGCCTGGTGGGCTACAGTCCATGGGGTTGCAAAGAGTTGGACATGACTTAGCAACTAAACCACCATCAATGCTTCAGGATCTGGAGAACTGACCGCATTCTAGGAGTCCCTTGTTGGTAAGCCTGCCATGTTAGCCCCAGATAAGACATCACTCCTAACAGAAACCACCACTTAGTATAAGTGATGCTAACTGGCCTCATTCTGGAGTCAGATGCAGAGCTACGATTGTTGATCACTGGACCATCCTGCAGATGCTCTTTCAGACTGGGGCTGGAAGTGGACTTGGTAAGCATCTCAGGGGGGACGCTGGCCTGCTGGGTCAGTTCACAATTTCGTTAGCTCATCATCGAGCAGGGAGTGGCTCAGAGAGCAAAACTCAACGGCAGCTTCAGGTCCTGTGTCGGGGGAGAAAGATCTTTGATGGAGAGCAGCAGGTTTTGCCTGGGACAGGACAGAAATAGACTGGTGAGGTGGATGTGCCAGAGACGCACTCATAAGTGACTGGGCCATCTCAGAATTCGTGACAGCTTAGGATGGAAAACAAACAGCCAGACCCGCACTCCTTGTAAAGGTGGTTCAAGAAGTTCAGGAGAGAGACTCAGATTCTAATGCTTAGGACTCAGGAAAGGAAGGAGGATGAAGGAGGATGCAGAGACTTTAGAGATGTTGCCAAGATGTTTCCGGAGGGTAAGAACAGAAGCACACAGGAGACAAGTGAGGGCCAAACTCTGAGGGCATAAGGAGTCATTCAGAGATGAGCTAAGATGGGAGGGTGGTGGTGGAATAAAACTAGCCACTAGGCCATGTTCTCTGCCGTGTTCTCCAAGCTGGGGAGGGAACGGGGGGCAGGGAGGGTGGGGGCTCTACCCACGATTCACCAGCGAGGCTCCCTGAGCGCTGACCCAGTGCACACGGTGTGGGAAGCACGTAGCAACTTGCTGGGGGAGGATGGGGTGACAGAACCCACTGATGGCTGTGAAGCACCTGCCCTTCCTGAGAAACACAAGTCCCCCCGGATCCCCAAGGACTTATTGACTTTTTGTTTTTGGCCACATGACTTACGGGATCTCAGTTCCCCAGCCAAGGACTGAACCCAGGGCCATGGCAGTGAAAGTGCTGAGTCCTAACCACTGGATCGCCAGGGAATTGCTTTTATTGATTTTCTAATGTTTTCACTTCTAGATCCCAATTCTAAATGCTTTTCACTTATGTTTTCTCCCTCTCACTGTGGTTTCACTCAACCTGAAAACATTCCTTACATAGGCTTCCCCGGGGGCACCACTAGTGGTAAAGAACCTGCCGAGGCAGGAGACATTGGTTGGATCCTTACTCAAGTTAGGATTTACAGCTGTAGACAGCTGCCTCTTCCACTGAAGGCCATGCTGGCTTTGTAAGGCTGAACAAATTGTTCTAGTTTCATTATTTTGTACTCAATATATAATTACATTGTTTATATCCCAGAAATAATGGAACTCAAAAGGAAAAAAAAAAGCCCAAAGATATGGCTGGTCTCATTTTTAATAGAAACAGCACTCTTTCATAATTCAATAGTATTCAAGTTCTAATGGGCTAATGAATAATTTGGAATCAGTGAGAGCTCTTCATGGAAATGCCTGCTTTCCCAGAGGCCATGTTTATCCGACTTCATCTGCCAAAGAAAGGGCTGTTCTGCCTGCAGTGGTTACGACCAAGGGGGACCAGCACTGACGTTCCTGTCAGACGAGCTGCAGGTGAAGACGAACAGCACACCGACCCTCTGGCAGGAGCCCAGCCAGTGCGGCCAATACAAAAGCACCATCTGCTCCCCGGTTTCAAGCCATAAATAATGTTCCGTAGAAACGGAGGCCTTTCGGGCTGACTCTTAGGACTAAGCTTTTGGGGAGAGAGGCTGATGGGATTCCCAAAGCTCCTGACGGGCGGACAGAGCCCCCCAGGGAGGAGCCGGGCAGTGGCCTGGGGCGTGCAAGGCTCCCCAACAGCTTCCCGGGGCGCATCCTCAGTCACAGCGCTTCTCCTTCCAACTCCACACAACTGGTGGAGCTGGAAACCCTACACTCTCTGCAGGAGCTGTAATGAGCGGTGAAAGAATCAAACAGGCTTCAATTCAGGCTTTTGTGGAGAAGCCAGGTGGGTGGGCGTAGACCCTGCACCACCGGGAGTTTCCCCGACACAGACGAACTCCCTCATCTAAAGTGACCTGACACGTAGGCAGCCTTCAAATCAAGCTAGAGATTTAATTCTATCCTGTAGAGAATGTGTTTAAGTATTTTAAAAGGCATGATTTAGGGGGCTTCCCTGGCGGTCCAGTGGCTAAGACTCCACAATCCCAATGCAGGAGGACTGGGTTCAATCCCTGCTCTGGGAACTAGATCCCGCATGCCACACCTATTAAAAGATCCTGCAGGCTGCAACTAAGACCTGGTACTGCCAAATTAATTAATTAACTATTTTAAAAAGGCGTGATTTGGGAGTTACCTCCACTTAACCTGAAATACAGGTTACTCACAGGAAAAGTGAAAGTGAAAGTCACTCAGTCGTGTCCGACTCTTTGTGACCCCATGGACTATGCAGTCCATGGAATTCTCTAGGCCAGTATCCTGGAGTGAGTAGCCTTTCCCTTCTCCAGGGGATCTTCCCAACCCAGGGATTGAACCCAGGTCTCCCACATATCCAGGCAGATTCTTTACCAGCTAAGCCACAAGGGAAGCCCAAGAATACTGGAGTGGGTAGCCGATCCCTTTTCCAGCTGATCTTCCTGACCCAGGAATAGAACTGGGGTCTCCTGCATTACAGGTGGATTCTTTACCAACTGAGCTATCAAGGAAGCCTGAGAGGCAAACATAAAACCACCCTGTCTCTGAAAGCACTGATGGGGAACACCTCTAAACTACTTTTTTCTGGTAAAAATCTGGACTTGAAGCAATTGGAAGTGATGCTAGGTGAATGATTTAAAGACAGTTCTCTGTGCTACAATTCCTTACCTGTGAACTTTGATAGGAGAATACAGAATTTCAGAATTAGAGCTTAATTAGTTAACATACATTTCTATCTGTTATGCATATGGAACTGCTTCTGAGCCTGTGTAATTGCCAGTCGACAGCGATGCCCTCTGAGATGTGAGTGAGGACATCTCCTCTAAGGACTGCCCATGCTGACGGGCACACGGGTGATCTCCCCAAATCCCATGCCTGAAGGTGGCCTTCCACATGGTTAAGTCTACAACAATAGTGATTAAGCATTCAGACTGAGTCACGTGTCTCTTGAGCTGAGTTTCTATATAAAAATAACAGCTAAACATGACATGAATAATAGCTAAGCACTACCCACAATGCCGTGTGTGCATTCATGCACTAAACCCTCACGCCGCCCTGAGAGGTTGACACTGCTGGTGTTCCCACCTTACAGATAAGAGGCAGTGGCACGGGGAGGTTGGACAGGTCAGCCAAGGTAACACAGTCATTAAGCAGCAGGGCCAGGACTCACGTCCAGGCCGCCCGGCTTCCCAGCTGGGGCCCACTTCCTGACATCCCAGGTTTACTTGGCGGCTGTTCAGCAGGCCTTCCCCCGGTGCTGATCAGGTTCTTGGAGGACTGCACAGAGTGCGTAGATTCAAGTTAAACTTGTTCTCGGTCTCTGCGGGCGGCCTGAACCTGAACCACGGCCTCGCCACGGTTGGCTTCACACTGGAGTTAGGTAAGCTGTCCTTGTCGGAGGGCGAGGGCTGAAGGATGGGGCTTAGGCTTTATCCCGGGAACCCCTCAGATGGCAACGGTGTTTTTCATCCATACATAAACACACACAAATAGCATTCATTTAAAATTCTATATCCTGACAACTGGGGACTCCAGAAGCCGGAGGTATGAAAACAAAAGAATCTGCTGAAGGCACAGCTGGGAAATATTCCAACTGTTGGAATAAGACTAAATGACTTAACATATATCTTTGGGGTTTTGCGTATTTCTCCAGTTTCACATTTTAGATAAATGCAACTTTTCCACCTCCGATTTTAATTCCTGGCTGCTGATTTTATTTTCAAACATTTCAATGTTAGCAAATATCATCCACTAAAGAAAGGGACCCCAATTTTTCTCCAAAGGACATCCTTGACTCCAGTTGAAGCTTTTAAAAACAATGAAGTAAACTTATTTGTATTTGTTCCTGATGTAAAAAAAATTAACAAACTAGTAAGTCTGTATTTATTGCTGCTTTTCAAAACAATACTTTCAGGCTGATTTTTAACAGATTACCTGGAGCTAGATGTAAAATATGAGTCATCGCTGTCATCACCATACTTTTTCCTTGGTTTTGCTGTGACTGGCGTTTCCTGTTCAATGGTCTGCATGTCTGAAGTCACTGAATGTGAAATACCACTTGAGAAAATAGAAAATAAGATGGAAAAAAAATAATATTCATGAAGATACGTGTGTTCACCAAAGAATGCCTTTAATTTATACTCTCAGCAAAAATATACTTTATTCAGGGGGTTAAAAACATGAACAATAAAAAAATATTTTTGTGGTATAAGCACTAAAAAAGTACTGGACCTCAGTGGGGACTGTAACTAACTATACAAAATACAGTCACATGTGAAAGTCATGTTTATGGCATCCATTCAATGACAATCAGACCGATTTCATTTTATCTAATAATCAATTTTGGAATTTTTTTGTGCTGGAATAAACACAGTTGTCCCTTGGTATCTGAGGGGGACTGGTTCCATCACCCCAGCCAACAAAATCAATCCTCAGGGACACATAATTTTTCAAGGCAGAGGCCCGATATGTCCTCCTTTGCTTGGCAAAGTAAGGAAGCTATCCTTCTCTACTTCACCCCCTAAAAAATCCTCATTATTCCTTTGTATTTTAAATCATTTCTAGTTACTAATAACACCAAATTCAATGTAAGGGCTACATCTGTTGCTGTTCAGTTGCTAACTGGTGTCTCTGCTGATCCCACAGAAATGCTATATAAATAATTATAAATACAATGTAAATACTATGTAAATCATTGTCCTTAAGTATGGTATGTGCAGAAAAATTTGTTTTGCTTTCTGGAACTTTCTGGAATTCTCCCTATCCCAATATATTCAAATCCCTCCCTGATTGGTTGAGTCTGCAAAGGCAGAACCCCTCGACAGAGAGCGCTGAAGGCCGACTGTATCAGAGCACAACTGAAGGAAGTGAACAAGCAGAAGACATTTCTGAGTGGAAATTAACAAGTAAAGTCCACGTGTGATTAGCAAACTAGCTTAAACTATGAAATCCAAGAAAGCAGAGTCTTCAGTTCAGTTCAGTTCAGTCGCTCAGTCGTGTCCGACTCTCTGCGACCCCGTGAATCGCAGCACACCAGGCCTCCCTGTCCACCACCAACTCCCGAGTTCACTCAGACTCACCTTCTGCTATTTCCGAATCCCATGCCAAGTCTCTCTGATTCTGCCTTTTTCTTGCCACTTGTGTTCATCTTTTCATCTTTCTTCATCTGAATTTCAAGATCTTTATAGGCTAATCGTAATGATGAAACACTGCCAGAAAAACCGAATGCTCCTTAACTTAGTGCTAATTCTGTGCTCTTAAGTTAAAATACCAAGAACGTTAAACCTGTCACATGCTTTTAGCTTGCTGCGGCTTTCCATGATTAATGATTATAAGGCAAGCTGGCGTTTTTTGGGTAAAGATCTGTTTCAAGTAGATGCTCAAGAGAAGGTGCATGAGTTTACAGCTAATTTTTGGTTGCTGCTAATCTACTTACTGTTCTAGCTTATATTACTTACCGTATCATAATATGTCACAACATAATATATACTTAAATTACTTATATAAAGGATAGTAAAATGCAGATCTTTAACTATACTTCCACATTATGTAACAAAAGTATGAGATTAGTTTCTCTGGTTTAAGATTATATATATATATATATGTGTGTATCTGTGTGTGTTGTGTTGGGCTTAGCCACTCAGTCAAGTCCAGCTCTTTCTGAGTCCATGGACTGTAGCCCACCAGACTCCTCTGTCCATGGGATTCTCCAGGCAAGAATACTGGACTGGGTTGCCATGCCCTCCTCTAAAGGATCTTCCTGACCCAGGGATCGAACCCAGGTTTCCAGCATTGCAGGCAGATTCTTTACCGTCTGAACCACCAGGGAAGCTCAAGAATACTGGAGTGAGTAGCCCATCCCTTCACCAGGGGATCTTTCCATCCCAAGGATCAAACCCGAGTCTCCCGAATTACAGGTGGATTCTTTACTGGCCAAGCTACCAAGGAAGTCCAAATATATAGGGAATGACTCCAATATTCTTGCCTGGAGAATTCCATGGACAGAGGAGCCTGGTGGGCTACAGTCCATGCGGTCACAAAGAGTAGGACCTGACTGAGCAAGTAATGCTTTCACTTTTCATATACATATAAATATATTTGACTTAACAGATAAATTAAGAAGGGATTCAGTTCAGTTCAGTTCAGTCGCTCAGTCGTGTCCGACTCTCCGCGACCCCATGAATCACAGAACACCAGGCCTCCCTGTCCATCACCAACTCCTGGAGGTCACTCAAACTCATGTCCACAGAGTTGGTGATGCCATCCAGCCATCTCATTCTCTGTCGTCCCCGTCTCCTCCCGCCCCCAACCTTTCCCAGCATCAGAGTCTTTTCCAGTGAGTCAACTCGTCGCATGAGGTCGCCAAAGTATTGCAGTTTCAGCTTTAGCATCAGTCCTTCCAATGAACACCCAGGATTGATCTCCTTGCAGTCCAAGGGACTCTCAAGAGTCTTCTCCAGCACCACAGTTCAAAAGCATCAATTCTTCGGCGATCAGCGTTCTTCACAGTCCAACTTTCACATCCATATATGACCACGGGAAAAACCATAGCCTTGACTAGACGGACCTTGGTTGGCAAAGTAATGTCTCTGCTTTTACTGCATTGCAAAAGTATTCTTCAGTTTACAAGAAAATTTCCCATAGCGTTTCTCTCTCTTTTTTAAAAAAATATTGATTTGGCTGCAGTGGATCTCTAGCTGTGGCATGTGGGATCTAGTTCCCTGAACAGGGATCGAACCCAGTCTGCCTAGCATTGACAACATGGAGTCTCAGCCACTGGACCACTAGGGAAGTTCCCCACAAGGTCTCTTTATGGAACCAAGCTCTGAGATCATTCAAAATGGAGCTGCCATTCCTCAGTCATCTGCACCACCAGTCAGATACTCACCACCTATCTAGCAAATCCTTGTGACAAATAAACACCTATTTGGGGGGAGGGAGGGGAGATGAAAAAAACACTGTCCCTTACTGTCACATTTCCAAAAACGCTATAGACACTTAATTTCTTAAGAAGAAAACCAGGCCTATATTAACAAGAGTATATTATCATATTAGTAAATAGCAACACAATTTCAGGGACTTGAAAAATGATATACCTACATTATCAAGATTTCTAAGATATTGTCCATTTTAGAAAATTATATAAAATGTCACAAATTCCTCATGAGAAAGGTACTATATAAACTCTCTAATAATATAAATACATTTCTCTTTAGTGAAAGGAAGTGATAACAGAATTTCTTACTAGGAAACAATAATCTTGCTCTTGCTGTTTCCCTTCTTAATGAGTCAGGCAGGATTTCTATTCTGCTTTTTGTTGTTGCTTATATATGCTTCTCCCACTGGACATTTCTGTACAGCAAGAACACTGTTTCATACACCTGGGGTTTAACACAACCTGTCCTTAAAGAAACGGATGCCCTCATTCTTTTCCTGTTAAATTTGGCGATGCCAGGTCTCAGTAGTGGCACACAGGACCCGCAGTTGCGACATGTGAGATCTGGTTCTCTGACCAGGGATCAAACTCAGGCCCCTTTCACTCGCAACTTGGAGTCTTAACTACTAGGCCACCAGGGAGTCCCTCTACTCTGTTTTAATGTGGCGGTTTGTTTTCTTTACTGTTATTCCTTCAGATCAGGTAATGGTAATACATCTACTGTCCCCCCCCAACGACTGCCAAATTGTACTTAAAGGAGGAAAATAAGCAATCTTCTTTCAAGTATAATTTTGGGGAGGAAACAGTAGATCTGTTTAAAATCACAAAAAGCTATAACTGTGGTAACAGAGTCTTCTGGAGATGAATGGATGGGGATGAAGAATTTCAAGACAGTATGAGATGGGGAAGTTTTCCCTTTTGGGGAACTTGTCGCGGAACTGGCGCCATTGCTCATCAAAAGTGTGCACTTTAACATGCAGGCTCTGGAAGCATTAGCAGAACAAAGGAGCTGGGACTCCACGCTTCTCAGACCTACAGGAGCCCTTCCAGGACCGCCATGGAGGAGGGCTGGCCACGTCCTCGGGGCTCAGGGAGAGCCCAGAAGCAGCTCCAGCGCCATCTCCGTCTCCTCTTAGGCTCCTACCAGTGTGCGCACAGACATCTCTGAGGACAAAATGCCCGGTAAGGGTGAGGCTGCTGCACGGATAGTTTAGTTCACACTCAGAACACACAGGAATCGAAACTTCTTCTGACAGCTGACTGAACTAACTTTATGTACAGCCATTTAAAAAAATGAAGTTGCAGAAGACTAACATAAAGCGTGGGCACTCTTGGGAACTTCCCTGGTGGTCCAGGGGCTAAGACTCTGCACTCCTAATGCAGGGGGCCTGGGTCGATCTCTGGTTGAGGAACTAAGATTCCACATGCCGCAGCTAAGACCCAGTGCAGACAAATAAATACACTGTTGTTTAGCCGCTAAGTTGTGTCCAACTGTTTTGCGACCCCATGGACTGTAGCCCGCCAGGCTCCTCTGTCCATGGGATTCTCCAGGCAAAATACTGGAGTGGGTTGCCATTCCCTTCTCCGGGGGATCTTCCTGACCCAGAGATCAAACCCGAGTCTCCTGTGCCTCCTACTTTGGTCGGCAGATTCTTTACTACTGAGCCACCTTTGTGTGCTATGAGCTTAGTCGCTCGGTCGTGAACGAGTCTTTGCGACCCCATGGACTGCAGCCCGCTAGGGGGATTCTCCAGGCAAGAATGGGTTGCCATGCCCTTCTCCACTGGATCTTCCCAACCCAGAGACTGAACCCAGGTCTTGCGCATTGCAGGCGGATCCTTCACCATCTGAGCCACCAGGGAAGCCCCTTCAGTTCAGTTCAGTTCAGTTCAGTTCAGTCGCTCAGTCGTGTCCGACTCTCCGCGACCCCATGAATCACAGCACGCCAGGCCTCCCTGTCCATCACCAACTCCCGGAGGTCACTCAAACTCATGTCCACAGAGTCGGTGATGCCATCCAGCCATCACATTCTCCGTTGTCCCCTTCTCCTCCCGCCCCCAACCTTTCCCAGCATCAGAGTCTTTTCCAGTGAGTCAACTCGTCGCGTGAGGTGGCCAAAGTATTGCAGTTTCAGCTTTAGCATCAGTCCTTCCAATGAACACCCAGGACTGATCTCCTTTAGAATGCACTGGTTGGATCTCCTTGCAGTATAAGGGACTCTTCAAGAGTCTTCTCCAACACCACACAAAGCCCCTTGGACATCTCAAATCATATTTAACCTAAATACGGTTTAGTGCTGCCCCCTAGGTGCTGTGAGTTAAATGACACTGAGGAGTAACCACCCATTTCAAATGATCCAGGCTTGTCACAGGAAGTCCACTGAGCGTGAACAGCAAGAAACTACACTGACTGAGCACCTATGGCCAGGCGCTGTATGACGCACTCTTGAGATCAACTAAATGAGCACCCAACAACCTTGTAAACCCCGCAGCAGTGTTTTCTTCATTTACAGCCTGCAGTAATGAAGCCACGCTACAAGAGACAGGGGCTTCCCTGGTGGCTCAGATCGTAAAGAATCTGCCTGCAATGCGGGAGACCCAGGTTCAATCCCTGGGTCGGGAAGATCCCCTGGAGGAGGGCATGGCAACCCACTCCAGTGTTCTTGCCTGGAGAGTCCCCACGGACAGAGGAGCCTGGCCATGTGATCACAAAGACTCAGACATGACTTAGTGGCTAACACACACACACAAGAGATACAATGACAACAAGAAAAAACACCATATAAATAAAATACACACGTGCACAAAACGGGAATCCAAGATGCCTCTTCTCTCTTCTCTCCTTACGACCCTGGACCCTTACGCCCAGACACCAGTCCTTTCCGGACAGCCATGTGTCCCTTCTGTTTTCAACACAATGACATCCTCTCAAGAACCTTAAGGAGCTACTGAAAACCAGTCTCTGGTCTGGCCTCCTGGCTTCCAGTTTTCCCCCCATTCTTTCTGCCCTGGATATCACGACCAAACGCACTTTCCAAAACACACCCCTGCTTCATGGCACTCTCCTCAGATGTAATGCAAAACCCTCGGCTGGTCTGACTTCAGGGAGACCCACGCCATCATTCCAATGTTTCCAATCCAGGCAGGACCCCAGAACCACGCCTGAATTCCCTCTTCCTCATCCTCCTAGGCTTTTCCTTTCTCCCTCTCTCTGCCACCACCCTCAAGTCTGACTCTGAGACCTCTTCAAGATCCAGGCTCAGTACCTCCGGAGATACCACTGTACCCAAAACTTTCCATCGAACAATTAGAATTTAGTCGCCAGATCCAATGGGGCTTCACGTTATAAACACCGTTTTCATTACTGAGATAAAATTCACATGTCATAAAATTCACCTTTTTAAAATGCACGAATCAATTTAGTATACTCACAAGGCTGTCACCATCACCTCTATCTAATTTCAGAACATTTTCATCACCCCAGAAGAAATCCCACCCTCCCACAGTCCACCCCATTCTCCACTCTGCCCTTGCCCCTGGAAACCACCAGTCCGCTTCTGTCTCTTGATTTGCCTGATTTGGACAGTCCACATCTAAGCAATCATAAAATATGTGGTCTTTTGTGGCCAGTATCTTTCTCAGCATAAATTTTTCAAGATTTGTGCACGCTGCAGCATGTATCAGTACCTTACCCCTTTTCATGTCTAAATAATATTCTGCTGTGTGGACACATGCATTTTGTTCATCTGTTCACTAGTTGGTGGAGATCTGGATTGTTTCTACTTTTCAGCTATAGGGATTAATACTGCTGTGAACATGTGTACAAGTTTTTGTGTTACTTTGTGGGCACATATATTACTTTCTCTGAGCATATACTGTGGAGTGGAACTGCTGGGTCATATGGTAACTCTGCCACCAGCAAAGCATGAGGGCTCCAGTTTCTCAATTCTCACCAACGCTTGCTTTCCGTCTTCTTGATCACAGCCCCCTGAGAGTCAGGCAATGTCTCCCTGTGGCTTTGACTTGCATTTCCCTGATGACTATCGACGCTGGGAGTCTTTCCTGTGGCAGTACCTCCGTCTTGCCACAGATGACAGACACATCTTTGTCTTTCCCTTCATGTTGACCCCACCCAAATCCTGTCCACACAACTTCAACTGGAAACGGTGGCTGCCCTCCCTAAATACTGGTCTCTCTTCTCATCTACACGTCCATGTGGTATTAACTCTCATAAAACCAAACTTTGCATTTCCCTCCTCACACACAGATGTAAAAATAAATGGCATTTGGAAAGCAAATCTCAGAGTCATTTAGTTAATAGCTTTACGTGTTATATATGTACTAAGTCGCCTCAGTCCCGTCTGACTCTTTGCGACCCCATGGACTGTGGCCCGCCAGGCTCCTCTGTCCATGGGATACTCTCCAGGCAAGAATACTGGAGTGGGTTGCCATGGCCTCCTCCAGGGCATCTTCCCGACCCAGGTATCGAACCCCAGTCTCTTGCATCTCCTGCATTGGCAGGCAGGTTCTTTACCACTAGCACCACCTTGGGAAGCCCAGTTAATAACTGTAGTCACTAGAATCATATTATGATTTGATCATACTTACATGGATTCTTCCTTAGGTGCTGCCCGGGACAGAAGGTCTTCCTGTGCATTCATTTTATCGACGGCTTGGGCTTGCTTTTCAATTTCATTAAAACACGTATTTGATAGTTTCTGGGCTCCCAAACTTCCTTTTTTGGCCCCAAGCTGGAGGATACAGTAGAAGATTACGTTTTACCCAAACTGTTTGAAAACATTTGCAATGACAGCTGACAGTTATTGAGGGTTATTACTTAGTCCTTACAACTCTGTGAAGCCAGTATGGTCATCATCTCCGGGTGACGGAGGAGGACCTGCGCTCCTGTCAGTAAAGAGACTTGACCAAGATCACACAGCTGGCAAGTGACGAGGTCAGGATTCAGACCTCGCCCCTGCGTCCAGGGCAGGGGCTCTGAACGGAACCTCAGAAGCTGAACGTTCAACTGCTGACGACCCTCCCAGCCCCGCCCGACAGCCCCGTTAGAAGCGGCACCATGAGATCCCAGGGAGTCTCAGCTGGTTTTTTTTCAGAGCTTTATCGCCGACAGAGAAATGTGAGACACTCACTGCAGAAAACTGTCACCGTGTATAATGGCACTCCATTGAACAAAACAAACTTTTCATCAAAGCCACCTTTATCAGATTGTGGCTCAAAAACAATAGAAGTAAAAATGACAAAGGTGGCTTCCTCAAGTCCATAAGCCATTTTAGAGCTAAATCAGCAGACAGTTTATACATAATACTCACTCCTCTTTTAGCTTGATTTGGTTTCTTTTTTATGATAGAAGAAACCTCTGTCAAAGACAAAAAGTAGAAAGTCAGACCACTGGAAATACATGATTTTCCTATTTTTAGTGTATTTTTTAAAAATTCTAAGATACTGCATTTTATTATTTAAGAGACTATAACATTTTCCACATTAGTTTGTCATCCAGAGACTCAAGTGCCTCAATGTATTTCAGATGAATAGAGCTTCATCAAAATAGAGTTGTCAGTATTTTCAGATTGCATCCAAACTCAGAGAGTATATATTTTTTTTGGGGGGGGGGACACCATATTGCAGAGAAATAAACAGCCTGAGCTTGTCTTATTCACCACTTTCTTCAGGAGCATTTTGTTTATTAGAACAAACTCACCTAGTAATCTCTACTCTTCAAAAACTTTCAAAATTGTTTTAAAATATAAAGTTAGCCAGTCATTATGTATACAACTAAAGCAGCCAGCGAAGTGCTTTTCCACCCTGATTTATGTACAGATTTTATCATACTAACCAATCAGAAACATTCTATTTTTCGATAGTATTACTTACTAAATTGCACAAAAATATATGATGCTTTTAGATAAAGTTTCTTAAAAATTGTTTTCTGGGTAAATTTTAATCATAGATTAAATACTCTGTTTTTAGAATTATGTGTAAGAGACCCAGTAAGAATAAAATCTTATTTTTCTTCTTACAAAGATGAAAATGTGACTTAACAGGAAAAGATAGCATAAAACCACAAAGATTAAAATGTTTAGTCCTTAGTGGGAGAATAACATCACTACATTTTGAGTATTAAAAAAGCCATTCACGGACATGCTCCTTTTCTTCACTTTCTTTTAGATATGCACTGTAGTAGTCATATAACCTGCTTCCAGCTTCCCACACGTCTATTAGTGCATGATGGAAATACCTGGAACATTTCCAATAGCTTGGTTTTTTTTCACCAAAGCTGTTGCTTTCCAATTAATGCAGTGTGATATGCACTAATTTCAGATTACATTTCCCTGATAATGAAAAATTAGAGATTAAGTTCACCTACAATAAAATCAGAAAGAAGAAAATGCTAAGAGTTCTTGAGTAATTAGGAATGACGTGGCTGCTCTGCTGCCTATGTTGGGACATAAACCAGCAAATCAAAAAGCATCAAGAGCAACCTGCGCCAGGTACAGAGGCTAATGCGTTTCACAGTCACCAAGCTGGCAAAAACAGAACAGCATTTTTCGTTTAAATAAATCTCATTACACTGTAAGTTCTAGGCAGAATGTATAGACAGGGTTCATTTTTTTCTCAGTTAACCTCAGACTACAGGGTAACACACACCGCCTACAGCAGCCTTCGTTGGCACATTCAGACCTTCCACACTTGGTCCTCGTTCTGGCACACCTGAAAGTTAAAGATACTGAAATCAACGAAGAAAACAGATTCATCAAATGTGCTTTTGAATATGTAACACATCCAACTTGTTCAGTACTACAAATCTTATCTAGGTAGATCAATGATTGTCTCTTCTTTTTAGCTCCATATTTTATCACTTTAAGAATTTTAATTTAAAAGTCCATTAAAATAGAAGTGTATTTTGTATCCAGTTGCTTTGTTAGTGGTCTCCCCAATCATTATAATCTGGAATCCTACCTTATGGTCTGGTGTTTTAAAGTAAACTGTTCTGAGATACCTAGTACATATGTGTACTATACCCCAACATATGTTAACATTTGGCAAGTCTAATATGAATCACATCAATGATAGAAACCTAAATTTTCAGTTGCCAAGAAATCTGCTGAGTTTTCTAGTTGATGTAAAAAACTGATCCTGGTTAGGAATTCCATTAAGGTTTTTATTTTTAAAATATATTGTTCTCTTAATTTTATTTTATTACCTTAAAATGGATAAACAAAATGAAGCATATCCATGCAATAGATGGGATATTATTTGGCCAAAAAAGAAATGAATGGACTTTCCTGACCCCCTTCTCATGTAGAGCTGAATGACTCTCCCTTCAGGGCTCTCTACTTGAAGATAAATGCCATTTATTGTCCAACCTTCCAGCAAATCCTTGTCTGAAGGCTTCTCAGGACCATCACCTGATCCTGAGGTTGCTGACTCTTTAGTTCTTCCTGTTACACTAAGTTCCTTAAAGCAGGTCCAGGCTTGACTCTCACAGGCCAGCATGACTGAGGGGCCCGCCCGCCAGCAGTTCACTGATTAGGTGAAAAATGATACCTTGTTGTTGTTAATTTATACTAATTTTCTGGCTAACAAACAATGCTCAATTCTAAAATAGAAAACATTGATGTTTTCACCCATGGGTGGTTTTTTTAAATGTAAGCAAGTGATGTAAGTAGATTTACAATAAATATAATCCTAAAATAAAACCACCAAATGTGAATTATTGACAGAATGTGTGCATTTGTGCTCAGTTGCTTCAGTCCCATCAGCTCTTTGCAACTCCACAGACCAGTCCACCAGGCTCCTCTGTCCATGGGATTCTCCAGTCAAGAATACTGAAATGGGTTGCTATTTTCTCCTGCAGGGATCTTCTTGATCCCAGGATCGAACCCATGTCTCCCATGTCTCCTGCATTGCAGGTGGATTCTTAACTGTTGAGCCACCGGGGAAGCCCATAGTTTTCTAAATTGGAATCTCGTGTTTTGATTATAAGATAGCTCAGTTAGTAAAGAATCTGCCTGTAATGCAGGAGACTCCAGTTCGATTCCTGGGTCGGGAAGATCGGCTGGAGAAGGGTTAGGCTGCCCACCCCAGCATTCTTGGGCTTCCCTTGTGGCTCAGCTGATAAAGGATTTGCCTGCAATGCGGGAGACCTGGGTTTGATCCCTGGGTTGGGAAGATCCCCTGGAGAAGGGAACGGCTACCCACTCCAGTACTCTGGCCTGGAGAATTCCATGGACTGTATAGTCCATGGGGTTGTAAAGAGTGGGACATGACTGAGCGACTTTGACTTTCACTTTTCTGATTATAAAAGTAACATATACTCATGATAAAAGTTCAGTCACTTCAAAATTGTATGAAGTTGAAAGTAAAAATCCTCAGCAATTTCATTTTCCAGTGTTAACTGCATGTGTGATTTTGGCTACGTGTGTTTTACAAGTGAGGTCATACATACTCCATGTTCAGTAATCCTGTCTCCCCATTTTATAACGGACCATGGGCATCTTTCCCTACTCTTGGTAAACGCAGGGCTCTCATTTCCTAGGAGCTCCGCAGAGGCCCGGGGCACATGGGCTGGCACTCCAGCACGAGCCTGTGCTTACCTTCACTGCTTGCTGGAGGTGTGTCCGCGTGCCTCGGAGTTAAAGAAGGTTCTGGCTGTGCTGACGCCCACCCAGTGCTGCTCACCTGAAGCCAGGGGAGAAAAGTCCTTACCAGCAAAGCAAGGAAAGTCATAAAAAACAAACTTCAAAAAAAGTGAGTCACTAAGTCCAGCCCACATGCCGGGGGAGCAGGGTAAGCCCCACGTCCTGAAGGGTGGAGTTTCCTGTAAGGAGGACGGTCCCTCCCCTCCACTCCTTTATGCGGCCATCCATTTGCACCAGTCACGGACTCCTGGATATTGGGCAGTTCTTTGTGTTACAGCCTAGTGCTGTCATCTATTTTTCTGTTCAAACGGCTCCAGCTCTGACCACCTTCAGCCATGTCCTCGTCCAATCCCCCGCCCTGGCCGCCTAGTGCCCCCTCACTTCCAGCACCACTGGCTACTCCAGGCTCCTCTGCCCGTGCAGCTCCAGTCCTAGAATCGGCCGCCTCTCCAAAGGGAGCCCTGGTTCCCTTTATTGGAGAACAGCATTTTAGAAATGAGGGTGTGGGTGCTGGGTGTGCCTGTCATCCGGGGGTCTCTGTCTCTAGGCCTCACAGTGGACAGAGCTAGGTCATATACCCTGTGTGTGCACACCAAGCCACACGTACACACAGACCTGTTCATTCTCTCAAGAGCCTTGAGAGATGTTCTGTGTACACAGCTAACAGGGGCAACGAGATCAAATCCCTTTTCAAATCTGGGTTTAAAAAAATGTCTTCATTCTTTCGGTTACACTGTGCAGCTTGTGGGATCTTAGTTACTTGACCAGGGATCAAACGTGCACTCCCACCATGGGAAGTGCAGAGTTATAACCACTGGACAGTCAGGGAAGTTCCCCAAACTGTCTTTGTTCTTTGTCAACTGCAAAGCTCTGAACTGCACTGGGCAGGCCCCTAGTAAGACCTCCTCTGCCTCCCAGGAAGCTGCAACCTCTAGACCGTAAAAGGCTGGGGTACTGCTTCCCTGGGTGTGGATGTCTGTCCTCCTCCCACTGGCCGGGAAAGGTCATGAACTGGAGCGGCCACTCTGGACCCTGAGATGTAAGCCACACAATGAGATGAGCAGCCCTGGATGACCCTGAACTACTGCTAGGAAATTTATTTCTCCCATAAGTGACTGCCTCAGGGCTGTTGATTACAGCAGCTTAGACTCTGTCCTAACTGAAACACTTTAAATATACGCCCTTTAAAATTTATGTCAGAGGAGCACACTTTAAAACTATGTGAAGCATAACACATACCTCAGGAGAAGCATGAGAGGCAAAAAAATCTTCCTCCTTCGGTGGCGGGGATGAAGGCGGGACCACACAGCTATCAAGCCACAGCTGGAACAGAACACACGCACTGCTCAGCGCTTCACCTGCTTTCGAGGGTTTATTTAATACAGTTCCCTCCCTTTCTAGAGGCCTGTTGCTAAAGATCCGTACTCCCCATTATTATAAAGTCAGGGCTCCTGAGCACATTGTAGCAAAGCATTGATCTAGTAACTTGTGCTGCCAAGCGCTATGGAAGACAAAAGGCAGTTCCCCAAGCCATTTCTGAAAGGGGAAGATCAAGGACTTCACGTCTAGGTGCACGTTCCATTCCACATTTGTGAATTCGCCTACTCTGCAATTAACTTGTGACCCTAGATCTGCCGCCCTGCCTGGACACCTGCAGAAAAGCAGAGAATGTGTCTTCCAAGGTACAATGCTCGGGTCCTTGTTTCAGCTCCTGTTGCAAGCATGGGTGCTTTTTATGGTCTATTGACTGACACACTTTCTACGTTTTTGTGCTTTTTGTTGGCATCCGTCATTTACGATGGCCCTGATCTCAGTGCTAAGTGCACCTCGTGTAACTAAGCCCAGAGACGCAGTTAGATGAGCTTCACTCAGCTCAAGCCACAGTGCCCTTGTCACGGCTCAGAGTCAATGTGTCAACAATATCCACTGAAGAAGGTGTCTTCATTTTTTTTAAGGATTTTTTTTTTTGATGTGGACCATTTTTAAAGTCTTTATTTAATCTGATACAATATTGCATCTGTTTCATGTTTTGGTCAAGGCATGTGGAATCTTAACTCCCCAACCTGGGATTGAACCCACACCCTTCCCTGCAATGGAAGGCGAAGTCTCAACTAATGGAAGTGAAGTGAAAGTCACTCAGTCGTATCCGACTGTTTGCAACCACATGGCCTATACAGTCCGTGGAATTCTCCAGGCCAGAATACTGGAGTGGGTGGCCTTTTCCTTTTCCAGAAGATCTTCCCAACCCAGGGACTGAAGCCAGGTCTCCCACAAGGTGGGCGGATTCTTTACCAGCTGAGCCACAAGGGAAGCCTGACAAAGTGGTAATAATTAAGAATGATGCCCACATTTCTGACTTAGGCACCCTGGCAGATGATGATGATGCCAATTACTAGAGCTAGGAAATACTGGAAAGGAGCCATGATGGAAGGGAAGATGATGAACATATATATTTAGTCATAATATAAAAATGTTAGGTCACATGATACAGCTGCTGCTGCTAAGTCACTTCATTTGTTATATCTTGAAGATGTAATTCTTATAATGTTAAAAACCTTTCAACTTTTCACTTTATCGATTATTTCCTTCCTACGTCTATTGGCACATTTTTATTATTAGAAATAGATATAAAGAACAATGGAGAGCCAGGGAATTCCCTGAAAGAGGCGTCTTTAAACAAAAAGCATGTAAAACGAGGTCAGTGTTGATCTGCTGACAAATAAAAGCGATGCTGCAGGACTGCTGTGTAGTGGTCACGGCAGCGTTTTTGAGCAGGATGGTGAATGATGACAACCTGCCCCACGCTGCTTCCTTGTAAGAGAACCTGGCCAGGAAGTTTGACGGTTTGGGCTATAAAGGACTTTTTCTGGTGAAACAAAGGTGTAGGATGGAGCCACCCCGCCCCGCCCCGCTCACGTCAGTGCCGTGCTTCCGGGTGGCCTGGGAGGCCAGCCCCTTGATCCTCTCCCTGTAGAGCTGGGCGGCGCGGCTGTTGTACTTGGCGTTGGTGTCATTGGTGTCACACCCATGCTGATGGAAAAAGGAAGCCTGCGGAGGAAAGGACTCGGGTGAACAGCAGGGCTGTGCTAAATCCAACAGGGTGACCAGAACCGTTCCTGCATGCCACGAAGGCCCTTTTTGAAAATACTAGTGAAAACCAAAATAATTTAAACCGGGAAAGATTTTTATAAAATTTTTCCTTGCAGAAGGAGTAATACCTTCCACAGACGAAACATTAATATTCTGGTAAAAGTAGAGAGGAGACGTGCCTCACAGAACAAAACAACTGGGCCCTCGCTGCTCCACTAGAGCACTGCCATTGCTCTGAACGCTATCTGAACGCACACTTTCCACTCAGGACAGCATCTAACTTGAGCAACTGACCTTAGCTTGCTGCTGCTGCTGCTAAGTCACTTCAGTCGTGTCCGACTCTGTGTGACCCCACAGACGGAAGCCCACCAGGCTCCCCTGTCCCTGGGATTCTCCAGGCAAGAACACTGGAGTGGGTTGCCATTTCCTTCTCCAAGCTTAGAGTCCTACTAAACTGGAGCTTTCTTTGCTTTGCATCTATATGAGATGAGTTATTTATGTGTTTAGGCTCTGCCGTGTGGCTTGCAGGATCTTAGTTCCCCAACCAGGGACTGAACCTGGGCCATAGCAGGAAGCAGCCGGAATCCTAAGCACGGGGGCTCCCTAAGTTGGACTGTCTGATAAACCAGTTAAGTAAGAGCCAAGCTGACCCCCTCCTTGGTGAGCGCTATTTCCTCATCGGTGGAGACCACAGCACAGACAAGGTACTGAAACGCACTTAGACAGTTAGGGGACTCTGCTTGCAGCACCTCTGAAGGATCTCTGTACAGACATGAATTACAGCATTCACAGCTTAATTAAAGCCTGTGTTTTAAAAGCCTGTGTGAGTGATCCTTTTGTGAATTCAACAGGACAAATAATGGTACAGGGCACCCACACGTACTGGGTCCTGTCTAAGTTCTTGGTGGATACCATTGCATCAAACCCTCATGGCCACACTCTCAGACACATACTGTTTACAGATGAGCCAGAAACAGAGAGGTCCAACAAGTTGCCCAGCGTCACACAGACTAGCAAGGCGCAGAGCTGGCATTCAAACCTAACCTTCTGCTTGAGCTTAGCAACCACTGACTGACCTGCCCCCTCCACTCTCCCACATCAGCTGGCTGAGACTGGAAACTGCTCTCTGGAGCTGGGTGGGGACCCTACAACCTTACAAAGATTTAGAAATAAGGACAGAGATTATCGAACCCACAGTATTAAGGTGAAGACAAGTTTGTGGACATAATGAACATGGGCATGGTTTTCTAATCACATGCTTGAAATACTGAAGGCTTACATTCTCAACAGAGGAATGTTTCTTGGAAAGTGAAAAAAAAAAACCAACTTAGTTATTACCATACTTTGTAGCCTTCCAAAGATCACCCCTACCTCTCAAAAATCATAGTCCTTGGTATTTAATTTCTTTCACTGCTGCTGCTGCTGCTAAGTCACTTCAGTCGTGTCCGACTCTGTGTGACCCCATAGACGGAAGCCCACCAGGCTCCCCCGTTCCTGGAATTCTCCAGGCAAGAACACTGGAGTGGGTTGCCATTTCCTTCTCCAATGTGTGAAAGTGAAGTTGCTCAGTCATGTCTGACCCTTAGCGACCCCACGGACTGCAGCCTACCAGGCTGCTCCATCCACGGGATTTTCTAGGCAAGAGTATGGGAAAACTAAATCCAATTTAAATTTAAAACAAGCTAACTGATGAATTTAAATTTCATTTTTCTGCTTAGGGAACAGTAATGAAGAAAAAGGCCGAGACACTGCTCCAAAGGAAACCGGTATTTTGAAAATTATTCTTTTAGATTTACTATTTTAATTTTGAATATTTAATTGAAGCTCGATATAAATGTACTTGAAATGGATACCAATTTGATTTCTAGTACTTTGAGTATCTATTTTTATTTATTTACTTGGCTATACTAGGTCTTGGTTGCAGCACACGGGAGCTTCACTGGAGCATGCGGTATCTAGTTCCCGAACCTGTGATCAAACCTGGGACCCCCAGCATTAGGAGCAAGGAGTCTTAGCCGATGGACCACCAGGGAAGTCCCTTTCTAAAAAAAATGCATATACATTTATTTTTATTTATGGATTTCTAATACTTTGAACATTTAATGGTATGTCTCAGGGAATTCTACTTACTCAACCTATATCATTTTGGCATATTGCTATAAACATATAATTGTATTTTACATAAAGGGAGATTTTGCTGGTTAGATTTGTAAGGCTGCCAGTTTAGTGTTTTAGAAATCAGATATACTGAATTTGTAAATGAAATTTAAAATGTTTGAGGATCCTTAGCTAGGTTTGTAAATGGGGTTAAGGAAATTTGCTCTTTTATTATAATTGAACACTTAAAAAGCTGCTTTTACAGAGAAATTACTAAGTTTATAAATTGACACATGATATTTACATACTATATTTGAAGATTTGGAAAATGGCTTTTTTAATTTATAGATTTAATAAATAAAATTGAGATAAAAGAACCTCGAAGCATTCCATCCAAGTACAAATGACACCCTCAGATATTAAAAAATTGTATTATCACAAAGAAGCCTCCCAGTTCTTCTATATCATCACTCCTGTTTTTTCTTCAAAGCACTACCACCTGTTACTTTCCTGTTTATTTACTTCTTTACTTGCTCTCTGTCGGTAAGGGAGGAGTCCCAGTCATCTTGTCCATCACTGTATTCTAGCCCAGGGCTTCTTGTTTATCAGGTTTCTAATAGATTTCTAGATAAACAAGCCATCTGGGTCATCCGGCTCATAAGCCCACCGTCCAGCAGAGCCTCCTGAACTCTTACATGTAAATGTCGAACTTCTTTACGAGTGCAACACACATGTGTACAAGAAGAAAACGAGAAATCCAAGATAAACTTACTGCATTAGCATTTCCTCCAACTTGCATGCATCGCAACTGAAACCAAGACCAGTTAGAATCCAGCTCTGTAGATCTAAATGGAAAAAAATATTTTGAAATGTTAATACTGTTCGTCCCCAGAATCAAGCCACTCGACTCTTGAGGATAATATTTCCTCAATCTGCAGGATCCTGAAGAAGTCTAACCGTTAACAGTGACACATGCTTCTGGGATGCTGGGGCTCCCGGGTGAATGACAGTCGGTACAAGCTGCTCCTGGACCCTCTCACCCTTCCTAGAAGCCAAGGCTCCGAAAAGAGATGCACTGTTTGGAGTTTTTCCAGGTCAGCTATTGATTTTTCCAGTTTGACCCCTAACAGCAGCCTGGAGGATGCTCACAGTCTTATGAAGCAGAAGGGACCCACTCAACATCACCACCATCAGGGAGGGGTGAAAACCCAGGATTTAATGTTGCTGAACCAAAAACTGTGCCTCCTATCACCACCATACCTGTACCTACTTGTTTATAATCTAAGAGCAAGGTAAAAGCAGTAACTATAGTCCCTAACTATAAAAATTTACCAAGTGATCACTGTAGACAATATTAGAAATCTTTCTATTGAATCCATAGACATGAGCAAAAAACAAGGCTGTCCCTACATTCAGCACTAGCTTTTCCCACACTAACTGGTAAGGAATGTGGACATTTTGAAATGGGTATAGGTTGAACCTCCATCCTTTACAAATGGGCAAGGTAGAAAGAAAAGAAGCTCCCTATCCATCAAAAAATATCCTTTTATGCTGCCTTTCCTGTTTCTCTTATTTCTCTGCACATTGGTATTGTTTAACTTTTGTAAATATTAGGATGTTATTTTGAAGCCAATAGCTACCTTAAGATTAACACTAACACATATTATTATTAAATATACATAGGATAAACTGACTTCATGGTAACATATGAAAAGTAAAAAATTAAACCCTACTTTATAAGAAACAGATTTCTTATAAAGACAAAAAAAATCTTTCTTTGGAATCTGAATACCAAGCAAGGTGATTAAATTATGTATACCATTTTGAAATTCTTTCTCGGAAAGATCTTGCTTAGTCACCACATTTTCATGAATTCCCCCAGGTTGAGTTAGGTGCATCCCTACCTCTTGGGATGCAAGGTGGCAGTCAACAGCACAATCTCTGGAGGGAGCTTTAAAGTACAAATCTCTACTCTGTCATTAGAAGCTGTAATGGCCTTGGAGCAATTACTTAACCTCTCTGCCCCTTACTTTCCTCATCTGTAAAGTAGGGATAATTATAGTATTATCTATTTCACTCTTATAGAAATTAAATAAGCTAATATTGGAAAGGTGCTTGGCTCACGGTAAATACCATACGGCTAAAATTCTTATCACTGCCATCATCATAGTCCAGCATCACTGTCACCACCGTCACCACCATCACCACCACCATCACCATCATGAGCACCATCACCTCCATCAGCACCATCAGCACCATCATCACCACCATCACCACCACCATCACCGTCATGAGCACCATCAGCACCATCACCACCACCACCTCCACCACCATCACCACCACCACCTCCACCACCATCACCACCACCACCTCCACCACCATCACCATCACCTCCATCAGCACCATCACCTCCATCAGCACCATCACCACCACCACCACCATCAGCACCATCACCACCACCACCACCACCACCATCACCATCACCTCCATCAGCACCATCACCATCACCACCACCACCATCACCACCACCACCTCCACCACCATCACCATCACCTCCATCAGCACCATCACCTCCATCACCATCACCACCACCACCACCACCACCACCACCATCACCTCCATCAGCACCATCACCACCACCACCATCACCATCACCTCCATCAGCACCATCACCTCCATCACCATCACCACCACCACCACCACCACCACCACCACCACCATCACCTCCATCAGCACCATCACCACCACCACCATCACCATCACCTCCATCAGCACCATCACCTCCATCACCATCACCACCACCACCACCACCACCTCCATCAGCACCATCACCACCATCACCATCACCATCACCTCCATCAGCACCATCACCACCATCACCATCACCATCACCTCCATCAGCACCATCACCACCACCACCACCACCACCATCACCATCACCTCCATCAGCACCATCACCTCCATCAGCACCATCACCACCATCACCATCACCATCATGAGCACCATCAGGACCATCACCACCACCACCACCACCACCATCACCATCACCTCCATCAGCACCATCACCTCCATCAGCACCATCACCACCACCATCACCGTCATGAGCACCATCAGCACCATCACCACCACCACCATCACCTCCATCAGCACCATCACCACCACCACCACCACCATCACCATCACCTCCATCAGCACCATCACCACCACCACCACCACCATCACCTCCATCAGCACCATCACCTCCATCACCATCACCACCACCACCACCATCACCACCACCATCACCATCATGAGCACCATCAGCACCATCACCACCACCACCACCATCACCATCACCTCCATCAGCACCACCACCATCACCACCACCACCATCACCTCCATCAGCACCATCACCTCCAGCACCATCACCTCCATCACCATCACCACCACCATCACCATCATGAGCACCATCAGCACCATCACCACCACCACCACCACCACCATCACCATCACCTCCATCAGCACCATCACCATCACCTCCATCAGCACCACCACCTCCACCACCATCACCACCACCACCATCACCACCATCACCATCACCTCCATCAGCACCACCACCTCCATCAGCACCATCACCACCACCATCACCATCATGAGCACCATCAGCACCACCACCACCACCACCACCACCACCATCACCTCCATCAGCACCATCACCTCCATCACCATCACCACCACCACCACCACCACCACCACCATCACCTCCATCAGCACCATCACCTCCATCACCACCACCACCACCACCACCACCACCACCACCTCCATCAGCACCATCACCACCACCACCATCACCATCACCTCCATCAGCACCATCACCTCCATCACCATCACCACCACCACCACCACCACCACCACCACCACCATCACCTCCATCAGCACCATCACCACCACCACCATCACCATCACCTCCATCAGCACCATCACCTCCATCACCATCACCACCACCACCACCACCACCTCCATCAGCACCATCACCACCATCACCATCACCATCACCTCCATCAGCACCATCACCACCATCACCATCACCATCACCTCCATCAGCACCATCACCACCACCACCACCACCACCATCACCATCACCTCCATCAGCACCATCACCTCCATCAGCACCATCACCACCATCACCATCACCATCATGAGCACCATCAGGACCATCACCACCACCACCACCACCACCATCACCATCACCTCCATCAGCACCATCACCTCCATCAGCACCATCACCACCACCATCACCGTCATGAGCACCATCAGCACCATCACCACCACCACCATCACCTCCATC